>NC_090819.1:99505174-101905174 GCF_000390325.3 Nicotiana tomentosiformis | reverse complement strand
AAATGATGAATATAACTATGAATTTATAAAATATAATCACTTTTGGATATAGTACACTTACTCTATTCAAAGTAATGAAACATTCCTCCAAAATCGCCCAAAAATCGAGCTCCAAAATCTCAATCGAATATTGCGAAATGACCATTTTTGGTCCTTAATATTCTGCACAATTTTTGCTTCTGCGGACAAATGGTCGCATTTGCGGGCTCACTTTTGCGATTTCAAATGTGCATCTGCGGAGTGCACTGTCCAGTCGACCCCTCGCACATGCGGACTTCTTTCCGTTTCTGCGCAGTCGCAGAAGCGATGGACACATGCGCACCTGAGAAGCTCGTCGCTTCTTAGATTGTGCAGAAGCGGAAAATACATCGCACCTGCGACCTCATGAACAAGCTGCCCATTCCCCTTTCGGGTCACTTCTGCGGCGATTTCCTTGCTTCTGCGAGGTTGTTTCTACGACCAGAACATCGCAGAAGCGATGCACCAGCAGTTCAGAAATTTCCAGCAGCTTTCTTCAAGTCCAACTCGATCCGTTAACCACTCGGAATCCACACGAGGCCCTCGGGACCTTAACCACATATACCAATATGTCTCAACATACAATACAAACTTAGTCGAGGCTTCAAACCACGCCAAACAATGCCAAAATTATGAATCGCGCCTCGAATCAAATTATGAGTTTTCAAATCTTCCAACTTCTATATTTTGCGCCGAAATGTATAAAATCAATCCGGAATGGCTTAAAATTTTACATACAAGTCATAAATGACATAATGGATCTGTTCCACTTTCATGAATTGAAATCCGACCTTGTTATCAAAAATTCAACCTTCGGTCGAACTTTCCAAAAATCTTTTATTTTCCAACTTTCGCCAAAATGCGTCGAATTGTCCTACGGACTTCCAAATCCAAATCCGGACATACGCCTAAGTCCTAAATCATCATATGAAGCTATTGACTTCATCAAAATTCTATTACGGGGTCGTTTGCTCAAAAGGCAACTCTCCGGTTAACTCTTTCCATTTAAGCTTAAAAAATGAGAATTGTTCTTTAAATTAAATTTCATATCTTCCGAAACCCAAATTCAACGACACACGCAGGTCATGATACATGTTACGAAACCGATTGAGACCTTAAGTCGCTGAACGGGGAGTAAATTCTTAAAATGACAAGTCGGGTCATTATAGTCAAGTAATACACAAAAATGCTGATGCAAAGGACAAGCTCTGCAGAAGTTTGCCTAGAAATGTTCTCTACAAAGTGTCCTCTAGCATTTCTGCTTATGATATATGGAGGACCTTGCAAGCTGATTTTGGAGATGAAAACTTGAAGTGGCGCTGATGGCAATTGAAGAAAGCCAAACAGAAGAAGAAGTGATAGGGATGATGGCCATGAGTGACTCAGAGACTGAAGATGAAACAAATTAGGCAAGTATCTCTAACTTAAAAGAAAATATTCATGTTATATCTAAAAAATAGCTGATGGCCATAATTGTGACCATGATGAGTGAGATGGACAAGATGAGTGCTAGAAATAATCAGTTAATAAGCAACCTTTCATGTGTTAAACTTGACCTCAAAGAACTTGAATCAGACCAAGCTGATCTTGTAGGACTGGTCAAAGACCTTAAGAACTAGGTTCTTGAGCTCACTTCTAAAAATGAGAAGGCATCTGATGCACATTGTAAAGGAAAAATGAGTGATCTCCAAGATAAGCTTGAAAAGGAACTAAAAGAGGTTAAAGATAATCTTTGTGATGTTGAATGTAGGAATAAAGTATTGCAAGAAAATCTAAAAAAGGCTAAATATAAATAATATAGGCTTATCAAGTGGCATAGATCCTCATATGCATTAAATTGGCTGAATGAAAATTGTAGCACTAACAAATCAGGAATTGGCAATAGAAAACTTGTTCCTAAATTTGATTCAAAATATGTAGGAATTTCTGATAACAAAATGTGCACTCATTGTGGGAAGGTAGGACACTTTAGAGATACTTGCCTTGCCCTTATTCATGCTCGGTTTAAGAAACACTTTTGGTCTTGCTAAAAATGTGAAGAAGGAAGAAGAACTAAAAGTCAAGCCTTTTGTCCAAACTAAGTAGATTAAGGTCAACAAGAAAACAACTGTTAATCCTCTTCCCTTTTGGGCAAGGAGAGATTTGATTCATCCCTTTTCAAATAAAAGGGGACCCAAGCTTGTTTGGGTTCCCAAGACTAAATTCTGATTTCTGGTGCAGGCTAAAGTGAGAGGGAACAATCAAGACTGGTATCCAGACAGTGGATGCTCAAGGCATATGACTGGAGAAAAAAAACTTCCTCTCACTGATAGCCTTCCAAGGAGGGAGTGTGTCATTTGGAAATAGGAAAATGGGCCACATAACAGGTGTTGGTAAGGTTGGTAAGTCACTCTCACAGGCTATAGCAGATGTGTATTATGTAGTAGGTCTTAAGCATAATCTTCTTAGCATTTCTCAAATGTGTGACAAAGGAAATTAGGTAAAATTCAATTCCAAAATCTGCATTGTCACTAAGCTTGATACTGATAAAATTGTGTTAAAAGGTAAGAGACACAAAAATATCTACAAGATATATATTATGTCACTTGCTCAGAGTGAGCACACATACTTAAGTGTAGTGGAAGATGACCCATTGTTATGGCATAGAAGATTGAGACGTGCTAGTCTATCTCAACTTAGCAAGTTGACAGCAAAGGACCTGATCCTTAGACTACCAAAAATCGAGTTCACCTCAGACAAGGTATGTGATGCTTGTGTCAGGGGGAAACATGTGAGGTCATCTTTCAAATCTAAAAAGATTATTAGTACCACCAAACCCCTGGAACTCTTTCACATGGACCTATGTAGACCGATGAGAGTGAGGAGTAGGGGAGGCAAGAGGTATGTCTGTGTCATTGTAGATGACTTTTCTAGGTACACATGTACCCTATTTCTGACATCTAAAGATGAAACTTTTAATGTTTTCTGTGTGTTTGTCAGAATGATCCAACATAAACTGGCATGTATTGTTTTAAGTATAAGAACAAACCATGGAACTGAGTTTGAAAACTCTAAATTCCTTGAGTTTTGTAGCACACATGGCTTGATCATAACTTCTCTTCACCTAGAACTTCACAACAAAATGATGTTGTGGAAAGAAAAATAGATCCCTAGAAGACATGGGGAGGACCATGTTGATTGCTAGTGGACTGCCTAAGAGCTTATGGGCTAAGGCAGTCAATATTGTTTGTTACTTGCTAAACAGATGTATGGTCAAACCCATTCTTGAGAAAACTCCCTATGAGTTACTTCAACGAAAAAATTCGAACATCACTCACCTAAGAGATTTTGGGTGCAAATATTTTGTGCACAATAATGGCAAAGAAGCTCTAGGTAAGTTTGATGACATAAGTGATAAGGGAATTTTCTTGGGATACTCACCACATAGTAAAGCTTACAAAGTTTTTAATAAAAGAACTATGTGCGTAGAATAAAATATTCATGTTATGTTTGATGAATCTAACAACATGGCTGAGAAAAGTCTGCAGGATGAAGACCATGACATAGGACTCACTAATGAAGGAGTTTCTAAAGAACCTGAACATCAATCTGAAGATGGATCAGGAGATCCTAAGGAAGTTGAAAGTAATGATGAGGAATAAGAAGAAGGGAGAAATACTCTGACTGCTAACCAGACTGATGAAACTGTACCTACTGACATTGTTCCTTTGGGTCACTCCTTGGGTGAACCATCTCTAGGGATGCAGATTAGACCATGAAAACATCAAAGTCCCCCCCCCCCCCCTCAAAATAATATCTTTGATCTTAATGATGGAGTGCAAACCAGGTCATCTCTGAGAAATCTATGTGCACTTACAATATTCCTCTCACAGATTGAACCTAAGAATATAAAGAAAGCTCTAAAGGATTCAGATTGGATTATAGCCATGCAAGAGGAGCTAAATCAGTTTGAAAGAAGCAAGATCTGGCACTTGATGCAAAGACCCAAAAACATAACTGTCATAGGAACCAAATGGGTATTCAGAAACAAGCTGGAAGAGCAAGGAAATATCATAAGGAACAAGGCCAAACTTGTGGTTTAGGGATATAATCAAGAAGAAGGTATCGACTATGATGACACATTTGCACCTGTAGACAGAATGGAAGCTATAAGAATGCTAATAGATTTTGATGCACAGATGGAGTTCACTCTGTATTAGATGGATGTAAAGAGTGCATTTTTAAATGGTTACCCGAAGGAGGAAGTGTTTGTTAAAAAACCTCTTGTGTTTCAGAGTGAAGAATTTTCTGACTATGTGTTCAAGTTAGACAAAGCCCTCTATGCACTGAAACAGGCCCCAAGAGCTTGGTATGAGAGACTCTCAAAATTCCTGTTAACCAATAACTTTGTAAGAGGAAAGGTGGACAACACACTATTTCTAAAGATTAAAGGCAAAAATGTTCTGATTATACAAGTATATATGGATGATATCATCTTTGGGGCTACTGTTGAAGCAATATTCAAGGAATTTGCTGAGATGATGGGGAATGAGTTTGAAATGAGTACGATGGGTGAATTGAAATTCTTCTTGGGGTTTCAAATCAAGAAAACACCTACTGGAACCATGATATATCAACAAAAATACATCAAGTTACTACTGAAGAAATTTGGCATGGACTCTTATAAGTCCATAGACACTCTCATTGCCATTGCAACAAAGTTGGACCTTAATGAAGAAGGGAACAGTGTTGAACAGAAGCTATATAGAAGAATGATTGGGTCACTATTGTATCTCATAGCAAGCAGGCTTGATATTGTATTCAGTGTGGGATTGTGTGCAAGATTTCAGGCAAATACCAAAGAGTCTCATCTGAAGACTGTCAAGAGGATACTCAGATATCTTAAAGGGACTCCTGATATGTGTCTGTGTTATCCAAGAGGGTATATCTTTGATCTAGTTAGTTATGCTGATGCTGACTATGCAGGTTTTCATGTTGACAGGTAAAACACTTCAGGAACAACACACTTTATTGGTTCTTGCATGGTGTCTTGGGGAACAAAGAAGCAGAATTCAGTGTCTTTATCTACAACTGAAGCAGAATATGTGGCAACATCATCTTACTGTGCTCAGTTGCTATGGATAAGACAACAACTAAGGGACTATGGTATTTTTGTTGATTGAGTTCCTATATTCTGTGATAACACTAGTGCCATAAACATTACTAAAAATCCCTGTCAACACAAGAGAACCAAGCATATTGACATTAGACATCACTTTCTCAGAGACAATGTTGAAAAAGGAAGTATTTCAATTAACTTATGTAAAACTGAAGACCAAATTCCTGATATTTTTACTAAAGCTCTAAGTAGGGATCACTTTGAAAGGAACATACTGGAACTGGGTCTAATTAATACTTTCAACTAGGTTGAACCCCAATGATTGGATAGAAAATATATAGTTAGATGTAGATGGTCGAGTACAATGTGTTTGATTCAATCTCGTGCTTATTTTGAGCACATACACTCGCCCAAAAACGTCTAGCTGATAACTATGTCTTATGATACTAACCTATAGTGCTGAAGCTTTATTGCAGAAATAACTAAGGAGTTAAGGAGTTGATTCTTTGACTCAGGTACATGCCATCTTATCTTAATTCATTGGGGCTTAATATCTGAAATTATTGCTATATTCAGACTCTCTAATCCTATTAGCATCACTCATAGTTGTCATCTAGTCAAAGATTAAAAGGGAATCCTAGAGCAATTTGAGTTTAATTACTCTTAAAATTCTAACAGTCAAAAGTAACAATTATTAGGGTCCCGTTAGAACTCAAATTCGGTTACTCTCTTTCCTCCAGTCAAATCAGGAGTTACCTCTTTAAAATCCCCCTTGTGATCCATTTCTTAGACCTTACTATTCCTCTCAAACCCTAAGCAAGAATCAAGAAATATTTCTCTCGTTCCTTTATCAATTTCATTCTCTCATCACCATGCCTAAATCCAGTCAAACTCCCTCTAAATCAAAATCATCAGCCAAGACTGAAGACAAGCCCAAGAACATGAAGCCCTAATCAAAGAAAAGTACAAAACATCAAGTGAACCTGCACCCACACCTATTCCTTCTCCACTTATACCCTCTATGGTACCTGCACCATCGTCCCATGTTCCTGTTGTACCTACTATTCCCACCTCCACTGGACCTTCACTTCAAAAATTACCTTCCCATGCACATGTGCCTACTTCGAAAAATACCTCTAAGTCCACTAAAATCAAGGCTACGTCAAGAAAATATGTTAAGATTGACAGGGTGGTGATTGATGTTACTACTAAGGTGGACACAATAGTTAAGGAAGTTGTGGCTCATGGGGAATCAAAGTCAACTACTACAGATCAGGTAAAATTACCTCTATCAAAGTTAGATGTTCTGGTTTCTGCTATTGATGTTGCACCCCTAGATATTGTTCCACCCACAAGTGATAAACCATGAGTGGAAGAACCAACTATAGAAACAGACATTGTAACTCAGGAGAAAAAGGTAGATACCACTAATGTTATGCCTATGGTTGAGGGGGAAGGTGATAAAAAACCACTGAATAATGAGGCTTCTGATGGTCTCTCTTTCAGCTGGACTGAGGATGAGAATGATGATGGAGATGAGGAAGAAGGAGGATTGGTGGCTAGTCATGAGGAGCATCAGCCTCAGGACATGGCTCATGATACTGATGAGAAAAGGAGTGAGAATGAGGGGGAATCTGGTAAGGAAAAGGAGAGTGAGACAAAAGATAAGTTAGATGAATAAGTGGGGGATTCTGGAGAGGAAGAAAAAGATAGTGACGAAGAAGGTGATTCTGAGAGTCAAGGTGAGGAAGAAGAAAATGGAAGTGAAAGTGAGAGTACTGAACAAGAGAGTGAGGAAGAGAATGCAAGTGGGGAATCTGAAGGCTTTATGGCTATTGGGAACACTATCATAGCCCCTTCAGAAGAAGTAAGTGGAGAGAGAAGGGCTGAAGAAACTGGGCCTTTGTTACCTCTTTTCATTGGAGATGAGGAGGTCAGTAGTGATAAGGATAATTTACCCCTGTCTGCAGTAGGGAAGAAGAGTAAGAATGCCCCTGAAAGCCACAAAGTTAGTTATAACTGCCAGAAAAAAAGTGGCTCCTCCCGCTAGGACTCTTCTCACAAGGAGTAAAAGAAAGGTTGTTGATGAATAAATCATTAAGGAGTCCAGAGTGCCAAGAAGCCAAGGAAGCAAGTTCCAATTGTTGAATCTGTGGTTAAGTTGGATGAAGAAGATGAGTCTGATTCTGCTTTGCAAGAAAAAATATTAGCACAAAAGAGGAAGATTATTAAATCCACCAGGGAAGCTACCAAATCTAAGAAAGCCAGTAAAGGAAATAAAAAGAAGGGTATGCCTACTGTGGTTAATAAGCTCACTGAGCTCAGGAACAGAAAAATGTTGAATGAAAAAATTATTACAAACACTGATGAGAAAGGGATAGCTTAGTTAGTTGAAAAACTTGAGCTACAGGGATGGAGACGCATGTTAATTAAGGCATTTTCTCCTATGTGTGTACTTGCTGTGGTGGAGTTCTATGCCAACTTTCAATTTGATGGAAAAGTAGTCAAGAGTTCTATAAGAGGGTTTGAGATGAAGTTTGATGCTGAAGAGCTTGGGATGCTACTCAATATTCCCTCTTTAGATTTTGACAATTACTTGAAGAAAAAATGGCCAGCTATGGACAATGATGTGGACACATGAATTGTGGTCACAGGGAAGTTCTCTCATAAGTTTGAGTTAGATGCTCCCCAGAAGGTGTACAAGACTGATATGACTCCTTTTCACAAGTTGTTGTTTCACTTTGTGAACTTCTGCATATTGCAGAGATCTGAGAGGAGGCATGAGGATACCCTGCTGGACATGGTTGTGATGGAAATACTTGATACTCATAGAGCTATCAATCTTCCTAGCTTGATGATTCGGTACATGGCAAGGGTTGAAGACACTTCCAAGCATAAGCATGATATACCTTATGGCTTCATGTTGACTGAGCTGTTTGACAAATTTAATATTGCCTTGCCCAAGCTTAAGTTTGGAAACCATAATAATATTTTTGATGATGTTACCCTCAAGAAGTGTGGCTATGGGGAGATCAAGGCTAGGGGACCAATATGTTTTGCTATTTTACCTGGTAGCAGCAGGGCAACAGAGCTCACTAAAAGGTTGAGTTAGCTCTTGAGGAGAATGTCAAGCTTGGAGAAGACAATGATGAGTTGAGAAAAGAAACCAGCCAGCTTAGAGAGGAGCTCATAAGGGACAGAGAGGCTTATGCCCAACAGATTGCCACCCTTGTGAAAGCCTTGACCCATCTTCCTCTCACCCTTGACCCTGGTCCTTCACCCCCTATCATCAGTTTTTTGTATGGTGCTTTAATTCTTGTTTCTTTTGTTCTAGTTCTGAGTAGGTTGCAGGATGTTTAGTTTATTTTGCGCTAATGTTTTGAGTCAAGGCCCTGGACTTAATTTGGCACTTCTAAATGCAATCTCTTATAATGTTTTAATGCTTCCGACATGGTTATATCATCAACTTAGTTTATTTACTTTGATAATTCTTGTGCTTATACTGTAGCCATGAATCTTTCATTAACTATTCTTAGTCTGTCTAACATCTTTTTATTTATTTTTATGATGCCAAAAGGGGAAAGATAGAGTTGGGGGTGTGGGTGTTGATGTGCCTGTTGTGTGCTTGTTGTACATATGGTTTACATGTTCTGGTTCTAGTCATAGTGTGGTGATATGAGGTGATGGTGATTACCTGGATTAAAGTGCACAAAGTTTGTCATCATCAAAAAGGGAGAATTTATTGAGTATTGAGGTTTTTATGATTAATAAAGTTTGTTAAGATGAAATGCTTTAAGAGCCAGGTCCTCAACGTAGCTACTTAACTGCTCTAAGAACCAGCTCCTCAATATTGATAATTGCACGTTTTTGCAAGACAGTAACTTTATCTCAAAGTTACCCAAGTCCCAGTTTATTGGAAGAGGACTGCTAAACATGATAAGGGTTGTTGTCCAAGAAGATACGTTTGCATAAGTGAGAGACAAGAGTCCCAAGACTTGTGGAGTACTTGGAGCAGTAGGAGTCCTATTAAACGAGAAGTTGACTACGCATAGGACTCCTAAAAGATCTCGGAGTCCAGAGAATTTAAATATTATCTTTTTGGACTGCTGAGGTCATCCTTTTGCACATCAACTATATTTTCTATACTCAAGTTGGGTACCAGTATTGTGTTCTTCTTGATTCAGTCTAGTAAATGTATTTTAGGAACTCGAGCTGTAATCAAAATATCATATACAATCAGTGAGTTGGAGTGAGTGTTTGGTTTTATAAGTTAGAGTTACTTGTTAATCAAATAATTGAAGTAGGAGAATGGGAGAGTATTGAGTTACAGATTTGTAATCGATACATTTGGCTCATTGTTCTAGTAAAGTTGAAGCTAAAATCCTACGTGGTAGGTCATAATTTTTGCACCTTTTGAGCCGAGTGATTTTTCACGTAAAAACTATTATGCTTACTTTACTGCTTATTTTACTTTACGCGTAAGGAGTAAGGTAACGAACCAACTTCTTTAGTAATTCATAAAGGCACTCAAACTAGCAATAAGACTGTTAAAGATTATAAGACCTATGAGTTTTTGATATTGTGAGTCGTTCATTAACAGAATGGCCTACCATTTAGCAAAAGCAAATATTTTTATCTCGTCTGTAATAGAATAATGCAGAAAATCAGAAAACGGAAATCGTAGCTTCCAAATATTCAGACTACGAAGCCTAGTGATTTTATGATGTTTGGTTGCAGACGTTTCCTAAAGAACGCATGAACTACCAAAGCTAAGATGTTACAAAATATAAATGCTAATGAAAGTTTAAAGGTTGTTGAATAAGTTTGTTGACTCCAATCACTTTATGATTCCCAAGAGACTGAGATGTTAGGAAATCTTACTTGTAAGTTTAGAGGTTGTTGAGTGAGTTCGGATAATTAATTTATAAGATAAAAAGTTATGAGTTCCACGGAAAAATTTGAAGTTCCTTCATTCTTGACACTTCTATGCTACTCGATCTTATTCCATGTATATGCTACTCTCTCTGTTAACCAATTTTATTGTTGTTACCACTTTATCTTTTTTTAAGAGTAATGAGCTGCAAATTGATAAACTTTATCAGCTAATAATATGATGCCAGAATACTTCAGCAATTTATAGGAGACAAAATATGGATTCTGATATGTGGCTAATCTCTTCTGGTCCTGAACTGAAGTCTATGCATGACTATTACAGGGAATATTTTTTGTTTTCATCTAAAGGTACCTACTATTACTACTGAAACAAAGTGCTTTACAGAGAATGAAGAACAGTTGAAGAGGAATAGCTCAATACTTTCTACTGAAACAATTCATATGTTACGGACATTTAATTTTAGTGTTCCTAAAAATTGAATTTTTATTTTTCCCTTTCTTTGACAAATTATGTTTGATGTTGTAATTTGAGGATGGAACATTTAGGGAATGCCTTGTTGTCTCAATGTGAATGAATTCTAAAATTACCAGAATGTAAAATTAGAAATGTTTGAATTATCTTATTATATACGATTAAAATCGGGCTCATGGTACACCCCGGTCTCCGATAAAATAAGCCAAGTTCGAGACATGATGACAGGGGGCCGAAATCGGGGCAAGAGTCTCTTCGAGTCATGGATCGGAATCGGTCTTAGCCTTGAACGACTTCGAAGAACATTGTCGGGCAATCAAGCACGTCCAACGGAGGGCCGTTATGTCCTGGACTGGTCGGATATACCTCTCGTTCTAAGGCCCGAACATATCGCTTACCACCGGAGCCATCGAGACCACGCCCCCCGGATTTATTTCAAGCTCCAAAACCTCGGAAAAGCCTTACCAAACGGTTGCACACGACTAATAAAGGGGCGTGAAATCAGCGCCCGATTGGATATCACGGCGCTAATCTCGGCCCGTATCGGCAGCAGATCAGTAATTAACAAAAAAGAAGATTTTTAACTTTTTTAGAATTGTACTGGGGATGAAACTCTCCTACTATATAAAGAAGATGATTTTTATTCAAAGGACACACTGTAACACGCATTCCAAAGCAATATATTATTATTTTCTCTGTTATTTGCTCTTTCTCTTGTTCATCAGTGCTGGCCATAGTGAGCGCGGGTCGAGGGCGAATACTTTATTAAGGCTGTAACTAGCCTCCTTATGTGGTTAGAATCCATTTTATCTTTGTTTGTTCAAATTTGACTTAATTTATCGCTTTGTATCAAATTAATCCGCGTATCTTTAAAACCACTTACAAATATAATTATTTTCGATTTTGATGGTAAACAGTTTGGCGCCCACCGTGGGGCTAAGGATAATAGCGGTGATTTGGTACAAATTTCTATAACACACCCTACTTCACACTTGTGCTTTGAAGTGCCTTTGATTTCAGGTCTGCGTTAAAATGTCGAACTCCCAATCTGCCCCTCTAAACACGGATGCTGGGTCTGGCCATCATGGCGAGAACAACAATATAGTGCCCGGTAACGAGGTGCCCCCTGCCGATCCCAACGAAATTCTGGTCGCAGACCCGATCGACGACAGCTCACGTGTGGCCATCAATACGAATTTGCCCATCGATCCTGAGAACAGTGTCCCCAGGGGAGTTCGGTTGGTTGCTCAAAATGCTCGTGACGGTGAAGGAGATGGGATCAACTTGCGTGTGATCTTCGAAATGATGTAGGCTCAGCAGGCAGCAATAGGCCAACTGCAGAACCGAAGTCACGCTCCCAGTAGAGTTGAGCTCGAATCATCCCGGGAAAACACTCGCAGAAATGAACCAGCCGCAGATAGGCCAAATGAATATGAACTCGGAACCAATCCCGAGATAATAAAGATGATCAAGGAATTGAAAAGGCGGGTGGAAACGGGAGAAAAGAAAATCGAAGCCAACGACAAAAAGGTGGAGACTTACAACTCCAGGGTCGACCAAATTCTCAGAGCGCCACCGATATTGAAAGGCCTAAACTCCAAGAAATTTTTTCAGAAACTCTTCCCTCCGAGCGCAGCCCCAAAACCGATCCCTAAGAAGTTTCGCATGCCTGAAATTCTTAAGTAAAAAGGACAACTGACCCAAATGAATATGTGACCTCACACACATGTGCCATCAAGGGGAATGACTTAGAAGATGATGAGATCGAATTTGTCTTGCTGAAAAAATTCGGAGAGACCTTGTCAAAAGGAGCTATGATATGGTATCACAACCTACCTCTTAAATCTATTGACTCATTTGCTATGCTTGCAGATTCTTTCGTAAAAGCACACGTCGGGGCTATCAAGGTCGAGACCAGGAAGTCGGACCTTTTTCAAAGTGAAACAGAGGGATAATGAAATGCTTAGAGAATTTGTGTCCCGGTTTCAGATGGAACAGATGGACCTGCCTCCGGTCGCGGATGATTGGGCCTTTCAGGCCTTCACCCAAGGACTTAATACTCAAAGCTCGTTGGCTTCGTAATAGTTGAAGCAAAATCTGGTAGAATATCTTACCGTAACTTGGGCTGATGTGCATAACCGATATCAGTCAAAAATTAGAGTCAAAGATGATCAGCTCGGGGCCTCTTCCGGGTCTATTTATCCTATCCGAGCCAGTGACAGGCCCAAAAGAGACATTGATCGTGAACCAAGGCCAAGTAGGGACCGATATCAGCCGTATATCGGTGATCGTAGGAGTAATAGGTCTGGACGAAACCCTGTGAGAAATGAAAGGAGAAGTAATCGGAGTCAAAATAACCGGGGACTCATAAGAAAAAATGGTTTTGATAGGCCCATCAGGCCTAAGGAAGCACCAAGGTTATCAGAGTACAACTTCAACGTCGATGATGCTGTTATCATAACCGCCATCGGACGCATCAGAGACACCAAGTGGGCTCGACCTCTACAGTCTGATCCAGCCCAAAGGGATCCTAACCTAATGTGCAAATATCATGGCACTCAAGGCCATAAAATGGAGGACTGCCAAAAATTAAGAAAGGAAGTAGCCCGGCTATTCAACAACGGACATCTCTGAGAGTTCCTGAGCACACCAAGAATCATTTCAGGAATAAAGATTCTAATAAACAGATCGAGCAGGATGAACCTCAGCATGTTATTAACATGATCATCGGCGGGGTCGACGTTTCCTAGGGGCTGATGCTGAAGCGCACCAAAGTATCCATCACAAGGGGAAAATAGACTCGGGATTATGTGCCAGAGGGAACCTTGTCTTTAAACGACGAGGACGCTGAAGGGATTATGCAGCCCCACAACGATACACTGGTAATATCTGTACTCATAAATAAATCTCGAGTTAAGCGTGTGTTAATTGATCCAGGTAGCTCGGCCAACATCATTAGATCGAGGGTCGTGGAACAGCTCGATCTACAAGATCAGATCATGCGTGCAGTCCGAGTTCTAAATGGATTCAACATGGCATGTGAGACCACTAAAGGGGAGATAACATTACCGGTGAATGTCGTTGGGATCATTTAGGAAGCCAAGTTCTATGTAATAGAAGGAGACATGAGGTAAAACACTTTGTTCGGAAGGCCATGGATCCACAACATGAGGGCGGTACCCTCGACTCTGCACCTAAGTGTTGAAATTCCCAACGCCAGGAGGGATAAAAACAATTTACGAAGAACAACCGGCTGCAAAGGAGATATTCGCGGTCGATGAGGTATCCCGGTATCCGCACTTACAATGACAAAAGGTATGGGTTATACTGCCAAGCAAGAAGCCAAATAACAATTACCTACACCTGCCTCGACCCAACCGAAGAAGTAGGGGACCGATAAAGACGACGATTACGAGGTTCCCAGGTCTTTTATAGCCCCCAACGATTCTGATGCTACCAAATCGACAGTCGAGGAACTGGAGCAAGTCGTACTGATCGAGCACTTGCCCGATTGAAAGGTATACCTGGGAATGGGGTTAAGTCCCGAGCTTAGGAAAAAACTCATTCAATTCCTCATAGCTAACATAGATTGTTTCTCTTGGTCCCACTTTGATATGACAGGGATCCCGCCGGAAATAACCACTCACAAGCTAAGCTTGGACCTTAAGTTCAACCCGGTCAAGCAGAAGAGGAGACCTCAGTCCGAGGTCAAGCATACGTTTGTCAAGGATGAGGTATTTAAACTCCTTAAAATAGGGTCCATCCGGGAGGTTAAGTACCCGGACTGGTTAGCAAATGTAGTAGTAGTAGTAGTAGTCCCTACAAAGGGAAACAAATTAATAATGTGTGTAGACTATAAAGATTTGAATAAAGCGTGTCCCAAAGACTCTTTACCTTTGCCTAACATCGATCGCATAATCGATGCAACGGCCGACCAAGAGATCCTCAGTTTTTTTGACGCTTATTCTGGGTACAACCAAATTCGGATGGACCCAGGCGATCAGGAAAAAATTTCCTTCATTACTAAGTACGACACCTACTGCTATAACGTGATGCCGTTCGGACTAAAAAATGTTGGTGCCACTTACCAACGCCTAGTAAATCGGATGTTCGAAGAACATAGAAAAATTAATGGAGGTTTACATTGACGATATATTGGTTAAGTCCCTGCGAGAAGAGGACCATTTGAAACATTTGCAGGAAACCTTCAGCATATTGAAGAAGTACAACATGAAGCTGAACCCGGAGAAATGTGCATTTGGAGTTGGGTCCGTAAAATTCCTAGGGTTCATGGTATCCAACAGGGGAATCGAAATTAATCCCGATAAGATCAAGGCCATCGAAGATATCACTATTGTGGACAACGTCAAGGTTGTTCAAAGGTTAACCAAACTTATAGCCGCCCTGGGGTATTCATCTCGAGGTCCTCCGACAAGAGCCACTGGTTCTTCTCACTGTTGAAGAAAAAGAATAACTTCTCATGGACCCCGAAGTGCCAACGAGCCTTGGAGGAACTCAAGCGGTATCTCTCGAGTCCATATCTGCTTCATACTCCGAAGAGAGATGAACAACTATACATGTACTTAGCAGTATCCGAAATAGCAGTAAGTGGATTTCTGGTTCGGGAAGAGGAAGGTACGCAATTTCCAATATATTATGTTAGCAAGAATCTAGGCGAGGCCGAAACTAGATACCCCCACCTAGAAAAATTGGCGCTCGCTTTGCTAACCGCCTCTAAGAAGTTGAAACCGTACTTTCAATGTCACCCCATATGTGTTGTAACTACTTACCCATTGAGGAATGTAATGCACAAACTCGAGCTCTCGGGATGATTGGCCAAATGGGTCGTAGAGATCAGCGGGTACGATATCAAATATTGGCCCCTGACAGCTATTAAATCTCAAATTTTGGCAAAATTTGTGGCCGCCTTTACGCTGGCCCTAATACCTGAGGTGGAAAGAGAGTTGTTGTTAAACTCGGGGACCTCTTCGGGAATGTGGACCCTCTTTATGGATGGTGCCTTGAACGTAAAAGGGTTCGGACTTGGCATCGTATTGAAGCCACCAACATGCAATGTAGTTAGACAATCTATTAGGACTGTAAAATTGACTAACAATGAGGCCGAATATGAGGCCATGATTGCAGGTCTCGAACTGGACAAAATCTTGGGGGAAGAGGTGATCGAAGCTAAGTGTGACTCCCTCTTTGTGGTGAACCAAGTTAATGGGACGTTCGAGGTCAGATAGGAACGAATGCAAAGATACCTGGATAAGCTGCATGTAACATTACATCGGTTCAAGGTGTGGACTCTACAACATGTACCTCGAGATCAAAACAGTGAGGCCGATGCCCTTGCTAATTTTGGGATCATCGGTTTATGACGATGATTTCAACTCGGGGGCGGTCGTGCAACTCATGAGATCGGTAGTGGAAGAAGATCACGCCGAGATAAACTCAACAAACCTAACTTGGGACAGGAGAAACAAATATATAAAGTATATGAAGACCGAAAAACTGCCCTCGGATCCTAAAGAATCGAGGGCATTGCGTACGAAGGCGGCCCGGTTCAGCTTGTCCGGAGACGGTACCCTATTCAGAAGAACATTCGATGGCCCACTCGCAATATGTCTAGGACCGGGAGATACTGAGTATGTTCTGAGGGAATCCACGAAGGCACCTGTGGAAATCATTCGGGCGCCGAATCATTAGTTCGGAAAATAATCAGAGTCGGCTACTAATGGATCGACATGGAAAGGGACGCGAAAGAGTTCGTACGAAAATGCAACGAATGTCAAAGGCATGCTCTGATGATTCATCATCTTGGGGAGCTTCTGCATTCGGTATTATCACCCTGGCCGTTCATGAAATGGGGGATGGACATTGTCGGCCCCCTTCTATGGGCACCAGTAAGGCTCAATTTATATTATTTATGACAGACTATTTTTCTAATTGGGTGGAAGCTCAAGCGTATGAGAAACTCAGGGAGAAGGAAGTCATCGATTTCATTTGGGACAACATAATATGCCAGTTTAGAATGTCGGCCGAGATTGTGTGCGACAATGGAAAATAGTTCATCGGCAGCAAAGTAAGTAAGTTCCTCGAAGATCATAAGATCAAAAGGATCCTATCAACACCCTACCACTCTAGTGGGAATGGTAAATAAGATTCCACCAACAAAACCATACTTCAAAACCTCAAAAAGAGATTAACTGACGCCAAAGGAAAATGGAAAGAAATTTTGCCCGAAGTCCTATGGGCATACCATACGACCTCGAAGTCTAGTACCATGGCAACCCCATTATTTTTAGTTTATGATGTCAAAGCTCTAATACCGATCGATGTAGGGGAACCAAGTTTTAGGTTCTGATATGTGACCGAAGAGTTAAACGATGAGGCCATAAATACAAGCCTGGAACTGCTAGATGAAAGGCGCGAGGCCGCCCTCGTCCGGATGGCCTCCCAAAAGCAACAAATTGAAAAGTATTACAAACGAAGAGACAACCTTCGACACTTCAGTATCGGGGACTTGGTATTAAGGAAGGTGATGTTGAGCACCCAGAACCCGAACGAGGGGAAGTTGGGGTCGAATTGGGAAGGCCCATATCGAATTATCGAGATCACCGGCAAAGAATCATACAAACTCAAAGCAATGAACGGTGAACGATTACCAAACAACTGGAATGTGGCCCACTTAAAACGATACTATTGTTGAGGTACGATGCCATTCATCTGTTTTCTTTACATATTAGATTAACACTTGCAGGTAACAATCAAGGGACGATACGACTATTAGACCCGAAAGCACGTGTTGCACTCTTTTTTCCTTAGACCAGTTTTGTCCCAAATAGGTTTTACTGCAAGGTTTATAATGAGGAAATATTGGATCGTGCTAACTTAGAACCGAGGACCGGAGTCAAGGACCACATCAGTAGTATCCGAGGCCTCTCTATGATCGGTCTCTAATATTGGGGGCCATCACCCTCGGATAATAATTTTGGCAAGGAGAGAGACTTTATGCTCGAACTACCTAGACTCGGTGGATAGGATTTATTGTAAGGGCCAAACGGTCAAATGAACCGTGCCTACATAGACCACCCAAGCTCTGATATGAAGCATGTACACATTTGTAACCCTGTATAGAAATGAAAGAAAGTTTCTCCTTGCGGATAAATATTTTGTCCCTTAAAATTTTTTACGTTCGGTCCCCTAAAGATACTGAGCCCAAGGGCAATCTCTATCTGGATCCAAGAGGTCACCCTCACTCGGGGACCATCGTCCAAGACAGGCTCGGGTGACCCGGAGTATCGAAGCCCGGAGGCACAATGCTTATTAGGCAGTGCCCGAACTTTAAAGGCCACGGCCATCCCCATTCGAAACTATCATCCTGGGCCAGCCCGGATAACTCGGGGAAACGAGCTCATTGGGAAATACCCGAATATAAAAGGCTACAACCGTCCTAGAATGGCTCGGAGACGTCCGAGATCCGTAACCAAAACATAAGGCCTTCAAAATTTCTAAATCGGTCCGAAGGCTACCCTTGGCAAAATTATAGAAAATCCTAAGTGAACATTTCAAGGAAAGCCTCCAGTCATACCGAGCCCTCCCCCCGCCCCCCCACCACTACCACCAGCCTTAAGCAAAATAGTATCGAAAATGAATAATGTTCGAACCTCCGAATAAGACCTAATTATTACATGCTAAGACATCCCAAATTTTTTCAATCATAAAGAAAAAGCAAAAAGAATCAATCTTGAAAAGTGCCGAAGGGAAAAGGCCTTATATATATATATATATATATATATATATATATATATATGCAAATTTTTACAAAGGCCAAACGGCCTCAACAAAATACAGAGATACAAAAGCAAAAACTTACAAAGCACCTAAGAAGCTTAATCCTCACCAGAGCCTGCCTCATCACCGGGGCCGTCAGAATCCTCCCTATCCTCGGACCCATCCGAACCCTCAGAATCTTCCGCATCCTGGGGGTAAGCCAACTTCTTGGCCTCGACCTAGAGCCTCTTAGCATTTTCAAGCTCGGCCGATAAATCGAGCCCCCCGGCATGAACCTCTTCGAGAGCCTCCTTCCGGGACTGCCACTTTGCATGATCGACTATGGCCTTTAGGCGCTCCTGAACAGCCTCAACATCGGCTTTGTACTGGGCCACCATCTCATCAGCATCGTCCTTGTCTATTTCAGTCACTGACTTGGCTGCTTTAAGCTCCTTGGTAAGGGTTTCCCTATCAGCAACAGCCGAGCTCAGTTGAGATTGGAGTTCCCCAATTTTCCGGGACCATGCCTCTGCCTTCTCTTTCATTGATCGAAGTTGGGCCTCTGCTGAGGCCAATTGATCCCGGTTTGTTTCCTTTTCAGAATCCAACCAGTCCATCTTGCCCTAACACACCTCGTCCAGGGCCTTGACTTTGTCCATCTCGATCCGGAACTGGTCAACCCGTTCTATGTAATGACTTGGCCGGTCATTTTGAGTGTATTATCCCCGATCCCTAATTTACTATTTTTCCCGTACCTATTTCTGCTTATGTGACTTGTCGGGAGGTCTTATTTTTGGTTTCGGAGTATTTTGTGACATTTAGTCCCTAAAACGGAAACTAAGTCTCAGAATTTTAGACTGTAGTCAGAATTATGTGAATACGACTCCGGAATGGAGTTTTATCAGTTCTATTAGCTCTGTTGGGTGATTTTGTACATATGAGCGTGTTCGGACTGTGAATTTGAGGTCTATAGCTAATTTAGGCTTGAAATGGCGAAAGTCGAATATTGGAAAGTTTGATCGGGGGGTTGACTTTTTGATATTGGGGTCGGATTTCGATTCCAAAAGTTGGAATAGGTCTGTAATGTTGAATATGACTTGTGTGCAAAATTTGAGGTCAATCGGACGTGGTTTGGTAGGTTTCGGCGTCGTTTGTGGAATTTGAAAGTTTAGAAGTTCTTTAGGCTTGAATCCGGGTATAATTGATGTTTTGATATTGTTTTGAGTGATTCAAAGTTTCGGCTAAGTTTGAATGGGGATATATGACTTGTTGGTATGTTTGGTTGAGGTCACGGGGGCCTCGGGGGTGTTTCGAATGCCCATCGGAAGGAAATTTGGACTTAGGCATTGCTGGTTTTTTTTCTGGTGTTCTGGTGTTTCGTACCTGTGGTGGGAGCCCGCAGGTGCGGCCCCGTAGAAGCGAAGAGGAGGATGCAGATGCGGGCAAGGCTGGGTTGGACTGGAAGCATAGGTGCGAGGTTAGGAGCGCATCTGCGAAACCGCAGATGCGGAAGGGAAGGCGCATATGTGGAAGAAGGCCTGAGTGGGAAGGATCACAGAAGCGGGCAGGGCCCGCAAGTGCGAATGAGTGACCGCAGATGCGGAGTCTGGGAACTTAAGAGGGATCCGCACCTGCGATGGAATTTCCGCAGGTGCGGCATCCGAGATGCGACAGAATGTCCGCAGGTGCAGAAGAACTAGGCAGAAAATGGAACTTTGATGGTTTTATTCCCATTTCAATTTTGGGACTTTGAGAGCTCGGTGTGAGGTGATTTTTCAAGGTTTCTTCAAGAAGATTGTTGGGGCAAGTGATTCTAACTCGGATTGGAATATATTTCATGAATCTATTGTTATTTTCATCATCTAATTAGGGATTTGAGTTGTAAAATTGGGGGGAAATGATAGAAACTTGATAGGCTAAAATTTCGAGTTTTGGAAGGTGATTTGAGGTTGGATTCGAGTAATTCTTGTATGGTTGGACTCGTGAATGGATGGGTGTTCATATTTTGTGACTTTTGTCAGATTTTGAGACGTGGGTCCGGGGGCCGGTTTGAGCCTATTTCGGATTTTGACTTATAATTTTGTGTTTCTCTTATGGAATTGATTCTTTTAGCCTACATTAATTATATCATACTGCTTGTGGCTAGATTCAGGGTGCTTGGAGATTTATTCGAGGGGCAAGGGCATTGCGGACTAGGATTTCTGCACGGTTGAGGTAAGTAACAGTCTTAAATCTAGTTTTGAGGGTATGAAACCCCGAGAATTGGTATGATGTGAGTGTTTGGAGGTGACGCATATGCTAGGTGACGAGCGTATAAGCGTGCACCGTGAGGGATTGTGACTTGGTCCGTCCCGTGAGACTGTAAAGTCGAATAGCCATTGTTATTACTTGTTTTCCTTGTCTTGAGCAATTGACTACCTTTCATGTTAGAAACCATGCTTAGGCCATATGATATCACTGTTGGGACCCGCAGCAGTCGTATACTTGTTGAATTGACTGCTAATTGATGTCTTGTACTTAGTCACAGTCTTAATTGTGTGTTATATCTCTGTTCCCTCTCAGTTCTTATTGATACTTGTTGTATTCTCTGTTTGGGCTAATTATTATGATATCCTGTGAGCCCGAGGGGCTGGAGAGGTTAGTGACTGAGATAGGGCCTGAGTGCCAAGCTGTGAGCTATGTGAGGTTATATGGACTGGGTTGTATGCCGCAATGAGCCTTAAGGATATTTATGGATTGTGGATCGGGTTGCATGCCGCAACGATTGGGTCGGGCTGCTCGCCGCAGCGATATAGCGCTTGGGCTGAAAGGAGCCCCTCTGGAGTCTGCACATCCCAGTGAGCGCACGTACCTATTGGGAGTTTGTATTAAGGGTTGAGAGCCGAGAGTATGAGCTGTTGAGATGAGTTGAGTGACTGCTGCCTTGAGAGGTTGTACTTTGATGTTTGGCATATTTTGATATGTGTTGATGTTACTTTGCCCATGTTTTAACCACTTCTTGATGTTATTTAATCTTTAAAACGCCCAACATGGTGTAATTATTGGTTTGATGACTAATTAAGTTATGTGTGACGATTTAAGGTGTTCGGAGTGCAAAATATGAAGAAAAGGTGGTTTAGCTAGAGAAAGAAGGGTTGGATGCGTCGCATCCAACCTAGGAAAACATCATCCTGCATGCAACCTTAGCAGTGAAGTTGGGCCATAGCGTCCGCCATCGCGTGCGAAACTGGGAAGTAGAAGTGAAGCTGGATGCGTCGCGTCCACCATCGCATGCAAGCTGAGAAATAGAGGACAAGGTGGATGCGTCGCATCCACCTTCGCAGGCAAAAATTGAAATGGAGGACAAGGTGGATGCGTCGCATCCACCTTAGCATCAATCCCTGAAGCCGAATTGGACTAGGAATAGGAGAGCTTTGGCCCACGACTTTTGTACGCAATATATAAGCTAAAAACGCCTCTTTTAGGTTATCTAACATATTGGGAAGGGGGAAAAAGCCACGACAAAGCTGTGGAGGCCGGAATTCATCAAGTTTCATCTTTCTCCCACCAAACTTAGTAATCTTTATGTTTCTTTATATGATTTGTTGTTTGGCTACCATGTCTATGTGGAGCTAAACTTCACGTTCTAGGGTTGTGGTTCTTTCATGACTATTGTTATTCGGATATTGATTTTGACTTCTTGATTTATCATATTAGTTTATTTATTCAATCTTGCACTTAATTATTTAATTGATTGATCACCAATTGAATATTATCTACGAATCTAGAATTGAACTCGAAAGTGGGAATTCTATATTGTATATAGGATTGAGTAGGGCAAGTTCTTGAACTCGGGCATCGGGGAACGGATTCGTAGTTAGGATAGACATATACCTAATTGCCTTGCTTGGTTGATTTACAGGAATTATAAATGCGTTCTTGTTGATTCTAACTCCATAGACATATAGGCGTTAGGTTAGCTTGAATAGGCGAGTAAGAACTCGACAGATTCTTATGAGCATTAACCCTGTCAACCAATAAGCTAGATAAATTAGTCGGTCAATTCAATTGAAGAATACAATAGGATTGTTAGATAGACCATAACCCTAGATCGTTTTCATTACATTGAGATCCTTAAAATCTGCTCTTTCTCTGTTCAAAGTTTATTATTTATATTTTTCTTATTTAATTAGTTTAGAATAAAATATTTTTAGATTTAATTCTTGTTTAGATAATAAGGATAGTCTAATTTAATTAATAGTTAATCATAAGTCCTCATGGGTTCGATATCCGACTTTTAGTCACTTTATTACTTGACGACCGCGTATACTTGCGTGAGTGTGTTTGGTCGCAACAAGTTTTTGGCGCCGTTGCCGGGGACTTAGAAATTAGCTACGTGACTAAGTTAAGCTTTTATTAGATATTTGTTTTCAAGTTTTAATTTTCAGTTTGCCTGGTTTGTGTCAACGCAGGGTCTTCTCTCGAATGCAGAGGAGTAGAAGTGCAAACAACCTCATTCCTCTTGATCCAGAAATCGAACGAACACTACATAGAGTGAGAAGGGAACACGAAGCTAGAACGAGAATAGAAAGAGATTTGGACATCGCAGTCCAACCACAGCCAATAGATATGGCAGGCAATGAAGAGCGTCCGGTAATTGAAGCCGCAAGGCCCAATCTTGCGAATATGACTCAGGCTATTGTGAAGCCTGATATCACTGGGCATTTTGAACTCAAACAGTACATGGTACAGCTGATTCAGTCCACAGGACAATATGTGGGTCTATCTCATGAGGACCCGCAGAGGCATATTCAGAACTTCTTGGAAATCACGGACACTTACAATTATCCGAACGTCTCCAAGGACTATGTCAGGCTGACACTATTCCCTTTTTCACTGTTGGGGGAAGCTAAAGAATGGTTGCAAAAGGAGCCCGCGAACTCTATCCACACTTGGGATGATCTAGCAAGGAAATTCCTGATCAAGTTTTTCCCAACTAAGAAGACAAAGTCGTTGAGGAGCCAAATTCTTGGGTTCCAACAACGGGATGGCGAGACACTTCGTCAAGCTTGGGAAAGATACAAGAAGCTACTCAGAGACTGCCCGCATCATTGTCAAACTGATGAGGTATTGGGTCACACTTTTGTTGATGGGTTAGATGAAGCATCAAAGATGAATCTTGACTCAGCTTGTGGGGGTAGTTGCATGGCAAGACCGTATAGTGAAATACAACTCTTGCTAAATAATTTCACTGCTAATGACCATAATTGGCAAGGAGAGGGGGATTCACGAAGGGGAATTAAACAGAAGGCCGCCGGTTTGATTGAGCTTGATGACTTTTCCGCCATGAGAGCCGATATAGCAAAATTGGCAAATCAGATGAATAGAATGACAACACAACAAATGCAACATGTACAGCAGATGTCTATTTGTTGCGAACTATGCGGAGACAGTCATATGATTGACATGTGCCCCACGAATCCTGAATCTATATACTATGTGGGGCAACAAAACAGAGGTCCTATGAATCAACATGCGCAATATGGGAACACTTACAACCCAAACTGGAGGAATCATCCTAACTTCTCATGGGGCGGAAGTCAACAGAATCAGTATAGGCCTCAAGGGAATTTTACTCAACCTCAGAAGCCACCCCAACAAATGGAAGAAAGTACGAATGACTTGCTGAAAAAGTTGTTACTAGACAATCAACAGCTCAGGACCGATTTCAGAAATCTTGAGAGGCAAATGGGGCAGTTAGCAGCAAACCAAAATACTAGACCTACAGGCTCACTTCCCAGTGATACAGAGAAGAACCCTCAAATTAATGCAGTTACACTTAGAAACGGGAGGGAACTAGAGGAAGTGCCAAGGAAGATAAAAGAAAAACCTATACCTGGGGGGGAGTTGACACCTAAGGCAACACAAGAGTCAAAGGAAGATGATGCAAGTTCAGAGCGAATGGAGGTTACAAGGCCACCACCACCTTTCCCCCAAAGATTGCAGAAAAGGAATGACGATCGCATGTTCAACAAATTTCTCGCCATGTTGAGTCAGGTTCAATTAAATATTCCATTAGTGGATGTACTTCGTGAAATTCCAAAGTACGCTAAGTACATAAAAGACATAGTGGCTCATAAGAGGAAATTGACTGAGTTCGAGATGGTTGCACTTACTGAGGAGTGCACATCAAGGGTCCAAAACAAGCTTCCCCAAAAGCTTAAGGAACCTGGCATCTTCACCATTCCAGTACAAATCGGTAATATTAACATGGGACGTGCTCTGTGTGATTTGGGTGCAAGCATAAATCTGATGCCGTTATCCTTGTTTAAGCAATTAGGTCTGGGAGCTCCGAGACCAACCACCGTGATATTGCAATTAGCTGATAGGTCCATAGCCTACCCCGAAGGAGTGATTGAAGATGTGCTGCTGCAAATTGGAAAATTCATCTTCCCAGCTAACTTCATTATTCTAGACTTCGAGGCTGATGAACAAGTTCCAATCATATTGGGACGACCTCTCTTGGCTACTGGCGATGCAATAATTAAAGTGAGAGAAGGGAAAATGATTATGAGAGTGGACAACGAGGAGGCAGTCTTCAATGTCTACAAAGCAATCCAACTCCCCCGCCACTATGAGGAGCTCTCTATGATATCTGTGGTGGAGGTGGATGAGAAACTTCTTGACACGAGTGTATATCTAGGCAACTGTTTAGAAAAAGCAATCATGATGTTTGATAGCTTGGAGATGGATGATGAGGTTGAGGAGATGAAGGGAATCCTAGATACATCATGTGGTTACATGCAAGGAATAATCCCGTTTGAGCCCCTGAATAGGCCAAGTGGCCCCCCACCAAAGCCGTCAATTGAAAAAGCTCCAAATTTGGAACTTAAACCCCTACCCCCTCACCTTCAATATGCTTATTTGGGAAGTTCTGACACTTTACCTGTTATTATTTCTGCTCACTTGTCTAAATTACAGGAAGAAAAGCTATTAAGGGTGCTACGTGAGCACAAGCGAGCAATTGGGTGGACAATGTCTGACATTAAAGGCATTAGTCCAGCTTTCTGCATGCACAAAATCCTCATGGAGGACGGACACAAGCCAAGTGTAGAACACCAACGCCGACTAAATCCAATCATGAAAGAAGTGGTAAGGAAAGAAGTGATTAAGTGGCTTGATGCAGGTATTGTATTTCCAATCTCTGATAGTAAATGGGTAAGCCCCGTTCAATGTGTGCCGAAGAAAGGGGGGATAACCGTAGTAGTTAATGAAAATAATGACTTAATTCCTACAAGAACTGTAACTGGATGGAGAATTTGCATAGATTACAGAAAACTGAACAATGCCACCCGGAAAGACCACTTTCCCCTTCCTTTTATTGACCAAATGCTTGATAGATTAGCTGGCCAGGAATACTACTGTTTCCTGGACGGTTATTCGGGGTATAATCAGATTGCTATAGCCCCAGAAGACCAAGAGAAAACTACATTTACATGTCCTTATGGCACGTATGCGTTCAAGAGAATGCCCTTCGGTCTTTGTAATGCACCTGCGACTTTTCAAAGGTGTATGATGGCTATTTTCACTGACATGGTTGAAAGATATGTAGAAGTATTCATGGACGATTTTTCTGTGTTTGGATGTTCTTTTGATAGTTGTTTGATGAACCTTGATAAAGTGCTAGCTAGGTGTGAAGAGATGAACTTGGTGCTAAACTGGGAAAAGTGCCATTTCATGGTACGTGAAGGTATAGTTTTGGGGCACAAGGTTTCAAAAGATGGTCTACAGGTGGATAAAGCAAAGGTGGAGACGATCGAAAAATTGCCCCCGCCGACATCCATCAAAGGCATTCGCAGTTTCTTGGGTCATGCAGGTTTTTATCGTCGTTTCATTAAAGATTTTTCGAAAATTTCTTCCCCTTTGTGCAGGCTTCTAGAGAAAGACGTTACCTTCAAGTTTGATAATGCATGTCTGAAAGCATTTGAGGAGCTGAAGGGAAGATTGGTGACTGCACCAATTATCATTGGCCCCGATTGGGCACAACCATTTGAGTTGATGTGCGATGCAAGTGACATAGCAATTGGAGCGGTGTTGGGGCAAAGGAGGGATAAAATCTTTCACTCCATTTATTATGCAAGCAAAACTATGAATCCAGCTCAGATAAATTATACAGTGACTGAAAAGGAGTTGCTTGCAGTGGTGTGGGCATTTGACAAGTTCAGATCCTATCTAGTGGGAACCAAAGTCATCGTCTACACAGATCATTCAGCTATCAGATACCTATTTGAAAAGAAAGACGCCAAGCCGAGGCTGATTCGTTGGGTCCTCCTCTTGCAAGAATTTGACTTAGAGATCCGAGATCGAAAAGGGACAGAAAATCAAGTGGCCGATCATTTGTCCAGATTAGAGAGCCGGAACCATGTAGCTGAAGGAGGGTCAATTAAAGAAACATTTCCGGATGAGCAAATATTAGCAATCACCTCAGGTGAAGCCCCATGGTATGCAGATTATGTGAATTTTATCGCAAGTGGGGTAACGCCACTAGAATGGACAGCTGACAATAGAAGAAGATTCCTACATGATGTAAGGTTCTACGTGTGGGATGAGCCATTCCTATATAGGCAGTGTGCAGATCAGTTGGTGAGAAGGTGTGTTCCTGAGGAAGAGATGAAGGCTATACTACATGACTGCCATGCGTCACCATATGGAGGTCATCACGGCGGGGATAGAACCGCCCAAAAAGTGCTACAATCAGGTTTTTATTGGCCAAAATTGTTTAAGGATGCACATGCCTTCGTTAAAAATTGTGATAGATGCCAAAGAACTGGAACTATCACGAGGAAGCACGAGATGCCCTTGCAAAATATACTGGCAGTAGAACTTTTTGATGTTTGGGGGATTGATTTTATGGGACCATTCCCATATTCTAACGGACACAGATACATCTTGGTAGCGGTCGACTATGTTTCTAAGTGGGTAGAGGCCATAGCTCTTCCTACTAACGACGCAAAAGTTGTGGTAGGCTTTGTAAAGAAGCACATCTTCACACGTTTTGGGACCCCAAGAGTGTTGATAAGCGACGGGGGAACTCACTTTTGTAACAAACTGCTGAATAATATTCTTGCAAAATACGGAGTCAAGCACAAAGTTTCCACTGCCTATCATCCCCAAACGAGTGGTCAAGTAGAAGTTTCCAACAGAGAGGTCAAGCAGATTTTGGAAAAGACAGTAAGTATGAATAGAAAGGACTGGGCCGGGAAGCTGGATGACGCATTATGGGCATATCGCACTGCGTACAAGACCCCAATAGGCACTTCTCCGTACAGGTTGGTTTATGGGAAGGCCTGCCATCTGCCCGTCGAGCTTGAACACAAAGCATATTGGGCGATTAAAAAGCTAAATATGGAGATGGACTTGGCCGGTGAGAAGAGATTGCTACAACTCAACGAGCTTGATGAGTTTCGATTGCATGCGTATGAAAATGCCAAATTGTATAAAGAGAAGACCAAAAGATGGCATGATAAGCATATCCAACATCGTGAGTTTGAACCAGGTCAAGAAATTCTACTGTTTAATTCAAGGCTAAAGCTTTTTCCAGGAAAGCTTAAATCTCGATGGTCGGGTCCGTTTGAAGTGGTTAGTGTGAAACCTCATGGTGCGATAGAATTGTGTGATAAGGGGTCCAATACGACATTCTTGGTAAATGGCCAAAGAGTAAAACACTATTGGGATGGTGACATTGCACGTCACAAGACCACAATGGATTTAGTGGAGGCATGAAGAACATGTTGCGTCGTGCCGCGACGTTAAATCAGGTGCTTCTTGGGAGGCCACCCAAGTTAGTTAGTTTTTTTTTTATTTTATTTTTAAATTTTTGTCCTTATTCAAAAAAAAATAATAATAATAAAACTAAAAAGTTCCCCAGATATGAGAAAACGAGGCGGATGCGTCGCGTCCCCCTCAGCAAAAAAAATAAAATAAAATAAAAAAAATAAAAAAAATTTTTTGACGGGCCAATTGCTCAAGGCAGTGAAGTCTGCCTATCGCGCCCGTATCGCGTCCGAAAATTTTTGAAGGAAGACAAGGGGATGCGTCGCGTCAAAGCTCGCACGCACAGGTAAGTAATATATATTTTAACACATCTTAAGATAACCTATTCGAAAAAAATGTTTCTTGCGACGCATCCACTTGTCTCTTTTTGGCGACGCCTACGAACGCAGAACAGAATTCTCTCATCGAAATTGTAACGCAATAAGCTCAAACGCGACAGGTACGCATCATCCTCTTCGTTCTTCCGTTGGCTTCTCTCCTAATTCGTCTCTCCTCCCTCCTTCAATGGTAGCAACAAGTAGGTTTTGCAATTTCAAGATTTTTAGGGCTGTCGTTCTTGGTAGTTGTAATGGTTGCGAGATGATAAACTATAATTCCCTTCATCTCGTCCAATTTTGGGAGGGTAGTTGCATTGCTCAACTGATAGAATGAACTAGGCACACTTGTTGCATACCACATGTTCGACGAATTGTCCCTGAGGAAAATTTAGGCGTCGGTGAAGTCTGAGTAACCGAGCAACATTGGTGTATGCTTGAGAATAAGTGTGGGGTCGAGTGAGGGGCTATGTGAAATTGAATTTTTGAAGAGAGTTATCACATACTTGCTGAAAGTCATGAGCTACAATTCCATGAAGAGTGAATGGCATGACTTTACGAATAAATTGAAGTCTGCAAGCTGTTGCAATTGCTTTCAAGCTGAACTTCGCTGTTTCATCTGCTAATTGTTGAATTCTTTGCATTGCAGGTACTTAGATTCGTAAAATGACAGCAGCGAGTAAACCATCCAAGCAACAAGACAAAGATGGTAACAAGCAACCGCCCAAAAAGCCTACCGGAAGGGCAGCGGGCGGTCCAAATCCACAGAAAAAAAGGAAGCGGACGGAGAAGGAAATGGAACTGCTGCCTAGGCAGTTAAGTGATGATTCAGAGCAAGAGGAGGAGGAAACATTGGTCAGGAGGACAGTGAAGAAGGGTATTACACCAAGCAAAGGAATAGAGATACGAGAGCCTGTGACATACCAAAGAAAAGCTTCGAGAATGAGTGCTCCAACTGATAAAGGGAAGGAGAAGATTACTACAGAATCTGAATCCGATTCCGATTCGGACAATGACCACCTACAGATCAACATGAGTGATGAAGACGAGGGTGAACCCATAGACCGAGTTGATTGGGAGAAATACTTTGTTAATGAGAAGGCATTCCGAGCCTATAAGAAGATACTGGTTTCAAAGAAGTATATTCCGGAAAAGCCGATAAACATCGGACCACTTAAGACAAAGTACTCAGAGTTTCTCAAGTCAATTCGAGAGGTGCAAAAATGGGGACCCATTCTGAAAGGTCATGGCAAAGCCAACCTCACCATTGTTAGAGAGCTCTACGCCAATTGGCGTCACGCAAGGGGAAACATTGTGCGAGTAAGAGGGGTAGATATTAATGTGTCAGCTGAAGCTCTGAATAACTTCTTAAGGGTGCCACACACACTCACAGACAGGTTTGACGCCATATGCAAAACACCAGATTATGCACACATTAAGTCTGTCCTATGCCCTTCCAGGAAGGATGCAGAATGGAAGCATGGGAGTATGGAGTACCACTCTATAGCAAAGGAATTCATGAGTGCGTTAGCACGTGTGGCTCTAAATTTCATTTGTAACCGCCTGCTGCCATGCCAACATAAAACTGATGTCCCTCGTTACCGCGCACTCGTATTATATGCTTTATTAGAGGGGATACCACTCAACTTCGGTGCCATCATGCATGATCAAATGCAGCAAACCAGGATGAATTACAAGTGGAGGTTGTTCTTTGCTAATACCCTAACGGCTTTTTTAACAGAGAGGGGAGTACTATGGGACAAGGAGAATGACGACATTGAGGCTAAAGCTCCAGGACCATATGATGTCACTCATGTTCTAGAGCCGAACAAGGGAAGGTCTTCTAAGCTCACCATCCAACAATTATTTGAGCATATGCAAGCAGATATGCAAGAGAACAGGGCTGAGCTGATAGCGACTCGTGTCGAGTTGAGTGCCACCAGGGATGAGTTGAGACAGACTCGTGCGGATCTAAGCCGAGTTCAGACCGAGCAGGCCACGATGATGAAGGAGATATCATTACTCCTCAGAGCTCTGGTTCAATGTGCAGGTACAGACATCTCCCAGCTGATTGCATCATCCACTGCCGGACCATCCACTCCTGTTCCTCCCATAGTCACCGAGGCTCCACTCAACAGGCCTATTGAGGTCGCTGTAACACCTGATACAGAATCCGCACCAGTTGTTGATGATAGGAATGCTATGGATGCAGATGCTCCTCCACAGACTGCGGATGAGCCCTCCACCTTGACTTGAGGGAGTTCTTCTCACCCTACTTTACCTTGTTTGTGTGCGTTGGGGACAACGCACAGTCCTAAGTGTGGGGTGGGGGTGATTTATGTTTGATGTATGGATGAATGTACTAATATATTCACTGGATTAATGGCATAAAATAGCAGTAAATTCATCTATATGGAGTAACTATCAGTTTATATATCAGTTTATCATTATGAAAAAAAAAATATATATATATATATATATATATATATATATATATATATATAGTATCTTTGTAGATAGTAATAATCCCCTGTGGTTTTTCTTTGTGCCTCGGTTCTTTTCCATGGGATGTAGTTTGAACCGGGTAATTTTGTTTTCTTTTTAGAGTAGAGTAGGAATGTAGGGAATAAAAGGAGGAAGAATGATGAACCTAGGTGACCTTGACTTGGTTGATACTGGCATATTTAAGCTTTTACATATGTAATATCTTCCCTTCTCACTCTGAAATTATTGATGATGCCTTGTTAAAACGGATAGCATGTTTTGTTGCAGCCTATTTCTCATTTTCTTGACTTGTGTTCACTTTGCGCTTAATGTTTAATATCTCGTTGCTCTGTGAATACTTGCATTGTTTGAGAGTCGGAATGTGACCATCCTTAGCGAGTCATGTGCCATGTGTGGTGAGGTTTTTGTGTAGTCCATGTAGTGTACTTGTGTCTAGAACTTGCCCGGTATGTGAGTTGAAGCGAAATTTTAGGTGATGCTCGGTTTGAAAAATGATTTTAGGCTTTCTTTGATCTTTTTGAGCTTATTGCTTATCACAAATAAAATCTATCCCTAGTTAAACCTTTTGAGCCTGTAGACCTTTTATTTGGTACCCACATTACAAGCCTATACCCTTTTTATTCTTAATTGACATTGTTTTGATCCTTTTACCTCTTAAAGCACTTTAATTGTTAGATGAGCGCTAAAAGAAGTAAGAAGGGAATAAGTGTGGGGTGACTTTTGAGTGAAACCAATGAAAGAAAGAAGGGTGCACTTATTTTGTAAAATAATACACCACTAGCGGAAATTAAAAGAGAAAAAAAAAAAAAAAAATATAAATGAATAAATTGTTGTCTTGTTCTTGCTAGTGGGTATGAATTAAAGTAGTGCTTAAAGAAAGAGGAAATATTGTTTGAAGTGATATTATTGGTGAAATTGAAAGGGTGTTGAAGAATTCGCGCTTAAGTTATTTGATGATGTGTTAAAGTGCTTAGGAGGGTGAGTCACTATTCCTTAAATATATCCTACCCGTCCCTTAGCCCACATTACAACCATGAAAAAGTCCTAATTGATTTTAGATCGAGCGAGCTTACATTAGTAGAGATTTACATTAAGGGCAAGCCTATGGTACCAACTACATGCATGTGACTTCTTTTGTGAGAGTGAGCGATTTTCTTTGTGAGCATGAGATTCGAATGTGTGGATTGATTCTACTCTCTCTGCTTTTGTTGTGAGGGCACATGGTTTCACTAGGGATAGGTAACGCTATTAGACTTCTCTATGATGTTGGTTGTTCAAGCCATGAGTGCATTGTGACATTGAGTCGGTTTTTGAGGTTAGGATTGTTGTGAGCATGTTGTCTTTGTTCGAATATGTTTAAAGAAGGGCATAAGAAAAGGGAAGTGTGTTGATGCATAGTCTAGAGCCTAATTGTAGCAAATAACCATGGTCATAGAAGGGCATATGTGTTGATGTTACTTTGCCCATGTTTTAACCACTTCTTGATGTTATTTAATCTTTAAAACGCCCAACATGGTGTAATTATTGGTTTGATGACTAATTAAGTTATGTGTGACGATTTAAGGTGTTCGGAGTGCAAAATATGAAGAAAAGGTGGTTTAGCTAGAGGAAGAAGGGTTGGATGCGTCGCATCCAACCTAGGAAAACATCATCCTGCATGCAACCTTAGCAGTGAAGTTGGGCCATAGCGTCCGCCATCGCGTGCGAAACTGGGAAGTAGAAGTGAAGCTGGATGCGTCGCGTCCACCATCGCATGCAAGCTGAGAAATAGAGGACAAGGTGGATGCGTCGCATCCACCTTCGCAGGCAAAAATTGAAATGGAGGACAAGGTGGATGCGTCGCATCCACCTTAGCATCAATCCCTGAAGCCGAATTGGACTAGGAATAGGAGAGCTTTGGCCCACGACTTTTGTACGCAATATATAAGCTAAAAACGCCTCTTTTAGGTTTACGCATCCACCTTCGCAGGCAAAAATTGAAATGGAGGACAAGGTGGATGCGTCGCATCCACCTTAGCATCAATCCCTGAAGCCGAATTGGACTAGGAATAGGAGAGCTTTGGCCCACGACTTTTGTACCCAATATATAAGCTAAAAACGCCTCTTTTAGGTTATCTAACATATTGGGAAGGGGGAAAAAGCCACGACAAAGCTGTGGAGGCCGGAATTCATCAAGTTTCATCTTTCTCCCACCAAACTTAGTAATCTTTATGTTTCTTTATATGATTTGTTGTTTGGCTACCATGTCTATGTGGAGCTAAACTTCACGTTCTAGGGTTGTGGTTCTTTCATGACTATTGTTATTCGGATATTGATTTTGACTTCTTGATTTATCATATTAGTTTATTTATTCAATCTTGCACTTAATTATTTAATTGATTGATCACCAATTGAATATTATCTACGAATCTAGAATTGAACTCGAAAGTGGGAATTCTATATTGCATATAGGATTGAGTAGGGCAAGTTCTTGAACTCGGGCATCGGGGAACGGATTCGTGGTTAGGATAGACATATACCTAATTGCCTTGCTTGGTTGATTTACAGGAATTATAAATGCGTTCTTGTTGATTCTAACTCCATAGACATATAGGCGTTAGGTTAGCTTGAATAGGCGAGTAAGAACTCGACAGATTCTTATGAGCATTAACCCTGTCAACCAATAAGCTAGATAAATTAGTCGGTCAATTCAATTGAAGAATACAATAGGATTGTTAGATAGACCATAACCCTAGATCGTTTTCATTACATTGAGATCCTTAAAATCTGCTCTTTCTCTGTTCAAAGTTTATTATTTATATTTTTCTTATTTAATTAGTTGGAATAAAATATTTTTAGATTTAATTCTTGTTTAGATAATAAGGATAGTCTAATTTAGTTAATAGTTAATCATAAGTCCTCGTGGGTTCGATATCCGACTTTTAGTCACTTTATTACTTGACGACCGCGTATACTTGCGTGAGTGTGTTTGGTCGCAACATACTTGCTTTTATTAATTATTGCACTTAGTTGTTATCTGTTGTTGTTGTGAAATTTCTGGAAGATTCATATCTATTTTACTTGAGCTCGAACTGATTTGACTTATACCACCGGATTTGAAAGCCTGTTCACCCTTCACTTAAAACTTTTGAAATGATCTCTATTTTTTATAGCTCATCATTGCGTCTCAGTTCCTTATTTAATTATGTTACTTGCTGAGTTGATTGTACTCATGCTACACTCTGTACTTCATATGCAGATCCAAGTGTGTACGTTTCTCACGGTTGATAAGTTCGTGCGAGAGCTGATTATCGGAGACTTACGAGGTAGTTGCCGGCATCCGCAATCCTTGTTTCTCCTTTCTTATTATCTTTTCTCTCTTGTATTGGCATTTGGTGCAGACTATAGTAGACTCTGTTTTTAGATTGGTTGTTAGAAGCTCATGACTTAGTGACACCCTGATGTCGGGCTATCATTCTGCACTGGTATTTTGGGTTTTTACCCTGTTATTATGTAAACCTTCAGTTAGTTTAATTGTTTTAGCTCTCTTCTATTATATATTGAAAGCATATTGAGAATGTCGGCTTGCCTAGTTTCACGATAGGCGCCATCATGACTGGTTAGGTATTTGGGTCGTGACAAGTTGGTATCACAGCCTAGGTTACATAGGTCCCACGAGTCATGAGCAGGTTTAGTAGAGTCTTGCGGATCGGTATGGAGACGTCTGTACTTATCTTCGAGAGTATGCCTAACCCTTAGGAAACTTCACATTTGAATTCTTGTCGTGCGAATCTTTTGATTCTGGTAACTAAATTTCTATTGTTCTAATTCTCTCATAAATGGTGAGGATGCATACTACGAGGCAGGATGGACAGCCACCAGTACCACCAGTCAGGGCCGCGAGAGGCTGAGGTCGCGGTAGAGGCCGTGGTAGGGGTAGAGGTGTAGCTCGTACCGCAGCTAGGGCAGCACCTGCAGATCCACCAGTTTCCCCCAGTTCAGGAGCAGGCTCCAATTGTGGATGAGCAAGTGGGACCAGCTCAAGCACCACCTATGCCTATTGTGATTCCAAGCCTTTAGGAGGCCTTAGCTCAGATTCTGACCGCATGTACCAGTCTTGCTCAGGCGGTCTCTGTTTCGGCCGTAGCAGCCACTTCTTAGGCCAGGGGAGGTGCTCAGACTCCCACCGCTAGCACACTAGAGCAGGTGGTACAGGGATTCCAGACACCGGGGGCACCACTAGCCCAGTCGGTTGTAGATGCTCAGGACTATGTGGTTCCTGTCATGCCTGATGATGACCAGCGTCGATTGGAGAGGTTTGGGAGACTACAGCCTCCATCTTTCAGTGATACCGAGAGAGAGAATGCACAGGGCTTCTTGGACAGGTGTCAGAGGATACTCCGTACAACAGGTATTCTAGAGGTCAGTGGGGTCTCGTTCAATACTTTTCAGTTCTCTGGGGCTGCCTTCAGTTGGTGGGAGGCTTACGAGAGGCGTAGGCCGGTCGACGCAGCACCCCTTACATGGCAGCAGTTCTCCGGTCTATTCCTAGAGAAGTTCGTGCCACAGTCCCGCAGAGAGGAGCTGCGCAGGCAGTTCGAGCAACTTCGTCAGGGTGATATGTCTGTGACGCAGTATGAGATGAGATTTTTAGAGTTGGCCCGTCATGCTATCTGGTTGATTCCCACAAACAGGGAGAGGATCAGGAGGTTTATAGATGGCCTCACTTTTCAGCTGCGATTGCTTATGACACGAAAGAGAGTGTCTTGTACTACTTTTGATGAGGTTGTCAACATTGCTCATCAGATTGAGATGGTTCGCAGCCAGGAGCAGGTTGAGAGAGAGGACAAGAGGCCTCGTGGACAGGGTGGATTTAGCGGTGTTCCTTCAAGGGGCAGTTCCACCATGGTAGTGGTTGTCCTTTCAGACATGCTCAGACGGCTCGCCCAGTTCAGTATGGTGCATCATCTAGCCATGGTTCACATGGTTATCAGCAGGGCCATTCATCTCTTAGTGCCCTCCAAGCTCAGAGTTCATCATGTTCTCTATCGGGTCAGGGTTCGTCTATGCCAGGTACTTCTACCAGTTATCCCGGTTCTCGGGGCTCCCTTCAGTCTCTAGCACCAGCACCGGGGAGTTGTTATGAGTGTGGAGAGTTTGTCCACATAAGAAGGCATTGTCCCCGCCTTATGGGAGGTCCGGCTCAGCAGAGGAGCCAGTCTATGACATCAGCATCAATTTCTTCACCACACGCTCAGCTAGCTCGGGGTGGAGCCCAGTCAGCTAGGGGTCGCCCGAGAGGGGGAGGCTGATCAAGGGGTGGCCAGGACCATTTCTATGCTCTTCCTTCCAGACCATATACCATTGCTTCGGATGCTGTGATTACAGCTATTGTTTCAGTTTGCCACAAAAATGCCTCTGCATTATTTGACCCTAGTTCCACTTATTTATATGTTTTCTCGTGTTTCGCTCATTTTTTGGATATGCCCCGTGAGTCTTTAGTTTCATCTGTTCACGTATCTACTCCTGTGGGTGATACTATTATTGTGGACCGCGTATATCGGTCATGTGTAGTGACCATTGGGGGTCTGATGACCAGAGTGGATCTTTTGCTGCTCAGTATGGTCGATTTTGATGTGATATTGGGTATGGATTGGTTGTCTCCATGTCATGATGTTCTAGATTGTCACGCTAAGACTGTGACGTTGGTGATGCCGGGGTTGCCGAGGGTTGAGTGGAGCGGTTCCATAAACTATGTTCCCAGTAGAGTGATTTCATACTTGAAAGCTCAGCGGATGGTTGAGATAGTTTGTCTATCTTATCTGGCCTTTGTGAGGGATGTTAGTGAAGAGGCCCCTGCTATTGATTATGTTCCAGTGGTGCAAGATTTCCCGAATGTGTTTCCTGCAGACTTGTCGGGCATGCCTCCCGACAGGAATATTGATTTCGGTATTGATTTGGTGGCGGGCACTCATCCCATTTCTATTCCACCGTACCGTATGGCACCGGCTGAGTTGAAGGAGTTGAAGTAGCAGCTTCAGGAACTCCTTGATAAGGGGTTTATTCGGCCTAGCGTGTCACCTTGGGGTGCACCAGTTCTATTTGTGAAGAAGAAGGATGGTACTATGAGAATTTGCATTGATTACAGACAGTTGAACAAGGTCACAATCAAGAACAAGTATCATTTGCCGCATATTGATGATTTGTTTGACCAGCTTCAAGGAGCGATGGTGTTCTCTAAGATTAATTTGAGGTCAGGGTATCACCAACTGAAGATTCGAGACTCGGATATTCTTAAGACAGCTTTCAAGACCCAATATGGTCATTTTGAGTTCCTTGTGATGTCTTTTGGGTTGACCAACGCCCCAGCAGCGTTCATGCATCTGATGAACAGTTTGTTTCAGCCGTATTTGGACTCGTTCGTCATTGTATTCATTGATGATATCCTGGTATACTCTCGTAGCCAGGAGGAGCATGCCCAGCATCTGAAGATTGTGTTATAGAGATTAAAGGAGGAGAAGCTTTATGCAAAGTTCTCCAAGTGTGAGTTTTAGCTCAGGTCAGTGGTGTTCTTGGTATCCAGTGAGGGTATTCAGGTGGATCCAAAGAAGATAGAGGCGGTGCAGAGTTGGCCTAGACCGTCCTCAGCCACGGAGATTAGGAGCTTTCTTGGTTTGGCGGGCTATTACTGTCATTTTGTGGAGGGTTTCTTATCTATTGCATCACCCTTGACCAAATTAACCCAAAATGGTACCCCATTCAGATGGTCGGATGAGTGCGATGAGAGCTTTCAGAAGCTCAAGACTGCTTTGACCACGGCTCCAGTTCTATTTCTATCATCAGCTTCTGGTTCTTACACAGTGTATTATGATGCCACGCGGATCGGCATTGAGTGTGTTCTGATGTAGGAAGGTAGAGTGATTGCTTATGCTTTGCGCCAGTTAAAGCCCCATAAGAAGAACTATCATGTCCATGACCTTGAGTTAGTAGCTATTGTTCATGCCTTGAATATTTGGCGGCACTATTTGTACGGTGTCCATTGTGAGATTTACACTGATCATCGAAGTTTGCAGCATCTGTTCAAACATAAGGATCTTAACTTGCGTCAGCGAAGGTGGTTGGAGCTTCTTAAGGACTATGATATCACCATTTTGTACCATCTTGGGAAGGTCAATATGGTGGCCAATGTCTTGAGTCGTCGGGCAGAGAGTTTGGGTAGCTTAGCATATCTTCTAGCAGCAGAGAGGCCATTGGCATTGGATGTTCAGGCCTTAGCCAACCAGTTTGTTAGATTAGATATTTCTTAGCCGAGTCGAGTATTGGACTGTGTGGTCTCTCGGTCTTCTCTTTATGATCGTATCCAGGAGTGTCAGTATGATGACCCCCATCTGCTTGTCCTTAAGGACACGGTCTAGCACAGTGATGCTAAGAATGTCACTATTAGGGATGATGGTGCATTGAGGATGCAGGGCAGGCTATGTGTGCCCAATGTAGATGGTTTGCGTGATCTGATTCTCCAGGAGGCTCATAGTTCGCGGTATTCTATTCATTCGAGCGCTGCGAAGATGTATCAGGATTTGAGGCAGCATTACTAGTGGAGGAGAATGAATAAGGACGTAGTGGAGTATGTAGCTCGGTGCCTAAATTGCCAGCAGGTGAAGTCTGAGCATCAGCGACCAGGTGGGTTGCTTCAGAAGTTAGAGATTCCGGAGTGGAAATGGGAGCGGATCACTATAGATTTCATTATTGGGCTTCCACGGACTCAGCGGAAGTTTGATGCAGTTTGGGTGATTGTGGACCGGCTGACCAAGTCAGCTCATTTCATTCCTGTGATGACTACCTATTCTTCCGAGCAGCTGGCTTTAGTGTATATCCACAAGATCGTCAGGCTTCACAACATACCGGTATCTATCATCTCTGACTGGGGTACGCAGTTTACATCACGGTTCTGGAGGGTCGTACAACATGAGTTGGGTACTCGAGTGGAGTTGAGCACAGCATTTCACCCTCAGACAGACGGGCAGTCCGAGTGCACTATTCAGATATTAGTAGATATGCTCCGTACGTGTGTGATAGAGTTTAGGGGTTCGTGGGATCAGTTCTTGCCTCTAGCAGAGTTTTCTTACAACAACAGTTACCAGTCGAGCATCCATATGGCATCGTATGTGGCTCTGTATGGTAGGCGGTGTAGGTCTCCAGTGGGTTGGTTCGAGACGAGCGAGGCTAGATTATTGGGTACAGACTTGGTCCAGGATGCTCTGGAGAAGGTTAGGGTAATTCATGATAGACTACGCACATCCCAGTACAGACCGAAGAGTTATGCGGATCGGAAGGTTCGCGATGTTGCATTCATGGTTGGAGAGCGGGTCTTGCTCCAGATGTCACCCATGAAAGGTGTTATGAGGTTCGGAAAGAAGGGCAAGCTGAGCCCGAGGTTTATTGGTCCATTTGAGGTATTTCGACGTGTTAGGGAGGTTGCTTATGAGCTTTCCTTACCTCCCAGTCTAGCAGGAGTTCATCCAGTATTCCATGTTTTTATGCTCCAGAAGTATCACGACGATCTGTCTCACGTGTTGGATTTCAACTCAGTCCAGTTGGACAAGGATTTATCTTATGTTGAGGAGCCGGTGGCGATTTTAGATAGGCAGGTTCAAAAGTTAAGGTCGAAGAGTATTGCTTCTGTGAAGGTTCAGTGGAGGGGACAGTCGGTCGAGAAGGCGACTTGGGAGACCGAGCACGATATGCGCAGTTCTTATCCTCATCTTTTCACTATTTCAGGTATGTCTCTATGCTCGTTCGAGGATGACGATTGTTTTAAGATGAGGAGGATGTAATGACCCGGACGATTGTTTTGAGTGTATTAGCCCCGATCCCTTATTTACTATTTTCCCCATATCTGTTTCTGCTTATGTGACTTGTCGGGAGGTCTTGTTTTTGGTTTCGGAGTGTTTTGGGACACTTAGTCCCTAAAACGGAAGCTAAGTCTCATGATTTTTTACCATAGTTGGAATTGTGTGAAAATGACTCCGGAATGGAGTTCTGTCGGTTTCGTTAGCTCTGTTGGATGATTTTGGACTTAGGAGCGTGTCCGTACTGTGAATTTGATCTCTGTACCTAATTTAGGTTTGAAATGGCATAAGTCAAATTTTGGAAAGTTTGACCGAGGGTTGACTTTTTGATATCGGGGTCTAATTCCGATTTCGAAAGTTGGAATAGGTCTGTAATGTTGAATATGACTTGTGTGCAAAATTTTAGGCCAATCAGACGTGGTTTGGTAGGTTTCGGCATCGTTTGTGGAATTTGAAAGTTTAGAAGTTCTTTAGGCTTGAATCCGAGTGTAATTGGTGTTTTGATATTGTTTTGAGTGATTCGAAGGTTCGGCTAAGTTCGCATGGGGTTATATGACTTGTTGGTATGTTTGGTTGAGGTCTCGGGGGCCTCGGGGGTGTTTCGGATGCCCATCGAAAGGAAATTTGGACTTAGGCATTGCTGGTTTTTTTTCTGGTGTTCTGGTGTTTTGCATCTGCGGTGGGAGCCTGCAGGTGCGGCCCCGCAGAAGCGAAGAGGAGGACGCAGATGCGGGCAAGGCTGGGTTTGACTGGAAGTGCAGGTGCGAGGTTAGGAGCGCATCTGCGAAACCGCAGATGCAGAAGGGGAGGCACAGATGCGGAAGAAGGCCTGAGTGGGAAGGATCGCAGAAGCGGGCAGGGCCCGCAGGTGCGCACCCGCAGGTGAGAATGAGTGACCGCAGATGCAGAGTCTGGGAACTTAAGTCGGATCCGCACTTGCGATGGAATTTCCGCAGGTGCGGCGTAGCAGATGTGACAGAATGTCCGCGGGTGCGGAAGAACTGGGCAGAAAATAGAACTTCGAGGGTTTTATTCCCATTTATCGGGTTGCACGCCGCAACGAGTCTTATGGCTATTTATGGATTGTGGATCGGGTTGCATGTCGCAACGAGCCTTATGGCTACTTATATGATTGGGTAGGGTTGTACGTTGCAGCGATATAGCGCTTGGGCTGAAAGGAGCCCCTCCGGAGTATGCACACCCCTAGTGAGCGCAGGTACCTATTGAGAGTGTGTATTAAGGGCTGAGAGCCGAGAGTATGAGCTGTTGAAATAAGTTGAGTGACTGCTGCCTTGAGAGGCTGTACTTGCTTTTATTTATTGTTACACTTAGTTGTTATCTGTTATTGTTGTGAAATTTCTGGAAGATTCATATCTGTTTTACTTGAGCTCGAACTGATTTGACTTATACCACTGGATTTGAAAGCATGTTCAGCCTTCACTGAAAACTTTTGAAATGATATGTATTTTTTTATAGCTCGTCACTGCTTCTCAGTTCCTTATTTAATTATGTTACTTGCTGAGTTGGTTGTACTCATGCTACACCCTGCACTTTATGTGCAGATCCAGGTGTGTACGGTTCTAACGGTCACTGAGTTCGTGCGAGAGCTAATTATCGGAGACTTACGAGGTAGCTGCCGGCATCCGCAGTCCTTGTTTCTCCTTTCTTATTATCTTTTCTATCTTGTATTGGCATTTGGCACAGACTATAGTAGACTCTGTTTCTAGATTGGTTGTTAGATGCTCATGACTTAGTGGCACCCCGATGTCGGGCTATCATTCCGCACTGGTATTTTGGGTTTTTACCCCATTATTATGTAAACCTTCAGTTAGTTTAATTGCTTTAGCTCTTTTCTATTATATATTGAAAGCATATTGAGAATGTCGGCTTGCCTAGTTCCACGATAGGCACCATCACGACTGGTTAGGTATTTGGGTCGTGACATTTTGCCTTCTGTTGGACCTGTGGATTCTGACTGTTAGACACCATGCCTAGCTCATCATCACTAACTTAAAAAAAATTTACCTGTTCCAACAGATCGGCATGTTCCTTCTTAGCCGCATCCAACTCGGCTCGGAGGCTCTTGATTTCACCCTCGAGTTGCTCACTGAGATGTTTATACATGTTTCTTTTCTCAGCAAGCTCTTTGGCTTCGGCCTCGAGTTGCTCAACTCATCTCGGTACCGGAGGAAGGTTTCGTTGTGGAGCACCGAGGCCAGCAAATATGAGGAAAGATATTAGAAATATCAAAAAAAAAATAGTTCAAATATCAGAAGAAAAATTGGAATCATCAAGGATTATCAAGAGTTACCCGGTTCAGCGCATGTTGTGCTTCGTTGAACAAGCATGGCGAGTCTACCTCGTTCATTTTGTCCTGGTCTTCCTCAGTCATCAGGCACCGGAGGTAACTGGCTATCACTACGAGGGCAGAAAGAACCCAGGCATCCTCCGAAATGGTGATGATAATTGACCGCTTCCGACCAGGATCCGCACTCGAGGAAGGGAACCGGTTGACCAGTCTCGGGCTCGAGTTAGGCCCACCTTCCCCCGAGGATGGACTTTCCCTCGGTACCTCTAAGTCACCCAACCCAGTGATATAAAAAAAATAGCGGAGGGGATCGTCTGCTTCGTGGCCCCCCTCATTGGGTCGTTCTTTCATAGTTTGGGCCTCGTTGTACATCGACTCGGTAAACGAGGGTGACTCGGTGATTTCTATCATGCCAAGTGCCTCCTTCGGGGCACTGCCCATATCCCGGGAAGCCTCAGCCCCGGCCTCCTCATCAGCATCCCTGGCCTGAGGCAGATCGACCTCACGGGTCTCTATTTCGACGGCCCCCTACTCTTCGAGGGACGACGGCTCGCGGGTCACAAAAATAAAAGGCTCTTCCTCCTCGGGCTCGTCCCTAAGCCGATAAAGCAAGTCCGAAGTTGGTACTCGGGAGCTGGTGTTTTCAGGGCTTGCACACCAACCTTCTCTATGTTTTCTTTTTTCTCCAAGCTCGGGGAACTCGGAGCCCTCCTCTTCTTCTTCTCTCCGGCTTGCCCCGGAGCAGGAGACTCAACAGCCAAGTCCTTGTCCCTAACCGAAGACCTAAGCTCGACGTTCTTAGGCAAACCTGCAAAGGAAAGTAAAGGAGATAAGGACGCGAATGTTAGAAGAAAAAGACTCACTACGACTTGTTCGGGAAAAGGTCCTTACCACGGGAACGGGCCTCCCAACAACCTTTTGAAAGTTTGCTCCATGAGCGCTCGGAATAGGGCATCTGTGATACGATGCTCTCGACCCACTCCTTGAGTCGAGGGATAGCATTCAGAACCCGAGCAAGGGCTACAACATAACAAGCACCGATAAGAAAAGGGAAGATAAGTCATAAAATCGACGCTTAAAGGGAATACTTACGTGATGCATTCCACCTTTCGGGGAACGGCCTCCACTCGGCAGGTACCAGGTTGGCAGTCCTCACTCGAACAAAACATCCTTGCCAACCCCGATCCCGGTCCTCGTCAATGCTCGAGAACGGGGCTTTGTTGGCCTAGCGTACTAGCTTTATCAGTCCCCCCGGAAGATTCGGGGATTGTATAAGCACAGTAGATGGTCGATGGTGAACGAGCACCCATCGATTTTGTTCACAAAAAATCGGAGGAGGATCACGATCCTCCATAGTGATGGATGATTCTGGCCTATGCATACGTTGTACCCCTTATAGAAGTCTAAAATGACTGGCTCTACCGGGCCCAATGTAAAGGAATAAGTGTAAACACTTAGATATCCCTCGACATGGGTGGTAATGGCCTCTTCGGGGTCGGGGACCACTATATCTTTGTCGGCCCAGTCTCCAACAAAATAAGCCAAGCTCGAGACATGATGACATGAGGCCGAAATCGGGGCAAGAGTCTCTTCGAGTCATGGTTCGGAATCGGTCCAGACCTTGAACGACTTCAAAGAACATTGTCGGGCAATCAAACACGTCCAACGGAGGGCCGTTATGTCCTGGACTGGCCGGATATACCTCTTGTGCTAAGGCCCGAACATATCGCTTACCACCGGAGCCATTGAGACCACGCCCCCCGGATTCGTTTCAAGCACCAAGACCTCGGAAAAGCCTTACCAAACGGTTGCACACGACTAACGAAGGGTCGTGATATCAGCGCCCGACCGGATATCACGGCGCGGATCTCGGCCCGTATCGGCAGCAGATTAGTGATTAACGAAAAAGAAGATTTTTACCTTGTTTAGAATTGTACTAGGGATGAAACTATCCTACTATATAAAGGAGATGATTTTTATTCAAAGGACACATTGTAACACACATTCCAAAGCAATATATTATTATTATTTTCTCTATTATTAGCTCTTTCTCTTGTTCATCAGTGCTGGCCATAGTGAGCTCGGGTCAAGGGCGAATACTTCATTAAGGCTGAAACTATCCTCCTTGTGTGGTTAGAATCAATTTTATCTATGTTTGTTCAAATTTGACTTAATTTATCGCTTTGTATTAAATTAATCTGTGTATCTTTAAAATTACTTATAAATTTAATTGTTATCCGATTTTAAGGATAAACAATTATCTGATTGAGTTAGTTACTGATCCACTTTCGAAGTCCATATAGATGCCGTAGTTTGCACTTACTTATTACATGTTCAGTAAATAGTTGATCCTAGATACGTTCTGGAGTAGTTCCCTTAGTAACGAAAGGAAAAATGACATTATGCACGGCACGCCCATCTAGTAAATTTAGAAGGGGAAGCTTGGTTAATTTGAAACACAATTTGTCTTCGCCGACTGTACCGCATGGTTGATTTGCACACACGCCGTTCCAAATGCAGACAAAATAAAAAATGGAAATATGCACCATATAGGATTCGAACGGGAGAAATTCAAAAATAGCCAGATTTATAAGTGATAATTGAAAAATAGTCACAGTTCCAAAAGTAATCGAAATTTAGCCATTTTTCATGTAAAGATAAATCCGAACGAAAACACTGTTCAAAATCCGAAAAATATTCCAGCATAATATACTGGAGTTCCAATATATTATACTGGAAGTTCATACACAGATGCTCTAATCTCCAGTATATTATGCTGGAACTTTTCGCGTATTGGAGTTCCAGCATAATATGCTGGAAGCTCATACACAGGTGCACCAATCTCCAGTATATTATGCTGGACCGGTCCGTGTTGCAGCAAAATAGTGGCTATTTTTCAATGACTTTGCAAACGGTGGCTATTTTTGAATTACCGGTCCGAAAACTGGCTAGCCCGTGCTATTTTTACTATTCGAGCACGGTTATCCAATGTCAATTTGAACCCCCTAGACCATCTCGACTGAGATTTCACTTGGTTTAAGCAGGTTTAAATATTATTTCTCTACTCATCTTTTCCATTTTAAATATAATTTACCTATATACGTAGTATAACTTTTTAACGAAGCGGGTTCAACTGAACCCCTTGACACCATGCAGGTCCTCCCCCGGTGATTCTTGTTAAAAATTTGAAGTACTTTATTATGTTATTTAAAAAGTGAGCAATGTTCATATTTTTTCTTCTTCTGTTGACTTTTCTTGCAGGAAATGTTAAATTTTTTATGAAAAATATAATAAACATATATCATGCATTTATCAATTTGGTGAATTTATCAGATATCATCAGTAAGTATCTTTATGAATTTACCGTGCTACTATATCTCCAAGAAAAAATTGAAAGTATGCGAGATTGGATTAAAAGTAAGAAGTTTTGTGCTTCAAACATTATGAAAGTGACTAATCACTATAGATGCTAAAGTGTTTTGCCCTAATATTGAAGAGTCAATTAGTTCTAAACCTTTTATTTTCTTATATTTTTATTTAACATCATGTGCAAAACATGTGTCACATAAACATGTTTAAGTGATAGATTTTTATGTAAAATTAATGATACATATAATAAATTTGTGTAGTTATCTCCAATTAAAGAGAAAATTGTGGTCGGACTTTGCAAAAAAATTGTTAGGTGCATGTTGGATCCTTCAAAAGTAAGTGTATTTTTGAAGGATCCAACACATATGCGGTAATATTTTAGGAGAGTCCACGCAACATAATATTAAACATCCTCTCCAACAGATTATAATGTTCTTAGTTGCGTCTTCAGATTCAAATAGCATTAGTATTGACTATCCAATATGATCAAGCATAGCTTATAGAAAAGTTGCTCAAGGTCCATCCACTGGGACTGCTCTTTGTACGCCAGAAGCCAATGATAAGAATACATTCTTGAAAATCAAATGCAAGATGAAAATGAATAGCAGTAATGTGTATTTTTACATTGAACATTGGGAGAAAGAACATTAAATGAAGTCATTACCAACACAAAAAGAAGAGGCCCTTCAATCAAGCCAAAAACAATCCCTTGATGGTTTAAACTCATAAGGCATAAAGCAATGCGACGAGAGATCCTAGAGCTATTGGCCAGAGATGTATGGTTCGAGACAAAGTATTAGCACCATTGCATTGATCATTAGCACCACTGAAGCATCCAGGCCTAGTTACCTTAGGCTCTCCTCCTTCCGTGACAAAGCTGCTCTTCGGTTTGCCATTGCTGAAGAGTACACACCAGAAATAGGGGCCACCACCATCGGAGCCACTCACAGCAGCACCGACCTCCGTGTGATTCTTGCTGTTGAGAATATCCAAACTCTTGCTATTTCTAATAAGAATATCGTTGAATGCTTCAGAAGGTTCGGCATACTTGGATTGGCAAGCGAGAAATCTTCCGGTTATTTGAGCAAGTGATGACGCCTTCACATCACAGTCGGGGGCAAAAGTTTCGGCGAATTCAGATTCAGCAGGTTTCTTGGCATCTGGCCCTCCAACTGCACTACATTCACCTTGGTATGCTTTAATATATTGCAAAGCCAAGCATGCCAAGCCAGGATTGCTGTATAAGGAGGATAATTTATTTCCGGTCCTGTTACTATTAAGGACAGCTACCAGCTCATCAGCAGGATTATCTGTTACCTTAGCTGTAACTTTTATCAAGAACATATGTGTTAGAAGTTGACCATAAGGGCCATATTGGTGAATCAAGATCAAGAAGCTGTCTGCTCAAGGAATATGCATTGGAAATGACAAAGGTAAATTACATCTAACCGAAGGGACTTGAGAGACATGTTGGTATGTTTTTGGCAAGTACGATCAATTTAAGTATCTAAAACTAAGGAAGAAGAGCCCGAGAAGGGGGTAGTAAGCGTCATTTAGGCTGTGACTGTAATTCTAGCATACTCAGGAAAGATTATCAACAGTAACTATATCTATCAAGAGAGTTTTTTTTTATTATCTATCAAGAGAGTTAAAAGAAGAAAAAGTGAAGATACAAAATCAGGATCCAACATAGTTTTCAAAGGCATAAACTAAAGCAACTAGAAAAAGAATCTTGAGCAGTGTCCTATCATTTAGGTATCTTATCATGTTACCACAAGTTACAAAGAGCTAAAAGCCAATTTGAGCAGCTTCCCCTAGACTACTGTAAACATTTTACTCAAAATCAAGGACGACCCTACTGAACCAGCAAGAAGACTTGTAGCCTAGAATTTGCAGATGAACTAGATAGTTTCTTGTCTGAGCCATATATTCAACATCATCCGTTCCAAACTTCCAATAATTTTGGCTAGGTTAATAAGGCAAGACTCACACAGAATCCAAGGTTCAATTGTTAAGATATACCTTTTGACAATTTCCTAATTGTACAAATAACCTATCCCAGAGCACAATTTTGCACACTACTACTTATGTTTATTGGGGTTACAACATACCATTACCAACATACGTGGGAAATGGTCAATATTGAGCAGCCAAATGATATCATTTAACAAAGTCTCCAAAAGTAGATCTATCTCAGAAACTATGCACTTTATATGTAACTGCTATCCTGTTTATTTTTTCTTTTTTCGATAAGGAATAACTACTATCCTTTTTAATTTCTGATAAGGAATAACTACTATCCTGTTTGCATGAACAAAAAAACATCAATGCAGAAATCACTCAGCACATTATAGTTTATTAAGCAAAAACATACACCAGAACAAGTTGTTGACAAGTCTAAATATACTCCACTGAAGGATCTTTAGGAAAGGACACTGTACTATCTTGTAACTCAATCCTTAAGTAGATCCAAGAGTAGAGGTGGATTTTATGGGTTCAGATTCGCAATTCTACCACATCTCATCTAATTTAATGGATTCAAAACTTAATCTTTGTACATATTTAATAATATTTTGGGTAAAAATACAGGATATGAGTCAAAGCTATGGGTTCTGAATACGCCTACCAAGACTAAGATGGGCACAATAACAAGAATCTAACAGTGGAAAACATTCACCATTAGTTCATTGGATAAACAAAGAGTGGAAACAAACAACGCAAGATCCTTATCAAAAAACCTTCAGTAAAACAGCTCACTCAACACAAATCTACTCAGCAGATAATCAAGAAACTATAATTCAAATAACAATAAGAAAACCCACTTGAAATGTCAGATCACAAACACATATTCCCTCTAACTATACAATGAACAGAACACAAATTAGCAATATATAAACAAAAAAGAGGAATATTTACTTTGAACATTTGAAGCAGAAGCAGAGATGAAGAAAATGCAGAGAAGAAGGAACCATTGAGCCATTGCCATTTCTGTGAAGTAGTCGGTGGGTTAAGTGAGCTTTTCTTAAAGGTATATAAGAGAAGCTAGCTGTTAAGCAGAGGAAGAAACAGCTTGCAGTGGGTCGCTCTGTTAGTATGTCTATTTCGATCTGATGCTTTATAAATAACGCGACATCTTATTGCATTTAATTACTGTAATGCCACCAACCGAAAGCTCATTTCCAACTGATATAATATGTATTTTAGTGACCAAACTACCCTTCAAAATCTCCATGACATAAGACAACCATTTTGCGACTCGAGATGCAGAGTACGAGCTTTAACTTTTTAGTTCTGTTCAGTTTGGTTATTCGACTAATTAGTGGGCTTGATAATTAATTCTGGAATTAAATTTGAAAAGAGTTTATTTTACGGTTGGTTGGAATAAAATTATAATATAACTAATTATAGAATTAGTTATTTAGGAATTGTAGTGTTATTTTATTCATATGGGAGAGTGGGACAACAATCCGGAGATTACTAATCCTGAAATAGTTAATCCTAGGATAACTTGTTTCTCAACCAAACGACCCATAATTGTGTCAAAATAATGTTCAATACCCAAAAAGTAACAAAAACAACAACAACAACAACAGCATACCCACTATTATCCCACACCATGAGGTCTGAGGAGGGTAGTGTGTACGCAGGTTTTACCTCTACCTTGTGAGAATAGAAAGGTTGTTTCCAATAGACCCTCGGTTCAGGAAATCATAAGCACCCCATTAATGAAAATATAGACAAGAAAGACCAGTACCAAAAAAGTCATATAAAAGCAGAATAAAAACAACAAGGTAGTAAGGTGATCAACAATGAAAGAAAATAACGGTTAGCCATAAAAACTTACTACCAACAGAAAGCGAGACTGCGTGCCAATACTACTGTTATGAATACTCTAAACTACCGACTCTACTACCCTAATCCTCGACCTCCAAACCTTGCTATCAAGGGTCGTGTCCTCAGTCAGCTGAAGCTACACCATGTCTTGCTTAATCACCTCTCCCCACCTTTTCTTTGGCCTACCTCTACCTCTCCGTAGGCCCTCCAATGTCAACCTCTCACACCTCCTCATCGGGGCGTTTGCGCTCTTCCTCCTCACATGACCAAACCACTTAAGCCACGTTTTCCGCATCGTGTCCTCAATAGGGGTCACACCCACCTTGTCGCGAATAGTCTCATTTATGATCCTATCTAACCTGGTGTACCCGCACATCCATCTCAACATCTTCATCTCTGCTACCTTCATCTTCTGGACATGAGCGATCTTGACTGGCCAACACTCATCCTCATACAACATTGTTGGTCTAACCATCACTCTATAGAACTTACCTTTAAGTTTCGGTGGCACATTCTTGTCACACAAAACACCGGAAGCGAGTCTCCATTTTATCCATCCGCCACAATACGATGTGTGACATCTTCATCAATCTCCCCATCCCCTGAATAATAGACCCAATATACTTAAAACTCTCTCTCCTAGGGATAACCTGTACGTCCAGCCTCACCTCCCCTTCCCCTCCTTGAGTCTCGACATTGAACTTACACTTCAAGTATTCTGTCTTGGTCTTGCTCAACTTGAAACCTTTAGATTCCAGGGTCTGCCTCCATACCTCTAATTGTGCGTTCACACCATCTCGCGTCTCGTCAATCAATACAATATCATCTGCAAATAGCATGCACCACGGCACCTCCCCTTGGATGTGGCGCATCAGTACATCCATCACTAGAGCAAACAAAAAAGGAATGAGTGCCGACCCCTGATGCAACCCCATCATAACTGAAAAATGGTCTGACTCCCCACCCACCGTCCTCACCCGGGTCTTTACTCCATCAACATGTCCTTAATCAACCTAACGTAGGCAAGGTACACCTCTAGCCTCCAAACATCTCCACAAAATCTCCCTCGGAACTTTATCGTACGCCTTTTCTAAGTCGATGAATACCATATACAAGTCCTTCTTTCTCTCCCTATATTGCTCCCAGAGGCAGAGCTAGGATTTGAAACTTATGGATTCGGGATTCTAATCATTTTTAAGTTACTGAATTCTAAATTAATAATTTATACATGTTTAATGAATTTCATCAAACAAATACAGAGTTTGAACCAAAGCTACTGGGTTCGGCCCGTAACTCGCTCTCTAGCTCCGCCCCTGACCGCTCCATCAATCTTCTAACAAAGTGGATGGATTATGTAGTCGAATGCCTCGGCAATGACCAAAAAGGAAGGGGAAGAAAAGAAAGAAAGAAAAAATTCCAATCATATTCAAAAAATAATAAATTAATATTACAGTACCTTTTTCTAAGTATTATTATCTTTTCATAGGAAAACAGCTTGACATTTGTAGTAAAATTATGCAGGACGTGTTGTAGATTTGTAGTTCATGATCACTCTTTTACCAGTTTTTAAGACAATTAAAAAAAGAGGACAAGATTTACTTACGCATTGACATGTAGAATATATGCAAATTATGGTACTATTACTAAGTATCAACTTGAACTATTATATATGTTATATCAAGATGTGACAACTACTTCACTAAAGTTCCTTCAAAAACAACATCATAAAACGTATAATCATTATATTAATTTGAAATGCAAAGTTTATGGTGCGTATATGTATAAGATTAACCAATCCCATGAATTAAGTAAGTTGTCCCACACCATACATATTTAAGAAAAATAAATACTGTATAAGATATAAGAAGCGTACACCATTGACAGCTGTAGTTTAAAGGGTAAAATTGTAAATTCAGGAGGCTGAACTGGAAGAAGAGAAAAAACTGGATAAGAGTAACGCTGCTGCTCCTCTCCACTGCCAAACGCGAGATGACAATTACCATCTACAACCCGGCGCATGTTAGCACCGGCAGCTTAAATTTGCGTATCCTCCGTTCTCCGCCGCGGCGAACCTTTTCGCCGGCGCGATGTCACCGCAATTTTAGCTTGAGTTGCGCTTTACTCCCGGAGAAAAGGCGGGAAAGCAGACGATCGGTCACCGTAGCCCTCGGAGTCTTGCTTCAATGGCTCTTAGTACCTAAAGGTGATCCCTCTCATTCTATCAGTGCTAAGTGCTAACGTGCCTCCGCCAGTGCAATGCGCTAGTAATTACATTCGTAATTCTCAAGTTACGTATAAGTCCGCGTTTGCCTGCATTAGATTATTATAAAAGTGGCCGAGGTCGATATTGCTGCTATTATATATGCAAGCATGAAATTATCTTTGATAAACTGTAATCATTTCTCTGTGTGTGTGCGTGTTTATTTATTTTTATTTTTTCCTTTTGAATTTTGTTTTGGTTTGCAGATGCAGGAGCAAGCCCTTTTGACAAGTATGTTAAGAGGTGAGCACAAAAGTTGTTGAGTTTTGGAATAGATTGCATATATAATGTTTATGTTAGTTGATGAAAAGATGATTATTTGCATGAGATTGAGTTTAAATAGAGTAACGAGGTCAGTGAGTGAGGATTCAATCCCGACTTGTTTGGGACTAAGGCTTACTTGTTGTTGTTGATGATCAAAAGATGGCTAATTTTCAAAGGTGGATCCAGCATATAAGCAGTAAAATGCTTACACCCACTGACTCAAGTTACACATCTATATGGAAATTTAAAAGAAAAATTATAAAGAGGAGGACCCAGTGCATTTAAATCATGGATCCGCTTATCAAAGGTGGACCTATATGTAGTATTGAGTGGTCACCGGACCCCGTAAATTTTGACAGAAATCTTGTGTATGTATATATATGTATACCTTGAAAATGATTATATAAATAACTTGGCACCCTGAACACTAAAAGCCTTTAGGGACACTGATTAATTGAGCAAAATATGGTGTCCCCGTCACGTTAAAATCTTGGGTCCGCCTTTGCCGCCTATACTATGGTAGCGTTCCTATAGCATGTAAGTTGTGCGTGCTATTAAACTATATCAAGTGGTAGAGTTAGGCTTGATTGTCACATCTATGTAATTGAATGGGACAGAAACTGTGTCATATTCTACTCCATTAAGATAATATGTTTCTCTTTTGATAACAATAAATTTTATGATGTATCTAATGACTTGAGTTGCACCTAGATTTTTTTTTTGTTGGTGAATCAGTAGTTTGCACTTTGAAAATTTTAGTGAAAATCAAAAAAGGAAAGAGAAAATTTTCTAGTATGATAACGAAAGAGGTGAGCGTTGATAGTGATTTTGTTTTTCAATTAGCCCGCCAATTTGAATGAAGTTACATCATTTTCTTTCTTCCCATGCCTCTCTCATTCTCAGGTCAAATTTTCAAAACACTAATTTCTCCTAGTGATGTTGACTTTCAAAATGCCGAATGTTTTGGGTGTTCGTAAGCTTTGTTTTCTACTTCCAATGATGGAATTTGATTTTAGGGCTAAATTTCGACCCCAGCTCAGGAAAAGCGGCTTCCATGCTTTGCTTTTATTTCATGAGTGAATTAGAGGATTGCCTACTTTTGTGTTTCCACGACTACTGATATTTGTGTCGATACTTAAGATCAAATAGCTTGTATATCTCGGTGGTATCAGGAGCCTGGGTTCCAGATGGCTCCACCATCTTCATTAACTTCCAACACCTCTGTAACTAGCTTCCACATCTGTCAACCTGCTTTATTTAGCTACGGCGACTGGTGGAATTAGCTTCTGCTTGAGTTATTGCCTTTGTGCATTCAATTAGTTTTGTAAGCCTATGATAGTTTGTGATTTAGTTAGGCTTGAATTGAATTGTTGTGCTCATGTTATTGTCAAAAATTTTGATTTGATAACTAGGAAAAAGCTTGATCCGCTGGAGACTTATATACCAGCTGTGCTGTTGGCGGGGGTGCAGATTAAGGAATTAGGTGACACTTGTTTCTCGCTGTCACTATTTTTTGTTTCCTAGCATGTAAAAGCTTAGTAATGTCTATAGTTCATGCTGTGATCCACCGTGTTTATTTAGCCTGAATATTTAAGTGATTTTTCCTGCAGTACGGAGAAATATTGGAATTAAACGATTCTTCTTTAAAAGTTTGTGCCAGTGGTTGCAAATCAATTGCTATCTTCTCCCCTTAATCTCAACCCCCCCCCCACCCCCAAAAGAAAACAAACAACAACAACAAAAAAGCAAAAATAACGGAAAAGCCAAAAACGATAGCCATCCTCTAATATTGACCCAATTGGATCATGAGCACCTTATGAATCAGAGTGAATGCTGTTTCTGTAATAACCTTCTAATTTCTCTTCTTGTTAAAAAAAGTTTGAAACACCATGCTCTATAGTCTGACTGCCTCAAATATGTGCACATGATCACTGAAACTTTTAACAGTCTATCCATCAAGGACTACTGATTAAAAAAATCTGTCATCGAACTATCCACTGATATATGAAGAGAATGCTTTCAACTTTGGTGGCACGTCAGTATAACCTTCCCTGTGATAGTAGCTTATATAAACTATCCTAAGATATTCTCTTACAAATCTTCCTCATTTTCTGCTCCAAACCAAGTGGGAAGAGCACTCGTCTCTCTTCCTTAGCTTCAAGAATATTACAGCATTCCCGTTCCTTCCTGAAATCTCCTTGTTGCTTCTGGAGATTTCAAAATGAAACTATTCAGGAATGGGTGTTTACCATCTCTCGCACACTCATTTTAAACACGGTTCCACTGATGAACTTACTGATATGCGGAGACCCATAATTCTGGGTTCTTGCAAGGTTTCACATTCTACTGACTGCTACAAAATCGGAGTATGGTTAAACTTTAAATTTTTTATTATAAGATTTCACAGCATGATTTACATGATTTTTTTGGCATTTTATAGAGAAATCTTTGGAGGTTGATCAACCTAAATATGGCGATTGCCGGAATATATTGCGTTCTGGTCCTGCATCATCTCTTCGTGTCAATATTCGAGCAGTAAGTAAAGGTTTTCCCATGCCCCATCTCAACTCAATGAATGTTTTTTTCTAATGGTTGATAATTATCAGTTTCTGTACAGCTTTTTCCAAAATTAGTAATGTATGAAGTTGATTTTGTTGATATAGACTTATGAATGCTCCACTCTGGTCTTGGAGCACACTATATCATCCTAAGCATGAGAATTATTATTGTACCAGTTGCATTGTATGATATTTGTTGATGAAGGAAAGTAAAGTAAAAAGGAAATTAAGAAGAAAAGGGTAAAGAATTGCACCGCTGTCACAAAGTTGTCATTTTAGTTTTTTGAGAGTCAACTGCATTAAGACTTTGACCAAGATTTTTTAACAATTTGTAAACATTTTGATACAATTTTTGATCTTGCAGTATGTTTCATGTAATTTTTAAATATCCAACTATTACTTTCAAATCATGAATTTAAATATTTGTCAACTTGACACTCGTAAGAAAAGATTTGAAGAGAACAAAGCAAGGATTTCTTCATTGGTCTATGACTCCTCTGCTGTGCCATTTCTTCAGCACCGTGCAAGTATGAACATTGAGTATTTGAGTAAGCTACACAAGTCCAAGCTAATTATCCAAATTAGAGAATCGGTTAACAACAGAAGACCATTCAAGTATTTATTGCTTTGACATGCTATCATCTGTCTATCAAAAGTAAGGCAAAAGTATCAAAAATGAGCAAATTTTTGTTACCAAGGAAAGAAAAAGTCTAGTTACATAAAAAATAAAGAAACTGCAGTTCTTTAAATAAATTTTGTTGCTGGTTTGAAAATGGCATTGCACTGAAGTTAGATATTCACATGTTCGACTAATTCTAGGCAATGGCGTTTCTTGTTCTTTTCTTTCTATTTTGTTATTTAGTTTGTGGCAATTTTTCTTAATTCACATAGACAGAGAAATACCAAAGATTTCTTCTCACTACAAAAAGATGATCATATCTTGAAAAAACTCTCTTATCTTTGCATTCAATTACAGGTAGCACAATATGCATCTGATGATGGAAATGGTGAATCAGCTTCCAGTGATGTTGATCAGTGTCTGAGGTACTACATCAAATATTTTAACTGTCAACCTGAACTTTCCTGTTTAAATACAATGTAATGCTGTGATAATAATAGTTTTGCAGTTCAGATTTTCTATTAAATTCATGCACGGGATGATCAGACTATCGGGTACAAGATGTAAGAAAATTTTAAAATTTTCTTGGAATACTGATGATTTCACTAGGTCTTTGTCCCAGAGAGAGCTACTTAATTGATTCTTGATCCCTTTAAGGTTGATTTCTATGGTAATGACATTTGATTGTTCAATCGTAATTTTTTCCAGTAAGCTTCATGACTTTTTTTTTTCCTTAAGCAAGGTTGGCTGTGAAAGTTCATGCCATGAATGTGCAGTTATTGTAATTCCAAGCACACTGCCAAGGGAGATGGAACACCTTCAAATTCATGACTAGAGGAACATGCTTTTAATATATCCGTGTACCTCGCTAAACAAAAAGGACAAATGTTTAACCAAAATGCAAATTGGACCATCATATTGCTTGTAACTTTTTGTTTTCACTCTCACATGTCGTTACTATTGCTTCTATTCTTTCCTGCAGTGCATTGGAAGGACTTGACTCATTGCTTTTGCGTGCATCAAGAAATGATCCAGGGGCCTCAATTGACTCGATGAAGGCAAAAATTACTACTGCTCTAAATGCATTGGACAGGTCAAAGTTCTTTTTTTATTTATTTATTTCTGCCTTGGTGATAATCAATTGTTCAACTGCATCTCAATTCCAAATCAATTAGGTTGGTTATACATATATGTATTCTCTATAGCCATTTTACTCTGTTCAGGTAAAATTACTACTCCCTCCGTTCCAATTTAAGTGAACCTGTTTGACTGGGCACGGAGTTTAAGAAAAAATGAAGACTTTTGGAATTTGTGGTCCTAAACAATTCAAAAAGGGGCCAGAGTATTTGTGTGGTTATAAAAGCTTCTCATTAAGGGTAGAATTGTAAGTTTAAGCAAAATTATTTCCAAATTTAGAAAGGGGTCATTCTTTTTGGAACGGACCAAAAAGGAAATAGGTTCACATAAACTGGAACGGAGGTAGTAAATAATTTGTCTTTCAACGCAACTCAGGGGTTCGCTAATTCTGAATGTATTCATACACAGTTAACTAGTTTAATCTGAACCAGTTATACGCTTTTGCTAGCTAGTTCCCAACCAGATTCTCTAGAAGGTTTTGAAGTGTTTTATCCCCTTTTCCTCTTTCAGTCTTCTGAAAACCGTCCCAGCTGATATGCTTGACAAGGGAAAGATTGTAGCTGATTCATATTTCTTTGCTGATGAGGAAGATGTAACACCTGAGAAACTGGACCCGAATCTGAAGCAACTGGAATCAATACTGTAAAGAATATGAGAATGCTATGGCATTAGCTTTGGATACGAAGCCTCTTTCTGAACCAGGTCTGACTGTTTCATCCTATCAGAGTTTTTATATTGCTCGAAAACAAAAACCCATGAGTAGATGTGGTTTGGGAAGGGGGGCCGGGGTTCTCTTACTCTCTTAATTGATTAAACATAAAACAGAAGACCCAAAATATGCTCTTGTATTTAGTTTTCTTTTTTAATTCTAAAGATTGTATAGGATATCTTCCAATATACTCTAAATTTATAGCAGTATTAACTCTGAAATACCTCTAAACATAGAGTAAATTCGCTTTAACTTTTTAACTTTTTGACGGTAGATAAAAATTCTCCCTTTTCCTCTATTGAATGGAAACATAACCCCTTCGACCTCAAGGTCGACAGCAAAAAATAAGATGATTGTTGCCGCTATCAAAGTGTAAAAAATGGGTAGCAGTGCATTTTCTTTTAACAATTAAAAGGTTACCTAATAGTAGCACATAAAAATTGAAATTCCCGACCTTTTTTCTCTTTAGCTTTCTATGACTTTCTGTCTCTTACTCTGTTCTTACATATATCTTAGTCCAATTACTTAAAAATATCTGTATTATTTTGAAGAACAAGAGACTGTGCGGATGTTACAATCCTTTATAGGTGTGATGCACTAGCTCCTAAAATGTTAAAAACCATCAGAGGACCTGGAAGGAATTCTGTGTCTCACTGAAGGTGAAGGGAAAAAATCTCGCTGCTCTCTTAGCTAGTTAACTTTGAGGACCTTCAAATAATGTGATCGCAAAGCTGACCCAACCAACAGCGATGAACAATTTTCTGATCCAATCCTCCAGCTCTATTCTGGTGGCTACTTCTAAGTTCTAACTCCGAGCCTCGAGCTTTTCTTCTTTCTACGGACAAACAAAATATTGCTTTCTTTTTTATAAGCGATCTAATATTCACAATGCAGTTCATTTGAAAGCTTCACATTACTTGGAACTTATTAGCGGTAAATCCGAATCATAAGTCAAGGTGGTGCCCATGCTCATATTTTCCGGTTCATCCCAATTACTGCTACCTCATTTGAGTTTGTCCCTGCCTTGGTTGTTGATAGAAATGTTCTGAAGGCTGCCAAGTAGTGCTAGCAGATCCTCTATCTCCCAATCATTCAGGTTCCTCCTTAAACTTGGGCTCCAAGTGTTCACCTCCCAATTCTGAGCGACTGTAGAATTTGGATTAGATGCAACTGAGAATAGTCTTGGGTAAGCATCCTTCAAAGTGCTTTGACCAATCCAAAGATCCTTCCAAAATAAGATATGTTCCCCACTGCCCACCTGGAGAGAGAAAGTATTCCACAATTCCTGATACCCTTCCATAGACCACAACCATGAGGTGTATTAACCATATTGGAGCACCAACGACTATCATTGCCATACTTAGCTTGTACTACTTCCTTCCATAGATTCATTCCTTCTTGATTATACCTCCAAAGCCATTTCATCAACATGCTCTTACTGTGTAGTGACAGATCCTTTACTCCTAGACCCCCAAATGATTTGGGAAGTATTACCTTATCCCATTTCACAAGATGGAATGTGTGATCTTTGGAGTTACCTTCCCATAAGAATGAGCATCTGAGCTTATCAAGCTGCTTTCGAACTTTTGCTGGAAGAGGAAATAGTGACATAATGTAGGTTGGTAAGCTATCCAGTACTCTACTAATAAGAGTTAGTCTGCCACCAAAGGAAAGATACTGATACTGTTGCTGTCAGGAAGCCAACCTTTTTCAAAATTTTCAATGACCACATTCCATACCTCAGTTGATCTATGTCTAGCTCCCAATGGAAAGCCTAGATAAGTGGTTGGGAATGAATCTGTATTGCAGCACATGATCTCAGCCAACACCTCCAGATTAGGTACACAATTTTCTTTTGATGAAGTAAGTGAGTATTATTATCAAAAGGCATCAAGAAGATGCAGATATTACAAAGAAACAGAAAGTATCAGCCCAAAAATGTCAACAAAAGCTCTATCATGAGACTAAGGAGCTGATAAATTCCAAAAAGGATTCGGTGTTATAAACAAGGATAAGATTAACCCAGCTAAAAAGATTAACTAAACATTTGGCTTTAAGAGAATGATTGGCAGTTGAGACTCCATCAAAACATCTCTGATTCCTTTCGGTCCATATACACCACAAAATACAAGCAGGAACCATAGCCCATATCCTTTTTATGTTTTTATCAACTTTCCATGAGCACCAACTCACAAAAGCCTCCCTAACACTACATGGCATAGACCAATGCACACCAAAAAGAGCTAGGAACATGTTCCAAATGTCTGTTGCAATTGAGCAGTGAAGAAACAAATGATTAATTGACTCAGACTTGCAGAGGCACGTGTAACACTTATTAGGTAGCTGAAAATTTCTCTTGATGAGATTGTCTTGTGTTAAGCAAGAGCCCTTTAGAGTGATCCAGCTAAAACAGATAACTTTTGGTAGCAGTTTAGTTCTCCAGATTAATTTAGGTATACAATTAAGAGGGTATATGACACTTTTTGACATGTTAAAGAATACCATTTTAATTTCAGTGAAAACATAATTTCTTTAATTGTATTATTTTTTGCCAATGCAATTTTAATATGGTTTGATTACACTATGGTGTACCCATAAGAATGCGTCCAGTTCATCCTCCATTTCCCCCTCCATCGACCGTATTTTTGGAGGTTCGACTTCCTCCACAAGCCCAATGTGTGTCCCTGTTGTGCTGTTACAATCATCTGCATGTCTCCTCTGGCCCCTGAATCCTCCAATTGTACCCGCCATCCCCTTCGATGTTAGTCAAAGCATCTTCATAGTCATCTACTTCCTCATGTATTATCAGCATCATCTCTTCTTCTTCTTCTTCTTCTTCTACTTCTATGTGGTTTTCCATATCCCTGAAGCTTTCATCTTCATACGAGGACTCCAGCATATTGAACCCAATTTCATAAGTTCTCTATATTTAAGTAGTTTAAGGACTTGGGCCTCAGTAAAATAAGCTTGGGCCAGATGAGGAGCCCTTGTTAAAATTACTGGGTGAAGTACACAACTAGTCTTTAAAGTGGATGGTCTTCAATTTTTGTCCCCACTTGCTTCATGGGCAGAACTTCAAGTTTAACAAGCGTTGCCCTCCGCTTACCCCATGGGTAACACTTTTAACTTTTGACCTTAAAGTTCTGTTCATGGGGCAAGCGGGGGTCAAAAGTTATATATCACCCCCCAAAAAGTATCATATTTCTGTAATATTTGGAAATTACTTGTATTACCCGGCCTATTTAATGAGTCCAGTCTGCATATGTTTAGGCTTGTCGCTTTTGCAATATTTTCCTTTCGGCTTGCATTTATGCGCCCCCCTTCTGTATAGTATAGAAGGTATCAGGTCTTACCCCCTCCTTGTAGCCGTCAATCTAGTGGGATTTTGTTTTAGCCAATCAACTTAATATTTGAAATACAACCTTTAAAAAAATGGAAAAGGACTATATTTGTCCCTTTACTATCGAAAATAAGTTATATCTATCATCCGTTTCAGTTTCTTAGTTAACTATTTCTACAGTAATTATTTTGGATCATATTTGTCCCCACTTGTTAAATGGTGTGGTCCTATCTTAAAAAAGACACGTGACTGGCCTTGATTCAATAAAAAAGACCCACCCCTATTTTAATCAATTTCACCCGTCCCATCTATTTCTCCCAAATTAAACTGAAACCCACACAATATATTGTATTTCTCTTTAAATCTCCCAGCAAACCCACACAAATTTAAATGATTAATTGGATCACTATGCTTCACATTTACTCCTTCCGATTCACCTTAATTGATTTTTTGACCTTTTTTTTGTAGTCCACAATATATAATTTTTTCAGATATCAAGAAAGAATTTATTTTTTTTTTCAAAGTTGCCCTTGTAGTAAAGACCCTAGGAGAATTTGTTATATTTTAATAAACAAATTAAGGCTAATATGGTCAATTTTATTGTTAATTAATGCTAAAAGGTGACTTTCTCAATATATGTGAAAAGCGCCAAAAAATTCAATTAAAGTGTATCGGAGGGAGTAATATATTTATTTTGGTCCAAAATTAGTGTCCATTTACATAATCAAGAAAGAATTAATTTTATTTTTCCAAAATATGTCCTTATTTACATATTCCAATATGTCAAGGTAAGAATTAATTAAGGTTAATTTAGTGAATACATTTTTTTTTCTCTATGAGTTCGTATTTCCTTAATGGGTGTGCCAAAGGTAAAATGGTCACTCGTTGCGGACCGGAGAGAGTTTAACTTTTCCCTAAAAAAAGAGCTACGGTTTTGATAAGCATATATCTATGTTTATCTTCAAGCTTTCTGCATGTTCGAGATATCTAGTTTAGCTTACTTTATTTGTGAAAGTAAGCCCTTAAGTAGTCCATCTTTCTAGAGCTTGTGCACGCGCATTGTGAAACTTTTGTCGTTGTTAACGCAAACCACAATGTACAACAATTTGCCCATGGGATCGCAGAATGGATGAAATCTTGTAGCCTCTGGAGTCTGGGGGATAAGAATATAACACAGGAGTTGCAGAAACCATGGCTTTAGGAGTGGGCTCTCTATCTGCCCTATATTGACCGTCTGTGTATCTTTTTTTCTTTAGGCGCAGACACACTGCAGTTTTATATTCTGGAATATTAATTTATTCTCATTTGTTTCATGATATACTACAGTAATAGAAAAGGCAGTGTTTCAATTCATGTGAACATAGCCCACATCTCATGCATCCCAGGGCGATTTGGTGCATCACAAGATATCCAAACAATCATTCAACTATACCCGCCACCCCCAAATTAGAAATTTCATTGTCATTCAGGTGAAAAATATCATTGTTTTGAGGACCTTAACTTTTACGTTAATGATATACAAATAAGATTTAATATCAAGTATATTTCATTGTCATTGGAAACACAATCAAAAGACAGAATATTATATCCCATTGTAGGTGATATTCACCATATTTCTTTCGGAAGGATTAGGAGAAATGAGCAAGACTTGCCAGTTGCCAATCAGGTTTGGTCGGCTGGGTTAGGGGAAGTGCAGTTAGCCACTAATTAGAGTTTTATTTACCTTTTAGCCATTGTTTAAAATGTATTTACTTTTTAGCCAGTGCTTTAATAAACTTTTATCCGCCTAGACAAAAATACCCATGTGCTAGACATGATGTCCTTAACTTCATGAGTGTTGTGTAAATATTAAGGACAAAGTGTTCTGAATTAGCACCTTCTGTTTTAAACTTTAGGACATCATGTCCTTAACTCCATGAGTGTTGTGTAAATATTAAGGACAAAGTGTCATGTATTTGCACCTTCTGTTGTTAAACTTTAGGACATCATGTCCTTAACTTCATATGTGCAGTGTAAATGTTAAAGATATGGTGTCCTTAAACTTCATGTGTGCAGTGTAAATGTTAAGGACATAGTATCCTTAACTTCATGAGTGTTGTGTAAATATTAAGGACATGGTTCGCTTAATGTCCAGAAGTTAAGGACATTTCAGAAACGTTTGTCCTCAATATTAGTTTCCTAGTTCAATATTTTAGGATGTTTAGAAAATTATGTCCTAACATTTACTTGTTTTGCTTAATGTCCAGAAGTTAAGGACATTTCAGAAACTGAATTTGATTCTCGTTTAATCCCCACAAAACAAACTCAAGTAAGGAATACAGCTTCCCAATAGCAGTACAAACAAATCCCATTAGCTAATTTGATTTAATTTTCACGAAATCAACAAAGCCAAGTGATCGTCTTTCCAAAATCGGCTTTGCAAATTTTCGACAAACCCTAGCAAATTAGATCACAAATGGTCCAAATTTGTAGAATCAACTCACAAAGGTGTTTCCCAACAAATATTTTGAACACCCAATTGATTTTGTATACCCAAATTTTTAGAGAAGAAACGAGAACTTAAGTGTTGGAGAGAAGCGGGGGTTTTGAGATTTTGATAATGAAAAAGAGTTGAAAATAAAAGAGATGAAGAAAGGGTAAAAACATCTATTCATATTAATTATAACAAAGTAATGGCTATATATGCTCAGCATTAAAATTGTTGGCCAAATACTAAATAGCATTTTAAAAAATGGCCACGCCACGCCATTTTCACGCTGGGTTATAAGCATGGGCTGAGCGGAATCGAGGCAGTCATGTCTTTTTTAAGATGGGGCCTAAACATTTAACGAGTGGAGGAAAATATGATCCAAAAGAGTAACGTTTGCAGTAATTTACCAAGAAACTGAAATGGAAAGTAAACGAGGGTGTTTGGCTAAGCTTATAAGCTGGTCAAACAAGTTTATAAGCGTTTTTCGGCTTATTTACGCGTTTGGTAGAGTTAAAAGTGCTTATAAGTCAAAAATAAGTCAAAAACAATAAGCTGATCACCCCCTGCTTATGAATTTTTATCTTATAAGCACTTTAAGTTTGACCAAGACTTTTACTATTTTATCCTTAAAATATTCTTTTTTAGAACAAAACTCCTACATCGATAATTATTGCCTCAAGCATTTTTTTCAACTCCCCCCCCCCTTCAAGTCTTCAATTCTCATTGACTATTTAAGATAAGCGAATCCTCTATTCCTTTGCATATTTGTATCAATGTAATTGTGTATTAATCTTTGAGCTGTATGTAATAAATGAGGACATATCAATTTTTTGGTGTATTGCTTTTTAAATGTTGTGGTGATGAAGACAATGTTTGTTTCTCTTTAAATATTTTGTCCTATTTAGGTTTATTTTTTACTGAGAAACTTTTGTCAATTTATTAATTATTATAACTTATGATTATATGCTTATCATAAAATAAATTATATTTATCATAAAAATTATCTTATCTAAACACAATTGTATTTAAAATAAAATGACAAATAGAATATTTTGTATTTGAATCGATCTAAAATCTAAAATTTTGAAGAAATTATGCTTTTATAAGTGTAAACAATTATAAGGTTATTTAAGTCATTTTTAACAGAAAAAGAGCTTATCAGCATTTTTTCATTAAATACTGCAGCAGCTTATTATCAATTTCAGCACTTATCCAAACACATAACTGCTTATTAATTAAATCAGTTTCAGCACTTAAAAGTACTTTTCAACACCTAATAATTATCAGCTATTTCCAAACGGGCTCAATGTAACCTAATTCGATGGTAGAGAAGCAAATGCAACCCTCTTCTGGAAAAAAGATGAAGTTAGTTTTCATTTCTGCGAAAACAGCTAAAACACTTTTTGCAAGAACCACTAACATTTTACTTAAACATATGCAACAGCTTATTATCAATTTCAGCACTTATCCAAACACATAACTGCTTATTAATTAAATCAGTTTCAGCACTTAAAAGTACTTTTCAACACCTAATAATTATCAGCTATTTCAAATCAGCTAATCCAAAAGGGCTCAATGTAACCTAATTCGATGGTAGAGAAGCAAATGCAACCCTCTTCTGGAAAAAAGTAGTTTTCATTTCTGCGAAAACAGCTGAAACACACTTTTTGCAAGAACCACTAACATTTTACTTAAACATAAGAAGTTAGTTAATTCATATTTTATCCATACCATCATAACAAGCTTTACTTGTATTTATAACCCTTTTCTCTTTCCTTGTGCTGACATCGAAGTTGCATCTATTGCGTTAACCAAAACATACAATGCGAAAGCCAATGCCAAAAATACTACGACATTCTTATGTTTACAGCTCGTTGTGCATTCAGTAACCACAATAATATAAATAGTTAACTATACATAAAATATAAACCTCTGTAGTTATACATGTTGCTGAATTACCCGTCAACACAAACATATCCAATATTTCATTGCCTCACGATGGGACTAGGCTGCTAAATATGCGTTTTAAGCTGGGACATGCAGCACGTAACCTCCCCATGCTCGGTGGACAAATCTGTTAAAAGTGGCAAAAGGACCATGAGCATATAACAAAATCAATATAGGGCATATTCCTAGCATCAAATGTATTCCTATCAATAGATGATACATAATAAACCAATATGGGACATATTCCTAGCATCCAAAAATATCCCTTACCTTGGGACAAAAGCGTACGTCCAGCGTCTCAAGCATAGTACATCCTGAAATTGCAGCTTCAACAGCTTCCTCGTCGATGTTGCAGGACTATACGGCAACAAGAACAAGAGTCAGGAACACCTCGGCAGCACAATTGCATCACAAAGTATTTTAGTCGCACAAGCACCTAGTGTATAAAGAGGGGGGGGGCATTGATTCTCTAGGGGTTCTTCATATTTGTTTTAACGAGGCAACCAGGAACTGTTTAGACACTATTACTATAGAAAGAATAGCAGTTGATTTCACGAGCACTACACTAAGAAGTGATATGTAAAGGTAAAAGGAAACGGAAGCCTGAAATGTGTCACTTATAGAAGTAATTGCAGTAGAATTATTTCAAGAAAATAAGCACCAGTTAAAGCCTCCTCAGTAAATTTTACCCAAAGCACATCACGCTCCAGGAAAGAGGGGCAAGACGCTTCCAAAATACATATGCCACCCCCACCCCCAAGAGTACCTCAAATTTTAATTCCAAAATTTGAAATTTTCGATAACCCATCCCCATGAATGCCCAGGACGACCATGAAGAGTACTACGATTACTTGTATTTTAGTAGAGGCCAGTGAGTTAATTTTGAGCATTCATTAGAAAATATGCAGCTCGATAACGGATCTTTGGAGAAGGAAGAAAAGAAAGTGGTTCCTAGAAGATCGTACGCCATCATTGTGAGGTCAAACACATGAGTATTTTAATGCACAGAGTTTAACATAGCAAGTCAAAACAAGATCAAAGCATGAAACAACCAAAAAAAGCATGAAACAAGTTTAAATTTTCTTCATATTTGAAGAAACATTCGAGTTATTTACCCAAAAAAGAACATGTAAGTCAACTGAACAAAGAAAAAGAAGCATGCTGGCATTTAGCAAATACTAATTACACAGATTGCTATCAGATCTAATAATACAATCTCATCTATAAAACTTTACTTAGAAGCAAAAGCACATGATAGAAATGATAAAGACTAACTAGAAAGAATATTTTTTGCAGCAAGGCTGCTGCTACAACTAAAATAACCAGCAAAGGACATGCCAAACTGAAGATGTAAGAATACCTGAAGAAAGAGGCTACTCAATCTTGGACATTCCAGTTGCAACGATTCCAGTGAACAACAGTTGCTGAACAAGAGAACAGAATTCATTAGAAGTTACAACTTCGATTATGAAAACAAAATTGTTGATATAAAACTAACCTATGAAGTCATATTGCTAAAGTATATACCTCAAATTGAGAAAGCACAGGTTGTAACAAGCTATATCAACCTCCTTCAAATTCGCAGACAGGGAAAGGTTTAATGATGACAAAAGGAAACCTTGTGCCATCGGAATAACCACCTTTTTTATATTTGGGCAACCTACACAATTTAGGTTCTCTAGCAAACGCTTTGGATGTTCATTTGGCAAATGTTGTTCTACCAAGGAAGATCCATGAGGTGCTATACCAACACCAGGTATACGCGACAGTTGGTCACCAGTAAATCCCCAGTTCAAATCATGCATATTAACACATCCATTCAAGCTGACATGAGTCAAATGCGTGCAGCAAGCAAGCAATTCCTCAATGGCTGATTGGCACAGCGTCCCGTATGACAAATCCAACTCACAAAGGGCTGGGAGAGCATTTTCTTTGTACAGAGGTTCCAAAGATGTATCAGTGAGATACTTGCATGCTTGCAATTTTAGGACCTAGAAGAGCAAATAGATAAGCTTAGAAAGGGGGGAAATGCAATAAGCAAAAGACCATGAACGTACCATACAAGATGCAATAAAATATAATCCCAAAAGCAGTAAGAACTAAGAAGGCAGTGTACAGCGCAGCCGGAAAGAGAGAAACGCAAAATTGTGGTGTTAAAATACGTCACAGAAAATTTCAGATTGATAACGCACCTAAAAAAAATTGAAATACAAGGAACTCAAGTCATTGCAGTGAAACAAGTTGGGGCATCAGACAATGACAAACCTTGTATCCTAATTGAATGCATTAGAGAATCAGGCGGGGAAGTAGAACTATTCAGATATGACTACACAAAAATAAAAGAGGAATGATAGAATGCATAACCAGACCTGGACGCTATACTTCCAGATTCCAGGCCGGCCATCTTCAACGGTTCAAAAAGGAGGAAGACTACTAAAAGAAAGTTAAGGTGGGGATTCTAGCCTATAATTTTGTAACCTTCAACAAACGAGTTAATAAATAACCCAAAGAATGGGTATTAATTCTTTAAGCATAGAACTATTTGAGGACAGACAGACAGCATTATCATTCCTTGAATGGCGTCATACCATAGTCCATCCCCTTCTTTACATGTTCACTCACTCCCTTTCTCACAACACTCCCTCTCTCTCCCGGTTAATATGGCTAACATAATCGTAAGTTTTAGAAGCCCTACAATATTCAATCTCAAATTTTCTCGGGTTTTTAACTATTACTCTATCCCTTGCCTTCCAAGTAGTCTTCTCTCAGTGCAAAACGGAAATTGCTAGTTTTCTGCTTGATCTTTACAGTTTCAGCTGTTCCAGCGCCAAATTGCAGGTAAAAGCTAAAAGCTAAGCTTGCCTTCTAGTTATTTTTTAGCTTTCTAGAAGACAATATGCCTCGGATAAGCTAGGTCTTTCTCGGGAGTTGTTTATTCAGACAGCTTTAAGAACATTTACTTTACAAAATGAGAGTTTAAACAGACACCATTGGTCTGGTTACAGTTGTGATTCTTCATTTTCTTTTTCAGTTTTTGAGTTCTTCATTTGCTCTCTAAAGAGTAAAGACTCATTTTTGCCTTCCCTGAACTGCTTTTCTTCCTTTTTTGCAGTTTCCTCGTATCCATGGTTGTCAACTTTTTATCTACTGGCGTTACTTTATCTCTTTTATCACTTATACTTGTGCTTGAACTAATGCATTGGCTTATTTTACTTCCTATTCTTTGTACACAGCTAAATTTTCACTTTGAAAACAGAAGTGGTTTTTTCGGTTAATAATAGGATTCGGTTGTTAGTACTGTGGGAATAATTTGGTAATTGGTAAATAAATGTTTTTGTAAGAGTATCTTGTCCTGAAAAATTAAGCTTTTGCCGCAATTGGAAAAAAGGGAGAAGACAGATATAGAAAAAGGAAACGGGGAGACTGAGTAAAGTAGAATTGGCTTATGACCCAGTGTTCATCGCATCGTGACATGAGTAAATTTTGTAGTAGGTATTTTGACCTTCCCAAACTTAACCCAACCAATCCATTTGACACCCATAAAGAAAAGGGATAGGAAAGCGGCCCTTAAATCTACAAGAGTGGAAGTCAAGACTGAATAAATAGGCATACTTTTTTCAACAAATCGAGCATGTTAAATCAAGTTCATCTAAACTACGCACTGTAATGGAGAAAGTGATAATACTTCGATGGAAGAAGTTACCTTTAATCGCAAGCATGATTCATAAACAGGCTGCAAGTTAACCAAAAATGTGTAGGATAGATCAAGGTAGGTCAAGTTTGGGAGGGAATGCAAAGAGAGCAGTCCATCACAGCCAACAGATGGACACGACATTAGTACTAATGACTCGATAAGGGGGCATGATGAGGTCGTGGCAGATAAACAGTCATCCTTGAGTTGGCTGCATATATGGAAAGACATTAATCAGATGTGAAAAAACTGAACAAATATACATGTGTGATAGGTGAAACAAAGTAAGCAACCTGCAGAATGAAGCATCAAAAGAGGTTAAGAGAGGGCAATTAATGGATGCTTCAGATAGCACACCACAGCCCTTCAGCTCAAGTGAAGCCATTTGTGGAGCTTCAATATTGAGCACACTCATTTTGGGGCATATACCGAGATTAAGTGACCGAAGACCAACCTGCAATAAGAAAATGCATTCATCAACTTCTTAGGAGGAAATAGATATAAAAAGGCATAGTAAAATTCATAAAATTATTAGGTAAAACCCAAAGAGGATGTAAAACAAAGAACAGATGATATTGAGGCTAAAAAGGAGCCTATGGTCACTTACTGGGCAAAATGATGCTATTTCAAGATGATCACAACCATCTAAAGAAACTTGCTCAAGATAAGGGCACCTGAGTTGAAGAGACATTAAAGCACGGCAACCAGCAAGTGAAAGAGAAACCAAAGAAGTGCTGCAGAAAGCCACAGCTGTCAAGCTCTGAACAAAGAGAGAACCGCAATTAGATTTAGACCGTAATAATGCATACAAGCCTTTCAAAAAGAAAAAGGAAAAGGTGAAGTTGAATAGGCAGAAATATATCATCATTTTCTTTCAATATAAAAACAAAAAAGAAATATTTTCTTTTCCAAATAGGTGGTAGCAAAAAACAGATCTGGCAGAAAAAAAAAGAGCACAAAGAAGTTGAATGCTGCATTATGTTAGGAGTTTAGAGAAGTATCGAGGGACAGGGGGGGGAGAAAAGATCTCAAAGCATTTCATTAGACATAATTAAAAAATGTATGAATGCTTTCATGTGGTCAATTCAGGATAGCTTAATAAACTCTCCTCTAAAAATGGGTTTTCTTGAGCCTCAATTATAGCTTTAATTGATTCATAATTTTAACACCCCCAACAAAGCAACCAACCTCTATGTGTGTCTGTGGGGGGGGGGGCGCACATTTACCTGACTCACTATACTTTTCTCTGAGCACGTTATTTTATCCTTTCCTTTAGATGGAATGTTCATGTTTACTAGAACCCATGCTAAAACTGTGGTAAGCTGAACTACAACACCCCCCCCCCCCTCGTCCTTTCCGGGAGTTGGGGGTGTTAAGTGTTAACTTCTTTGTTTGATAAGGTCAAGTTTGGGTTGATAGACCCAATGTGGTACGGTCCTTCTACAGACCCCCTGCAGAGCGGGAGCTTAGTGCACGAGGCTGCCCAACTTCGTGAGTTATTGCAAACAAGACAAATTGTATAAAGCACAACTAGATGACACAACATTCAGTACACTTAGATTTTTCAAATGTTATTGACATGATTCAAAACATTCCAGAGACACGAATATCATCTTTATGATTACTCATTAAAAACCCTGCTAATTAATTGTTCGATTTTGCAGTACTAAATTTATATACTTACATGTTATTAATTCCTAAGTTTCTTAAGAAAAGAACAAAATGGTAATATGATAACAGGTCCATAACTACATTGACAAAGTTGAGGACGAAGGTAAGCTCTCATTTAACAATATGTGTGATGCAAGATCAAGAAAGGCCAAGAATCCAAGAAATTTAATAAGTCCAAAAATCCATTCAAGATTATGATTTCTTTTCCTTAAACATTTGGATTTCTTATTTCTTGTTTCCTAGTAATTTGATTCTTGTTTTAGTAGGATTATATTTGTAGTTCTAGTCAACTAAGATTATTAGTTAGTATTCCGTTCCGACTAGAATTCTTTTTCCTATATTAGTTAGAATATATTTTTCTTAACCTTATTGTTATTCTAGTTTGATTAGGATTAGTTTTCCTTAACCTCGTCAATTTTACTAATTGTAAGGCCTATTTATAGCCTGTTTTGGCCAAGCTTTTCAAGAGGCCAAAAGTGCTTATTTTCTCAAAAGCACTTTTTTTTCCTAACTTGAGGTGTTTGGCCAAGCTTTTTTGGGGAAAAAAAGTGTTTTTGGGAAGAAGCAGAAGCAGTTTCTGAGGAGTAGAAAAAAGTAGCTTCTTCCCAAAAGCAGAAGCAGTTTTGACTTTTCTTCTTACCAAAAATACCCTTAACAAAATATAGTATATACCAAAATAACTGTTAAACCTAATACTTAGGATATTAATGTATAAATATTTCTTATTATTTTTAGGATAGTTTTCTAATATATAGTGACTTTAGGGGTGAATGCTTTTATATTTGTTGAATGATTTTTAATATATTTAACTTATATTAAAAGAACTAAGTATTTTTAAATTTTATTTTCATATTTTACTTAAATAAAATGAAAAGATTTAATTATTGCGTGTAATAATAAAGTTTTAAGATTATTTATTTACTTATAATATTAACTATTAAGCAAATCTATTCATGTCTTATTCGTAATTTGATACTTAAAAGCACTTTCTGAAAAGCTTGGCCAAACACAAATTATTGCTCAAAAGTGCTTTTCAGAGTGATTAGCCAAACACAAACTGCTTCTCTGCAAAAGTACTTTTTTCAAAAGCACTTTTGAAAAAAGCATTTCTCAAAATAAGTTGATTTCTCCAGCTTGGCCAAAACAGGCTATTAAAGGGCTCAACATTCTAAAAATAAACATTGGTGATTAGTTTTTCTAAGCTCTTGTTTCAAAAACATGATTTATCTTTTAGTTCACTCTTCTTTCTTTATTCAGCGCTTCTTGCAATCTTGCAGGATTGAGGAACGAGTGGGTAAGGTTCTTTTCATCTTACATTCTTCTCGCGTGAGTTTGAAGAACGCTTTCGCTAGTTTTATGAAAAACTTTAGCAGGGTGCTTTCGTTTTTCTCCTTCTTTATGCTTGAGAGGTGCAAAACCTTCTTTATGCTTGAGAGGTGCAAAACCTTGAGACTACATCAATATGTGCGTAAAAATCAGCTGCCAAGATTTTGTTAAACGCCTTTCATTGTCAAGTAAAACTAAGTAGAGATACATATATGTTGGTATTAGATGTAGAAAATCATGTTCAGCAACACCTCCTCTAGTTAACAACCAAGCATGCACAAGTTTAAAAGGAAGAACTAAAATTACTAACCTCGCAATTATCTAGAATTAAGGATTTAAGCACAGGACAGCCACCACCATCGCTGAAAACTTCACAGATAGAATTGGTGAGCGATTCGCACTCAGTAAGGTCTACTTCTAGCAAATTCGGGCACTGCAATGTAATTATTGACAAGCTTTCTTGCTTCTGCAAAACTAATTTCTGCGGAATGATAAAGGAGAGAACCATTATCCCATGAATAATGCTAGTCAATATATTAAGGTGATAAAGATAAAATATCTAGGAACAGACTTACTTTGAGTGCACTTGAAGTTATATTGATTCGTTGGAGCAGTGGGCAATTAGAAACAGTAATTGATGATAACATGCCACTATGCAAGTTGAGGTCAATAAACCTGTCTCAATTTAAACAGAAAGTTAGTGCCCAAAAGAGTGACGGAAGTTAAAATTTCCTGACACTGAACATGGAAACAACAAAGATATTATCATACTTGCGACAATGTACGAGTCTAATGTTCTGAAGGCGAGGAAGATCCAAGGACACTGATGTTAATAAACTACAATTATCAAGCTCTAGAACCTGAAAAGTAGTGAAATTCACTTGTAAATATGAGGTTGAAGGACTCCTGAACACAGCATGGTTACCAGTATGAAAAGTGTGAGGAAAGACTCAAACCTCTAACATATAGCTATGGGCTATGGCAGCCATGGAAGCTGATGTTATGCCCTCACAACTGTGAAGCTTGAGAACGGTCAACATAACCAGCCTCACAGACTTCAACAAGGAACAAGTGTCAGCATAAACCAACTACGTCAATTTCAGGTACTACATAAAATTTAATGAACATCAGAACAGACCTCAAGAGAAATGTTAGGGCAGTATGAAGCATCCAGAACTCGAAGATTTGCACAAGTTTGAGCTATTTCTCGCAGTGTTTCATCACTAACACATGAACAATTTGACATATCCAAAGACTCTAAAAGAGGGCATGCTGTTGCTGCCGAACGAATAGCGGCGTCTGAAAGCTTGTGACATGAAGCTATATCAAGGTCGTGTAAAAGTGGGCAATTAAGCACGGCATGTGGCATGCTACTGCGCTTAAGTGACAACGTTTCAAGCTGCGGACACCTGTAAGAATAACAGTTAAGCACAACTTGGCGCCAACTATATTGACAGTATAACATGGTCTATTAACATTTTACCTGACAGAAACTCGAAGCACACGACACTTCACGAGCTGCAGAAGACGCAATCTGTCATGATAAATAGGTATCTCCTGAATGCCATTTCCAAGAGTAGCATCATTAACAGTCAAGCTCTTCAACATATGGCAATCTGTTAAGGCCTGGAAAAATGTTTCCCCCAGCTGACCTCTGCCCAAAGTCAGAGCTTCAAGATTTCTGGAAACAATGAGATGTATCAGATTAGTCACTTACGATGATCCATAAAGTAGTGCCAACAACATAAAAACCAATTACCTTAATGAGGAAACCGCTTTCATTGCTAGTGTGTGAATATTAAGAGTTCCATATAAATTAACAGCTGTTGCATTTGGGTATCGTCGACACATGTCCTCAACTATCATCAAAACAGCCATCAATTCTTTTTAATAAGTGAAAGAAACAACCACAAACTTTATCTTGTGTAACCATACAGATCGCAAGAAGTTGTTATTGATTGTGACACAATTTAATGTAAAGGTATCATTGCAGTGTGCAAGATTACTAACTTCAAGCTTCAATTGAGAACAACTTCCTAACAGAATAAATTACATAAACAAAACGAGAGGGTAACCACTCAACTTGACATGCTCTCTCATTTCTCACATCACATTACAGAAAATCATTCATAACCCAGTGTTGTCAATGGTGAAAAGCTCTAAAAAGCGCTCTAGGTCTATTGGGGCTTTAAGCGCACAGCGCACTTGAAAATGTGGGCTTTAATAAAAAGGCACAATGAAGGGAAAAAATAAAAACATATATGTAATTCAAGAGCAAAGTAACAAATTCATTCATAATGTTTTCCTTTACATCTAATACACTTATTTTCCGATTATGTTTGTGGTTTAGTGTCGCTTGATTCACGCTACAGCTCATGGGCAATGAGGCGCAGGTCTTAGTGCCTTGCCTTAGACTGAAGTGCAGCTTAAGAGAGCTGAAGCGCCCTCCCTGAGCTTTTCCGAGCTTCAGGGCTTAAGCACGCCTTAAATGAGCCTTTGACAACACTGTCATAACCCACCAGGAAGAAAAGAGTTATTCTATTAATCCCTAATATTTGGCAATCTCTTATTCTAGCGCAGAGCTCTATTAACCAGCTAAGGACGCATCAGCTTTTTGGTTAGGTATTGATAAGTTTTCCCTGCCCTTTTCAATCGACGGAGACTAAAATCTGAAGTAATGACAGTTCCAATATCTGTTGATCGTCAATAATATATATTCAGATGCATGCTCAGGTTTATGAGTAATGTAAGACACAGACATCTCTCGCAGTCTCTCACATTTTTTCTTGCTAAGAATCAAGCCATATAATCAATTGCTCAAGATCATCTAAGAGACAAGTGAGTTTTCTGGCCTTGGTTAAAATATGATCTGCTTTTCTCGGTATCACCATACAACAACTTCATCTTCGGAGTTCCCGTCCTCAACCCCAAGTATGATGAAGATGGTTAAAAAGTTCTATAATTGCTTAAGCCAGAATAATCAAATTATATTTGTGCATACAGTTTCATGATAACATGAATCAAACCATTGGGAAAAAATAAAGAACAGCATGTCAGCATTTATTACCACGGTAAAAGATACTCACATTGATCTGAGGAAATCTGCTTGTTCTTAAAATTGAGATACCGCCAAAAATCTTCATGAGAGCTAGCTGCTCTCCACTGCCTACAAACACTTGCAGCTCGACAGAGATCAATATGGTCCAAGAAAGAGAATACCTAGCAGCACATGGGACATATATTCCTTAATCAGAAACTTAGCGGTAATAAACAATTGTTTAAGCAACTCGGACGGAACAGATGCCAGGCAACTAGTAAATACCATATGCAACAAGTCATCAGTAAGATCCATCCGCACATCTAAATCCTCCATTTTTGAGATGCCAATATCTTTCCCCTCATCATTTGTTGCATCAAGAAAGTTGGATAAACTCACATCTCCACCACCCTCGTTCATAGGACAAAGGTAATTGGTCTCCTGCAACAAGTGGTTGTCCCAATCCCTGCAAGAATACCGATCAACCAGTCTTTATACAAGCAAAGCTATGAATTTGTTTCAAACCAGTCCTCTAAATTGTATTTTGTCACAGCCACTTCAACTGAAAATATCCCCAAAACACAAAGAAGCGGGGAGATCACTACTGGCAGAATTTAGATCTCTGTATCTCTTTATTTCAAAATGAGCACGTAAGCTAATCACAAAAACAGGGTACCAACTTCCGGATGTAACAATCTTTTAGCCTTCATTAATGAGGTCTGCGTCAGATATACATGAACAAGGAATACAAGTTGCTAAAAGAAAATTCAAAAGGATCTCAAATTTAGAAATACTTATTTCAGATTAAGTTTCTACTCGAGGTTTTGACCAAGGACTCGTGTAACATAACTCGCTATTATATAAGAAGCTTGTTAGACTTCCCTTTAAGTTAGCACAAAAAACTGTGACGACCACAAATGATCCCTCCCGCACACCCCACTAAACATAGAAAAATATAAAATAGTAAAATGACCTTTTTTTAACCTAAAGGCATGTTAGCTAACTTGGCATCTTTAAGGAATGCAGCAGAAATAAGAGCTTTTAGAGTGAAAAAGCACTTCTTCGAGTATTTTATTTTTTTGAAGAAGTGACAACACTTCTTCGAATATTTGGAAAATACTTAATAATAGTGTGGCAAAAAAGCATGTTATCACAAGCTCTTTTTTGAGCTTTTCGCCTGAAATTAAGCCTCGCTCCAAATGCAATTTGTCTATTATCAAATTAAAGAGTTAAAATATTACTTTGCATTTTGAAATTCCATAATATAAGTAGCTTTAGAAATAATTCTACTAAATATATTAATTAAAATGCTTTTACAAAATTTCTATAGTGTTATATTCTTTCTCCTAGAACAACTATGCGAAAATGTACCTTCTCCAAAACACAGTGAACTCTGAAACAGGCTTGACTTTAATTACAACCATATATAACAACCCAAAAGCCTGCATTTGAGGGACTCTTGAGTGTTTTCAAGTATTGAGACGGCCCTATAAACAACTACGCCTAGTTGCTATTCATTCTCTATTTTGGCCTATTTCACTCCAATATTCCATAATTTGACTAATTCAAACAAAAAATAATAAAGACTACAAATGAAGGCGCAGAAGCAGGTCTTACAGCGAAAAGGAGTTAACTTTGGGCCTTTTGCTACAGGAATCACGATCAGGATCCTCTCTCTGCACTGTTGAAGACGAAGAAGCCTCTTCACTCAACCCTAAATTTAAATTAACATTCAACATTCTCTCACCACTGTAATTCCCATTCCTCACCTCCACGTCACTGAGTAACCAGTTGATATCAAAATCAATCTCCTCATTCCTCCGGACACCAACATTATCCGCGCGTGGCCTCGACGCGCCAGCGCCGCCAACATCAACGCCGTCAAAAACCGCCCTCCAGTCAAATGCCGGGTTTTCATCCGGCGATTCATCGCCGTTATTTCCCAAAATCGGGTCCCTCATACTCTTCTTGTAACCCTTGCTATTATCTTCTTCTTCTTCACCGAAGCAAAAACAACACCAAATCCTCATACACACACTCACAACACACCCAAAAAAGCGGGAAAAAAACAAATAGAACTCCAAATTTTATCAATTTGTGAATTTCACAAACCCTAGCTCACGATCTAACAATTTACCCCCAAAAAAACCCCAACTTTACAATAAATTACACCAAGACCACTCCTTTTACACAAGAAATTACACAGATTACACAGTTGAGAAAATCCAATGGATTTTTATTCAAGAATGAAGTAGCATAATACAAAAGATACACAATATGTAGGTACAGGTGGGGAGAGAGAGAAAGAAAACAGCAGTGCGAGAAGTGTAGAGAGAGAGAAGAGATCTGATCGGATCTTTGAAGGATGGAAGGCTGGTAAATGGTGACGCTTTTTTGGGATTGAGCTTTGAAAAGATCGGCGGAAACGGAGATTTGTGGCAAACAAAAAAATATGAAGATTTGTAAAATAAAGACTTATGTACCTTAAAACTTATAAGTACATAGAAAGTGATATATTATAAATATAATGAATTGAAAACTATTTTATTTATAAAAAAAAAAAAAAAAAACTGATACGTAAGCTGTGTGTAAACTGTTACCGTAAGTTGTTGTATAAATTGCTTGTAAACTGCTATCATAAGCTGTTGTGTAAGCTGTTTGTAAGCTGCTATTGCAAGCTACTTGTAACTTGCTTGTAAGCTACTACTGTATCATATATAGATAATATTTTACCGGGTTAATATTTATTCATAACAGAGTACCAAAATGATAAAAATTTTCAGGAGGCTTATTTCCAATAAAGTACTATATAGATAAACATATTTACAGCGAAGTCTCATATGGATAAACTTCTTCAAAAAGCTTATTTACAACGGAGTACTAAATGAACATCCATAATATAATATATTTATAATACTCCCCCTTGGATATTCATTAAAAGATAATGTGCCTCATTAAAATCTTACTAGAAAAACTCCGTGGGAAAAAAATTATAGTGAAGGAAAAAGAGTACACATATTTAATAATACGCATTGCTAACTGCCTCATTAAAAACCTTAAAAGGAAAACCTTGTGGAAAAAAAGCTTAGTAAGGAAAAAAAAAGTACATCGCATATTTTACTCCCCCTCATGAAAACCTTGTTTCAAATATTTGAGTCTCCGCATTCCAATCTTGTATACTATCTTCTCAAAAGTTGAAGTTGGAAAAGATTTAGTGAATAAATCTGCCGGATTGTCACTTGAACGGATTTGTTGCACATCAATGTCACAATTTTTCTGAAGATCATGTGTGTAGAATAATTTTTGTGAAATGTGCTTCGTTCTATCTCTTTTTTATAAATCCTCCCTTCAATTGGGCTATGCATGCAGCATTGTCTTCGTATAAAATTGTGCATCTTTTATCACATTCCAAACCACATTTTTCTTGAATAAAATGAATCACTGATCTCAACCATACGCATTCCCTACTTGCTTCATGATGCAGCATTGTCTTCGTATAAAATTATGGATCTTTTATCACATTCCAAATCACATTTTTCTTGAATAATTTGAATCACTGATCTCAACCATACGCATTCCCTACTTGTTTCATGAATAGCTATTATCTCAGCATGATTTGAAGAAGTAGCAACAATAGATTGCTTTGTGGAGCGCCATGATATGATAGTACCTCCACATGTAAACACGTACCCGGTTTGAGATCGAGCTTTATGGGGATCAGATACATAACCTGCATCTGCATAACCAATAAGATCTGCACTACCTTTGTTAGCATAAAACAAACCCATATCAAGAGTTCCCTTTAAATATCGCAAAATATGCTGAATCTCATTCCAACGTCTATTTGTAGGAGAAGAGCTATATCTTGCTAGCAAATTAATAGAAAATGATATGTCAGACCTTGTAGCATTAGCAAGATACATAAGTGCACCAATTGCACTGAGATATGGTGTTTCAGGACCAAGGAGTTCATCTCACTCTTCTAGAGGTCGGAACGGGTCCTTATTCGCTTCAAGTGATCGAACAACCATTGGTGTACTCAATGGATGCGCTTTGTCCATGTAAAAGCGTTTTAAGACCCTTTCTGTATAGGCAGTGTTACACCCCGAACCTAGGGGCGAGACCGGCACCCAGTGCCTCACCTATTCTTGCGTACCAACTTGCGACTAAGGGAATCTGAACATATAATGTCATACTTTGGCCATGGGCCACATTGCAAGACAATTTGCGAAGCAAAATATAAAACTAAATGGAAACCAATGCTGACTAAACATCAATATAAAGCTGGGCCGGCAAGGCCGTCACAACTACTACAGCTGACAAACCAACAAAATATACATACAAGGCCTACAAGCCCAGCATACTGCACTAACTGACAGGTTAAGTCTACAAGCCTCTACTGATGGATGTATCATGATCGGAACAGGGCCACGACCTACCCATAATCTATATGCATATATACACAAGATGTACACAAATCTTCTAGACCCGACAACTACGAAGGACGTGAAGCTTACCGATAAAGCTGAACTCGGGCAACACCTACTGAGGAGGTCTACCCGCATGTCTATCAGAACCTGCACGCATGAAATGTAGCATCCCCAGAAAAAGGGATGTCAGTACGAAATAATGTACCGAGTATGCAAGGCAATAAAATAACTGAAAGCTGAAACTGAACTGATAATATAATAACTGAAAGTAACTGGGAGTCAAAGATGATATGGAGATATACTTACCTGTTGATACTGACTCAACTCTCTCAATATAGTAAGTAAAATAAGTGTCCGGTCCTATAAGGCTCAGAACGTGTAACTGCTTCGCCGTAGTAGGCTCGCTCATAGGCGCTCGGCCATACTAAGCTATGTATCTCGGCCATTCTGGGCTCGTTCATAGGCGCTCGGTCACAGTAGGCTCGGTATATAACTTACCATCTGATCAGAGGTTGCCTAATAGGGGCCTGCCCACTGATTATAGCTCGATGGTGAGGAAAATACTGTAATAATGTATATATATAGACCTTCTGCTCTCTTGATTGGAAGAAGATAATACTCAATTGAATATGAAGTCCCGATAAGGGAAAATACTGTAACTTATGAGACTAGGATAATATATATAAATTCGAGAGTATGAACTTCTCTTTATGCCTCGTTATCAAACGCATGTAGTTACGAGATCATTCTAAAATAAAAGAAGGGCTTAACCTTAACATACCTGGAGTACGGAAAAATCCGTATGATATTCTTGAGAAGGATTACACCGTACTCCCTTAGAATCACAAAATCTCATTGCTATTATAATATAGAGTCTCATATGAATTTCCAAATTCTCTCACCTTCGTTCTTGGCTTTGCCTTTCTGTATAACTCCCTTACTAAATGAATTTTGATATTAATTCAAGATAAGTGTAGGGATGACTAATATAACTTCCCTCTCTAGTCTCACTTATTCATAGTTCTATGAGAAGTATGCCACTAAATTTGTAATGAATTTATGAATCCTTCTTCTTTGGATAGACATTTTACATAAGAAAATGAATGAAAATTATCAAGAAGATGATGAGAAATAAAGGCAAATAAATGACAAAGTCCAACTATGGAGATCTCTGAGTTTAGGATATTCTGTTTGCAAGGAATGGCTAAGGACATTATCCATGTGTCCTCCTAATTTAATTGCCTAAGTCAAGAGTCACTATTAACTTCCTCCACTTGCTGCCACGTGTGGGGGAGGCGTGGGGGGCTTTGTCCCCACCTACAATTATCCACAAATCCTTAATTATATGGTTAATTTCTCATTAAACCAATAATTAACCAATTACCCACGTAATTAAGAATTATCTCAAACTACTTAAAATACTACTCATTTTTAATACACCTTATACATCATACTATCATGGTCATATGGTACCTTGTATGACACTAGTCCATAAATACGGGGTATTATAGCTTGGACCGTATTTTATTTCAAATTGCCAAACTTCGACGAAACTCATTTTCTTTTATTTGCTCACCCTCTCTCTTTCACGAATTTACTCATCACGTGTTTGAAATAGCATAATGCTTATAATCCCAAAATAACCTCATTCCCGAACTTACATCGATTAACTTACGACGAAACTTTAACGTATGAAAACGCAAGATGTAACATCCTTCCCCCCTTAGAAACATTCGTCCTCGAATGCTTATTCTTAGAGACTTTGGAAAAATTTTGCCAGAGTCTCCTCCGTAAACTAGATTAAAACCATCTTGTACGCAGCCAGAAAACATACTATACATGCCACACATGGCCAATGTCAACAAATAGCAACACTTGGCCTCACATAGCTGTCCATTATAAATTCTGAAAGTCAAAAATTAGAGTTTACCTGATGACCTACTGGCCTGAATAGAGTTGTGCTGAGGTATCCCACCTCGAACCATATCTTCAATTTGAAATAGGTGGGGATATTTAGACTTAATTTCTTCCTTCGCTTCCTACGTCATCTCTTCCACATTCTTTCTTCTCCATAAGACCTTCACGGAGGCTACCTCCTTATTTCGTAGCTTGCGGATTTGTCGGTCTAGGATGGCAACCGGAATTTCCTCGTATGACAAGTCCTCCGTAATCTGTACATCATCTGTGGGTACCACTCGGGTAGGATTGCCAATTCACTTCCGTAATATAGATACGTGAAACACCGGATGGGCAGACTCCAATTCCGAGGGCAATTCTAACTCATAAGCTACTTGGCCTACTCTCCGAATGATCCTATAAGGCCCAATAGACTGTGGGCTAAGCTTGCCTTTCTTGCCAAACCTCATCACGCCCTTCATAGGTGATACTTTTAAGAATACCCAGTCATTAACCCCTAAATCTAAGTCTCGTCGTCGCACGTCATAATATGACTTCTGACGACTCTGGGCTGTCAACAGTCGCTCCCGGATAAGCTTTACTTTCTCCACGACTTGCTGAATTAGGTCTGACCCATGTAACCCAGATTCTCCAACATCAAACCACCCTATAGGAGATCTGCACTTACGCCCATACAAAGCCTCGTACAGAGCCATATGGATACTGGAGTGGTAACTGTTATTATATGCAAACTCGATAAGAGGTAAATGTTCATCCCAACTTCTTTTAAAATCTAACACACATGCTCGTAACATATCCTCGAGCTTCTGAATTGTGCGATCGGCTTGTCCATCAGTTTGTGGATGAAAAGTTGTGCTGAGATTCACCTGACTCCCTAGACCTTTCTGAAATGACCTCCAAAAATGTGTTGTAAACTGGTCCCCACGGTCAGATATAATAGATATCAGTACTCCGTATAGCCGCACTATCTCCCTAATATATAACTTTGCATAGTCTTCTGTTGTATATGTAGATTTTACCGGTAGGAAATGAGCTAATTTCATGAGCCTATCGACTATCACCCATATGGAATCGAACTTACGATGAGAACGAGGTAAACCCGTGATAAAGTCCATGTTTATCACCTCCTATTTCCACGTCGGGATCTCTATAGTATGCATTAGCCCTCCGGGCTTCTGGTGCTCTATCTTCACTTGCTGGCAACTAGGACACTGAGCGACAAACTCAGCAATATTTTTCTTCATATTATTCCACCAGTACACATCCTTAATGTCATGATACATCTTCGTCGACCCAGGATGAATGGAGTACCACGAATAATGTGCCTCTGACATAATCATGTCTCATAGCCCTGCCACATATGGAACACACAAATGACCCATGTATCTAAGAACCCCATCTCCATTGAGCTCTAACAACGGCTTCTTCTGCTGCGGAACTCGCTCTCTCAACTCGACCAACTCTTGGTCCTCGTACTGCCTCTCCTTTACTTCAGCTATGAGAGATGATTTTGCAGTATTTTGGAGTACAACTCCACCATTGCGAGAGTCTACTAACCGAACCCTCAAACAAGCCAATTGATGAATCTCTCTAGTTAATTGTCTTTTCTCAGCCTCTACATGTGTTAAGCTACCCATAGATCGGCGACTTAAGGCATCTGCTACCACATTAGCTTTGTCTGGATGGTAGAGAATGTTAACATCGTAATCTTTCAATAACTCAAGTCATCGCCTCTGTCGCAAATTCAACTCTTTTTGCTTGAAGGTATATTGCATGCTTTTATGATCTGTAAATACATCAACATGAATGCCATATAAATAATGTCGCCATATCTTAAGTGCGTGGACAACTTCGGCTAACTCGAGGTCGTGGGTCGGATAATTTCGCTCGTGTTTCCTTAACTGCCTTGAAGCATACGCAATTACCCTCCCATGTTGCATAAAGACACATCCTAACCCGAAACCTGAGGTATCACAATACATGGCATAACCATTTGGACCCTCTGGAAGTGTTAGAACTAGCGCTGAGGTCAACCTGTTCTTAAGCTCTTGGAAACTCTGCTCGCAATCCTTTGTCCACTGAAACTTAGTTGCTTTTTGCTTCAACTTCGTCAATGGTGCCGAAAGGGAAGAAAACCCTCTATGAACCTCCGATAGTATCCTGCTAAGCCTAGAAAGCTACAAATCTCTGTCTGAGTGGTAGGTCTAGGCCAGGATTTCATAGCCTCAATCTTCTGAGTGTCTACCTTTATACCTCCATCGGATACAATGTGCCCCAAGAATGCTACAGACTTAAACCAGAACTCACATTTAGAAAACTTAGCATATAATTTACTATCACATAGGGTTTGGAGTACCGTTCACAGGTGGTCCACATGCTCATCCTCTGAACGTGAATAAACCAGAATATCATCAATAAATACTATCACGAACAGACCTAAAAATGGCCGGAATAGGCTATTCATCAAGTCCATGAATACGGCAGGTGTATTCATCAACCCGAAGGACATGAAAAGGAACTCGAAGTGGTCATATCGGGTCTTAAAGGCTGTCTTGGGAATATCTTTCTCCCGAACTCTGACCTGGTGGTACCCCGACCTCAAATCTATCTTTGAAAAGCATCTAGCCTCCTGCAACTGATCAAACAAGTCATCGATCCTTGGAAGTGGATATTTATTTTTAATAGTTACCTTGTTTAGTTGCCTATAATCGATATACATCCTCAGCGAGCTATCTTTCTTCCACACAAACAGTACCGGTGCACCCCAAGGCAAGGTACTGGGCCTGATGAAACCTTTCTCCAGCAAATATTTTAACTGCTCCTTTAACTCCTTCAATTCGGCAGGTGCCATTCTATACGGAGGGATGGATATTGGTTGAGTTCCCGGAAGCAAATCTATGCCAAAATCAATCTCTCGCTCTAGAGGAATACCTGGAAGTTCATCTAGAAATACATCTGCATACTCTTTGACTACTAAAATAGATTGAAGTATAGGTATCTCAGTATCTGCATCTCTAACTCGTACAATATGATAAATGCACCCTTTTGCGATCATTTTCCTTGCCTTCAGATAGGAAATAAACCTACCTCTGGGTGTTGCTGTATTACCTACCCATTCAAGGACTGGCTCGCCTGGAAAATGAAATCTAGCTGTCTTTGCTCGACAATCAACTGTGGCATAGCAAGCTGCCAACCAGTCCATGCCCATGATAGCATCAAAATCCAACATCTCTAGCTCAACTAGGTCGACTGTGGTCTGACGACCACAAACTGTCACCATATACCCTCGGTAAACCCGTCTAGCAATAATCGATTCTCCGACCGGTGTAGATACTGCAAAAGGATCATTTAGTATTTCCGGCACTATACCAAACTTCCCCGCGACAAATGGGGTAATACACGATAAAGTAGATCCTGGGTCTATCAAGGCATAAGCATCATGAGAGCAAATGGTCAACATACCTGTCACAACGTCTGGTGAAGACTCCTGGTCCTGTTGACCCGCTAAAGCATAGCTACGATTCTGGTTACTACCTGAAGTGGAACCTCTACCTCTGCCTCGACCTCTACCAGCCGAAGACTGAGACTCGTGCCCTGAAGGATGCATGGACATAGATGATCCTGTTGCTGAATTTGCTGGTTGTGCCATACCCCCAGAATCTCTATTTGGGCAATCTCACATCATATGGCCCGGACATCCACATGTATAACAAGCATCGGAACCAGCTCAGCATTGGCCCAAGTGTCCTCTACCACAGATGTCACACCACGGCGGAAATGACCATGTCTGCCCTGAACCTCGTTGTCGCTACAAACCCGATGCCCGTGAGCTCTCACCTGGTCCTGACTGAGTATAGCGGTCATACATGTAACCCTGTAACTGAGGTGGCGGAGGCCTAGGTGGACGTTCGAAGTACTGGGACCTATAACTACCCTGAGACTGCTCCTGAGACCTGGAAAATCTAATCCTCTTACGATGTCCTGACTCAGTCCTCTCTGCACCCTACTGTTGACGCCTACCCCTTTCTACATTCTGGGCGAATGCCTGAATCCGGGAGATATCCATACTGTCCTGCAATGCAGCGGTGGCACATGCCTTGGTCAACTCTAGAGCCAATCCTGCTATAAACCTGTGGATCTTGTCCCACATCGTAGCAACTATAGATGGTGCATATGTGGCCAATGAGTCAAAACGGAGACTATACTCTCGAACACTCATATTGCCCTGCTTGAGGGTTAGAAACTGATCGACTCGAGCCTGTCGGATCTCCCGCGGTAAGTACTGGTCAAGGAAGGCATCTGAAAAATTCTCCCAAATAGCTGGAGGTGCATCACATCCCCTGGACCTCTCCCATCCCTCGTACCAAATGATGGTTATATCTCGGAGTCGAAAAACTACTAGCTCAACTGCCTCTTTCTTTGTGGCATGCATAACCCGAAAGATCCTGTGAAGCTGATCTATGAAATCCTGCGGGTCCTCCCTCTGATCTGTCCCCGTGAACTCTGGGGGACTCAAAGCAATAAACTCTTGGACCCTTGAACTCCCAGACCCCTCAGAAGATCCTGCACTAGCGGATGCCCTAGCCTGTTGCTGGGTAGCTACCAACTGTGTCAACAAATGCACCACACTCCTCAAGTCCTGATTCGATAGAAGCGGAGGGGGAACTAGATGTGCGGTCTCCCTAGGAATCTCCCCAGGTGGTGAAGGAGCCGGTAATGGCTCAGTATGGGTCTCTCCCTGGGCCTCCTACTGGGCCCCATCTACTGGGGTACCCTGATAGTCCCCTCACCTACTGTTGTATCTCTCCTCTGACTAGCTGTAGTCTTCCTAGTCACCGTCATCTGTGCATGCAAATGCCAACACGTAAGTTTAACTCAAATTTCCTATAACTCAGTTCTATAAGACGATTTAGATTTGAAAGAAGGGTAACCAACTCTTAAATGCCCTGTAGTCCCCTGCTTATATAATGTGGTGCACAACACATCTATAAACAAGACCCTACTAGACACAACTTGTAGACTCCCTAGGACATAACTGCTCTAATACCACTTTTGTCTCGCCCCGAACCTAAGGGTGAGACCGGCACCCGGTGCCTCACCTATCCTTGCGTACCAACTTACGACTAAGAGAATGTGAACATATAATGTCATACTTTGGCCATGGACCACATTTCAAGATAATTTGCGAAGCAAAATATAAAACTGAATGGAAACCAACGCTGACTAAACATCAATATAAAGCTAGGCTGGGAAGGCCGTCATAACTACTACAACTGAAAAACCAACAAAATATACATACAAGGCCTACAAGCCCAACATACTGCACTAACTGACATGTTATGTCTACAAGCCTATACTGATGGATGTACCGTGATCGGAACAGGGCTCCGACCTACCCATAATCTATATACATATATACACAGGATGTAAACAAAACTTCTAGACCTGGCAACTCCGAAGGACGTGGAGCTTACCGATAAAGCTGAACTCGGACAACACCTACTGAGGAGGTCTACCCGCATGTCTGTCTGAACCTGCACGCATGAAATGTAGCATCCCCAGAAAAAGGGACGTCAGTATGAAATAATGTACCGAGTATGCAAGGCAATAAAATAACTGAAAGCTGAAACTGAACTGATAATATAATAGCTGAAAGTAACCGGGAGTCAAAGATGATCTGGAGATATACTTACCTACTGATACTGACTCAACTCTCTCAATGTAGTAAGTAAAATAAGTGTCCGGCCTTATAAGGCTCGGAACGTGTAACTGCTCCGCCGTAGTAGGCTCGCTTATAGGCGCTTGGCCATACTAGGCTATGTATCTCGGTCATTTTGTGCTTGCTCATAGGCGCTCGGCCACAGTAGGCTCGGTATATAACTTACCATCTGATTAGAGATTGCCCAATAGGGGCCTGCCTACCGATTATAACTCGATGATGGGGAAAATATTGTAATACTGTGTATATATATAGACCCTCCGCTCTCTTGACTGGAAGAAGACAATACTCAATTGAATATGAAGTCTCGATAATGGAAAATACTGTAACTTATGAGACTAAGATAATGTATATAAATTCGGGAGTATGAACTTCTCTTTATGCCTCGTTATCAAACGCATGTAGTTATGAGATCATGCCAAAAGGAAGGAAGGGCTTAACCTTAACATACCTGGAGTAGGAAAAAATCCGTATGATATTCTTGAGAAGGATTGCACCATACTCCCTTAGAATCGCAAAATCCTGTTGCTATTATAATATGGAGTCTCGTATGAATTTCCAAATTCTCTCACCTTCGTTCTTGGCTTTGCCTTTCTGTATAACTCCCTTACCAAATGAATTTTGATATTAATTCAAGATAAGTGTAGGGATGACTAATATAACTTCCCTTTCTAGTCTCACTTATTCATAGTTCTATGAGAAGTATGCCACTAATTTGTAATGAACCTATGAATCCTTCTTCTTTGAATTGTCGAGACATTTTACACAAGAAAATGAATGAAAATTATCAAGAAGATGATGCGAAACAAAGGCAAATAAATGACAAAGTTCAACTATGGAGATCTCTGAGTTTAGGATATTCTGTTTGCAAGGAATGGCTAAGGACATTATCCATGTGTCCTCTTAATTTAATTGCCTAAGTCAAGAGTCACTATTAATTTCCTCCACTTGCTTCCACGTGGGGGAGGGGGGCTTTGTCCCCACCAACAATTGTCCACAAATCCTTAATTACATGGTTAATTTCCCATTAAACCAATAATTAACCAATTACCCACGTAATTAAGAATTGTTTCAAACTACTTAAAATACTATTCATTTTTAATACACCTTATACATCATACTATCATGGTCATATGGTACCTTGTATGGCACTAGTCCATAAATATGAGGTGTTATAGCTTGGACTGTATTTTATTCTAAATTGCCAAACTTCGACGAAACTCATTTTCTTTTATTTGCTCACCCTCTCTCTTTCACAAATTTACTCATCACGTGTTTGAAATAGCATAATGTTTATAATCCCAAAATAATTTCATTCCCGAGCTTACGTCGATTAACTTACGATAAAACTTTAACGTATGAAAATGCGAGATGTAACAGTCAGATTGATGGATAAAGATCCCGTCTGCTAAATGTTCAATTTGCAGACCATGACAAAGTTTTGTCTTTCTAAGATCTTTCATCTCAAATTCTTTCTTAAGATATTCAATTGCCTTTTGGAGCTATTCTGGAGTTCCAACAAGATTTATGTCATCAACATAAACAGCAAGTATAACAAATTCGGATGCCATTTTCTTTATAAAAAATACATGGACAAATAACATCATTTATGTAACCCTCTTTTAGCAAATATTCACTGAGGCGATTATACCACATGCGCCTAGATTGCTTTAAACCATACAAAAATCTTTGTAATATGATTGAGTACATTTCTCGAGATTTTGAATATACTTCAGGCATTTTAAATTCTTCAGGGATTTTCATGTAAATTTAATTATCAAGTGACCCGTACAGATAATCTGTAACCATATCCATAAGGCTAAACTGATGAGATAACGAAATGTTATGGTATCCATAACGGGTGAATATGTTTCTTCATAATCGACTCCAGGTCGTTGGGAGAATCCTTATGCGACAAGGCGAGCCTTGTATCTTTCAACTTCATTTTTGTCATTTCTTTTTCGCACAAAAATCCATTTATGACCAACTGGTTTTATACAAACAGGTGTATGGACTACTGGTCCAAAGACCTCTCTTTTAGCAAGTTTGTTCAATTCTGAATTAATTCCCCTTTGCCATTTTGGCCAATCAGATCTTTGTCGACATTCTTCGACAGATCGGGGTTCAAAATCCTCATTATCTTCCATAATATTAAGTGCAACATTATATGCAAAAATATTATCCACCACTATTTCAGATCGATTTAATTAATCCCATCACCAGTAGAACTTATTAAAAGTTCCTCGCTCATTTGAGTCTTGGGTTCATTGATTACTTCAGGAATCTCAGAACTAATCAGATCTTGGGTCTCTTCAGGAGATCCCCTCATAGTATCGTTATCATTTGTCGATTTTCTTTTTCGAGGATTTCGATCCTTAGAACCCAAAGGCCTACCACACTTCAGGCGTGCTTTAGGTTCACTAGCTCTCATGCTAGTAGATGGTCCTGCTGAGACATCAATTCGGATAGGTACATTCTCTACAGGGATATGTGACTTAATTATCCTATTCAAATCAGTAAATGCGTCTGGCATTTGATTTGCTATATTTTGTAAATGGATGATCTCCTGGACCTCCTGATTACATATAGGGGTACGTGGATCAAAATGAGATAACGATGAAACTTTCCACACAATTTCTCTTTTGATTTCCTTTATCTCTCCCCCTAATTGTGGGAAATTTATTTCATCAAACCGACAATTTACAAATCGAGCAGTAAATAAATCTCCCGTTAATGGTTCAAGATAGCGAATAATAGAGGGTGATTTAAACCCAACATATATTCCTAACCTTCTCTGCGGGCCCATCTTACTGCGTTGTGGTGGTGCTACTGGCACATATACAGCACATCCAAAAATTCGTAGATGGGCAATATTTGGTTCATGACCAAAAACTAATTATGACGGAGAATATTTATTATAATGTGTCGGTCTGAGATGAATAAGTGATGTTGCATGCAAGATAGCATAACCCCAAATAGTAGTGGGCAATTTTATTTTCATAAGTAGTGGTCTTGCTATCAATTGTAGGCGTTTAATAAATGACTCTGCAAGGCCATTTTGGGTATTAACATAAGCTATAGGATGTTCAACTTTTATTCCAACTGATAGACAATAATCATCAAAAGCTTGAGATGGGAATTCTCCGGCATTATCAAGGATAATAGCCTTTATGGGATAATCTGGGAATTGTGCCCTTAACGAATTATTTGGGCTAATAGCTTTGCAAATGCCAGGTTGCGAGATGATAGTAACACACATGAGACCATCTTAAAGATACATCTATTAGGACCATAAAATATCTAAATAGCCCACTTGGTAGGTGAATAGGTCTACATATATCCCCATGTATACGTTCTAAAAAGGCAGGGGATTCAATGCCAACCTTTATCGGTGATGGTCTAGTAATCATTTTGCCTTGATAACAAGCATCACAAGAAATTCATTATTTATAAGAATCTTCAGGTTCTTTAACGGATGCCCACTCGAATTTTCAGTAATTCGTCTCATAATTATTGATCCAGGATGGCCCAAACGGCCATGCCAAAGCACAAAAATATTTGAATCAGTAAACTTCTGGTTTACGATAGAGTGTGCTTCAACTGTCCTAATCTTTGAATAGTATAAGCCAGAAGATAAAGTTGGTAACTTTTCTACAATGCACTTGTGGCCAGAAATATTCTTTGTAATACAAAGATATTCCATATTTATTTCATCTATCTTCTCAACATGATACCCATTTCGGCTGATATCTATAAAACTCAACAAGTTTCTTCGGGACTTGGAGGAGAATAATGCATTGTCTATTATAAGTTTCGTTCCCTTAGACAGAAATATAATGACTCTTCCGGAGCCTTCAATTAAACTTATATTACTAGAAATTGTTGAAACATTTGCTTTTTCCTTATGCAAATAAGAAAAGTATTTCTGATCTCTAAATATGGCATGAGTTATTCCATTATCAATTACACAAATATTTTCATGATTGGTCTTTGATCCAAACATAATTTGAGGATTATCCATATTCTTCAAAATGACATAAACAAAATAAATATGATGGTAAACATCATTATCAAAGTATAACTTTTATTTATGTACAACAATTACATAACTATACTATCTACTACAAACAATAAAAATTAAAATATTTACATCTCTACAGATTTATCACCGATCAGATAACTTTTTTCTCCTTCCGGGAGTGCAAAGTAATCAGTTACATCCAAATGCATGAAGTCTAAATTATCTTCAGAAATAAAATTTGTTTCAGTATTTTTCTCTGTCTTCTTCAGGGAGGCTTGATAAAGCTCAACGAGGTGCTTTGGCGTATGACAAGTGCGTGACTAGTGTCATTTTCCTCCGCATCTATAGCATGCATTTTCTGGCTTTGCTGCTTGCACCGCTTCATGCTTTTGTTCCTTCCTTTTCCACTGCTGGTGGTGAGGAGAGTTCTTTGATGCATTATTATTACCATGATCAGAGTTTCTTCCCCGACCACGGCCATGACCACGACTGGGGCCACGTCCTCTTCCACACTTAGCTTGGTGGAAGTTCGTCTCATTTACTTCAGGGAATGGACAAGAACTAGTAGGTCAGCTTTCATGATTTTTCATTAATAGCCCATTATGTTGCTCGGCTATAAGAAGATGTGAGATAAGTTCAGAATACTTTTTGAATCCCATCTCTCGATATTTCTGCTGCGGGAGCATATCCGAGGCATGAAAAGTGGTGAAAGCTTTCTCCAACATATCATGATCAGTAATATTATCACCATATAGTTTCAATCGGGAAATAATTCTAAACATAGCAGAATTATATTCACTGATAGATTTAAAATCTTGTAGCCTTAGATGAGTCCAATCATAACGTGCCTGTGGAAGAACGACCATCTTCAGGTGGTCATTTCTATATTTTAAATTATTCCACAGTATGACTGGATCTTTAATAGTGAGATATTCCATTTTCAAGCCTTCACCAAGGTGATGGCGTATGAATATCATTGCTTTGGCACGGTCTTGGTTTGATGCTTGATTTTTGTCCTTGATAGTGTCTGCCAGACCCATCACATCAAGATGAATTTCAGCATCAAGCACCCAAGACATGTAGCTTTTGACCGATATATCCAGGGCTACAAATTCAAGTTTAGAAAGATTTGACATTATTTAGAAAAAGAAATTCGTACCTCTGATACTTTCAAAGTATTTGCTCGAGATGGCAGAGTCTCGTGCTGATAACGTGTTATAAAATAAAGACTGTAAAGTAAAGATAAGTATAGAGAGAAACTGATATATTATTCAAACTTCAAACTTATGTACATAATGAACTGAAAACTCATCTATTATAGAAGAAAGGAAGCTGCTTGTAATCTGCTACTGCAAGCTGCTGTGTAAGCTGTTACTGCAAGCTGCTGTGTAAGCTGTGTAAGTTGCTTGTAAGCTGTTACTGTACCACATATAGATAATCTTCTACCGGGGGTAATATTTATCCATAACGGAGTACCAAAATGATAAGCTTCTTGATGAGGCTTATTTCCAATAGAGTACTAAATAGATAAACATATTTACGACAGAGTCTCATATGGATAATGTCACGACCCAAAATCTGTTACAGGTCGTGATGGCGCCGAACAACATTGTCAGGCAAGCCAACACTAAATAGTTAATTAAATTCTCATTTTAATATTTTTGAAATCGTAAATTTACTTTAATTTATCTAGTAAAAGATAAATTTACAGAATAAAATAACAATATTTTCCAATTTCAATACTGAACATCCCATAATTATCCTAGAACTCGGTGTCACAAGTACATGAGCCTTTTTTAGAAATTTAAAATAAAATCCAATAACTGTCCGGAATACAAATTTGAACAGGAAAGAAAATACAATACTCTGAAGGAGACTCTGTTGGCTGCAGTGCGTCGTATATAATACAGCTCACCTAAGTCCCCACCATTATCGCGTCTCTGCGCCCACAAGGCCGCTAAATATATGTGTACCTGCACAAAAAAATGTGCAGCAAGTGTAGTATGAATACGTAAATCAACGTGTACCCAGTAATATCCCGTCTAACCCCGAAGAAGTAGTGACGAGGGGTCGACTTCGACACCTACTACGGGCTATAAATAGGATATCAATGATATAATTAGGTATGGATTATATGAACGGTTGCAAGCTCAATATTTTGAAGTACAGTTCTTTTATAATTTAAAAATCTCTGAATTTATCTCCCATTATTTAACAATTTAACTCAGGCCGAGGAGGCAATATCATTATTTATAAATTTCAAGGCAAGCAATACAAGCATGCGCAAATCATGCCGAGGTCGTACGACACGATCCAATAAATATTTAAACTGTGCACTGCCAGAGGGTCGAATGATGTGAACCATAGATGCATCTATTTACTACTGAGGCGCTCGACCTGATCCACAAATGACAATTATTTTCAAGAAAACACAAGTTTCTCATTTACAGTCAAGTATCTCATACAAACCTTCAAGTAAGTGAATTTAACCTTATACAATTCTTTTATCAATTTCTATCATGACTAAGTGATTATATTAGCAAGTAAGGGCATAAACATTTCAAGTATAGCATGATACGGGTCCTAAACTACCCGGACAATAGCATAATAGTAGCTACGTACGGACTCTCGTCACCTCGTACGTACGTAGTCCCCACAATTAGGTACACACATTTATTTAATTCACCTATGGGGTTAATTCCCTCTTACAAGGTTAGAAAGGAGACTTACCTCGCTCCGAAGTTCCATAACCGGCTTCCGAGCCCTTCAAACAACTTGAATCGATGCACAACGCTCCAAAACTAGCCAATAATTATGCAAACCCATTAATATATACTCAAATACTCAATATAATCCAATTTATAACAATTTCTAACCCCGATCGAAAAGTCGATAAAAATCACCCTCGGCCCCACGTGCCCGGATTCCAAAACTTTTCGAAGATAAACTTTACCCATAACCTCACGAACTCAAATGTATAGTTTATTCTCAATTCCATGCCCAATTGCGTGGTCAAAATCCAAAAATACCAAATTCTAGGTCTTCTACCAAAACCCCCCACAATTTATACTAATTTTCATGTTTAAATCCTTATACCAACCATGTATTTAACTTATAATAAGTGGGAATCACTTACCTTGGCATTGATGACGAAGAATGAGCTCCAAAATCGCTCCAAGACCGGCTCTCATGGAGAAAATGGGGTGAAAATGAGCCAAGCCCTCATCTTTAAAGAACACACTGCCCAGCCCCGACGTTCGCACCCGCGGTGCCTTGGCTGCATCTGAGGTCCCGCACCTGCGGAAATCCCATCGCAGGTGCGGCTCCAGCTCGGCCCAACATTTTCGCACTTGCGCTCCATGCGGCGCATCTGCGTCTCTGCTCCTGCGTTACTCTCTTCGCACCTGCGCCTTCGCAGGTGCGCAAATATTTCCTCTTCTGCGGTACTCAACAGCCTGCCCCTTCCGCTTCTGCGAGCAATTTTCCCGCACCTGCGGCCCTCTTCACGTAGGTGCGGTTACACCAGATGCTCAGTTGCTTCAGCCCTTCTTCAAATTCCAAATTCAATCTGTTAACCACCCGGAATCCACCCGGGGTCCTCGGGACCTTAACCACTTATACCAACACGTCCTAAAACACATTACGAACTTAGTCGAGCCTTCAAATCACATCAAACAACATCGAATTCATGAATCGCACCCCATTCCAAGCTTAATGAACTTTAGAATTTCAAACTTTCTCATTCGATGCCGAAACCTATCAAATCACGTCCGATTGACCTCAAATTTTGCACATAAGTCACATTCAACATTACGAACCTCTTCAACTTCCGGAATTGGAATCCGACCCCGATATCAAAAAATCCACTTTCGGTCAAACTTCTCAAAAACCTTCAAATTCCTAACTTTTGCCAAACGACTCCAAAATGACCTACGGATCTCCAAATCCACTTTCGGGCGCGCTCCCTATACCGGAATCACCATACGGAGCTATTCCCAGACTCGGAATTCCAAACAGACATCGATAACATTGAAATGCACTTCAACCCAAATTTATGGAATTCTTCCAAAATGCTAACTTCCATAATAGGTGCCGAAACGCTCCCGGGGCATCCAAAACCCGATCTGAACATACGCCCAAGTCCGAAATCATCATATGAACTGGAACCTTCAAATCCCGATTCCGATGCCGTTTACTCTAAGATCCAATCTTAGTCAATTATTCCAACTTAAAGCTTTCTAGATGAGAATTTTCTTTCTAATTCAACTTCGAACTTCCCGAAATTCAATCCCGACCGCGCGTACAAGTCATAATACTTGAAGTGAAGCTGCTCAAGGCCTCAAACCGCCGAACGACGTGCTAGAGCAGAAAACGACTGGTCAGGTCGTTACATTCTCTCCCACTTAAACATACATTCGTCCTCGAACGTGCTAAGAATTTCTCTTAAGTTGTCTGAAATCACTGCTTAACACCTTGTGCACCCACCCGTGCTATCACAACTCAGTTGAGCACATTAGCTCGAGCTAATCTGAAGATTTTTTCCCTTTTACTTAGCCCATTAGGCCTTAAAGACCAATTCCAACATTCAGATTTCTCTGTCAGGCCTGCTTCCATCATACAAACACTGTATCAATCTCTATACGATGCACCAATACATGATTGCATACCTTTTGATGGATCCACACTACGCACTGCATAACTTACATGACCAACAATATCCTCTGACAACAATAGCAAAAATCTCATGAATCCGATGCTCACAATACACCTCATGACATATATAAGTCTTGTTTCAACACTGGCAATACTGCCACGACGGAAGACACGTGTAGAAATTTATAACCAACTGCCAAGTCAACAAATCATTGAACCTCACCTCTTGACTAGAATCATCGCCCCATTATGAACCGAATAATGTTATTTGCTCTTTAATATGCTTCATATAATCTGATCGCACTGATCCCAGATCCAAAAATCTCGTCTCACCCAGTCTAGGTTGCGCGGGGCAATAAGCCACCTCAGACACTGCTTACAGTCGCATGCGATGCCACAATGTGCCAATAAGCTACAAACTCAAATGTGATACCTAAGGAAAATAAACTCTAGAAAGGATTACTCAACCCGCGTAACTAATTAGACAACCGAAAAGGTGTCATGAACCTTCCTCAGAAAATGGGATACAAAACACTCAAAATAGAATATAAGGCTCTGTACTCAACATCACACTGTTGCGGCGCGCAACCCGATCCAAACAACATACCCGTATATCGTCCACAAGCATGCTAAGTGCATAATACCATCCCAGGGAGGACAAACAATGCCATACGCTACAAAACTCAAGCACAACTAAGGTGCGATATATGATCTGAATCTCGAGAGCCATCCCGCTCACATAACACTATCGCTACGCGTAACCTCAACACATAGGAAATTTATCAAGCCGTTTCACAACTCACACGGCACAATATAGTATTACATGAAATAGCCGACGACGAAATATCATCCAACGTCCGAATACTCCTCCATAAGGAGCGCTATTCTGAAATGAACATATCCGGCCTGACATAGAGCCCACATTCACATTTAAATCCACCCACAGACCTCAAACCGATTCTGATCGCACCGTACTAGGCTAATAACCTTTCAAGGATCCATAATAACCCTTTTTCCCATAACACACGAGAATAGCCATCGTAACCAGAACAAACTTCCACAGTCCACAACCAAATGAACCGAGCGCCCTCCAGGCATAAATTCTCACATGAACAATAGTACCGCAATCTCCATACTTGGATCCAATCTTCGATCAATCAAGTGACTGCATGTTACACTTATACAATATCCCCATGGGACGTGCTCCCACGACCTTAGACGTGCTCCCACGACCTTCCGCACCAGATAACAAGTCTGTACATCCATACCACCGACCGCACAAATGCTGTAAAGCAAATCAAAAATCCGAAATCACTACTCAAATCCTCTTACACAGGACACCGATATCAGGTGACGCTAAAGACAATACTAGCTTACTCTAACCATCTGAATTTTTTTCCCGCTCATCCGAACTCTTGACATTCTTGTCGACACCAAACTGCAACCTTGATCCTCAACTTCTGAATCCCATGTCGATCACTGCACTTAGTCATGCCAATGCGCAAGAGTACAAGAATTTCATCTTAACTTCCGAACTACTAATAGTGTAAACACTTCATCAAATAGAAACCTTTTACTTAACTCATTCCAAGAGAACCATCGTAACACGTGACTGAATCTTCATATCCACAGAAAATACCAACCTCAAGTAGTGGTCTAAACCACCATAACCCTTCCGGGATCCATCTGCACATAACAGTCCATTATACTCGAAAGCCTCCAAATAAGATCAATTACGGCGACCGTCAAACTTCACACGTACCATCACAAATCACATGAATAACCCAACATACTGAAGGATCTGATCATCATCATCATTATGCCGATTCGACCATTGCTAACCGACCTGACTCTTTCTAATTTACCCTAAACTTGCCTTAGGAATAATAATAGTTCCATTCAAAATATGGAGAACTCAATCCGCACTCGTCCTGAGTGATCCTATTTCACAAGACCACATTGTCTCAAAACCCACGAACCATTTCATGCCCTCCTTGTGCACATAATTGCGTCTTCAACTGATACACCCATTCTGATGATTCTTCTATAAATCCAAAGTTACATGCTCCCCTTCCTCTCATGATACCCCTAGACCAAAGATAACACGAAACACTCCAAGCTCCTTTATCATAATCTGCTGCAAAAGCTCGATTTCAACCATACCATGGACTCGAAATCCTTAGGCACCACACCTTAACCTTTGAATCCACTAGGACCGTTATTGAGAGTCACCCACTTTGACTTGGTCCCAAATATAATCAACTCCAAGGTTCTGCTAGCACATGAGCACCCTCTCAAAGAAGCACCTGGCCGAATCATCTTCCTTGTAACCCGCCTCTACACGAAGCATAAATCCTGAGTCTTCCCAAAGCCTGAGCATGAACCGATAAAGCCAATTATAGCACACATTCCTCAAATCGCTTGCTCAAATTTCCACTGATGTTCTCTTTCCTTAGTCGTAATAACCCATCAATATGCCGATAACCAGAAATCTTACAAATAGACGACCATGCAATCCAACTGTGGGCGGTGGGACTCTCCCACTTAGCTTGAAGCTACTATTGCATAAACCTGGAACCCACCAAGATTCTTCCTTCATCGATATGATCTAGCACAATCAACCCGCCAAATTTCTCGAAATCCTTCCATTAACCTTTAATGAACACTCTGAACCACTAGCCACATTTACATATTCAAATCTCCTACCGGGTAGCCAGTAGAATTCTTCGCAGAAGCTTCATCAACACCACGCGACCGCTAACCTGCTCACAGGAGATAACCCACCTGTGGAAATTACATGCCGATATATTCCAACGTCGCTGCACTGGGTATAATTACTACGAAGTCAGTAGATCATCCTGAGTCTGAGCTCATTCACCAGCTGCACCAGTCCGTTTACTCCTCATGGACGTCAACTAAAGGTGCGACAATACATTCTAATCCAAAGTCATGTGGTATCCTTCTTCATATCAAGCAACTCTTTTCTGTTGTATCTAATCTCCCATCGTATAATAGCCAATATTTCAAATTAAGTCCGTAGACCCAATCACCATCCACCATCATTCCCAAATCACTCTAAACTTTCCTCAAGGCGTGTAGCTATCCTATCACAGAACCCATATGCTACTCTGCCATTCTCCCACTTTGGTCAACCTCACTCCTTTAAGTAACTACCCGACTCTTGTTTCTCACGCTTGGCCTTCTATAAGTTTATCCACCGCAAGGCACCTCCCACATGCCTTTCCTCATCCTTCGCTGCTCAGTTATTGCCTTAAATCAAAATCTACCTCTGTAGCACTTGAACCGATAGATTGCTACCAACTTTAAACCTTTCCGAAAATCATCTTTCTCGAGCCATCAATACCAGGAATGCCGATTCGATCTTGAACCCCTGCACACTACGACCTCTGACAGCCACTTTCTCGGTACCATTTATAATACTCTGCCCAAGGCGAATTGAAGAAAACCATAACATCGACGAACTTAACACATTATAACCAATCAAGGACGATGACGCCACATCACAGGCGAAGATTCCACCACGCACGATGAGGAATCAAGAAGGGAAGTGCTCCTAACAGCCCTGTAGCCTCTCGAAGATAAGTACAGACGTCTCCATACCAATCCGCAAGACTCTACTAGACTCTCTCATGACTCGTGAGACCTAAGTGAACCTAGTGCTCTGATACCATATTGTCACGACCCAATATCAGCAAATTTAGCATTCTCAAAATCAGCTAAATTTGCTAAATTTTGAGAAGACTCCCTATGAGTTACTTAAAGGGAGAAAGCCAAACATATCCCATCTTAGGGCGTTTGGATATAAGTGCTTTGTGCACAATAATGGTAAAAACTCCCTAGGTAAGTTTGATCCCAGACGTGATGAGGGAGTATTCTTGGGATATTCATCACATAGCAAAGCGTATAAGATCTATAACAAAAGAACTATGTGTGTAGAAGAAAGTGTACATGTGGTTTTTGATGAAACTAACATTCTTTCTGAGAGGCAGGAATATGATGATGAAGCAATTGGGTTGGTCAGAAACTCAAATGAAACCACAGCCTATACTGAAGCTGCACTAGAGGAAGGAACATGGGATGGAACAGGTTCTTCCACCTAGGGCAACTTGACAGGGGGAACTGAACAAAGAGGAATTGATCCTCAAACCTCGAGGGAACCTGTCCATGAACCTGTTCCTCAGTAACAAAACATTGAAGGAACATCTAAGGGAAACCAGCTGGTTGTGAAACCTTACAAGTATCAAAGTTCTCATCCCATTGAGAACATAATTACTGACCCAACCTATGGAATCAAAACCAGATCTTCTTTGAAGAATCTTTGTGCTTTTTTTTATCTCTTATTGAACCTAAAAATATTGCTAAGGCTTTGCAGGATGCAAACTGGGTGAATGCAATGCAAGATGAACTCAACCAATTTGAGAGAAGTCAAGTTTGGCCTCTAGTACCAAGACCCAAAGACATATTAGTAATTGGCACAAAATGGGTCTTCAGAAACAAACTTGACGAAGATGGAACAGTTACAAGGAATAAGGCAAGATTGGTAGTTCAAGGATATAGTCAAGAGGAGGGCATAGACTATGATGAGACTTTTACTCCAGTTGCAAGATTGGAGGCAATTAGACTCCTTATAGCCTTTGTTGCTTATATGGAATTCACTCTCCATCCGATGGATGTTAAGAGTGCCTTCCTCGATGGCTATCTAAAGGAAGAAGTGTTTGTCAAGCAACCTCCAGGCTTTGAAAGCAAGGAATGTCCTGATCATGTGTACAAACTTAACAAGGCACTTAATGGGATCAAGCAGGCTCCAAGAGCATGGTATGAAAGATTATCAAAATTCTTGCTTGAGCATGGATACAAAAGAGGTAAAATTGACAATTCTTTATTCTTGAAAAAGAAAGGTAAAGATCTCTTGGTAGTTCAGATATATGTTCATGATATAATCTTTGGAGCAACTACGAATAAGTTAAGTAAAGAATTTGCTAAACTAATAGGGAGTGAATTTGAAATGAGTATGATGGGTGAGCTTAATTTCTTTTTAGGCTTGCAAATTAAGCAAAATTCAAATAGAACTATGATCTATCAACAGAAGTATGTGAAAGAGTTGCTTAAAAGGTTTAAAATGGAAGATTCCAAAGAAATTGACACTCATATAGCAACAACAACAAAATTGGATGTAGATGAACCTGGTTTATCTGTTGATCAGAAGTTGTATAGGGGAATGATTGGCTCTTTGTTATATCTCACTGCTAGTAGACCTGATATTGTTTTCAGTGTAGGCCTTTGTACTAGATTTTAGGCAAATCCAAAGGAGTCTCACTTGACTGCTGTCAAGAGGATCTTGAGATACCTAAAAGACACCACTGACCTCTTTCTATGATATCCAAAAGGTAGTAATTTCAACTTAGTGGGATATGCTGATGCTGATTATGCAGGTTTTCTTGTGTATAGAAAGAGCACCTCATGTATGGCACACTTTCTTGGCTCATGTCTTGTGTCTTGGGACACCAAAAAGCAAAATTATGTGGCCTTATCTACTGTTGAAGCTGAGTATGTTGTTGCTGCCTCATGTTGTGCTCAATTATTGCGGATCAAACAACAATTAATGGACTTTGGAATTGATGTAGATTATATCCCCATCTTTTGTGATAACATTAATGCAATTAGTATGACCAAGAATCTGGTTCATCACAAGAGAACTAAGCACATAGATGTTAGGCATCATTTTTTTAGGGACAACTATGAGAAGGGTTTGATCACTGTGGAGTTTTGTGCTACTGATAAGCAAATAGATGACATTTTCATAAAAGCTCTAAGTAGAGATCACTTTGAAAGGAACAAGTTAGAATTATGGATGACTTAGATCACCTAAAAGGAACCAGTTCTGTCACGACCCAAAATCCCACCTCAGGCGCCGTGATGACACCTTATCTCTAAGACTAGGTAAGTCGATTTCAATCACATTTCAAGCTATTTTTTTTATAGGTAATCAAAACTAACAGCGGAAACAAATATGAAAATCTCCCAAGACTGATAATACTGAGTCACAAACTCTAACTGAATACATGAAATGATCTCAAGGATCGAATACTCAATACTGTTTGAATAATAATTAACAGTACAATAAAATGGAAAGACTCCAAGGAACTGCGATGACCAAGCAGCTCTACCTTGAATCCTTGCGATCACACTTTAACTCTGTCCGAGTTCGATAGCTCCAAAACCTGGCTCTGCACAAAAATGTGCAGAAGTATAGTATGAGTACACCACGGTCGGTACCCAATAAGTATCAAGACTAACCTCAGTGGAGTAGAGACGAGGTACGGTCAAGACACTCACTAGTCTAATAACCTGTGCAATATAGTATGCAAAAATAATAGGAAACAAATAAGAATAAGGGCAACACAAATCAACCAGTGATATGTACAACAGGGCAACAAGAACACCATTAATATCGCTCAACAAATAATAAATACAAGAACACCCAATTAAATCAAGTCCTTCAAATAAATATATTTCACATATAATTCTTCTAAATAACTCTCTTTCATATATAATTTCCTCAAATAAATATCTTTCAAATATAATTCTTTGCATAAATCTCTTTCCAACATAATTTCCTCAAATATGTATCTGTCAATAAATCTCTTCCAAATATAATTTCTTCAAATAAATATCTTTCAATAAATACTTTTTGAATAAAAATACTTCCAAATAAATATTTTTAATATAATTCTTTCAATAAAAAGTCACCATGTGACACCCCGTTTCATAATCATAAAAATACGGGTCTCAGCCCTTTTCATATTTTTTTCGTAAACACGGGTCTTAGCGCACTTTCATATTTTTACGGCACTTCGTACCCATAATTAAATCGTCATATTTTCCCGGCACCTCGTGCCCATTTTTCATATCACATCTGCATGGACAGTTCACATGCCAATAATAAAATCATCATATTTTCTCCGGCACTTCGTGCTCACGTTTCATTTTATAATCCGCCTGGCAATAACCACATGCTCCCAATTTCAACATAAATCAGATTGTTATCAATTTACCAACAACAAGACAAATTGCACAAGGTATAAAAATAAACACAAGGAAAATCACAACAACACATGAAAATCACCAACACAATAACTCCACATCTTCACATATCATCCCTGACAATAGACACCCTTATCTCTCCTATAGCCACCCTTATTACTCCTATAATAGTATCCCTTATCCCTCCGCCCTCACAATATCAATAGCCACTCTTATCGCTCCAATAGCCACCCTTATCTCTCTTATAGCCACCTTTATCACTCCTATAGCCACCCTTATCACCCCACCTAGACAATATCCCAACAAACATAACAACAGAGAAATGCCACCCCTACACCCACATAATATCAACAGTGGAATGCTACCCTTATATCCTCAAAATATCAACTCACACAAAACAACAATTTACACGAAAAATTATCATGGCAACATAACAAAATCAATTCATATCACCATTTGCCCAATGACCACAACCAATTTCAAAGAATACAACAAATCAATTAATTTCAAAACAAATAGCCTAAGGCTCCACACAATGTTTATAAGACCCAAAAAAACAATCAACATAGATAGAAATTACTCAGCATACCTTCATTAATCCATATTCTCAATAATTATAGAAACACCTCTTCTTAAGCTCATTTAATTAGTTATTTGCAGAGGAAAAATCCACAGTGAGATTAAATTCCAAGAAATATCAAACCAACAAACTCACGGAATTACATAAATATTCAAATAACAATCACATCAAATTGGCATATAAAAATAAATTCAACAAACAAGGATTTAGGCATGGCAAATAGATGATTTAATAAATGCCAACGATTATCCAATTTACTACACAATAATGCCTAAGATTTTAACCCAATAAAATTTGCGCATATAAGCCTGAGTACGTACTCGTAACCTTGCGTATACGGCTTTTCACATTTCACAAATGGCACATAAGATTCGATGCCTAAGGGGTAATTCCCCCACACTAGGTTAGGCAAGATACTTACCTTTTTGAAGTTATGCCGATTTTCTAAAATCGCCTTCTTGCTTGAATTGACCTCCGGACAGCTCAATTCTATCCAAATTAATTGTACCACTTCATTAAAATTCATCGGAAACAATTCCGGATAATAATACGTCGACTTAAAATTTTATTCCAAAAATCAACAAAAGTCAACGCGGGGACCGCCTCTCGGAACCCGACATAATTTTTATGAAATAAAAATACCCATTCCGATACGAGTTCAACCATACCAATTTTATCGAATTCCAATAATAACTCGACCTCCAAATCTTAAATTTTCGTTTTTTGAAGATTTTGCAAAAATCTTGATTTCCTACATTTAAATCCGAATTAAACGATGAATATAACCATGGATTCATGAAATATAATCACTTTAGGATATAGAACACTTACTTGAGTTGAAATCGTGAAGCAATACTCAAAATCGCCCAAGAACCGAGCTCCAAAAATTTCAAAACGAAATGGCAAAGTGACTGATTTTTGGTCTTTATGTTTCTGCCTAGTTCCGCTTCTGCGAGCATTGTTCACGCTTCTACGGATATTGTTCACGCTTCTACGGGCACTGTTCATGCTTCTGCGCTGCCTCTGCTTCTGCGAGTACTGTTCACACTTCTGTGGGGCACTGTTCACGCTTCTGCGATCACTGTTCACGCTACTGCGATCACTGTTCATGATTCTGCCCATAAATTCCAGCAGCTTTTCTTCAAGTCCGAATTGATCCGTTAACCTTACGAAATTCACCCAAGGCCCTCGGGACTTTAACCAAATATACCAACATGTCCCAAAATACAATACGAACTTAGTCGAGGCTTTAAACCACGTCAAACAAGCCGAAATTATGAATCGCGTATCGAATCGAATTATGAGTTTTCAACTTTTCCAACTTCTTTATTTGCGCCGAAACGTATCAAATCAATACAGAATGACTTCAAATTTTGCACACAAGTCATAAATGATGAAATAGAGCTATTCAAATTTCCGGAATCGAAATCCGACCTCGTTATCAAAAATTCAACCTTCGGTCGGACTTTCCAAAAATCTTTCATTTTTCAACTTTCGCCAAAATACGTCGAATTGTCCTACGAACTTCCAAATCCAAATCCGAACATACGCCTAAGTACGAAATCACCATACGAAGCTATTGACATCATAAAAATTTCAATCTGTGGTCGTTTGCTCAAAAGTCAACTCGCTGGTCAACTCTTTCCATTTAAGCTTCTAAATAGGAATTGTTCTTTCAATTTAATTCTAAATCTTCCGAAAATCAAACTCGACCACACCCGCGGGGCATAATACATATTACGAAGCTACTCGAGACCTTAAGTCACTGAACGGGGCGTTAATTCTTAAAACGACAAGTCGGGTCATTAAAACGACCACACCCTCTTAAACATACGTTCGTTCTCGAACGTGCTAAGAATTATTCTGATGACATTAATTTGCCGAGGGCATTATTCCACACATACTCACGGGTGATTCCACGTCACCGTAAATTTAACAGGGGTCCGACAATATTATCTCAGTGGAGATTATTTCTTTTATTCATACTTATAAGCCTTTAAGCCAATTCCTTACACTCCAAACATTTTCAAAAGGCCTGATTTTTACATCAACACACAGTATTAGTCTCAACTGGCTATAGCAACTCGTGCCTACGCACACATCAACTTTTTTGATAGTGTTGAAGTGCTTCAAAATTTTTCTGGGATGTTACATTCTCCCTCGCTTAGGATCATTCGCCCTCAAACACATAACATAACTTATCTCTTCTTTTGCACGTCTCAATCCCTCAAATATTACTAACCCAAATTTTTCAGAAATTTTGGCAAAGTCTCCCCTATAATTGGTCTTATCCACCTGCCAGAGTAACACCAAAACAATTCCTAACAACACATCCACAACCCAACAAAGCACCACAATGTATATATCAATAACATTAATCTCAATGTTACAAGAATTGCGTTATCATAATGATATCAGGACATGAAGCACATCATATGTATGCCCATCACCACATTTCTGGTATTAATAGTTGTTCATAATCGATTACAACATTGCCAATTAACCTCATATTAACCCAAACCTCGTTTTGAAGTTTCACAATACTGACAATAAAATGTGAGGCATGAAGACCTCATAACTATTTATCCGACTTAACGAGCCATATTTAACGCCGCTTGGGCACTCACTTCGTAGGTTAAAACTCAATATTTTTCTCACAATTATGGATAAATATGCACAGAAACACGTAAAAGAATTATCAAATAAGCTTAACAGGCATGTATCCATATTAATACTTTAGTACAAATTTTAATTTCACAAAAGGAGAATTTAGACTCATAAAATTCTCACCACAAGGACTTCGTCCTTATATAACTTCCACCGCGGTTCGTAGCCCATTTTAAATATTTCACATCATATAAAAATGTGAGGATCTCGTCCTCAACTCCAAATCACAAGTATTTTGTACATTGTGCCAACTGAAAATTTTAATTTCCTTTCTTTTTTCTTTTCAATAAATTTCGTAAACAGTTTTCACAACACATAATGAACCCTCATCCCGGTAGGGTATATAATTCATAAGATTGAATTCAATTATTCTGAAATCACATCAAAACCCACGGTAGTGAGTAATAAAAAGTCACGTTTGGACTTATAGCCCTCAATGGTGTACAAAAATAAAAATGATAGACACGGGGTAACATCATCAAACCTCCCAACAGGGATAAACATGTAAGTAGGTCACAAAATTGCGAAGCTCACCCATAAGTGGAGCATAATAGGAGGACTCGCCTAAAAAATTCAAAACCGAATCAAATTAAGGAATATATCTTTTTATAACAGATCAGGATCATACCTGTAACGATACCATCTGGTGCAGTGACCTCAGCCACACTATAACAAATATATCAACGGGCTGGACCTCCCCCCCTAGGGCGTCCTCTACCCGCCTATCCTCCACCTCTAACTAGCTATGTACGTGGAGTAGTAACTACATTGGGGCCCATAGCCTGAGTGTTCTGATAAAATCCACCCCTCCTAAGTCTAGGACAATCTCTCATAATTTGCCTAGTATCACCACGCTCATAACAACATATCTGAGGTCGCGACTGCTCGTACTGAGTCTGTACCGGATAATTGGAATAACCACTATAAGAATCCCGTATCGGTGGTGCACTATAAGAACTTACTAGAGCACCCCAAGTAATCTGATGTGCGGACTGAGCGGGCCGACTGCTCGAGCCTCCGCCATAATGGGTCATAGCTGAAGAGTAAAATCTACTGAACCCTCCAGATCTTCGAGACCTTTTGGTCTCCTTAGACTCCATTTCCTCACTTAGAACACCCTCAATCCTCCTCGCAATCTCCACTACTTGTTGAAATGGGGTATCAGCTTGCAATCTCGAGCCATGCATATTTTAATATCATAATTGAGCCCCTCAATGAATCTGCGGACTCGCTCTCTAACTGTAGGAACCAAGATAGGTGCATGACGGGCTAATTTACTGAACCTGATAGCATATTCTGACACTGACATAGTACCCTGATGCAACCGTTCAAACTCTGTATGCCACGTATCTCGGAGAGTCTGGGGAACAAACTCTTTCAAAAATATTTCCGAAAATTGAGCCCAAGTTGGTGGTGTTGCATCGGCTGGTCTACCTTCTTCATAGATTTGCCACCACTGACATGCTGCGCCTGACAGTTGAAATGTAGTAAAGGCAACTCCGCTCACTTCCACAATACCCATGATGCAGAGAATACAGTGACAATTTTCTAGAAATCCTTGGGCATCCTCTGAAGCTGTGCCACTGAAAGTAGGTGGACGATACCTCTTAAACCACTCAAGTCTCTTTTGTTCTACTTCTGATGCCCCTGGCATGGCCTCGGGCTAACCCGGAATAACAGGTTGTACCGGTACTACACCCGGAACTTGACTAATGTGAATTCGCTGCTCTGGAGTACGAGCGGTAGGAGTCTGAACTCCTCCCCCAACCTGTGAAATATTTGGTGAAATAGAGATCAATCCCGCCCGAGTCAATGTACCAAACATGTTTAGGAACTGTACTAAAGTCTCCTGAAGTCCGGGGGTAACAACATGTGCTTCTGGTACCTGTCCCCCAACTGGAGCTACTGGCGGCTCCTCAACTACTGCTTTAACAGGTGCTCCAGTCGTGGCACATGCCCTTCCTCGACCTCTACCTCGGCCCTGGCCTCTTGCAGCCCTAACAGTATGTGCGGATGCCTACTCAGCTAACCTGGTAGCACGTGTCCTTACCATTTGTGAGAGAATAGATATACAAAGGCTCAAATTCCAAATTCAACAAATTTTCGCATGACAATAATGAAAGAAGTGGAAATTTCCTAACAGTTCTATAGCCTCTCGAAGATAAGTACAGACGTCTCCGTACCGATCCGCAAGACTCTACTCGACTCATTCGTGACTCGTAGAACCTATGAACCTAGAGCTATGATACCAACTTGTCACGACCCAAAATCCCACCTCAGGCGTCGTGATGACACCTAATCTCTAAGACTAGGTAAGCCGATTTCAATCACATTTCAAGCCATTTTTTTTATAGGTAATCAAAACTAACAACGGAAACAAATATAAAAATCTCCCGAGACTGGAAATACTGAGTCACGCACTCTAACTGAATACATGAAATGATATCAAGGATTGAATACTCAATACTGTATGAATAATAATTAACAGTACAATAAAATGGAAAGACACTAAGGAACTGCGAAGACCAAGCAGCTCTACCTTGAATCCTTGCGATCACACTTTAACTCTGTCCGAGTTCGATAGCTCCCAAATCTGGCTCTGCATAAAAATGTGTAGAAGTGTAGTATGCGTACACCACGGTCGGTACCCAGTAAGTATCAAGACTAACCTTAGTGGAGTAGAGACGAGGTACAGTCAAGACACTCACTAGTCTAATAACTTGTGTAATATAGTATGCAAAAATAATAGGAAACAAATAACAATAAGGGCAACACAAATCAACTAGTGATATGTACAATATGGCAACAAAAATACCATTAATATCGCTCAACAAATAATAAATATAAGTACACCCAATTAAATCAAGTCATTCAAATAAATATCTTTCACATATAATTCTTCCAAATAACTCTCTTTCAAATATAATTTCCTCAAATAAATATCTTTCAAATATAATTCTTTGCATAAATATCTTTCAAACATAATTTCCTCAAATAGGTATCTTTCAATAAATCTCTTCCAAATATAATTTGTTCAAATAAATATCTTTCAATAAATACTTTTTGAATAAAAATCCTTCCAAATAAATATTTTGAATATAATTCTTTCAATAAAAAGTCACCATGTGACACCCCATTTCATAATCATAAAAATACGGGTCTCACCCCTTTTCATATTTTTTTCGTAAACACGGGTCTTAGCCCACTTTTATATTTTCACGGCACTTCGTACCCATAATTAAATCGTCATATTTCCTCGGCACCTCGTGCCCATTTTCCATATCACATCTGCACGGACAGTTCACGTGCCAATAATAAAACTATCATATTTTCCCCGGCACTTCGTGCCCACGTTTCATTTTATAATCCGCCTGACAATAACCACAAGCTCCCAATTTCAACATAAATCAGATTATTATCAATTTACTAACAACAAAATAAATTGCACAAGGTATAAAAATAAACACTAGAAAAATCACAATAACACATCAAAATCACCAACACAATAACTCCACATCATCACATATCATCTCTGACAATAGCCACCCTTATCTCTCCTATAGCCACCCTTACCACTCCTATAATAGCCTCCCATATCCCTCCGCCCTAATAGCCACCCTTATCGCTCCTATAGCCACCCTTATCGCTCCTATAGCCACCCTTATCTCTCCTATAGCCACCCTTATCGCTCCTATAGCCACCCTTGCCACTCCATCCAGACAATATCCCAACACACATAACAACAGAGAAATGCCACCCCTACACCCACATAATATCAACAGTGGAATGCCACCCTTATATCCTCAAAATATCAACTCACACAAAACAATAATTTACACGGAAAATTATCATGGCAACATAACAAAATCAATTCATATCACCATTTGCCCAATGGCCACAACCAACAAACTTTCTATCGTGGGATTAACACAACCAACCAATGAGTAGTGAATCAACTTCCGGTGGGAACTTCATCACTACGCCTTATGTGGAGGCGTGTGAGATTTTAGATGAAATGGCGGAAATATCATAGTTGTGAAAATCCCGGGCTAATGTTCCACAAGGTAATCCGAACGTGATCCACCTTCACAAAGAGTTGCATGGCCATGGGCAAGCCATTGCCGAATTGACTACCACCATGAAACAATTAGAAAAAGGCTCAACTTCAACAAGTGCAAAATCCTAAGCAAGTCAATGCCATGGAGGGAGTGAACATGATGGTGAACAAAAGAAGGACCAAGGGTCCACAAGTGCAATATCGAGTGGAGAATTATGTGCAAGAGGATAGTGGTTTTGATCAAGATGATTCTTACAATGAACAAGAAGAGGAGGTGAAATATGTGAACAATCATATTCTCCATCATATCATTGTTGGGACATTCCTTAACCATTGTTCTATAACGTTCTCATATCTCGTGTAGTGGTTCATTTGACTCTTGCTTGAATGCCAAAATCTCATCCCGAAGTGTAACCATGTGCCCCGGAGAGAAGAACTTAGAAATAAACTTTTCTGCCAACTCATCCCAAGTGTGAATAGAATGGTTCGACAAATGTTCCAACCAATCTAAAGCTTTTCCTCATAGAGAGAAAGGAAAAAGCCTTAGCCACAATGCATCCTCGGAGACATTTGTTTGTTTGCTCCTCCAACAAGTGTCCACAAACCCCTTCAAATCTTTGTATGCATTTTGACTTGGAGCACCGGTGAAGAAACCTCGTTGCTCTAGCAAAGTGAGCATCACATTGGTGATTTGAAAGTTGCTCGCCCTAATACGGGGATGGACTATTGCACTAGTATATCCTTCATTGGGTAACACCCGGTGTGGAGCCGCTCGTGGTGGAGGTGGAGGTGGAGTGGGGACATTGTCATGAGGCACTCGGCCTATTCTATTGGCTTGGGGTTGAAGAGGAACCTCATCAACTTGGTCATCCTCGACATCCACATCCCCCAAAGGAAAATTTTTGAGCTCATTATTCGCCATGGTTGTACCTACGATTTCTTAAATTAGTAACAAGGAAGGAAAAGAAAATATTCCAAAAACACACCCAAATATATAACTAACACCGTTTTTAACTCCCCGACAATGGTGCCAAAAATTGTTCACGTCCGAATCACACCTCAATAGAGATATGAAATGGTCGTATGCAATAATAAATACCCAACTAGGAGTCGGGGTCGAATCCACTGGGAGCTAGGATGGGAGTTAGGGGTATATATTTTAAATAAGTAATTGGATTATCTATATTGCACTTCCACAACAAGGATTTGCTTTCTATTTCTACTGTTAATCTAATAATTGCAAGATAAAGAAAATAGACTAGAGATAATTATTTTTAAGGTTTTTCCAAATGGGTAAAAGGCCCTAGGGTTGTGACCATAACCTAGGTGTTTGCCTAATGGGATAAAGACGTTAATGCTTGTTTTGTTGATTGTGGTATATTATAGCTCTCAACTCTACATTACCCACTCAATACTTCTCGGTCAGAGAGTGGTTTTGCCTAATTTAGCTTTCTCAAGACCAAATGTGTATCACCCAAAACAGTTGATAAGAAATCAAATCGAGTTATCACTATCTCTAGGTTGAACCCTTTAATTGGGTTAATCAATCTCTCAATTGATCCAATTCTTTGTTAGCTAAGTTATCCTAGACAAGGTCCCTCTTTCTCAAGTAGAGACTAAGTCAAATATGCATGAATTAATATTTGCAACCATTAATTCTACAATTAAAGCATGAACTAAGCTAAATAATCAATCCCAAATCATAAACAAACACTAAATTAGATACCCATAAGGTTTATACACTAGGGTTGGGTCACAACCCTAGTAAAAGTCTAACTACTCATAATGGGGTTTGAATAAAATAAGGAAGAAAAACCAATTAAACTCATAATGGGAGCTTAAAATGATTAAATCTAATGTAAATACACCAAAGTAATGTAAAACTTCCTAAAGTAGTAAATAAAAACAGCTACAACAACTTCAGATGTTCAAACTTGACCTAATTTTGTGAAACTCGTCTTATTTCTTCATCTGGCAGGAAGTGGAGTTCTGCGGCCGCACATTTTTGAACTGCGGCCGCACATTTTTGGGCTGCGGCCGCACAATTCTTGTGTGGTCCGCAATTCACAGAGGCTTCTGGACTTGGTCTTTTTGCATACTCTCTTATCTTCGACTCTTAGCCCAGTTTTGTGGCCTCACAATTCATGTACGGTCCGCACTCTGTGCAAAGTTCTGCTAAACATTTCTCCTTGGTTTGCGACCGCAGATGGAATTCTATGGTCCGTAATTTCTTCTGCGGCCGTAGAATTCCTTCTGTGGATCGCACATTTGTGTGTCTACGCCTTTTATTGCCTTGTGCTTTGTAACACTCCTTTTTGAGTCGGATTTTATCCTGAGAGACCAAACTTCCAGCATACCTGCAATTTTGCAAAATTTTATTAGTTTCGGGAACACAATTCAATGCTTTTGAACTAAAATAAAAGCTAAAAGGCGCTAATAAGTAGTCAAAATTCCCACTTATCAGGGCACCAGAATGGAAATGACAGGCCATGATTAGCACGAAGATCTAAATGACAGAACCAATCAAGGGTCACACTTGAATCGATGCTACATGTCGGGAAACGGCGTCATTATGACGCATGTCGTCATGATGTCACTTTTCTCTTTGGACCAAATGGATCCAACGGACCTCCCGAAAAATTCAAAGAATTCAAAATGTGCGGCCCTCAGAAAGCCACGTTGCCCTGTTTCCATGACCACGACCTATATAGCCAACTCGATAAAATTGTATCATAAACAACACTGTCCACTCATCAAGCTCGTCTGCGAGGATGACCATGATAAGCGGGGGGACTAACTATATGGGCAAGAAAATATCTTTGATACGGGCAAGTCACATCAGTACTATTATAGCCTTCATCAACTGCCACGTGCTATCAATAAGGTCCCCACAAAGATCGGCCTCGGAGCAGAGTGGCCTCGAAGCGATGGAAAATACGATCGAAAAGTTAGCAAAGATCAAGGTCACGAAATCACCGTAGTTCAAGGTCGAGGTCGAGCACCTTAGACAAAGTTATAATGGCTAGTTCTAAGATAAGACATAAACTAGAATATTCCAGTGAATATTCTCTGCACATGTACTATTAGGGTTTCTAGGAACATGTTTCCTGTAAATAGAAAGAGACACAATGATTGGGGGCATGCAAAATTCACTTGTAAAATACATTTTGACTTTATAGAGAGAGTCTGGTCTTATTACAGGCATACAAAAACAACCTTTTTACTAAGATTCTTGTCCACATTTTTCCACTGGATCCGAAAATAACTCGAATATTCAAATGCTTATCAATCATTCATCATTGTCAGAAATAACTTCCACTGATTTCATCCTTTCTCGGGTGACTCATACGTTTTATTTACATAAATATCATTTATTGTTATTCATCACTATTTAATGCTACATTTCTTCTTATTGGGTCCTTAAATATTGTCATTATTGTGTACCGTCATGACCTTCGAAATATATATACATGTTATTTGTCATATTACCGAGAATTAAATTTCGTCTTTATGATATTATTATTAACCAAGATTAACCCGTATTTGCATAAATCTAATTAGTTGAACAAAGATTTACACTTTTGGTCAAACAATTATGACCTCATGCATATATTTGAAGAAAGTGTTTCAAATGAAATAATATCATAATCGGGTGTGTGTCTATATATATATATACTATATTGTTCGATCGTTTCAAGATTACCATTCTACGGTTGTGCTTTTATTCATTTATGTGATATTGAAATTTACTGTATATACTTGCATTATAACTTCAAGTGATACGTATATGGATATGATTTTTATAGATATACATTATTTGAAATGTATTTAGGAAGAAAATTTGATCCCACTATGTCTAATCGGATTCTATCGATTTACGGTTTTTGAGGAAGTATTTTAGGGAGAAATTTGGTATCAATCAGTAGGGATTCCAATTGAAACAGGTATTGTTAGAATATTGACGATATTTACCATGTGATTCTGAATTAATTACTAATTTTGAATTTTTTTTATCGTATATGGTCTTAAAAGCCTTAAGTATGTTATAAATTATGTAGTGAAACTTTACCATTACTGATTGGTTCAAAATGAAGAGTAAGGTTGTTATATATGCAGAGATGAGCTAATCAAGTTTGAGAGAATGGTGCAGACACTCCTGTATAATTATACTGAAGTATGATGTTTAGTTCACCTAATTTCGAGAGTATGCTCCTCATCTTATCTCATATGAGAACTAGAGGGTACAAAAGTTTACGAATGAATTGGTTGGATCCACTGTTTAGAGCCTTGCGACTCCTTTACTCTTTTTGATGCAAAATATTCTTTTGTAATCAAACACCAAAAAATAGCTTTCTGGAAATTTCCTTCACAATAAACATACTAGTGTGGCATCCATTGTTGCAAAGATATAGTTAGTGTAGTGATCCTCTCTATGTTTTGAAATAATCACGGAAATTCTGTACTAGCTTGAGACGTGTCACTGGCAACACTGTAAGGATATTTTTTTTAGTGTATGTGTAAACTCCAGAATTCAACAAGTTCTTATAGTATAAATTAGGAGAAACGGTAATGAATAATTATTATAGTAGAAAAAAGAAACGAAGCAAATAAGAAGAAGACGTTGATATCTTTCTCCAAGGAATTCTGAACGTTATAAGGCTGATTAACTCTCATAAAGAGCCAACGATTGAAATTTTGGAAATTTACATATTTGGATTAGGCCTCACAACAAAGGGAGGCAAATTCATCATTTTTGCCTTCATGCTCATTTCTAAGGCAAATTCATAAGGTCAGTTGAGGAAAACTTAATCCCATTACCTTAATGAATAACTAAGATGTGACTTAAGCAAACGTAAACTGACTGTGTATTCTATTTTTTTATTTCAATCCGAAGCATCGCTTTGCTATATATGATGAATAATACTATTCTTTTTCGTATACATATAGAGAGACGCACATAAATGATGGCAAGCTGATTCCACACGTCCTTTATTAAGGAGTTAATAAAATCCTGGTCTAGGATACTCTTAAAACCTTCTCATGCACATTATAATTAATTTGATATAATCTATTTTTGGCGAATTCAACATTGGAATTGCTGATGCGGCATAATCCAGGGTTTCGGGATTATACCCTATATATATGTGCAAAATAAAAAGTATAAATAAAGTAAGATACTTAATTATAAATTTTAAAATTCACTATCTCAATTAAAAACTCACATTTTTAAATCTACCACTAATTAGATCGCCACTATTGAAGAATACCCCTTTTTTGCAGATCGTTTTACTTTTCCTTTTAATGGTCAAACTCCACATACATGATACATTTCATGTAGTCAAAGCACATTAATAATCCATAGTAGTTGCGTGTACTTTTTTTGTGAATATTTTATTAGGCATATAGTTGCATGTACTTTCTTAAAATTTATATTCAAGTATCTAACTTCATTTATACTTTTTTTTTCGCATACACATATATCAAGTACTATCCCGAAGCCCTAGATTATGCTGCACTAGCAATTCCGATGTTGAATTTGCCAAAATAGATGATATCTCACAGTTAATTATAATGTGTATGAGAAGGTACTAATAGTATCTTAGAATTCAAAACAAGCATAATAAAACAGAAAGGATTTTTCGGACATATAATATTGTTACATAATCATATTATAATTAAGCCTTGTAGTTCAAGATTCATTAATTTCTTACTCAGGACTTTCCACGTAAAAATATCCAAAGGCTAGACGATTTGTGAGTTGTGACTGACAACCTTTTGATAAATCCATGGTGTTAACCTAATAAATGATGCCACACAACTGTAAAGTAATTTCTTTGCATGGTCAACCTGATCATAGTTAATTAAACACAAATATTAGCTTTTAACAACATAATATAACACTAAATCCCCTTCTAATCAAAATACTCATGTCTTTAACACTGAAAATTACTTCTATCGATTAAATACATAATTCAAATGATAATAACTACTAATGCTCCAAACACCTTCTTCAGATAACTTTCAATTTTCTTTGAAATTAAAGAAGAAACTGAAAGAATTCTTATTTTTATGTTCTTGGTAACTTAAGGTTTAATTTCTGTAGGCAAAACTTATTTTACCTTGAATTTTAGACATTATGTATATGTAATTCTCTAAAATTCATCACTTGTTGTGCCTTTTAACTTGATCTTGAATTGCGAGCTTGCAACTTATTGTACTTTTTATATTTTTAGATATCCAAAATTAAGTTATATTGAACTGCAATGCTTAATTAAGCTAAACATTAATACTTATCAACAAAATTAAGCTCAACATTAATAAGTGAAATAAGTTTATCAATTTAAAATGCAGGAAATAAAACTTAAACGACACATAATGAAGAGAAATATATAATGCAATACGGTTTCCATGCATTGATGTCAAAGATATGTTCCTTAGTTAATCAACAACTTTGGTGCTTAAGAATGATTAAAGTGGGTAATTAATCAAGTGGATAAAAAGTACAACTTACAGTCGCAAGTATTAGTCATTTTAACAAACTAAATTGTTTAAATCTTTGTCATTCTAAGAACAAGAAGCCAATTAGTTTTTTTCTAAAATTTGCCTTTATTACTCCAGTAACTAAATTGTTGATTAAAAGGAGATGAATGATAGTTTATACAAATACTCGTACGATTACATTATTAAAATGTCCTCAACAAGTGGGACCCACAAAAAAACTAATCAAATGGCTGTGGAAACGTGTGATAAAATAGATCATGCGGTCCACCAAATCATTGACAATGTGAAAACCCATTTTGAGATAAAAGTGGCCGACAAATGACTATTTATTTACTTATATCCCAACTTATACAATAAGGTTGAAAAGAATCATTTATTATCTTTACAAAACAAAATTGATTAAATAGAGAGGAAAAATGGAGCCTTATTACCACTTTATTTTCTTTCTTTTAGATGTTTTTTCCTATGATTAATTATTTGTTTTTGCAGTAGTGTTACTTTATAGCACTACACTGTTTGCAGAAATACTCAATAAGAATGAATTTGTTAATATTATTTCCCCTACATTGCTCCTTATTTTTCTGACTTATGCTAGAGATCACTTTACATGCCGATTGCAGCTTTAGGTCAGTTCTTAACTTCATTTTGTCCCCCATCTCTCTCTCAAATGAGGAAAAACTTACTAAATGTACAGTGGGGTGTTTCCATCTAGCGGACACTGCTAAATACATTTGGTGTCTAGTAATTACTTAAATTGCATTAGGGGAGGGACGGGAAAAAAGAATATTATGTTACTGATGGGACCTGATTCTGAACCCTTCACTTTAACTGTGGAAGGTAGAGAGCTCATCAAATGAAATAGAATGTTTAGTAATATGTAGAAGTTGTTTTCAAGAATTTTAAGTCAATGAATGGATTTATTGTATTCACAACCTTTTTGTGATAATAGATGCAAATTTAGTATTAATTTACGTTCGAAACATTTTGAACTACGTATATATTTATAATATAAAAACTAAAGATAGTGGATAGACTATTAAAGCTCAACATCCATTAGTGCAATTGTGCAAAAGTCTAATACTCATTCATTTCCTCTTTGCTACCGATATGGTATATTTGTTATAAGGTGCGTAATAGACTAAATAGCCCTGAAGTTGTAATCCAACTTTTAAATTCTGTAAATTCTCATCTTCGGTCGCTTTACACCATTTTCACCTATCCTCTACCTCGGACAAGTATCATATACTATTATCTACTTTTTATACGCAATTAAACACTAGAAAACAATCTATAAAACAGTTTTCCCAAACAATTTTTTAAAGTAATGAAGAGAATCATGATGTGGACATGGTAGTGACACTTGACAATCAAGTCCTCACAAAGAAGGGAAGTTTCAAATACCTCGATCGGATCTGTAATTCGAGGGAATGAAGTGATTGACAAGGATACATATGAATCGGGGGCTTGCATCTATTATTTTGTGCGATAAAAATGTGCCATCTAAACTTAAAATGTAAATTCTATAAATTCATGGTTAGACCAACTATGTTATATGTGGCAAAGTATTGTTTGTCAGTTAAGAATTTCTTTGTCCAAAAGATGAAAGTAGAAGAGATCGATGAGGATGCTGAGATGGATGTGTGGGTATACCAGGAGAGATAAGATTAGAAATGACGTTATTCGGGACAAGGCCGGAGTGGCCCCCGTGGAAGACAAGATGCGAGAAGGGAGGTTAAGATGGTACATGCATGTGAAAAGGAGATGTTCAAATGCCCCCATGAGGAGGTGTGAGAGATCGACCGTCGTGGGCATGTGGAGAGGTAGAGATATGTCTAAGAAGTATTTGCGGTGAGATGATTAGGCAGGACATGACGCGACTTCAGCTTACGAAAGACATGACCCTTGATAGGAGGGTGTCACGACCCCAAATTCCCTCTGAAGGATATCGTGATGGCACTTAATCTTTAGGTAAGCCTAACAAATAGCAACCACAGAACATATATATAAATACAAGATATTGAAAGTAACTAAATAATAGATAAAACTGTCTGTAAATAGAATCTCACAATTTCACACCTCAAAACCGGTGGAACTGAGTCATTAGCTCTACAGAGTATAACAAGAGTAACTACTACATCACTGTCTGAAAGTAAGTACAACAGTAAATAAGGATAAGAAATGTGACTCCGAGTCCTGCGGACGCCGAGCAAGCATATCTTGAAGTCTCCGATAACACAACTAGCAGGAAAAATCTCTATCTACCGGCACGCGCAGACGTGCCTGGATCTGCACAAAAAGATGTGCAAAAGCATAGTATGAGTACACCACAACGATACCCAGCAAATATCAAGCCGAACCTCAGTAGAGTAGTGACGAGGCCAGATCAAGACACCTGGTAGAATATGAAATAGACAGTATAAAATGAAATGCGGATATAAAATAGAAAGTAAGAAAATAACCCATACGGTTCAAGATGATAGCATGCTATTACCGAAAAATCAACCATAAGAATTGTATAAAAGAAGCAACTAAAGGACTACAATTGTCATGCCTCGACCTTGAAGAGCGCGACCGACGCTCAACCGAGATACCCCGATCAAGCAAGCATTTACAATACCCAACTCACCCATGAATAAATAGAAGAATACATTTCATTAATTAGACGTTAAGAGGTCATGTGAATTACACCAGTTCATTTCCATTAGTTACATCATTAGCAAGTCTCCAAAATAATACATTGTACAATCATACTTAAAGTAGAACAGATGATACGATTACAACATTTTAGTTTAACCTTCCCAAAAATATATACAATCCACACTATGTCTACGGAGCCTCTAACAAGAACAAAAGAGTGCTACAACAGTGCCGGTAATAAGGCCCCGGCTATACCTCAAAATGCTATGTATAAAGGATAAAAGATACAGGACCCTGAAATGAAGTGGGCCTCTCCAAGTCAGCTGAGGAGAGGGTGTGCTGCTATCACTGATCAATACCACCTGCAATGGAACTACCTGTATCCATTAAAGATGCAGCACCCCCGGCGAAAAGGACGTTAATACATATGGAATAGTACTAGTAAGTAAAACTAAACACCCTCTCAATTGAACGGGTAACAGTAAACGGAGAATAAAATATGAAATCAATAAGAGACCCAAACAGTATCAAGGTGTCAAGTTAGGGTAAAGGTAAATTTAAAGTAAGTTTCCGTAATTTAAGTTGGGAGATATTTAGCCGATACACCACACGGAGTCCGATATTAGCCCGATCGGCTAAGCCGTCTTACCCCGAGACATACACTCACAATACCACCATATGCGCGGCGTCCGATCTCAGCCCGATCGACTAAGCCGTCTCACCATAATGCTATGTGGGTCGACATCACATCACATCTCGCTAGAAATAATCTCATCCCATTTAAGGGGGAAAATCTCAGCACACCAATCTCATCCCATAAAAGGAGAAACAATCTCATCACATTAACACGGGGATTTACCCCTCAATCACTCCTACACAGGCACGTGTAGTTTCGGGGTTAGGTTGTTCCGACCTACCCTTCCTCGGTGGCTAAACGATGCTCCCAAGGCATTTATTATCAAAAGGATTTACCACTCATTTCGTAATCTTTTTCATATCATTCATTTCATTGGCACCAATGGCCATGATGCAATATCATTCTTGGCACGTTGGCTGCACATCATATTTCATGTTCTCTTCTTTCACTTTCAAATATCATCATGGATAATCAACAACAAGGCCTTTCAAATTAAGACTTTAAACACATATTTGAGCAATTTAGGGTCTTAAGCACATGTAATTTCTTACACAATTTGACATGATAGCTACCATTAGAATCATGTTTTTAAATCATAATGTAATAACACACAGCCCATACTTAAACCACATTCTCAACATGGTGTGCATTAAGGTTTCAAGGTGCTCTTATGGTGGATTCTTTCATCCCACTACCCAAAGTTTACCCAAATGAGATCAACAATCTTCTCACTACCCTTAGACCTGCAAAATGATTATGCGGCCGTATAATAGACCGCATAATGGTCCAAACATTTGCCTAGATTTCTGCCTCTGTCTGTGGCAGATCTGTGGTCCGCAGATCAGTTCTGCGACCGCAGAATGGGCTGCAGAAACGCCCTGCACTTCCAAAAATAAATTCTTCAACTTTCTAACGCACTGTTCAACCCAAAAAGTCCGCTTCGACACCATAAAATCCCAGGTTTTAGGTAAAATTTTACGGGGCCTTACAACAATGATCATGTACATACAATAATTGATAGAACACTAAGGAATGAAACAACAGATATAATTTTCCACCAAAACACTTTACAACGTGAAATAACAAGAAGAATCACATCGAGGTACGCCTCATATATAATGAAATCAAAACCGAGGTACTGCCTCGTATAATCAAGAATAACAACCGAGGTACTGCCTCGTATTCACATTTCTCAATTTCAGTCACAATCCTTCCTTATGCCGCCGCATGAGCCTTACATTTGAAAATAGGTTTTGAAAACAGTTTTTCCGAAATAGCTATACGCATTTTAGCCTACCTTATGACACCGTGTGGCTTCACGTAGTTCCCCTATAAGCAACACGCACATAAGTCCCACCTTATACCGCTGCATGCACATCAAACCAAATCTTTTACCACCGCATGCGCATCAATATCGTATCACAATAATAACTCGCACCACAAGTGCTCACATATCACAACTTGCCAACAACAACAATATCAATGATTCCACAATAATAGCCCATGGCCCCAACACAACGTATAAGAGAATATCAACAATAATAATGGATGGAAAATGCTTAATAGGGTAGATGTTTCAACAATAGCCAACATCACCTCAACGTATCATAATAAAGGAAATAATCTTCAACAATGAGTATCAAATAACGGAAATCAACAAATAAAAGGCAACATGAACAATTAATTCAACAATGATAATTAATAATAAAGAGGTAACATGTGAAAATAAAGAAGACAACAAGTCAACTAAAGCATGGGAGCAATTTAGCAAGTAGGATGTAGAACAATTACTGAACAAGTCAACTAAGGCATTTAAGGATAGTCTAACACAATTAAGGATAATTTAACTATGAGAATTTAGAACATAATATGTCATTTCAATTAAAGCATGGAAATAGTCTAAGTAGACTAAACCGGTCAAATACTACGTACAACCCGTGTACCCACTCGTCACCTTGCGTACACGGATTTCACTTAGCACAACTGAATCAAACAATACCAATCCTAAGTGGTAGTTCCCCCATACGAAGTTACGCAAGACATTTACCTCAATTAGGCCAATTCAATACTCGAAAATAGCCTTTCCCTTACAATCCGCCTCCACACGGCTCAAATCTAACCAAAATAGACTCAATAACACCAAACAATTCTAGGGATTCAATTGCAATAGATAAAGTTAAGATTTTTACACTTTTTCCAAAAAGTCAACAAAGGTCAACCCGGGGCTTGCCCGGTCAAAACCCGAGTCCAATGGTAGATTTCGTCTACCCATGACCCCCACGAGTTCATATATGTGATTAGTTTCAAAATCCGAGTCCAAATCGACTCTCAAAACTCAATTTCTTATTTTTCTCAAAAACGTGACAAAGTTTCATAAATTTCTACTTTGGTTCACATGATTATGATGTTAAAATCTAAGATAAGTTTATGGAATATGATTAGAAATAGATTACGATCACTTACCCAAGGTTTGTAGGTGAAAATCCACTCTCCAAGTCGTCTTCTATCGAGTCTAGGGTTCAAAAATGAGAGAATGAACTCAAAACTCCCGTCCTTTAGCTATTTATTCAGTCGCAGATGTCGCATTTGCGACCTGGGGTTCTCATTTGCGAACCCCGCAAATGTGAAGATTCTCTCACAAATGCGAAGACCCTCCCATATCTGCGATCATCACAATTGCGAACAATGGACCTTCGCAATTGCGACCAAAGCGATAGCAAATGCGAACTAGCTCATTCCCAGCACACTTCGCAAATGCGAACACTGGGTTCGCAAATGCGAACCCAGCAGGATTGGCTCAACTTCGCAAATACGAACTCAAACCTCGCAATTGCGAGATCTGAGGCCTATGCAGAAACCAGCAACTCTTTTGATTCCAACCACACTCAGCTAAGCATCCAAAACTCACCCGAGCCCTCGGGACTCCAAACCAAACATCCACACAAGTCTAAAAATATCATGCGAACTCGCTCGTGCGATCAAAACACAAAAATAACAGCTAAAACTATGAATTGGACTCTAAAATGCATGATTTTCGAAGAGAATTTCAAGAACTTCTAAAATTACAACTACGCGTCCGATTCCATTCAATTTAACTCTGAATGACGCCAAATTTTACAGACAAGTTCTAAATGCCATAACGGACCTATTCCATATCCCAAAATTAATTTTTGAGTTTAATAGCTAAAAGTCAACCTACGGTTAAACTTTTCAACTTAAAATTGTCAAATTTTGGCAAATTAACACAAATCAACTTTTGGACTTCCAAAATCAATTTCAGGCATACGTCCAAGTCCGAAATTACGATACGAAGCTATCGGAGTCATAAAAACACAATTTTGGGGTCGTTTTCAAGAAAGTCAAAGTTTGGTCAACATTTTCAAATTAAAGCTTCTAAGTCTAGAATCAAGGGTCCAAATCATGCCGGAAGCCTCCCGGAACGAAACTAATCAACGTCGCAAGTCCTAAAAGAATAAACTCACATATTTGAAGCAATAAAATGGGTAACGTGGTGCAATTACATAAAACGACCGATCGGGTCGTTACAGAGGGTGTGAAAGTCTAATATTAAGGTAGTTGAGTATTCCTTTGCCATACCCGTGGCAGTAGTATTAGCCTTGTATTTTTTTCGTGGAGTTATATTTTTACCGGTGTTTTCTTTCGCTTAAGTTCTTTTACTATATCACTGCTTATACTGCTCCTATTCATTTTATCCTTGAGCTGAGTGTCTTCAGAAACAACCTTTCTACCTCCAGAAGATAGGGGTAAGATATGTGTACACACTACCCTTCATAAATTCCACTTGGAGGATTATACTAGGTATGTTATAGTTATTGTGTTGTAGCGAAGTCATTTCTTATGCGTCGAATAAGAGGGAAAAACAAACATGTATACCCGTAAATCAATATAGTTGAATTTATACATGGTTTCTAGACAAGTGAATTAATTTGATCCTAAGATAATAGAAGAATTAGATAAATATGCAATACTTAGCCTTAAGATGGAGACGAAATAGCAAAAACAGTAGTTACGGGAGCAAGGCTTCTGGGCGCTACAACAATGAAATCAAAAAGCAAGAAGATAAAATTATATTAAGCTTTGAATAGAGTGTAACGCAAGTTTGCTTGAAAATTCTTGTCCCTTACAATGATAATAGAGCTCACTATTTATAGTTGCACTTAGGGAACAAGGTCCTAGGATCAAGCCCTTCTTTAATATCAATTGTGAGGGCCATTGAAGAATGTGTAACGGCGGGCATGAATGTCATATTCTTTGTAACGGGCAGTGTACTAAATGTTGTAGAATATCCTTCATTAAATGCTACCGGGTTGCAGGCATTTATTTCATCTTTATGAGTATCATTCTTTCTGGTAACAGACGGAATAGTTGCCTTCGGTTTAAGATATCCCCTGCCTTCAGCTCCACGTGTCACTTCCTTATGAGATCATTTAATATAACATATTTTACCCTATACAGATAGTTCCCCTGCTTTTCGGTGGCATAACTTTGTGTCAGCAGGAAGTTGGTAGAAATGTTCTTTTTGGGGAGAATTTTACTGACGCACTCTCTCCGCATTTAATGCCCCAAACACGTGTCATCCCACGATTCAGCATAACTTTTTCCAGCTATCGAGGTAATTATGGCCACGATTTTAGCCGCCTAAACCTTTACTTATACACATCAACCTCCTTTATTCACATCTCATAATTCTCCAAACTCTCTCAAACTCTCTTCATTCAGAAGGCATTTTCACAGACAGGCATCTTCGGGCCTGCTTCTGGTGAGAGTGCTTTTTCTCGGATTCCCCAGCCGGAGAACAAGCAACCAAAAATAAGGTGTTCCTCCGCGGCCAAGGGAAAAGTGAAGAATGCTACCCCCGAGTCATCTTCGGAAGTCGTAGTAACGAGCCCTTCGCCCAGGATGGCCATAGATACTGTGATGATTGGTGATAATGGAGAAGCCAGCGAGGAGGGGGCTTCTCTACACAGAAGACGATGGCCTTCCTCAACTCAACAAAATGCTCAATCTATTGAGTTAGTTACACCAACCGAGGATGATGCCTAGGATCTCTGGGGGGAGTTTGAGATAGTGGAAAATGCCAACTCCCGTTTCCGGATCCTTGTGGATGCGCCCGGTATTGTGGGGCTGAGTACTGGGTCCCTGCCGCCTTTGGTTGCCGAGCAACCAACAACTAGCACTGCGTTTGCTGAAGCTGCTTCTCACCCTTCAACGCCATCAGCTTCATCTCCTTTTTCACCAACTCTTCTACCAGCAACTGCTACATCATCTCCACCGGCCGCATCTGTCCGAGAAGAGGATGTTTCTCTCCCCCAGTCCCTAGTTTATGGGAATTTGGGCCAAAGTTATGCTGCCTCCTCAGAAGATCTGCAAAGGAGGAGAAGAGTTACTCTCTCGGTCTTTACCGGATACAATTTGCTTTCCTTGTCGGTGAACCTTGCTAACCTTTTAAAGCTTTTGGCTTCAGAAAAAGATTAGGAAAAGATAAAGGCTCTCTCTCTCAATAGTACATGTTAAACAATGCTATGCACAACGCCACAGCGGTATACTCTTCATTTCCTTTGTCATTTCTTCTGTCTTTGATTTAGTAGTATTTTGAGTTTGCCTTTCTTGTTTCGCAGGTCGATTTCCTTGCTTTCGAGGGCCTCCAAAGGTTGATTAGGGAAAATGAGGAACTTACCTCCTAGTGGGATCAACCTTTGATCGAGCGGGACCAAACTGCTATTCACCTCTCAAAACTGGAAGCCAAAACTGCTGAGGCTATTATGTTGGAGGCTCGTTTGCAGCAGAGCGAACAAGAGGTAGAGACCCTTAGCCAAGAGATCGCCCTGCTGAGGGTTCAATTTCAAGAGGCTAGGGACAAATGGGGTGAAGTCCATAGTGTCGTTCTTGCAGCATCCGATCGCGAGGTTGCCTCTGCTGAAAAGTTAAATAATTTGGAGGAAGCCTTGAACTCCAAAACTGAAGAGCTTGTTGCTGACGAGAAAAAAATGCCTAATTGGAAGAGAAGTATAAGAAGACCATTGACCATAATAGACTTTTCGGCTCAACCGTCCGTGAACTCGACGTTAGCATCAAGTCCGTTATATCCACGCGTGAAAATCTTTCTGTAGAGGTTGACCATCTAAAAGAAGAACTCAAGCGCCGAACGACTTCTCTTGTTGTTGAAATAACATATGTTATGTACAATATAAGGAGAAAAATCTTGGAGGAGGCTAAAACATGTGTCATTGGCTTTGATGCCAAAAGTGCTAAAGCCCGTGAGCTGGAGTCAGCTGCTAAAAGGGGGTCTCCAGGCCAGGCCCGATGCTTCCAATTCCGGTTTTGAATCCTTGGGAACTGAAGAGAAACCGGAAGGCAAAGATTTTGAGGTCCAAAATGATGAGGATCAAGATATCGAACCTGCGGCAGATCTATACACTTCCCCTAGGGCCGCGAATGTTTCTCTTCCTCCGGGTTCCAGAGATGCAGCAGCTTAGCTTTTCATTTCTTTTCCCAACTTTTGTTCTTGTGCCATTTTGGAACATTTATTGTGAATAAAAACATCTTTTAATCAAGTGTTTCTTTGCTCTTTCTGCATTCTTTTGTTTGAACATTTATGCAAGTTTTAATCTTTGCGTTCTTTCTTGCTTAAGTGTTTTGCGCAAGTTTTACTGTTTGCGTTTGATTATGCATTTCCCTAAAAGCATTTGGACTTCGGGCACAAGTTCTTCCGAAATCAACCCTTTATCGTGAGGATTTTCATAAGAAAGTGCCCACTTATGTTTACGATGCTGTTGAAGAGGACGTCTCCTGTTCATTACGACACTAGCATTTGAAGTACTTGTTTAACTTTCAAATGAAAAAATTAATTCATCGTTCAGACAAGAAATATAGAAATAAAAGGACATTACTTTATTCCTTTCATTTTCAAAAAAGCACATAAGTATTCGTTTTGCTAAAAAGAAATTGCCATTTTTTGTGGCTAACTTGTACAACTTATTTCTACGGGGCTGGCGGCGCAGTCTTCGATTCCAATGATACAACTATGTTTCCGGGTTTTTGTATTCTGATCGACGTGGCAGTCATTGTTGTCATATCCTCGTATCATTCCCCCTATTATTCGAATGCGAAAAATGCAAATTTGAACATTGAAGTTTTGCGCCTTAGAAGACTCCACTAATGAACTGCTAGATAATCTTCAGTTCGGTAACAAACTTCACATCCCCTTAGGAATTTATGCTATCGAGCCAAAGACTATCTAACAATCTCCTAGTGGTTTGCACTTGTGAGCGGTCGGGTGACCTTTGATAAGAAATCCACCACCTCACGTTCGCCTATCTTCTGATAAGAACCTACTTCAACCCACTTAGAAAATAGTCAGTTAAAATCAAAAGAAATCTTACCTTACCAGGGGTCGGCGGCAGTGGTCCGACGATATCTATTCCTCACTTCATGAAAGACCATGGAGACAAAAATGAGTGCAATGGTTCTGCTGGTTGATGTACCAGTGATGCGTAGCGTTGACACTTATCGCATTTTTGTACGAAAGATTTGGCGCCTTGTTCCATTCAGGGTCAATAGTATCCTGCCCTTACCAATTTTAGTATTAAGGAGTCTGTGCCCGAATGATTTCCACATATCTCTTCGTGGACTTCTCGCATAACATAATTAGTTTCGGAGGCTCCTTAGCATCGGGTCAGCGGGCCTTGGAAAGATTTCCTGTACAATTGGCCTCCTTTGAAGGTATATCCTGCTATTTTGGTGCGTAGCACCCCGGGATGTCTTGGGGTCTTCGGGAAACTTCCCGTGTTCGAGACAATGAATGATCTCATTCCTCCGGTCCCAGAACAAATTAGTCATATTTACCTCATAGTAGCTATCTTCATCCAGAACCGAGTGCATGAGCTGTACTACTGACGATCTCGAAACACCACTTTAATTATACTCGCTAGTCAAAGATAGTATAGTATAATATTGTATCCACAAGAATTGGAGTTAAGTAGTATTTTTGTAGTTTTTAGCTTGATTGCTATCCAGGAGAATCAACAATTGAGATTTATATGATTAATAACTAAAATTAACTAAGAATATAAAGCTATTGACTAATTACTAATAAACAAAGGTAAGCAAGGAAGTTATCAACAGGAGAAAAATATGGGTTGATAGATAGGTGCAAGATAATTGTTTGGGATCTAACTATAGATACTTCACTTCTAATGTTTAAGTGAGTCTCTCGAATTCACTCAATTATTAGTTCAAACGTTCAACAAAAACTCCTCTCTCGATTAAGTCTTAACCTCACGAGATAAATCAATTTAAGCACGTGAAGATATGCAAGAACGCTTAGTGGATTGGTCTAGGTTTAATCTATGATTCAACTAGCCTCTTTTGATTAATAAGATGAATTAATGAACTCAACCAACAAGTTAGGCCTCTCTCGATTACATGAACTAGTGAGTATAGATGCAACAATTAAATCATCCAAAAATGCTTCAATACATAAAAATAGAGTTATAATCTACAAACAATCATCAATACACCAAATCCATCAAACCCTAAATAGAACTACTCTATCTATATGGAGCAGTTCATCACAAATAAAGTTAAAGTATAGGAAAACATAAATTCAATCCAAACTCGGGTCTTAAGTGAGGAAGGAATGATGAAATCCTTGTGCTTTTGCTTCTCCAACTCCTCCTTAGCCTCCTTAGGTCTCCAATATGTCAAAAGTCCAGGAAATACCATTTTCTATGTATTTATACCAAGTAGGGTCGGGCCTAGACGAAATCACCTTCTCCTAGCCGAAATAGGAAAAATACTACTTAAATAATTCATAGGCGCCGCATGGGGCGACGCACCATGCGAGGCATTAGTGGTAAAATCCATAGAGTTGATTCTGATAGGCAGCGGAGATATGCAAAAGTGCGGCGCCCCGCGCATCGCGGCAGTGAGGATTTCTCAGAGTATAAAATTTTCCTCGCTTTTTTATATCCAGATGTGGTTTTCGACCCTCGAACGCGATCCCGGCTTAATCTCTTGGGCTTTTACTCAGATTTCAAAGATCCAAATAGCTCAAATTCATTCTGTAACATCTACATAGCTCATTATCACTTCTACGAGGCATAAAACACACAATAAGTGCAAAACACTATCAATTATAGCTCAAAACGAATAAAATGCTGTAAATTAGAGTGGAATAAGTGACTAAAATATGAGGTTATAGCCTACCATCAACTACAATACTGGAATCTGATCCCTTTATTTCCGTTGACGAGCCTAAGTCAGCTAATGCGCCCGCTTTCATGTTTTCTTCCCTCGGGATGTGCGTAATTGACCACTCCCCGAATCGAGCAAGCAGATCATGAACCTTAACTACGTATTGTTGTATGCTCTTCTATTTGGCTTCGAAGATCCTGTGGACACAATTTACCACTAGCTGGGAGTCGCGTTGGATTTCTATGACCTCAGAATCTAGTCCCCGGGCTAATTCGAGTCCTGCAATCAAAGCTTTATACTCTGCTTCGTTGTTAGTCAAAGGGACCGTTCTTATGGTATGCCTTAGGGTTTCTCCCGAAGGCGTGGTTGATACTATGCCCAGCCAAAATGTTGGAATATCCGTCCTAAATAGGGTCCAAACTCCTAATGTTGATTCTGACACCATCACTGCTTCTTTGGTTTCCAGAGGCAGTAATCCCGTACTAAAATTGGCCACAAAGTTGGCCAAAACCTGTGACTTAATCACAGTCCTAGGTTTATATTCTATGTCAAATTCACTCATTTCGATGTCTCATTTGGCTAGCCTACCCGAAAGTTCGGGCTTATGAAGGATATTCCGCAGGGGAAAGGTGGTCACCACAACTATCGGGTGACATTAGAAGTAAGACCTTATCTTTCTAGTGGCGACTACGAGAGCTAAGGCTAGCTTCACAAAATGTGGGTAGCGAGTTTCTATTCCCGTTAAAATTCTACTAACGTAATAAATGGGAGATTGCGTACTTTTGTCCTCACATACTAAAATGGCGCTTACCGCTACTTCTGAGAATGCTAGGTAGATTAATAATTTTTCGTCATCCTCCGGCTTTGATTGTAACGGAGGGCTTGACAAGTACCTTTTCAAATCCCTCAAAGCCTGTTGGCATTCTGGGGTTATTTCGAAGTCGTTCTTCTTTTTAGTAGCACAAAGAAACAATGACACTTCTCTGATGGCCGGTAAATGAACCTTCTCAAAGCGGCCAATCTCCCTGTGAGCCTTTGAACTTCTTTTACGCTTGATAGATGGTTTGGGATGTATTCTGTGGCTTTTATTTTATTGGGGTTTACCTCAATCCCCCTTTGTGACACCAGAAATCCTAGGAACTTGTCGGAGCTGACCCTGAATGTGCACTTCTCGGGGTTAAGCTTCATGTTATGCTTCCTTAGGATGTTAAATGTTTCTTTCAAGTGCTTAAGATGGTCACTTTCGTTCAAAGATTAACAAGCATATCATCTATATAAACTTCCATGGTGTTCCCTATCTGTTTTTCAAACATCTTGTTTACGATCTGCTAATAAGTGGCTCCGGCTTTCTTTAGCCCAAAAGACATCATATTAGAGCAATATATGCCGAAATTTGTTATGAACGAAGTTTTTTCCAGATCCTCCGGGTTCATCTTAATTTGGTTGTACCCGGAATAAGCATAGAGGAAACTCATTAACTCGTGCGCAACCATTGCATCAATCATTTGATCGATGTTTGGCAGTGAAACGAGTCCTTTGGGCATGCCTTATTCATGTCCTTATAGTCTACACACATACAAAATTTATTGTTCTTCATAGGAACTACTACTACATTAGCTAGACAGTCCGGATACTTTACCTCTCGAATCGAATCGATATCAAGTAGGAGAGTTACCTCTTCTTTGACGAATTTATTTCTAGCCTCGGCAATAGGACGTTTCTTTTGTCTTACTGGAGAGATGCTGGGATCTAAGCTTAGCTTGTGTACGACCACTTCCGTCTGGATACCTATCATATATACATGTGACCATACAAAACAATCGGCATTAAATTTAAGAAATTTAATAAATCCAGACCTGAGCTCCGGGTGCAGTCCTGTTCCCAAGTGGAATTTCCTTTCCAAGAACTTTCAAACAATGCGACTTGCTCAAGATCTTTCGCTGTGAACTTCATTGCGTCCGTCTCTTCTGGTACATGGAAATATCTTGGCACCTGATAAGATTCTGACGCCTCTTCCCTCTGGTTGACTTCACTTGATTCGGGAGCATGCATCAGTTCCTGTAATAGCTATGCCACATGCTCCTTACCTTTTCTACTGGAGACCAAAATCGCATTCATCTCCCTTGCCGCCAGTTGGTCGCCTTTTATCTATTTAATCCCCTCGAAAGATGGGAATTTCAGCAATTTATAATACGTCGATGGTACAGCTTTCATCTCGTACAGTCACGGTCTTCCCAGGACAATGTTGTAACCCATATCATCTCCACAATCTCGAAAAGGGTCGTCTTCATCACCCCCTCGGCATTAGTGGCCTGTAGGATCTCTCATCGGGTTGTCACGCTTGTGAGGTTGAACCCGGTGAGGAGTTTTGTGGCCGAAATGATGTTTTCGGAAAGTTTTGCTTGTTCCAATACCCTTCGTTGCATAATATTGGTTGAACTCCCTGGATCCAACAGAACACGTTTGATTTTAAAATCTAATACATTTAAAGAAATTACTAATGCGTCATTGTATGGTAGCAACAATTCGTCTGCATCTTCCTCCGTGAAAGTGATGTCGTCTTCAGCGACTCTCCGGAGCCTCTTGCTGTGGGTTACTGTTACCTTCCTTTTTTTGCTGCCGAGAAGATAATCCCATTAATCTCGTCCCCCTCGAAAATCATATTGATCATCTGGAGCGGGGGATCTTCTCCTGCTTTTGAGGGCTCAGTGTTATCACGGTTCCAGCCGTCATTGTTTTTGGCCCGGTCACTTAAGAATTCCCTGAGATGGCCATTTTTTAGGAGTGTCACCACCTCTTCACGTAGATGTCGGAAGTCCCCAGTCCGGTGGCCATTCGTCCTGCGGTATTCGCACCATAAACTAGGATCCCTCTAGATAAGATCGAACCTCATCGGCTCTGGGAAGCGTGCTTCTTTAATATTCCTCATAGCCGACACCAACTTTACTACACTGACCTTGAAGTTGTATTCTGAAAGTCATGGGTAGGAAGGATCTCGAGAACCTGATATTTCCTTGTCCTGTAGCGATCTGTTGCTTCGGCGACGATCAGTTCTTCTATCGGTAGCGAACCTGTCTTTCATCCGGAAACCTCTGTTGTGTCCTTCGGTCCATTCATAGGGCAAAAATCGGCCCCTCAAAGACCGTCTATGTATGTCGAAATCGTTTTTTGACTTCTCTTTATTCTTCTCCCAACCTTTAGCTGACGCCGGGAAGCCGAGTTGATCATCCTCAATCCTTATCTTTGATACGTACCGATTGTGAACATCCTCCCAAGTCATCGCTTGGAATTCGAGCAAGCTTTCCTTCAACTTCTGAGAAGCATTGGAACTTCTCGGATTCAAACCCTTGGTGAATGCTTCAGCTGCCCATCCATCCGGAACAACCGGGAGCAACATCCTTTCCTTCTAGAACCGGGTTACAAATTCCCGCAGCAACTCGGACTCTCTTTGTGCAATTCTGAATATGTCGGTCTTTCGGACTTGCACCTTTCTGGCCCCGACATGAGACTTAATAAAATAATCCGCGAGCATCTCAAAGGAATCTATGGAATGCTCGGGTAACCGTGAATACCTTGTCAAGGCTCCCCTCGTGAGAGTCTCTCCGAAGTTTTTCAGCAAAACTGATTCGATCTCGTGGAGAGCTAAATCATTCCCCCTCACCGCCATTGTATATGTGGTAATATGCTCATGAAGGTCCAAAGCCCCATCATATTTTGGCAATCAGGCATTTTAAATCGCTTCGGGATCAATTCTGGTGTCGCACTTGATTTGTGCGGCAATTGACTGTACTTCTTTGAGTCTGTCCCTTTTAGCATTGGTGGTGCACCCAGGATTTGATCCATGCGGGTGTTCACTTCCCTCATAAACCGAATGAGTTCGCTTTTGAAGGGATCACTCTCGTTGTTATGAACGGATCCACTCCCCACGGTCCCATCGAAGCTGACCTCGTCATTGGGGTGTTGTTGTCGACCCTATACGTTGTTTGATTTCCGAGAGCACCAGAAGGAACAAGACCTCGCCCATTTATGATATTGGAAACACCCGATAACGCCTGCTTTAGTTCTATCATCACCTTATCATGTCGTGTGAGATGGCCTAAAATGACCTCTTATTGCTCCTGCAGGACCCTTATCGCTTCAACAACATGCTCCTCATCAGCATCATCAGGAGTCACCTCCCGAACATGTCGCGGGTACCGCCTGCCGTGGACCGGCGTGGCATCGTTCCCCTCATTGCGAGTATCACTAATTGAATCCTCGTGCTGAAGCTGGTTTCCTTGGGCCTCAAGATTGTGTATGTTGTTAACACCATTATCTGCCATTTTCTGTGATTTTTTGCTAAGAACAAATAATCAAAACACGTTAGTAAAAAGGCAAGGACTACCTTAATTACACAACTGTCTGGCCCCACGATGGGCGCCAAACTGTTTACCCGTAAAATGATACAGTTGAATTTATATATGGTTTCTAGACAAGTGAATTAATTTGATCCTTAGATAATAGAAGAATTAGATAAATATGCAATATTTAGCCTTTAGATGGAGACGAAATAACAAAAATAATAGTTCCGGAAGCAGGGCTTTCGGGCATAACAACAATGAAATCAAAAAGCAAGAAGATCAAATTATATTAAGCTATAAATAGAGTGTAGCTTAAGTTTGCCATAAAATTCGTGTCTCTTACAATTATAATAGAACTCACTGTTTATAACTGCACCTAGGGAACAAGGTCTTAGGATCAAGCCCTTCTTTAATGTCAATTATGATGGCCATTGAAGAATGTGTAACGGCGGGCATGAATGTCATATTTTTTGTAACAGACAATGTACTAAATATTGTATTCTTCCTTAAATGCTACCGGGTGGCAGACATTTATTTCATCTTTATGAGTATCATTTTTTCTGGCAACAGACGAAATACTTGCCTTCGATTTCAGCTATACTCTGTATTCGGCTCGAGGTGTCACTTTTTTATGCGATCATTTAATATAACATATTTTACGCTATACAAACCTATTTATTCATCAAGTGTCAAGAACTAAAAACTATGGCGTTGTCTATGAATCTGTAACATGCTTCTCTCACGTAATTATTAATAAACAATTCAGCACACTTGACTCGAAGACATTCAACTTTTGTCAATGCATTTACTTACATTTGTCAGAGCTAATTTAGGCAGCCTTTTGATTGTTATTATTATGTCATATATTTTAGGGAATTCAATTGATTACTACAAAGTTAAAGTTGTCTCTCTCGACATGCCTTTCTGTAATGATGGTCCTTGAACATGCTTGATGGGCTTCAATTCACCATCTATTGGGCTTTTATAAATTTCATCGGGCCTAATGTTTTCCAAAATATTTTGACCAATCAAACACTGGAAAATTAAAAAACAAATTCAGAGGATGTTTTCCTCCATATCAAACACACCCTAAGTCATATGGAAAGAGTGTCCTACTAAGATTTGTGACAGAAAATAAGTTTTCATGAGTGAGGAAATTTTTTACTACTAGATAATATGAAGCAATAAAGTAAATATTCTTTGACAAGAAAAAGAAATAAAGAAAGATGCAAAATCTTGCCTTTAGGCTTGTAGTATGGGCCTAGTTTCAAGATCAACTTCACTGGGCTGTTAGACTCCAGCAATTCAGCCAGTCTGCTTCTATTTTGAGATTTTTACCTAGCCATACTATTTGGCTGAGATTGGATGTTGGATGAGAGAGAAAGAGAGAAAGGAAAATGGTGTAGCTGAAACCCTAAACTGAAGGCACTAATTAAAGTTTGGGAGCCTTTTAAGGGAGAATACATACAAATTGTAAAAAAATCATATTTAGTTCTGGTAATTCGAAAAATACAGTTAAACTAGGTAAAATAGCTTGTAGTATAATATACGGAAAAGGGCCAAAATTACCCCTAACGTATTAAAAATGACTAAAAAATACCCTTCGTTAACCTTTTGATCCACAAATGCCCCTAACGTTATTTTGGGGCTCAAACTTACCCCTATATCTAACAGAAGGGTCAACAATACCCCTAACGTATTGCAAATGGTTCAAAAATATCCTCTGTTAACCTTTTGGTCCGCAAATACCTCTAACATTTATTTTTTGGCTCAAACTTACCCCTATATCTAATAGAACTAGCCTGGTCAATTTTTTGACTTTAACTTCGCCATGTGATATTTTCTTAACCCGCCACGTGTATTATTTGTATTAAATAAAATCCATATGTATCTTTTAAAATATCCAACGACCCTTACCCGCTCCTATATATTTGGACGGTCGGCTAAAAATAATTATATTCGCTAGTTAAATATATATATAAAAAATACATTGATTATATATAAAAATATATATTATTATACATTAATATTTTAATATATATTTACATGATATTATTTTTAGGAGAAATTATACGGTGTAATTTTTTCTATTAATTATGATATATAACTAGAATTTATTAAGCAAATCTGACAATGGAACGATAATTTTTGCTAATATTTTAGCCCTGTCGTTATATATTAAAACACTATTTGTTCCAATTGAAAATATCATGTGAAGTCCATTAATGTGCTAAGTAGTTGGATATGTATATAATTAAAGGTTTTAAATAATTTTCTTTCCATCCGTTTCTTTGCTTCTCCTTTAGAATCATATAAATAGAACATTATCATTTTTATGTTTGCAAATTAAAATTTATACTTGTTAAACTTGTTAAGATCTCTAAAATTTGAAGGAAAACTACACTATATAATTTCTCCTAAAAATAATACCATATAAATATATATTAAAATATTAATGTATAATAATATATATTTTTATATATAATCAATGTATATTTTTTATATATTAACTAGAGAATATAATTATTTTTAGCCGACCGTCCAAATATATAGGAGCGGGTCAGGGTCGTTGGATATTTTAAAAGATACAAGTGGGTTTTATTTAATACAGATAATACACGTGGCGAGTTAAGAAAATGTCACATATCGAAGTTAAAGTCAAAAAATTGATCAGGCTAGTTCTATTAGATATATGGGTAAGTTTGAGCCCAAAAACAAACGTTAGGGACATTTGCGGATCAAAAGATTAACATAGGGTATTTTTGAACTATTTTCAATACGTTAGGGGTATTGTTGACCATTCTGATAGATATAGGAGTAAGTTTGAGCCAAAAAACAAACGTTGGGGGCATTTGCGGACCAAAACGTTAACGAAGGGTATTTTTGAGCCATTTTCAATACGTTAGGGGTATTGTTGGCCCTTTTCAGTATATATATATATATATATATATATATATATATATATATATATATATATATATATATATATATATATATATATATATATATTATTTTACTTCCAGTAATTTGTTAATCTTTTTTTTTTCCAACATAATTATTCAAGGTTCTGGGCTATCGATGAACAAGACCAAAGTAAATGACCAAGCCCATATATATTAGGTTAGCCCGTTGCTGATATGGGGGGGGACAAAGTTGAGCAAATATCATTTATAGTCACTCGGGTCAAATATATAACATCCAGTAGCCCAGAATTATAATATATATTTTATAGCCCAAAAGTAATTCTAGTGGCTAGCCCAAAAGTACTGCTTTCTGCTCTTCCAATTGAAGCTCCAGCTCCCTTTCCAGTACTGTTCTCTCTTCCTCCTCCGCCGCTATTTCTCGGAATTAGACCTACCTTCGCCAGGCGGTTCAATTATATAAATTTATCCGACAAAGAATGAACTAGACCTTCTTGTAATTTTCTACAACGAAATTAAATAAGATAATGTCTAAAACATCTTTGCTCAACTTTGTCTTAATGCTTCAAAGTCAGGAAATTATTTTTCATGACAAAAATTTGTTTAGTTATTTTTTATTGCAAAAAATTATTTAGTGCATTTCAATGTGATTCTTAGGTAAATTTGTTACTTTTACATTATAAAAAATAATTTAATAATATATTTTAAAATTTTAATACGGTACTAAAACACTTATTTTTGGGGTAATTTGATTAAATGACCTTGCAAATTTACAAAGAAAGGATATGCCAATTGTAAATGGATGTTTAGGTGGTTGCACAAAAATGTATGTCTTAAGCTCACTTTATTTTTTTGGTTAACACCGTTAAGTATTATCATAGACAACCAAATATTTACAACTAAAGAGCATTGTAGAGAATTTAACCACCTTCTAAGAAGGGTGTTAATATCTCCAAAGCCTCAAACGGGAAGAAACACGTATTACCTTCAACGTGACGTGAGAGTGTTAAAAGATCGACACTATCAGGGTGTGTTTAGTATGAATGAAAAATATTTTTCAATTTTTTCATGTTTGGTTGGCTTAAATATTTTGGAAAATATTTTCCTCATCAACTAATTGGAGGAAAATATAATCCTAATAAGAGAAGGAAAAATATTTTTCAAAACTCTTTTTCAACCTTCCCCACCCTATTTCACATCCCCACAACCCCCACCCCCGCTCCATACCTACCCCACTCCACCCTAAATAAAAATATTATTAATAGTACTTTCTTTTCATGTTATAGATAGATTTTTTTTTTCATTTCACCAAATGAGTATTTTCTTTTCATGATATAAAAAAGTATTTTTTTCATTTTAACAAAAAAAAAAATACTTTCTTTTCATGATGTAAAAAACATATATTTTTTCATTTCAATAAAATGAGTATTTTATTTTCATGATGTAGAAAAAATATTTTCTTTCGTTTCAACAAAAAAAATATTTTCTTTTCATGACATAGAAAATATATTTTTTTATTTCAACAAAATGAGTATTTTCTTTTCTTGATGTAGATTTGTTTTTATTTAATAAAATGACTACTTTATTTTCATGTTATAGAAAGAGTACTTTCTTTTTCAACCAAAAAAAGAGTATTTTCTTTATAGTTATGGAGCATAAATTTCAAAGTTGTTTTGCGTAAAAAGTAAAGCAACACATTAGTTCCTTTAAAATATTTTTCGAAAAAAGTTTTTCACTCATCAACCAAACAAGGGAAAATAAGTGATAAAACCACTCATTTTCCATGAAAATATTTTCTAGACCCTCAATATCTAAAGATTAATCCTCCCTCATTTCAATGTGCAGTTTGAATTGATACAGAATTTAACAAAGAAATGAAGACATGTAAACTATGGTTAAAAACATGTTATAGCCTTTGCAGGATTATAAAACTTTTAAAACTTATAACTTTAAATATGTCATAATATTTGTGTAATTATTAAAACTTTTTATTAAAAATAAAAATATAAAATAAATTAAATTTAAAAGTGTGTCATTCTTTAAAAATAAATGAACATAAACACAAAAAGTAGGGTGCTGAGTAGTGGCGGAAGCAAGATTTTTACTGAGGGGATTCAAACAATAAAGAAAGTAAACATGCAAAGAAGCTAAGGAAATTTAACATTTCATATAGGTACATGAAAAAAATTAATTTTATACACTGTAATTTTCGGACAAAAAAAATTTGGCTGAAGCCCTTTCCGCCCACCTATCTCCGGCCCCGGTGGTAAGAGTTCCTACATGGAGTGGTGGTAATTGGACTAGTGTTGAAAAAACAAGAAAGAAGACAAAAGAAGTGTTGGGATGCTCATGCTAAGGACATGGTGTATTTGCGACACGTCTAGCAAATTGTACACAAAACACTACTGAATGAAGATGGTCCATGAGAATGACCCCATGATTTGTGTATATGAATGTATTGAATTGTACACAAACACAAACATTTTTATAAAAAAGACCATTCAATTTCACAGATAGAAATTGATCACCTCTCTCTCTCTACCATCTGCTCGGTTTCTAGTGCCATCCTTTTTCACTATTAGGGGTCGTTTGGTAGGAGGTATTAGAAAAAATAATGCAAACATTAATTCTGTGCATTATTAATATCTTGTTTGATACATTTTTTCAACCTGTGTATAACTAATACTTGCATTAGTTATACATCATATTTGGTATTAGCCTGTGTATAAGTAATGCATAGAAAACCATGGCATTAGTAATACCAAGGCTATCAATGCATGCATTAGCATGGTTAAAGACAAAATTATCCTTAAAAACCCCTTAAAACTAGAGAATATGGAGGGCATTTTTGTAAACAAATATTTTTCTAAAAAAAATTATGTAATGCATTATAATTTTTAATACATCACACCAAACAGTTTAAAAGAAATAATATCTGTATAACTAATGCTTGCATTACTAATCCATGCATCACTAATACATTGTATTCCGTACTATTCTTATAAACCCTACCAAACGAACCCTTAACGTTTGTCATGCAATACTTCACATCTTATCAGTGACATGTCCGCATTGCACAATTATAGTATATTTTTTGTTTCTAGTGTTAGAAAAATAAACTTTTAGAGTATTGGATTGAGACAGCTTATATGGAACAATTTGAATAATGAAAATTCATATAGTCGTTCCTAATTTGCTTGTGATTGAGACATAATTATTATTATTGTACACATATTTTTTGGTTGAGCGAGTGTACCGATGGATCTTATATCTTGTGTTTTAAAAGTGTAATAACTTATTTGGCCAAGCTTCTAGGTCATAAGTGAAGCAAAATGCTTTTTTTTTCTTCAAAGTTGAGGTGTTTAACCAAGCTTTTAGATTAAAAAAAATTATTTTTGAGTAGAAGCAAAAACTGTTTCGAGAAGCTAAGAAAGTGGCTTCTCCCTAAAAGCAAAAACTTTTTTTAATTCCCCTCTTGGAAAAATACACTCAAAAGCACTTTTTAAAAGTTTGGTCAAATATTAATTACGCTCAAATGTAGTATTCAAAGTTGTTAGCTAAACACAAACTGATTCTCAACAAACGTCATAATACATTTCAAAATAAGTTAATTTTATAAGTTTGGCTAATCTCTCTCTCTCTCTCTCTCTCTCTCTCTCTCTCTCTCTCTCTCTCTCTCTCTCTATCTATCTATCTATATATATATAATCCTGAGAATAGTAGAGTTGATGTGACACCTCTCAAAGATGAGGATTACTATTTATCTTTTTCCCTATTTTTTTTTTGTCTTTTTTCTATTTTTTCCGATTAATTGTGAAGCAGTAAAATCTGAAGTGGTGTATTACATTTATTACACCCTCTTAACTCTCTCGAAGGAGTTACGTTTTTTAAGCTCTCTGAAACGGTACAACCTGAAGAGTTGTGTCTCATTTACAGTACCTCTCTAAAGAATTATAGTGCCTTCCCTTTAAATTAAATTTTGGCACATATAACCACATTCTTTTAAGCTGCTTAGCCCTTTATTTTTCTCAAAGTTTTTCGTTTTCCTTTTGCTCCTTTTTTATTCATGACTTCTGTTTTCAACCTCCATACTTTGCTTTATTAGGCAATTTATTTTGCTTGGTGTACTTATTAAATTCTCCTATTTACTCAAGTTCTTCATTCATTTTCCGTCTTGATAATATTCATGTTTAGCAATAAAATCATGAATGTTCCTTCAAGATTTTGATTTGTATTTTTTTTTTCGTGTGTGTGTATGAATATTTTAACAATACTTAGAGTCATTATCTTGAAGAGATGTTAAGAACAAAGTAGCAACATAGATATAAAATATTACAGTAGTAAGTACGTATTGTTCATCTATTAGCTTTTTAATTCTCTTTCTTTCGTATTAATTCGGTTTATGATAAGTTTATGTTATTTTTCGTGGATAGTTTGGTGAAATGTTATTGAGCATAATCTGAGAAGCTTGCCTTTTCTCTCAATTTTTTTTTTTATCTTGCCAATTATTGTTTATTTATGATGCAATTAGACAGGGTAATGAAGAGTTGTAATTTCTGTTAATTTATTTTTGCGCAATGTCTACAAAGAGATAACCGTTGTCAATAACTTATTACAATTAATATGTTAAAATTTCTGACTTCTCATTTTAAAGTGCAGCGTATCCGCAGAGTTATAAAGAAAGAAGGTAACACCACCAGCACTCCCACAAAAGGAGGGTGATACGGTTCAAATCTTAACCAACTGCATGGGAATTCTTACTTTAGTATTAGTCTATAAGATTGTTTCTGCTACTTCTGTCATTTTTGAAAGCTTAAATTACTTAAGGTTCATCTTGGACATATTTATTTTGAGAGTAATAAATGGATATACCGGAGAAACGGGTGAGTCTTCTTTAAAAGAAAATTGTAAAGAAATCAATTTCTTCTTTTCGTGACAATGATTAAAATTTATATGCCTCAACTGAGGATGTGGTTGCAAGATTATTTCAGAGAGTGTGTTACCGGCAAAGGAATCGAAATCCATAGGCATCTGTTATATTCTTTTGCTTTCTTATATTTATTACTCCTGAAATTAATATTAATTAATTAATATAAAGGAGGGACAAATGGTGTTGACCTGGTACCTCTTTTTGGCAAGAAAACCTATTTATCTTTTTCTCCTTTTATTTTGTTGCCTTTTCTCTGATTATAAATTAAATAAAAAATATAGTTGCTGAATTTAAGTTACTGTGCTTACTAAATAATATAAATGGAGAAATAAAAGGCACCTTATCGAACTGATAAGGCGCCTCTTCTGTTACATTATCTCAAACACTCGAGTTTTTAATTTGGAACCCAAGTAAAAATTTAACATCTTTTTCTCTAAAAGAGAGTAATGGCAAAACTAAAAATAGTAGACCACTGTCTCGAGAACTATTCCAATATGCATAACTTGTGAGTATGGAGAAAAGAAACGACAGATTTTTAAACAGATCTTTTAATTGTAATAACCCCATTAAATATTTGGCTGGGGTTATGGAGAATTGTGACTTATGGAGGTGTGATACATATGTTATACATAACGATACTGGACTAATACAACAACTTGCCTTTTGCATTTATTTGATTTGCTTTATTTTTCATTTTGTTTGTAGTTTATTTACCTTTTATATTTTTCTTGATCTGTTCTCTTCATTTCATGTTTATTTTATTCAAATAGAAGAAAATTTAGAATTAAAAAGGTTTCACTATCTAATGAGTCAAGTACCAATATAAATGCATGTAATATAAAATTAGGTTTAGAGAACCATGCAGACAGACAAAAAATTATCTTTTTTATTTTGATTGAAAATATAAAAGATTATTTCTAAATCGGTAAAGGGCCAAATATACTTCTGTACTTTCGAAAATGGTCTAAAAATACCCCTCGTTATACTATTAGATTATCTATACCCTCCCGTCATACTTTGAAATAAATATACCCTTATTTAGAATGGAGAGCCACGTGACATCACTAAATGAAAACGACCAATTTCTTTTTTTACCCGATTCGCGTTTAAAAACCCACCACCCGACCCATTTTAAAATTTAGTTTTTTTAAAGCATATATTTTGTAAAAACTGGATTTCATTTTTGTAAAAACTGAAAAAAGAAAATTTGCATAATATATATTTTAAAGTTTTTTCAGTTTTTTTAAAGTATTTTTTTTGTAAAAACTGAAAAATAAATATTGTTTTGTAAAAACTGAAAAAAGGACTCTTCTAAAGCAGTAGACTACATATGCATTAGTTTAAAAAAAATAAAATATTTTGCAAAATCTTTGTTTTTTAGTTTTTACAAAAAAATACTTTAAAAAACAGAAAAATATATATTTTGCAAATTTATTTTTTATTTTTTATTTTTATTTTTTCAGTTTTTACAAAATATAATTTTTTCAATTTTTATTTTAAAGCATTTTAAAAAAAAAATACTTTAAAAAACTGAAAAAACTTTAAAATATATATTTTGCAATGTTGTTTTTTTTCGTTTTTACAAAAAATAAATTCCAATTTTTACAAAATATATGCTTTAAAAAAACTTAATTTTAAAACGGGTCGGGTGGTGGATTTTTAAAAATGGATCAGGTAAAAAAAAAGAAATGGGTCGTTTTCATCTGGTGCTGCCACGAGGTACTCTATCCAAAATAAGGGTATATTTATCCAAAGTATGATGGGAGCGGTATAGATAACCCAATAGTATAATGAGAGGTATTTTAAAACCATTTTTGAAAGTACAAGGGTATATTTGACCCTTTGCCGTTTCTAAATTCATTGATGTCTTTTATAACCGCGCGAAACGCGGATAAATTTACTAATCTATATATATAAAAAAGAGGGGATTAACAAGGTGATGTGACACCTCTCTCAAGCCAAGAAATACATTTATCTTTTTTCTCCTTTTTTTATTTTTTATTTTTTCAACACTTTTTCTATCTCCTAATTATTTTATTGTAAGAAGTAAAGTCTAATAATGACTCCAACGTTTCACAAAATGAAAGCACACATTCTTCAATTGATTCTATTCATATTTATTACCACAACGTTTCATATAGCCAATGCACCGGTTCAAAACTAATTCATTCCTATTCTCCACTAATGCCTAAATAATCTCATTTATAAGAATTCTTATTCGGTGAAGTTTTTTACCTTTACAGAGTAGGTAATGATGGGACAAAAAATGAAGCAATTTCACTTCATCGTGTGGAATAGCTGCAAAGAACCAGTGGTAGGAATATTTTTCTTTAAATTTTTCCACTTTTAGGTGTGTTTGATCAGACATACTCAACATAAAAATATTTCTTTAATGTCTATTTATGCAAACTAATTCTAAGAAACACTCATACTCTATCGCAGTTTTACAACAAATGAAGACCAATAATTCACATTTTCTATCAAGGTATGGTTAATTAAACTCTAAGACTATTCTCTCTTTTTTCTTCTTTAATTTTGGGTCACATAAAAGTGGTAAATAATGATTACTTAAACCATAAGAATATTTTCTCTCTCCTCCCTCCCCCTTCCCTATTTTAGGGTCACATAAAAATTACAGGGTATGATATAAGGTATTTAAGGGTCATCTAAGAATTTATGAATCGAGATGAAGAACGAAGCAGAGGAAGAACATAGAGAATCAGTAGAGCAAAATCAGAAGAAGATGATGGAGAGCCTTATGATGAACTGTAGAATATTTTTATATTTTTCTCAAACAAACTATTAAAATATAGTCGTAGATAGACACATATTTGTAAGCACGTAATTTTTGACCCGTCAATTGTGCAAGTTATTCCAATATTTTATACATATCTATTTGAGTTTATTTTAGTTTTTATAGGATTTTAATACATAGTACTTTTATTTTTATTTTGTTGTTTTGAGTATTCAAAATTCAAAAAGACACAAATAGGTTCATCTTTATAATATTCATCTTATCATACATTTTTTTATTTTAATTTTGTTTAAGGTTATTAATATTTTTATAATGATATTATTTTAATTTTACTAGGATTTTAACCTATTTATATTCAATTTTATTTTAGTATAATCCTGAAAATACCAAAACTAGTTTTATTTTAATATCCTGTTTTATTTTAATAGTTTATCCTGCTTAACTAAGATTAATTAATATTTTTGGAGGGTTTTTATGTTTGTTTTTGTTCAACGAGAATGGGCTTGAGTTTAGGTAATAGATTTTTGGATTTATGAGGCCCAAAATGGATCTCCCATTGAGCCCAAGACCACTTAAATCTCAGCAGCCCACTTCCCTTTCTCCTTTAACCCGTCAACCCGTTTTGACCCATCTGCTCGCCCCATTATTCTTGTAAGATCTCAGCCACTATTCTTACTTGATCCAACAGCCACCATCTGTTCCCCGGCCCATATATAACGCTAATATTACCCAAAACCCTAATCTCCTAAGACCTAAAGACAGTCGCACCCCACTCTCCTCCTCACTTCTGCCGCCCCAACCACCACGTTACCACCCTCAACTTGCCAAATTAGGCGTCACTCAACGAGTTACCATGGTCCTCTTCCCCATTGTCTTTATCTTCCACGTGACCTGACAAATAACGTATTTCGTACTATCCGAATCTGCCTCATTCTCTCACGCGCTCATCTCACCCGAAATTGATTTGAATACGAGATAAGGATTAATGGGGGCGTAGGATTGAGTATCACTCGATCTACTCCTTCCACTTGTTCTTTACCCGTTTAAAAGATTGAATTTCGGATTTTCTGTAAGGAGAATTTTTCGTTTCTTAGAGCACAAGAATAAAAGGTTCTAGGTTCAAATATTTAAGGGGTTTTGAAAGAGGGACTTACGGACAGAAAAAGAGGGCTGGAAAATTCGGGTAGAAAAGTGAGAGAAAAATAATAATTAGGGTTTCGGAGAAAAATAATATCGGAAAGTTTCATTTTAGGTTCATCTCTTTACCTTTTACTATTGTTTTGGCGTGCATCAAAATATGACGAGGGCTTAGGATAAAAATGATTGAATTCGAGTGTTAGTTGGTGCTGATTTTTGCGGGTTTTTAATGTTGTAGTTTCTGGATGAATTCTCTTCGATATGGATGTGATCTGTTTTATCTTTGTGCTTAAAGTATATCCTAATTTCAAATCTGCTTGTTTCTTTCTACTCTTAAAGGATTGATCGCATGGTGTTAAGAAACTGAAATAGTTGATTTAGTTCCTTGTCGTTCCATGGGTCGAGTGGACTGTTTATGAGGTTTAAAAGTTGCTAATGACTTCATTCATGAGCTCGTTGACTATTTTGTAACTTTCCTCTAGATCCTGTCTCGTTTGGTTGTCGATGCGTTGAACAAATGTTTGTAGTTTCACTGCTGCTAGTTGATATCCAATAATTGGTGCATTCATCGGTAATTGTCAAAGAGCCTCTGTTTGTACATGCTGAATTTAAACAAGATTGCTTAGGGTATCTGCTTGTTAACTTACAGGGAGTTCTTGTTCGTTTACTTAGAGTTCAAACATGAGCTTAATGTTTTAGTTTTTCAAAAATCTGTTGGAGTCATGTCTTTGTCTAAATTATCATGCTTGAATGCTGAAATTCCATTTGATTGAAATTCTACCATCCTTGTTATTGAAAGATCAGTCGCTATATGCTTGATAAGTTTGAGATCTTTTAAGCTTTTGAACTTGTTTCAAGGAACTGATACATCCTGAACTAATGTACACTTAGTTTTTAAAGTTTTTAAAAATTTGTTTTGGTGTGAGGTTGCCTGCCATCTTATAATTCGGAATTGGTCCTTCAGAGTGAAAGTTTCATGTGAATTGGAAGGTTAAATTGGGTCTATGTGATCATGTGGTTGTTTGTCCTACTGTTTCATTTTTATGAAGTCATGCTTTTAGTTTGACAAATCAAAGTTGATTATTTGTTAGTGTGTCCTTGTTCCTTTAATTAGATAAGTGAGAATGGGGTGGGTTAGTTAAAATTTAGAAGGCTCTCATCATATTTGGATCCGCCATTTTATTTCGTTTTATTCCGTCATGTTATTACATTTTTCTTTTCTTCAATGTGCTTTGGTCGTTTGCTATTATCTTTGTGTATGGATCTTTGCCATGAACTTGGTTTCAATGATATTGGGCCGCGGGGGTGGGGAAAGGTCGAAGCCCATTAGTGATCAAACTATCTGCATGTTTTTAATTAATTCATTGTTAGCTACTCAGCAAATTAATTAAAAATAAAATTAAATAAACAACCCAATATGATAAAATCAACTTCGTCAAATTAAACTTCGAACATGAACATTCATGTATACCCATGACCCTAGAACAAGAGGGTTCTTAGCCACTCATGTTTATGCAATTATCAAATGATTCACAAGAGTGCATAATAATCAATAAAAGAAGGAAAAATAAGAACTCAAGATGAATTCCGTGGTTCCCCAGCTTTGTCGTGGCTTTTTTCCTCTTCCCAATCTGTTAGATGCCCTAAAAGAGGCGTTTTTGGTTATATATTGCGTACAAAAGTCGTGGGCCAAAGTTCTCCTATTCCTAATCCGACTTGGCTACAGAGATTGATGCTGGGGTGGATGTGTCGCATCCACCTCGTCCTCCACTTCTCAGCTTCGCATGCTAGGGTGGATGCGTCGCATCCACCCTTTGTTCCTCCTTCTTAGCTTTGCCCAGGTGCGGATGCTATGGCAGATGCTATGGGCCGACTTCACTGCTAAGGGTGCACGAAATCCAACCCCTCTTCTTCTACCTAGAGCACCTTTTCTTCATATTTTTGCACTCCAAACACCCTAATTCATCACACACAACTCAATTAGTCATAAAATCAATAATTAAACCATGTTGGGCATTTTAAAGATCAAATAGCATCAAAAGCGGTTAAAACATGGGTAAAGTAACATCAACACATATCGAAATATGCCCAACATCACCACCCCACATTTAAACCTTTGTTCGTTCTCGAACAAACCATCAATATAGTAGACGAAACAAAATTAAGCTCTTATCATTCAAAGCATACTACACCTATGACCATGGTCATTTGCCACAATTAGGTTCTAGAATATGCATCACATACACTTCCCTTTACTTATGTCATTCTTTAAAAAAAATTCAAACAAAGACAACATGCTCACAACAATCCTAACCTCAAAAACCGACTCAATGTCACAATGCACTCATGGCTTGAACACCCAACATCATAGAGAAGTCTAATAACGTTACCTATCCCTCGTGAAACCATGTGCCCTCACAACAAAGAACAAGAGAGCGAGTTCAATCCACACATTTGAATCTCATGATCAAATATATTTTAATGACTCACATATATCAAAGAAAATCGCCCACTCTCACAAAGAAGTCACATGCATGCAATTGGTACCATAGGCTTGCCCTTAATGTAAATCTCTACTAATGTAAGCTCGCTCGATCTAAAATCAATTAAGACTTTTTCATGGTTGTAATGTGGGCTAAGGGACGGGTAGGTTATATTTAAGGAATAGTGACTCACCCTCCTAAGTACTTTAATACATCACAAAATTACTTCAAGCGTATTTTCTTCAACACCACTTCAATTTCACAAATAATATCACCCCCAACAATATTTTCTCTTTCTTTAAACACTACTTTAATTCATACCCACTAGCAAGAACAAGACAACAATTTATTCATCTATATTTTTCTTTTTGTTTTTCTTTTTTTCCAGATTTTTCTCTTCTTCTTTTTTTCTTTTTCAATTTTCGCTAGTGGTGTAGTATTTTACAAAACAAGTGTACCTTTCTTCCTTTCATTGGTTCCACTCAAAAGTCACCCCACACTTAGTCCTTTCTTACTTCTTTTAGCGCTCATCTAACAATTAAAGTGCTTTAAGAGGTAAAAGGATCAAAACAATGTCAATTAATAATAAAAAGGGTATAAGCTTGTAATGTAGGTACCAAATAAAAGTCAATAGGCTCAAAATGGTTAACTAGGGATATATTTTATTTGTGATAAGCAATAAGCTCAAAAAGATCAAAGAAAGCCTAAAATCATTTTTCAAACCGAGCATCACCTCAAATTTCGCTTCAACTCACATACCGGGCAAGTTCTAGACAAAAGTACAATACATGGACTACACAAAAACCTCACCACACATGGCACATGACTCACTAAGGACGATCACATTCCGACTCTCAAACAATGCACGTATTCACGGAGCCACGAGATATTAAGCATTAAGCGCAAAATGAACACAAGTCAAGAAAACGAGAAATAGTCGTCACAAAACATGCTATCTAATATATAAAGGCATCAAGATTAACATCACAATATAAGGGAGATACTCCACATGCCAAAGCATAAGTATGTTACTATGAAACAAGTCAAAGGCGCTTAGGTTCATCATTCTTCCTTATTTTATTTTCTAAATTCCTAATCCATTCTAAAAAAAAAAAAACTATTACTGCTTGATTCAAAATATATCCCATGGAAAAGAACCGAGGCACCAAGAAAAATCACAGGAGATTATTACTACCTAAAAAAAAAAAAATTTACTAACTACTTTTCTGATTTTCTTTAGTTTTCTGTCAATCTTCTAATACTAACACTAATTTCAAAAATCAAATGAAAATCTTATTGTGTTTTTCTAAGGACCTTAATCCCTCGAGAGAACTGTTCAGGTAGTCCGTCGTCGGAAAAAGTCCTTTATTTTCTACGACTACACATAACAATAAACTGAGAGTTACTCCATATAGATGACATTTACTAACTATTACAGGCCATTAATCCAGTGAATATTACAGCCCTCAACAGTATCAAAATCAACAAAAATTGTAACAGTTAAGTACATTCATCCACAAGAATAAGGATAGCCCCCACCCCACATTTAAAACCGTGCTTTGCCCCCAATGCACACAAATAACGTAAAGTAGGATGAGAAGAAACTCCCTCAAGTCAAGGTGGAAGGCTCATCCGCAGTCTTTGGAAGAGCATCAATATCCATGGCATTCATTAAGACCCCCTCCGGCCTGGCGATAGCATCTTCATGAATATGGGGAGCTGTCACAGTCATATCATCACCAACTGGAGCTGAGTCTGTAGTAGGTGGGACATCGGCCTCAGCAGGCATGGTGTGTGGGGCCTCAGGGACTATAGGAGAAGCAGAAGTGGATGGTCCAACAGTGGACGATGCAAGCAGCTGTGAGATGTTTATATCTGCACGTTGAACCAGAGCACGGAGGAGTAATGATACCTCCCTCATAATCGTGGCCTGCTCAGTCTGAACTCGGCTTAGATCCGCACGAGTCTGACTCAACTCATCCCTGGTGGCACTCAACTCTACACGAGTCGCTATCAACTCAGCCCTGTTCTCTTGCATATCAGCTTGCATCTGTTCAAACAACTGTTGAATGGTGAGCTTAGAAGACCTTCCCTTGTTCGGCTTTAGAACATGAGTGACATCATATGGTCCTGGAGCTTTAGCCTCAATGTCTTCATTCTCCTTGTCCCATAGTACTCCCATCTCTATCAAGAAAGCTGATAGGGTATTTGCAAAGAACAACCTCCACTTGTAATTCATCCTGGTGCGCTGCATTTGGTCATGCATGATGGCTCCTAAGTTGAGCGGTATCCCCTCCAATAAAGCATACAATACTAGTGCGCGGTGGCGAGGGACATCAGTTTTGTGTTGGCATGGAATCAGGCGGTTGCATATGAATTTAGAGCCACACGTGCTAACACACTCATGAATTCCTTGGCCAGAGAATGGTACTCCATACTCCCATGCTTCCAATTTGCATCCTTCCTGGTAGGGCATAGGACCGACCGAATGTGTGCATAATCCGGTGCTTTGCATATGGAGTCAAACCTATCTGTTAGTGTGTGTGGCACCCCTAAGAATTTATTCCGAGCTTCAGCTGAGACATTAATATCCACCCCTCGTACTCTCACCATGATGCCCCTGGAATGACGCCAATTGGCGTAAAGCTCTCTGACGATAGTGAGGTTGGCTTTGCCGTGACCCTTCAAGATAGGTCCCCATTGTTGCACTTCTCGAATTGATTTTAGAAACTCTGGGTACTTTTTCTTAAGTGTTCCGATGTTGATTGGCTTTTCTGGAATGTAGTTCTTTGAACCCGGTATCTTATTATAAGCTCGGAATGCCTTTTCATTAACAAAGTTCTTCTCCCAAGTAGCTCGGTCTATTGGTTCACCCTCGTCTTCATCACTCATGTCGACATGTAGAAGCTCATTATCCGAATCGGACTCGGACTCAGATTCTGCAGTAATCTTCTGCTTTCCTTTATCATTCGAATCACTCTATTTGGAGGCTTTACTCTGGTTCGGCACATGTTCTCTTATCTCTATCACTTTGCTTGTCGGATTTAATGATGTTGTTGTAATACCCTTCTTCACTATCCTCCTTTCTAATGGTTCCTCCTCTTTTTGCTCTGATTCATCAATTAACTGCCTAGTCTGCAGTTCCTTTTCTTTGTCAGTCCGCTTCCTTTTTTCTGTGGATTTGGAGCACCTGTTGCCTTTCCGGTAGGCTTTTTTGGGCGGTTGCTTGTTATTATCTTTGTCTTGTTGCTTGGACTGTTTGCTCGTTGCTGCCATTTCCCAGCCTCAGTACCTGCAATGCGAAGAACAGTGAAGTTCAACTATAGAACATTGGCATAGAACAGTGAAGTTCAGCTATAAATCAGGTGCAACATCTAGCACTTCCAATCATTTGCATAGTCGTGTCATTTATGACTGGCTTTCAGCATGGATGTGATAACTCTTTTCAAGTTTACAAATATGCACTTCGCTATATAGATATCATTATGCACAACATGAGGTTTATCCGAGCGACGCTCACTAACCATGTTCAATTACACATAGCAGCTCATACAATTCAAATCGAGTAACACTTTACAATTCAAGACGTCTAGCATGTGCCGGATGTTCAATTCCCTTAGACTATCTTTCATAGGCTAAAAACATTCCGACAATCAAGACAAACGACCCTACACTCATTCACTAGCATATACCAGTGTTGCTCGGTTACTCAGACTTCACCGGCTCCTAAATTTACCTCTCGGGCAATTCGTCGAACAGGTGATATGCAACAGTTATGCCTAGTTTCTTCTATCAGTGGGGTACTTCGACTACCCTCCCAAAATTAATGAGATGAAGGGAATTATAGTTTATCATCTCGCAACCATTACAACTAACAGGAATGACATCCCCAAACCTCAACCTTTTTGAATCACATTTGTGACATTTAAATTGGGGAAACTTAACCTAGGGGAATTTGGGACAGGGGGTCTGTTCCTACCAGCGAGAGAGAGAAGAGAGGAGAGAGAAGAAAAAGAAAGAATGAGGGCGAAGATACATACCTGTCGCGAGAGAAGAGAGGAGATATGTTTTGTCGCAAGTGAGATGGGGGGGGGGGAGGGTCTGGGCAGAAGGCAATTTTGTGTGTAATTGTGTTTTGGCATAGGATGTGTTAAAATATAACACTTCCTGTGCATGCGAGCTTGGACGCGCCGCATCCCCACTGTTTTCTCTGAAATTAGTTGGACGCGATGTGGACGCGATAGGCAGACTTTACTGCCTTGAGCAATTGGTCAGTCAATTTTTTTATGCTGAGGGGGATGCGACGCATCCACCCTGTTTTCCCATATCTGGACCCTTTTTTTATTTTATTTATATATATATATATATATATATATATATATATATATATATATATATATATATATATATATATATATATATATATATACACACAAGATCTAATTCCTAAAAACAGGATTTGGGTGGCCTCCCAAGAAGCGCCTGATTTAACGTCGCGACACGACGCAACATGTTCTTCACGCCTCCACCAAATCTATCGAGGTCTTGTAACGTGCAATGTTACCACCCTAATAGTGTTTTACTCTCTGGCCATTTACCAAGAATGTCGCATTGGAACTCGTATCACGTAATTCCACCGCCCCATGAGGTTTCACACTAACCACTTCAAACGGACCCGACCATCGAGATTTAAGCTTCCCGGGAAAAAGCTTTAGCCTCGAATTAAACAAGAGAACCTCTTGACCTGGCTCAAACTCACGTTGTTGGATATGCTTATCATGCCACCTCTTTGTCTTTTCTTTATACAATTTGGCATTTTTATACGCATGCAATCGAAATTCATCAAGCTCGTTGAGTTGTAGCAATCTCTTCTCACCGGCCAAGTCCATCTCCATATTTAGCTTTTTAATTGCCCAATAGGCTTTGTGTTCAAGCTCAACATGCAAGTGGCACGCCTTCCCATAAACCAACCTGTACGGAGAAGTACCTATGGGGGTCTTGTATGCAGTGCGATATGCCCATAATGCATCATCCAGCTTTCCGGCCCAGTCCTTTCTATTCCCACTTACTATTTTCTCCAAAATCTGCTTTACCTCTCTGTTGGAAACTTCTACTTGACCACTCGTTTGGGGATGATAGGTAGTGGAAACCTTGTGCTTAACTCCATACTTTGCAAGAACATTATTCAGCAATTTGTTACAAAAGTGAGTTCCTCCGTCGCTTATCAACACTCTGGGAGTCCCAAAACGTATGAAGATGTGCTTCTTTACAAATCTTACCACTACCTTTGCGTTATTAGTAGGAAGAGCAATGGCCTCCACCCACTTAGAAACATAGTCAACCGCCACCAAGATGTACCTGTGCCCATTAGAATATGGGAACGGTCCCATGAAATCAATCCCCCAAACATCAAAAAGCTCTACTGCCAGAATATTTTGCAAGGGCATCTCGTGCTTCCTTGTGATAGTTCCGGTTCTTTGGCATCTGTCACAATTTTTAACAAAGACATGTGCATCCTTAAACAATTTTGGCCAATAGAAGCCTGATTGTAGCACTTTTTAGGCGGTTCTATCCCCACCGTGATGACCTCCATATGGCGAAGCATGGAAATCATGCAGTATAACATTCATCTCTTCCTCAGGAACACACCTTCGCACCAACTGATCTGCGCACTGCCTATATAAGAATGGCTCATCCCACATGTAGAGTCTCACATCATGTAAGAATCTTCTTCTATTGTCAGGTGTCAATTCTAGTGGCGTCACCCCACTTGCAATAAAATTCACATAATCTGCATACCATGGGGCTTCACCTGAGGTGACTGCTAATAACTGCTCATCAGGAAATGTTTCTTTGATTGACCCTCCTTCAGCTACATGGTTTTGACTTTCTAATCTCGACAAGTGATCAGCCACTTGATTTTCTGTCCCTTTTCGATCTTGGATCTCTAAGTCAAATTCTTGCAAGAGGAGGACCCAACGAATCAGCCTCGGCTTGGCGTCTTTCTTTACAAACAAGTATCTGAAAGCTGAATGATCTGTGTAAACGATGACTTTGGTTCCCACTAGATAGGACCTGAACTTATCAAAAGCCCACACCACTGCAAGCAACTCTTTTTCAGTAACTGTATAATTCATCTGAGCTGGATTCATAGTTTTGCTAGCATAATAAATGGAGTGAAAGATTTTATCCCTCCTTTGCCCCAAAACAGCTCCGATTGCTATGTCACTTGCATCGCACATCAACTCAAATGATTGCGTCCAATCTGGGCCAATGATAATTGGTGCAGTCACCAACCTTCCCTTCAGCTCCTCAAATGCTCTCAGACAGGCATCATCAAACTTGAAGGGCACATCTTTCTCAAGAAGCCTGCACAAAGGAGAAGAAATTTTCGAGAAATCTTTAATGAAACGACGATAAAAATCTGCATGGCCCAAGAAACTGCGAATGCCTTTGACGGATGTCGGTGGAGGCAATTTTTCAATCGCCTCCACCTTCGCTTTGTCCACCTGCAAACCATTTTTGGACACCTTGTGCCCCAAAACTATACCTTCACGTACCATGAAATGGCACTTTTCCCAGTTTAGCACCAAGTTCGTCTCTTCACACCTAGCAAACACTTTATCAAGGTTCATTAAACAATTATCAAAAGAACATCCAAACAGAGAAAAATTATCCATGAACACTTCTACAAATCTTTCAACCATGTCAGTAAAAATAGCCACCATACACCTTTGAAAAGTCGCAGGTGCATTACAAAGACCAAAGGGCATTCTCTTGAACGCATACGTGCCAGAAGGACACGTAAATGTAGTTTTCTCTTGGTCCTCTGGGGCAATAGCAATCTGATTATACCCCGAATAACCGTCCAGGAAACAGTAGTATTCCTGGCCAGCTAACCTATCAAGCATTTGGTCAATAAAGGGGAGGGCAAAGTGGTCTTTCCGGGTGACATTGTTCAATTTTCTATAATCTATGCAAATTCTCCATCCCGTGAAAGTTCGTGTAGGAATTAAGTCATTATTTTCATTAACTACTACAGTCATCCCCCCTTTCTTTGACACGCATTGAACTGGGCTTACCCATTTGCTATCAGAGATTGGAAATACAATACCTGCATCAAGCCACTTAATCACTTCTTTTCTTACCACCTCTTTCATGATTGGATTTAGTCGGCGTTGTTGCTCTACACTTGGCTTGTGTCCGTCCTCCATGAGGATTTTATGCATGCAGAAAGCTGGACTAATGCATTTAATGTTAGATATTGTCCACCCAATTGCTCGCTTATGCTCACGTAGCACCCTCAATAGCTTTTCTTCCTGCAATTTAGACAAGTGAGAAGAAACAATAACAGGTAAAGTGTCAGAACTACCCAAATAAGCATATTGAAGGTGAGGGGGTAGGGGTTTAAGCTCCAATTTTGGAGCTTCTTCAATTGACAACTTTGGAGGGGGACCACTTGGCCTATTCAGGGGCTCAAACAGGTGTATTCCTTGCATTTAAGCACATGGTGCATCTAGGATATGCATCATCTCCTCAACCTCATCATCAATCATCAAGCTATCAAACAACATAATTGCTTTTCTAGAGAGTCATCTAGATATACACTCGTGTCAAGAAGTTGCTCATCCACCTCCACAACATATATCATAGAGAGCTCCTCATAGTGGCGGGGAAGTTGGATTGCTTTGTAGACATTGAAGACTGCTTCCTCGTTGTCCACCCTCATAATCATTTTCCCTTCTCGCACTTTAATTATTGCATCACCAGTAGCCAAGAGAGGTCGTCCCAATATGATTGGAACTTGTTCATCAGCCTCAAAATCTAGAATAATGAAGTCAGCTGGGAAGATAAACTTCCCAATTTGCAGCAGCACATCTTCAATCACTCCTTCAGGGTAGGCTATGGACCTATCAGCTAATTGCAACATCACAGTGGTTGGTCTTGGAGCTCCCAAACCCAATTGCTTAAACACGGACAATGGCATCAGATTTATGCTTGCCCCCAAATCACAAAGAGTACGATCCACATCAATATTACCGATTCGCACCGGGATGGTGAAACTGCCAGGATCCTTAAGCTTTTGGGGAAGCTTGTTTTGGACCCTTGAGGTGCACTCCTCAGTAAGTGCAATTGTCTCGAACTCAGTCAATTTCCTCTTGTGAGCCACTATATCTTTTATGTACTTAGCATACTTTGGAATTTCAGGAAGTACATCCACCAATGGAATATTTAATTGATCCTGACTCAACATAGAGAGAAATTTGTTGAACATGCGATCGTCATTCTTTTTTTGCAATCTCTGGGAGAAAGGTGGTGGTGGCCTTGTAGCCTCCACTGGCTCTGAACTTTCATTATTTTTCTTTGACTCGTGTATTGCCTTAGGGGTCAGCTCCCCCTCAGGTATAGGTTTGTACTTTCTCTTCTTTGGCACTTCCTCTAGTTCCCTCCCGTTTCTGAGTGTAACTGCATTAACTTGAGGGTTCTTCTCTGTATCACTGGGAAGAGAGCCTGTAGGTCTAGTATTTTGATTTGCTTCTAACTGCCCCATTTGCCTCTCAAGATTTCTGAAATCGGTCCTTAGCTGTTGATTGTCAAGCAACAACTTTTTTAGCAAGTCATTCGTACTTTCTTCTGTTTGTTGGGGTGGCTTCTGAGGCTGATTGAAATTTCCTTGAGGCATATACTGATTCTGATTCTGTTAATTTCCTCCCCATGAGAAGTTAGGATGATTCCTCCAATTTGGATTGTAAGTGTTCCCATATTGTGCATGTTGATTCATCTGACCTCTGTTTTGTTGCCCCACATAGTATATAGATTCAGGATTCGTGGGGAACATGTCACTTATATGACTGTCACCACATAGTTTACAGCAAATAGGCATTTGGTGTACATGTTGCATCTGTTGTATTTGTTGCATTGTCATTCTGTTCATCTGATTTGCCGGCTTTGCAATATCTGCTCTCATGGCTGAGAAGTCATCAAGCTCAATCACCCCAGCTGCCTTCTGTTTAATTACTCTTCTTGCGTCCCCATCTCCTTGCCAATTATGGTCATTAGCAGTGAAGTTATTTAGCAAGAGTTGTATTTCACTATACGGCCTCGCCATACAATTACCCCCACAAACTGAATCAAGATTCATCTTTGATGCCTCGTCTAGCCCATCAACAAAAGTGTGACCCAAAACCTCATCAGTCTGACAATGATGTGGGCAGTCTCTGAGTAGCTTCTTGTATCTTTCCCAAGCTTGATGAAGTGTCTCGCCATCCCGTTATTGGAACCCAAGAATTTGCCTCCTCAACGATTTTGTCTTCTTAGTGGGGAAAAACTTGATTAGGAATTTCCTTGCTAAATCATCCCAAGTGTGGATTGAGTTCACGGGCTCCTTTTGCAACCATTCCTTAGCTTCCCCTAACAATGAAAAGGGAAATAATGTCAGCCTGACATAGTCCTTGAAAACGTTCGGATAATTGTAAGTGTCCGTAATTTCCAAGAAGTTCTGAATGTGCCTCTGCGGGTCTTCATGAGATAGACCCACATATTGCCCTGTGGACTGAATCAGCTGTACCATGTACTGTTTGAGTTCAAAATGCCCCGTGATATCAGGCTTCACGATAGCCTGAGTCATATTAGAAAGATTGGGCCTTGCGGCTTCTATCATCGGACGCTCCTCATTACCTGCCATCTCTATTGGCTGTGGTTGAACTACGATGTCCAACTCTTTTTCTATTCTCGTTCTTGTTTCGACTTTCCTCCTCACTCTATGAAGTGTTCGTTCAATTTCTGGATCAAAAGGAAGGAGGTTGTTTGCACTTCTACTCCTCCGCATTCAAGAGAAGATCCTGCGTTAATACAAACAAGGCAAACTGAAAATTAAAACTTGAACAAATAAGTAATAAAAGCTTAACTCAGTCAAGTAGCTAATTTCTAGGTCCCCGACAACGGCGCCAAAAATTTGTTGCGACCAAACACACTCACGCAAGTATACGTGGTCATCAAGTAATAGAGTAGTGAATAAAGTTTCGTTCCCACGAAGACTTATGATTAACTTTTGACTAATTCAAGCTCAAATAGCTTATCGATTCAAGCGATTTCTTATAAAATAGATAATTGTCTAATTTACTACCTAAAGACTATCAAATAATGAAATACTAGAAATCAACATAACACTTAAATAGTTTCGAATAACAATCAATAGGAGATAATATTCCAGGGTCACGGGTTATCTAACAATCATGTTGCATTCTTAGCTTAAAATAACTAATTGATTTATCTGAATTGTCGATTGACAGGGTTGATATTACTCATAAAAATTTATCGAATTCTTACTCGCCTATTCAAGCTAACTTAATGCCTATATGTCTATGGAATTAAGATTAACAAGAATGCATTTACACTTCCTGTATTTCAACCGAGCAAGACAATTAGGTATATTTCTATCTTAATTGCGAATTTGTTCTCCGATGTCCGGGTTCAAGAACTTGCTCTATTTAATTCTATATGCAATCTAGAATTTCCACTTTCGAGTTCAACTCTAGATTCGTAGATAGTAATTCACTGTTAGCTACTCTGCAAATTAATTAAAAACAGAATTAAATAAATAACCCAATATGATAAAATCAACTTCGTCAAATTAAACTTCGAACATGAACATTCATGTATACCCATGACCCTAGAACAAGAGGGTTCTTAGCCACTCATATTCATGCAATCATCAAATAATTCACAAGAGTGCATAATAATCAATAAAAGAAGGAAAAATAAGAACTCAAGATGAATTCCGTGGTTCCCTAGCTTTGTCGTGGCTTTTTTCCTCTTCCCAATCTGTTAGATGCCCTAAAAGAGACGTTTTTGGCTTATATATTGCGTACAAAAGTCGTGGGCCAAAGTTCTCCTATTCCTACTCCGACTTGGCTACAGGGATTGATGCTGGGGTGGATGCGTCGCATCCACCTCGTCCTCCTCTTCTCAGCTTCGCATTATAGGGTGGATGCGTCGCATCCATCCTTTGTTCCTCCTTCTCAGCTTTGCCCAGGTGCGGATGCTATGGCGAATGCTATGGGCCGACTTCACTGCTAAGGGTGCACGAAATCCAACCCCTCTTCCTCTACCTAGAGCACCTTTTTTTCATATTTTTGTACTCCAAACACCCTAATTCATCACACACAACTCAATTAGTCATAAAACTAATAATTAAACCATGTTGGGCATTTTAAAGATCAAATAGCATCAAAAAACGGTTAAAACATGGGTAAAGTAACATCAACACATATCGAAATATGCCCAACATCATCATGTTATTACATTTTTCTTTTCTTCTATGTGCTTTGGTCGTTTGCTATTATCTTTGTGTATGGATGTTTGTCATGCACTTGGTTTCAATGATATTGGGCCGCGGGGTAGGGAAAGGTCGAAGCCCATTAGTGATCAAACTATCTGCATGCTTTAGGATTGGGTTTGGTCTAAATACATGAAAATGATAATTTAAAAGAACATGACCCCATATTGAGTTTTCTTTTAGTTTTCTTTTATTTACTTTTTCTCATTTTTATTATTATTCGCTAGTATCATGTTTAGGCCGACCACATTAAGGTAGACAAATGTTAGGTCGTTTTCTTATTTTAGTTTTGAGGCTAGAGGTTGTCCCCTTTAGTTTATTATTTTATCCGGAGAATACCCTGAACTGTATGTAAACAAAGATCATAGACGGGACAACACTGAATAGGCGTAGTATTTTTATTTTATCTTTATTTTTATTTTTATTTTTATTTTCCTTTTAGGTAGGGGACAACCTTGAAACTTTTTGTGTTTATTTTCTTTTGTGTGTTTTACCTCAATTAGAATATTCTTAAAAGACAACCGTATCAAGTATGCAACCGTATTAGTACGGAACTCGGGGAATACCTAACACCTTTCCCCGTGTCAAATGAACTCCCTTTCTCAGAATCTCTGGTGTAGTCAGTTTGAGTCAAATGTGTTTTCAAAGAAAATTATTTTTAAATGGTGACTTGGCACACCAAAACCATATGTTAAGTGACGATTCTGTAAACTTTTGAAACATGATTTTTTGTCACTTTCAATTTGAAAACCCTTTTAAACTTTATAAATCACTTTTTATATTCTCAAAGAAGGTTGTTAAGGTGAAAAAAGGGGTGTGACAATATCTTCATTATGTTAAGTTGTAGTTGGTTCTTACATTGTTTTGGTAAAATAAAATAATTGATATGTTTATTAAAAGAAACTTTTGCTAAGAAAGTCACTTATCTTTTTTCTCCTTTGTGAGCGCTTTTTTCACCTCATTTTTGCATTATCTTATTTTTATTAGCTCAAAAAGTCTCTATAACCGTCTCTTTATTGGATGTTTTGATCTCTATTTATGTTCTCTTTCAAACTTTTCCTCTCCCCCTATAAATCCTCTGTTAATTATGTCTGTAACTTCCAAATATTGTTTAAAGTGTAACTTTACGATAGCCTTTGTTTTTACCATATACGCCTATTTAAATTCATTAGCTATGACCATCAAACATACACTCAGAAATTAGTTGAATTATAAACTCAAAGAAATATGCTTGCATATCAGCTTTGGACTCTTTCCTTCTGTGTTCAACTTCTTTTCGAACATTGTTACTTTTGATACAGGGTTGTGATTCTAAAAGCAAATTAAAAATAGGTGCGTAATAGGTTTTATGTGATTGTAATTTTATTTATTTTGTTTTTAAGGTGATGTATTGATACGTTTTTAGCGGATTCTGATAAATTCTACTTTTGTTGTTCACTTCTTCCTATTTTGTTCTCTAACCGGTATGAAATTTGTTGAATTGAGAAAGCAGGTTTGTCTCGGTACTAGAGTTTCTGATATCAGTTATTTTCTATTTCAATGAAAGGAATTAGTATATGATAAATTTTCAATTGTCCAAAGTAGTATGTTAATGAAACTGAAGCTTGAAAATTTCGTCCTCTTGTGAATTCTTTCCCCTTTTTGATGATGTGTTGTGTTAAATTTATTGGATAAGCTTTTTAGGAAATGAGCAATTCTTTTTAGATTTTATGAAATTTTAGCATAGCCTTGATGATTTTGAGAAAGGAAAGGAATAGCTTTAGAGTGAAAGCATTAAAATATAACTTTTGAAGGCTGATGAAGAAAAGTTAGATAGTTTTTTGATATATTAAATGAACAAAGAAAAAGCTATGTTTAAAATTTATATGCATATATATATATATATATATATATATATATATATATATATATATATATATATATATATATATATATAAAGACTTTTAAAACTTGTACTCTTAAAAGTTTAAGGGGTAAAAATATTGTGGGGTCATGACATTTTTGTAGTTATATATATATATATATATATATATATATATATATATATATATATATATATATATATATATATATATATATATATATAAAGACTTTTAAAACTTGTACTCTTAAAAGTTTAAGGGGTAAAAATATTGTGGGGTCATGACATTTTTGTAGTTATAAAAGCTTCTCATTAAGGGTAAAATGAAGAGTTTAAAGTTGAATTGTTTTCAAATTTAGAAATGTGTCATTTATTTTGGGACAAACTAAAAAAGAAATTAACTTATCTAATTTGAAACGGAGGGAGTATTATATAAAATCATTCTCACAAAAAGTACACAAATGATGAAAAGTTAAAGAAAGATAAAATTAAATACATAGTAAAATCTAATCTATTTGGATTATAAAATAATTAAATATCTTTAATATTAAAGCATTAAAAAAATTACTTCATAAATCAATAAGGTCTTTTACAATCGCGCGGCGCGGATCAATTAGTTAGGCTATAATACTCGATTCTCACCTAGCTCTACCATCCTCTCGCTCTCTTATTACACGCCGTTAAACAGCCCAAAAAGTAAGAAGAAGAAACTTCTGCTTTCTAGTTGTATGTTTAATTGTCGTCTTTGAATATAATATAATTAAATAATGTTTTTAATAATCTCCTATTTATATGATTTTGTTTGATTAGTTACAGCTTTAAAAAAGAAAATTTGAAATTCTAGCATAAAGTAGCAAGTCATAAAGTTAAATGAGTTTTTAATATAAAAAAGATGTCATTCTTTTTTCAATATATTAAAAAAAAAACGCATCACATAAATTTGGACAGTAAGTAACCTGTCTCTTACGGTATTAGCACACCTTTTTGCAAAGCCTTGCAACCCATCTGTTACACCTTCCAAGCGCTTGCAAACACGTAATTTTGAACCCTTCACTTTTATATACCTTTTCTTTTTGCCTTTCCTTCAGAATTTAAAAGGGAAGATTTTCAAATAAAATAAAGAAAAATAAATTGAAGATATAAATATATAGTAAGTTAAACTAACAGATTTTTGGCTAGCTCCAGCTAAAGTGAAAAGGATTTTGAGTAGCACTCATTCAATACAGTTGTAAAGGAAAACTTTGTGGGGACTTTTGTGGACCATAGCATATGAACCTTTTATCATCTCCCAACTATATAATTCAATAATACTCCATTTCTAGCCTGAAAATCAAGAATATCATTAAGTCATTGACAAATCATGCCCACAGCTAGCTTTAGAATCCACTAGCTTAGAAAATTTTCTTTGTTATTATGTACAACTGCACCACAAGCTCATTTTCAATTATTTCCAATCAACAAAGACAGACAGAGATTTAATATAAATGTTTTCTGTTCACTAGATTTCTAATTTTGTAATATTTTGCTTTTTTTTTTTGGGGGGGGGGGGGGGTTGGGGTTCAAAAGAAAGATATAGAGGATATATCATTTCCAATCATTACAAGGTATGAATAGATATGACATTAAATCAAATACAAATATTTAAATGTGAAAGTACCTAATTTACTAAATTTTGTGGCACTTGTATTTCTATAATTAATTCAATATATAATGTGTATAGGGAAAGTGTGCATACTACAACAATGGTCCCTGTGCTCTTATTTGTTTATTGGAGGAAAAGAAGCCAGCTGATATTCATGAGTTTTGCATGTTTCACTATAATTGGATTTTCTTTAATTTCTCTGTGAATGATTAGCTTAGAAGTCACATACCTATGCCCAATATAACTTTTCATCACTCATTTGAATAGCAAAAAAGTGATTGGTCCAAAAAGAGGATAGATACGTTTCTAGTGTATCACGTGGAGTTTATTCCAAACTGTCACAATTTATATTTAGATAGGTCAAAATACATTTAATTGAAAAAAAATAGTGATAAGTAGTTGTATTATAGTCGCTTTCCCATATTTTGATTTTTCGCCTTCCAAATCACATAACCAAGTGGAACTATTATTGCTCGTTTGGCTAAAGATCACAACATTTTTGTAATAAAAAATTATGTATGAAAGAATATATCATAAAATCCATTGTAAAATTTATAACTTAGCATCATTGTTAAATATGTGGGCATTTTCATGATATGACTCATGACTATACATCATTTCTTGCTAAGGATAACGATATTGTTTTCATTATTGGAGAATCTTGAACAATAGTCACAAAAAATAAAGAGGGAATAATATCATCAAAAAGTTAGTGTAGAGTTTTCCTTTTCACTCCTTTTACTTTCCCCAAATATATTCACTTTGAAAATGAAGAAACTCAAAATCTTCCCATCCTCCACGTCCCCCAATAGAAAGAGGAACTTAGCTTTCTGTTTGAGGTTGGGGTCTTGGGGATATTGCACTCATACGTTGTTTCAGTCAAAGCATCTCCCTATTTCCCACAAAAAGATAAAAAAAAGGGGCACCCCCAACAACCTAATATAATAAAAGTAAAAATATATTAGTATGAGTTGTTATATAGAAAAGAAAGTGATTCTTTTAAGGATAGATAAAGCAAAGAAAAGATAAACACAAGAATCTCTCGAGACTGATACAAATTCCAAAGCTGGAAACCATCAAATTTAGCTAACCATATGGATATATAGTTTCTCATACTATAATTGTGAGTATTCTCTTTATAACCTAATTTTCTTTAAAACTTTAATAAAGAATCACTATAATTTGTTGACACTTGAAAGTTTTAATTGACCCCTTTATTGTCATTTATATCTTCACTTTAATTGGAATTTAAAATTTTGTTTTATAAGATTTTTTCTTTAATTCACGGATATAATGGTTGCACCTTTTAAATGGCATTCTATCCACACAAAAAAGAGCTAGTACGTGACTCTTACTCTCTCCGTTCTAATTTATGTGAAGTTGTTTGACTGGAAACGTAGTTTAAAAAAAAAGGAAATTTTTTTTTAGAATTTGTGGTCCTAAACAAATTAAAAAGTATCCAAAAAATTTGTATAGTTATAAAAACTTTTAATTAAGGATAAAATAGTAAGTTTAAACTAAATTATTTTTAAATTTAAAAAAAATCTTTTTTTAAACGAATCAAAAAAAAATAGGTTCACGCAAAACCGAAACTGAGAGAGTATTTGTTTTGAATTAGAATGTTCTAAATCTTGTGGTGTAACATGTACTTAACCAGACAAACAAAATGGTATTAACGTGTATTTGGCTCTCTAACCAACAAGTCTTGTAGGTGAAAATAAAGTACAGACTTTACTTTTTGAAAGCTTTATATGGTAACAAAAAAGAACGTCGATGCATGACACAGTAACCGGAGAACGTATCAGATACTTTATGCATGGAACTAAAACAGGAAGGGTTTTTTGATTGGACCGTCTCATTTTACAAGAAATTTATCATGATCTTATTTGCTTTATTTGGATAAGCAGAGGAGCCACAATTTTTATTAAAGGAATTCAAAATATAAGGAAATGAACATATAAAAAGCCTAGAAAATTTAACATCTAGGGGTAGAGCCGAGCGTGGAATGCGAGTTCATTCGAACCCAATAATTTTTGTTTAAATATTATATTTATTTAAAAAAATTTATTAGATATATATAAATAATTAATTTAAAAACTCAATAACTTAAAATGATTACAATTCTGAACCCATATGGTTCAAATCAGGACTCTGCCTCTGTCAACATCTATTATATATACATAAAAAATAATATTAACTATATATGTACTGCAATTTCCGGAGAAGGAGTTTTGAAGAACACCCTTGCACCCCCAATTCCACGCAGAGCGGATATAGTCTTTCAGCCACAAATTTAACTAAACACATAACTTTTGATACAAAGTATGAATTTATAAGTAAAATTTTAATAAAATCTCAACAAATATTAGATTTGAACCTGTAATTTTAATAGTACAATAAATTTAATATTAAAATCTTAAAAGCTGAAATCCTTAAATTTAAATCTTCAATCTGGCTTTAGTTACGCCCCTGATTTGGATCCAACAACCCTCCTTGTTCTAATATTGTTTCCCATCTTTTTATGAGAAAGTGGAAAAGAAAAATAGGGAAAGGACTAAGGAGGATAATTTTGTGAATAAACCAAGTAGATTTTGGAGTTTATACACGTGCATGGAGATGGAACATAGTTGAAGCAGAGCCCGAGGAAGGAAAAGGAAAGTAAAGAGAAAAGGAAAAGAGAAGAAAAGAAGAGAAAGGGAAGAAAAAGGAGTGAAAGGAAATCGTCTAAAAAAGCTAAAAATATTTGTTGTTTTTTGCATGAAATGAAAAGAGAATCTGATACCAAAAGCTTAAGCAGCAGCTGGTTCCATAGACTCGAACATTATATCCATCCATATTTTCAAAGTTGAAATTGAGAAACTGTGAGCTTTCTTTTCATTTCTTTTCTCCTTTTTGGATAAGTGTAGACCTTTGGAATATGTGCTGACTGATGTTTGGTAATCTCTGACTGATCCTGTAAAACAATTTGGAATATATCTGTACAAGTTTTTCTTAGTAGCCTACTTATTTTACAGCTAAGTAATTTTAAATAATAGTATATCTTTCTACAGTTTCGTTTGAAACTTCTTTTTAAATCTTTTTGAAAGTGTAATTTTTTTCTTAATGGACTAAAAAACTTAAAAGTTGAATTGGACAGCAAAGATATTAGCACTAATGAGTATATATTATTGGAATGGCTAAACGAAAGTTAAACAAAAATTAAAAGTTGAATTAGTTGATAAAGATATTTAGTTTAACAATATATTTACTCTTTGAAAAAGATTAAGTTGAAAGTTTAAATCATTCAGTTGAATATTAAGGAAATTCACTTTAGTGATTATTTAATCCCTATGTTTCAATTCATGTGAACCAATATATATTTGGGGGGTCGAATAAGGTTTTTTTTAATCATATTTTTTTCAAATACTTTTTAAATATCTTGAATTGTTAACTATTGTGATTTATAATGGTTTTTATGTAGTTTTTAAAATATACTAAATTTTATTTAAAAAAAATAAAAATACTATGTCACGAACCTAGTCAATTTGACCCTTGTACTCCAAAAACATTCAGGTAAATTGAAACAAATGGAATACTACTTACTTACTCAAATTAGTAAATTCTACGACTTATTTGTCACAAAGATGAACAGGAAATCAATTTGGAGAGCTAAACCAGGAAAAAATAAAATGTCAGCTATGTCTTTTTTCCCCTGATAAGACCCATTCAAAAATCTCCAGAGTTGTATGACAACAGAAAGGGACGTGGTATTCTTATTCTTAATGGATAGAATTCAAATTGGACAAAGCAAGTCCATCACTGGTAAAACAACAATCTTGCTACGAATTTGTAGTTAAAACCAATTTTGATTTGTTATAAATGTCAGCAAAAGAACTTAGTAATTTCCTTATTGTGCTTAAAAGGCATTAACACGTACGTTTTTTTAGTAATGTTATTGGAGAAAGGAACGTGAGAACAAGGAGACCATATGGGGAAATGTCAGCTATGGTCTCCTGATAAAATGTCAGCAAGAACCGTGACAGACTTTGTCACAAGAACTAGCCAATTATCACGAAAACCATATTTCGATATATCACGATCAGTGGCGGAATCAGAATTATAATCAAGAAAAATTTAAAATATTAAAAAGTAAATACATGAATATGTCATGAAAATTCAACATCTACTATTTATACATAAAAAATAATCTTAAACTTAATATAATTTTCTGACAAAGAAGGTTGAAATGAATCCATTCCACTAACCTAGCTATGCCCTGATCATGACACAAGTTTGAATTCTAAGTAATAATTTCTTAAATCAGTAGCCCCGCTAAGCTTTAGTATTTCATATGTTAACAGTGTTATGTTGGAAAAAAAAAACGAAGACAAAGATGAGGAACATCCTTCAACTTTTTCATTTACATTCTTTTAGAGCTGTTTCGTAACAATTGCGATATCCAATGAAAAGGGAAAAGACTCTAAATGGAGAAAAAAAACAATTGACCTACCACAAAGTAATACGTAGATATTTATTAGAGTAGATGGTTTCTAGTAAATATTTTTTGGCCAGGTGCAAGGATAGCCTTTGGATCAAACTGGCTCTTTCTCTCTACAAATCTTCCCCATTGATCCCCAAAGTGCTTCTTCCATTCCTCTGTTGACTTGTAATGCGGAAGGTACAACTTGAAATCAAACCCATTGTTTATGCAAGTTTGCAAGATCTCTTGGTTCTGTGCTACCATCTCGTTTATTTCAGACTCTTTTGGATGTGCATGGCTAAACCGAAGCAGAGCCACTAAGTAAAATATTTCACCTTGGGGTAACACCACTGATGATCGATTATCCCACCTAATTCACAAAAGAAAGTTATAAGAAGCGAGTATAGCCACAAAAAACAAATTGCATTATATAAATAATAAAATTTCCTAATGGGAAAGTTTAGTGTATCAGTTTGATTTGAATTACTTAGTTTACTTATGCATTCAATTAGGTTTACAACGGACTAAAAAAGATAGCCTGGTACACTAAGTATTCCGCGTTCATGAAAGATTCGAGGAAGAATTGTACTCTAAGGAGGTGTAGGTCACACTGTCCCAATACAAAGGTCAGTGATTGATTCTATGACTCGACCCATGACCTATAGGTCACACTGTCCCAAGACTATATATAGAAAAGCTACAATAAATTAATTATTGGGCATCAAATTTTACACCTCATGTTAATCTACGTATGTCGATAAATAAAAGCCAAACAAAAATTCAAATTAAATGACACAAGAAACAACAAGGATAGTTTGGCCCAACTGAAATAGTAGTTGAGGAGAGGAAAGAAGACAAGCGATGGTGTCGCTATTAATCGGGTTGGCGAATTAATATCCTTGTCGTCACTTATATTGGCTAAAAACTGACCCTGAAAGCTGCTGTACTCCATATCTCCTTTTCTACTAAAAGACCTAATATCCTCCCAAAAACCTGGACTTATCCAATTTTTTACAGCTTAACACTAATTTGAAATGACAAATATGACCCGTAAGCACATTTATCATATTGAGGCATATATTTCCAGGGTAAAAAAGTTAAAAATATTAGCAGTAAAATATTAATCTAAGTTAATATAGGAGTACTATATTTGTAACAAAAGTAACAACTAGTTGGGCCCACCGTATCTTTGTCCCAAAGTACTCTCCGGAGTATTACGTTAGTTAGAACTCAGAAGAGCAGGAATGATATCTTGTGCCACCAAAGCATTAGAGTCGATGCAGACGCACTGATCAAGTACAAGCCACACAGCAGGATGTACAACGGTTGCAACTATAGGGGCTGAGTGTGAATTTTTTTTAAAAATGGGACCCACTCTAGGAGAAGAAAAGAGTAATGACCTAACTTCTTCAGAAATCTTAACCAACGGATTTTGGATTGGAATCAGGTAGTCCGTTTCCTATAATTAATAAAAGAAGACACGTCACCAAATGGGACCCATGCCCAATGGGTTTGCCACGCGTGATGTCTAATTCTGTGGTCCCAATACACGTCACCATCTGAGCTCCTGGTGCTTCCACGTGGCACCAACAGAGCCAATTAAGCTTGTCCCCGGTGAACAATTTTTTTTTTTCAAAACCATAAGTTAGGTTTTCTTAGTGCCATTTGTGGTCTTAGTGAAAGAGTGATGGGTGATTGATAATGGTTGATAGATCCTTTCCCACTAATAATAAGAAATCCAATTTTTGGGTCAATCAAAAGTTAACTTCTTGTAAAAAAAAACCATTCAGTTTTCGATTCACAAACATGATTAAAAGCATAAGAAATGTAGGAAAACAAATGTACTACTTACTTGCTTCGGATGAGAGGATATGTCAACATAGGACCATTGATACCATCTTTTAAGATGTTTTGGAACACAATTCGATTGAACGCGGCAATGTCTCTCTTGGAAACGAACATGTTAAGCCATGGATGAGGTGCATCCCATATACCATTATCCCTAGCCATTTGTTCTACGCGTTTTACTCGTAACAAGAAATTCATATAATTCAAGTCAATCTCAAACCTCAAGTGTTCGATAAATCTCGATCGTCCAAACAATTTCTCCACCATCTACCATGAATAAAAAAAGGAATGATATTACATAACAACACATTGCAAGTAAAATATAGGACTAAATTTTAAACAAGGGTATTCTTGTCGTTACGTTGACATCGTATTGGGAGATTCTGCAAAATGATGGCGTTATTTGGCAAATTGTTAAAAGAGAAAGAATTGGGAGTAGGGGACCGCAGAACGTCATGAAAATCTGGGTGTGATCAGCAAAAGGACGGACAGCTAATCGGATTTACTGTTTTAGCCTCAGGCTTTAGGACTTTTGTCATCAACGACAAGGACGGGAGATAGTGGAAAGTACGGTGTCAATCTCGTAATAAAATCTAGATTCTGTGGGCACTTTCAAACAAGCTGGTTGGTTCTCTTGTGTCAGAAAATCCAAGGGAAGATTACAAACTATTAACGTAAAATTTGACACAGTGTATGGTCACTTTTCAAACGTCGTCGTCTCATATACTACCAACTGGCACCCCAACTCCCTCGACGCCGCTTTTTTGCACACGTGTAATTTTTAAAGAAATTTTCCTCTTTTCTCGAATTTTTACTTTACATACATTTAAATAAAGAGGAATTTATTCTAGGGAATGTAATTGTGGAAACGAATCATCCTTTTTGACCTTTTCACTGTGTTAGCTTAATCTTATGTTCCCCTCTTTTTGGGACCCAATCCCTGATTCATGGTCAACATCTATTAGGGGCCCCTCCCTTAGCAGCCAACTAGGTCAAAACTATGTCAAAAACTCCTTGGTTAATAATTGTGATTTTATTACCCAAAAAAAAAAACTACGTATACTTATATGAAGTTAAAAACTTTAAATAAGGTAGCCATAATAAAAACATTCCTACTTCTAAAAGAAAGGGTAAAAAGAAAAGGTTTTGAAATTGACAGAATTACCATATTTACAGTGGAGGGATGGTCATGGTTGTGATAATGCAGGGCCACTTCAAGGCAATAGAGAACCGGGCCAGTGTTTGTTGGTAAATGGGTCGGGTCAAATGAATGATTTGAATCCAATGGCACCGACGGCCACCCATTTACCGGGTCATCACTATTCACAAACACAAATCCTTCCACATAATCGAACGATTCCGGACTCATTACCAGTAACTCAGCATCACGAGTAAACTCGTCGAATTCACTGTATACCACTCTTATCCACCTTACCTAATTCACGAAAAACAAAAACAAACCCATAATTAATAACCACATTTCGTGAACGTGTTAAAAATTGATTTTATATAGGAATTGTTCAGAAAAATTGTGTTCTTTAAGTAAATAAAATTAAAAGTACAAACCATATCCGGGGCGGGTTGAAGCAAAATCCGAGCTCTAGTGATGATACCAAACTGACCAAGTCCGCCAAGAACAGAGAAGAAGAGTTCAGAATTTTGAGAGTTTGAGCAGACGGTTCTCTCTCCGTTTCCGGTAACCACTTCCAATTCCGTTACGGTTGACGTTTGGGGTCCATAACGGAAAGCTTGGCCACTGACGCCGGCGTTAGACAAAGTACCTCCGACCGTTAAATCAAGATAATCCGTCCACGAGGTAGGAGCCAAGCCATATCCCAAAACGCAGCGTTTCAAGACATCAGCCCATAATGCTCCGCCACCTACGTCGGCGTACATGGCGGAGACGCTGACGTCGATTCTGTTATTATCGCCCATTGATTTCATATTGATAACGAGTCCATGGTGGGCCATAGCTTGGCCGTTAATGGAATGACCGTTACCCCTCGCCGCTACCGTTAATGATGGTGAGTGTAACGCTTGCCTAATCACCCGCGCGACGTCATCGGCACCGGCCGGACGTATAACGGCTAACGGCTTCACTGCATACATGCCGCCAAAATCTTTACCGGCTAAACCGGTAACCGTGAGTCCATAATCAATGCTTCCTTCAATGTCCAAGTCTTTCAAAACGCCGTCGTCGATTTTTTCAGGTTCAGGTATTGAATCAGCGTCATTCTCAGCCACAAATCTTTCAACTAAACACGCTAACATCTTTTTTGCTGAATTGGGTATCTGAAAAAAAATTTCTGCTTTTCTTATATATTTGATACAAAAAAATGTGCTTTTTTTTCAAAAGTAAGAATTGTGTTGTGAGACTATTTTTGTGCAAATAATAGAATTCTTGGTTATGGTGGTGGGGGAAGAGGAGGAGGTTTAAGGAGGCTTTAAATAGCGGCGGGATGGGGGATTTTAAGAATGGAAAATGAATGAAATACTAAAAAATATATGTAGAGAAAGAGGGTCCGGGGGGGGGATGAAATTTGACGTCAAGAAAGCCTTTCAATATCCAGTTGACGCTGTGATCCTATCGGCTTCCTCCTCTGTCTGCCACTTCCACAAATATTATTTATTTATTTATTTATTTGTATTTGTATTTTCTAAGTCTCAATTTATGTAATATCATACTTTTTTACTTAAAATATTTAATTTTAATCTTTTTACTCACAATAAGATAATTTATATCCTAAATATTTATAACTTGTTTTAAACAAATGTTGATTTGGAAAATTTGAATGCTCTCATCTCCATCTTTACCTACTACTACTATAAAGCTTTACCATCCATTTTTATTACTGCTTTCAAATTTTGTGTTTTCCTATATTTTTTTAGGTATCAAATGTTTTTCAAACAATTGATTTTTTTTTCATGAATCTCTGAAAAGAAAAGTGTTCTTGTCCACTTTCGTAAATCGAGTGATTCAATTTTTGTTATTATTTACAATTGAAGGAAAGAAAATTGCATTTATAATTTTATTTATGAAACAAGAAAGTTAGCTGAAGATAATTCTCATTTGTTTTTAATAACAAGAGTGCCGTTGACTCTTGCCCTAGTCAAAATCTTAGGCACGTTTATTCAACCTCTTCCATTTGCCAAAAAAATTAACCTCTCCCTTTTTTTGGTTTCTTTTGTTGCTCTAAGCAAGTGTATTAATAACAGAATAACGTGACTTCATTTGGTAGATATCTTTTGCACCATCAGTACATAAAATTTATTAATGGAAATAATGTATTAATGGCTATCAATTAAAAACAACGACCATTATAGCACATTATTAAATTTCATACAGTAAACATACATGTCACCTATAAATTAATTACAAATAAATTTCTATAATAAGTATTAATTTATAACATGGTAAAAATTATAACTAAACTGTTACTGCATTATTAGTTATTTTTAATATCTTATGAATTTATTATTTTAAAGTATGTCAATGGGATACTTATTTTTATCATATTAAAACGTCTAAGGTACTTGCAACTTATATTCAACACGGAACTATTAACTCAATCATATTTGATCAACTCAGATTAGTAGAGATAATACATAAATGGTGGAAATCAAATTTGACCAAATCCTATTTTGTAACTTATCCTTTATCATCTGAACATCGAAAGAAACAATAAAAACATAGATAATACTGGATTAAAAAAAAGGTTTGCCTTTAATGAAAGAATTAAACAGGGTACAAATGAAAAATCTTAATAGGTTCGTGCATTTATATGAAAGAAAGACAATGTTATTTTCATGAGAAATCAAGAAAAAAACTACGTATATTATACGTACATGAAAAGAATGGTTAACAACTTCAGCTGAAACCAATGAGGAATAAGAAGCTAGAAGAGCCATTGTGCAAGCAAATAGGAAAACTTGATTTCCCATTTCCAAAACGAAGAAACCTACGTAGTTGATGTCAATTTTGAAGCTAGAACTTGAAGATTGTGGTGCAGAGAAAAGTGAGAAATGATCCCTTTATATATGAACGAGTTTGTATACCTACGAAAGCCACGAGCGGTAGTACTTTTCTAAGAATAAATAATCTAATTACTTGTCAAACCTTTTTTACGATTGCGTGAAAAACTTTCATTAACAACTGGAGTTCATTTTCTCGGTTGATTATAAACATTGAGTGCATTGACTACAAACATTTTGAGCGCAAAGTATGACTAGATTTATTTCATCATTGAGATGAATGTTACCAAGATGTAATGAAATCTAAAAGTGCATGTAGTGCCATTGAAAAATACTAATCTGCATCTGCAACGTAATTACATCGAGGGTGTGTTTGGTGCGTAGGAAAATATTTTCTTAGAAAATGTTTTCCTTATTTTTTCATGTTTGATTGGTGAGTGAAGAATTTTTTTCGAAAAATATTTTCTAGTGTTTGTTTAGAGAATAGAAAATATTTTTTAGAAAAATAATTTTTTATGCTATTTTTCTTACTTCCCCCATTCCTCCAAATCCCCATGTTTCATGTGCCCCCCTCCCTCCCCCCCCCCCCCACAATTATTCTAAATACCCAACGTTTTCAGAACTCTATTTTCTTCAAGAATTTAATTATTCTTTTAAAAATTCACACAAACTCAAAAGGGACTAATGTGCTGCTTTACTTTTTCACTTAAAAATAATGTTAAAATTTGTGCTACATAACTAAAAAGAAAATACTTTTTTTTTGTTTGAAAAAGAAATTACTCTTTCTACAACATTAAAAAAAAGTATTCATTTTGTTAAAATGAAAGAAAATACTTTTTCTATATCATGAAAAGAAAATACTCATTTTGTTGAAATGAAAGAAACTACTTTTTCAACATCATGAAAAGAAAGTACTTTCTTTGTTGAAATGAAAGAAAATATTTTTTCTACATCATGAAAAGAAAGTACTTTTTTTATTGAAATGAAACAAAATACTTTTTTTATATCATGATAAAAAAATACTCATTTTGTTGAAATAAAAAAAAAAACTCTATCTACAACATGAAAAGAAAGTATTCTTAATAATATTTTTATTTAGGGTGTAGATAGGGCAGGGTTGGGGGAGGATGGGTGGATGGGTTAGGGGTGGGGTGGGATAGGTGTGGGGAGTTGGTGGGGATGGGGAATGAGAGGAAGGTCTTATCTTGATAGGGATAACATTTTTCTCCCATTGGAGGAAAATGAGTTAATGAGGAAAATATTTTCTAAAATATTTAAGCCAATCAAACATGAAAAAATTGAAAAACATTTTCCTTCGTACCAAACATACCCTGGATGTGGTTAGTTTTTGTCTATTTTTTGGTGTAATACTTAGGGTCGTATGGTTCAATTCTGGAATATCTCATGTTATTATAATCATGGGATCTCCAGTGAGATTAACTATCTCACCTCCTATATAGGATAACTAATATCATCATTTTGGTATAAAATTATATTATACCAGTATTAACTAATATCCACAATCAAATATGGGATACTATAATCCTAAATTTTATATAGGGATTAATTCCTTATCGCGGTAATCAAATGACCCCTTACGAGATAAAAGGTTTAGGTCTTATTTTAACCCATTGTCCGAGAGTTGAACTTTAAATCTAATTTTGACCAAAATCTAATTTAAGATAAGTCGTATGAGTATTATAAACTCTGCTAATTCATATATTGCATAGATTAGAGATGTTTGAGTGAGGTTTGACACGGTAAAGCCGTTGTGTATATATGTATGTTGAGTCTTTGACCTCTAGAAGTGTATTTCCCCCCTAAAGGTAAGCATAGTTACTGGATAAAGACTAATAAATGATATGAGTGCAAAGAGTGACTATGCATGTGAGGCGACGAACCTATACGGGAAAATAATTAAAACGGTCCTTAATGTATGAGGCTTGGACTATTTTGATACTTGATATATACCACTTAACATAAATAGTCTTTTAATAAATGCAAAATATACACATTTTTTGTCCTAAATGCTACTCCCTTCGGTACACTTTATTTGATTTTTTAATTTTTAATTTTTTATACACATATTAAGTAATTCACCTTTTAGCATTAATTAACAATAAAATTGACTATATTAACCTTAATTTGTTAATTGAAAATATAACAAACACTTCTAGACTCTTTACTTCAAGGGTAACTTTGAAAAAAAGAAGTTAATTCCTTTTTGATATTTGAAAAAATTAAATATTTTGGACCACAAAAAAAAATCAAAAAATCAATTAAAATGGACCGGAGGGAGTAAAATTTAATGGTTTACGGTTAAACTTAATAGAAAAAATGCAAAAAGGTTCTCTCCTCTCTCTCTTTCTTACTGCCTCCTAGCTGCTCCCCCCCCCCCCTTCTCATTACTTTCTCTTCATGTCTTTAATCATGGAGGAAATGAAAGTAAAGAAAAAGGGATAGCACAAAAAAAAAACATTATGAAAGAGCATAATTTGCAAATTTTGTTTGTAGTTGAAGCACTTGTGTAAAGGTACATAGAAAGTGTAAGAAAATTGTGAAGTTGAATATATAATCATTGTGACTTGACCCAAACATAAAAGCCTTCAAGTACGCGTCATAGGGGTTTTCTAAACAAGTGTTTTTGTACTGTTTTCATCCCTTTCTCTTTAACTCAATCATCATTGAATATTTCATTAAACTAAAAAGTAAGTAATATGTGTGATTCTGTATGATTTACCACACTACTCACTTCATAAATTTAAAGTCTCCTCAACTAGCTTTCATGTCATGTCCTTTTCTTTCCCTTTTCTTTCTTTCCTTTCATGCTTAGTTCTTTTTCTTTCTTTCCCCCCTCATTTTCTCGATTATTAATACATAATGTGTTACTAGAATGCATTTAGCGTTCATTTGGTAGGATGTAACACAAAAAATAATATATGTATTTAATACCTTTAATATTATTAATATCCTATTTAATACAGTCAAACCTCTCTATAACATCCTCGTTTTTTTCGAATATTTTTGAATGTTATAGCGAATTGTTGTTATAGAGAATATATATTATAACATAACATGAAAATTGATTTCGGAAAAACTTGACTTTTATAGTGAAATATTGTTATATATGAATGCTGTTATAGAGATGTCTGAGTGTAGTATTTTTCAATCTATATATAACTAATAGTATATGTATTAGTTATACACTCTATTCAGTATTATTTTTATATATAACAAATTATGGCATTAGCAATACCATGATTTTTACTTCATGGATAAGCATGTATAAAGATAGAATTATCTTTTCAAAACCTATAATATACCAAATCAAACAGTCGATAAGAAATAATTCCAGCATAACGAATCCCACAATTACTAATTCTAGTATTATTAATACACTTTATTCAGTGCTTTTCTTATACGGCCTGACGAAGGAATAATACGAACAATGATAAGTAATATCCTTGCAAAGGGAACCTAGCTACTACGAATGTACAATTCTTACATCATACTAACAAAGTCGCTCAATATTTGATTACTTGTAATTGTGTTTGCACAAAACTTATAAAAGTTCTACACGTTGTAATATCGTTAAAGATTCACTTAAGGTCTAGAATATTATAAATATTTCACTAAACCTCCTTAACTTTTAATTGTTGGAAAGCAGTAACCCCTCTACGTTTTAAATGAGATCTATAACTCACTTAACAACATTTTCCGGTGAATTTAATTAGCATTTTAATACTAAGAAAAAGAGTGTTGTGTTGTCATCTCCTTTTTTTTTTTTGTTTATAAATAATTGCAAGTTGTTTTCAACAACAAGGATAGGTGCTGTTCATAGAGTGTACCGCAAGTACAAAGTAAAGATAACTTGGAAATAGTATTTATCAAATAAATGCAAGAGAAGTCTAATGTTAGGTTAATTAGGGGCTCTCCTACTGAGCTTACTGCTGCACTAAACCTTCAATTGAGTATCATCAGCTAACCTCACGAAAAAATGATGTTTAGGGAGGTTATCGGTCTTATTCAAAATGTGGAGGCGGTTTTGTTTTCTAACTCTTAAAAGTTAATGGATTATTGGAATTTACTCAAAATATTATTTTAATAGGATAAATTTAATTCGTACAACTGATGGTAGGTTATAATTATATATTTTAGTCGCTTATTGCATTCTAATTCACTGCACTTTATTTATGTTTGAGCTTTAATTGGTAGTGCTTTGCACTTATTGTGTCTTTTATGTCTTGCATGAAGTAATTTCGAGCTAATAAGATAATTTGGAGCTAATTCCAATAAATTGGAGCTTTGAAGTCTAAGTAAAAGCCCAAAAAATTAAGTCGGGATCACGTTCGGGAATCGAGGACCAAGTTTGGATGTCAAAAAAATGAGAAAATAAAATTATTCTGAGAAAATTACACTACCGCCCCATGCCATGCGTAGCGGGGCGCTAGTGCAAAATTCCTGCAAAGTAAAAAAATCAGTACTCTAAATTTCTCCACTAATGCCCCGCATGGCGCGTCGCCCCATGCGGCGCGCCTGTGCAATTTTTACAGAGTAAATATCCTATTTCGGCTAGAAAAAAGTGATTTCATTTGGGCCCGACCCTACTTGGTATAAATACATAGAAAACGTTATTTTCTGGACTTTTGACCTTTGAAGCTTTGGGAGAGCATTTGAGGATACAAGACACGGGATTCCATCATCTTTCCATCAATTCAATACGAGAGTTTGGATTGTAAAGTTAGATTGATGATTTCTTATTCTTCAATTATAATTGTGATGACTTCCTCCATGCCTTAGGGTTTGACAGATATGGTGTTTTGATAAATGTTTGTGGATTTTAACTCTAGTTCATGCTTGAATTCGTTTATGGAGTTTTGAATTGTTGCAACTTTATTCATGAGTTTATTTAATCGAAAGAGGAATATCTTGGCCGGTGATTATCTTTGCATTATTTTGTTTGATTTAATTCATTGATTCTCTTAAGTAATCAAAAGAGCTTGTTGAATTGTTGATTAAATCAAGTTAAGAGAATATTCGGGAGACGTTTTCCTAAGGATCAATCTATTAACGCATGCTTGCAAACTTCACAGTGCTTATATTAGTTCACCTCGTAGAGTTAAATATTTAATCGAGAGAGGAGTCTTGACTACACGTTTAACTAATCATCGAGTGAATTCGTGATAATCATTAGAATATTAGAGTGAATTAAACCAGAGTTAAATCCCAAATAGTTATCTTGCACCTATCATGTCAAACCCTTATTCCTCCCATTTATAAGAAACTAATTCTACGAATCTCTAACTCCTTGCTGTCAACTGTTAGTTGCTTTATTTTAGTAATTAAATGTAGTTCATAATCATTACAAATCAAGCTTTGGTCATCCTGAATAGCGTTAAGTTAGAAATTACTTGAGCATTGTTTAATCCAATCCCTGTGGAGACGATAATTTTACTATACTATCTTTGATTAACGAGCATCAATTTCGTATTATGTTTTGCGCTAGTCAAATTTTGGCGTCGTTGTCGGGGATTAGTAATTAATAGAGTTTAAAATAATTTTTGGTGTTAATTCGGGAATTATTTTTTTTCTTTTTATTTTATTTTTTAGTTAACTTGTCTTCAAGATTTCTTTTGTAGTACCTGACAAGTGCTAAGGATAAAGCTTGAAGAATTATTTTTGATATTAAACTCTAATTGTTATTGAAGATGGAGTACAACCAACCTAAGAAAATAGTTGAAGAGTTAGCAACTGAACATTATCACAAGTTTGCTATTTATTTTAAATGTAGTGGAAATTATCTATGGGTTGATTTTCAAGCAAGCAAGTAAGTATTCTTCCTATGGCTCGTCTTTTGAACAGTCTCACTCTATTTCTAGTCCGTACATGTATAAGGTCTCATATGAGCACAATCTTAACTCTAGTTGGTATGAATACCCTTATTATGTCTGGAATGAAAGCGAAGTGAGACAACCACCTCAAGAGAAGAATGGTAGGTTAGAAAGGCTTATGTATAAATTCATGAATAATGTTGAAGAAAGATTTATACAAATTAATTAAGCCACTAAGAACCTAACATCTCAAGTTGGTCAAATAGTAAGTATACTTTCAGAAAGCTCATTGCATTGTGATGGTGAATATATGGAGGAGATACCATGTGAGAATGAGCCTACCCAAGAGGATGAGCATCCACGGAGAGAACTTACAACTCTGCAAAAACACTCTGATTGAATTGAGATGACTGATGATGAGGCTTTGGTAGATTGTGGGGCAATAAAAGAAGAGTTCAAACCCCCATCCACCTTTTAACATTTACAACCTTTAGTAGAAAAGATTGAGAAACATATGGTGTTGAACATACCAGAAGAATATTCACATGACCTTTCTTCTTTGTTTTCTTATTCTAATCTTGATCATATGAATTTTATTTTTTTGGAATTTACAGGAATATGCATGGATTGATCCTGTGAAAGAATGCAGAAACAAGTTGAGGATGATCCTACAAGAACAATCCATCGCTCAAAATGAGGCAAAGAAAGAAAGAAAAGAGTGGGGCTTGCAGATATCCTTAGAAGACTTTGGCCCAATGAGCTCCATAAAGAATCCCAAGGAGCTAAAACGAGGAATGAATTCAGAATTAGGGGTCAAGTTCATAAGTTCTCGAAAACGGAAAAAAATTCAGGGGAGTTTTCTTTACCTCTTTCTTTTTATTTGTGTGTCATGGGGATATGCCACAATTTAAAGTGTGGGGTAGGGGATTTAAAATATGTACATGTGTTTGCTTTCTTTGTTTTGTTTTAAAAAAAAAAAATTTATTTTTTTGACTTTTTCTGACGATGGATTTTCTGAACTGTCTTCTTGAGGGATCAAAGTCGAAGAAAAAATATTTTATTTTTTAGGTAGTGTAACAATTCCCCCTTGGTTTTTCTTTGTGTCACGGTTCTTTTCCAAGGGTTTTGCTTGAATTGGGTGTAGTTAGTTCTTCTTTTGTTAGGAATAGAGAAGTCTTGTGCTATGGTGTTAAATGAAGATGATTTTTCTTGACTTTGTTGTGCCTTGAGAGTAATAAGCGCCTTAGTTGTGACGCCTAGGCTCAGTTCTTGACTCTTGTATAAGTACCTTAAATTGTATGATCTTAACTTTTCTTAACTGCTTTGACTACAGTGTCTTGTTAGTCCGATCCTGAGTGAGTTATGTGCCATGTGTGTGTGAGGTTTTGTGTTATTTTGTGCATTGCATTTGATGTCTAGAACTTGCCCGTGTGTTTGCAAAGCGAAATGGTAGTTTTATTCAGTTTTGGCAGGGATATAGGCGTTTCTTTGTTGAGCTAGATATATATTTTTGCCCAACTAATTATTATGTATCATAGTTAACCCCTTTGAGCATGTAATCTTATTTTTTTGGCAATCACATTACAAGCCTTACCCATTTGTTGGAATTGACCATCTATTTGAATCTTGTCCCTCTCGTGAGCACTTGAATTTGTTATGAACTTTGTAAAAGTTGAAGTGTGGGATAGTTGATTTGGCTTTTGAGTGGAACTATTGAAGTAAGGAGAAAGGTGCAATGTTTTGAAAAAGTAAGAGCCACTTGAATTGAAAAAGAAGAAAGAAAGAAAAAAAAAATAAGTGTATGATTGTGAAAAAATATTTCTTGATAGTGGTGACTCATGATGTATTTGTGCTTAAAAGAAGTTAGGAGTTAATGTATATTGATGTGAATGTGGAGTTTTGGTTTGACATAAGTGAGGGTTTTGAATGGTTAATTGTATGTATTAAAGTGCTTAGGAAGGTGTAGTCACTCTTTTATCCAAATGTATCCTACCCATTTCGCAACCTACTTTACAACCAATTAAAGTCATACTTGATCATTGACTGAATGAGCTCGATTAGTTGAGTAGTACACTATGGGCAAACTTTTGGCACGTCTTTTGCAGCACATAAATATTGTTTCTGAGAGTGAGTGAATTCTTTCTATCTTGAGTTCCTAATTGTTCTTAAATTTTATTACGTGTGGAACTACTCTCTAATGTTGTGTGAGAGCACTTAATTCATGAAGAAAATGTAATGTCATTGACCTCTGTGTTAGAGTAAGTGAGCACGTTGTGAAAAGTGTGTGGTGCTTTTGAGTCAAATCTTGAGACAAGGATATTATGTTAGAGTGCTTAATCTGTTTTAATTATTCTTATTGTGATGAGTTATGAGAGTTGTTTAAAAAGGTTGTGTCTATGTGAAGTGTAGTTTTATTGCTCGAGGACGAGCAATGGTTTAAGTGTGGGGTGTTGATAGTAGGCTATAATTACGTATTTTAGTCGCTTATTGCACTCTAATTCACTGTACTTTATTTGTATTTGAGCTTTATTTGGTAGTGTTTTACACTTATTATGTATTTTATGCCTTGCAGGAAGTAATTCCGAGCTATTAATATAATTTGGAGCTAATTTGAATAAGTTGGAGCTTTGAAATCTGAGTAAAAGCCCAAGAAATTAAGTCGGGATCACATTCGGGGGTCGAGGACCAAGTCTGGATGTCAACAAAATGAGAAAGCAAAATTACTCTGAGAAAATTACACTACCGCCCCGTGCCATGCGTGGCTGGACACGGGGCGCTAGTGCAAATTTCCTGCAAAGTGAAATAATCAGCTCTCTCGATTTTCCCACTAATGCCCCGCATGGCGCGTCGCCCCATGCGGCGTGCCTGTGCAATATTTACAGAGTAAATATCTTATTTCGGCTAGAAAAAGGTGATTTCGTTTGGGGCCGACCCTACTTGGTATAAATACATGAAAAAAATATTATTTTCTGGACTTTTGATTTTGGAAGCTTTGGTAGAGCATTGGAGGATACAAGACACGTGATTCCATCATCTTTCCATCAATTCAATACGAGAGTTTGGATTGTAAAGTTAGATTGATGCTTTCTTATTCTTCAATTGTAATTGTGATGACTTCCCCTATGATTATGGAGTAATTTTCCTTAGAGTTTGACGGATGTGGTATTTTGATAAATATTTATGGATTTTAACTCTAGTTCATGCTTGAATTCGTTTATGGAGTTTTGAATTGTTGCAACTTTATTTATCAATTTATTTAATCGAAAGAGGAATATCTTGGTGATTATCTTTACATTATTTTGTTTGATTTAATTCATTGATTCTCTTAAATAATCGAAAGAGCTTGTTAAATTGTTGATTAAATCAAGTTAGGAGAATATTCGAGAGACGCTTTCCTAAGAATCAATCCATTAACGCATGCTTGCAAACTTCACAGTGCTTATGTTAGTTCACGTCGTAGAGTTAAGATTTAATCGAGAGATGAGTCTTGACTACACGTTTGAACTAATCATCGAGTGAATTCGTGAGAATCATTAGAACATAAGAGTGGATTAAACTAGAGTTAAATCCCGAATAGCTATCTTGCACCTATCTTGTCAAACCCTTATTCCTCACATTTATAAGAAACTAATTCTGCGAATCTCTAACTCCTTGTTGTCAATTGTCAATTGCTTTATTTTAGTAGTTAAACGTAGTTCATAATCATTACAAATCAAGCTTTGGTCATCCTGAATAGCGTTAAGCTATAAATTACTTGAGCATTGTTTAATCCAATCCATGTGGAGACGATAATTTACTATACTATCTTTGATTAGCGAGCATCAATTTCGTGTTGTATTTTGCGCTCGTCAACAATGTTAGGGGATTTTACATGGATTCTAGTGATTGAAATTATATATGATCTTAAGGTGGTAGATTAGGAGGTAGCTGAGCATTTTTTCTACTTCGTTCCGAGTGGGAGGCTGGTCTGATAAGGTTTTGTCCTAGCTAGGCTGCTAGCGATTATTGTTTTGTCCACACTATTCTTCTGTTTTCGTAGTACCGGGCCTTATTCACTGATTTTTGTTATTGTTTTTCATCTATTTTCTGGTTCTTATGATGTTACTATTATTCCCATGGTTCTATTTATGGTACTAATATGTTGTCTCTTATCGTCTTTTTGAGCCGATGGTCTTTCGGAAACAACCTCCTACTTCTCTGGGTAGGGGTAGGGTCTGCGTACACTCTACCCTCCCTAGACCCTACTTGTGGGAACACACTGGGTTGTTGTTGTTGGATTCTAGTGAAATTAAATACTATTTTAGTTCTTTTTTGGTTCCTCTTAATTTTTTTAAAGTCAAGTTTTAGTATTAGATCAGGTGTTATCACTTGTACTTACGGGCATAGAGCAACAAAGAAACTATCTCATGCACTACACAATGTTACGTAAGATTTTAAAAAATGCAATATCATAGAGAAATAATCAAATCATTTCACACTTAAAACCAATATTCCCTTCGTAATTACTCGATGATTTGATACCTAGAACTTACTAACATTGTCATTTCATTGGAAAACCTTTCTTCACAAAGAAAGACAAGGTAATTAGCTAAGAAAACCTTAGTTTATTTCACTATATTTTCTATGAACATCTTTGGGAGGATCAATTCTAGATAGATTTGAAAGTTAGCTAGCAATTTGGGATAGAATATAAAGCATTTAATTGGACCAAACATTGTAAAGTCCCCACGAGACGAATGAAGTCCCAAAAATGTGAGAATCCGAGGCATGATAAGATTTGCTTTTATGCCGAATATAATATTTTTGACGTAAAATGCCAAGATTTATTGGTCCTTTATCATTCCACATCTATGGTAAAAGAAGGCAAAAATCTTCTACGGAGTATTTATTTTCTCGTTATATGCTAAGTTGAGTTTTTGGATGATTAAGTGTTTACAGTAATAAATATATCTGGCCAAGCTTTCGGGGAGCCAGAAGTGCTTGTTTTTTTAAAGTACCTATTTGAAAGTGTAAGTTATATGCCCATAAAAATAGTTGATAGGAACAAAAAAGATCCGTAAACACTTCCCTCTTGTTTTTGTTCGTTTTCAATTTGACTTTATGTTTTTACGACGTGTAAAATGGGGAAATGGTGTGACACTGCGACTAGCTAATTAAACATTTGGAGAACATCATTAAAATCAATTAAGAATCTTCAAATTAAGCTCATTGTATCGAAAATGGATGGTACAACCTCTTTATTAAAGTAGGAATCGGCTGTTCATTCCAGTATTTCCTTTTATTTTTTATTTTGCTAGTTAGTAGGTGTTTGGACATAAGAATTGTAAAATCCCGAAAAAAAGTATAAATTTTCAAGTGAAAATAGAATTTAAAAATTAAAGTTGTATTTGGACATAAATACCATTTTGGTTTATTTTTGAATAATTATGAGGAATCTGAAGTGAAAATTTTGAAAAACTATTTTTTGGAGTTTTTCAAAATTTCGAAAAATTCTGAAATTTATTTTCAAGTGAAAATTGAAAATTTTATGACCAAACATTGATTTTGAAAAAAGTAAAAAGAATTAGTAAAAAAATTGAAATTTTTTATGGCCATTTACCAAATGGGCCCTTAGTTTTCCACATTGCAAATTAAGAAAAAAAGCTAATCAAATAATCCAAATAGTTATATTTGTTTTTCTTGATTTATTTGTGTTGGGTGGGAGTGGGACCATAAGGCCAGTACAAATGATTTTCTTCTTGGTGGACACTGATGGGGTCAGTTTTGTTCACACTAGATTTCATTGTTTATATTTTCTGTATTTGTTCGTTCTGAAAATATTTCCCTATCACACAGTTGTATAAACAGAAAATTAGATAACAGAACAGAAACCTAGGATCATCTTTTTCTGAGTAATTATTATAATTGGATTCTCACTTTCTTGTTTTCCTTAAGTAAATAAGCAATGTAAGGTAATAAATATCAATTTGGGCTGGAGTGAGAATGAGACATACAAAGAACTAAGGACTTTTATTCAAAAATTATAATATTAAAAAGTATTAAAAATGATAAAAGTTAATAATTTAGAGGGTAAAATAGTTATTTGACTACCGAAAGTTTGAGAAATCTAGTTGAATGACTTTATGTATGCTATAGAAATAATTAAGTGATTTTTTCGCTACAAACAAAAGAAACATAACTTTATAAATATAATTTTGAACAGTGGAGCGATCATAAAAAACGTACTCAAACTTTCGGGCATAATTGTTTCCATTCTTGTAAATGTGAGTAGTTTTTACACTATCATAAATGATGCCAGGTGAAATTTCTATCACCAAATTAACTTTTAATATTCAATCCAGAAACAATTATATTCTTCTTGGACTCAATCCTTTTTGACTTTTTCTTTCTCCCTTAATCTTTAATGTTTCTTAACTCATATATATAGTGACTATTATAAGCTGAAAGTTCGCGCAAAGTGGCTCCAGTGCAATGCCCAAGGCCAATTTCGATGGTTGACAATTAGGAAGCGAAGTTTTTTTAATGTTCTAAATTACTATTTGAGTTATTATTTAGCAAAACTTAATCTATACATAAAGTGCTTAATCGGTCGACGAACCGCCCTGCATCTTTGATTAGCTCACACTATAATTTTAATAACATTACAAGATCATTGATATCCGTATACAAAATTTGTGCAATGTTATAAAAATTGACAACCGAAAGGTCTTGACTCTAACGTAAAAAATTGAACTTTGACATTGTTTTGCAACTAACAGTAACGTCTAACTCTCAGTCAAGACATCCTTTTTTTAAGATAAAAAGAAATAGAAGAATTAACCTAAATAACAGTTCACTCAATGATTTAAACTAAAAATAGACAACGAATATGTAATATATGTATAATCCATGTATAATATATCTATAATTTATGTATGCTGGCTAGGAAAAGTAAACAGTAAATGAGTCCGATTTGGGTGAAGTTCCCAAAAAAATGCTCCATATAATTATGATGCAAAAACTATACAAGTAGCCCTTAAGCAATATAAGCATTTATGGGACCACCAGTTGTTGAATGATCAAAAGATGTATGCGACGTAATTTGATACTTATTTGTATTGTTAAAACAAGTTGCTTATATACGGTGAACTTGGATTTTCCCACGTAAAAGAGAAGAAAAATGTAAAAAGGAAAAAACTCAACCAAGTTTAAAGTGCTCATAATAAAGAAAAATTACAAAAACAAATCAGTTTATGACTTGATATCGATACAATGCTACCTAAAATTAGCTATTGTTTTCTTTCTTTCTTTCTTTTTGGGAGGTTGGTGATCATTTTTTCCTTTAATATATGGTTTTCTAATTTTTATATGGAAAAGTTATCACCATTACCTTGCAATTGCAATTATTCAATACATGCCTCTCTTTTATTGGATACTGTCGATTAATCTATGAGATTTCATCAGTAAAAGCATTACATTTTATGCTTAAACTAAGAAAGCATGAGTAATGCAAACGGAAGTTTATATAAAAATTAATGATATATATAAATTATGGAGAAATTAGAGGGTCAACACGAATAATTAAAGAACAAAGAAAAAGGCAAAAAGAAAAGTTCTATTTCAGGACATACTCCGAGTCAACTGCAATAAATTAAATGTAAGGAAGGACAAAAAAAAAGTAGTCCGATTCACAAAATATCTCGTATTCTCGCAAGGTAGGACCGTACTTCAAGGGTTGGGATGTAGACAACCTTATTCTATTGCAAACATTAGTGATTGATGTCACGGTTCGAACTCGTGACCGATAAATTACAGGAGACAACTTGACCGTTGTTCCAAGACACTCCTTCTAAACGTAGGGAAGATATACCCGAAACAAATAATATGTCTATATAATAAGGGGCAAAAGTTCTTTATACTTGAGGCAATGTAGTTGCAACAGCCCTAATTCAGTGCACGTTGCCATTTCTTGAAGGTTGACTTTCATTCTTTAACAATAATTGCTGTGGACTCTGGAGCAACATATTTGCTTCAACTGAGGTTTTGACTTTTATGAAAAAAAAAATTAAATTATAATGATAAACAACATAAGAACCCCTGAGTCATGTAACTCTGGTTGCTTGCAGGCTTAATGAAATAAAGAAACAAGAAAGAAGATTAGCCAAATCTTTTTTGAGAAAAAAAATCAAGAAATGGATCAATTGACCTTGTAATCATATCATTTGACAAAAGAAGTTTGACTTTCAATTACATGTGTTGTGCATATACACCATTTTTGTCCAGGTCAGATACAAAACAATTTAAAGTCAAAACACATGATTCATTTCTTCCAAAAGCAGTTTCATATATTAAAGGCCCATATAATTGAAAATTAATGGAAGATCGACGTGTCTGTTACAATTCTAATTTGATTAGTCAATTACTAATTAATTAGGCTCTAGTTCAAACTTTTCGAGGGAAGTTGATTACAGAATTCACTATCATGTGTTTGACATTATGTAACGACCCGATCGGTCGTTTTGAGCATTTGCACATCGCTCGGTAGTTTAAAGGCGTGAGTAGCTCCGTATGAGGTATTTTGACTTGTGTGAATCGTCGGTTTTGATTTTCAGGTTATTCGGGACTGATTTGGAAGAATGATTCTCAACTAGGGAGCTTTAAATTTGGAAGAGTTAACCAAGTTTGACTTTTAGCATTTGACCTCGGATTGGGATTTTGATGGTTATGTTAGCTCCGTTGGGTGATTTTGGACTTAGGAGCGCGTTCGGATTGTGATTTGGAGGTCCGTGGTTGAATTCGGCTCGAAATGACGAGAGTTGAAATTTTGGAAAGTTTGACCGAGAGTGGACTTTTTGATATTGGATTCAGATTGTGATTTCGGGATTTGGAATAGCTTTGTAATGTTATTTGGGACTTGTACGCAAAATTTGAAGTCATTCCGGATTGATTTGCTATGTTTCGGCACGAGTTATTGAATTTGAAAGTTCAAAGTTCATAGATTCCCATTTGAGGTGTGATTTGTCGTTTTGATGTTGTTATGCGTGATTTGAGGCCTCGAGTAGGTCCGTGTTATGTTATTGGACTTGTTGGTATATTCGGACGGGGTCCTGAATGGCTCGGATGAGTTTTGGACAAGGTTCGGATCATTTTACTTCATGTTGTTATTGCTGGTTCTGGTATGACCGCACCTGCGGTTGGTTTGCGCAGGTGCGATGGTCGCAGAAGCGACGAAGGGGTCGCAGGAGCGGAAATAGTGCTGGGTGAGGAAGACCGCAGAAGCGGAGATTTGGGCGCATATGCGGATACGCAGGTGCGAGGTGATAGAGCGCATGCGCAAGGTATTTCGCAGGTGCGGATGGTGGCTTGCACCTGCGATGTCGCAGAAGCGGATATGTTGTCCGCAGGTGCGAGGGTTGAGTCCTCAGTTGATTCCGCAGAAGTGGAGGTTATGTCGCAGAAGCAATGCCGCAGAAGTGGTTAATATGCCGCAGGTGCGAAAATGCTAGCAGAAGATATAAATCGAGGTTTTGGTTCTTTCTTCATATTTTGAGATATGGGACTCGGATTGAGGCGATTGTTGGAGCAATTTTCATCACAAGTATTGGGGTAAGTATTTTACACTTGGTTTTGATCTTATTCCGCGAATCTATCTTCATTTTTGGCAATTAGTTGATGAATTTTAAAGAGAAATTAGGGGTTTTGGCCTAAAGTTTCATAATGTATTTGAGTTTTGAACATCGAATTGGAGTCGGATTTGAGTAAAACTAGTATGGTTGGACTCGTAATTGAATGTGTTGTTAGATTTTGTAAATTTTATCGGGTTCCGAGATATGGGCTTGGGTTGGGCTTTTGGCCAATTTTTGGGCTTTTTTTTTCAAGATTTGATCTTCTTCGATCGGGATTGGTTCCTTTAGCATTGTTTGATGTACTTGAGTTATTTTTGGTTAGTTTTGAGCCGTTCAGAGGTTGGAACGCGCGGGATGGCATCTTTGGAGCATCATTTGGCTTGTTCGGTATTGATATTGGCTTATTTGAGGTAAGTAACTTTTCTAAACTTAGTGCTGAGGGTATGAAACCCCGTAATACGTATTATGTGATTGGTATTGAGGTGATGCATATGTTAGGTGACGGGCGTGTGGGCGTGCACCAAGTGATTTGAGACTGTTGTTTTCATGGCACTGTATAGTAGTCCTATTTTGTTGATATCCGTGCTTTCACCATGTGATAATGTAATTGAGCTGTCAATCATGCTAGATATCATGTTTAGGCTTTATGACGATATTGTTGGGACCCATAGTGGTTGTTTCTTGATGTCATTTCGCTGATTTCATTGATATTTCGTGCTAAGTCATATTCATGCATTCATATCATATCTCAGTCTCAGTTGTTATTTATTGATACATCATATCATTGTTGTCGGGCTAGTTTCATGACATTGTGAGCCCGTGAGTGAGACTGGAGAGATTGATGACTAAGTGAGGCCGGGGGCATGTTTGTGAGGATATTGATACTATAGCACGTGAGTTGTCTGTGTGGATCCACATATTGATACTATAGCACGTGAGTTGTCCGTACGGATCCAGATATTGATATTATGGCATGTGAATTCCCCGTGCGGATTATAGCGCTTGGGCTATAGGAGCCCCTCCGGAGTCTGCACACCCCTAGTGAGCACGTTTGATATTATTGAGGGATGGATCTTCTCTAGACATTGATTTTGTTCGAAGCATTATATACCTGGAGATGGATCTTCTGCACGGTCCGGACTGGCCTTCCTCGGTCCTGAGTGACTGATGGTCAGTGATGTATATATTCCGGGATGGATCTTTCCTGGGACGTATGGGCCATATACAGTACCAAGTGGTTGAGCATGATGAGCGGAAAGTGTGAGACAGTGAGATTGAGTACTCTGATAGTGTGAGTACATGATTCATCTCTGAGATACATGGCATTGGTATGCACACATGACATACAGCTATATAGATGCATTTTTCCTCATGCTGTACGGTATCACATCATTCATGACTTTTTAAATACATTGATATGTGGGCATAGATTGGTATTTCACACTTGATATCTGGAAAGAAAATAAAACATCTTATTTATTATGGAAAGGATATTTGAAAACATTACAGTTTTTAAATTTACTCGTATTTTTGGCTTTTTCGGTAAAAGATTTGGGTTCTTCACTGAGATACTTGAAAAGAAATGCCTATTTCTTTGGAACTGTGAACGTACTGAGCATTTTATTTCTGAGATACTCTTTTGTTACTTGTACTAAGCTGTTATAAACTGTTGTGGAATATTGGTGTTGGACCCGATCTTGTGTTAGCTCGTCGCTACTTTCAACCTAAGGTTAGGTTTGTTACTTATTAAGTACATGGGGTCGGTTGTACTCATACTACGCTTCTGCACCTTGCGTGTAGATGTTGGCTGCTGATGTTGTTGTGTTCGATGGGAGCTGGATTTGAAGATGTACCTGCGTTCCGGTTGTAGCTGCTTCTTGTTCGTGGTAGCCTTAGATCTATAAAATTCTATTTATGTACTTTTCAAACAGATGATGTATTTATTTCATTTCAGCTTTGTAAATTTTATTCTTAGAAGCTCATGATTTGTACTACCGGTTCTTGGGGAATGTATCAGATTCAGATAATTTCTTTACTTAATTGCTTTATAAATTGTTATTGGAATTGGTTAGTAGTCAATTGGCTTACCTAGCGGATTGAGCTAGGTGCCATCACGACTATTCGAATTTTGGGTCGTGACACAATAATAAACTATTATGTCACATAAGATTAGCTAAGTCTTGAGGAGATTCTTTAAGAAACTGATTATTCAGAGACCATGAGTCCGTTAAGGTTAGTTGATTGAAAGTAGGTGTAAGCATTAATTAAGTGCTGAATTCTCAAGTTTTAAAACTATGTAATTACGTGTTTAGATAAAAATATTAAAATTAATAATAAACAATATGTGTTTAGTGAAAAAAATTTAAAATGCGCTTAAAATTATTTAAAAAAATTATAATTCAAAAAGCATTCTACAAAGCTAACACATAATGACAATATGAAATCAAGAGGAAGTTACAAGTTTTGCTTTTGGAAGGGTATTTGAGAACCGAAAAAGTGTTAGGATAAAAGAGTAATTTTTTTAATCAAATTAAAAGTGATTATAGGCTAAAACATCAAAAAGGGGTGATCAACTTATGACTTTTACCTAATCTTAGTGCATAGCGTAAAATCGGTTGGTATTAAATACTCGAATAATAGAGAGACACGTGGAACCGGAGTCAGATGGAAAGTGAGGCAAGTGAAAACCAAGACCGGAAACAACAACTTCAGTTGACACGAGGTAGACCCCGAAGAGAATACTGCTAACGAAGACAAATGAATGTTTGCCACCCGATGGCATTCAATGAAGAATATTCTTCAGTATTAAATACACAATTCGTTACAAAGAATTTTGGCATTCATGGTCTGCCGTTACACATTCATCAATGGCCCCCATAATTGTCATTTAAGAGGGGGTTGATCCTAGGACCTTGTTCCCTTAGTGCTGCTATAAATAGTGACTTCAACAACCATTGTAGGACACGAATTTTCTGACAAACTTATGCTACATATTATTCTAAGTTCAATAATACGTTATTTCTCGTCTATTGATAGTCTTATTATTGCCTTCAAAAACTCAGCTCCCGGAACCAAGCTATTTGCTGTCTTATCTAGATTTCAATGCTAAGTCTTGCATTTTATTTAATTTATTTATTATTTTGGGATCAAATCGATTCTCGTGTCTATAAACCATGTTACAAATTCAATTGTACCGTTTTATGGGCAAACAATTTGGCATCCACCGTGGGGCTTAGACAGTTGCGTAATTGAGTTGATCCTTGCATCTATTACTAATCTGTTTAATTCTTTATTTTTTAGCAAAAAATCATAAAAAATGGTAGATAACGATGTCAACATCGCACAGAACGTTGAGGCCCAAGGAAATCTGCCTCAACACGAAGATTCGATCAGTGATACCCCCCCCCCCCCCAACTAGGAGGATGTGGCCACGCTGGTCCATGGAGGACACTATCTACGACACGTTCAGGAGGCAACTCCTGATGATACTGAAGAAGAGCACGTTGTGGAAATGATGAGAATCCTAAGGGAACAACAAAAGGCTATTATAAGCCATATCTCGCGACAAGATCAGGCCATGACAAAGTTGAGACAAGTGTTATCTGGTGCTTCCAACAACGCGAACGGAAGAGATCCAGTTCCTCCCGGTGCTCCCGCAAACCAAACAACACAAAGGGTAACACCCCGAGGTGTAAGGTCGGCTTCGACGGGGCCGGGGGAACGGTAGCAAATCTGGTAACAATAATAGGAATGATCCCTTTAAAACCGAACTCATGTATTTTATGAGGGAATAAATGCCCGAATAGACCGAATCCTGCGCGCGCCGCCAGTGTTGAAAGGATCGGACTCAAAGAAATACACCCAGTTGCCATTCAAATTGAGCGCGACCCCCAGCATTAATACCGAAGTGGTTCAAAATCCCAGACAACTTCTACAACGGTGGTGAAAAGAAATGACTTAACTCCACACAAGTTTGAGTTAGTCTTGTTGAAGAGGTTCGGGAGTCCCTCACGAAGGGGGCCTTGATATGGCATTCACTACTACCCGAGCACTCAATAGATTTCTTTGAAATGCTCATGGATTCTTTTATCAAGGCTCATGTTAGGGCACCGGGATGGTGCAGGCCCGAAAGGCCTATATATTCAGAATTACGCAAGGAGAGTCTGAATTTCTGCGAGAGTTCGAGACTTGATTTCGGAAGGAAAGGATGTTACTAACGGTCGTGCCAGATTAGTGGGCGGCTGAGGCATTTACTAAGTGCCTGAACCCAAGGATCTCTGACGCTTTCCGAAAATTGAAAGAAAGACTGCTTGGTTTCCCGACATCAACCAAGGTTCTGGATCGAGAAAAGAATAAGGAAAAGTTGAAGGATGATTTCGACACAGATCGGCGATCCATTAAAGGTCGGTTTTTGCCCTACGAAAGGGCTGAAGGACACGATAGAGTTTTTCGGTCGGCGGACAGGCTCACCACTAATAGGAGAGTTGACTTTGGCCGAAATAACAGATCGTTGCAGGAAAAAGAGATATCAGGCTCCCGGTATTCCACCTACCCAAGATTATACGACTATAATTTCAATGTTAGCGTGATGGAATTGGTATTGGCGTTGTGGAACATTAAGAAAGCATGGTTCTCGAGGCCGATAAGATCGATCCATTCAGAGGGATCCTAATCTCTGGTGAGTATCATGGGACTAACGACCACCAGACTGGGGACTGCCGACATATGCGCGAGGAGGTGGCAACATTGCTGTAAAATGGCCATCTGAGAGAGTTCTTAACATGATTAGGACCGGCTCATCTGCGCAATCGGGATAACGCGGAATTCTCGAAGATAGGAGAAGATATATCTCGTCTAACGATTAACATGATTTTATTGGTGTATCTTTTTCAGCAGCAGAAAAGACAAAAGTACCTGTGACCCATAGCAAAATATTCTGGGAAGTCGCCGAGGATGATATCACCTTCACGGAGGAGGATGCCAATGGACTCCTACTACCGCACAACGATGCCCTGGTAATTTCTCTTAATATTTTAGATTTTAAAATTAAACGTGTTTTGGGGGACCCAGGGAGTTCCGCCAATATTATCCAATGGAGAGTACTGGAACAAGCCAAGCTATCTGTAAGCATCATTCCGACTACAAAGCTCCTCGTCGGGTTTAACTTAGCAAGTGTGACAACCCGAGGGGAGATCCTGCTGCCTACAAACGCCAAAGGGGTCATGAAGACGGCCCAATTTGAAGTAGTAGACGGCAACATGGGCTACAACATTATTCTTCGAAGACCATGGCTACACGAGATGAAGGTTGTGCCATCAACATACCATCAACTTCTAAAATTCCCAACTCCATAGGGTATTAAACAAATAAGAGGGGATCAACCGATAGTAAGGGATATGAACGCTATCTCGGTTTCCAGTAGTAAAGAGAAGGAACATGAGGCATAGCAATTACATGAATTGACGCATGCTCCCGAGCCAAACAAAGTCGACAATGGGGAGGAGCCATCGGAATCCTATCACGTACCAAGATATTTTTAGGTACCAGAAGAAACGGAGGCAACCAAATCCACAGCGAAAGAACTCGAACAAGTCGCATTGTTCGAGAAGTTCTTAGAGAGGAAGTTCCACCTGGGGACATGATTAAACCCCGAGCTCAGGTCAGCATTTATAGAATTTCTTAAATATAATGTTAATTATTTTGCGTGGTCGCATGTGGACATGACATGTATTCCTCTAGAGGTGGCCGTGCACAAGTTAAGCCTGGATCCCAACATCCCTCGGGTAAGGTAGAACAAATGCCATTGCCGAGGTCAGAAACAAGTTTGTCAAAGAAAAAGTAACTCGATTGCTTGATATCGGTTTAATCCGGGAGGTAAAGTATCCTGATTGGCTAGCTAACGTAGTAGTAGTTCCAAAAAAGAATAATAAATTTTGCATGTGCGTAGATTGTAAGGATCTAAAAAAGGCGTACCCAAAAAACTCGTTCCCATTACCAACCATTGATCAAATGATTGATGCGACGGTCGGGCACGAGTTGATGAGTTTTCTCGATGCCTTTTCTGGGTACAACCAAATCAGAATGAATCTGGAGCCATTTACCAAAGGCTTGTGTACAAAATGTTCGAAAATCAAATAGGAAAAACAATGAAAGTTTACATAGATGATATGCTGGTTAAGTATTTGAATGCAGGTGATCATCTGAAGCACTTCCAAGAAAACTTTGACATCCTAAAGAAGCACAACATGAAGCTTAACCCCGAAAAGTATACATTCAGAGTCAGCTCCGGTAAGTTCTTGTGTTTCCTGGTGTCATAGAGGGGGATCGAAGTCAATCCCGATAAAATTAAAGCCATCGAAGACATTCCTGATCATCTATCAAATGTGAAAGAGGTTCAGAGGTTAACTAGAAGACTGGCCGCTTTAAGCAGGTTCATTTTTCGGTCTTCAGAAAAATGCCATCACTTCTTCTAATTTCTATAAAAGAAGAACAACTTAGAATAGACTCCGGATTGCCAGCAGGCCTTGACAGATTTGAAAAGGTATTTATCGAGCCTTCTGTTACTACCAAAACAGGAGGAAGGCGAACAATTGCTAATTTACTTAGCTGTCTCGGAGGTAGCGGTAAGTGCTGTTTTAGTCCACGAAGATGAAGGTACGCAATCTCCTATCTATTACGTTAGTAAAATTTTAATGGGAGAGGAAACTCGCTACCCACACCTTGAAAAATTGGCCTTAGCTCTCGTAGTCGCCGCTCGAAAGCTTAGGCCTTATTTTCAATGCCACCCGATAGCCGTGGTGACAACCTTTCCCCTGCGGAATATCCTTCACAAACCTGAATTGTCAGGTCGACTAGCCAAGTGGGCAGTTAAAATGAGTGAATTTGACATAGAGTATAAACCAAGGAATGCGATCAAATCACAAATTTTGACCGACTTCGTGGCCGATTTCAGTCCCGCACTGCTGCCTTTGGCCACCAAAGAAGGGGTGATGGTGTCGGAAACGACATCAAGAGTCTGGACCTTGTTGACAGACGGAGCTTCTAACGTGAAAGGGTCCAGGCTCGGGGTAAAACTAATTATGCCCTCAGGAGAAACCCTGAGGCAGGACATAAAAATTATTCCCTTGACTAACAATGAAGCCGAGTATGAGGCTTTGATTACAGGACTTGAACTGGCCCGGGGACTAGACTCCGAGGTCATTGAAACCAAATGCGACTCCCAACTAGTAGTAAATCAGGTATACGAGATCTTCGACACCTAAGAGGAACGCATGCAACAATATGTAGTGAAAGTCCAGACTCCGCTCGCACGATTTAGAGAATGGTCAATTACCCACATCTTGAGAGAAAAAAATGCTGAAGCAGACACATTGGCTAATCTGGGCTCGTCTACAGAAATGAAGGGATCATGCTCCGATATGGTCGTACAACTCATGCATTCGGTATTGGATGTGGACGGTTATTATGAAGTAAATGCAACCAATTTGGTCTGGGACTATAGAAATGAGATCATCGACTATCTTGAACACAACAAACTACCCGAAGATCCAAAGGCATCTCGGGCACTCCGCACCAAAGCAGCTCGTTACAACTTCTGGGGAGGCCAGTTGTATAGAAAGTCTTTCCAAGGATCGTTGGCCTGATGTTTAGGAGCCTCCGAGGAAAATTACGTCATGAGAGAAATTCACGAAGGAATCTATGAAAATCACTCGGGTGAAGACTCATTAGTATTAAAGCTAATTAGGGCAAGAGACTACTAGCCCCGGATGGAATAAGATGCTAAGGCATTTGTTCAGAAATGCGACAAGTGTCACTGCCATGCGTCGTTGGTACATCAACCGGCATAACTATTGTATTTAGTATGATCACCTTGGCCACTCATGAAATGGGGATAGAAATATTCGGTCCGCTGCCGCCAACTCTCGATAAGGTAAGATTTCTTTTGATTTTAACTGATTACTTCTCTAAGTGGGTTAAAGCAAGTCCTTATTAAAAAAATCGGCCAGTGTGAACTGGTCGATTTCTTATGGGAGAACATAATTTGCAGGTTCCGAATACTAAAGGAAATAGCATGTGACAACGTGCCATAATTTATTGGCGCCAATTAAAAATCTAAAAAAAAAAGATTGGAAGTAACCAAAGGTAAATGGCACGAAGAGTTACCGGGAGTGCTATGGGCATACCGAACGATGGACAAGTTAAGCACGAGAGAGACACCTTTCTCTCTTGTATACGGAGCAGAAGCCTTTATCCCGATGGAAGTGGGAGAACCTACCATGAGATACTTTCGGATGGACGAAGAAGCAAACAACAAAGCGTTGCTGGTTAGATTGGAGCTGCTTAACGAACACATGGACATGGCACATATAAGAATGGTGGCCCAGAAACAAAGAATGGAAAGATAATATAATCGAAGATTCAATCTCTGTTATTTCAAAGTGGGAAACTTGGTTTTAAGAAAAGTGACTCAAAATACCAGAGAGCTCAATGCAGGGAAGTTGGGTCCGACATGGGAAGGCCCTTACCGGATTTTAGCTGTCACCGGAAAAGATCATATGAACTGGAAAATCAAGACGGAGTAACTGATGGTAGGCTAGAAACCCGTGTTTTAGCCATCTTTTGCACTTTAATTACTATATTTTACATGTGTATGAGCTCAAATAATAGTGAATTGCACTTATTATATGTTTTATGCCTCGCAGGAAATGATTCCGAGCTATTAAGATAATATGGAGCTAAATTGAACAAGTTGGAGCTTTAAAGTCTGAGTAAAAGCCCAAAAAATTAAGTCAGGATCACGTTCGGGGGGTTAGGAGCCAAGGCTGGATATCAAAAAGTGGAGAAAACAATTTACTCTGAGAAAAAATCACAACCGCGCCGCATGGGGTGTCGCAAGGTGTGGCGCGGCAGTGAAAAATGGATTGTTTGACAAAAATCTACTCTCTGAAAATTTACACTAGCGCGACGCCAGGCGCGATGCATAGTGTGACATATTAGTGTATTTTCGCGGTCCAATTTTTCCACTTCGACTTAGAAAGGATAGTTTCGTCCAGGCCCATTCCTATATGGTATAAATACACCAAATATACAATTTTTAGAGGACTTTTTGACCTTGAAATCTTTGGGAGAGCATTGGACGCTACAAGACACATGATTTCATCATCTTTCCGTCAATTTGATACGGGAGTTTGGATTATAACGTTAGATTGATGTTTTCTCACTCTTTAATTATATTTGTGATGACTTCCTCCATAATTATGGAGTAGTTTACCTTAGGGTTTGACATGATTTGGTGACTTGGTTGTTGTTTATGGATTTGACAACTGTTTAATTGCTTGAATATATTGGAAGAGCTTTAATATAGTTGTGATTTTATTCTTTATAGTGTTTAATCGAAAGAGGAACATCTTATTGAGTATCATTGCAGCGTATATCTTAGTTTATTTTTGTGATTCTTTGAAGTAATCAAGAGAGCCTTTTGAGTTATCGTTTAAATTAAGATTGAGAAATATTCGCGAGAAGTTTCTCTTAGATCAGTCTTACCAATAGATTCTTGCAAGTTTCACCGCACCCCATATTAGTTTATTTGAAAGATTTAGATTTGATCGAGAGAGGAGTCTGAATCGAAAGCATAAGCTAATCACCTATTGAGTTCATGAGAATCGATAGAACCTCAAGAGTGAAATATAACAGTATCATATCCAGAATAACAATCTTGCACATATCATGTCAAAACCCTTATTTCTCATATTGATAAGAAACCAACTCTGCTAATCTCTAGTTCTTTACAGTCAATTGTCAATTGCTTTACTTTAGTAATTAATCAGAGTTCGTAATCATTCCAAATCAAGCTTTGATCATCCTGAATAACAGATAACCCAAAAATTACTAGAGCATTGTTTATATCCAATCCCTGTGGAGACAATATTTTAACTATACTATCTTTGGCTAGCGAACATTAATTTCGTGTTCTGTTTTGCGCTCGCCAAATTTTGGCGTCGTTGCTAGGGATTGACAATCAATAGTGTTCAAAATTATTTTTGGTGCTAATTCAGGAACCTATTTTATTTTATTTTATTCTTCACTGGTTTTCTCTTTCGGTGTCAGGCAGCAGGTTGACTTCTCTAGTGTATGACTCGATCTTTTGCAAAAGAATTGATTCCATATAATCCAGAGGTGGAAAAACGTCTGCGACAGTTGAAGAAAGAGAATGAACTTCTTGGGGAAACCTTCAACCCAAGAACACACGACTAATAACTATAACGACGGGGTAGATTTAGCTGCAAGAGAGGAAGCACAATATAGAGAAGACGATGCACGAATAACATCTGGGCAACCCGTAGAGTTGCTGATGAGACTATCGAAGATGATGAGGGTCGAAGATTCAATCTAAATCAACCCTTGGTTGAAGACCAGTTCAAAAATATGGTACCTAAGCCTGGTAGAGCATTGGGTGATTATGCCATACCAGTCTATAATCAGGGATTGTCCAGTGTCAGACCCCCATCTATAGCAGCGAATAATTTCGAGTTGAAGCAAAGTTTGGTTCAAACTATCCAGAACAACTATGTCTTCAGAGGGAAGGTGAATGAAGATCCTAACACTCACTTGATGGATTTTGAGGAAATCGTGAACATCTTCCAGTACAACGGAGTGTCAAAAGATGCAATCTACTTAAGGGCATTCCCCTTTTCACTGAAGGATGATGCATAGCACTGGCTTCGTAGCTTACCAATTGGGTCGATCAGGACAAGGGAAAATATGACTAAAATGTTCCTTGACAAATACTTATCAGTTGCAAAAATAGTGAAATTCAAAAGGGAAATTCACAACTTCTGCCAGAAGGACACTGAAACTGTTTTTGAGGCTTGGAAAAGATTTAAGGAGATAGTGAGAAAGTGTCAGTATAATGGAATTGAATTGTGGATGCAACTTTAGAACTTTTGGGATGGACTGACACCTTCCTCACGACGAACTTTGAGCACTGCAGTTGGAGGTCCTTTAATGAAGAAGACTACTGAAGAGATTATTTCAATTCTTGATGAGCTCTCTGAAGATGCTAACAAATATCCTACTGAGAGTAATGATAGAAGAAAATCAGCTAGGGTTCATCAAGTGGATTCCAACATATTAGTGCAAGCCCGGCTAGAAGCTATGGCCAAAGAGATAAGAAAGTTGACCTTAGCCAAGGTCCAAAGCCAATCATCATCAATTTGTGACTTCTGTGAAATGGGTCATCCAACGCATGAGTATCGGGCCTCAGTTGTAGATGAAGTTGTATGTGGGATGCTTTGACAGAGAAAACTACCAGAGAGGTAATAATTTTAACTCTATGGGGCAGAGGCACCGGGTCTTTTCTTAGAATTTACCAAATGGTAGTCTAAATTTATGGAAGCATAATAATCAGAGACCCCAAGGACAAGGAACTCTAGTAATTCAGAATCAGCAGAGGAAGCAATACCATCCTCCACATACTAATCAGTCTACATGGAAGATCTAATGACGACTTTCATTATAAAGACGGATGAGAAATTTGAAACTCATAATACAGCTATTCGAAACTTAGAGAGGCAAGTGGGGTAGATTACTAGTCTGTTATTGAGAGGTCTCCAAGAACTCTCCCTGCTGATACTAAAATAAATCCAAAAGAGACAATAAATATAGTGTCTTTGAGGAATGGGCACGCATTGGAGAATCGCAAGGAAAAACAAAAGGATGAGTTGATTGAAAGACATGTAGAGATTGTGGAGGAGCAGAAAAATGACAACATTCAAGAAGGTGAAGGGATGGTAGATGATGGTCTGAAGAAAAAGGGGAAGACTAGAGCTTAGAAGAAGAAGAAATATTAGAATGCAATAAATCTGGAGACTGAAGAAAGTAAATATATGCCTGCTCTATCTTTCCCGCAGAAGAAGAGAATAGAGAAGCTGGACAAACAATTCAGGCGCTTTCTAGAAGAGCTCAAAGAGGTGCATGTGAATATACCTGTCACATAGGTGCTTTCACATATGCCAACTTATGCTAAATTCTTGAAGGAGATATTGTCCAAAAAGCAAAAAATGGAAGGGACATCGGTTGTCAAGCTCACAGAGCATTGTAGTGCCATTCTGCAAAACAAGCTCGCTCAAAAGTGTAGATTCAGGTGCTTCTATTAATCTTATGCCTTTGTCTATTTTCGGGAAATTGGAGGGAGAGATTGAAGAAATTAGGTCGATACCTGTGTCCTTGTAGCTGGCGGATCAGACCACAATCATACCTGAAGGAATAATGGAAGATGTGCTAGTTTGGGTGGGAAAATTTATGTTCTCTGTGTACTTTATCGTGGTGAACATGAAAGATAATAGGGAGTTCCCTCGAATTCTAGGGAGACCCTTCTTAGCTACTGGCAGAGTGATTTTAGACACTCAAGCAAGGCAGCTCATACTCAGAGTGGGGAAAAAAAGGGTGGTCTTTAAGATGGAACAAGCAATGAGGCCCCTTAAAGAACTAGATAGAGAGAGTAAGCATGATATGTGTGGGGTGTATCCAAAGAAGTCAGAAAAAAAGCTCTCAGCAAGGATGTGTGCACGGGGTCGGGCATGAAAAGAAGATTCCGACTTTGATTCATACCCCGACTAGATGAATTAGGGGAGTTTTCTTTACCTCTTGCTTTTTATTTGAGTGTCATGGGGACATGCTACAATTTAAAGTTTGGGGTGGGAGATGTAAAATGTACGTGTATATTTGTTTTCTTTTATTTTGTTTGAAAAAAAACAATTGACTTTTCCCGATGATGGATTTCCTCGACTGTCTTCTTGAAGGATCAAAGTCGAAGGAAAAAAATTTATTTTTCTTAGGTAGCGTAACAATTACCCCATAGTTTTTTTTTTGTGTCGCGGTTCTTTTCCAAGGGTTTTTCTTGAATCGGGTGTAGCTAGTTTTTATTTTGTTAGGAAATTGGAAAACTTGTGCTATGGTATTAAATAGAGATGACTTTTCTTGACTTTATTGCGACTTGAGAGTAGTGAGTGCCTTAGTTGTGGCGTCTAGGATTAGTTCTTGACTCATATATAAGTGCCTTAAAATATTTGATTTTGATGTTGCTTAACTGTTTTGATTAAGAGTCGGGATAGACCCGGTCCTAAGTGAGTTATGTGCCAACGTGTGTGTGAGATTTTGTTGATATTTTGCGCATGTCAGTTGATGTCTAGAACTTGCACGGTGTGTTTGCAAAGTGAAATGGCAGTCTTGTTCAATTTAGGAAGTCATATAGGCATTTCTTTATTGATCCAATTATATGTTTATTACCCCCCAAATTGTTGTGTATCCTAGTTAGCCTCTTTGAGCCTATAATCCTACTTTTTTGGCAACCACACTGCAAGACTTGTCCTTGTTTGAATTGACTATCTATTTGAACCTTCTACCTCTCTTGAGCACTTGAATTTGTTATGAACATGTAAAAGCTAAGTTGAGGTATGGTCGAATTTTTGAGTGAAACTATTGAAAAGGGGAGATGTATGTTAAATTATGAGAGCCACTTGTAGGGCATTGAAAAAAAAGGTTAGTTTGCTCGTAAAAAAAGAATTAGAACTTAGAAAAGAAGAAAAAAATTTGATTCCTTGCTAGTGGTAGTTCTCATCCTGTTTGTGCTTAAAGATATTGGGAGCTTGATGCTATTATGTGTGAAGGTTGGGGTTTGGTTCAATACAAGTGTGGGGTTTAGATTGCTAATATTTATATATTAAAGTGTTCAGGGATGTGTAGTCACTATATCCAAATGTATCCTACCCGTCCTGCAACCTACATTACAACCAAAATAAAGTCCTACTTTATCTTTGACTGAATGAGCTCAATTAATAGAGTATTACATCACGGGCAAGCATATGGTACGTTTTCTGTGGCGCATGAAATTTATTTCTGAGAGTGAGTTAATTCTTCCTAGCTTGAGTTCCTATTTTTTTTTGAATGTTGTTGTGTGGAACTACTCTTTCTCTTTGGTGTGAGGGCACATGATTTGCGAAGGAAAGGTAATGTCTTTGGCCTCTGTGTTAGAGTAAGTGAGCGGGTTTTTGAAAAATACATGGTGCTTTTGAGTCAAGTCTTGAGGCTAGGATGTCATGATAGGGTGCTGGTTTGCTTTAAATATTCTTGGAAAGATGTGTTAGGGAAGTTGTCTGATGAGAAGGTTGTGTCTATGTGAAGTGTAGTTTGATTGCTCGAGGACGAGTAATGGTTTAAGTGTGAGGTATGGACGGTAGGCTAGAAATCCGTGTTTTAGTTAGAGTTTGCACTCTAATTACTGTATTTTACATGTGTTTGAGCTCAAATGATAGTGAATTGCACTTATTACTTATTTTATGCCTTGCAGGAAATGATTCCGAGCTATTAAGATAATGTGGAGCTAAATCGAACAAGTTAAAGCTTTGAAATCTGAGTAAAAGTATAAGAAATTAAGTTGGGATCACGTTCGGGGGTCAGGAGCCAAGGCTGGACATCAAAAAGTGGAGAAAACAATTTACTCTGAGAAAACATCACAGCCGCGCTGCATGGCGCGTAGCAAAGTTCCTAATGGGAAATGAATCTTGCTATCAGACCAAAGATTATCCAACCATTCACTAGTAGAAGTGTTCCAATTCGCATTCGAACATTGGGGGGGGGGGGGAGATATGAGAATATGGCAACCTGATTAGCCATAAGTAATGGAAATTTCTTTTTAGCACAAGAATATATCATTGGGACCGGGACTGCGCGGCCAGCCCCGTAGAAACAAGTTGTAAAATTAGCCATAAGTAATGGCAATTTCTTTTTAGCACAACGAATGCTTATGTACTTTTAAAAATGGGAGGAATAAATTAAAGTCCTTTTATTTTTATCTTGTTTCTTGTCCAAACGATGAATTAATTTTATCATTTGAAAGTTAATCAAGTACTTTAAATGCTATTGCCGGAATGAACATGAGACATCCTTTTCAATAGCATTGTAAACATATGAGGTCCCTCTCTTATGAAACTCTCACATTAAAGGGTTGGTTCCGGAAGAGTTTATGCCTAGAACCCAAATGCTATCGAGGAAAAATGCATCTGAAGCCTTGCATAATTCGAGGCAAAAAAGTAAACTTAGTGCAATGCTTAAACGAAAAGCGCTTTTATATAACAAATGTGCCAAGCAACACAAATACAAAAGTATGAAATAAAACAACAAAGGGAAAAGAAAGCAAAAAACTAAACTATTGTGTCCCAGAACTTGGGGGAAGAAAAGCGTATGCACCCCCAAGAGAAGTAGGCGGATCTGCCACCGGCTCGAGATCTTGGCCTTCATCATCATCCCCTTCAAGTTCCTCCTCAGTTCTTGAGAACTCAGAACCGGAACCACAAGAGTCAGTTGCATCATATCGAACTATGAGGCACCTCCAGGCAGTTGATTCCAGCTCACGGGCCATGGCGATCCCGACGTCAAAATCAATGACTCCCATTTTGGCCTCTTCCAAGGTTTTTATCCTCATGCTATACATAGAATGTGTTTTTTCAACAATGAGGGAATCCGCTCGGTGCTGGAGCTTTGATTTAAGCTGATCAACCTCGGTCGAAAGGCTATCCCGCTCAGATTTTGTGGCCCTAAGGCTGAGATCAAGGTCACAGATAGTACAGATTTAAACCTTATTGTGTTCCATGACCCTCTTATACTTCTCCTCCATCTGGGCACGTTTCTCCTAAGCAGCAGCAAGCTCTTAAGCTTTGGAGTTCAAGGCTGCCTCCAAAGTATTCAGTCTCTCTATAAAGGCAGCCTCACGCTCGACAGCAGCAAGAACAACATTTTGGACCTTAGACCATTTAGCCTTGGCTTCTTGAAATTGTACATTTCATTGGGAGGCTTCATGGCTAAGGTTCGTCACTTCCTATTCGCTCGGCTGCAACCGTGCCTCCAACTCACGCTTCAGCAGCTTGTGCTTCCAGGGCCGGAAGGCGAGCAGCAATTTGGTCCCTCTCAGCCAACAGTTGATCCCTCTCGGACGTAAGCTTTTCTTTGTCAAGGATCAACTTTTGAGCCCTAGGAAGCAAGGAAGTTGTCCTGCGAAGCAAAAATCCAAGTTAGAAATCCTTTTATAACAAATCAAGGGAAAGCAAACAGCAAAGAAAACGAGTACCATGCCGTTGTTGCATTGTGCATGACATTATTTATCATACACACCCCCGAAAGAGAGTTTATTTTCTTCTTGTATTTCTATGAAGCCAGCGGCTTCAGATAATTGGAGAGTTCCACGACCGGAACAATAGATGGCACTCGATAAAGATCAAGAGGGAGACGCTCCTCCTCCTATGTGGATTTGCAGAGGGAGCAAATAGTTGTGCCCCAAATTCCTCTGGGGACTGGGGAGGGGGACATCCTCCTCTCGGGTGTCTACGACCGGTGGGGGTGATGTTGCAGTTGCTGGTGATGAAGGTATGACCGACGTGGAAGGAGATGAAGTTGATGGGGTTGTGGGTTGAGAAACAGCTGCGGCAAAGGCAGTGCTGGTTGTACGTTGCTCATCAACCAAAAACGGAAGAGGCCAGGTACTCAGCCCCATAGCACCGGGAGCAGCAACTGGGGCTCAAAGGCAAGAATTGGCATTCTTCACTATATCACACTCTCCCTAGAGTGCTTGGACGTCGTCCTCGGTTGGTGTTATAAGCTCTTCAGATTAAGCATTTTGTTGAGCTGATGAAGGTCGTTGTCTCCTCTGTAGGGAAGCCCTTTCATCACTGGCTTCCCCATCATCATCAATCACCATAGTAGTTGCGGTTGGCTCGGGCGCGACGTTCTTCACCTTTTTACTTTTGCCCTCGGCCGAGGAGGAGCGCCGCCTTTTTGGTTGGTTGCTCTCCTGTCGGGGACTCCGAGAGGAAGCACTTGTACCGGAAGCTGATCTGATGGCGCATGTTTGGGTGAAGGCCTCCTCGCAGCCTCTGCGGGATCAGCCAAAATGTCCTCCTCGGGGACGGTAACAGAGCCCTGTAGAAGACCTGAATTCAACGGAAAGAGAAGTTAACTAATTTTCTTATACACAAAAATGAGATAAAGACAAGATTAGTTTCGCAAATCAACTTACTCTGATTTTTGGCCTTCTACCCGTGTTTGGGGGCCAGTTCTTTCCACCGGCGGGCCTCATGCGTGGTAATATCTAGAATCTTCAGGACCCACTGGTCCAAGCCTTCAACCCTTAGTGGTGTCCGCCGAGTTTCTAAAATAATGAAAAATGAAGGATCAGTAAAAACATTAAATAACCTTTTATCAGAGAAAAGACAGACGTTAAACTTACATGTACGAGTCCATGACTCAAGGAAAGATGGAGTTGTGGCCAGGATGATATCCCTGGTGGCAAAAACAACGAACCGCTCCATCCATCAACGGTCATTGTCTTCATCCATGCTGGTGAGCAAAGCATGGTGGCCATGTTTTCTAAAGTTTATTACTCCCCCATGGAAAGGTTCATCAAGCGAGCCAAGGTGAGCTCTTCCCTCGTCTCCTGGCACAACCGCTGTAAACAGGCTACCGTTCGCCACACAGAGGGGCCTACTTGGGCCAAGTAGACTCGAGACCATTGGCAGAGCTCCAAGATCACAGAGTCAAGTCCCCCACTCATTGAGAATGGTCCCAAAGTGAAAGGGTACGTGTAAACATACATAAAACCCTTATTAGGGAAGGTTGTTCGCTCCACCAGATCAGGAGCGATGTTGTTCAGTTCATGGCAACCACAATATTCCTTCATAGCAGCAATGCTAGAAGGACGGATGGAAGAATGGTACACGCTAACAGCCCATGTACAAGAGCTTGTAGAAGGAAACTTCTCTTCGAAGTCCTTGGCCGTGCTGAGTCTTCTAGGAATGATGGTTCTCACCGTAGGAGGTGCATCATCTTCAATGCTTTCTTTGTTTTTTTAGAGAACTTGTGTTTTTAAAGGAGGAAGCCATAGTTAGTAGAAGGTAATAAGAGTTCTTTGAAGAAGAAGATTAAAAAAGAGTGAAGGCAAGAAAGAGTTGAATGCAAAGAAGTTGAAAGAGTTTGTAAAACTGTGAAATGTAAAAGAAGAAGAATGAAGCGTATAAGTAAAGGAATAGGCGGCTAAAATCGTGGCCATGATTACCTCGAGAACTGGCGAAAGTATTGCTAAATCGTGGAGTGACGCGTGTTCGAGGCATTAAATGCGGAAATACGTCCGTCTAATCAAGCGTCAGAAACGTTTCAGAAGGGATCAGAAAATTTCACGCCAAGAAAGGTATCTTTACCAACTTCCCGATGACACAAAGATGTGCTACCTCAAGAATGAGTTAAAATGGGCTTTAGGCATCACATATATATATATATATATATATATATATATATATATATATATATATATATATATATATATATATCAAGATGTCTCAACCACCTAAATGGGTCACATAGGGAGCTGCTTCCGCAGTCTCGCAAAAACGTGAATATCTCTCTACTCTGATATCATACCGATGAACGGTTTAATGAGTTGGAAACTAGACTGGTAGACCTTCAATTTGATATCTGAATCACCCTGTCACCCTTATCATATTGAGAGAAAAGCTCTCTTACATTTGAACTATTTTTCAGAACATTTATGAATGTAACTTGTGATGACCTTTCCCAACTTTTGTTCCACAACTCGCTTGACTTCAAAACATAACATACGACTATAATACAAGTAAAATAACTCATAAAATAGCATCCTTATCAGGTTAAGCATCCTAGTCTCACCGCAAAAGTACATGTTATAATATCCCAAACTTGTCGACTTTCAACGAAACTTATTTTCTTCAATTCTTTTAGCTTCTAAGCCTTCCAACCCTCTTGGTACTTGTTATTCATGTTCTTAAATATTTGTAACTTCCAAGTTAACACGATAGACCCCGAAGGAAATATTGCTAACGAAGACAAACAAATGTTTGCCACCCGATGACATTCAATGAAGAATAATCTTTAGTATTAAATACACAATCCGTTATAGAGAAATTTGGCATTCATGGCCTGCTGTTACACATTTATCAATGACCCCCATAATATTCATTTAAGAGGGGCTTGATCTTAGGACCTTGTTCCCTAGGTGCAATTTATATATAGTGACTTCAACATCCATTGTAGGACACGAATTTTCCAACAAACTTATGCTACACATTATTCTAAGCTCAATAATACTTTATTTCTTGTCTACTGATAGTTTTATTATTGGCTTCGGAAGGTCTGCTCCCGGAACCAAGGTATTTGATGTCTTATCTCGATTTCAATGCTAAGTCTTGCATTTTATTTAATTTATTTATCATTTTGGGATCAAATCGATTCGCTTGTCTATAAACCATGTTACAAATTCAACTGTACCATTTTACGGGTAAACACTTAGATTATAAACACTTAACTTATAAACACTTATAATATTTGCCAAATGCATAAATAAGCTACATTACATCGAGTTCGAATCATCCACTCAACTACTAAGCCTACGGGCTACTTGTATTTCGAGTTCGAGCAAGCACTCGCTCGACCATTACACCTACGGGCTACATTACATTGAGTTCGAATCATTCACTCGACTACTAAGCCTACTGGCTACTTGTATTTCGAGTTCGAGCAAGCACTCAATCGACCATTATGCCTACGAGCTACATTACATCGAGTCCGAATCATTCACTCGACTACTAAGCCTACGGGCTACTTTTAGATCGAGTTCGATCAAGCACTCACTCGACCATTATGCCTACGGGCTACATTACATCGAATTCGAGTCATTCGCTCGACTACTAAGCCTACGGGCTACTTGTATTTCGAGTTCGAGCAAGAACTCACTCGACTGTTACGCCTACATGCTACATTACATCGAGTTCGAATCATTCACTTGACTACTAAGCCTACGAGCTACTTTTAGATCGAGTTAGAGCAAGCACTTACTCAACCATTATGCCTACGGGCTATATTACATCGAGTTTGAATTATTCACTCGATTACTAAGCCTACAGGCTACTTGTATTTCGAGTTCGAGCAAGCACTCACTCGACCATTACGCCTTCAGGCTACATTATAATGAGCTTGAATCATTGAATCAACTAATAAGCCTAAAGGCTACATCACTTTAAGTTCTCGCTTGATTATAGAGGCTACGAAGTCTAAATCTGATTAAGTATGAATGTTTTCACAAAAAGGAAGCAAGTCGGCAAAATTATCTATATACAAATTAGTCTACATGATTGATTACAACGTAAAAATTAAGGACTAAGCTTCCTGGTCATCCTCAGGAGCGGTCTCTTCTCTATCGGGCTCCCCCATTCTCGGATCCTCTCTCACTCCCATCATCATCATCATCATTGTCATCATCATTCGGGTGGATCTCCTCTGCCAGGGCTTCTGCATTGGCTTCAACTTCTTTGGCCCTTTTTATCTCTTCAGCGAGATTGAAACCACGAGCATGGATCTCCTCAAGGGTTTCCCTCCGAGATTGGCACTTAGCAAGTTCGCAACCCAATGTGCTCGAGCATCGGCGGTCTCAGCTTCCTCTCTTACTTGGACCTGGGCAGCCTCAGCATCGGCCCGATAAACAGCCACGAGAGCATCCACATAGGCTTTTGCCTTTTCGGCATCAGATTCGGCCTTTGCAAGTACAGAGGCCAACCGAGCCTCGAGCTCCTCTACTCTTCTTGCTTGAACAAGGCCTTTTTCATTCATTCTTTGAAGTTGGGTTTCAGACGATGATAACTAGGCTCGAGCAGTTTCTTTATCTATAGCAAAGCGGTCCATACCTTCTTTCCACTGCAAAGACACTGCTTTTATTACGTCGACCTCCTCACGAAGCTTCCCGGTCATCTCAATTTTTTGCTGCAACGGTGAGACCAAAAATTTAGCCATCGTTCCAGTATCAAGCCCATAGGCTTTTAAAAGTATCATTACCTGCTCAGACAAGTCGGTCTGATCTCGATAAGCATTGGCCAACTCAGCTTGGAAGTCTTTTATTTCCTCTTCTTTCTGCCCTAAGAGAAGTTTTAGGGATTTCCTCTCATCAGTAACCCATTGAAGGTCGGCCTCATATCGACGCAGCTCGTTTTGGGATCGAGAGCATGTTTCTTGATAAACTACCGCTGCCTACAAAAGAAATAGGAAATGAAGTTAACGAAAAGTAAACATGAAGATAGTATCGACAAAATAATTTTAAGTCTTACCTGATTCAAAGCCGACCGCACCCCATAAAAAAGATCCGGTTCTTCACCAGTACCGGCAACATCCTCGACACCGGTAAACAGGTCACAAAAGGGATCCTCTCCATTGTGAGACCTGTCTAGATCGAGGTCCCCTAGAGCTTGAGCTTCCCCAATCACCCCTTCGGAAAAAATGGGAAAGGTGGGCGAATCTTCGATTGCTGCTGCCCCAAAAGAATCACTTAGAGCATTCTCTTCGGTTCGAAGGGATTCTAGGGCCCTTTCAGACATATCCCCCATCCGTTGGCTCCGATGAGATGACTCTTTGATCTCTGATAATTCGGGGATTCCACCCGAATTTCTCTCCGGTATATCCTCAGTTCGAGGCGGAGCCTCATGAAGCATCATCGATCCAGCAACCGATGGGGCATTAGTGGTTCTCTTCATTCGGGCCGCCAGTGCGGACCCATCATTTTCTTCTTCTTCATCTTTATCTCTTAGACATAGAACTGATTCCACGGTCAAAGGAATGGCATTCTTGTTCGACTTACGAGCCGTCCTCTTCTTCGGTTTTGGATCTTCGGGAACAATGGCTCTTTTCCTTTTATTTTCCTTCACCGGCTTTGGGACAGAGGCCAAAGTTTTTTCCTCGTTGGACAAGGGCCTCAAAACCGCATCTTTACACAGACCTGCATATGGAAAATTTTGTTAAGATATTCAGAAAATACCTCGTTCGAACTATCAAAGAGTACGAGAAAGGGGCTTACAATGATTTTTGGCCTCCCACCGCCCCTTTGACAAATCGCGCCATGAGCGCTCGACGTATGTGGAGGTCGAGACAAGAGCTCGTACCCAATTCTTGAGATCGGGAACTGCTCCGGGCATCCAGGGAACCGCTACATCACAAAAAGAAAAGTGTCGATGAGAAAAAAAATGAAAGAACAAAATAGAAGCAACAACAGGATCACACTTACGTTTCATATTCCACTCCTCGGGAAAGGGCATCTTTTCGGTCGAAATTATGTCCGAAGTCCTCACTCGAATGAACCTGCCCATCCAACCCCGATCCCTGTCCTCGTCAATACTCGAGAACAGAGCCTTGGAAGCCCGACGCTGAAGTTTTATTAACCCTCCTTGAAAAAGTCGAGGACGATATAATCGGATAAGATGGTCTAGGGTGAACGGCATCCCCTAGATTTTGCTCATGAAATATCGGATCAGGATAACGATCCGCCAAAAAGAAGGATGGACATAGCCTAGGTTTATTTGGTATTGACAACAGAAGTCAATAATAACGGAATCGAGGGGATCTAACGTGAAAGGGTAAGTATACATATTCAGAAACCCTTTCACGTAAGAAGTGATATCTTCGTCAGAAGAAGGAATCATTATTTCTTTTTTATCCCAATTGCAATCTTTCTTTAAGTGTTGGAGGTGCTTCTCGGTTATCGAACATATGTGCCTCGATACTGGTTCACATCGGCCAGGGACTTGGGTAATATGGAAGATAGAAGATGTAAAAGTGGTAAATGATAAAAGGAAGGGTTATTTATAGGCTCAAGCGATGGCGGTTCAGTATCAGCGGTAGCCGGCCACCGCCTGACATGCATTAAATGTCTTGAAAATTTAACGTTATCTGATTTTTCGGATAAACAGTTTAGTGCCCACCGTGGGGCTAAGTATAACAATGATTGTTTGATATAAATCTGCAGTACACACCAGTTTACAACTTTGAATCAGCAATGGCTTTACCTATTTACCATGAAGCCGGCCTTCAAGATGAAACCAACAACTTGGTACCCGGGGCCGGAAGGCCACTTGGTGATAGCACTGAGGCTCGTATCAAAGTACCTAAAATTTGAGCCGAAGTACCGTTAGATGTCAATTCGCAAGTGGCTCTTGAGGCGAACCAGCATTCCGAACCGCAAAAAAGCATTCACGGTGGTACTCGATCCGTGGCTCGAGATACCCATAACGTGGGGGAAATCGGAGCCAGCTTACGTATGATCTTCAAGATGTTACAAGCCCAACAAGTAGCGATAGCTCAGTTGCAGAGCCAAACTCATATACAAAGCAGGCCAGAAATCACCCCCCAGAACGGAGCCCGTCATGGTGAAATCAAACGAGCAAGAATCAGGGTCCACTCTCGAAATTACTAAATTGCTCGAGGTACTCACAAAACGAGTCGAAGCCAACGACAAGAGAGTGGAAACATACAATGCCAGGGTCGATCAAATCCCCGGAGCTCCGCCAATGATAAAAGGGTTGGATTCGAAAAATTCATATAAAAGCCTTTTCCCTCGAGTGCGGCCCCAAAACCAATCCGCAAAAAAATTTCGTATGCCCGAAATTCCCAAATATAACGGTACAACTGATCCTAACGAACACATCACCTCTTACACATGTGCCATCAAGGGTAACGATTTGGAGGGCGATGAGATCGAACCCGTGTTGTTGAAAAAGTTTGGGGAGACCCTCTCGAAGGGAGCGATGATGTGGTATCATAATCTGCCGCCAAATTCCATTGATTCTTTTGCCATGTTAGCAAATTCGTTCGTAAAGGCACATGCTGGTGCCATAAAGGTTGCAACAAGGAAATCAGACCTCTTCAAAGTAAAGCAAAGGGGTAATGAAATGCTGAGGGAATTTGTATCCCGATTTCAAATAGAATGCATAGAATTGCCACCGGTCACAGACGATTGGGACGTCCAAGCTTTCACCCAAGGCTTGAACGAGCAATGTTCGATAGCATCACGTCGGCTGAAGCAAAATTTGATCGAGTATCCAGCAATAACTTGGGCAGATATACACAACCGATATCAGTCGACAATTAGGGTCAGAGATGACCAGTTGGGAGCTCCGTCTGAACCCATGCATCAGAACAGGACATCTACTAAAAACCAAAGGGAGATCAACAGAGAACAAAGGTCGAACAGAGACCGATATTAACCGTACATCGCAGATCGAGTGAACAAAGGTTCAACACGCAATACCGCTCAGAACAATCGAAGGATTGATTGAGGGCAAAATTCTCGGGGACTTATGATCAAGAGCGGCTTTGATAAATATGCCGATTCTATAGAAGCACCTCAGCTATCGGAATATAACTTCAGCGTTGATGCATTCCACTACTAGAAATTCGCTAAAATCTGATCAAAAATACCGACCAACGTTGGTCGGTTATGGCAAATTACCGACCAAAACGCGACCATTATGGTGTGGACGGTGTTTTGATGGTCGGAATGGCTTACCGACCAAAGTTGGTCGAAAATTATCAACCAACTTTGGTCGGTATATTAAAACGACCATCTGACAAGTTTAATTACTTACCGACCAACTTTGGTCAGAAACATATTTTATTAATTTAATTTTACCGACCAAAGTTAGTCGGTTTAACTAAATTATGTTTTTTATTAATTATTAAAATTAAAAAAAAAACAACCAACTTTGGTCGGTAATTGAAAATATATATTTTTTAAAAATAATTAAAATTAAACATTACCGACCAACTATGGTCGGTAATCTCAACAATGCAAGCAAAATACCGACCAAAGTTGGACGGTAGTGTTGAATTCTGGGAATTCAATGTTCATTAACCGACCAACTTTGGTCGGTATTTTGGAATAATTTATTTTTTAATTAAAAACCGACCAACTTTGGTCGGTTTTTCTGGGTTTAATTTTGGCATAAAATGCCTGTTTTGGCAGCTACACCCACCTGCCAGCATACCAATACAACAACACAACAACAACAACACAACAACAACAACAACAATAACAACAACAACAACAACAACACAACAACAACAACAACAACACAACAACAACAACAACCAAAACATTCAATAAATACTTTAAAACTAACAAATTAAAGTTCAATTGAACATAAAAATCCAAAACCAAGTTAAAACTAATTACAACTAGTTCAAAACTGGTTCTATTTGTCTAGTTCAAAGTATATAAAAGTCAAGGGGTGTTTTCTACAACATCATCATCACCGTCTGATGAACTTTCATTTACAAGACGATAAAGAGAACGGTCTTGTGGAGGACGGGAAGCACGATCACGGGGAGGACGGGAGGAACGATCACGAGCAGGGCAGGAGGAATGATCACGTGGAGGTCGACCCTCTGGAGATGACTCACGAGATCGGGGCAACGGAAAAGCTCCACTAGATAGGAGAGTTCTGATCTGAGCTTGCATGCCAAGGAATTGAGCATCTCTAAGCCTTTCTCTTTCCTTGGCCGCTTCTAGCTCTGATGTGAGCTTTGTCACTGTCTCCCGCATAGCGGAGAGGCTCTCCCTATTAAGTTGCTCGCCTTGCGAGAAAGTCCCTATTCCTCGCATTCCACACTTATAGCGATGGAAGATTTTAGTAGGAAGCCCGTATACCTTCCCCCATTTTGGACTACCAGCAGACTCCAACCATATTCTTTCAGAATCCTCGTCCGAAGGTTAGGTTGGCTCACCCGATTCACCAACTGGATGACTACGGATGAATTCCTCCACGTTACTTTGGTAGTGACCCTATATTATTTTAAATTAAATCAGTATTTCAAGTTTTTTATAAAAGTAAATTATAATACTTAAATAAAATTGAAAGCTTACATATGCAGTCGAGGCCCAGTCCTCGACCCAACTATCTTGATTCCCCTCTTTCTTCTTCTTCACAATATGTGTCTCCTTGAATAACTCACCATGACTCATTGGACGCCCATACTTCTTTTCCTGAAAACAAATTAATTTAGTTAATAAACAGAATAGATATACTTAGAAAAGTAAAATAATTTAAGCAATTACGTACCAATCTTCTTTTTATTGTCCCTAGGTTGATCGCACCTCCAGTGTGCAAGGAGCCTCCCTTCTCGGATGCACGAGTTTTCTTTCCTTTTTCGCTCCTCTCTAAGAACTCTGCGGTAAGCCATTGCCTTTGCAAATCATTCCAAAAATTCTCAAGTAACCAGCCATGCCTCTTGTTCTTCTTTCTAGCATCCGAGAAAGTATCCGCCAATCTCTTGCGAGCTTTATGATGAAAATTTGTAGCCACTTCCGCGCTATAGCGGTCTTCCCATACACACTTGCTCTGTATTTCAAAAGTTAAATATTAGATGGAAACATCATAAATATAAATTATTAAACTGTTTAAAAGAACATTTATACCTTAAATTGATTGAAAATTTGCTCCTTCAGTGAGAATGGGCAATCAGTCCAAGTCGCATAAGGGCCATCATAAAGCTTTCTGATGGCATTGGTGATTATCCTCGTAGTCTTATTACCCGGCTTGAACCTGCAATTTAACAATAAAAACACATTAATATCTTAGTAAAAATGTTACAAATCAATAGACGCAAAAATAATGAATAACACTTACCCATCACCCTCAGGGACTATGATGATCCTACCATATCGATCATAATGCACTACCTCGTCATCACCATCCTAAGCATGTGTATCAGAGGCATGTGAAGACGGTGTAGGCGGGTCAGAGCTAATGCCTCGCAGGCGAAGGCCTGTAATAGATGGAGTCGATGATGAAGATGGTTGCGATCCCTGTGACTGCGACATAGCTGGATGCGACTCAAATGGATGTGATACCGATGGTTGTGACCCGAGTGGCTGTGACATGGGTGGATGCGATCCATGTGGCTGTGATATGTAGGGATGTGATCCATGTGGATGTGATGCAGATGGCTGTGAGGCAGCTGGACTATATGTCGGACGTATAGTCCTGTGGCCCTGTGATGGAAGACTGGGTGTCTAAATGAAGGTGTACGACTCGTGATGCTGTGGCAGCTTAGTATAGCCATGTGATGGAGGATAAGACATAGGCATCTCTGAAAAGGGTGGACAAGAGGGAGTATTATTTTCTACCCTCCTCTTTCCCTTCCTACCCTTTTCTCGACCCTGAGAACTAGTAGGGTCATTGTTACCTTGACCCTTGCCTGCCATCTGCATAATATAATACACATTTAGATTGAAACATATAAGAAACTATCTATAAAACGAGAGTGCTTTAAAAAACCAACTTTTTAATCCTCATCGACGTATTGTTCCTCGTCCGAGAATTCTTCGTCCTCACTTGTTTGAGCTTCATCCGTTGATTCTTCGTCCTCATTTTCTATAATTGTTACTTCATTTATATCAACTTCTTCCAATATGCGTTCAGGATGTTCCAAATCATTTTCTAACTGATCATCCACTATTTGGTGAACATTGGAGATATCGTTTTGATATGCAACATCTAACACATTCTCGACTTCCACCCTACCTACAGGCTTAGTTTTTATTACAACCCACCAATCGGACTTATTCCGCCGTAATGGATAAGGAGCATAATACACTTGCCTAACGTTATGTGCAATTATGAAAGGATCATAGCGATCGTTCTCCCTCGTATGCTTAACCTCAATTATGTTCTATTGGTTGTGTACTCTTGTACCTCTTGTTGAATTTGGGTCAAACCACTTGCGTCTAAAGAGTATCAATTTCTTATATGGCCAACCTGTATATTCTAGTTGTAATATTTCTTTGACTACACCATAATAATCAATATCTCCAACTTGGTTGCCATCACCACCTTGAACCCACACCCCGCTGTTGTTGCTATTTTTATTTTTAGAGCAATCCTCTGTATGAAACTTATAACCATTCACTACGTACTTAGACATTATTATGATCTGAAGCCCAGGTCCCTAAGATATATCTTTCAAAAATTGATTTACACCATTATTTGGATTATTTACCTACATAGAATTAAAAAAATTCATAAGTTAGCACAACTTATGAATCAATTTTTATACATTCACTACATATGTGTGTGTGTATATATATATATATATATATATATATATATATATATATATATATATATATATATATATATATATACACTTACAAACTATTTGAACCACGTATCAAATCTCGTATATACAACATCATAGCCAAATTGACCCACAAAGTGACTGTGACATATCAAATATTTTTAGTAGTTGTATCAATATGTAGTCACAGTAAATTTTATATTTTGATAACTAATAAATCAATACTTACTTGAGAAATGGTACAACTTCGGGACAATTTAGCAACACATGAAGTGTAGCTGACTTGTACTCCATATCACTCAAACTTCTCTTTCTAACATCCTTAGAACATCGGCCTGGTTGATTGAATATGGACATTGGTGGATATAATGGATCATTCACACATTCGACCGTGTGCCTATTGGGCCTATTCCTAGAACATGGCACGTTACTCTCAAAATAATAAGAACAAAAATGTGCAGTTTCCTTTGCAAGATAGGCTTCGCATATAGATCCTTCAATCTTATTCCTCTGCTTAACAAATTGTTTGCATTTGCCAATTGTCCTACATAATCTCATGTTAGCCAAGAACATTCAAATAAAATAGAATATTACATCAAACTTATAATATTACCTCTCAAAGGGATACATCCATCTGCATTGAACAGTCCCTCCAAGTCGTGCCTCGTGTACAAGGTGTATTGGAAGGTGTTCCATCACATCAAAGAAACCACATGGGAATATTTTTTTCATCTTACTAGAAATTACACGGATGTTCTGGTCCATCCGAAGTAGGTTTTCTTCCCTTAATGTGGTAGAACACAAGTCTTTGAAAAACAAACTAATCTCTGTGATGGGTTTCCAGATTCTTTCAGGCAAACCACAAAATGCAATAGGCACTAAGGTCTCCATGAAAACATGGCAGTCATGACTTTTCAAATGGCTCAACTTCCCTACCTCCATATCTACTTTTTTTCCAAGATTCGACGCATAACCCTCAGGCATCTTTAATTTCGTAACCCAATCACAAATTTGTCGTCTTTCCTCCAAAGTGAATGTGTAACTTGCTTTGGGCTTGAACACCTTACCATTGTTTGCTGTCTGCAAGTATAATTCAGGCCGCCTGCAATATTCTTGTAAGTCCATTCTAGCCTTCGGGTTATCTTTTGTCTTACCTTTAACATCCATCACTGTGTTGAACAAATTATCAAAATAATTCTTCTCAATATGCATGACATCAAGGTTGTGTCGGAGAAGATTATCCTTCCAATAAGGCAACTCCCAAAATATACTCTGTTTCGTCCAATTATGATTAACACCATATCCGGGGAATCTATAAGGTGGAGCCTCAGTAACTTTACTGAAGTTCTGGACCCTCTCCCAAATTTCCTCACCTGAAAGTATCGGAGGTGGAGAATCATATTCCACTTTATTCTTTTTGAATGCATTTTTCATCCTTCTAAACTCATGATCATCAGGCAAGAATTGACGATGACAATCAAACCATGATTGCTTTCGGCCATGTTTCAAAGTGAACGCTTTACTATTTTCCATGCAGTAAGGACAAGCTAGCTTCCCAGCAGTCATCCACCCAGACAACATTCCATACGCAGGAAAATCATTAATAGTCCACATTAAATTAGCACGCATATTAAAATTCTGCTTGGTTGATATGTCATATGTTTCAATACCATCATACCACAATTGTTTTAGCTCATCAATCAAAGGTTGCAAATATACATCAATCAAACTTTTTGGATTACGTGGACCGGGGATAATACAATTTAAGAATATATATGGACTAGTCATACACAACTCAGGTGGTAGATTATAAGGTGTAAGAAAGACAGGCCAACATGAATATGGTGTCGCAGATATAGAAAAAGGCATGAAGCCATCGGCACACAGACCTAACCGAATGTTCCTTGGTTCACTAGCAAAATCTGGATATGTCCTATCAAAGTGCTTCCAAGCTTCTCCATCTGACAGATGACACATAACACCAGGTGGTCTTCTATTTTCAAAGTGCCATCTCATATGAGGAGCAGAACTCATCGACGCATATAACCTCTTTAACTTAGGTATAAGAGGTAAATAATGCATTGCCTTGACAGCGACCATATTTCCGCTGGAAAGCCTCTTGAAACGAGGCTTTTCGCAAAATTTACAACTGTCTAAAGTTGCATCTTCTTTATAATATAACATGCAACCATCTTCACAATAATCAATTCTCATTGACGAAAGTCCTAACTTAGAAACCAATCTCTTCGCCTTATAGAATTCACCAGGTAAGTTGATATTAGGGTCAACTAGTTCACTCATAAGGTCAATGAAAGAGTCCATGGCTGCTTGAGAAATATTCCAATTAGATTTGATACTTAGTAATCTAACTGCAACAGACAGCTCAGAGTGCGGACTTCCTTCATGTAGTGGACGACAAGCTTTCTCTAACTGTTCATAAAAACGTTTTGCGTCATCATTAGGAGTTTGTTCAACATTTTCATTGGGCTCGCCCCCAAAAGCATCCGCAACCATATCCTGAATTCTAGAATCAAGATTTGTATTCTCCACCGACCTACTACTTTCACCAACAACCATGTTATGAAATATCCCACGGCAACCATCGATCTCTCCATGATTAGTCCACACAAAGTAATTCTCTATAAACCCCTTCCTATAAAGATGAAGCTTAACTTCCTCCGATTTTTTAAACTTCATACAATCGCACCTGACACAAGGGCACCTAATTACTCCTTCACTTTGGTATGGTGGAAGTGACATTGCATGTCTAATAAAGTCATCAACCCCTTCTACAAAATCCTCCCGCAATCCCCGCCGATTAGGATAATTTCTATTGTACATCCAAGTACGATGTTCCATCTATACAAATAAAACAAGAATAAATTAATTTATTCTACAATTATAAATTAATTATATTTTTTTAGTTAATTCAAGATAATTATTTTTTCCTAATTACATCAATTTATATCCTAAAAGTTCAATTCATATCTAAAAGGTCCAATTCATATCTTAAAAGTTCAATTCATATCCTAAAAGTTCAATTCACAAGAACAAATCCTAAAAACTAAAATTTCAATTCATATCCTACGAGTTTAACATAAACTAACTAAACTAAAGAAATTTAACCCATACCCTAAAAGTTCGATTCACAACAATAAATTAATTTATTCTACAATTATAAATTAATTATATCTTTTTAGTTAATTCAAGATAATTATTTTTTCCTAATTACACCAATTTATATCCTAAAAGTTCAATTCATATCCAAAAGGTCCAATTCATATCTTAAAAGTTCAATTCATATCCTAAAAGTTCAATTCACAAGAACAAATCCTAAAAACTAAAATTTCAATTCATATCCTACGAGTTTAAACATAAACTAACTAAACTAAAGAAATTCAACCCATACCCTAAAAGTTCGATTCACAACAATAAATTAATTTATTCTATAATTATAAATTAATTATATCTTTTTTAGTTAATTCAAGATAATTATTTTTTCCTAATTACACCAATTTATATCCTAAAAGTTCAATTCATATCCAAAAGGTCCAATTCATATCTTAAAAGTTCAATTCATATCCTAAAAGTTCAATTCACAAGAACAAATCCTAAAAACTAAAATTACAATTCATATCCTACGAGTTTAAACATAAACTAACTAAACTAAAGAAATTCAACCCATACCCTAAACTAAACTAACTCATAACTAATTGATTAATTAACAAAACTAATTAGTTAATAAAACTAATTAAAACAAGATCTAAACCCTAATCCTCAATAAAATATAATGTTCAAATAATTGAAATACTAATCAATTAAAACTAATTCATAACTAATTAACAAAACCTAAAAATAATAAATAAATGGGTTGTAATTCAAACCTAGAATTTTTAGGAGATGGAGAAGGAGAGGGGTGGCAGTGGCAGTGGCAGCGGCGACGGCGGCGCGACGGCGAGGGTGAGGGCTGGGAGAAGGAGAGAGGGGAAGGTTTAGAGTGAAGAGGGAAAAATTTCAGAGAAATGGGGGTTTCCCCCGTTTTTCACTTCTCTGATTTTAGAATTACCGACCAAAGTTGGTCGGTAATTTTGGTCGGTACATTAAGTGCTGACCGTTTGACCAAAAACCGACCAACTTTGGTCGGTTTTTTTTTAAAAAAAAATTAAATTCTTTTTTTTTGTGTTTTTTTTCTTAAAATATTATAAACTATAAAAAAAATATTATAAACTACAAGCATTTATTTTATTTAACTATGCAATTATTATAAATAATTATAAACTATAAGCATAATCTTTATAAATAATTATATTAACTATTTAATTTTAATAAATTATAATAGCATCTATCTAAGTAAATTTTCTAAGTTATAATTAAGTATGTGAGTAATTTCTCACACACACACATACACTATATTGTAATTGATGCTAATAACTTCTTTTTTTATTCGTTCATCACTAATAATGCATGACATAGATTAATCGATATATAGGTCGAGACGTTTTGATGAATCATCGATTAATATTCATCAATACATCTAAGTAAGTTATAAGTCGATGAATCAATTTACAAATAGATATATTTGATGATAAAGTATATATACTAATTAGTATCTTCCCAAGTCTATCCCTAAAAGAACCCGACCCTGTGGTCCTAGCGCTTCGTATTCTTATATATATATATATATGTCAAAGATATATATATATATACACATACAAACACACTTCACTGTAATACTTTAACTATATATATAGCTTGTTATATTATATGTTAGTGTGTATATATATAGTTTGTTAAAGTTTGACCATGTTTGACCTATTAATTTAACTCGTTTACTTAATACTAATATCTTCTTTCGTTTATTTAATTTGTGATCCATATATATATATATATATATATATATATATATATATATATATATATATATATATATATATATATATATGTCACAGATGTTTAGTATTATTTCTTTTATTTTTCATTCATTTATCACTAATAATACATGGCATAGCTAGATTAATCGATATAAGTCGAGACGTTTTGTTTTTACTATTAGTCGATATAGGTCAAACGTTTTGTTTTTAATATTCATCGATGCATCTAAGTAAGTTATAAGTCGATGAATCAATTTACAAATAGCATGTTATATATAGTATATGTTAGTGTATTAATTATTTGTATTACAAAAGTGTTAACGAATTACATTTATATTATTTAGATAGTAAATATAAAAGTAATTCGAAAGTTTGATCAATGTTGACGTAACAACCGACCAACTTTGGTCGGTTATTTTGCAGAAAATAACAATTACCGACCAAAGTTGGTTGGTAAATGCTTCCCCTACATTAACCGACCAACGTTGGTCGGTAATTTTAAATATAAATTCTTAAATATTATAAAATATTTTAAATAATAAAATAATTATTAAAATTTTAAAAATTGGATCCAGATTACCGACCAACGTTGGTCGGTAATCCAAAATTTTCTTGTCTGACCAGCTTGGTCAATTCGTTGACCAATTTACCGACCAACGTTGGTCGGTATTTAGTTTAACAAAAATATAAATATTTTTTTTCCCCAGTTTCTGTCCAACCTGGACGGTGTTTGGTCGCTTTTTATGACCGACCAACGTTGGTCGGAAATAGTTGGTCAGTTTTTAGCAGATTTTTAGTAGTGTTCGCCATCGTATCGGCTATCGGACGCATCAAAGACACTAAATGGCCTTGACCCATACAGACCGATCCTGCCCTAAGGAATCCCAATCAAATGTGCAAATATCATGGAACCCATGGCCACAGAACAGAAGATTGCAGGCAACTAAGAGAGGAAGTATTCCGGTTATTTAATAAAGGCCACCTTCGGGAATTTTTGAGCAATAGGGCGAGGAACCATTTTAAAAATAGGGATTTCGGAAAGCAAAACGAGCAGGAAGAGCCACAACACGTCATTTACATGATCATCGGCGGTGCCGATACCCTCAGGGACCAGTGCTTAAACGCACTAAAACATCGATTGTGAGAGAAAAGCGATCTCGAACTCAGGATTACACACCCATAGGAACTTTGTCCTTCAATGATGAAGATGCAGAAGGGGTTGTACAACCTCATAACGATGCACTGGTAATATCCGTACTCATGAATAAAACTAAAGTTAAGCGTGTGTTGATTGATCCAGGTAGCTCGGCCAACATCATCAGATTGAAGGTCGTAGAGCAGCTCGGCCTACAGGACTAGATCGTACCCGCAACCCTGGTTCTAAACGGATTCAATATGGCATGTGAAACCACTAAAGATGAGATAATTCTACCAATAAACGTGGTCGGAACCGTCCAGGAAACGCAGTTTCACGTGATCGAAGGCGACCTGAGGTACAACGCCCTTTTCAGAAGGCCATGGATCCACAATATGAGAGATGTACCTTCGACCCTACACCAGGTCCTCAAATTCCCAACATCGAGAGGAGTCAGGACAGTGTACGGAGAACAACCAGCCGCAAAAGAAATGTTCGCCGTTGAGGAAGCGAAACCAATATCCTCGCCTTCGTCAGTAAAGGGATCGGGCTCAGAAGGAGAACGAGACACCAAATAGCAATGACAGACATCGGCTTCGACCCAACCAGATAACCAGATGATCGAAGAAGATGATGATCAGAGGGTCCCTCCATCCTTCATGATTCCTGATGACTCCGACGCCACCAAATCAATAATTGAGGAATTGGAGCAAATCACACTAATCGAGCACTGGCCCAAATGAAAGGTATACCTGGGAACGGGGTTGAGCCCCGAACTCAGGAAGAAACTTGTTTAATTTCTTATTGATAACATTGATTGTTTTTCCTGGTCCCATTTAGATATAACAGGGATTCCACCAGACATAACGACGTATTGGCTAAGCTTGGACCCGAAGTTCAGACCGGTGAAGCAAAAGAGAAGACCCCAGTCTGAGGTAAAGCACGTATTCATAAAGGACGAGGTAACCAAACTTCTCAAGATAGGGTCCATTCGGGAGGTGAAATATCTCGAATGGTTAGCCAATGTAGTTGTAGTGCCTAATAAAGGAAACAAACTTAGAATGTGTGTGGACTAAAAGGATTTTAACAAAGCATGCCCCAAAGATTCTTTTCTGTTGCCCAACATCGATCGCATGATCGATGCCACAGCCGGCCACGAGATCCTCACTTTTCTCGATGCCTACTCCGGGTATAATCAAATCCAGATGAGCCCGGAAGACCAGGAAAAAACTTCATTTGTCACCAAATATGGAACGTACTGTTATAATGTGATGCCCTTCGGGCTAAACAATGCAGGGGCTACTTACCAACGCCTAGTGAATAAAATGTTCGAAGAACAATTAGGTAAATCAATGAAAGTTTATATTGACGACATGCTAGTTAAGTCCCTGCGCGCAGAGGAACATTTGACCCATTTGCAGGAAACGTTCGAGATTTTGAGAAAATACAACATGAAGCTCAACCCCAAAGAATGTGCTTTTGAGGTCGGTTAGGGCAAGTTTCTCGGCTTCATGGTGTCAAATACGGGAATCGAGATTAACCCCAATAAAATCAGGGCCATCGAAGACATCACCATCGTGGACAACGTAAAAGCTGTACAAAGGCTAATGGGACGAATTGCGGCCCTAGGCCGATTCATTTCAAGATCATCAGATCGAAGTCACAAATTTTTCTCCCTACTCAAAAAGAAGAACGATTTCGCTTGGACCCCGGAATGTCAACATGCATTGAAGGAACTGAAACAATATCTGTCGAGCCCATCACTTCTTTACACTCCAAAAGCAGACAAAAAACTTTTCTTATACTTGGCAGTATCAGAAATGGCAGTAAGCGGTATCCTAAGTCGAACTTAGGAGAAGCAGAAGCTAGATATCCACACTTAAAAAAATTGGCACTTGCACTGATAAGCACCTCTAGAAAGTTACAACCATACTTTCAATGCCACCCCATATGCGTATTAACAACTAACCCACTTCGTAATATTTTGCACAAGCCCGAACTATCAGGCCGATTGGCCAAATGGGCCGTCGAACTCAGTGGGTACGATATCGAATATCAACCCTGTATGACCATCAAGTCTCAAATATTAGCAGACTTCATGGTCGATTTCACGCCAACCCTCGTACTCGAAGTCGAAAAAGAATTCCTGCTGAAATTGGGTATGTCCTCGAGGGTATGGACCCTTTTTACGAACGGGGCCTCGAACGTAAAAGGGTCCAGGTTGGGCATAGTTTTAAAGCCGCCCACAGCTTACACTATTAGGCAATCTATTAAAACTACCAGGTTGACTAACAACGTGGCCGAGTATGAGGCCATGATTGCAGGTCTCGAGCTAGCTAAAAACTTGGGAGCAGAAGTCATCGAAGCCAAATGTGACTCTTTGTTGGTGGTAAGTCAGGTAAACAAAACCTTCGAAGTTCGAGAAGATAGAATGCAAAGGTATTTGGACAAACTACATGTCACTTTGCACCATTTCAAACAATGGACTTTACAGCATGTTCCACGAGAGCAAAACAGTGAGGCTGATGCACTTGCGAATTTGGGATCATCGGGGCGAAGAAGGTGACTTGAGCTCAGGGACTGTCGTTCAACTCTCGAGGTCCGTGATCGAAGAAGGTCACGCCGAGATAAATTCCATGAGCTTAACCTGGGATTTGAGAAATAAGTATATTGAATACTTAAAGAACGGAAAGCTCCCATCGGACCCTAAAGATTCAAGGGCCCTACGGACCAAAGTTGCTTGATTCACATTGGCTTCAGATGGAACGCTATACCGAAGGACATTCGATGGACCATTGGCAGTATGCTTGGGTCCAGGAGATACCGATTACATCTTACGTGAGGTGCACGAGGGCACTTGTGGGAATCACTCCGGTGCCGATCCATTAGTCCAAAAAATAATCAGTGCAGGGTATTATTGGATCGATATGGGCAAAGACGCGAAGGAATTTGTTCGAAAATATAACAAATGTCAAAGGTTTGCACCAATGATCCATCAACCCGGAGAGCAACTTCACTCGGTCCTATCCCCATGGCCATTCATGAAATGGGGAATGGATATCGTCGGCCCTCTGCCATCGACCCCACGTAAAGCTAAATTCATTTTATTTATGACTGACTATTTCTCTAAATGGGTTGAAGCACAGGCGCTCGAGAAAGTAAGAGAGAGAGAGAAGTTATAGACTTTATCTTGGATCATATCGTATGCCGATTCGGGATACCAGCCGAAATAGTATGTGACAATAGGAAACAATTTGTGGGTAGCAAAGTGACGAAATTCTTCGAAGAACACAAAATAAGAAGGATATTATCAACACCGTATCACCCCAGTGGGAACGGACAGGCCGAATCAATGAACAAAACCATCATTTAGAACCTAAGGAAGAGACTGAACGACGCTAAAGGAAAGTGGAGAGAAATCCTACCCGAAGTCCTTTGGGCATATCAAATGACGTCAAAATCCTGTATAGGGGCGACCCCGTTCTCCTTAGTGTATGGGTCCGAAGCATTGATACCAGTCGAAGTCGGCGAACCCAGTACCAGATTTCGATACACAATGGAAGAATCAAATAACGAGGCTATGAACACCAGCCTCGAATTATCAGACGAAAGACGAGAAGCTGCTCCCGTCCAATTGGCCGCCCAAAAGTAACGAATTGAAAGATATTATAATCGAAGTGCCAAGCTCCACCATTTCAAGCCCGGGGACTTAGTGCTAAGGAAAGTCACCATCAATACCCGAAATCCGAATGAAGGAAAGCTAGGACCGAATTGGGAAGGACCATATCAGGTTCTCAACAACGTCAGAAAATGTTCGTACAGGCTCGGTATTATAAACAAAAAACAATTATCAAGCAATTGGAATGTGTCACATCTAAAGCAATACTACTGCTAAGGTACGACTCTCCCGTATTCATTTACATTTCAAAATTGACCCCTGCAGAAGTTCGATCAGGAGCTAGGATGGATCCCTCAATACGGAGCCTTAAGATCCGAAAGCACGCGTTGCACTCTTTTTCCCTTAGACCGGTTTTTATCCCAAATGGGGTTTTTCAGCAAGTTTTTTAATGAGGCAACCAATGATCGTGCTGCACTTACAACAGTATCTGAGGCCTCTTTACAATCGACCTCGAATACTGGGAGGCATTAGCCCTCAAATATATCAAGTTCCGATGCAAGAAAGTTATTTCGCAAACAACGGGGTTCCAATAGCAAAAGTTGTAAGAGCCAAATGGTCAAGACGAACTATGCTCACGTAGTTGGCCCGAACCCAGACGCGAAATATGAACACATGTATAGTGACTTGTAAAGAAAGTTCTTTACCGACATCTTATATCCAAGAAAAATTCCTCTATTTAGAGATATATAATGCAAACAGAATTAAGATAAATTCGACCATTAAGCATACGGGCTACTTGTATTTCGAGTTCAAGCAAGCACTCACTCGACCATTACACCTACGAGCTACATTAAATCGAGTTCAAATCATTCACTCGACTACTAAGCTTACGGGCTACTTGTATTTCGAGTTCGAGCAAGCACTCACTCGACCGTTACGCCTACGGGCTACATTACATCGAGTTCGAATCATTCACTAGACTACTAAGCCTACGAGCTACTTTTAGATCGAGTTCGAGCAAGCACTCACTCAACCATTACGCCTACGGGCTACATTACATCGAATTCGAGTCATTCGCTCGACTACTAAGCCTATGGGCTACTTGTATTTCGAGTTCGAGCAAGCATTCACTTGGCCGTTACGCCTACGGGCTACATTACATCGAGTTCGAATCATTCACTCGACTACTAAGCCTACGAGCTACTTTTAGATCTAGTTCGAGTAACCACTCACTCGACCATTATGCCTACTAGATATATTACATCGAGTTCGAATCATTCACTCGACTACTAAGCCTACGGGCTACTTGTATTTCGAGTTCGAGCAAGCACTCACTCGACCATTATGCCTACGGGCTACATTACAACGAGCTCGAATCATTGACTCAACTAATAAGCCTAAAGGCTACATCACTTCATGTTCTCGCTTGATTATAGAGGCTACAAAGTCCAAATCTGATTAAGTATGAATGTTTTCACAAAAAAGAAGCAAGTCGGCAAAATTGTCTATATACAAATTAGTGTACATGATTGATTACAATGTAAAAATTAAGGACTAAGTTTCCTGGTCATCCTCAGGAGCGGTCTCTTCTCTATCGGGCTCCCCCGCATTCTCGGATCCGCTCTCACTCCCATCATCATCATCATCATCATCATTGTCATCATCATCGCCATCGGAAACCAGGACTTCAGCATTGACTTCAAGTTCTTTGGCCCTTTTTATCTCTTCAGCGAGATCGAAACCACGAGCATGGATCTCCTCAAGGGTTTCCCTCCGAGATCGGCACTTAGCAAGTTCGGCAACCCAATGTGCTCGAGCATTGGCGGTCTCGGTTGCCTCTCTTGCTTGGACCGAGGCAGGCTCAGCATCGGCCCGATAAATGGCCACGAGTGCATCCGCATCGGCGTTTGCCTTTTCGGCATCAGATTCGGCCTTTGCAAGTACAGAGGCCAACCGAGCCTCGAGCTCCTCTACTCTTCTTGCTTGAACCACCTTTTTCATTCATTCTTTGAAGTTGGGTTTCGGCCGATGATAACTGGGCTCTAGCAGTTTCTTTCTCTGCTGCAATGCGGTCCATACCTTCTTTCCACTGCAAAGACTCCTCTTTTATCACGTCGACCTCCTCACGAAACTTCCCGATCATCTTAATTTTTTGTTGCAACTGAGAGACCAAATATTTAGCCATCGTTCTGGTATCAAGCCCATAGGCTTTTAAAAGTATCATTACCTGCTCATACAAGTAGGTCTGATCTCGATAAGTATTGGCCAACTCAGCTCGGAGGTATTTTATTTCCTCTTCTCTCTTCCCTAAGATACGTGTTAGGGATTTCCTCTCATCAGTAACCCGTTGAAGGTCGACCTCATATCGACGCAGCTTATTTTGTGATCGAGAGCATGTTTCTCGATGAACTGCCGCTGCCTACAAAAGAAACAGGAAACGAAGTTAACGAAAAGTAAACATGAAGATAGTATCGACAAAATAATTTTAAGTCTTACCTGATTCAAAGCCTACCGCACCCCATGAAAAAGATCTGGTTCATCACCAGTACCGGCAACGTCCTCGACACCGGTAAACATTCACGAAAGGGATCCTCTCCATCGTGAGGCCTGTCTAGATCGAGGTCCCCTAGAGCTTGAGCTTCCCAAATCACCCCTTCGGAAAAAACGAGAAAGGTGGGCGAATCTTCGATTGTTGCTGCCCCAAAAGAATCACTTGGAGCATTCTCTTCGGTTCGAAGGGATTCGAGGGCCCTTTCAGACATATCCCCCATCCGCTGGCTCCTATGAGATGAATCTTTGATCTCCGATAATTCGGGGATTCCACCCGAATTTCTCTCTGGTATATCCTCAGTTCGAGGCGGAGCCTCATGAAGCGTCATTGGTCCAGCATCCGATGGGGCATCAGTGGTTCTCTTCATTTGGGTCGCCACCGCGGACCCATCGTTTTCTTCTTCTTCTTCATCCCTTAGATGCAGAACTGATTCCACGATCAAAGGAATGGCATTCTTATTCGGCTTACGAGCCGTCCTCTTCTTCGGTTTTGGATCTTCGAGAATGATGGCTCTTTTCCTTTTATTTTCCTTCATCGGCTTTGGAACAGAGGCCAAAGTTTTTTCCTTGTTGGACAAGGGCCTCAAAACTGCATCTTTACCCAGACCTGCATATGGAATTTTTTTCGAACTATTAAAGAGTACGAGAAAGGGGCTTACCATGATTTTTGGCCTCCCGCCGACCCTTTGACAAATTGCGCCATGAGCGCTCGGCGTATGTGGAAGTCGAGATAAGAGCTCGTACCCAATTCTTGAGATCGGGAACTGCTCCAGGCATCCAGGGAACCGCTACATCATAAAAAGAAAAGTGTCGATGAGAAAAGTAATGAAAGAACAAAATAGAAGCAACAGCAGGATCACACTTATGTTTCATATTCCACTCCTCGGGAAAGGGCATCTTTTCAGTCGGAATTAGGTCTGAAGTCCTCACTCAAATGAACCTGCCCATCCAACCCTGATCCCTGTCCTCGTCAATACTCGAGAACAGAGCCTTGGAAGCCCGACGCTGAAGTTTTATTAACTCTTCTCGAAAAAGTCGAGGACGATATAATCGGATAAGATGGTCGAGGGTAAACGACATCCCCTCGATTTTGCTCACGAAATATCGGATCAGGATAACGATCCGCCAAAAAGAAGAATGGACCTGGCCTAGGGTTATTTGGTATTGACGACAGAAGTCAATAATAACGGAATCGAGGGGATCTAATGTGAAAGGGTAAGTATACATATTCAAAAACCCTTTCACGTAAGAAGTGATATCTTCGTCAGAAGAAGGAATCATTATTTCTTTTTTATCCCAATTGCAATCTTTCTTTAAGTGTTGGAGGTACTCCTCGGTTATCGAACATATGTACCTCAATACTGGTTCACATCGGCTAGGGACCGATGAGCCTTTATCGACCTTAAAGTCAGAAGTAAGGACGCACGCCCCGAAAACGCACTCCTCAGGCTGTGGTTCTGCTGGTGTATCATCGGAGGCACATTGTGAAGACGAAGCCTTTTCCTTTTGAGGAATGGTTTGTGACGTTTTCGCCATTTTCGAATTCAGGGGGTGAGGAATAGAGGAAAGTGACAAAGATTTGATAGAATTGAAAAGGGGCTTTTGCAAAAAGAAATCACAGATTTACAGGTAAGTTAGAGAACACGAAAAGAGAGTTGGGAAATTTGGAAGATAGAAGATGTAAAAGTGGTAAATGACAAAAGGAAGGGTTATTTATAGGCTCAAGCGATGGCGGTTCAGTTTCAGCAGTGACCAACCACCGCCTGACATGCATTAAATATCTTGAAAGACTAAACCGACGGAACAACTATCACATGCGTCATGGTCGAACCCGATGGAAACGTCAGGTTATAATCTGATCGAGCCATTAAAAAATCATATCGTTTGTCACCACATTCTTTCTAAGAAACGAGGGGACTATCTGTATACGGTCGAAAAAGATTTCGGCCTTCCAACATTCGATCGAGTTCGAATGGTAAGCAACCGGAGTAGGATTTCTGGATGAGTTCCGAAGACAGTACAAACGAGCCTCGAGTCCGAAGGCTGATAGAGGAGTCGGCTCGATACTTTTATCGAGCCCGTGGCCAAATCGATCCGCAAGGCATTACTTCGAGGTCGGAAATGCGCTACACCCACCCCGAAGGTCGAACTCAAGCCAAAACCGAGGGCTCGACCCAATAACGAGTTCGAGCCAGTATCGAGCTCACAGACAAGAGCCGTTACAACCGCACTAAGGGAAAGAATCTTGGCGGGAATCGAGGAAGAGACAATTCATCATGAGTCCTCCACTATATGCTTTATTTTAGTATAAACAAAGTAGGATCCCTCTATTATAAAAGGGGGAATCCTTGTAAGCATAGGGGACACTGTAACAAAAGATCACTTCTCATATTGAAAGATATCTCCTTGTGCTTGTTTTATTTTACCTTATTCATTCTTTTGCTCACTATTCTCATTCCCATAGTCAAGAATACACATATTTCTATTTCTCTATACGATTTGTATCAAATTGTATCACATATCCTTAGAACCATACACAAATTTAACGTTATCTGATTTTTCGGGTAAATATTTTCATATCCTTATAACCATACACAAATTTAACGTTATCTGATTTTTCGGGTAAATAATCTCCTCTTTCTATGCCACCACCATTTTATGGACAAATCCATATAAACATTTCAACCTAGGGATGAATTCAGGAGTACTGTACATCTTTCTTTGAACTTACTTTCTTAGGGATTTTTTGAGGAGGAGATGAAACCATATATGGAAAACTGAAAGAAGTTGGAGGACAAATATAGGCTCTGTCCGATAATTTGTTCTGGATATTCGTGAATTAATTACTATGTTGAATTCATGGAAAAACACGCCTGACAATCCATAATACTTCAAACTTCATAGTAAAGCTATATTAAAATAGAAAACAAAAAACAAGATCTACCATTTTAGATAATACAACAAAGAAAATTAACTTGTGTTACTTCCTTTCCAAATTTCACTGTGTCGCTATTTTTCAAGATTCGAGGAAAAAACAATCCTTTCAAAGAACTTCGGCCGGGACACAGTATCAAAACTTTGGGTGAGATCATAGAACTTTTCGTTCACATGCTGGTAGAAATCAGAATATATGGTGGTCATGGTGTTATTGTTGCTGTTGGTGGCAGTGGTGGAGGGGAGGAGGTGCTAATAGTGGAAAAGAAGTGGGATGGAAGGGGTAAAATGGATTGAGCTCGGTGAGGTGGCATGTTACGTGATGTTCATCTCATCAAAATATTAGTGTCACTGCCGCGTAGGATAAAACGTCAAAACTCTATCAGATGAGTGGTATATTTGAGGCATTTGACAAACGTTGGGGGTATTTTTATTAAGATAATATGTGATCCTTTTTCACACATCTTAAGTCAAACAAGATTGATTGGCCGAAGATTTAGCCCCTGTCCCCCAAGATTTAGCCCGCCCTCCCCCCGCCCCTCTTTTTTTTCATCTCTTTGAGCTTGTTAAATATAAAAGTCAACATATTCGTTATTATAGTTTCTCAAAAACTTTAAAGGTCGATTTTGAAGTTGTTTACTTGGATGCTCAAGTATAGAGCTGTCAAAATGGGCTAGCTCAGTCTAATCCTCGCGGGCTTTAAATTTGGTGGGCTAGGGCCGATCGGCCCTCTATCTTTATGGCCCTTAAAGTGGCCAACCTGACCCAGCCTTAACAGGGCCGCGGGTTAGGGCGGGTCGGCCCTTCAATTTTTTTTAAAAAAAAATATTTCTTTAAATCTTTAGATATTTTTTTATGATATAATCTCTTAATCATATGAACGACTTATGTATATTTAGAGGGCACAAAAATCTTAATATTTGACAAGAAATCTCGTAATTGAAATGCAAATTCTCTATATATTTCTAGCTCTTTTTTTTTTTCACCGTTACATAAATATTTTTTTAATACTTTTCTTTCACTTTCCTCAGGTTTAGGAATTGTTTCAATAAGTTTATATGTTAAGGTTTTTAATTTAGGTTTAACATTATTTATTGATTTCATCATTATAGTCCATAAAATCCTTAAAATTCATAAAATTTGCTAGTGTTGTTCTTTGGGTATTAAAACTTGACCTTTTTCTATAGTGAAGAGCAATTTAATAATTAACAATATATTAAAGTTACCAAACTGATCATTGGCCACTTAAAGTAATATTTTCTTTTGAAAATAATAATTATTGGCCACTTAAAACTTTCCTAGTTTGTTGATAATTAAACAAAAGAAAAATTAATTTTGTCATCATACTACATGCATATCAAAAATATAAATTCTAGTTGATATGGAAGCGTAAATGAGCAATCTAAGGTTGAAAAATGGGGATTATAGTTAATACTTTTTTAAATATTTAAATTTGAAATTAATTAATTTTTGGCCCTAGGGCCGACCCAGGCCCAGCCTCAGTCAAACCTCAAGGGCCAGCGGGCTAAATTGGGCCGGACTTATAAGCCTCAGTTTTAAATGGGCTAAAAAAATCTTAACTCAGCCCTACCCAAATAGCGGGCTGTGTTGGACTAGCCTTACGAGCCAAGTTCATTTTGACGGCTCTACTGAGGTATTTAATTTCTCCCTTGTTATACACTCTTCATTTTCTTCATTTTTTTTATTTTTTTTTTGCAATGGATCGGTGATATGGAATATGCATCTGAACTAAAAGAGGATTCGGTGTTGACAGATGGTGCATTTTGTTTGCTGCTTCACATTCGTATCAACTGTCCGACACGCATTTCTTTTAAATTTTGAATTTGTCCGACACTCTGCCCATAACTAACTAAGCCTGCATATATAATAAGTTAAATGTGTACATTGATTAATAGTAAACCGAGCAAGCAAGACAGATGACTCGGTCTAAACTAAATTTAGCTAATTAAAAGTGAAATGAGCCTTGACTAGCTGCTTATTGGAATTCCAAATTGCTTCCTTCGTTTAACTAGAGGTGTATCTGGGATTTAAAGAAAGATTGATGCACCATTATGTTAATAAAAAGGGCATGGGGAGCTAGGGATTTATTTATTTATTTAATAGTTATATAAAAAATTAATTTAAAAGAACTATATGAGGATTGAACATATATAAAAAAGAATTAATTGAAAGGAAGTATATGGGGATCAAACCCTTGCCATGAGGGATAGAAGGGGCACTTAATCACCAATAAACCATATGAGTCACTTAAGCATAAGTGATCACAATTATATTTAAGTACATAATTTGAAAAATTAATACTGTTTATACATAGCTTATAGGGAGGGGAGCATGGGTGCATGTTGATGTTGGGCATATTTCGATATGTGTTGATGTTACTCTACCCATGTTTTAACCGCTTTTTGATGCTATTTGATCTTTAAAGTGCCCAACATGGTTTAATTATTGATTTTATGACTAATTGAGTTGTGTGTGATGATTTAGGGTATTTGGAGTGCAAAAATATGAAGAAAAGGTGCTCTAGCTAGAGGAAGAGGGGTTGGATGCGTCGCATCCAATCTAAAAAAAATCAGATTTCGTGCACCCTTAGCAGTGAAGTCGGCCCATAGCATCCGCATTAGCATCCGCACCTGGGCAAAGCTGAGATGGAGGAACAAAGGGTGGATGCTTCCCAAGCATGCGAAGCTGAGAAGTGGAGGATGAGGTGGATGCGACGCATCCACCCCACCATTAATCCCTGAAGCTGAGTCGGATTAAGAATAGGAGAACTTTGGCCCACGACTTTTGTACGCAATATATATGCCAAAATGCCTCTTTTAGGTCATCTAACATATTGGGAAGGGAGAAAAAGCCACGACAAAGCTATGGAGGCCGGAATTCATCAAGTTCCATCTTTCTCCCACCAAACTTAGTAATTTTTATGTTTCTTTGTATGAATTGTTGTTTGGCTACCATGTCTATATGGAGCTACACTTCACGTTCTAGGGTTGTGGTTCTTTCATGACTATTGTTATTCGGATATTGATTTTGACTTCTTGATTTATCATATTAGTTTATTTATTCAATCTTGCGCTTAATTGTTTAATTGCTTGATTACCAATTGAATATTATCTACGAATCTAGAATTGAACTCGAAAGTTGGAATTCTATATTGCATATAGGATTGAGTAGGGCAAGTTCTTGAACTCGGGCATCGGGGAACGGATTCGTGGTTAGGATATACATATACCTAATTACCTTGCTTGGTTGATTTACAGGAATTATAAATGCGTTCTTGTTGATTCTAACTCCATAGACATATAGGCGTTAGGTTAGCTTGAATAGGCGAGTAAGAACTCGACAGATTCTTATAAGCAATATTAACCCTGTCAACGAATAAGCTAGATAAATTAGTCGGTCAATTCAATTTAAGAATACAATATGATTGTTAGATAGCCCATAACCCTAGATCGTTTTCATTACATTGATATCATAAAAAATCTGCTCTTTCTCTGTTCAAAGTTCATTATTTATATTTTTTTATTTAATTAGTTTAGAATAAAATATTTTTAGGTTTAATTCTTGTTTAGATAATTAGGATAGTCTAATTTACTTAATAGTTAATCATAAGTCCTCGTGGGTTCGACATCCGACTTTTAGTCACTTTATTACTTGACGACCGCGTATACTTGCGTGAGTGTGTTTGATTGCAACACATGTACCCCATCCCCTCCACATAAATACGTCCTTGCATTTAGGGGGTCAAATACAACAATATGCATGCTCTCTTTTTTGTTTTATTAATTTTTTTTTTCAATTGAAAAATAGATCTACGTGGAATACCTGACCTCATTTAGAATCCAGACAGTTCTTAACTTGCTCCATTTTTCCTTCCATGAGATTCAGTTAATCTTTTCCTACGTCGTTAGAAAACGAAAGGCTAGATTTGCTTTTGCAATCTAGCTACGATAATTCAATATTCCCACAATTATTTACGTGTTAAATTATGTTTAACAAGCATACAAGTTGCATACAAGTCTTCTTCCCCTCGATTTATAAGATCTATTCAAAGACGGCATTATTTAATAACAAAAGTAATATACTCTTTGTTTCCATTTTGTGATGTACAGTTCCAACTTATACTAGTTTGCTCGTGTGAACATGTTCAAAATTCTACTTGAATAGATCAAGTAACTAACAGATCGCTCTAATTTCAATTTTGTTCATGCACGTAGTCAAAAACTGAGATCGCTTTTCCCCAAAATCTAATATTATAATTATGTGTTCGTGGACTGGATTATTTTGCTAATTGTATTAAGATCTTAATCTTCGTTTATGACTTCTAAATTATAGTTATAAACTCTGAACTTGACGATAAAACTAGGATTATATGGAAAATTCTACAACTGACGTGACCAGGGGCGGAAGGGGTTCAGCCGAACCCGCTTCGTTGAAAATAACATTATATATATAAGATTAATTTTCTTTTCATGTATATATATTAGACATTAAATCACCTTAGCTTTTGCATGTTTTTATATTTTTATTATTTTTTGAATTTCGGTAATAAAAAATCGCTGAATGTGCCAATTGGGTAATAAAGTGGACGTATATATATATCAAGCCGAAGTCATTGCGATACGTATCTGTTTTCGTGGATTTCATACGTTGTTAAATTTGAAAAGCCCTCACCAAAACGGATAAGAAAGTGAAGAAATCCTGCGGGTTGGATTTTCTGATTCAGACATGGTTAATAATGCCTTTAGGAAATTCAATAACAGTTTGTTTTGGAAGTCGTTGTCTTTCCTTAATTATGACTATTTTATGATTAAAATGATGCAAAATGACAGCTCTAGTTAATGATAGTTGCAAGGTTTGATTAATGATTAGTTTATTGATTATTTAGGATTTTATGGACTATATGGTGATTAGACATTTTGATTTTAAGTTGTTTTTTCTGACGTAGACTTAATGAAACAAATCTTTTCGTGATGTAACGATCAGAATTAGGGCCTTTTTTACTTTTAGTTCGCACCAGAAATTATTTATATTTGGTAGTCGAAAAATTATATAAATTTGTATATTTTTTGTATGTAACATGCAGAACATATATATATATATATATACAAAAAATATATATTCTTTTAGCTATTATTTTAAAAGCGGCTATACAATATCATTTTCCCGATTACCAATTTAACTACCTGCTACTTTAACTAAACCAAAATAAGCTAAAAATTGAAGTCGGGTTCAACTTATGAGAATTTCTCTAATTTATACTAGAATTACTCTTGTCTTTTCTATGACACCTTCCGAACGCTAGGTTCAAGCAACTTCATTGCACTTTGAACACTTTTACTTTTCAACCCGATCTCTAATTCATAAGTTGAAAAGTCCAAAAAGGATTACCGTCACCTTTGTTAATGTCTATTTTTTTATTTTTTTTATGTTCGCACTTTTCTTCATTAAAAATGGGAAAGTAGATGAATATAGTGTGCAATTTTAGTTATCTATCCCTTAACCATTAAAAGAATTTCTTATCCTTAACAAGAAATCTCTTCCCAATGCGGGGCTCGCAATTTTTAATAATCATTTAATTTACACCGCAAGTGTAACAAAAAGGGTATTTAAAAATAACTTGTACAAGTTATTATTTTGTGGTCATTGTTTACTCGAAAAATAGATAGAGTTAAATTTGTACGTAGTTCTAAGGGTATGTGGTATAACTTGACACAAATCGTAAGAGTAAATAGAAATATCGAATATTGACGGTAAAGAATGAATAATAAATAAAGTTGTCAAGATGATGATTTATGGGTTAAGCAAGATGAATCAATCTATGAAGCTAAAAAAAGATAATTCTTCAATAGAGGAGTGTATGATATCTGAGTTAATGTATGCCAAAAAACTTGATGCTTTACAAAAAGTATAGCCATCCCTTTTATAGTGAGGGATTTTAATTTAGATATAATTAAAAATACATAGTGGGAAACTCATGATTAATCAGTTTTTCCTTAATTCCCGTCGAGAATCTCTCCTTTAGTGCGGCTGCAACGGCTCTTGTCTATGAGATCGACCTTGATCGGACTCAGCATTGGTCGGTATTGGTCAGTTTCCAGTTTTAGAGCTCGATGCGGGTTTGTGGTCGATGCCGACTCGGGGTCCGATAATGACTTGGGCTCGATATCGGTTGGCCTCTGGCCCTTAAGCTCGATTCTATCTCATCATAGTTCGATTCGGACCCGAGCTCGATAATGACTTCGGACTCGTTATTTGATCTGTACCTGAAATTTGAAGCTCGTTTGTGCTATCTTCGGGTCTCATCTCAATATTATGAAGATTTTCTTCGATCCATTATAATCTCATCTCGATCAATCGTACGAAAACCGAAATCAATTTCGACCGTATGAAGTCATGTAAAGTAATGATAACGACAATCTCACTTTCCTGATGTAAAGCAAGCAAATTATTTACTTGTAAGACTAACATATTTAAATTACCAAAAATAACGACTAGCATATTTATCAGTTTTCATTTTTGGCTAGTTCTAATTTTGTCATTGCCACATCTTTGAGATCCGAGATCCTTGATATCATATTTAAACGGCAAAATCAGATGGCAATGTGTATAATGCTGCTTTGAATTGAACCTATATATATATAAAGTAATAAGTCTAGTTAGAGCAGATTGTTTCACTTTGAGTAGTTGGGTAAATATCTAATCACATCCATATCAGAATCTTATCTTTGAATTTATATCGTTGAAGCCAGTTTAGTAAAAGAAGAGATCTCATGAAAATCTTTGAATATCAAGCAAATCTTGTAAAATAGTTGGTTGATTAGAATTAAGAAAGATAAAGCTTTGTGAAGTTGCTATCTATGTTGATATGACTGTATCCAACCAATGTATGCTGATATCAAAGAATAACTTTATTCACATCCGACGCTTATAGTACTAATTTGACGAACAAATAATAAAATCTATTTATACTAGGTGTTCACACAAAACTAATAAGCAATAGACACGTGTATTTTACACTCTTGTGATCACTTACGATTTGAATAGAAGAAAAGGGTATTTTTAGATATCTTCTGTGTTATTTTCAGATCCTTTATGTGTAAAAATAAAGATCTCTCGTAAAAAAATATATAAAATTAAAAATAAATTTATAAAGGACTAGAAAACTAATTTTTCCAGTTAATTAATTAATATTTTTAGCTTATCACTTATTTATAATTAACTGATGTGATTTGGTGTAAATACTGAAATATTTCTCTGTTAATATATATTTATTTAGTGATGCTAAACTAATTAGCAGAAATGGAGAAATCTAATTATTCATTTAGTATCCTAATTATTCATAACGAAGTTTGTATTAGTCGGAGATAGAGATCCTGTCACTTCAGCAGATAGTTGATAGAATATGTTTCATAATAGTGCTATTCCTGAAAGAGAAAAACATGAACTTTATGCCAAAATTTGGTTTCTTTGGCTTTGATATGCCATGTAAATCTGTACGGTCTTATCCCCACTTTTTTGGTTTCCTTCCTTATTTTCATCGAGTGGAATCCGTGAAATATAGTTGTCTTTACTTCTGTCCAATCTACTAATAACTGTAATCATGCTAGTTCCTCTCAGTAATTATAGTTTTTCGTCTTTTTGTTCTATTAATAAAATACCTGAAAAGTCCAACTGAATCCACTTTTCGTCTTTTTTATCCATGATATTGTAACGATTTTAGGGCAGGTTCTATAAGTCCAATTGAATTCAGTGCTTTAAACTCAGAACTATGAGTCACACCTCCCTTTTCCCGAAAGATAGAGAGTTTTTCTAATTAAAGTGACATTAATCGAAATGAAATTATTTATTTGATCAAAGTCGCCACTTGAAATAATTTATTGTGTTCCAAGTCACCAGTTTATTTTAGAATCCCAAATCGAAGAAATTGACTCTATTATGGTCCGCGAACACAGAAGATCGGGTAAGGAATACTGTTAACCTGGAAGAAGGTGTGAGGCAATCCCGAATTCCGTGGTTTTAGCACGGTCGCTTAACAATTAATACTTGACTTAATTATCTGAATTATTACATGTTTTAAACATATTGTGCATTTTATCTTTGACCGCTTTTAATTATGTATTTAAATCGTTTTTAAATATTTATGGAGTTATTTCTTGAACAAGTTACGATGTCGTACACTTGTCGTTTTGGTACACATTGCAAACCGCGCCACGTGAAATACACCAGCGATTTACAACATGTTTATTATTATTGTTTAAAATTGTGCTCAAGTAGCGTGAAACGCGCACTCGAATTGGGGTTTACGTATCATGACTATGCCACGGGAACCGTACCCATAGTCACGATGATTTATTTAAACGCGCCTACGGCAACTAGCGCATTCGAATTATTTTTCTAAACTAATTTAAAATTATTATGAGACCATAAATTATGGAATAGTTATAAAAAAATAAAATAAATTGGTTATGAGAAGATGGGCTAGCTTTGTTATTAAACAGGAAATGGGGTAGTTGAAATGACCCGGCCGATCTTTTTGAGTATTATAACCACGTTCCCCTATTTACTGCTCAATTTATGCTTTACAGTTGATTTATGACTTATCGGGTTAGTTGGTTCGGGTCCGGAAAGATTTCGGAGTGAAATGAGACACTTAGTCTCATAATTAAAACTTAAGTTAAAATAATGATTGGATATCGACTTATGTGTAAACGACCCCGGAATAGAGTTTTGATGATTCCAATAGCTCTGTATGGTGATTCTGGACTTAGGAGCGTATCCGAAAAATTATTTGAAAGTCCGCAGTGTAATTAGGCTTGAAATGCCGAAAGTTGAATTTTTGGAAAGTTTGACCGGGGGGTTGACTTTTTGATATCGAGGTCGGAATCCGATTATGTAAATTGAAATAGCATCATTATGTCATTTATGACTTGTGTGCAAAATTTGAGGTCAATCGGACTTGCTTCGATAGGTTTCGGCATCGAATGTAGAAGTTGGAAATTTCATAAGACTAAAGTTTCAAGTGAGTTCGCACAAGATCTAACTTCAAATAAATATAACTCTCATGATACGAAGTTTTATATGGTGTATTACCTATCAAATGAAAGATCTTTGAGTGTAGTTTCTAACGGTTCAAACCGTTTGTCATTTGGACATTTCTACAAGAAGTTATGACCAAATTACCAAAGGCTGAAAAAAATATAATTTTGCGACCAATTATGCGATCGCAAAACAGTTATGCGATCGCAAAACTGGTTGTAAAATGGACCAGAAGAGCCTAGTTTTGGGCACCAATTTTGCGATCAATTTTGAAGCCCGCATACCCATTCCGCGGTCCATTATGCGACCGCAGACCTGCTTTCAGAGGGTTAATTTTTCTATTTTCATAACCCGACCCCATTTTGATAAATAGGCTTTGGGGCTTATTTTGGGGCAATTATCTGATGATTTTAGAGAGAAGTGAGAGTGTTCTAGAGAGAGGATGTAGATGAAGTGTCTTGTTCATCAAATTCTTATCCAAGCCTTGAAATCCAACAAGAAATCCCTCAAGTTCTTCATCAAAGAGGTAAGGTTCTAACCCCTAATCTTCAATTTCGAGTTTGGGTAATGATGGGTGATTAAGAGTATGATTCTTGGGTGTAATAGTATTATTTATACGTATCAATAAGGTTTATGGAAAGAGTGTTGAGTTCAAATGGGTAAAGATTAGGTTGAAAATGGTAGAAATCTTCAAAGACTTCAATTGAAGATTTGAGGGTCGAGTTAATGTCGGAATTTGATGAAATTTATATGGTTGGACTCGTGGTTGGATGAGCGTTAATATTTTGTAACTTTTGTTGGGTTCCGAGATGTGGACCCCACGAGCGATTTTGAGTGTAATTTCAGATTTTTGTGGAGAAAATTAGTATCTCCTTATGAAATTAATCACAATAATTGGTATTGACTGAATCGAATTAATTGTGGCTAGATTCAAGGTATTTGGAGGCCAATTCACGAGGCAAAGGCATAGCGGAGTAAAGAATTACATGGTTTGAGATAAGTAACTCTTCTAATCTTGGAGTTGAGGGTATGAACCCTAAATATATGTATTTCGTGAATTGTTGGGAGGTGACACACATGCTGACGGGCGTGTGGGCGTGCACTATAGAAATTGTGACATAATTGTTTATGTAAAATTTTGTAGTTAAATAATCTTGGCATTCTCCATGCGGTTTTATGAGTTAAAGAAATTGAGTTGAAAAGCATATTAAAAATCATATTGAGGATATGTGCCAGTATTATTGGGACCCACAAAGGTCATATTGCTATGAATTATTGGTTATGTTGAAAATTCATATTCAGTTATATTCATTTCATTGCATATCATATCTCAGTCTCTGTTGTTATTTATTGATACATCATATCATCATTTTTGGACTATTCTCATGATATTGTGAGCCCATGAGAGAGAGACTGGAGAGATTGATGATTGAGGGAGGCCGAGGGCCTGATTGTGAGGATAATTTTGGGATCGAGCTGCACGTCGCAGCAAGCCATGTTGGCTCTATATATATTATTACTATTATATAGATCGGGGTTGCTCGCCTGCAGCAGGCCTTATTAGGTTATTATGGCACGTGAGTTATCCGTGCATCATGTGAGCTGTCCGTACTTAGAGCGCTTGGGCTGTAGGAGCCCCTCATTAGTCTGTACACACCCCCAGTGAGCGCATTCGACTATAAACAGGGATCGAGCTGCAAGCCGCAGCAGGTATTGTATAGAGCTGAGTGATTGAGTGTACTGAGCATAGTGAAAGAGAATGCGAGACAGTGAGATTGAGTACTCTGAGAGTTTGAGTACATGAGTACAATCTCCGAGATACATTGCCTTGACATGCACACATGACATATATGCATAGAGATGTATTTTTCTCATGCTGTACGGTATCACATTATTTATGATTTCTCACACATGTTGACAGATAGGCATAGTGATGCATTTGTTTTACAATGGTTATCTGAAAAGAAAGGGAGATATTTTATTTATTATTGAAAGGATTTTGGAAAAATTTCTATTTTCAAACTTATTCACATTTTTGGTAACTTTGGCAAAAGATTTGGGTTTTCACTGATGTACTTGAAAGGAAGAACTATTATTGCTGTAATCATGTGATGACTGAGCATTTTATCTCTGAGTTACTTCTGGTATTATTTGCTTTATGTCGTTATTAATTGTTGTGGATTAGTGGATTTGGACCCTACCTTGGTAGAAGCTCGTCACTACTTTCAACCTAAGGCTAGGTTTGTTACTTACTCAGTACATGTGGCCGGTTGTACTGATACTACACTTATGCACATTGCGTGCAGATGTTGACTGCTGACGTTGCTGTGCTCGATGGTTGCGGGATTTGAAGATGTACCTGCGTTCCTGTTGTAGCTGCCTCTTGTTCATGGTAGCCTTAAATTTATAAAAGCTCTGTTTATGTACTATTCAAACAGACTATGTATTTATTTTATTTTCGCTTTGTATACTCTATTCTTAGAAACTCGTAATTTGTACTACCAGTTCTTGGGGGATGTATAAGACTAAGATCTTTATTCACTTAAATGGGTTTAATAATTATTATTGGAATTGGATTATTGAAAGTTGGCTTACCTAGCGGGTTGGGTTAGGTGCCATCACGACTAGTTGGATTTTGGGTCGTGACACTAACTATGTTATTTTTTACTCTGGGCCTGACAAATTAACCTTGTTCGGCCCAGTTCCTTGTTCATGAAGGCAACATAAGGTCCACTATTTTATAAATGTGTGTCTAACTATATCTATAAGCTGCTATTTATACTAAAACCTTATCGAGACATACCAAATTCCAAACCAATTAATCACGAAATGCAGCAAAAGGTTTAATTGACAAATTTATTATGGCAAAAAGAAACAAAATAGAATAAAGTTTGGAGATATAGAGATAACACCAAGACATCAAACCAAATGTGAACCTCTGGCCCGTCAACATTGAAAGCATTTTGATTAGAGTCTTCGTTCATGATTAGCAAATTAATGACAACAAAATATCAAAATTAACATGTCCAATATGGTTTCTTACATCTCACATTAACACGATTAAACAGGTAACTAAATGAAACAACGTTAAGGCTAGTCGAAGTACGAAATTTATTTAAAAGTAGAAGAGAATGGACCTTTACAATTGCTTGACTGTTTCCTTCAAAATTCGAACAAGAATGAACCTCTGACCGGAGCCGGAACCGCTAAATGGAGACCTCACCGGCGAGATCGAACTACGACCTTGAACCCGATCAAAGCTATGGATGGAGACGTTGGACTGAGAAGTATCAGCTACAACAAATGGTTTTCGGGTTGGTGTTTCAATGGATTTTCGGGCTGTTTTTGAGCTGGAGTTTTCAGCTGGTTTTCATGGAGTTTCAAGGAAGGAAAGTGAAGTTTTGTGTGGATCTAAAGATGGAGAAGAGCTAGCTTTAATGGAGTTTTATGGCTGTACTTTTCATGGTGTTCCCACAGTGAAGGTGAAAGCAAGTAAAGAAGAAAGGAAAGAGAGATCTACTGTTGCTGCACGCGAAAAGCAGAAGAAGAAGGCACTGCTTGGATTTTAGTCCTCAAATCATTCTCTTTTCCCGGATCTATTTCCTCTTTTTTTCATTTTCCCCCTGTTTTGGTTTCTTTCCTCTGTATCTCTATTTCCCAGGTGCTCTATCTGTTTTTTACGTCCTCCAGATCTATCCTTTTTCAACCTTTGTGCCCCCCTCCCCCTTAGTGAAGGTCTGCTAGGTCTAAAAAAATAGAGAGTGGGCGTGGGTTTTTTGACAAGGTAAAAGAGGGGTCTAGGCTAGGTAGATTCAGGAGGAGTAATTGGGCTGCCTAACATTTGGCCCAATTCAAAAACCAAATCCTCTTTCTTTGTAAATGAAGATAAATCTTATACTAAAATGTGACCCCTTTTTTTGTCATTTTCAATTTTCTTAAGCGAACCTACTAAAAGTGAAATAAAGGCTAAAATATGTAGGTCAAATGTAAAAGATATTTAACATACTAAAAAGTGATAAAAATTTCAAGCATGGTAAAAAATTAGGTGCTCATAACATGCCCCTCTTTGCTTGGAAACATGAAGAGTTTTCATGAAAAGACAAGGTGATCCATGTGACTAATATTTTACCAAACCGTTATTCAAAAGAAAAATAAAATAAAGGGTGTAACCGAGTCCTGGTCTTGGACAGCCTACATATCCCGGTTATAAGGGAATCAGGTCGTGTGTAGTTAAGGGAAGGAAGGTGGAATGATGAGTTCAAGAGTCGAGTGAGGTACCGTTTAAGGCTCCGGTTCATGATCCTGCCATTTACATCATATATTGAAAGCGAAAATTACAGCAAAAATAAAAAAAATACAAGATCCTATCTACTTCTTGTCTTGAATTTTCCTCGAATCTCCACTTGATCCTTCAATATGAAACTGAAAATTCACCCTATTCTTCAGGTGGGCATCATGCTGACTTGAATTTGAAGAAAACTGGAAGTTAACCCTGTTCTTTAGGCTGGCATCCTGCTGCTTGCACTTGAAATAAACTTGAAGTTGGAGTAGATTTGAGCTTGCAAACCTTGTTCTTCAGGCGGGCTTGTGCTACTTCTGATTTGAACTAAAGAAAACTGGAGGTTGCCCTTATTCTTCAGGCGGGATCCTGCTGTCTCTGACTTGAACTTGAAAACTGAAAGTTGACCCTGTCCTTCAGGCAGGCTCCTGGTGCTTCTCTAACTTGAACTTGAAAACTGAAAGTTGACCCTATTCTTCAGGCGGGCTCCTAGTGCCTCTAACTCGATCTTGAAAAATGAAAGTTGACCCTGTTCTTTAGGCGGGATCCTCCTACTTGATCTTGAAAGAAACTAAAAGTTGACCCTGTTCTTCAGGCGGGCTCCTGGTATTTCTCTGATTTGAACTTAAAACGGATTTCTGAAATATTGACCTCGTTCTCTAGGTGGGTGCCTACAATCAAAACAAACAAAACGAACAAAATTTTCTACCCCAGTTTGCACTAGGAAGATTTGTGAGTTGTTAGCAAAACTGTAAATCACCTATGCTATTAATGAAGGGTGCAATGATGAGAGTAAAACTAAAGACTCGACTAGGATGCTAAACACTAACAACTTAAGAAAACTAAAAACAGACCCCATTCTCCACGCGGGACCTCTGAACTTAAAGAAAGCTAAAGATTAATAACTTAAGAAAACTAAAAACTGACCTTATTCTCCAGGCAGGACCCCTGAACTAAAGGAATGCTAAAGATTAATAACTTAAGAAAACTAAAATTGACCCTATTCTCCAGGCGAGACCCCTGAACTTAAAAAAAGCTAAAGATTAATAACTTAAGAAAGCTAAAAGCTGACCCTATTCTCCAGGCGATACCCCTAAACTCAGGAAAAGCTAAAGATTCTTCTCAACTAGGGGGAATGTCTAGGAGGTATGGTTCTTTTCAACTAGGGGGAATGCCTAGGAGGTATGGTTCTTCTCAAATTAGGAAATTTTTTGAGAGGTGATGATCTTCTTGACTAAGGGAATGTCTAGGAGGTAAAAACCTTCTCAAACAGCCTTTGTGCTGACCGAATTTGGGCACGACACCCGAAAAATTCAAGCTTCCAAGCTTTGATTTGGAGATAGTCTTCGTCCCTATTTCAAACAAAGAAAACTTGTGAGTTTAAAACATGGTGGTTGATTTGTGGTCTTGACCTTGAGGGAGATTGCTCCTACACTTGCCATGACAACTTTGATTTTAGCTTGGAACACCTTGCTTGTTATTGACAAACCACTTTTCTGTCAACCCCTACCACAGAAAACACCTCTGATCCATTCAAACCCAATACCCTCTATCTGTTGCATTTTGCTCATGAATTGACATTTACCAAACCTTTGCATTTCACATGAATCCCAAAACACGTCAATTGTCACCAACCCAAGGCGCATACTACTGTTTCCTGACTTGTGCCGCTTTGATGTGCTAGCCAAACTCCGCTTTGTGCAATTGGAAAGCTGGTAGCAAATTTTGAAGTCATTTCTCATTTGTATTGACAAAACAGACTCAAAAGGAGGACTTAAACAAGGCAAGAGGAACATAATAAAGGGGACAATGGAAGGAGATGATATCTAACAAGAAAATTACAAAGTAGAAACTTATCAGTTATGGATACCAACTCTAATGACCATGACATGCACTTTGGATTAAGTGGCCTAATTTGTCAAGCAAGTCTAATGTTCAACTCTTGTTGTACCTCTAAGCCGTGAAACTGGGCTTCAATGCTCCGATTATCCTATCTGATTCACGATCCTTATTCGATTTGTAGTGCCCGAAGGGTTTTCACCATCAAGCCTCTCTCATTTTGTTCTTTCTCTCAACTCACCGTCGCCTTATGGTGCATGTGAAGGTTTTCACCATAAGACTCTCTCATTTTGTTCTTTTCTTCTTATTTCCTCTGATTCTGCAGATGACAAGGCATTAGCCATGGTAAAAATATCATATGTTCCTGGCATGTCTAACTCGGTACTCTCAAAGATTACCTGGAAGGTCTTTTTTGGACTGTAATGTGACTTTTGGACAGGGTTAGAAAGAAAGAAAGGGATAAAGGCTCAAATTCGAACCAAGACAAAATGGGGTATAACTTTATAACTTTTGTAACCATCTTTTATATCAAACAAAACTTCTGCCCCAGTTTCTTTTGAAGTAAGGAATTTTTGGATTTTTTGACTTGGTGTGACCGAACCTTAAGGCTGCCTACGTATCTTGTTGTCACAAGAATCAGGTCGAATGTAGTTCAAAAGAATACTTTTTATTGTTGCTATTTTTTTTTTCTTTTTTTTTCCTCTTTTTTTTTAATCTCTTTTTTTTTGAATTTTTCTTTTGGAATGAACTTTCTAAAAGAAACCTTATGGGGACATGACTTTTTTTTTAAAATGACTCTAACTTGATTCCAAAAGAGGGGAGGTCAAAGAAATCAATACGGGCTCAAAAGGGTACCGAAGGGTATAAAGTATTTGGGTAGCTGAAAGAGGGTCTCTCATTCTCTGAAAATACCAAGTACAACACATGCAACTTGAGGATAAAAAATGAAGATCATGCATAACATTTATTTTGCAGCATCGACATTGATATCCCAGATATGCCTTCCATCTTTCTTTCGTGCCGTGTCAAGTACAGAACTCTCGTTGGGTGATTTTTTCTTCACAATGAATACCCTCTGTCAGTTTGGGACAAACTCCCTTAGCTTTATCTTGTAATTTGAGATGCACTTAAACTCAAAGTTGCTTGACTCAAATTACCTGGGACGAACTCTCTTGTAACAAATTCTTGTTGTCATATTAACTTCCCAAACTATATCCTCCGATTTCACACAATTCGGGCTTTGAATGATCTCAAAATGACCAAATCTTTACTTATTTTCCTCAAATGTCCCTGTCATCTTCAAAACTTGTTTCATTGTTACCCATTAGACTAAATTTCAAGACCAGTCTGAGAATTCCGTGTGCGAGTCATGTCACTAGAGTCAGCATAAAAAGAACTATAAAAGGAAAAGAGAACTAAACAAATACAGACTAGAAATAACAGAAAACAGAAAATTGCATTAGACATATGGTGAAAGGGTTTGAATAGTGAAACAAGCAAAATGAAACTTGGGTTACAACATTGGAATAAACCTAGATAACACTAAACGAGTTACTATGACTAAACGAAATAGGCAAAATAAAAGGATAGAAGGGTTTGAGTCACAAGATAATATCCGAATTACAACCCTGAAATAACGCGGACATCAGAAATGACAACGAAATAAACCACCAAAACTCCTCCCTGGCTAGCCAAGAAAGGAGTGTCTTTCCAATTACCAAGCTCGACATCTTATCCACTGAGTCGCACATCGACATTACCCAGACCTTTACCAATTTCAATCACATTGACCTCAGCAGGTGGCTTTGGGGTCCTCTATGCCAACTCATTCTTAAGATCAACTTTTGGAACTGAGACTGATAGCATTGAAAACTTCGCGGTGAGTGGCTCGCCACGGAACTTGGAAGAGTTCTCATGTTTATTTTCAAAACAAAATATGCCTACCATATGCGTCTCATTATGAACAACTTTGGCTAGTATCCGCTGCATCTGGATTCTGCACGAATATGTCACATGCATTAATAAGCTTCTAGACTGCTCTTTTCATATTCCAACACTTTTCTATACCGTGCCCCGGGGCATTAGAGCAATATGCGCACCTTTGAGAATGATCAAAATTCTTTGAAAGGGGGTTAAGCATTTTTATCTGAATTGGCTTCAACATGTCCAATTGCCTCAACTTTTGGAATAAACTGACGTATGATTCTCCAATAGGAGTGAAAGACTTTTCCTTTTATTACTGCCTTTTAATTTTATACTCCGGCCTCGGCTGGAACCTCTTGCGGGTAAGTGGTTGATATACTTGTAGAGGTGGATAAGACATTTGTGGAGGTGGTGCAAGCCATTGCGGGTCTGGTGGATGTGGAGCATATGGTGGTGCATATTGTGGATAGAGTACTGGGAAGGTGAGGTATAACTTTGGGGATTTTGTGGAGAGAAGTAACATTGGGGAGGATTATCTGGAGTATAGGGATATTCATAGGGTCGATATTGAGGCTGAAAGCGTTGATCAGGAACGCCCACTGGGACTTGTCGTTGGCGGGGCTCAACAATATCTTTTCTACTTCTATTTCTTCCCCCCCAAACTTACTGAGATGTTCTGAATATCTTCTGTAGTATCTTTCAATGCATAATAGCTCATGATATTTCCTGACTTGATCCCTTCTTCTACCATCTCCCCCATTTTACCAAATCATTGAAAGGCTTACCTAAAGCCGGGATCAAATGACTGAAGTAGGTGGGTCCCTGAGCTTGTAGGAAAAGCTTAACCATTTTTTCTACCCGAGCAGCTTGTTCCCTCCATCTGAGCCCAAACTCCCTAAAACTTTCCTCGGGTTTCTTTTCCATCTTAGATAGGGAGGAACAGTCTGGGATAATGTCTATATTGTACTGAAAGTGTCGAACAAAATCTTGAGCCATGTCATCCAATGCATACCACTTACTCACATCTTGACGAGTATACCATTCCAAGGCTGCCCTACTCAAGCTCTCACTGAAATACGCCATCAACAACTCATCTTTTCTGGATATCTCATCTCTCTCTTCTTTCCTTGTAATTTTTTCATTCTCAACATGAGGCTCATTTTAAGAGCTATGATTATATGAGTCCGGGACCTGGTGGGCTAACTCTGGGTAGTATTGGGTATCAAGAGGTTTGAACTGGTGTTCATTGTTGGATCTATAAAAGGAAGGTTGTTGAGAAGTTGTGACAGTGGGGATAGTGGATATGACAGGAGGGATATTTTTGGGAAATGTAGTTAGAGGACGAATGATGGAGCTACTAGGGAAGTTAGAAAAGCTATGATAAGCGGAAAATCTGGAGAATATGGTGGATCATCTGACACTATGACCGGGCTTGGGTGGGGGTAGCATCTAGGAAGCTAGGTGGTAGCGGGGGTGGTGCTTTCCTAGTCATCCAAGCTTGATACACGCCCACCATGTGTTGTCTTAACATCCTTACCTCCTCAACCAACCCAGTGTCTTGTTCAACCAAATGCTTTTGGGCACTAGTATCAACCAATCCAATTCCGTTGTCGTCTGCCATTGCCTTTCGACTTTATGTTGCAGGGTTGAGTTACCAACTTAGGAACCACAAACCAACTACCCTTCTACTATAATGAAGATAACAAAGAGGAACAAAATGAAGTCATCACGTTAGTGTTAGGGGATTTAACATAAGATAATCTCATATTATGTGCAATGCACCTAGTCATAGTTATCGGTTCTAAAATGACTCCGAGGGTACGAAGGTCATATTGGCATCATCCCAAGTTCGCTCTTCCTGCCCCCTTTTCTTCTTCACTATTTGTTTCTCGCACTCCTTGGTTTTTCATTTTCTTCCCTCTCTTTTCTTTCTGATAGCCTCTCTTTTCTTTCTTCCCATTCCTCCATCCCATTTTTTTTTTGATTATTCGATCGAACCCGATGTAGGTTGTCTACGTATCATGTTCCACATGAATCAGATCTTGCGTAGTTCAGGAAGATCAGGAATAAAGGAAATAAACTAACTCTTTTTTTGGATTTTGAACTTTTTTTTTGTCTTTTTAATTTTCGAAAGAAAGACCTATAAAGAAGAAAGGAAATAATTTTAAATTTTGACTTTTTTTTTTTTGAGAATTTTTGAAAAGAAAGACTTCTAAAGAAGAAAGAAAATATTTTTCTTTGAATTTTGATTTTTTATTTTATTTTTTCGGAGAAAGACTTCTAAAGAAGGAAAAAAATATTTCTGGATTTTGATTTGATTTTATTTTTCGAATGAAAGACTTCTAAAAAGAAATTAAAATATTTTTGGTTTGAAATATTTTTTATTTGAAATTTTCTAAGGAAAGACTTCTAAAGAAGGAATTAAAAAAAATATTTTTGGATTTTTAAAAATTGGGGGCCGGAACCGATGAGGTTTACCTACGTATCTCACATTCGGTGATAATCAGACCCGCGTAGTTCGGCCAAAAGCAGGGAATATTTCAAAATCTTAGTCTATTTTTCAACACCTTTTGAGTAAAATCAGACGCAGTTCGATTTTTGAACACAAGGATTTTATGAGAACCAGGTGAATTTCACTCTCTTATTCTCCTTCTCTTGGTTTTTATTTTTTAATTTTCTTTTCCTATTCTAAAAGTCGGTCAACATACAAACCAAATTAAACAAATGTACAAGTAGCACGTAAGATGCATCGGGATGATCTTTTTAGTTTCGGGTACACCTATCCTAGACGGACCCAACCCCTGTGTTGAGTCTCCTAAGTCAAATGCACATGATGCAAACAAGTGTACTTACTGGAGATCCAGCATGAGACTATGTTCTTCTAAGTTTAAAACCTTAAAGGTGTGGAGTTCTAGACATGGCTTACCCGAGGGGACAACTCGAGCCAGAGAGGGGAGGGAGGGGGGAGAGAGGGGAAGGGGCAACGTACCGGGAATCAAAAGGCCATCCGGCTTTGTAACTAATCTGATCCTCGTTCTAAATTAGGGGTATAACATTCTAACATAAAAGAAGCCACGCCAGTGTGCACTTTCCAAAAGATTTAGAAGACTCAAAGAGAAGAAGGGTGTCATAACAGTTTATATACAGTTCACAGAATATCAAAGCGGTAAAAAGCGGCAATTAGCACATTAGGCTCAAACAAGTAATATCAGACAATCGCAAATTGCCAAGTATAATAGTCATTCTAAGCTCGAATTTTGAACCCTAAACCAGAGATTCTGGGTTCGGTCCCCAGCAGAGTCGCTAGAGCTGTCACACCTCCTTTTCCCCGAAGGATAGGGAGTTTTTCCAATTAAAGTGACATTAATCGAAATGAGAGTATTTATTTGATCAGAGTCGCCACTTGGAATAATTTATGGTGTTCCAAGTCACCGGTTTATTTTAGAATCCCAAATCGAGAAAATTGACTATATTATGGTCCACGAATACAGAAGATCGGGTAAGAAATTTTATTAACCCGGAAGAAGGTGTGAGGCACTCCCGAGTTCCGTGGTTTTAGCACGGTCGCTTAACAAATAATACTTGACTTAATTATCTGAATTATTACATGTTTTAAACCTATTGTGCATTTTACCTATGACCACTTTTAATAATGTATTTAAATCGCTTTTTAGTATTTATGGAGTTATTTCTTGAACAAGTTACGATGTCGTACACTTTTCGTTTTGGTACATATTACAAAGCGCGCCACGTGAAACGCACCCGCGATTTACAACATGTTTATTATTATTGATTGAAGTTGTGGTCAAGTCTTGTAAAACGCGCACTCGAATTGGGGTTTATGTATCATGACTATGCCACGGGAACCGTACTCATAGTCACGATGATTTATTTAAATGCGCCTACGGCAACTAGCGCATTCAAATTATTTTTCAAAACTAATTTGAGATAATTGTGAGACCATAAATTATGGAATAGTTATAAAAAATAAAGTAAATTGGTTATGAGAAGATGTGCTAGCTTTGTTATTAAACAGGAAATGGGCTAGCTATGTTATTTATTACTCTGGGCCTGGCAAATTAACTTTGTTTGGCCCAGTTCCGTGTTCATGAAGGAAACATAAGGTCCACTATTTTACAAATGTGTGTCTAACTATATCTATAAGCTACTATTTATACTAAAACCTTATAGAGAAAGACCTCCAAATTCCAAACCAATTAATCACGAAATGCAGCAAAAGGTTTAATTGACAAATTTATTATGGAAAAAAGAAATAAAATAGAATAAAGTTTGGAGATATATAGATAACACCAAGACAACAAACCAAACATGAACTTCTGGCCCGTCAACATTGAAAGCATTTTGATTAGAGTCTTCGTTCATGATTAGCAAATTAATGACAACAAAATATCAAAATTAACATGTCCAACATGGTTTCCTTTATCTCACATTAACACGATTAAACAAGTAACTCAATGAAACACCGTTAAGGCTCGTCGAAGTACGAAATTTATTTAAAAGTAGAAGAGAATGGACCTTTACAATTGCTTGACTGTTTCCTTCAAAAATTCGAACAACAATGAACCTCTGACCGGAGCCAGAACTGCTAAACGGAGACCTCACCGGCGAGATCGAACTGTGACTTTGAACCCGACCAAAGCTATGGATGGAGACGTTTGATTGGGAAGTATCAGCTACAACAAATGGGTTTCGGGTTGGTGTTTCAATGGATTTTAGGGCTGTTTTATTGCGTTTTTGAGCTGGAGTTTCCAGTTGGTTTTTATGGAGTTTCGAGGAAGGAAAGTGAAGTTTTGTGTGGATGTAAAGATGGAGAAGAGCTGGCTTTAATGGAGTTTTATGGCTGTGCTTTTCATGGTGTTCCCACAGTGAAGGTGAAAGCAAGTAAAGAAGAAAGGAAAGAGAGATCTACTGTTGCTGCACGCGAGAAGAAGAAGAAGAAGGCACTACTTGGATTTTAGTCCTCAAATCGTTCTCTTTTCCCGGATCTATTTCCTCTTTTTTCCATTTCTCCCTGTTTTTGTTTCCTCCCTCTATCTCTATTTCCCAGGTGCTCTCTCTGTTTTTTACGTCCTCCAAATCTATCCTTTCTCAACCTTTGTGCCCCTCCCCCCAAAGTTTGGAGATATAGAGATAACACTAAGATAGCAAACCAAACGCGAACCTCTGGCTCGTCAATATTGAAAGCATTTTGATTAGAGTCTTCGTTCATGATTAGCAAATTAATGACAACAAAATATCAAAATTAACATGTCCAACATAGTTTCCTTCATCTCACATTAACACGATTAAATAAGTAACTCAATGAAACACCGTTAAGGCTCGTCGAAGTACAAAATTTATTTAAAAGTAGAAGAGAATGGACATTTACAATTGCTTGACTGTTTCCTTCAAAATTTGAACAAGAATGAACCTCTGACCGGAGCCGGAACCACTAAACGGAGACCTCATCGGCGAGATCGAACTGCGACCTTGAACCCGACCAAAGCTATGGATGAAGACATTAGACTGGAAGTATCAGCTATAACAAATGGATTTCGGGTTGGTGTTTTAATTGATTTTGGGGCTATTTTATTGCGTTTTTGAGCTGGAGTTTCCAGCAAATTTTTATGGAGTTTCGAGGAAGGAAAGTGAAGTTTTTTGTGGATGTAAAGATGGAGAAGAGCTGGCTTTAATAGAGTTTTATGGCTGTGCTTTTCATGGTGTTCCCACAGTGAAGGTGGAAGCAAGTAAAGAAGAAGGGAAAGAGAGATCTACTGTTGCTGCACGCGAGAAGAAGAAGAAGAAGGCACTGCTTGGATTTTAGTCCATCGTTCTCTTTTCCCGGATCTATTTACTTTTTTTTCATTTCCCCCATGTTTTTGTTTCCTCCCTCTATCTCTATTTTCCAGGTGCTCTCTCTGTTTTTTACGTCCTCCAGATCTATCCTTTCTCAACCTTTGTGCCCCTCCCCCCCTCCCCCCCTCAAAGTTTGGAGATATAGAGATAACACCAAGACAACAAACCAAACGTGAACCTCTGGCCTGTCAATATTGAAAGTATTTTGATTAGAGTCTTCGTTCATGATTTGCAAATTAATGACAACAAAATATCAAAATTAACATGTCCAACATGGTTTTTTTTATCTCACATTAATACGATTAAACAAGTAACTCAATGAAACACCGTTAAGCCTCGTCGAAGTACGAAATTTATTTAAAAGTAGAAGAGAATAGACCTTTAAAATTGCTTGACTGTTTCCTTCAAAATTCGAACAAGAATGAACCTCTGACCGGAGCCGGAACCGCTAAACGGAGACCTCACCGGCGAGATCGAACTATGACTTTGAACCCGACCAAAGCTATGGATGGAGACGTTTGATTGGGAAGTATCAGCTACAACAAATGGGTTTTAGGTTGGTGTTTCAATGGATTTTAGGGCTGTTTTATTGCGTTTTTTAGCTGGGGTTTCCAGCTGACTTTTATGGAGTTTCGAAGAAGGAAAGTGAAGTTTTGTGTGGATGTAAAGATGGAGAAGAACTGGCTTTAATGGAATTTTATGGCTGTGCTTTTCTTGGTGTTCCCAAAGTGAAGGTGAAAGCAAGTAAAGAAGAAAGAAAAGAGAGATCTACTGTTGCTGCACGCGAGAAGAAGAAGAAGAAGGCACTACTTGGATTTTAGTCCTCAAATCGTTCTCTTTTCCCGGATTTATTTCCTCTTTTTTCCATTTCCCCCTTGTTTTTGTTTCCTCCCTCTATCTCTATTTCCCAGGTGCTCTCTCTGTTATTTACGTCGTCCAGATCTATCCTTTTTCAACCTTTGTGCCTCCCTCCCCCTTAGTGAAGGTCTGCTAGGTCTAAAATAATAGAGAGTGGGCGTGGATTTTTTGACAAGGTAAAAGAGGGGGTCTGGGCTAGGTAGATTCAGGAGGAGTAATTGGGCCGCCTAACATTTGGCCCAATTCAAAAACCAAATCCTCTTTCTTTGTAAATGAAGATAAATCTTATACTAAAATGTGACCCTTTTTTTTCATTTTTCAATTTTCTTAAGCGAACCTACTAAAAGTGAAATAAAGGCTAAAATATGTAGGTCAAATGTAAAAGATATTTAACATGCTAAAAAGTGATAAAAATTTCAAGCATGGTCAAAAATTAGATGCTCACACTATGTGCACATATTCGGAAACTTATTAAATAAATATCGATAAAAAAACTCACACTCATTTTGAATTCATTGACTCCAATTTGTGGGCTCGCATATACTAGCAGGTATAGAGTGTAACCTGCTTTATTCAATGGCGTAACGAAGAAGAGCTACTTCCGGAGTGTACGATCTTAATTCTTCAAGCAGTATCACAGAAACCTGAGAAATAAATCATTGAAATAAGCAATTTCTGTTGATAATTGTAGAACATATCTACACTATATATAAAATAAGGATCACTCAAATGTTTTTTCACTATGGGTATTTTGCTCATATTCTTAGATACTGTAATACAATTTTCATGTTTGATAAAATCAAGACAAGAACCCGAATGTAACAAATCTTTAAACATCAGAAGAGCCATGGAGATTACAATGTTTAGAGTATGTTTAAATTCAAAGAAAACGTGCTCTAACTTTTTTCTTCACAAATGCTGAACCAAGGCTTTGAGTTTGATGAACTTGATTTTTAACTCAAAGGTCTCTTTTGCTTTCTTTTGTTACTCTTTTGGGCCTCTGTTGGAGGACTCTTATATAATTTGGAAGAAAGATCGTTGTGTTTAAGGGTGTACAAAGAAAATCGATAAATCGCACCAAACTGATAATCCGAGTCAAGCCAAAAAAAAACCCGATGTGGTTTGGTATTGGAAAATAAAACCCGACTATAATTGGTTTGGTTTGGTTTTAATTAAAAAAAGTCAAATCAAAACCAAACCAACCCGATAGTATATTTATATAATTTTTAAAAATATTGTATATATATAAATATTTATTGTAATGTAATTTATAAATATTTCTTAAATCTTTTCACAGTTTTATCTTTTAACGTATTATTTCAAGTTTAGATTTAACATTCTTGAATGGTAAATAAATTTTAAATCCCATAAATGTAGTAACTCAAACGAAGTCCAAATCAATACTAATGCTAACAAAAGAAATTCAATTCAATACTAGGAATGACGATAGTGTTGGATAATTATTTTAGTTTTAAATTGGTTTATAATGAAAATGCATACCTTAGTTTATCTTTTTCTTTAGTGCTTAGTTATGTAATTACTATTAGTACTTATTAGCTATACTTATTTTAGCATGACCCATATAGTATTTTTAGATTATGTTATTTTTTATTGTGGCTTATTAATTAACAATATTTGTTTTATGTATTTTTATTATTTTATCTTTGTTATTGAATATTTTAGTATAATGCTATGACTTATCTCATATCATTGTGCTAGTTTCTTGAAAAATATATTATATAGTTGTATTTTACTAGGACTTAAGAAATATTTAGAGCACAAGTTACATATTTTATGCTATGAAGACTTTACCGGAAAAAAACCCGAAAACTCGAAAAAACCCGAAAAATCGAGATTGAAAAACCCGACTTTGTTGGTTTGGTTTGATTTATAAATTTAAAAATCCGACACCATTGGTTTGGTTTGATAATTGAAAAATTCGAATCAACCCGACCTATGTATACCCCTAGTTGTGTTGCAGACAAACTCTTCTACTTTCATTTAATTGGCTTACAATAAAGTTGTATATAATTGAAAAAACACACGACTTGCGTTTGATTGGCTTTTTTTTTAATCTAATAATTTGGCACACGACATAATCTTTGGGATCTTACACAAATATATATCCCCGACTATTCTAGTTTAAGCGATGCGGCTATTTAGGTTAACTTCGGCCTCTCTATTTTGCCGTACTAACGGGCATTGGCCTAATAATAAATTTGGATTTTTTCCTTCCTATATAATATTTAAAATTTATTAATTAAAATTATTCTAATTTTGCATATTACCCGTCTTAAACAAGAATTACTTACAAATTATATACATTTCACCTTAAATGGCTCTTAATCCATTATTAATGCCTTAAATTAAGGGATTCTTTGCTTGGATAAGGCATAACTGAAGGGAACAATGGTGTTAACCACGTTTGAGTATCTGATGGTGGCAATAGCAGCTCCTTCACCGGAAAAGTGTAGGCCCGAAGTATACAATCCTAGATTGTGCTGAGTTGTTGGAATAGCTTGAGTGATTGGCAAGATTGGCTTGAACATCAAGTGGGTTATGAGCCTCGGAACGATAAACTTTGGCTACAAAATGCCTGAACCAGTCATAAATTAAATTTGGTATTGAACTCTTTGAAGGTGATTGGCTTTTCCATTGAATGGCTCTCTTAAAGCATTGTACTACTGTCCAAAGATGGATGAAATGAGTTGGATAAAAATCTTCCTCGACGATGAGCAGTAAAGAATTTTTAGTATTCAGGTGTTTGACTCTCCACCATTGACAGCCATTAAAATTTTTTGAAGCTTTGAATTCGAATTTGGGTTCAAAAACCATTATTTGTTTTGATTGAGTGTTGTTGCAAATTGGGAATATTGTTTGGAGTTTATATCTCAATTTTGAGGGTGTTTGGTAAAGATTAGACTTGATTTTGGTTGAATTTCAGATTGAAACTCGAAGAAGAAGAATAAGAACAACAACAACAACAACAACAATACATGACATATCATATACTTACGAAATTGTAGTATAATTGTATGTAAATTATATTTTGTTGTAGTTATATATATATTTTTTAGTTGAATATTGTATGAAAGCTGAAAAATAGTTGTATAATATATGAATCATTGTATAAAATTTGTATTTAAGTTATCAATACTATCTTTTTGCATAAAGTTGTTGATATGTATCAAAATTTGTCCAAAGATTTTACGAGGTTAATAACTATCGTGCGTGGCTAGTAAAGTATTCTGCTTCACTTGATTGGTTAACTTACCCAATACACTAATCTATCACAAATTAACGAAACATATTTAAATCAGTACTAAAATGGATACATCGTACTTACAATTAATATTATACAATTTGATGGAACAACAACATACAAATTTAAAAATAAATTTCGTACAGATTTAATATAAATTGATATATCTACAACAACATATATACTAAAAATAAATTTCATACAACTAATTATATAGTATACACTTATTTACAACTTATCTACAACTTTCATATATTATTTTTACCCAGTTCAAATACATCTACAACATCATACAACTTAAATACATATTTCATACAATATGTCTTTTTGTATATTTTGTATCTGATTTGTATATATTTTGTATGTGGTGTGTGTTTCTTGCTCTCTAAAATTCCAATCAAAACTTTCTCTCTTAATATAATTTTGATACATATCAATAACTTTATGTAAAAAGATTGTATTGATAACTTAAATATAAATTTTATACAACGATTCATACATTATATAACTATTTTTCAACTTTCATACAACATTCACATAAAAACAATAATATATAACTACCACAGATACAATTTACATACAATTATACTACAACTTTACTACAATTTCGTAAGTATATTGTATGTCATGTGTTCTTCTACTTCTTCTTCGAGTTTCAATCTGAAATTCATCCAAAATCAAGTCTAATTTTCACCAAACACCCTCAAAATTGAGATATAAACTCCAAATAATATTTTCGATTGTTTGCAACAGCACCCAATCCAAACAAATAATGGTTTTTGAAATCCAAATTCGAATTCAAAGCTTCAAAGCTTTTTAATGGCTGTCAATGGTGAGGAGTCAAACACCTTCAAAATTTATTGATTGACAATTTCAATTTGAATACCAATTGTACAACATGAAAGGAAATTACTAAGTTAAAACTCTATAGTAAAACGATTGTAATCCATTGATGAGTTTCATTAAAAATATATACAACATGAAAGGATAAATAATAGAGGACATCAGAGGAAGAAAAATTGGGAAAAGAATAGAGAATGAGAGACAGAGAGTGACGGAGAGAGAGAGAGAGCGCAGGAAAGAGAGAAAGACGGGGGGAGAGAGAGAGAACGCATGAGGGAGAGAGAATAAGGATGAAAAATAATTGATTCTTTATTCAATTCCTAATATAAATGGTTACTCATTTAATTCCTAAAGTGTATATAATTGGTAAATTGTATATGCCTATGTAATTAAATTGAAACTTGAGTAGGGAGGGTAATAAAGTTTCAAATAGTGTACAGGAAGGTAAAAATCCATAATAAATTTAGCTTTAAAAGTCCAAGTAGATTGTTTGGCCCAAATAGAGTTAGACTTTGGCACAAGGACAAAAATACCCCACTATCAAAAACTTAATGACCCGACCATGCCCCCAAACTAATTAGGAAAAATAATACTGTATAGTCGCTGTAAAAATAATAGCCGAAAATATATAAAATTTATATATATATATATATATATATTTTGTATGTTATATATAAAAATTATACAAGTTTTATTTACTTTTTCGGCTACCAAATATAAATTATTTCTGACGCGGGCTAAAAATAATAATACCCCAACTAATTATCGGCGCCTGCTTTTTCTTTAACAGTTCATTTGGGAGTTATTCTTTAACAATATGAGCTTCCTTTGAGTCTTCTTAAGATAAATAAATATCTGACTATTCGGAGCATGCTATATTTCGAAATTATCAATTCTTTGAAATTTTAAAAAGTTATATTGGAACATGGAATACAAAAAGAACTAGAACAAAAGAGTTATTTAATACAAATAATATGCCCACAAGAAGAAAAATATAAAATTTGTAGTTTGCATAAACCATTGAAATGTGACGAAAAATAAAACATAATATACTACTGCGTTATATTTAATGTATAACCATATATTGTATAGTATATCGTGGTTAATATAATATTAAATTATGATATATTGTGATTACCGAAATGTTAAATGACACTTAAAATATAATTAGTAATTGTATAGTAAATCATGTTTCAACAAGTATGTTTTGTTTATGTTAAATGATATTCCTAATATTATTAGTATATTACATATTGGTATACCATGATTAGTATTAAATCAAAGTATAGTTTATTTGAGTGTATTAAATAGTATTCCACACATTCTTGATATACCATACAATGGTATACCATAATTTAACAATCACGGTATTCCCAGTATTCTTGGTATACAATTTTTTTAATTATATTATAACTACTATTCAGTTGTGGTATACTTTGTTTGACTTTGTTATATAGTATTTTAATATTTTTGGTATACTACATATGATATACCATGATTAGTGTTGAATCATGATATACTTTTGTTTAACTATATTAAATGAAATACCCAATAATTCTTGGTATACCATGATATTAATGTTTAAATACTATCCGTAATATTCTTGGTATACTACACATTGGTATAACATGATTAGTGTTGAATGATGATATTCTTAATATACCTGGTATACTATGATTAGTGTTTAATTATGAAATTCTCAATATTCTTGGTATACTATATACATTAGTATACCATGACTAATGTTGAATCATGGTATACTTTGTTTGAGTATGTTATATAGTACACTCGATATTGCTACTTATTCGTATGTTATAATATTACCGGTATATCAAATTGTATTCACAATACCTTGATATTCTACAAATTGATATACCATATTACTGTTGAATGATGGTATTTTTAGTATTCTTGGTATACTACATATTGGTATACCATAACTACTGTTGAATGATGGTATTCTTAATATTCTTGGTATACTACATATTGATACACCATGATTAGCGTAGTATACCAAATTTTAGGATTATCGATTTAATTCAAAAGAGCAAAAAAGATAAAAAGAGTGATAATTCTTTTTTATTTTAAAAAATATAAAATTTCTTAGAAAATTACAAAAAAAACTACAAATATTAAATAAAAAATTTAAAGAATAAAAAAAAGTAATATGGCAGCTCTAGTAATCATAATTAGTTAGTGATTGTGTAGAAAGTATCCCAATACAAACTATAAGATTTGGTTATTTATTCAGATAAATAAATAAAAATAAAAGTAAAAGAAAGTGATAACTGTTTTTGGCGGAAAGTTTTTATTGAAAAATAACATAAAAAATTAAGATGAAAAATAATTTTAAAAAGTGGCAAAATATTTTGGACAAAGAAATTTTAATGGAAAGTATAAAATTAAGAAGAAAAAAAACACCAAAAAATTAAAAAAAATCATATAAAAATATAAAGTAAAAAAGACTAAGGGGATTACTATTAGAAAGAACAAAAAAATAATTAAAAAATAACTACAAAAAAATGAATAAGAGTGCATAATTTTATTATAAAGAAAAAAAGTGAAAAAAATAACAATAAAATACGGAAAAATAAAATAAAAAAAGAAAAAAGAAAAAAAGTGAAAAAAATAAAGAAAAAAGGAAAAGACCTTTGGTGAAACCCAAACATAGAAAAAATGAGGCAGCCTTGTCATAAAATCTTCAAAAGAGGTATGTTTTGTGTGTTTTTTTTAAAAAGGGAATATTTTGGTCATTAAGTCAAAAAAATGTGGAAATGTGCCTGGTATTTAATGTTTAGCCAGTATTTTATAAGTAGGGTAAAAATATCCAATTTTCTATTAAATTAAACATAAGATGACCTATTTACCCTATGCTCTTCATGAAAATTAATTGTAGTGATGTTTTATACTTCAATACCACACCGGAGGGGGGGATGATTTGTGTGATATCTAATTTTTTGTGTGCACAGATTATAGAAGGACATGGTTCTTCTACGTGTTTCTTACACTACAGTTGCGGAATAATAAATGCAGAAAGTAAAGAACACAAGAATTTTTACGTAGAAAACACTTGTCTCAAAAGGTAAAAAAACCACGACCTACTACCCAGTAGGATTTTTTCAAATACTTCACTACAACTCTGAGCCAACAACAAAGTTAACAAACTCTAGCAAACCTAAGGATTACCTCTAACCTTTGTAGCAATCAGCCACAAGCTGTTGCGACTGCTTCAAGTTAATTCTAACTTGATCGAGACAACTCGAGTTTACAACCTCTTGCAAACCTAAGGATTAACTCTAACCCTTGTAGCAACACGCCACAAGTTGTTGCGACTACTTCAAGTTAACTCTAACTTGAATAATACAACTCATCTACCTAGTACAATCTGCTTCTAAGAAAGCTGAAAGGTACAACTCAAAATGCCTGCTACACTTTGAACTAGAAATAAAGAAAGACACATAAAACTCTTTATGGAGCTAGTTCTTCAATCTGGTTCGTGTAGTTTCAGGATCGCACTCTTAAATCTCACATGAATTGCTCACAAAATGCCTTGCTATTTTGCTCTCAATTTGTGTTTAATTTCAGTATGTGTGCATCACCTGTAAAAGAGAACACAACCGATATATATAGAGTTAGTAAATAAAGATTAACTAGAGTTCTAATGCTTTACTCTTCCTTGGTGGAAGAGTTCTAGTTATCTTCAACTTCTAACTCCTTCTTTATCTTGGATAGAGTTCTCTTCAAGTAAGGAGTCATGCTCCTTATCAAATATACAACCATTTCGTTCAGAGATTATCAGAAATAACCACTTATACTTATCCCTTTCACCTGCATGCCTTTTACTTGATTCTGTCCGTCACATGTGTACACTGTCCATGGACCTGGTTCATGCATGTGTTCCTTTTTCAATCATCAAACCAATATTGCTCGGGTCAACAAATTTTCCCTTTTTGATGATGACAAACTTTGTGCTTTTCAAAAGCATGGAGCCTGTTTCAGCTCAGCTCAACATCAACCACAATGTCAGAACACTTTCCATTCACAATGTCAGAACACTTTCCATTTAAAGTCATAAATCATCAAGGAGCAGGTTCATTAGGTTATAAACATCATAGTCCAAAGTAAAAGCACAACATATCTTCCGCCTTTTGGCACCAACGAAAAGATGCATAATTAAGCTAAGTAACCAGATTTTAGCAGATATCACTCATGGCCAATGGGGCTACTTCAAATGCAATCATAGATTCAATTTTTTCTTTATAAATCTAAGGATATTAGCCATCTAAGAAATATCAACAAACAATTAGAGTAAAAGCAGTGAATTTTATTGATTGATAAGATCCTACTACAAAGCATAAGAAGAAATAAAAACATAGAACCATGAGCAGAAAATAGAAAAATCTCACTTGGGTCACTGGTTATAACTGGGCTAGGAAGGATTTAGGACTGGGAAGGACCAGGTTCTTGGTACTTGGCTTGAAGCAGTTTCACCATATTTTGAAGAATACCATCATTCTTCTCCTTTTACTTTGCATGCACACTTGAGATAGTCTCTCTCAGCCTCAATTTCAGCCAACAAGTCTTCAATTGTTCAATCTCAACATCCTTAACCATTTTCTTCCATTATTTGAGCCTTCTTGCTCCTTTTGGTAGACGTGGTTGTTTTCATCACAACTAAGCCCTCTACCACAACCTTTGTTTCTTGAGAATTCTTTTGAGAAGTCTTTCTCTTTTTGGCACTAGGTGTGGGTACTTCCACATCTTTATCTTCATCCTCATGAATCGGGTTCATCTCCTCAATCTGGACTACTCCACTTGGCTTACCAGTTTTTTTTTCTTTCGAAGCGACTTTCTTAGCATTCTCAGCTAATGCCTTTTTACATTGTCCTTACTCTGCTTCTTCTGGCTCCTTGTAGTTCTTCCTCTTGTGGGAAGAGTTGCTACAGGGATAGAAGGAGCACTCTTTCTCTTAGTACCACCCATGCCCTTTCCTGCAGTCTTTCTAACTTTGCTCTTCTTCTTTTGATTGTAACTATCTGACACCGTTTACAGCAGATTGGGACTCTTGTCTATTTTAGCAAGAGAAGAAACTGGTTTACGAAACTGTTTCCTTAACCTAACTAGTCCACCTACTGCACTTCTATCACCAGAACCATCACATATCTCATGTGATTCTATTCCCATACTTTCATTCATATTCTTCTCATTATCACTAATCTCTTCACTCTAGTCCACCATTGCACATGTTTCGTCATTCAAACCAATAAGAGTGGGTGAACTAGATCCATCCACTCTTTCTTCTTCCCTTCCCCTCACATCTGCTTCAATACCTTCACTCTCTTTTTCTTTTTCCTTTTTATTTTTACCACGAATATTTCCAGTCCCAACAGTTTCTACACCAGCAATCAAACTAACCAACACAAACCTATTTTCGAGACTCTCAGCAATTTCAGAAGTAACATCAGAAGTTTTAACCCAGAAGTTACCTTTTCAGTTTCAGATGAAACTGGTTCTTCCCCTTAGTCGCAGACTTGAAGGACTCATCAGATTTTTAGGGTTCTTTTGCTTGACTGGCTTGTGGCATCTCACTCAATTTCTTAGCTTGTTCTCTACTGGCCACTGTGTTGCATGCACTTATTTTGATATGATTTTTCTTGGGGTTTTGGGTGGCTGAAAGTGTAGGTGAAGGTTCTTTGAGGTTTTGGAGATTTTGATCTATCGAAAAAATTTGAGATAAGAGGGTAAGGTCAGATCAATTTAAAGAAGGAAAAGTTGAGTGTGTAACAATAACTTTTTGTAGGTTAGAAGTCTTTTCATCTTGGGAGTTTCAGTTTGAAGAGGCGTCAGACTCTTCCCCAAAAATCTTGGCAATTATGGCAGGTGGGTTTAGGGGTGAAACTGGTTCGTTTGTAATTGATTGGTTCAAAAGGAGTTTGTGATAAAGTGGGATTCTTTTCAGATCATGATTCATATGTAGTTATTTCAAATTATGCGGAGTGTAGAATACATACCATGTAATCTTGATGAACCATGTTCTTCACTGAGAATTCTCTTGTGTAAATTTAAATTTTTCAAGAAAATAAAGATAATATCATTAGAGATTAATGAGATAGCACATGGCACAAGAGTATACTAATAAAAGTATGACACTGAGCAAAATCTAATCTAATTATTTACAAATTTCACAAATTACCTAACCAATTATTGAGTTAGAACTGGTTCCCTTTAGGTGATCTTAATCATCCTAATTCTAACATGTTCCTTTCAAAGTGATCTCTACTTAGAGCTTTTGTGAAGATGTCAGCTATTTGCTTGTCAGTAGCACAAAAGTCCACAGTAATCAAACCTTTCTCATAGTTATCCCTCAAAAAGTGATGCCTAACATCTATGTGCATAGTTCTTTTGTGATGAACTGGGTTCTTAGTCATACCAAGTGCACTGTTATTATCACAAAGGATGGGGATACAACCTACATCAATTTCAAAGTCCATTAATTATTGTTTGATCTATAATAATTGAGCACAACATGAGGCAGCAGCCACATACTCCGCTTCAGCAGTAGACAAAACCATAGATTTTTGCTTTTTGGTGGCCCAAGATACAAGGCATGAGCCAAGAAAGTGTGCCATACTGGAAGTTCTCTTTCTATCCACAAGAAAACCTGCATAATCAACATCAGCATATCCCAACTAAATCAAAATTGCTACCTTTTTGATACCATAGGCAAAGATCAGTGGTGCCTTTTAGGTATCTCAAGATCGTCTTGACAGCCTTCAAGTGGAACTCCTTTGGATTTTCCTGAAATCTAGTACAAAGTCCTACTCTAGAAACAATGTCTGGTCCACTAGCAGTGAGATATAACAAAGATCCAAACATTTCTCTGTACATTTTCTGATCAACAGATAAACCAGGTTCATCCAAATCTAATTTTGTAGATATTGCAATATGAGTGTCAATTTCTTTAGATGTTCCTTCCTGGTTTTGTTGCTGAGGAATATGTTCATGGACAGGTTCCCTCAAGGTTTGAGGATAAGTTCCTCTTTATTCAGTTCCCCCTGTCAGGTTGCCCTAGGTGGAAGAACCTGTTCCATCACATGTTCCTTCTTCTGGTGCAGCTTCAGTCTGGGTTGTGGTTTTATTTGAGTTTCTTACCAACCCAATTGCTTCATCATTCTATTCTTGCCTCTCAGAAAGAATGTTAGTTTCATCAAAAACCACATGTATGATTTCTTCTACACACATAGTTCATTTGTTATAAACCTTATAAGCTTTACTATGTGAAAAATATCCCAAGAATACTCCCTCATCACTTCTGGGATCAAACTTACCTAGGAAGTCTTTTCCATTATTGTGCACAAAGCACTTGCATCCAAATGCCCTAAGATGTGATATATTTGGTTTTCTCCCTTTAAGTAACTCATAGGGAGTTCTCAACAAGAGGTCTAGTCATGCACCTATTTATGATGTAGCATGCAGTGTTCACAGCTTCTGCCCAGAAGCTATGGGGCAATTTACTAGCAAGTAGCATAGTCCTAGCCATTTCTTCCAATGTCCTATTCTTTCTTTCAACTACTCCATTTTATTGTGGAGTTTTAGGAGCAGAAAAGTTATGATCTATGCCATGCTCATCACAAAATTCAACAAATTTAGCATTCTCAAATTCAGTACCACGATCAGACCTAATTGATGCAAGTTGATTACTTAATTATTTCTGAATTTTTCTAACAAATGAAGTGAACATGTCAAATGCTTCATCTTTAGATGTTAAAAATAGTGTCCAAGTAAACGTATAGTAATCATTAACAAGCACCATAACATATCTCTTACCACCCCTGCTCAATGTTCTCATTGGTCCATATAGATCCATATGGACCAGTTCCATCGTCCTGGTAGTACTTACGATTTTCTTGCATTTAAAAGAGGATCTTACCTGCTTCCCCCTTGTACAAGCCTCACAAATTTTATCTTCCTTAAACTTAATGTTAGACATCCCTATCACCAAATTCTTGGAGACTAGTTTGTTGAGTTAGCTTAGAGTTGCATGTCCAAGCCTCTTGTGCCATAGGAGGGGATCATTGTCCAATACACTTAAGCAAGTGAGTTCATTATCTGAAAGTGTGGACAAATCCACCACGTATATGTTATTCACATTTCCCCCCTACAAAACTATCTTGTCAGTGGTAAGATTTATCACAAAGCATTTTGTAAAAGTGAAGGCTACCATGTTACCTCTATCACACAATTGTGATACACTTATTAGACTGTACTTCAGTCTATCTATCAAGTAGACATTCTCAATAGAATGAGAATAAGTTTTACCTACCTTTCCAAACCTAATGATCTCACCTTTCTTTCCATTTCCAAAGGAGACATTACTTCATTTAAGGTCCTCAAGTGAAAGGAACTGGTTCTTGCTTCATGTCATGTGCTTCGAGCAGCCACTATGCATGTACCATATTTGGCTGCTCCCCTTCACTTGGACCTGCAAAAAGAAATCAGGGGTTAATGTTAGGAACCAAAACTAGTTTGGGTCCCTTTCTATAGGCAAAAGGATGAATCAAATTCTTCTTAGCCCAACTTGACAGTCTATTTTTTCCTAGAACAAAATTTTTGTTCTTTTGATCTGCCTTTTTTTTTTTGCAGTGCAATCACTCTTATAGTGACCAGAGTTACCACAATGTGTGCAAATTTTATTCTCAGGGAATGTGAGGTACTTGCTTTTGGGATCCCATTTAGGTGCAGAGTTTTCAAAGCCAAGTCCTTTTTTGTTTCTACTATGGTGTTCTTGTAGCCATGAAAGTGCATCAGAGGACCTGTTCCATTTACATGTTCTATCTAGCTCATGCTTAACCTTAGTCAAGTCCTCTTTCAAGGTTCTTACCAGTTCATCACATTTATATATCTCATCTTTTACCTTTCCTATATCCTTTTCTAGTGAGAGTTGTGTGTCACTAGCTATTTCCTTACCTGCTCCCAACTTTAATTTCAGATTTTCAAATCTAAGTTCTAGAACAGATGTGTCAAGTGCATGAACCTAGTTCTTCAACACGACATTTTCATTTTCAGTTTGAAAAGCCCTAAGTTCCAGGTTTTTGCACTTTGCTTTCAAAATGACACACTCCTTTCACAACTGTTCTTTTTCATTACTTATATTCTTAGATTCATCAATTAAAGTTAGCAACAGTTATGACAGTCTATCTTTAGAAAGGAATTTAATTTTATCTTTTAGGTCTAGAAAACTTATCTCAGATTCTTCATCAGGTTCTTCTTCAGATTCTTGAATTGCTATAAGAACTCGTTCAACATCATCATCAATGTCTTCATCTGAACATTCTTCCCAGGTAGTAACCATTGCTTTGGATGGCCCGTTATTGTATTTCTTCTTATCATGCACATGTTCCTTCTTTCTGTTTCTTCTTTTAGATCTCTTTTTTTTTTCACTCGACTTCCCACATAGGACAGTTCTTGATCATGTGGTTCTCTTTACCATATTTGAAGCATCCATTAGTCATCTACAAGTGATCTCTTCTCCTCTCCTTCCATAAGCAATAGTAGTGATCATTGGATAGTGGTGGCCTAGTAGTGGATTGCTCTTTACAGTTTTCAGGTAGTGCACTCATCTTGATCTATTCCTAAGGTGCTAGCCTCTTCAAAGATAATCTGCTATGACACCAATTTATGATTTATACTTGAATACCACACGGGGGGGGGGGAGGGGGGAGGATGATTTGTGTGGTATATAATTTTTTGCGTGCACAAATTATATAGAAGGACCTGGTTCTTCTACGTTTTCCTTACACTACAGTTGCGGAATAATAAATGCAGAAAGTAAAGAACACAAGAATTCTTACGTGAAAAACACCCGCTCAAAATTGAAAACATTACGACCTACTACCCAGTAGGATTTTTCCAAACGCTTCACTATAACTCTGAGCCAACAACAAAGTTTACAAGCTCTTGCAATTCTAAGGATTACCTCTAACCCTTGTAGCAACCAGCCACAGGCTGTTGCGAATGCTTCAAGTTAACTCTAACTTGAACAAAACAACTCGAGTTTACAACCTCTTGCAAACCTAAGGATTAACTCTAACCCTTGTAGAAACACGCCACAGGTTGTTGCGACTACTTCAAGTTAACTCTAACTTGAATAATAAAACTCATGTACTTAGTACAATTTGCTTTTAAGAAAGTTGAAAGGTACAACTCAAAACGCATGCTACACTTTGAACTAGAAATAAAGAAAGACACATAAAACTCTTTATGGAGATAGTTCTTCAATCTGGTTCGTGTAGCTTCCGGATCGTACTCTTAAATCTCGCAGGAATTGCTCACAAAATGCCTTGCTATTTTGCTCTCAATCCGTGCTTAACTTCAGTACGTGTGCATCACCTGTAAAAGAGAACACAATTGATATAAATAGAGTTAGTAAATAAAGATTAACTAGAGTTCTAATGCTTTACTCTTCCTTGGTGGAAGAGTTCTAGTTATCTTTAACTTCTAACTCCTTCCTTATCTTGGATAGAGTTTTCTTCAAGTAAGGAGTCCTGCTCCTTATCAAATATGCAACCTTTTCGTTCAGAGATTATCAGAAATAACCACTTATACTTATCCCCTTCACATGCATGCCTTTTACTTGATTCTGTCTGTCACATGTGTACACTGTCCATGGACCTGGTTTATGCATATATTCCTTTGTCAATCATCAAAACCAAAACTGCTCGGGTCAACATACAGTATGCAGTCGAACTGCTACAGTCGCTCCGTCTTCTTCTTGACACGGACAACTTCCAATTATGAAAGTTTGCAGAAGCAACATAACAAGTTGAGAAAAAACTAGCAAAGTTGAATTGTCAGTCAACTCCCCACTCTCTCTACATTTTGAAAAAGCTACCTATTGTTCATTAGTAGTACACTAGTACTAATAAGTCAACAATCAACCAAATGTTTAACTAATAACTGACTAAATCAATAACCCATCGCCACCATTACCATTCATAAACGCAAACAAAATAAAAATCTCATTAGAAAATAGTAAAAACTCACGAGAGTAAGTCTTGAGAAGGGCATACTTCTTTTCGAAGCTTTTGAGAGAAAATCTTGCAAGCATCAATGCTAAGATCAATGGCACCTCAAATTGGAATCGCTAACAATTAAACTTCATAGACACAATATCCTAAAGTTCAAGGTGCCACAACCGAACTTAGGATACAACGTCCTAAAGATCAAGTACTACAACCAAACTTCAAGACGTAGTATCCTAAAGTTCAAAGTACTACAATTAAAATTTAGAACACTACAAAGAACTCAAGTACTACAACCAAACTTCAAGGCTTAGTATCCTAAAGTTCAAAGTACTATAATTAAAATTTAGAACACTACAAAGAACATCAGGACCCTGAATTTAGAAAAGCAGTACATGTAAATTTCAAGACACAGTGTCTTGAATTTGGACAATATATCCTGAAGTTTCGGCTACTAGAATAATCTTCAGGACAATCTCTTGAAGCTTTTTTGGTCTTTTATGTTAATGTGATAAAACAATTTCAGTTTTTGATGAATATTAAAAATGTATATGTCCCATCTTTGCTTGATCCAGTGAGCTGTTACGATTCAAACATAATTCAAAATTTGGTGTAGTAAAGAAAGTTCATCGTATTTTCAATATTAAGGTAATAGTCGTTGCAATGTGAATAAACATCATAGGATTAATTTGCTTGAAGAATTAGTTGCTCTTTTAGCAAGTATTGTACGTATTTGTCATGCTTCTGAGACATTATCACAATATCACATTAATCTTTAGTTCTATAACTTGCAAGCAATGCTAAAATAAGCTCTGAAAGGTAGTTATGGTTGTATATATTCAGTTAAAAAGTTGGAGATGAAAAATCAAGTGTGTTGAGACATAGAAGAAGAATAAGCTAGGAGACGAAGCCGTCGTTTGCCTTGATTTGTAGAGGGGTATTATCTTCTAAATTTTGTTTACTTACTTGTATTCTAAATACTTCTTAAATGAGTGGATGAATTTTAAACTGTTTACCCTAAAAACAGATAGCAATTGAATTTATACGCGGTTTTAAGGATACGTGATATAACTTGGCATAAATTAAGAGAATATATTAATATTGAATTTGACGATACAAGAAATAAATGCAAACCAAACGAATCAAATAGCCTTGGCCCTCGAGTTAGATCACCTTTGAACCAAGAGAAGTTTCAATTTGATATAACAACAGAGTAACAAAATAATGAAAGCTAGAAAAAGACAATGTATTACTTTATGTTGCGTAAAAGTGCTCTCTTTACAAATGATCATACCCCCTTTATATAGTGGGGAGTCCTACTCTTGATACAATTTTAAATGAAGTAAACAATCTCCTGATTGGCTAATTAATCGGCCTATCCTTGATACATGCCGAGATTTCAGCCGTGGTCTACGCTCGATCGCGGATATTTCGTTAATCTGTTATCCGACTCAGCAAGTTTCCTTCGATCTCGCCTGATCTCGACTTTGTTCGGTCCCGGGGTCTCGAGCTTGGCAATATAACTTCACATCTCAGTTTGATATGACTCGAGGTCGGGCCTTAATCTATCATATTCCAGTCTCGATTAGTCAAGCAAGGGGCGAGCCCGGTTTTGGACATATACAGATAGTCCCCTCATTTCTCGGAGAGAAAATGATAAGAAACGACATGAATTTTCGAATCCCGTCTAGATAGGCCATGACGTAAGCGAAGAACCCGACTTTGACGTAAGCGACAAATGGATATCGAAACGTCCCGTCGGTCCAGTTATCAAGGCATTAAATGCCTGTCAGTCATTGGCCGGCCACTACCGGTTCTGAACCGTCACCAGCAAGCTATAAGTATCCAATTTTTCTACGTTCAAACTTTACGTTCAAAGCCCCTCATATTCTTATTTTTTCTTCAAAAATCCCTTTGTTTTGCAACTCTTACACCCAAATTCCTTGAACTTCCATCAAACCTCATACCATCTTAATTCTCTTTTCTTCAGTTCTTCAATGGCGAAAACTTCTAAGACCATACCGCAAAAGGAGGCCGCTTCTTCATCACGTCCCGCCGGCGACGGGGTTGCGGCGAAACCTCATCCTGAGGAATTCATTCTGGCAGGGTGTCCTACTATCGCCGATTTTAAAATTGAAAAGACCTCCTCAGTACCAGGTCGATGTGAGCCGATTTCGAGGTACATCTGCACAATTACTGATGATCTCCTCACCAAAGTTAAAGAGGATTGCAACTGGGTCGATAAGCATATGGTGGTACCTTCGCCCGAGGAATCGATCACTACCCACGTGGAGGGTTTTCTAAGTATTTACACTTACCCCTTCACTTTGGGTGCTTTAGACCCTATCATCATTGCTTTCTGCAAGAGGTACGACGTGACTCTTGGCCAGATCCACCATTCCTTCTGGAGAATAGTGACTCTCCTCTGATTCTTCGTAAGCAAAATCGAGGGATGTCTCTTTACCCTCGATCACCTTATGCGCCTCTACAGTTTCTGACTCTATCGAGGAGGGTTAATCAAGCCTGCTTGCCAGGCCAGTAAGGCCCCATTCTTGAGTATAGACGAGGCTCGGGACCGAGGTTGGATGTGCCGATTTGTTCGAATAAAGACTTCGGACCTGATCCCCGCTGAAGACATGGTATTTTCTGAGAAATGGAACATGAATCGTAAGTAGTACTTCGCCTTGAATGTTCAATCTTGTTGTTTTACCTCTTATCTCCTTCCTTATCAATAGTTTCGGTGTTGCAGCTGTGGCCCAAGTTCCGGATATAGTTCCTGAACTCAAGGAATGGGTCGAGGGCCTTGTGTCACAGAGACCATATTCCCAGCGTGCTTGTATGGAATTATCGAAGGGTCGATGGGAGGCCCGTAATCATGGTAAGTTTTCTCTTTGGATGTAATAATGTATAATTCCATCCTCGTACAGTCAAATTCTTATCGTTTTGTTTTCTTTTATAGGTCTCCCCAAAGATGTTGCCATGAGGCCTCCATCCAGTGAGGAGGATGTGCCTCTCAAGTCCCTTGCTCCAAAATAGGGTGATGAAAAGAAGAGGAAAAGGGGACTGATTTCCCCGAAATCAGAAAAGAAGAAATCGAAGAAAAGGTCGCACAAGCCTAAGGGAAGCACTAGTGCCCTATCCTCCGACTCAATCCGCCGATTAAGGGACGACTCCGAAGAAGAAGAGAAATCCCAGAAGGTGGCACGTGTGCGGGTAGGTGAACTGGCAGATGCTGAATCGGACCGTCCCTTCATGAAGAGGTCGATGAGAGAGTCTTAACCGAAGCTCCCAAACCAGAAGGGGTTGAGGCCACTCCGCCCCCAGCTAAGGATGTCGAGAGAGAGACTGGGGGCGATGCTTCTCGAGCAGAGGAAGGTATCCCGAGATATGAGCTTTGGGAGATTGACATTACCGGGTCCCCTCTGATTTCAGACGCCATGATTCGCGAGGCCAGTATGTTAGAAAGCCATTCTTATGAGGGGCCTCAGGGGGTGAGTGACATCCACTACTTTTTGGACGGATTTGAGTCCACCGCCTTCGAGGATGTCACTGGGCTCGGAGACTTGCCGGTGCCAAAGAAGGTACCACCGTCGGGAGCCAGTGGGTCTTCCTCGAGCCCAAAATTGGTGAACTGGTTCCTGGTCCTGAGTGTCGATCCTGACCAAAGACGGTCAATAGCTTTCTTTATCTCGGAGGATGCCCGGATTTTCTCTGCCCCCGTGGGGATTGCTAGCTACCTTCGGTGCTTGGTGACCGAAGAAGATCAGGCAGTGATGGACAAGGTAGAAACCCCCTGCCTATTCAATGAAGCCCAACAAGCATTAAATCGGGTAACTTTGTATATCTTTCTTCTCATATATTCTAAATTTAAAGATGTAAATAACCATAACACCTTCCCTTATGCTTGCAGTCTGAAGGCGGGAAAGATCCCGAGGGCGGAGATGCTGCCTCCGATGAAGACCATGCCACTTAGGCCTTTATAGTTTTTGCTTTCTTTTGCATCTTTTTGGGGCCGTTTCGGCCATTGTAAATTTTTGAATTAAGCCATTCTGGCCTCTGTAAAAAGATTATTGGGTAAATATATACAAGGATTTCTTTTCCCTTTTGACTTTCAAATTTTTCCTCTTCTTTATTACTTGTATTCACAAAGGTCAGAGTGCCTTAGCATAAAATATCTTAGGTTGTGTAAGTTCGAACAAACTCTGCCTTTACATTATTTTTATTTTCGAGTTATCTTGGAGGTTCGGTGTTACCGGGAACCTTCTCTCAGATTACAGTTTGCCGAGGGTAGCCTTTAAAACCGGTTATGAAAATTTTGAAGGCCTACTTTATGTTACAGTTCGCAGACGTCTCCGAGCCGTATTAATATGGCCATAGCCTTTTAATTCAGGTGTATCCCAGTGAGCTTGGTTTCCCGAGTTATCCAGGCTTGCCTAAGATAACAGTTCCCGAGTGGGTATGGCCGTGGCCTTTAAAATTAGGGGGTTGCCTTAGAGGTTTTTTGCCCCCGATGTTTAATAGTTCGACCAGTTCGAGTTTGTTTTTCGGACGGCAGTCCCCGAGTGAGGGAGAGATCATCCGAACTCTTTTCATATTCGGCCCTTGAGCTCGTTTCCTTAAGAGATCGAAAGTACGAAATTGTAAAGAGGAAATTTCTCTACGACATAAGATAATTGAAAGGAATGTATTTCTCTTTATTCTCGATCAAAACAGTCATACATGAGTACATGTTTTATGCCAGGGCTCGAGTAATCTGCGTGGGCATGGTTCGTTTTGACCGTTTGGCCCTTACAATAAATCCTATCCATCGAGACTCTTCCTTTATGAAGTAGTTTCCTTACTAGAGTTTATATTCAGAGATAATTCATATCCAAGGGTAGCCCCAAGTATTCGAGGTTAATTGCAGAGGAACCTTAGATATTGCTGAATTGATCTTCGATGCCGATTCCTAATCGGGCTTGATTCTAATTTAGCATGATTTATTGTTGCCTCGTTAAAAACCCCACCGAAAAACATATTTGGGACAAAGCTGTTTACCTTAAAAATAGATAACAATTAAATTTATATGCGGTTTTAAGGATACGTGATATAACTTGGCGCAAATTAAGAGAATATATTAATATTGAATTTGACGATACAAGAAATAAATGCAAACCAAACGAATCGAATAGCCTTGGCCCTCAAGTTAGATCACTTTTGAACCAAGAGAAGTTTCAACTTGATATAAGAACAGAGTAACAAGATAATGAAAGCTAGAAAAAGACAATGTATTGCTTTATGTTGCGTAAAAGTTCTCTCTTTACAAATGATCATACCCCCTTTATATAGTAGGGGAGTCCTACTCTTGAAACAGTTCTAAATTAAGTAATAAATCTCCTGATTGGCAAATTAATAGGCCTATCCTTGATACATATCGAGATTTCCGCCGTGGTCTACGCTCGATTGCAGATATTTTATTTTTCTGTTATCTGACTCAGCAAGTTTCCCTCGATCTCACCTTATCTCGACTTTGTTTGGTCCCGGGGTCTCGAGCTTGGCGATATAACTTCACATCTCGGTTTGATATGACTCGAGGTTGGACCTTAATCTATCATATTTCAGTCTCGATTAGTCAAGCAAGGGGAGAGCTCGGTTTTGGCCGTATACAGATAGCCCCCTCATTTCTCGGAGAGAAAATGACAAGAAATGACATGAATTTCCGAATCCCGTCTAGATGGGCCATGACGTAAGTGACAAACCCGACTTTGACGTAAGCGACAAATGGATATCGAAACGTCCCGTCGGTCCAGTTATCAAGGAATTAAATGCCTGTCAGTCATTGGCCAGCCACTACCGATTCTGAACCGTCGCCAGCAAGCTATAAGTATCCAATTTTTCTTCGTTCAAACTTTACGTTCAAAGCCCCTCCTATTCTTGTTTTTTCTTCAAAAATCCCTTTGTTTTGCAACTCTTGCTCCCAAATTCCTTGAACTTCCATCAAACCGCATACCATCTTAATTCTATTTTCTTCTGTTCTTCAATGGCAAAAACTTCTAAGACCGTACCGCAAAAGGAGGCCGCTTCTTCATCACGTCCCGCCGGCGACGGGGCTGCGGAGGAACCTCATCCTGAAGAATACATTCAGGTAGGGTGTCCTACTATCGCCGATTTTAAAATTGAAAAGACCTCCTCGGTATCGGGTCGATGTATGCCAATTTCGAGGTACATATGCACAATTACCGATGATCTCCTCACCAAGCTTAAAGAGGATTGCAACTGGGTCGATAAGCATGTGGTGGTAGCTTCGCCCGAGGAATCGAGCACTACCCACGTTGAGGGTTTTCTAAGTGTTTACACTTACCCCTTCACACTGGGTGCTTTAGACCCTATCATCATTGCTTTCTGCAAGAGGTATGATGTGACTCTTGGCTAGATCCACCCTTCCTTCTGGAGAATAGTGATTCTCCTATGATTCTTTGTAAGAAAAATCGAGGGATGTCTCTTTACCGTCGATGACCTTATGCGCCTCTACAGTCCCCGACTCTATCGAAGAGGGCTGATCAAGCTTGTTTGCCGAGCTAGCAAGGCCCCATTCTTGAGTATAGATGAGGCTCGGGACCGAGGTTGTATGGGCCGATTTATTCGAATGAAGACTTCAGACCTGATCCCCGCCGAAGACATGCCATTTCCTGAGAAATGGAACATGAATCGTAAGTCGTACTTCGCCTTGAATGTTCAATCTTGTTGTTTTACATCTTATCTCCTTCCTTATCGATAGTTTCGGTGTTGCAGCTGTGGCCTAGGTGCCAGATGTAGTTCCTGAACTCAAGGAATGGGTCGAGGGCCTTGTGTCACAGAGACCATATTCCTAGCGTGCTTGTATGGAATTATCGAAGGGTCGATGGGAGGCCCGTAATCATGGTAAGTTTTCTCTTTTGATGTAATAATGTTTAATTCCCTCCTCGTACAGTCAAATTCTTATCATTTTGTTTTCTTTTATAGGTCTCCCCAAAGATGTTGCCATGAGGCCTCCATCCAGTGAGGAGGATGTGCCTCTCAAGTCCCTTGCTCCAAAATAGGGTGATGAAAAGAAGAGGAAAAGGGTACCGAGTTCCCCGAAATCAGAAAATAAGAAATCGAAGAAAAGGTCGCACAAGACTAAGGGAAGCACTAGTGCCCTATCCTCCGACTCAATCCGCCGATTAAGGGACGACTCCGAAGAAGAAGAGAAATCCCAGAAGGTGGCACGTGTGCGGGCAGGTGAATTGGCGGATGATGAAATCGGAATGTCCCTTCATGAAGAGGTCGATAAGGGAGTCTTAGCCGAAGCTCCCGAACCACAAGGGGTTGAGGCCACTCTGCCCCCAGCTAAGGGGGTCGAGAGAGAGACTGGGGGCGATACTTCTCGAGCAGAGGAAGGTATCCCGAGAGACGAGATTTGGACGATCGACATTACCAGGTCCCCTCAGATTTCAGACGCCATGATTTGCAAGGCCAGTATGTTAAAAATACGTTCTTACGAGGGGCCTCGGGGGGTGAGTAACATCCACCACTTTTTGGATGGATTTGAGTGCACTGCCTTCGAGGATGTCACTAGGCTCGAAGACTTGCCGGTGCCAAAGAAGGTACCATCGCCGGGAGCCAGTGGGTCTTCCTCGAGCCCAAAATTGGTGAACTGGTTCCCGGCCCCGAGTGTCGATCCTGACCGAAGACGGTCAATAGCTTTCTCTATCTCGGAGGATGCCCGAGTTTTCTCTGCCCCCGTAGGGGTTGCCAGCTACCTTCGGTGCTTGGTGACCGAAGAAGATCAGGCAGTGATGGACAAGGTGGAAACCCCCTGCCTATTCAATGAATCCCAACAAGAATTAAATCGGGTAACTTTGTGTATCTTTCTTCTCATATATTCTAAATTTAAAGTTTTAAATAACCATAACACCTTCTCTTATGCTTGCAGGCTTAGGTGCTACATCATGAGACTTTCTTCTGATACCGGGAGGAATTAACTCACCACGAGGCCGAGGTTCGGGACCTCACTGAGAAGAGTGACACCTACAAGCTTCTCAGTGAGAAGCTTCAAGCCGATTTTGTAACGGCTCGGGATGAACATGCCGAGATGGCCGAGCAGGTATTTCGAGTGCTTCACGATAGTGAAGACGAATTGGAGATAGCGACTAACTACAAATGCTTGAACAGATCGGGAAGCTTCAGGAATAGGTAGATGCAATTGAAGCCGAGGCTGAGGAATTCAATAAAAATATGGACATCTTAGCCTCGAAAAGGGAAGCTGCCCAAGCGCAACTGGACTCGGACGAGACCCAGATTTGAGCTGCAAAAGAGAAGGCCTTGGTGCTGGTCAAGAAAATCGAGGGGCTTCAATCCAAACTGGACTTGGATATTTTTGATAAGGCAAAATTGGCCAATGAACTCGAGGCGGCCAAATCTGAGGTGGTCGTGGCCAATACCAAAGCCGATGCTAAAGTGTCCCAGTTCAAGGTTGACGTCGAGGCCATCCAGGTGCAGGCCAAGAGCATGGTGGATCATGCAAGGTGGAAAGCTCTAAGGGAAGCCCTTGAGGGAGTCCATGCTCAAGGCTTCGATATACTAGCTGAAATCAAGAACGCCAAAGCAGAAGAAACCAGGGCCCGGAAGCTGGCCTTTCCTAAGGAAGATTTCGACTGTGAGTCTGAAGGCGGGGAAGATCCCGAGGGCGGAGATGCTGCCTCCGATGAAGACCATGTTACTTAGGCCTTTATAGTTTTTGCTTTCTTTTGCATCTTTTTGGGGCCGTTTCGGCGATTGTAAAATTTTGAATTAAGCCATTCTAGTCTCTGTAAAAAAAATTATTGGGTAAATATATACAAGGCTTTCTTTTCCCTTTTGGCTTTCAAAATTTTCCTCTTCTTTATTACTTGTATTCACAAAGGTCAGAATGCCTTAGCATAAAATAGCTTAGGTTGTGTAAGTTCGAACAAACCCTGCCTTTACATTATTTTTATTTTCGAGTTATCTTGGAGGTTCAGTGTTACCGGGAACCTTCTCTCAGATTACAGTTTGCCGAGGGTAGCCTTTAAAACCGGTTATGAAAATTTCAAAGGCTTACTTTATGTTACGGTTCGCGGACATCTCCGAGCCGTATTAATATGGCCATATCCTTTTAATTCGGGTGTAGCCCAGTGAGCTTGGTTTCCCGAGTTATCTAGGCTTGCTTAAGATAACAGTCCCCGAGTGGGTATGGCCGTGGCCTTTCAAATTAGGGGGTTGCCTTAGAGGTTTTTTGTCCCCGATGTTTAATAGTTCGACCAGTTCGAGTTTGTTTTTCGGACGGCAGTCCCCGAGTGAGGGAGTGATCATCCGAACTCTATTTATATTCGGCCCTTGAGATCGTTTCCTTAAGAGGTCGAAAGTACAAAATTTTAAAGAGGAAATTTTTCTAAGACATAAGATAATGCAAGGAAAGTACTTGTCTTTAATCTTGATCAAAACAGTCATACATGCGTACATATTTTATGCCAGGGCTTGAGCAATCTGCATGGGCACGATTCATTTTGACTGTTTGGCCCTTACAATAAATCTTATCCATCGAGACCCTTCCTTTATGAAGTAGTTTCCTCACTAGAGTTCATATTCAGAGATAATGCATATCCGAGGGTAGCCCCCCAGTATTCGAGGTTGATTGCAAAGGAACCTCTGATATTGTTGAATTGATCTTCGGTGACGATTCGTAATCAGACTTGATTCTAAGTTAGCACGACTCATTGTTGCCTCGTTAAAAACCTCACCGAAAAACCCATTCGGGACAAAACTAGTCTAAGAAAAAAAGAGTGCAACACGTGCTTTCAGACCTAAAGACTCCTTGCCGTTCACCGAAAAATCTATTGTCGTTTCTCATTGACCACCTGCAAGTGTTAGTCTGAAAAAAGGAAATGAAAATGGGGGTCGTACCTTAGCTGTAATATCATTTTAGGTGAGATATATTCTTGTTGCTCGGTAGTTTTTCTCCATTCATCGTTCCGAGCTTGTAGGACCCTTTCCCGGTGAGCTCGAGAATCTGGTATGGTCCTTCCTAATTCGGACCCAATTTTCCTTCGTTCGAATTTAGGGTGTTGAGGGTGACTTTCCTTAGTACTAAGTCCCCGACATTAAAATATCAAAGATTGGCTCTTCGATTTTAGTATCTCTTGATCCGTTATTTTTGGGAGGCCAATCTAACGAGGGTGGCTTCATGCCTTTCATCCATTAATTCCAGGCTCGTATTCATAGCCTCGTTATTTGATTCCTTTGTTGCATATCAAAACCTGATACTCGGCTCTCCGACTTTGACCGGTGTTAGAGCTTCGACGCCATAAACCAATAAGAATGGGGTAGCCCCGGTACTGGATTTCGAGGTTGAGCGGTATGCCCAAAGAACTTCGAGCATAATTTCCTTCCATTTTCCTTTGGCATCGGTTAGCCTCTTCTTAATATTTTGGATGATGGTTTTGTTGGTCGATTTGGCTTGCCCGTTCCCGCTAGGATGATAAGGTGATATGATTCTTTTGATGTTATGATCTTCGAGAAATTTGGTTACTTTCCTGCCGATGAACTATTTCCCGTTATCACACATAATTTCGGATGTCATCCAGAACCGACATATGATGTGGTCCCAAATGAAGTCGATGACTTCCTTCTCCCTAACTTTCTCGAAGGCCTGTGCTTCAACCCACTTAGAAAAATAGTCAGTCATAAAGAAAATAAATTGAGCTTTACCTTGTGCCCATGGAAGAGGGCCAACGATGTCCATTCCCCACTTTATGAATGGCCATGGTGTCAAGACTGAATGGAGTAATTCCTGGGTTGGCGAATCATTGGTGCATGTCTTTGGCATTTGATGCATTTTCGAACAAACTCTTTCGTATCTTTTTCCATGCCGATCCAGTAATAGCCGGTTCTGATTACCTTTTGAACCAATGATTCGGCACCGGAATGATTTCCGCAAGTGCCCTCGTGAACTTCCCTCAGAACATACTCGGTATCTCCCGGTCCCAGACATATCGCTTGTGGACCATCGAACGTTCTTCTGAACAAGGTTCCGTCTTCGGACAAGGTGAATCGTACTGTCTTCGTGCGCAGGACCCTCGATTCTTTTGGATCTGAGGGAAGTTTTTCGGTCTTCAAATACTCTATGTATTTATTTCTCCAATCTCAAGTCAAGCTTGTGGAGTTTATCTCGGCGTGGTCTTCTTCGACTACTGACCTCATGAGTTGCACGACGGCCCCCGAATTGAGCTCGTTGTCCTCAACTGATGACCCTAAGTTTGCGAGGGCATCTACTTCATTATTTTGATCTTGAGGCACGTGTTGCAAAGTCCATTCTTTGAATCGATGCAAAGTTACTTGTAACTTATCTATGTATCTTTGCATTCATTCTTCTCTCACTTCAAAGGTTCCATTAACCTGATTCACCACAAGGAGGGAGTCGCATTTGGCTTCGATCACCTCCGCTCCCAAGCCTTTGGCTAGTTCGAGACCTGCAATCATGGTCTCATATTCGGCCTCGATTTTAGTCAATTTCACAGTTCTAATAGATTGTCTAACCATGTTGCCGAGTTCGGATCCCTTTGCATTTGATGCGCCGTTCGTAAAGAGGGTCCATATTCCCGGGGATGTAATCGAGTTCACTAACAACTCTCTTTAGACCTCGGGTACTAGGGTCGGCGTGAAGTCAGCCACGAAGACTTCCAAAATTTGAGACTTAATGGCTGTTCAGGGTCAATATTCAATATCATACCCGCTGATTTCTACGGCCTATTTGGCCAACTGTCTCGAATGCTCGGGTTTGTGCATAATATTTTGCAATGGATAAGTTGTTACAACACATATGTGGTGACATTGAAAGTACGATTTTAGTTTCCTAGAGGCGCTTATCAAAGCGAGCGCCAATTTTTCTAGGTGGGGATATCTAGTTTCGGCCTCGCCCAAGGTCCGGCTAACATAATAAATCGAAAATTGCGTACCTTGTTCATCCCGGACTAGGACTCCACTTACCCAAATATAAGTACAGCTGTTCGTCTGCCCTCGATGTGTGAAGCAGCGGCGGGCTCACTAAGTATCGTTTAAGTTCTTCCAAGGCTTGCTGGCATTCCGGAGTCCATGTGAAGTTATTTTTCTTCTTCAGCAACGAGAAAAATCGATGGCTCTTATCTGAGGACCTCGAGATGAATCCCCCAGGGTGGCTATACGCCCGGTTAACCTATGTACGACATTTATGTTATCTACTACCGTGATGTCCTCGGTAGCTTTGATCTTATCGGGGCTGATCTCGATTCCTCGGTTGGATACCATGAATCCGAGAAATTTGCCTGACCCGACCTTGAACACACATTTTTTCGGGTTCAACTTCATGTTATATTTCCTCAATATACTGAAGGTTTCCTACAAATGTTTCAAATGGCCCTCTAGTCGCAGGAACTTAACTAACATATCATCAATGTAAACTTTCATAGATTTCCCTTGTTCTTCGAACATCCGGTTTACTAGGCGTTGATAAGTGGCACCAACATTTTTTAATCCAAATGGCATTGCGTTATAGCAGTAGGTACCATATTTAATGATGAACAAGGCCTTTTCCTGATCATCCGGGTTTATTTGTATTTGGTTGTACCCGAAATAGGCATCAAGAAAACTGAGGGTCTCGTCGCCGGCCGTGACATCGATCATGCGATCGATACTAGGCAAGGGAAAAGAATCATTGGGGTATTTTTATTTAAATCTTTGTAATCTACACACATCATAAGTTTGTTCCCTTTCTTAGGGACTACTACTATGTTTGCTAACCATTCGGGGTATTTTGCATCCCGGATGGACCCTATTTTAAGAAGCTTGGTTACCTCGTCTTTGATGAAGACATGCTTGATCTCGAGCTAGGGTCTACTTTTCTGCTTCACCGGATAGAACTTCGGGTCCAAGCTTAGTTTATGGGTGGTGATTTCCGGTGGGATACCTGTCATGTCGAGATGGGACCAAGCATAACAATCCATGTTAGCTATAAGAAATTGAATAAGTTTTTTTCTGAGCTCAGGAGTTAACCCCGTGCACAGGTATACCTTTCGTTCGGGCAGATGTTCGATTAGTATGACTTGCTCCAGCTCGTCGACCGTTGATTTGGTAGCGTCAGAGTCATCGGGGACTATGAAGGATCGAGGGACCCCATAATCATCATCTTCGTCAGTCCCCTGCTTCTCTAGTTGGGTCGAGGTCAGCGTCTGTGATTGCTATTTCGCCTCCTGTTTTCCCTTCGAATTTGACCCCTTCGTCGATGAGAGTGCCGATACTAGAATCTCTTCGTCAATGACTAATATTTCCTTTACGACGGGTTGCTCCCGCATAAATTGTTTTGGTTTCCCCTGGTGTCAGTAATTTTAGAACCTGGTGAAGGGTCGAGGGCACTACCCTCATGTATCCATGGTCTCATGAACAAGGCGTTATACCTCATATCGCCCTCGATCACATGGAATTTGGTCTCCTGGATGGTCCCGGCCACGTTCACTGGCAAAGTTATGTCGCCCTTAGTAGTCTCACAAGCCATGTTGAATCCATTTAGCACTCGGGCTGCGGGCACAACTTGCTCCTGTAGGCCGAGCTGTTCTGCGACCCTTGATCGAATGTTGTTGGCCGAACTACCTGGATCAATTAACACACATTTAACTCGAGTCTTATTCATGAGTACAGATATTACCAGTGCATCGCTATGGGGTTACTTGATTCCTTCTACGTCCTTGTCGTTGAAGGACAAGGTTCCTTCTGGTACGTAATCCCGAGTTCATTTCTCCCTTGTGATCGACACCTTGGTGCGTATTAACACCGGTCCTTTAGGAACATAGACCCCTCCGACAATCATGTGAAATACGTGTTGAGGTTCTTCTTGTTCATTTTGTTTGTTGTAATCTCTGTCTCTGAAATGATTCTTAGCTCGATCACTCAGAAACTCCCAAAGGTGAACTTCGTTGAATAACCAGGCTACTTCTTCTCTCAACTGTCTACAATCTTCCGTTCTGTGGCCATGGATGTCATGATGTTTAAACATTTGATTGGGATTTCTCTGAGCTGGATCAGTCTGCAGAGGTCGTTTAGTATCTTTGATGCATCCGATAGCTGATACGATGGCGGCTGCGTCAACATTGAAGTTATATTTTGACAATCGTGGTGCTTCTTTAGGTCCGGTATGCCTGTCGAAGCCATTCTTGCTCATGAGCCCAAGAGAGCTCTGGCCTCGGTCATTTCTCTTTTCACTTCGTATAGGGTTTCGCCCAGATCCATTGTTCCTACGATCTCCATTATATGGCTGGTATTGATCCCTATTCAACCTTGCTTCTCGATCAATGTCCCTCTTGATTCTGTCAACGGGCCTGATAGGATAAACAAACCCAGAAGGAGCCCCCGGCTGGTCGTCTTCGACTCTAATCTTTGATTGATACCGATAATGTACATCAGCCCAGGTAACAGCCGGGTATTCAATCAAGTTTTGCTTCAACTTCTGTGAAGCCACTAAGCTTCGTACATTAAGTCCTTGAGTGAAAGTTTTAACGGCCCAATCACCGACGACCGGTGGTAGATACATTTGTTCCATTTGGAACCGAGACACAAACTCTCTCAGCATCTCGTTATCTTTCTATCTTACCTTGAAAAGGTCCGACTTCCTAGTCTCGACCTTTATGGCTCCGGCGTGTGCCTTTACAAAAAATTCTGCAAGCATAGCAAAAGAATCAATAAAGTTAGGTGGTAAATTATTGTACCATATCATAGCTCCCTTTGACAGGGTCTCCCCGAATTTCTTTAGTAACACGGATTCCATCTCGTCGTCCTCTAGATCATTCCCTTTAATTATACATGTGTAAGAGGTGACATGCTCGTTTGGATCGGTCGTTCCATTGTATTTAGGAATCTCAGGCATGCAGAACTTCTTGGGGATCAGTTTGGGAGCCGCGCTCGGGGGGAAGGGCTTTTGTACAAACCTTTTGGAATCCAAACCCTTCAATATTGGTGGTGCCCCCGGGATTTGATCAACTCTGGAGTTGTATGTTTTCACCTTCTTGTCGTTTGCTTCGATCTTCTTTTCCCCCGACTCAACTCGTTTCGTTAGTTCTTCGAGCATCTTTAGGATTGTGGGATCAGTCCCCGATTCATTCCCGTTCAATTTCCTTGACACCGATTCAACCCTGTGAATAACTTCATGGGACGGCTCAGGCTCGATCCTGCTTGGTGCATGATTCTAGTTTTGGAGCTGGGCTATCGCAGCTTGTTGAGCCTGCAACATCTCGAAGATCACTCGAAGGCTGATTTCGCCCTCTTTGCCGCCATGTGCGCTCTGAGCGGCCGACCAAACATCCCTACGAATTCTATTCTCGGGATCAATGACCAAATTTGCATTGGCGGCTACATGCGAGCTGACGTCGATTGGATCTACAGCCGAAACTCCATCGAGGCCAACTGGAGGTACGTCGTTCCCTGATGCTATGTTGTCCACGTGTATGGGCGTTGCCTGAGAGTTCGACATTTTGATCTTGGAATCAAAGATACTCACAAGAACAAGTGAAAAATAGTGTGTGTTACGAAAGTTAGTACCAGACAATCACTATTATCCTTAGCCCCACGGTGGGCGCCAAACTGTTTACCCTACAAACGGATAACAATTGAATTTATACGTGATTTTAAGAATACGTGATATAACTTGGCATAAATTAAGAGAATATATTAATATTGAATTTGACGATACAAGAAATAAATGCAAATCAAACGAATCGAATAGCCTTGGCCCTCGAATTAGATCACCTTTGAACCAAGAGAAGTTTCAACTTGATATATGAACAGAGTAACAAGATAATGAAAGCTAGAAAAAGACAATGTATTGCTTTATGTTGCGTAAAAGTGCTCTCTTTACAAATGATCATACCCCTTTTATATAGTAGGGGAGTCCTACTCTTGATACAGTTCTAAATGAAGTAAGAAATATCCTAATTGGATAATTAATCAGTCTATCCTTGATACATGCCGAGATTTCCGCCGTGGTCTATGCTCGATCACAGATATTTTGTCTTTTTGTTATCCGACTCAGCAAGTTTCCCTCGATCTCGCCTGATCTCGACTTTGTTCGGTCCCGGGGTCTCGAGCTTGGCGATATAACTTCACATCTCGGTTTGATATGACTCGAGGTCGGACCTTAATCTATCATATTCCAGTCTCGATCAGTCAAGCAAGGGGCGAGTCCGGTTTTGGCCGTATACAAAATTGTAGCTCTCAAAGTGGTTATTTCTGCAATTCGTCCAAATAATATCCAAATGTCTACTGATCAATATAACTCTAACTTAATTGTACACTTATTGAAACAGACACATTGATACTAAATCAATCAAGTCATCATTCAATCGATACAAAGATTATTCATCCTCGAATTTATATTTTTCATTTAATTAAACTTTTAATTTGTTCGTTTATTTTATTTAGCACTTTAGATAGTTGCATGTATAGAAGAAAAGCTTATTCCCCTACCTTTATTTGACGAACATATACGGTTGGTAAAGGGTAAAATATGAATGTGTTGTTGTATAGAATACATATAGGAGCATCTAGCTTAATATTAAGTTTTCTAACAATTTATTTTATAAATAGTTCGTCTGAAGCATAAATGAACGAAAGCTCATATAAATTCCACATATTATAGTCATAAATATGATATTAGTAAAAACTTAATGAAATTCCACATAAAATGCAACTTGATAAGGAACTACAAAACCCATATAAAAAAAAAATACTGCACGAAAAAAAAAAAGAATATCTATATTTGAACAGGAGGTTTGTTAAATTTTTCTGTTAAGAGTAACATATTTCATTTTTTATTTTTTAAGCTTGTTTGATATTTAACAAACTGAGAGGCTTTTTGAATACACAGTTGGTGTTTCCACATTATCTCACACTATTTCTTTCAAAAGAAAATTATGTTTTTATTACTACATTCATTTGGGCGGTCACATTGATAGTCGATCTTGGGCTTTACCCGCTTGAGAACAACGCACGGACCGCTCCCCTAAGAAGGATTGAAGGTAAAAACTGCGTGGGTTGGCCACTTTTGGGATCGATTGTCACGATCCTGAATCTCAACTTCGGAACTGTGATGGCGCCTAACATCTACTTGCTAAGCAAGCCAACGTTAGATAACCATTTAACTATTTTAACAATTTAAAACAGAATAGTAATAATTATTACGGTTGATAAAAACGAAAACACATAAGATAAATCCATTATATAACACGGTCTAGTCTAATCCCAAAAATCTGATGTCACTAGTACATGAGCAACTAGAATACTACAAAGTATGGTCTGAACAAAATGCAACTGTTTGAAATAAGATAAATAGTAAAAGACAGAATGGAAGGGGACTCCAGGGGCTGCGAATGCCAACAACTCTACCTCAAGTCTCCTGTTGTAAGTTAATATGGGCAAATATCCTCTACGCACTGCTGGGACCAACACGGGGATCTGCACAAGAAGTGCTGAAGTGTAGCATGAGTACAACCGATCCCATGTACTTTATAAGTACCGAGCCTAACCTCGACGAAGTAGTGACGAGGTTATGACAAGACACTCACAATAAACCTGGACGGATAATAACAACAGAATACAGTAATATAAATAAAGTAGTAAACTCATATAAATGGACCCAAAAGTCAACTACCAGAGGGCCCCAGAATATCATGTTCTCAAATCTTATATCACAGTATCAGAATAAATTCTACAACATCTAACAGTTATAACATATCATACTCTGTTGTGGCATGCAACCCAATCCACAATTATATATCAATAACAAATATCCTTTATTGCGGCACACAACCAGATCCACAAATATATACAAATACGATGCGCTGTGCAACCCGATCCCAAACAATAGTATCAATAACCGTTGCGCCGTGCAATCCTATCCCAAACAATAATAATATAATGAACGTTCACAACAACCACAGCGTAATTCGAATAAAACGCAATAAAAGAACTAACACAATTAAGGACATAAAGCGGATAAAAGTAGCTATCTAATAACATACAAGTCAATAAGCAAGTGAAGACAGTTGATATACAAAGACACTGATACATGAAAATAATTAGCAGTTAAGGCATGTAACGGATAGAGACAAGAATTTAACAAGTAAGGGCAAGTAGCAATTAAAGAATTTAACAAGTAATAACATGGATTAAATGAAGGCATGAAATAATTGAAAACCTTAAATAAATACTCCAACCTGCATGCTTTAACCCATGATGGTGCATATACACTCGTCACCTCGCATATATGTCGTTACCTCACATAAATTTACATAACAAATAGACCAACAAGTCCTAATTCCCTCAAATCAAAGTTAGCCACGACACTTACCTTACTCCGCAACCAAACCATCCACAATCTTGCCTTTCAAATAAACTTCCAAACCAACCAAATCAAGCCAATTATCGTTCAAATAATTCAAAATAAGCTTTAGAAACTACCCATTAATGAAAAAGGTTCAATCTTTGATGAAATTGAAAAAGTCAACAAAACTCAACCCCAGGCCCGCTTGGTCAAAATCTAAGATCCGAACCAAAATTCGATTACACATTTACCCCCAAGTCCGGTTATGTGATTTGTTTCGAAATCCGGCCTCAATTTGAGGTCTAAATCTCAATTTTATAAAATTTCTAATTTCTACACAAATCCCTAATTTCTACCATGGAAATCCTAGATTTGATGTTAAAAACTCATGAAAAGTTATGGGGAATTGAAAGAAAGTGGATTAGAGTTGCTTACCAATGAATTTGGGAAGAAGAGCTCTCAAGAAAATTGCTTCTAGAGTGTTTAGGGTTGAGAATTGGTGTAAAATGAGCTAAGTCCCATTTTTTTCATTTTTTACCCAGCTGCAGATATCACATTTACAAACTCTTGTTCGCAAATACAATGCCCGCAAATGCGACACACGGATCGCAAATGCGATCAGTGCATCAGATGCCCAAAAGTAGCAAATACGACAAATTGTTCGCAAATGCAAAGGTTCCCCTCATCGCAATTGCGCCAAAAAGCTTTGTAAATTTGAACTCTCGTAAATGTGAACTCTCGAGGTCACCCAACCCATGCCCATGCCCCTCCTCGTAAATGCGAACTCTTATTCGCAAATGCTAGTCATACCTCGAAATTGCAAGATCTGCAACAAACACCAGTAACAGGAGTTGCACCACCATTCCTCAAACCATCTAAACTCATCCGTAACACATCCGAAACTCCCATGAGCCCTTCGGGCTCCAAACCAAATATGAACACAAGTGTAATAACATCCTACAAACTTGCTCGCTACCTTAAATCATAAAAATAATATCAAATAATAAGAATCGGTCATCAAAACTCATGATTTTCAACTTGAAAATTCATTTTCACAATTGTGCACATAACGCGCTGAAATGTGCTCGGGTCGCTCCTCACCCCAACCAAAAGTGCGTACAAGTCCAAAACATAATATGAACCAACCTAAATTATAAATATACCAATCCGAGTTCGTTTACCAAGAATATTGACCGTGATCAACTCAAGTTCCATTTTACACCTAAAATTACTTTTTCTTCGGACCATGCACACAAATCAAAAAATATTAAATGAAGCTAATAGAGGTCTCAAAATACGAAAATAAAGGCTAGCACTCAACACGGCCTATCGGGTCGTCACACTGATAATTAAAAAATAGTCATAGATTCAAATGTAATTGGAAAATAGCCATTTTTATTACAAAAACAAAATTTGAACAAAAACACCCTTAGTTAATATTCGAAAAAATCTCAATATAATATGGTGGATTTCAAAGCTTCTACATGTGAAAATTCAACACATTATGTTGAAGTTCAAAGATATATATGTGAATTTTAGCATATTATACTGAAACTCAAATTTTTATATGTTAAATTCTAGCATATTATGCTTGAATTCTGCCATAAAAGATTAATTTGTTCAGGAGTTTGGTGTTGTTCAGACCTTTATAAAATATGACTGTGATATTAGTACTTGCCTATTCATTGGTATCTTCAAATTTATGCTAGTTGTTGGTTTAGCATAGGGGTGGTAAAAGTGGCCTAAACCCATTAGACCCATCTAATCTACCCAAATTTTAATGGGTTGAACATGGGATACTTTAATGATGGGATAAGTTTGGGCACAACCCAACTAAATTCATTTATTTTTAGTAGCCCAAATCAGCACATGATTTCATCCAAACTGACCCATGAATCGTAATTACCCTTTCAAGCTTCTAAGGTTGTGTTTGGTATGAAGGAAAATATTTTTCTTGAAAAAAGGTTTTTCCGAAAAATATTTTCTAGTATTTGGTTAGAGAAATTTTTTTAGAAAAATAATTTTCTATGCTGCTCTCCTTAAACCCCCTCCACCCAAATCCTCATGTTTCTTGTTCAGCATAGGGGTGGTAAAAGTGGCCTAAACCCATTAGACCCATCTAATCTACCCAAATTTTAATGGGTTGAACATGGGATACTTTAATGATGGGATAAGTTTGGGCACAACCCAACTAAATTCATTTATTTTTAGTAGCCCAAATCAGCACATGATTTCAGCCAAACTGACCCATGAATCGTAATTACCCTTTCAAGCTTCTAAGGTTGTGTTTGGTATGAAGGAAAATATTTTTCTTGAAAAAAGGTTTTTCCGAAAAATATTTTCTAGTATTTGATTAGAGAAATTTGTTTAGAAAAATAATTTTCTATGCTACTCTCCTTAAACCCCCTCCACCCAAATCCTTATATTTCTTGTTCCCCTTATCGCCCCCCCCCCCCCCGCCCCCCAAAAAAATACCCAACGTTTTAAGACTCTATTTTATTCAAGAATTTAATTATTCTTTTAAAACTTCATACAAAGTCAAAGGAATTAATGTGCTGTCTTACTTTTTTACACAAGAACAATGTTGAAATTTGAGCTTCATCACTGAAAAGAAAATACTCTTTTTCTTGTTGAAACAAAACAAAAGTACTCTTTCTGCAATATGAAAAGAAAATACATTTTTACGACATGAAAAGAAAGTACTCTTTTTGTTAAATAAAAAAAAAATTCTACAGCATTAAAAGAAAGTACTTATTTTGTAAAAAAATATACTTTTTCTATATTATAAAAATAAAGTAATTATTTTATTGAAATGAAAGAAAATACTTTTTTTACACCATGAAAAGAAAGTACTTATTTTATTGAAATAAAAGAAAATACTTTTTCTACAACATGATGTTACGACCCGGCCAGTCGTTTTGAGAGTTGTAGTCTTGTTCCCCTATTTACTGCTCATTTTGTAATTTATAGTTTTTATGTGACTTGACGGGGTAGTCGGTTCGGGTCCGGAGTGAATTCAGAATGAAATGAAATACTTAGTCTCAAGGTTGAAACCTTAAGTTAAAATAATTGACTGGATGCCGATCTATGAGTAAACGACTTCGGAATAGAGTTTTGATGGTTCCATTAGCTCCGTTGGGTGATTTTGGACTTAGGAGTGTGTCTGTATTGTGATTTGGAGATCCGTAGTGGAATTAGTCTTGAAATTGCGGAAGTTGAATTTTTGAAAAGTTTGACCGGGAGTGGACTTTTTGGATATCAGGGTCGGATTTCGATTCCATAAGTTGAATTAGGTCCGTAATATCATTTGTGACTTGTGTACAAAATTTGGGAGACAATCGAACATGTTGTGATAGGTTTCGGCGTCGTTTGTAGAAGTTGAATTTCCTTATTTTCAATAGGCTTGAATTGGGGTGCGATTCGTATTTTTGAAGTTGTTTGATGTGATTTGAGGGCTCGACTAAATTCGTATGGGTTTTTAGGACTTGTTCATATGTTTTGTTGAGGTCCCGGGGGCCTCGGGTTAATTCCGGATGGTTAACAGATCAACAGTTAAAGTTGAGTGATTGCTAAAGTTGGACCCCTACTAGTGTAACCGCACCTGCGGAGCTTTGATCGCAGGTGCAGGCTGGCTTGCGCAGGTGTGAGATTGGAGGGGAGTGTGCAGGTGCAAGGGATATTTTGCACCTTAATGCCACAGATGCGGTGAGAGGTGCGCAGAAGCAGAAGGCGCGCAGGTGCGATTTGCAATTCCGCATCTGCGTGACCGCAGATGCGGCAGGAGGACCGCATAAGCAGAACTGGGCATATGGTCTTGGTCCGCAGAAGCCGCTTGGATGCTCGCAAAAGCAGAGTGAGGGACCGCAGGAGCGGAATGAGCCGCAGATGCGTGTGTGATGTCGCTTTTGTGACGCCGCAGAAGCGGTTAAGTGTCCGCAGAAGCGGAAAGCTTGGGCAGATTATTAAAACAAGGGTTCACGATTTTGGCTTCATTTCAAACATTTCAAGCACGGTTTAGGCGATTCTTGAGAGGATTTTCGAGATATTTCTGGAGGTAAGTCCCTTGTGTCTATTTTTGATCAATAATCTTGCTTCCCCATTGATTTTTCCACCTAGTTGGTGTGTATTTAAGATGTAAATTGAGAGTTTGAGGCTAGGGATTTGGAGAGTTTGATTTGAGGTTTTGGGTGACGATTTGGTGTCGGATTTTGATAAAGTTGGTATGGTTGGACTCGTGATTGAATGGGCTTTTGGATTTAGTGGCTTTTATCGAATTTCGAGACGTGGGCCCAGGGGCTGGCTTTTGAGTCGATTTTTGACTTTTGATTAATAACTTAGCCCATATTGATTATATAGTATTGTTTATGGCTAGATTTGAGGAATTCAGAGGTCGTTTCGCGAGCCAAGGGTATATTGGAGTAGAGATTTGCTCGGATTGAGGTAAGTAACAGTTCTAAATTTTGTTCTGAGAGTACGAAACCCGTATTACGTGTCATGTATTTGATTTTGAGGTGATACACATGCTAGGTGACGGGCGTGTGGGCATGCACCGTCGGAATTGGGATTTGGTCAATGTCATGACCCAAACTGGAGGGCCATGACTGGCACCCGGGCCCTATATGCCAAGCACCAACGCACATTTTATCTAACATTTCTTGTTATCTATAAGGGCCGACGAGATCAATATAAATGGTAGACATAAATCCTAACCAACCAACAATGACAGATAATGACATGAACATATATAACATAGGCCGACAAGGCTGTCATAAAGCTATGTATATGGTACGAGCTGACAAGCTGCCATGCGAGACTATACGACAAAAATCAGTCGACAAGGCAATCCAAACTATACATGAGTCGACACCTGTCTATGAGCCTCTAAAGGAACATAAGTGCTGCAATATTGCCGGAACAGGACCCTGACATACCCATAATGTCTATAACAAAAATGCATACCAAGACCACGGTATGTCCGGACAAGGGATATCGCCAATAACTGCTGAGCTGGGCAACTTACTAAGGTGGGGAGCTTCGCCTACCTGTCTATTAGGACCTGCAGCACAACATGCAGCGTCCACAAATAAAAAGGATGTCAGTACAAATAAAGTACTAAGTATGTAAGGCAGGAAAGCATAAGTAAGAACAGTAATGTAAATAAGGATAGAGAATATACAACCTGTAACATTTGGGTACCTCTGAGGGCTACTAACATGAAATGCATGATATATATATATATATATATATATATATATACACACACACACACACACACACATACATAAACTTTTAAAACATACACCTATGTGGGCATCATCATCATCATCATATCGTACCCGGCCGTATAGGCTCGGTAAAAATGTACCCGGCCATCATAGGGCTCGGTAGAATCGTACCCGGTCACGTGGAGAACGGTAAAACCCAACTGACCAATGGTTGCACAATAGGTGCCGTACCCGGACGATTATAGCATGGCTTGGTAGAGTAAAATAGATACATATATATGATGCGTGCTGGACTCATTGGAATCCCATTTTGAACCTTTTAGAGTGACGTAAGTTCGGTATCCTCCGTACACATTATTAGGATTAACTCTTCATCAAGAATCTTATAAGAATCAGAAAGTACCAATAACATTGATAACATAAGAATAAGAGAAGTAACATCAATATCAATCGTTCCATAAGAAGGGAAACAATGTAAGTACTGCTAGCTTCTAAGAGTGGAGTATCTTTAGAAGCTCGTTCATTACATTATGTACAATCGGAGTCGTGCAAAAGAAGGAAAGGGATAGACTCACATACCTTGTATATACTTCCCAACCTCAAGCTATACAAATGTCACGACTCCGTAGTCTACAATAAGAGAAATGACACTATCGTTATCGTTTTAAGCGTCGTAACTATTATGTATCGACCGCAACCTATTTTACGATGAAACAGACAATACCTCCCCTATTTATATAACTTATCACAAGTTAAAACAACCACCAAACAGCCCAAACAACATCAATAATAATCATATTGAGCCTCACAAAATAGTCCACCAACCAACAACATTACTAACAAGCCTTTTAATATATATCTCACTAGTTCTAGCTTCAACGACTTAGCCGTAACTTGGATAATATTTAATACATGTAGGGTAAGAGGTTCCTTACCTTTAAAAAGAAAGAACAACTCCAATTTGACCTTAATTGACAACGAAATATCCCTCCAATGCTGCCATAAAAACAAGGAAGCAAAACTATAATCAATTAGGGTTTTTCGGCACTAGAATCACTTTAGAAGACTTGAAATAATCTAGGTTTGATATTAATAACTTGAGGGAGTATTTTACAGAATATAAATCACTTAAAACAACCTCTCACACGAGCTGTAACAACACAAAAATCAGCAACAACAAGAAGAACAAGAAACTTACTAGCGCCATGGGATTTTCGACACTTGATTTGTGTTGTTTGCCCTTTGGTTTGGTCTTGGATCATGAGAGAACCTTGAGAGAGTGTTTTTAGGGTTCTAAGGTCTGAATATACTGAAAATTAATGACTTAAACGGGGTTGAGGCGTGTTATATATATCCATATGTCTCAACCGTATATGTGGGCCCCATAGAGAGCTGCTTGGTGCAGTCTTGCAAAAATGCGAATATCTTTCTACTCCAAGATCGTATCGACAAACGGTTTAATACGTTAGAAACTAGACTCATAGATCTTCACGTTTGTGGGTAGATCATCCAGTAATTCTAATTAAATTTGGATAAAAGGTTAGTAAAATTTGATCTAAAGTTTAAGTAAAATTATGAACGTAAGTTGCGACAACGTTTGTCGACTTTTGTATCATAACTCGCTTGACTTCAAGACTTATGATACGGATATTATATGATTCAAATACCTTAAAATACGACTTCTTGGTAATATTAATCACCTCTAGTTTTACCCGAAAATACAGGTTACAACATCCTTGATTCGTTTAACTTCTAATACTTGTTAACCACTCTTATGCACCCTTGTATCATTTAAGAACAATAGGATTAACTTCTTATCATCTCAAAGATAATCGCTTCTCATATTTACGTCGACTAACTTACGGCGTGAGCTAACGTACATGAATATGGGTTGTAACACCCTCCCCCCTAGGAACATTCGTCCTCGAATGTAAGGGTTTATGGGGAGTCTAACTCATCGTGGATTCCGACGGAAATTTCCGGATGAGTTTCCCCTATAAAATGGATACTAGCCAAACTTGCAAGGCGTTAAACCCAACCTATTATCTTACAAGGCTATACAAAGCATTATGGATATGTACATTATCTGCATATCACCATTTTGTATTAAGAAAGAGTATTCTCAAGCTATTTCTTACCTCATAGAGCCGTTTCACCTTGTAATGTGTCCTGCGTTCCCCCGGCATCCTCGTTATCTTCAATATGGAGCAAGTAAGGGTATTTAGACTTTATCTCCTCTTCTGCTTCCCATGTCATTTCTTCCGTATTCTTGTTCCTCCACAATACTTTGACGGAAGCTACATCCTTTATTCTCAGCTTGTGGACTTATCGATCTAATATATCCACTGTCACTTCTTCATATGATAGATCCTCTGTAACTTGTACATCTTTTATAGGGATGACCCGAGAAGGGTCTCTAATACATTTCCTCAACATAGATACATGGAATATCGGGTAAACAAATTCCAATTCGGATGGCAATTCTAACTCATAAGCAACCTGTCCAATTCGTCGAAGAATTTTGTATGACCCGATATACCGCGGACTCAGCTTACCCTTCTTCCCAAAACGCATAACACCCTTCATCGGAGAGATCCTTAAGAAAACCAAACACCAACCTCAAATTCCAGATCACGACGTCGGACATCGAAATAAGACTTTTGCCTGCTTTGGGCCGTCCTCAGTCGCTCTTGTATCACTTTTACCTTCGGCTTGGTGAATCAAATCTATCACATATAATTCTGTCTCACCGACTTCGAACCATCCAACTGGTGATCTACATCTCCTCTCGTACAGTGCCTCATACGGGGCCATTTTAATACTGGAATGGTAGCTATTATTGTAGGCGAATTCTATGATTGTCAGATGGTCATCCCAATTCCCCTTGAAATCTAGAACACATGCTCGTAGAATATATTCAAGTGTCTGAATAGTACATTAAGCCTGTCCGTCAGTCTGCGGATGGAATGCAGTGCTGAGATTCACTTATGTGCCTAAACCCTTCTGAAAAGACCTCCAAAAGTTAGCCGTAAATTGAGCTCATCGGTCTGATATAATAGATACCGGTACACCATGAAGCCTAATAATCTCCTTGATATACAACTTTGCATAATCGTTAGCCGTGTAAGTTGTCTTAACTGGCAGAAAATGGGCACATTTTGTAAGTCGATCAACTATCTCCCAGATGGAGTCAAACTTATGATAAGAGTGAGGTAATCTAATAATGAAGTCCATATTAATCACCTCCCATTTCTAGGTCGGAATCTCTATATTCTAAATCAATCCATCGGGTTTTCGATGCTCTATCTTTAGTTATTGACAATTAGGACACTGGGATACAAATTATGCAATAGACTTCTTCATGTTATCCCCCCAATACTGCTCCTTAACGTCATGATACATCTTTGTCGAGCCGGGATGGATGGAATATCGGGAATGATGAATCTTAATGATGAATCTTAATCATAATCTTCTCTCGCAACCCTACCATATTAGGCACACATAATCGGCCTTGGTATCTTAGTACCCCATCTCCTTCGATCTCGGAAGCAGTAATTTTACACTGCTGAATGCTCTCTATCAATCGTACTAAGGTACGATTTTTATATTGTCGTGCTTTTACCTTGGCCACCAAAGATGATTCTGATGTATTTTGTACAGTAACACCTCCGTCATCAGAGTCTAACAATCGCATTCTCATATTGGCTAGCTAATGAAGCTTTTTAGTCAACCCCTATCTACCTGCCTCAATATGTACTAACCTTCCCATTGACTTACGACTGAGAGCGTCTGCCATAACATTGGCTTTACCGGGATGATACAATATCTCGACATCATAATCTTTTAGTAATTCAAGCCAACTACGCTGCCTCAAATTCAACTCTTTTTGCTTGAAAATGTATTGTAAACTCGTGTGATCTGCGTAGATGTTAACATGGACGCCCTATAAGTAGTGCCGCCATATTTTTACAAGCATATATTACTGCAGCCAATTCCAAATCATGAGTCGGGTAATTCATTTCATGCTTCTTCAATTGTCTTGATGCATAAGTTGCGACAACGTTTGTCGACTTTTGTATCATAACTCGCTTGACTTCAAGACTTATGATACGGATATTATATGATTCAAATACCTTAAAATATGACTTTTTGGTAATATTAATCACCTCTAGTTTTACCCGAAAATACAGGTTACAACATCCTTGATTCGTTTAACTTCTAATACTTGTTAACCACTCTTATACACCCTTGTATCGTTTAAGACCAATAGGATTAACTTCTTATCATCTCAAAGATAATCGCTTCTCATATTTACGTTGACTAACTTACGGCGTGACCTAATGTACATGAATATGGGTTGTAACCCCCCCCCCCCCCAGGAACATTCGTCCTCGAATGTAAGGGTTTATGGGGAGTCTAACTCATCGTGGATTCCGACGGAAATTTCCGGAGGAGTTTCCCCTATAAAATGGATACTAGCCAAACTTGCAAGGCGTTAAACCCAACCTATTATCTTACAAGGCTATACAAGCATTATGGATATGTACATTATCTGCATATCACCATTTTGTATTAAGAAAGAGTATTCTCAAGCTATTTCTTACCTCACAGAGCCGTTTCACCTTGTAATGTGTCCTGCGTTCCCCCGGCATCCTCGTTATCTTCAATATGGAGCAAGTAAGGGTATTTAGACTTTATCTCCTCTTCTGCTTCCCATGTCATTTCTTCCATATTCTTGTTCCTCTACAATACTTTGACGGAAGCTACATCCTTTATTCTCAGCTTGTGGACTTATCGATCTAATATAGCCACTGGCACTTCTTCATATGATAGATCCTCTGTAACTTGTACATCTTTTATAGGGATGACCCGAGAAGGGTCTCTAATACATTTCCTCAACATAGATACATGGAATATCGGGTAAACAAATTCCAATTCGGATGGCAATTCTAACTCATAAGCAACCTGTCCAATTCGTCGAAGAATTTTGTATGACCCGATATACCGCGGACTCAGCTTACCCTTCTTCCCAAAACGCATAACACCCTTCATCGGAGAGATCCTTAAGAAAACCAAACACCAACCTCAAATTCCAGATCACGACGTCGGACATCGAAATAAGACTTTTGCCTGCTTTGGGCCGTCCTCAGTCGCTCTTGTATCACTTTCACCTTCGGCTTGGTGAATCAAATCTGTCACATATAATTCTGTCTCACCGACTTCGAACCATCCAACTGGTGATCTACATCTCCTCTCGCACAGTGCCTCATACGGGGCCATTTTAATACTAGAATGGTAGTTATTATTGTAGGCGAATTCTATGAGTGTCAGATGGTCATCCCAATTCTCCTTGAAATCTAGAACACATGCTCGTAGAATATATTCAAGTGTCTAAATAGTATGTTAAGCCTGTCCGTCAGTCTGCGGATGGAATGCAGTGCTGAGATTCACTTATGTGCCTAAACCCTTCTGAAAAGACCTCCAAAAGTTAGCCGTAAATTGAGCTCCTCGGTCTGATATAATAGATACCGGCACACCATGAAGCCTAATAATCTTCTTGATATACAACTTTGCATAATCTTTAGCCGTGTAAGTTATCTTAACTGGCAGAAAATGGGCACATTTTGTAAGTCGATCAACTATCTCCCAGATGGAGTCAAACTTATGATAAAAGCGAGGTAATCTAATAATGAAGTCCATATTAATCACCTCCCATTTCTAGATCGGAATCTCTATATTCTGAATCAATCCATCGGGTTTCCGATGCTCTATCTTTAGTTATTGACAATTAGGACACTGGGATACAAATTATGCAATAGACTTCTTACTGCTCCTTAATGTCATGATACATCTTTGTCGAGCCGGGATGGATGGAATATCGGGAATGATGAATCTTAATCATAATCTTCTCTCGCAACCCTACCACATTAGGCACACATAATCGGCCTTGGTATCTTAGTACCCCATCTCCTTCGATCTCGGAAGCAGTAATTTTACACTGCTGAATGCTCTCTATCAATCGTACTAAGGTACAATTTTTATATTGCCGTGCTTTTACCTTGGCCACCAAAGATGATTCTGATGTATTTTGTACAGTAACACCTCCGTCATCAGAGTCTAACAATCGGATTCTCATATTGGCTAGCTAATGAAGCTTTTTAGTCAACCCCTATCTACCTGCCTCAATATGTACTAACCTTCCCATTGACTTACGACTGAGAGCGTCTGCCATAACATTGGCTTTACCGGGATGATACAATATCTCGACATCATAATCTTTTAGTAATTCAAGCCAACTACGCTGCCTCAAATTCAACTCTTTCTGCTTGAAAATGTATTGTAAACTCGTGTGATTTGCGTAGATGTTAACATGGACACCCTATAAGTAGTGCCGCCATATCTTCAAAGCATATATTACTGCAGCCAATTCCAAATCATGAGTCCGGTAATTCATTTCATGCTTCTTCAATTGTCTTGATGCATAAGCAATCACCTTCCAATGTTGCATCAATACGCACCCCAAACCTATACCTGAGGCATCACAATATACCACATAACCTTTTGTTCCTTCTGGGAGAGTGAGCACTGGCGCGGATGTCAATCGATTCTTTAGCTCCTGAAAACTACATTCACAAACGTCAGACCACTAGAACTTGGTAGCTTTCTGTGTTAACTTAGTCAATGGTGCTGATATAGAGGAAAACCCTTCTACAAACTGCCTATAATATCCTGCTAGCCCCAGGAAGCTGCGAACTTCTGACGATGTTGTAGGTCTCGTCGAATTCTTCACTGCATCGATCTTCTGAGTGTCGACACTAATACCCTCGTCAGATATCACATGGCTAATGAATGCTACTAAGTTTAGCCAGAATTCACATTTGGAGAGCTTAGCATATAACTTATGATTTTGAAGGGTCTGTAATACTATCCACAAGTGGCCCGCATGTTCCGCCTCCAATGAGAATACACCAGAATGTCATCAATGAATACGATCATGAACACATCAAGATAGGGCCTGAATACACTATTCATGAGATCCATAAAAGCTACTGGGGCATTTGTTAGCCCGAACGACATCACCAAGAACTTAAAATGCCCATATCTTGTTTGGAAGGCCGTCTTTGGAATATCCTTCTCCTTAACCCTCATCTAATCATACCCTGAACGTAAGTCAATATTGGAGAAATACTTGGCACCCTGGAGTTGGTCAAACAGGTCGTCAATCCTTGGAAGTGGATACTTGTTCTTTATAGTAAACTTATTCAACTGTCGATAATCGATACACATCCTTAACGACTCATCTTTCTTCCACACGAACAAGACAGGTGTACCCCAAGGTGTGCTAGGCCTTATGAAGCCCTTATCTAGCAAGTTCTTCAACTGCGCCTTCAACTCTCGCAACTCTGCTGGGTCCATCCTGTATGGAGGGATAGAGATCGGTTGAGTGTCAGGCAAAACATCAATGCTAAACTCAATCTCCCTTTCAGGAGGAAGGCCTGAGAGTTCATCTGGGAAAATATCTGGAAATTCATTGACCATGAGAATTGATTGTAGAGTAGGCGGCTTCGCCTCTGCATCCCTAACGCGAACGAGATGATAAATGTAACTTTTTGAGATCATCTTCCTTGCCTTAAGATAGGAAATAAACCTACCTTTCGGCGTAGCAATGTTCCCCTTCCATTCGATGACGGGTTCACCAGGAAACTGAAACCTAACCATCTTCGTATGACAATCAACATTTGCATAGTATGAGGCCAACCGGTCCATTCCCATTATCATATCGAAATTAACCATTTCTAACTCAAATAAATTTGGCGAGGTTTGATGACTACAAATCATCACTATGAAACCTCTATATACCCTTCTAGCAATCAGAGAATCTCCTATCGGAGTAGATACTGCAAGTGGTTTACTTATCAATTCAGGTTCAACGCCAAACTTATTAGCCACAAAGGGCGTAACATATGATAATGTAGATCTCGGATCAATCAATGCATATACATCATAAGAAAACACAGACAATATACCTATAACAACATCCGGATATAACTCGAGATCCTGTCGACCTACTAGAGCATAGGTTCAATTTTGAGTACCACTCGAACTCGGCACTGCACCTCTACCTCTACCACGACATGTCGACTGTTGAAAACCCCGTGCTGGAGGTCGAACTGATGAGGAAGAACCAGACACAGATCCAGTTAGTTGAGCCATACCACCACCTCATATGTTAGGACAATCCCGCATCATATGGCCAAGCTGTCTGCAAGAATAGCACGCATCGAAACATCGACGACATAGTCCAAAGTGGGCCTTGCCGCACTGATCACAATGAGGTGTTGGGGGTCTTATCTGACTAGTATCCCTATGATATTGTGAGCCTGATGCCCGTGAACTCTGACCTGAACCAGAATAGGTAAATCGATCATACCAAGGCCTCTAAAACTGTGGAGGAGCATTAGCTACAGGTGGCGCCGAACTCCTCGAAGACGGGGGCCTGATACTACCTCTAAAGTCATCAGAATACCCTGCAAACCTCACCCTCTTATGTTGGCCCCTATCCTTCTCCCTATCTGCCTTTTGCTGGTGCCTACGATCCTCTAATATCTGGGCATAAGCCTGAATACAGTAAATATGCATGCCTTCTACCAAGGAGGCTGTCATGCACTCATTTATCAGATGTGGTCCCAACCCGTTCACAAATAAGTGCACCCTATCGCTCATCTCGGCCACCATATGGGGAGCATACCTTGCTAAAGAATCAAACTGCATAATATACTCTCGCACACTCATATTACCCTATCGAAGGTTCAAGAACTTATCAGCTCTAGCTCGTCGTAGCTCAACTAGCAAGTAGTGACGAAGAAAGGCCTCAGAAAATTCCTTCCACACAGCTGGAGGAGCGTTCAGACCCCTGGATCTCTCCTAACTATCATACAAGAAAACCGCTAAATCCTGTAACCGATAAGAAGGCAACTCTACTGCCTCTGTATTACTAGCATGCATAACCCGCAATGTACGATGAACCTGATCAATAAAAGTCCGCGGGTCCTCCTTGGGGTCTGATCCGGTAAACACTGGAGGGTCTAGATTAATAAAATCACGAACTCTCGCACTAACCGGTTTATCAGCAGTACCGGTATTCTGCCTCTAAGCCTGAGCAGCTACTAAGATAATCAACAACTGCACCGCACTCCGCATATCCTGGTCTGTAGTGCCAGACGATGGAACTGGAAGTGCTGGGTGCCTCATAATATCCTCTGTAGGAGATGGAGTAGATGCGTTATGAGACGGCATCTCACTCTTAACCTCGCTTTGGCCTGCTCTGGCTGGAGGCACATGACTGGTACCCTGTCTCACAGCTGTATCAAGCCATCTACTAATCGCTTTCTTCCTAGTCGAAGGCATCGCTGAAAGAAAACAAGATGAATATAAGAGACGAACACTTACGACTCAACTCTACGCACGATCTAGATTCAGGAAGAAGGTAACAACCCTAAATGTCATGTAGCCTCCAGATTATAAATGTGGTGCGCTACACATCCATAATCAAGACTCTACTAGACACGACTCATAGACAACCCCTAGGACATACTTGCTCTGATACCAAGTTTATCACGACCCAAACTGGAGGGCCATGACTGGCACCCGGGCCCTACATGCCGAGCACCAACGCACATTTTATCTAACATTTCTTGTTATCTATAAGGGCCGACGAAATCAATATAAATGGTAGACATAAATCCTAACCAACCAACAATGACAGATAATGGCATGAACATATATAACATGGGCCGACAAGGCTGTCATGAAGCTATGTATATGGTACGAGCTGACAAGCTGCCATGCGAGACTATACGACAAAAATCAGTCGACAAGGCAATCTAAACTATACATGAGTCGACACCTGTCTATGAGCCTCTAAAGGAACATAAGTGCTGCAATATTGCCGGAACAGGGCCCTGACATACCCATAATGTCTATAACAAAAATGCATACCAAAACCACGGTATGTCCGGACAAGGGATATCGCCAATAACTGCTGAGCTGGGCAACTTACTATGGTGGGGAGCTTCGCCTACCTGTCTATTAGGACCTGCAGCACGACATGCAGCGTCCACAAATAAAAAGGATGTCAGTACAAATAAAGTACTAAGTATGTAAGGCAGGAAAGCATAAGTAAGAACAGTAATGTAAATAAGGATAGAGAATATACAACCTGTAACATTTGGGTACCTCTGAGGGCTACTAACATGAAATGCATGATATATATATATATATATATATATATATATATATATATATATATATATATATATATATATATATATATATATATATATATATATATATACATATACATACATAAACTTTTAAAACATACACCTATGTGGGCATCATCATCATCATCATATTGTACCCGGCCGTAATAGGCTCGGTAAAAATGTACCCGGCCATCATAAGGCTCGGTAGAATCGTACCCGACCACGTGGAGCATGATAAAACCCAACTGATCAGTGGTTGCACAATAGATGCCATACCCGGACGATTATAGCACGGCTTGGTAGAGTAAAATAGATACATATATATGATGCGTGCTGGACTCATTGGAATCCCATTTTAAACCTTTCAGAGTGACGTAAGGTCGGTATCCTCCGTACACGTTATTAGGATTAACTCTTCATCAAGAATCTTATAAGAATCAGGAAGTACCAATAACATTGATAACATAAGAATAAGAGAAGTAACATCAATATCAATCGTTCCATAAGAAGGGAAACAATGTAAGTACTGCTAGCTTCTAAGAGTGGAGTATCTTTGGAAGCTCGTTCATTACATTATATACAATCGGAGTCGTGAAAAATAAGGAAAGGGATAGACTCACATACCTTGTATATACTTCCCAACCTCAAGCTATACAAATGTCACGACTCCTTAGTCTACAATAAGAGAAATGACACTATCGTTATCGTTTTAAGCGTCGTAACTATTATGTATCGACCGCAACCTATTTTACGATGAAACGGACAATACCTCCCCTATTTATATAACCTCTCACAAGTTAAAACAACCACCAAACAGCCCAAAAAATCATTAATAATAATCATATTGAACCTCACAAAACATTCCGCCAACCAACAACATTACTAACAAGCCTTTCGATATATATCTCACAAGTTCTAGCTTCAACGACTTAGCCGTAACTTGGATAATCTTAAATACATGTAGGGTAAGAGTTTCCTTACCTTTAAACAGAAATAAAAACTCCAATTTGACATTAATTGACCACGAACTATCCCTCCAATGCTACCACAAGAACAAGGAAGCGAAACTAGCTATCAATTAGGGTTTTTCGGCACTAGAATCACTTTAGAAGACTTGAAATAACCTAGGGTTGATATTAAAAACTTGAGAGAGTATTTTAAAGAATATAAACCACTTAAAACAATCTCCCACACGAGCTGGAACAACACAAAAATCAGCAACAACAAGAAGAACAAGAAACTAACTAGCGCCACGGGATTCCCGACACTTGATTTGTGTTGTTTGCCCTTTGTTTTGGTCTTGGATCATGAGAGAACCTTGAGAGAGTTTATTTAGGGTTCTTAGGTCTGAATATACTGAAAGATAATGACTTAAAACGGGGTTGAGGCGTGTTATATATATCCATATGTCTCAACCGTATATGTGGGCCCCATAGAGAGCTGCTTGGCGCAGTCTTGCAAAAATGCGAATATCTTTCTACTCCAAGATCGTATCAACGTACGGTTTATTACGTTAGAAAATAGACTCATAGATCTTAAATTTTGTAGATAAATCACAACGTAATTCTAATTAAATTGGGAGAAAAGCGTAGTAAGATTTGACCTAAAGTTTAAGTAAAATTATGAACGTAAGTTGCGACAACCTTTGTCGACTTTTATTTCATAACTGGCTTGACTTCAAGACTTATGATACGGATATTATATGATTCAAATACCTTAAAATATTACCTCTTGGGAATATTAATCACCTCTAGGTTTACCCGAAAATACGGGTTACAACATCCTTGATTCGTTTAACCTCTAATACTTGTTAACCACTCTTATACACACTTGTATAGTTTAAGACCAATGAGATTAACTTCTTATCATCTCAAAGATAATATCTTCTCAGATTTACGTCGACTAACTTACGGCATGATCTAACGTACGCGAATATGGGTTGTAACAGTCAAATTTCATGGAACTGTGTAGTTGAATAATCTGTTGTTATCTGTACATTCTTCATGTATTAGGGAAATTGAACCACAAATCATGTTTCGACTATGTGTTGGCACTGTAGGGACCCACAGAGGTCATGTACATGTTGAATTATCTGCTAAATTTGTTTTGTACTCAGTCATAGTTTTACTTATGTATTATATATCAGTGTCTATTGTTCCTTGTTGACACAATATATCATTTTTGCTGGGGCTGATTTTCATGATTACTGAGAGCCCGAGAGACTGGAGAGATTGATGACTGAGTGAGGCTGAGGGCCTGATTGTGAGATATTGATACTATAGAACGTGAGTTGTCCGTGCAACACGTGAGTTGTCCATGCGGATCCAGGTATTATACGATAGCAAGTGAGTTGTCCATGCAGCACGTGAGTTGTCCGTGTGGATTATAGCGCTTGGGCTGAAAGAGCCCCTCTGGAGTCTATACACACTGGGAGGGCTGAGTGAATGGGAGGGCTGAGTGACTGTGGCCCCAAGAGGATGCATTTGATTTCATTATTGTTGCATTTAGTTGCCACATATCACTGTCTTGAAATTTTTGAAAGATACTACACTCTGTTTCACTTAAACTTGTCATGAAGAAACTGTTTTGAACAAATTTATCGAACTTGAAAGCATGCCTACCTTCCTATGTTTAAATCACTAGAACTGAACTATAACTGTGAAGCTCGTCACTACTTTCAGTTCTTTATTTAGTCTTGTTACTTACTGAGTTGGTTGTATGCATGCTACACCCTGCACCTTGTGTGCAGATCCAGGTGTTTTCGGTCATGGCGGTTGCTAAGTTGTGGATTTCGGATTCTCGGAGACTATCGAGGTAGCTGCTTGGCATTTCGCAGACCTTGTTTCTCCTTCCCTATCTTTCCACTTATTGTATTTAGTTTCAGACTATCATAGATAGTATTTTCCAAACTTGTGATGTATAGATGCTCATGTACTCTGTGACATCCCGGTGGTTGGGAACTTCCGCGTTGTATTTTGGGTTTCTATCCCGTTTATGAGAACTTTTATTGTTTAAACTACTTTAATTCGTTTTATGTTAAAAGTGTTGGAAATATTTTTAAATGTCAGCTTGCCTAGTACCACGATAGGTGCCATCACGACAGGTTAGGATTTTGGGTCATGACATATGAAAAGAAAGTGCTCATTTTGTAAAAAAAAGAAAATACTTTTTCTACATCATAAAAAGAATGTACTTATTTTGTTGAAATGAAAGAAAATACTTTTTCTACATCACAACAAGAAAATACTCATTTCGTTGAAATGAAAAAGTAAATACTCTATCTACAAGCACTCTCAATAATATTTCTATTTAGGGTAGGGGTGGGGGTTCGAAGGTAGGGTGGGGGTTGGGCAAGTGGGAGGTGGGTTGGTTTCACGATCCGAAATTCCCACCCTCGGAACCGTGATGACGCCTAACATTTCACTTGCCAGGCAAGCCAACATTAGAATAATTTGATCCATTTTTAACAGTTCAAATTAAATAATAATCAATAAGCCGAAATAACTAAAATAAATCTGAAATAGAGTATGAAACCATAATAACTGCAACATCTAGATACAATCCCAGAACGGGTATCCCAAGTGCACGAGCGACTAGAATAATACAAATAATGGTCTGAATGAAAGTAAAATTGTCTGAATAGAAATAAATAGCTAGGATAAGGTAGAAGGGGACTTCAGAACTGCGAATGCTGAGCAATTGTACCTCAAGTCTCCGTCCGATGGTCAATCCGAGCAATCTACTGACCGCCGCTGGGACCGACTCTAAAATATGCACAAGAGTTTAAAGTGTAGTATGAGTACAACCGACCCCATGTACTCTGTAAGTGTCGAGCTTAATCTCGACGAAGTAGTGATGAGGCTAATGCGGGTCACTTACAATAACCGGTATGCAATATAGTAATAATGACCGGAAAGAAATACAGAAAATAAGCCAGTTAACTTATGAAAATAAACTCTATCCTCAAAAATTAGTAAAACCAGAAATACCAATCCTCAGAATCTCGTACGAAAATATCGAAGCCAACACAATACAATAAGGAATTCAAAACACATAATAACAATATCAATAATAACAAGTAAAATCTGTTGCGGTGCGCAACCCGATCCCACCATATAATCAGAGTCAATATCATAGTCCTCCATTATTTCACCATATCAATCCTCCCTCATTCCACATGTTGCAGTCCGAAACCTGATCCCACTATATCAATATCAAACCTCCCTTATTCTACCTGTTGTGGTGTGCAACCCGATCCATAAACAAAATCAACAAATATAATAAATTCCGCAACTCCATTCACAAGAATCTCTATGAATAAAGAATGTAAAAGCAAGTCATTAAGGAACCTTGTACCATATCAAGAAAGGCTACAATTCATACAAAGAGACAGGATAAATCAAATGTATGACAATTAAAGTGTACATATTAGGCAATTAAAGCAAGTAGCAATTTTTCATGGAAGAATGGGAGAAACTAACATTTTAATACGAGAATAATAAATGGCAAGTAGCAAATTTAGGCATAGGAAGCAATTAAAGCATGTAACACTTAAGACATAGAATAAAATAATTAAAAAAATACGGGAAAGCATAAAAATAAGTAATTTGACGGCGTATATACACTCGTCATCTCGCATATACGCTGCTACACATGTAATTCACATGACACATACCTCACGGGTTCCTAATTCCCTCAAATCATGGTTAGACACAACATTTACCTCGCTTTGCAAGCAAATCAAAGCTCTATCGGCCCCTTTCCTCTAAATTCCGCCTCCAAGCCAATCAAATCTAACCAAAATCGACTCAATAATATCAAATAATGCTAGAGAAATCAATTACAATACATAAAGTTAAAATCTTTACACTTTTCTCAAAAAGTCAACCCCGAGCTCGCTTGGTCAAAATTCGAGATTCGGACCAAAAACCATTTACCCATTCACCCGGGGGCGATTATGTAATTAGTTTCGAAATCCGACCTCAATTTGAGGTCTAAATCCCAAATTTATAAAAATCCCCAATTCTTCCCAAATCCCTAATTTTCTACCATGAAAGAACATAGATTAAGGCTAGAAATTAGTGGGTGATGATGAAAATGGAAGAAAATACGTTAAAGTACACTAACCTATAAAAGGGTGATGAAATTTATCCTCCAAATCGCCTCTAGGCTGAGCTATAATGAAAGCATGGTGAAAAATGGGTGAAATCCCGTGTTTGAAATATTTTAAGGTCTGAGCATCAGGCCTTCTTCGCGTTCGCGATGCACAGCGGGCCAATTGACCTTCACGTTCGCGAGATGTCCTTCGCGTTCGCGATGACTCTCCCCCCTGTCCTCCGCGTTCGCGACCTAATGGTTGCGTTCGCGTAGAACATTAGCCCAGTATCCCCTCCCAGGTCCATAGACCTACGCGTTTGTTAGAAGCTGGTCACGTTCGCGAAGGATAAATCCCCCATTGCTCCGCATTCATAACCCAGCTATCGCATTCGCGATGAAGAAAACCACACCAGCCCCAGTTTTCCCTTTGTGATCACAAGAGTGGCTTCGCAATCGCGAAGCACAAAGCATCAGGTGACAGTAGACTTCAAGAAAACCAAAAATTCAAAGTTCAAAATAGCCTGTAGCCTATCTGAAACTTATCCAAGCTCCTCGGGCTCCAAACCAAACAAGCACATAAGTGTGAAAATATCATACGAACTCGCTCGCGTGATCAAAATACTAAAATAATACCTATACCTACGAATCGGACACCAAAACGAATGAAATTTTCAATGAAACTTAAGAACATGTAAATTTCTCAACCGGACGTCCGAATCATGTCAAATCAACTTGGTTTTGTACCAAATTTTACAGACAAGTCATAAATACTGTAATGAACTTATACCAAGTTCTGAAACCGAAATCTTAACGCGATAGCAATAAAGTCAACCTACAGTCAAACTTATGAATCCTTTAAACCTTTAAATTACTAGTTTTCAACAAATTATGATAACTCAAGTTACAGAATTCTGTATTCGATTTCGGGCATACACACGAGTCCCAAATCACGATACAGACCCATCGGGATCATGAAAATACTGATCCGGATTCGTTTACTCAAAATGTTGACCGTAGTTAAGTCAAATGTGTTTTAAGGCACGATTACATATTTTCATCAATTTTCTCATAAAAACCTTCCATAAAAAGGCTGCGGACTGTACACGCAAATAAAGAAAGGCCAAACGGAGCTATTCGAGGTCTTAGAATACAAAAATAAAGGGTAAAATTATAAATGACCTATCGGGTCATCACAGTTGGGACGAGTGGGAAGTTCTATTTTTATTACTTTTTTATTATTATGCTATTTGCTAGTATTATAAGATAAATAACTATCAAATAAAGTTCTAAATCTAATTTGAGGAAAGAAATTATTAAGAATGAATTTACATTTATTTCAAAATATAAGACAAGAAGCAACAGGAGAAAAGGAAAAAAAATGCATCATCACAAACCATTCTAGAATTATATTGATGAAAAACAAAAATAAAAATTATTGTTATATATGTGAGAATATTTTATATATACTTGTTTAAAAATTGAGAATGTTGCAAAGATTTGTGTCAATTTGGACGGGTTAGGTTACAACCCATTGTTTAGCCCATCTTGACCCAGCCCATCTTAATCTAAGTAAACTTTGGGTAGGGTTTGGGCAATGACCGATTTAATGAGTCAACCCATCTTGACCAGCCCAACAACCCATTTGCCACCCTTAGTTTAGTTGTAGAATAACGACAAAGAGGAATAACGAAAGCTTTTCCTCTAGACAACGGTTATAGGTTTCATCACCATCTCGTTTGAGAACCTCATCTGTAAACCTTTTTGTTGGGGTGCTTTTAAAATCCTTGGTTGTTTTAGTGGCAGAGAAGCAAAAGAAGGGGTTGGATCTGATAATGGACTTGTCATGACCCAAAATTCCACCATAGGCGTCATGATGGCACCTAGTCTCTAAGACTAGGTAAGCCTATGCGGCCATAATCATCATAATCTCCCAAGACTAGGTAATACAGAGTCACGAACCCTAACAGAATACATGGAAAGATCTCAAGGATCGAAATACAATACTGTTCAAATAACAAGCTGACAGTACAATGAAAGGAAATGATTCCAATTGACTACGACGACCAAGCAGCTCTACCTTGAATCCTCGCGATCAATAAGCTAACTCTGCCTGAGTCTGATATCTCCAATACCTGGATATGCACCAAAATATACAAAAGTATAGTATGAGTACACCACGGTCAGTACCCAATATGTATCAAGACTAACCTCGGTGTAGTAGTGACGAGGTACAAGTCAAAACACCTACTAGTCAAATTAACTTGTGCAGTATAGAAGTATAAAGCTAATAATAAAAGTAGGAATCAGTAAATGGCAGCAAGGATCAACATGTGATATAAACAGTAAAGTAATAAGAACACCATGAAAGTACTATTGAAACCAAATAAGGAAAAACCAATAACAACCAATTAATCAAGCCGTTCTAACACAAGTTTCGCAACAAAAATTTCTCCGAGATACCTCATCTCATAATAACAAGTCACGAGTCTTAACCCTCAAATAAAATGCTCAAGTCACCTGGTGCCTACATTTCTAATCACAATCGCACGGACAACTCACGTGCCAACATCTCAATCTGTCCGGCATGATCATAGGCTCGTAATCACAATTTGCCCGACGTTGTCACAGGCTCACTATCACAATCAGCCTGGCATAGTCATAGGCTCAATATCACATGAACGCAGATAATCCAAGAATACACGGGCATGATCAATAAATATTACGTTTTGTATTCCTGAACTAGTATAAGTGGCATGCTACGATGTATGCTTGTGTGAGTGTACTATTACAGCCCAAGTCAACAAGTAATATCAAAGACATCGAGTAGCTCATTTAAAGCAACACAACAAGTCACGTAAGGCATATAACATACACGAGTAGAATCACACTAACATACGAATATAGTCAATATAATATCCCCAGGCCATCACACATCATCCCTGACATTGCCACACTTGTCTCTCCGATAGCCACCTATATCACTCTGCCCTGACAATATAATTATTCACATGTATTACTCCGATAGCCACCCGTATCACTCCGCCCTGGCAATATCATTAGCCATATGTATCACTCTGATAGACACCCATATCACTCCGTATAATAGCCACCTTTATCGCGCCGCCCGGACAATAACACAATAGCCATCCGTATCACTCCGAACAATCGACAACAGTGGGATGCCACCCTTGTGCCCCGCATAACAATAACAGTGAAATGCCACCCTTATGCTCCATATGACAACAACCATTCCACACAACAATTTACATGTGCTAACATCACGATAACACGACATATCAACTCTCACCACAAGTGCCCATAGGCCACAACCTTTCCAAAAGAACCATTAATATCAGTATTTCCACAAAAAATAACCCACGGCTCAACAATAAACAACACCTCATTTAAACATAACTTCAATTAAAGTAGATTAATGACTTTCAGTAACTTCAACTTCAATTAATTGCTTAAGGATAAACACGATAATAAAGGTATTCGCACGAAATGGCAAACTTCGTATCCTAGTGTATGATATAGGCTAATAATGAAAGAGGTGACACGAACTAGCAATTACGTCTAAATGCATGAGAATAACTTGGCAACAAAAGGGTATCATGTGACAACAATTTCAATTAAGAGTAACTCAACAATAAAAGAAGTCACATAATGATAGAAGAGGTAATAACTTCAAATAAAGCATATAAGAGTAAACTTGACAAGTAAAGGATGTGACATGTAACAACAACTTCAAATAAAGCATATGAAAGTAAACATGACAAAAAGGATATAACATGCGCTAACAATTTTAAATAAATATATGAAAGAAGTGTAAGGGTCTAAACCGGTCAATTTTCACATATAAGCCGGAGTACACACTTATCACCTCACGTACACGGTTTTCACATAACACAAATAGTACAAATAACTCCAATCCTAAGGTGTAGTTTTCACACACAAAGTTAGGCAAGATACTTACCTCAAATAAGCTAAATTGATACTCTAAAATGACCTTCTCGTGTGAAACAACATCCGGACGGCTCAAATATAGCCAAAATAACTTAATATCATAAATAAAAACTATAGAAAATAATTTCGGGCAATAAAGCTTTGAACTTTAATGAAATTTAAAAGGTCAATCTAAAAAGTCAATCCCGGGCCCGCATCTCGGAACTCGATAATATTTATATATTCTGACAACCCATTCAATTATGAGTCCAACCATACTAATTTCATCCAATTCCGACTCTGAATCGATGTTCAAAATCCAATTATTCTCTTTAGAAAAGTTTTTGATAAAACCCCCCAATTCTCCAATCAAAACATGGATTAATTCACAGATGAAGTACTGGAATCATGTTAAAATAAAACACATGAGATTAGATATTGACCCCATGAAAATACGAGAAGAACACCGCGAAAATCACCTCAATCGGAGCTCTAGAACTCAGTTATGCTCAAAATACCAAAAGAACGCAGACTGGGTTTTTTATGCACAGGCAGTTCCACTGCGTTCTACATGTGCACAACAATTTACATGTGCTAACATCACAACAACACGATATATCAACTCGTACCACAAGTGCCCATAGGCCACAATCTTTTCAAAAGAACCAACAATATCAGTATTTCCACAACAAATAGCCCACGGCTCAACACAATCTATGTAGAATCTCAATAACAACAAAAAGAACGAGAAAGTAACTCAACAATGAACAACACCCCCTTTAAACATAACTTTAATTAAAGTAGATTGCTAAGTTTCAGTAACTTCAACTTCAATTAATTGCTTAAGGATAAACTCAATAATGAAGGTATTCGCACGAAATGGCAAACTTCGGATCCTGGTGTATGAAATAGGCTAACAATGAAAGAGATAACACGAACTAGCAACTACGTCTAAATGCATGAGAATAACTCGGCAATAAAAAGATATCATGTAACAACAATTTCAATTAAGAGTAACTCAACAATAAAGGAAGTCACATAATGATAAAAGAGCTAACAACTTCAAATAAAGAATATAAGAGTAAACTTGACAGGTAAAGGATGTGACATGTAACAATAACTTCAAATAAAGCATGTGAAAGTAAACATGAAAAATAAAAGGATATAACATGCGCTAACAATTTTAAATAAATACATGAAAGAAGCCTAAGAGACTAAATCGGTCAATTTCTATATATAAGGCCGAGTACGCACTCGTCACCTCGCGTACACGGCTTTCACATAACACAAATAGCACAAACAACTCCAATCCTAAGGGGTAGTTTATTCACACAAAGTTAGGCAAGATACTTACCTCAACGAAGCTAAACCAATACTCTAAAATGACCTTCTCTTGTGAAACAACCTCCACACGGTTCAAATCTAGCCAAAATAACTTAATCATAAATAAAAATCATAAAAAATAATTCCGAGTAATAAAGCTTCGATCTTTAATAAAAACTAAAAGGTCAACCCCGGACACACACCTCGGAACCCGATAAAATCCATATATTTCGACAACCCATTCAATTACGATTCCAACTATACCATTTTCATCCAATTCTGACTCCGAATCGATGTTCAAAACCCAATTATTCTCTTTAGAAAAGTTTTTGATAACCTCCCCCCCCCCCCCAATTTTTCAATTAAAATATGGATTAATTCACAAATGAACTACTGGAATCATCTTAAAATAAAAAAGTTGAGATTAGATACTAACCCCCATGAAAATACGAGAAGAGCGACGCGAACATCACCTCAATCGGAGCTCTAGAACGCAAGATATGCTCAAAATACCAAAAGAACGTAGTGTGATTTTTTTTATACACAGGCATTTCTGCTTTTGCGCCCAAAAAGCCACACATGCGCATTTTCAGCTGTAATTTTCACTTTTGCGGATCATTTTTTGCACCTGCGGGGTCGCAGGTGCGGACCCAACTTCACATCTGCGCAGCACGAGCACCAGCTCTTTTCTCCGACACTAAAATGAGCATAACTCCCTCATACGATGTCCAAATTCAACGATACTTTTTGATATAGCTCCATAATTACGATACGGATCTAAATATTCAATAAAAACAAAAATGGAATCTCATTAGCTTAATATGGTACCATTTATGCTTGAAAAAATGACGTTGAAACATAAAAAAACAAGCGCAACACAACCAAAACCTATCTGAAACTCACCCGAGCCCTCGGGTCCCCGTCCGAACATACCAATAAGTCCCAAAATATAATACGGACCCATTCGAAGCCTTAAATACCATATAACAATATCAAAACCATGAATCATCGATCAAGATCAATCTCTTAAGTTCATAAACTTCAAACTTCGAACCAAGCGTCCGATTCAAGACTAACCAATCTGGAATGAACCCAAATTTTGCATACAAGTTTCAAATGACATATCGAACATATTCCAACTCTCAGAACAATAATCCGAACTCGATAACATCGAAGTCAACTCCTAGTCAAACCTATGAACTTTCCAAACCTTCAAATTGCCAACTTTCACCAAATAGTGCCGAAACCTTCTAGAAATATCCAAATGCAAGTACTGGCATATGCACAAGTCCATAATTACCATACGAAACTATTGGAATCATTAAAACATCATTCCAGAGTCGTCTACATAAAAGCCAAACTCCGGTCAACTCTTGTCACTTAAGCTTCTAAAACAAGAATCATTCTTCCAAATCAATCCTGAATCATCCGAAAATCGAACCTGGCCACACACGCAAGTCATGATATACAATACGAAGATGCTCGAGACCTTAAGCCACCGAACGGAACACTAATCGATACTATATTAAAAGCACGAAGGCACTTAATGAAATATCGTTCGCTTTTTTTACCCTTTAAAACTAGAGTTCAGACTAGACAAAATAGTCTTTTAATTATTATCCTAATACTTAGGAATATTTATTTAATTATCTCCCTAATATTTAATAATAGACATTTAATTGTTTCCCTTATATTTAGGAATAATCATTTAATTATTTTTCTAATATTTAGGGCTTCGAAATTAATTAAAATTTTAAATATTAAATCACTCCTTATTCAAACTATATACAAACTTCTAAATCGAAGAATTTAAAATAAAGAAAGATTTTAGCTATATAAATTATTTCCTTTTAAAATTCATTACTTCTAAAACCAAAGATTTAAGCAATAACTCTAAGCTAAATATTAAAAATGATTTGACTTAAATATTCTCTTACTAAATATTAGGAAGTTTGACCCTAGATGCCGTATCAATTTAAAATCTAAGAACTAAAATAAATTAAAAATAAATTCAATTTAAGGAATTTATTTAATGACAAGTAAAAGAAGGGTGGACAATACTTTAGAATGGAAAGGAACGATTTTTCTTAACATAATATTTTTTCTATTATATTTTGTTTAAATTAAGTAATATGATATCTTATTTATTAAATGCAAACTAACAATATATTATTCTTAATTTCTTAATGATTATACAAAGTTAAACCAAGATATTATCATAGTTGAAAAGCAGTGAATGATAATAGATTTTCAATTATTTTCTTACTTTCATATTAAATTAAAACTAAGAAATACAATTTATGAGGAATAACTGGGTCATTACTTATTTTCCTAAGTAAAATATAACATTAATTGGGGTCATTACTTATTTTCTTAATATTAAGAACTTTTACAACAGCAACAACCCAGTAATATTAAAAACTTTTAAATTCATAAAAAATTATTTATTAGATTTTTTCTCACCTGAACTATGTAGGAATTTATCTATCTATCTATACTATATTAAAAGTATGAAGGTCAATAACGAAATGTCGTTCGCATTTTTTATCCTTTTAAAATATAGTTCACACTAGACGAAATAGTTATTTGATTATTCTTCTAGCTAATATTTAGGAGTTTGAAATTAAATAAGATTTATTACTTATTATACCTTTCCTTATTTGAATTAAGTAAGAGGTCCTTATATTTAGGACTTTAAAATTATTAAAGTTTTATCTTATATGAATTTAAATTAAAGCATAATTAAATAACACCAAATATTTATATGTTTTACCTTATATATAAATTTTATACAATACGTTTTTTATCTCAAAAAAATATATAATCATGCTAAATTATATGTGAACAATTATGATATAGAAAAATAAAATAAAGAAAGATGAAGTAGTTTGCTTTGTTCTTTATTCAGATCAATATTTAACTTATAAATGCTATGAGTATTCTATGTGAGATTGGTCCATTGGCTATTAATTTTATTCTCCGATCAATAATTTACTTAGATATTGTAACGACCCGACTTTTCGTTTTGGGAATTTACGCCCCTTTTAACTATTTGAAGTCTTGAATAGTTTCATATGATATATTATGACGTGTATGGATCGTCGGTTTTGTTTTCAGGTATTTCGGAACATGTTCGGAAGAATGAATTCCATGTTGGAAGTTGTCACGATCCAATTTCATAATATGCCGTGATGGCGCCTAACGCCGCCGCTAGGCAAACCATCTGTGAACTAGTCATGTGATTTCCTCTTTTTAACAAATTTTTTTCCAAGTAATTAAACGTTCCTTAATTAAAAAGAATTTTATAAATAACAGATCTAAAATAAATAACACGAAAGCAACTGTGTACAATCATAATCATAGAATAAAACCAAAGTCGCAAGTCTACTAGTGTTTGCCAAGACCTGGTGTCAAAAGTGTATGAGCATCTAGTAGAATATACAAAAGAATACTAGTCTATTGTCCGAAGTAAAATAGACAGAAAAATACAATCAAAAGAAAGACTCTGGCTGCTGCAGAACTGGCTCAGAAGGCAGCTCACCGTGAAGCCTCGAAGTGGTAATCAAGTGTGCGCGCCAGACTGATATCCAGATGCACCTACCTCAGATCCTGCACATTTAAGTGCAAAAGTGTAGCGTGAGTACATAAACAATATGTACCCAATAAGTATCCAGTTTAACCTCGAAGAAGTAGTGACGAGGGGTCAACTTTGACACTTATTATGGGCTAACAATAATATGTCAAATTTTTAATTAAGCATGAATTACATGAAGAATACAAAACCCAATAACAGGAAATAGTAAACAATCCCTTCACCAATATTAAGTCCCAAATTTATTTTTCATTCTTTAACAATTTATATCTCAAGCCAAAGAAGCAATATCAATTATAATTGGTTTCAAAGATTTATCGTGCACTACCGAGGGTCGAACGGTATGAACCATAGATGCATCTATCTGCTACCGAGGCGTTCGGCTCGCTCCACAAATAGAAAATATTTTAAGGAAAACACAAATTCTCAATAACAGTCAAGTGTTCCATTCACAACTTCAAGTAAGTGAAATTTAATTCTTTTATCAGGTTTCAAAATACTTAAGCAATTAAGTTAACAAGTAGGGTAAAAACATTATAAGTATAGCATGATATGGGTCCTAGACTACCTGGAAAATAAAGTAATTAGTAGCTACGTACGGACTCTCGTCACCTCGTGCGTAGGTAGCCCCCGCAAATAAAAGCACATTTTAATTCAATTCACCTATGGGGTTAATTTCCTTTTACAAGGTTAGAAAAGAGACTTACCTCGCCTCAAGCCTACTTTCCGGTCCAAGATTATGCTCAAACCCTCAATTTGGTGCCGAACAATCCAAAACTAATCAAATAGTATATAAACTAATCAATACATGTTCAAAAGTTCATATTCCAACTATTAAAGTGATTAACCAACCCTAAATGTAAGATTCCTAAAATTCACCACCAGGCCCACGTACCCGGATTCCAGAAATATTTGAAGAAAGTTGTTACCCATAACCTCACGAACTCAAATATATGATTTTTACTACATTCCATAACCAATTTCGTGGTCAAATCCCTTTTTTTATCCAAAACCTAGGTTTTCATCTAAACCCTTGATTTTACCAAATTTTTACATGTTAATCTACCCATAATCTATGTTTTAACTCATGTTGTGTAGAAATTACTTACCTCAAAGTGCTAGGTGAAAAACCCCCTTCCAAGAGCTCCAAAATCGCCCAAGAGATGAAAGAAAATGAGCTAAATAGCCTAAGTCCCGCATTTAATAGAGCTGTGTACAAGTCTCAGATGTAGCATTTGCGAAACCTGGTTCGCAAATGCGAAGGTCGCAAATGTGACAAATCCATCGCAAATGCGAACCTGGGATTCTACTGCCAAGGTCGCAAATACGGACATTGTTGAGATCGCAAATGCGACCAAAATGTCGCAAATGCGAACACTGCCCAGGTCAGGCTTCTTCGCAATTGCGAAGCCTTTCTCGCAAATGCGAGGTTCGCAAATGCAAACAAATTCTCGCATTTGCGAGACCTGCAACAGCTGCCAAGAAACACCAGAAAAATTAAAGTGTTTTTCTCATCCTCCCGAACGTCAGAAACTCACCCGAGCCCTCGGGGCTCCACACCAAACACACACATAAGTCTAACAACATCATACGAACTCGCTCGAGCGATCAAAACACTCAAATAACATCAAAACCCACGAATCGGACGCCAAAACGCATGGATTAACTCATGAACTCAAAAACTTCTAAAAATACTCTCGCGCATCTGATTCCTATCAAATCAACTCGGAATGACGCCAAATTTTGCGTGCAAGTCTTAAATGACATTACAGACCTACTCCAACTTTCGGAACCAGAATCCGAATCCGATATCAAAAAGTCCACCCTCGGCAAAACTTTCCAAAAACTTCAAATTTCTATTTTTCGCCAAATGACCCCGAAACGGCCTACGGACCTCCAAATCCACTTCCGGACGCGCCCCTAAGTCCATAATCACCATACAGAGCTATTTCTAGGCTCGGAATCCCAAATGGACATCTATAATGTAAGGATCCACTTCAACCTAAACTTATAAAATTTACCCAAAATGCCCACTTTCACTATTAGGCGCTGAAACGCTCTCGGGTCATCCAAAACCCGATCCGAACATACGCCCAAGTCAAAAATCATCATACAAACCTATTGGAACCGTAAAATCCCAATTCCAAGGTCGTTTACCCAAAAATATTGACCAAAGTCAAACTTAACCTTTTAAGCCAACCTTAAGGAACCAAGTGTTCCGATTTCAATCCGACCCCTTCCAAATTCCGAACTAACCATCCCCGTAAGTTATAAAATAATAAAAGTACGTACGGGAAGTCTTATATAGGGGAACAGGGTTCTAGAAAGCAAAACGACCGGTCGGGTCATTACAGAAGCTTAAGTAAAGAGTTAACCAAATTTGACTTTTTAGTATTCAATCTCGGGTCGGAGTTTTGATAATTCTCTTAGGTCCGGATCGTGATTTTGGACATGGGCGTATGCCTGAAATTTAATTTGGATATTTATAAAATATTTTGATGTTGTTTCTTCAAGCATAAGTGGTACCACATTAAGCAAATGAGCTCCAAATTCAGTTTTAATTGAAGCATTATATTCGTATTCAATTACAGAACCATAGCAAAAAGAAGCGTCGAATTCGGACATCGTATGAGAGAGTTATGCCCATTTTCGTGTCGGGAAAGATTGTTATTTTTCTGGGGCAGAGGCAAATCGTAGGTATCAAATGCGATTTATAAGTCTCAGGTATCAAATGCGACTTGCCTGGACAAATTTTAAAACGGGGGTTCGATCATTTTTAACACATTTGGAGCTAGGGAGCTCGGATTGAAGCGATTTTTGAGGCGATTTTCACCATATGGATTGGGGTAAGTGATTCTAACTCGATTTTGGTTAAGTAACATGAATCTACTATTTTTTTTTATCAACAAATTAGTATTTTGGTTTGAAAATTGTAGAAAATTTCATAGACTTTAATTGAGGATTTGAATGCCGAGTTATGGTCGAATTTGAGTAATTTTGATATGGTTGGACTCGTGGTTGAATATGGGTTCGGATTTTATAATTTTGGTCGGATTCCGAGATGTGAGCCCCACTGTCGATTTTTGGATGGATTTTCGGATTTAATGGTGAAATTTAGTATTCTCATATGGAAATGATTCCTATAATTTGTGTTGACTATATCGAATTAATTGTGACCAGATTCGAGACATTCGGAGGCCGATTCACGAGGCAAGGGCATATTGGAATAGAGAATTGCATGGTTTGAGGTAAGTAACACTTCTAAACTTGGAGTTGAGGGTATGAACCCTGAATATACGTGTTATGTGATTTTTTTGGAAATGACGCATATGCTAAGTAACGGGTGTGTGGGTGTGCACCATAGAAATTATGACGTAATTAATTTTGTGAAATTGTGTAGTCAAATAATCTTGGCATTTTCCATGTACCTTCATGTGTTAGAGAAATTGAGCTGAGAATCATGTTAAAAATCATGCTGAGGCTATATGTAGGTATTATTGAGACCCACAAAGGTCGTATTGCTATTGAATTATTTGTTTAAATTATAATTTCATACTCAGTCATCTTCGTTCATTTCATATCATCACTCAGTCTCTGTTGCTATTTATGGATTCATCATATCATCATTTTGGGCTAGTTTCATGATATTATGAGCCTGAGAGACTGGAGAGATTGGTGATTGAGTGAGGTCGAGGGTCTGATTGTGAGGATATTTATGGGATTGAGCTGCATGCCGCAGCATGCCATATTGGCTTTATATATGTTATTATTATATGGATCGGGGCTTCACGACGCATCAGGCCTTATAGGCTTTATTATTATGGGATCGGGTTGCACGCCGCAGCAGACCGGATTGGCTTATTATAGCGCTTGGGCTGAAGGAGTCCCTCCGGAGTCTGCACCTCCCCCCCCCTCCCAGTGAGCGCAGATGACATTATATTTGGGATGGATTTCCCAGGACATGGAGTTGCCTTATTTATTTATATTTGGGATGGACTTCTCAGGGCATGGAGATGCCTTATTTATCTATTTATATTTGGGATGGAGTTCCCTGGGGTGGATTGGCCCTGTACAGTACTGAATGACTGAATGTCAGTTATTATGTATATATATTTGGGATGGATCTTCTCTGGGCTGGATTGGCTATATATAGTACTGAGTGAATGTGTGCAAGTTATCATTTATATTTGGGCTGAATCTGCCATGTACAGTGCCGAGTGACTAATTGTGCTAAATATTGAGCGTAATGAGTGGAAATGCGACACAGTGAGATTGAGTACTCTGAGAGTGTGAGTACATGAGTTCATCACTGTGCTGCATTACATTAGACATGTATACATGATATGTAGGCATAGAGAAGTATTTTTCCTCATGCCATCTAATAATAAAATTTCTTATCTGTCGTTAAAGTTTTTGAGAAAAATCATAGATTTCAGACTTACTCATATTTTCGGTGATTTTCGGCAAAAGATTTGAGTTTTACTATTATACTTGAAAAGAAAATGTTTATTTTTTTTTTTTAGAAATTATAGACGAGCTGAGCATTTTATTGTTGAGTTATTACTAGTGTTACTTTCATTATATTGTTATGAACGGTTGCTGGTTATTGGTGTTGTACGCTGATCTTTGTTTCAGCTCGTCACTACTTTCAACCTAAGGTTAGGTTTATTGCTTATTGAGTACATGGAGTCGGCTGTACTCATACTACACTTCTGCAACTTGCGTGCAGATTTTGGATGCTAATATTGTTGTGTATGGCGGGAGCTAGCATTGAAGATGTACCTGCGATCCAGTCACAACTGCCTCTTGTTCTAGGTAGCTTTAGAATTTTTAAATCTGTTCATATATATTTCAAATAGATGACATATTTTTATTTCGCACCAGTTTCATAAATTCTAATCTTAGAAGCTCATGATTTGTACTACCAGTCCTTGGGGAGTGTATTAGAGTCAATTAAATATTAATTGAATCGGATTGTTGTTATTTGGCTTACCTAGCGGGTGAGGTTAGGTGCCATCACGGCTAGTTAGATTTTTGGTCGTGACAAATATAAATATTGATATAGATTTTAAAACATTATTAGAAAAAATAATTAAGAAAATATTTTATAATAGCAAGAGAAAGAGAGAGAGAAAAGTGATTGACAAAAGTCATTTACTAAGACTATGACAAACATAAGTGCAAAAGTTCGTTATTTATCATTTGACATAAGAATTTGTGGATAAAATTATAGTTATAATTAAACATTTATTTTATGCTATGAGCTAATATTAATAATTTAAATACTCAAAAAATAAATTATTTTTATTAGTTGTTTAAAAAATATTATTAAGTATTTGAATTGACCTTTTTCCCCCGGATTTGAATTAACTAACTAGAAAAATAATCCAATTCTATTCCTTTCCAAATTCATCATATAGGTAAAATTATTTTTCAAGTTTACACAAATCTTAGAGTACATAAATTATTTTTCAGAGAAAGACCATCGGCGATAAAAGAAATCAGAATATAAAATAAAATTTAATTATAGTATTAATAATTGAATTAGTTAAACGAAAACTTAAAGAAATAAGGATGAAATTAGTAGAAGCCAAAGTGTATTCATAAAGAGATGTCAGGTGAGATAAAATTTAACATATTTGTAAATTATATTATAAGATATGTATAATTACAAAATAATGTACAACTAATTTAACTAAATTCATCATCTACGTATATTCAGAAGATATTTAATACAATTACTATGAGAAAATTATTTTTATCATTTAAACAAATATTGCATTTTATTTTAACGTTAATATTTAGGAGTTTTAAATTAACTAATATTTATTACTTATTTTATTCTTCAATCAATTATTTGCTCAGATATAAATATTAATATAGATTTTAAAATATTATTAAAAAAATAATTATGAAAGTATTTTGTAATAACAAGAGAAAAAGAGAGAGAGAAGTAATTGACAAAAGTCATTTACTAACGCTATGACAAATATAAAGTGCAAAAGTTCTATTTTTATCATTTGATACAAGAATATTGCGGATAAAACTATAGTTATAATTAAACATATATTTAATGCTATGAGACAAAATTAATAATTTAAATCCTCAAACAATAAATTATTTCTATTAGTGATTAAAATATATAATAAAGTATTTGAATTGACCATTTTTCCCCGGATTTGAATTCACTAACTAGAAAAATAATCCAATTTTATCCCTTTCCAAATTTATCATATAGGTAAAATTATTTTTCAAGTTTACACAAATCTTAGAGTACATAAATTATTTTCAAAATAGACCATCAGCAAAGAAATCAGAATATAAAATAAAATTTAATTATAGTATTAAGAATTAAATTATTTAAATGCAAACTTAAAGAAATAAGGATGAAATTAGTAGAAGCCAAAATGTATTTTTAAAGAGATTTGTCACGACCCAAATTCCATTAGAGGTCGTGATGGCGCCTAATACCGCTGTCAGACCAACAAACAATAATTGATTAACTTAATTACTCATTTTAATATTTTTGAAATTATAATTTCCTTCAATTAAATAGTAAGAGATAGACTTTACAAAGTAAATGATAATAGTTTCACAACTACAGTACTAAACAACCCCAAATCGCCCCCAAAATTCAATTAGACAGGAGAGGGTAGATAGCTCTGAAGGAGACTCTGTGTGCTGCGAATATGCAACATGGGATGCAGCTCACCTAAATCCCCGAAATAGCCGCGCCTATGCGCCCACAAATCTGCTAGACATATATGCACCTGCACAAAAATGTACAGTAAGTGTAGTATGAGTACGTAAATCAACACGTACCCAGCAAGTATCTAGTCTAACCTCGAAGAAGTAGTGACGAGGGGTCAACTCTGACACTTACTATGGGCTAACAATAAATACCGATATTATACTTAAGCATGGATTGAATGAAACAGCTGTAAACTCAATAACAAGAAGTGAGTGGACAATTCTTATATTAATAGGAAATTTTTTCAAATTTATTCTCGTCATTTAATAATTTATATCTCAAGCCAAAGAAGCAATATCAATTATAATTGGTTCCAAAGATTTATCATGCGCACATTAAGTCAAGGTCGTACGGCCCGATCCAATATAATATTTAAACTGTGCACTGTCGAGGGCCAAACGGTACGAACCATAGATGCATCTATCTGTTACTGAGGCGTTCGGCCCGCTCCACAAAAGAGAAAATATATTTACAACAACCAATTCAAGACTTATTAAGGGGCAATTATTATTCAAGGGAATACCAAATTCTCATTAACGTCAAGAAAATAAAGTTTAACCTTTTACAATTCCTTTATCAAGTTTCAATATGATTTAAGCAATTAAATTAACAAGTAGGGTACAACATTGTAAGTATAGTATGGTATGGGTCCTAGATTACCCGGACAATAGCATAATTAGTAGCTACGCACGGACTCTCGTCACCTCGTGCGTACGTAATCCCCACAAATAGAAGTACATTTTAATTCAATTCGCCTATGGGGTTAATTCCCTCTTACAAGGTTAGAAAAGAGACTTACCTCGCTCCGAAATTCCATAACCGATTTCAAAGCCTTTCCAACAACTCAAACCGATGCTCATTGCTCCAAAACTTGTCAATAAATGTGCAAATCCATAAATATATACTCTAATACTCATTAGAATCTAATTTACAATAATTTCCAACTCTGCTCGAAAAGTCGATAAAAATCACCCTCGGGCCCACGTGCCCAGATTCCAAAAAATTTCGAAGATAAATATTACCCATAGCCTCACGAACTCAAATATATAGATTATTCTCGATTTGATGCCCAAATTCGTGGTTAAAATTCAAAAATACCAATTTCTAAGTATTTAACTCAAAATACCAATCCATGTTAAATTCTATGCATAATCTAAGTATTTAACTCAAAATACACGGGAATCACTTACCTCTTTGATGTTGATGGAACCCCTCTCAAGATGCTCTCAAAAATCGCCTAAGTCAAAGTGGGAAATGAGAGAAATGAGCTAAGTTCCAACATAAAAGCCCTTGCTCCAGTCGCAGACGTCGCATTTGCGACATCTGGTTCGCAAATGCGATGATCGCAATTGCGACAAAAGCATCGCAAATGCGAAGGAGATCCACCCCTCCCAAGATCGCATTTGCGGCCAAAATCTTCGCAAATGCGAAGAGGGCAGATTTGCAAAAGAGATAAAATGTTCGCAAATGCGAACCCCTCAGAAATTTCCCACCCTCGCAAATGCGAACTCCATCCTCGCAAATGCGATCAAAACCTCGCATTTGCGAGACCTGCAGCCCAGACCCAAAAACCAGCAGAACCAACAACAGCTTTTCATCCAAAATTGATCTGAAACCACCCCGGAACACACCCGACGCCCCCGGGACCCCGTCCAATCACATCAACTTGTCCCAAAACATGACACGAACTAGCTCGAGGCCTCAAATCACGTCAAACAATGTCAAAATCATGAGTCACACCCCAATTTGATCTTAATGAACTTTAGAACTTCAAATTTCTACATTCGATGTCGAAACCTATCAAATCACGTCCGATTGATCTCAAATTTTGCACACAAGTCACATTTGACATTACGGACCTACTCCTACTTCTGAAATCAGAATCCGACCCCGATATCAAAAAGTCCATTCCCGGTCAAACTTCTCAAAATTATCCAAATTTCCAACTTTCGCCAATTGACGTCAAAATGACCTACGGACCTCCAAATCCACTTCCGGATGCGCTCCTAAGTCCAGAATCACCATACGAAGCTATTCCCAGGGCTCAGAATCCCAAATGAACATCGATAACATTGAAATGCACTTCAACCCAAATTTATGAAATCCTTCCAAAATTCCAACTTTCCACAATAGGCGCCAAAATGCTCCCGGGTCATCCAAAACCGATCCGGACATACGCCCAAGTCCAAATTATCATACGAACCTGTTGGAACCTTCAAATCTAGATTCCGAGGTCGTTTACTCAAAAGTCAATCATTAGTCAATTCCTCCAACTTAAAGCTTCCGAATTTAGAATTTTCTTTCCAAATCGACTCCGAGCTTCCCGAAACTCAATTTTGACCACACGTACAAGTCATAATACCTGAATTAAAGATGCTCATGGCCTCAAACTGCCGAACGACACGCTAGAGCTCAAAACAATCAGTCGGGTCATTACAAGATTACAGGTGAGATATAATTTAACATATTTGTAAATTATACTATAAAATATGTATAATTATAAATGTAATGACCCGGTCGGTCGTTTTGAGTATTTCAACCTCGTTCCCCCATTTACTGCTCAATTTTTACTTTACACCTGTTATGTGACTTGTCGGGGTGATTGTTTTGGATCCGGTGAGGTTTTGGAATGAATTGGAATACATAGTTCCAAGGTTTAAAGCTTGAGTTAAAATAGTGACCGAATATCGACTTATGTATAAACGATCCCGGAATAAAATTTTGATGATTCCAATAGCTCCGTATGGTAATTTTGGACTTAGGAGCGTGTCCGAAAAATTATTTGGAGGCCCGTAGCTAAATTAGGCTTGAAATGGATAAAAGAGAAATTTAAGTTTGGAAGTTTGACCGGGGAGTTGACTTTTTGATATCGGAGTCGGAATCCAGTTCTAAAAATTTTTATAGTTCTGTTATGTCATTTATGACTTGCGTGCAAAATTTGAGGTCAATTGGAATTGATTTGTTTGGTTTCGGCATCGAATGTAGAAGTTGGAAATTCTTAAGTTTCATTAAGCTTGAATTGGGATATGATTCGTGGTTTTAACATTGTTTGATATGATTTGAGGTTTCGACTAAGTTCGTATGATGTTTTAGGACTTTTTGGTGTATTTGGTTGAGGTCCCGAGGGCCTCGGGTGAGTTTCGGATGGTTAACGGATTGAAATTTGGACTTAAACAGCTGCTAGAATTTTTCTAATGCCTGTATCTGGTTTCCTTCAATCGGGGGCAGTGATCAGGGGCAGCGATTGTGGAACTAGGAAAGCAACGCTAACCCGAATATCCGCAGGTGCTGTCATGACCCAAATACCTAACCCGTCGTGATGGTGCCTATCATGGAACTAGGAAAGCCGATATTCTCAATATGCTTTCAATATATAACAGAAGTGAACTAAATCAATTAAACTAACTGAAGGTTTACATAATAACGGGGTAAAAACCCAAAACACAAGTGCGGAATGATAGCCCGACATCGGGGTGTCACTAAGTCATGAGCATCTAACGACTAATCTAGAAAAAATAGAGTCTACTACAGTTTGTGCCAAATGCCAATACAAGAGAGAAATGATAATAAGAAAGGAGAAACAAGGACTGCAGACGTCGACAGCTACCTCGTAAGTCTCTGATAATCAGCCCGAGCACGAAACTCAGCGACCGCCAGAATCGTACACACCTGGATCTGTACATGAAGTGCAGGGTATAGCATGAGTACAACCAAATCAGCAAGTAACATAATTAATTAAGGAACTGAGAAGCAGTGACGAACTATAAAACAAATACAGATCATTTCAAAAGTTTTCAGTAAAGAGTGAACATGCTTTCAAATCCGGTGGTATAAGTCAAATCAGTTCGAGCTCAAGTAAAACAAATATGAATCTTCCAGAAATTTCACAACAACAACAGATAACAACTAAGTGCAATAATAAATAAAAGCGAGTATAGCCTCTCAAGGCAGCAGTCGCTCAACTCATCTCAACAGCTCATACTCTCGGCTCTCAGCCCTCAATACACACTCTCAATAGGTACATGCGCTCACTGGGGGGTGTACAGACTCCGGAGGGGCTCCTTCAGCCCAAGCGCTATATTGTTGCGGCGCGCATCCCGATCCAATATTGTTGCGGCGTGCATCCCGATCCAATAATATATATATCCCGAAGGCATGTTGCGGCGTGCAACCCGATCCATATACCTCACAGCTCGCAGCTAGGCACTCAGGCCCTATCTCAGTCACTAACCTCTCCAGCCCCTCGGGCTCACAGAATATCATAATAATTAGCCCAAACAGAGAATACAACAAGTATCAACAAGAAATGAGAGGGAACGGAGATATAACACACAAGTAAGATTGTGATTGAGTACAAAACAACAATTAGCAGTTAATTCAACAAGTATACGACCGCTGCGGGTCCCAACAGTGATATCATATGGCCTAAGCATGGTTTCTAACATGAAAGGCAGTCAATTGCTCAAAGACAAGGAAAAACAAGGAAAAACAAGTAATAACAATGGCTATTCGACTTTATAGTCTCACGGGACAGACCAAGTCACAATCCCTCATGGTGCACGCTCACACGCCCGTCATCTAGCATGTGCGTCACCTCCAAATATTCACATCATACCAATTCTCGGGGTTTCATACCCTCAAAACCAGATTTAAGACTGTTACTTACCTCAACCGCACAAAAATCCTACTCTGATAATCACAAATAGTACGAGATAATCAATATTGGCTAAAAGGATCAATTCCACAAGAAAACTACTAAAATATAGCCCAAAATCCGAAATCGGCTCAACCCCCCCCCCCCCGGGCCCATGTCTTGAAACCCGACGAAAGTTACAAAACCTGAAAGCCTATTCAGTCACGAGTCTAACCATACCAAATTTATCAAAATCTGGCCTCAATTGCCCCTCCAAAACCCCAAAATTCACTCTCCTATTCCCAAGCCCCAATCTCCCAAATCTCACCTCAAAAACTCACCAACTAGGTGCAAAATAAGTTGGGAAACACCAATATTGAAGATAAATAGGCACACGGAACTTACCTCAGTGATTACTCCGAAATCTCTCTCAAAATCCCCAAATTCTGAGCTCAAAAATGATGAAAATGGTGAAAAATCTCGAAGTGTTCTATTTATAGGTTTTGCCCAGACTTCTCGCAACTGCAACTCCATTTCCGCATCTGCGGGGAAAGCCCCGCTTCTGCGAAAAGATCCCTACACACTGCTTCCGCTCTTGCGATCAAGTGACCGCATCTGCGGTCTTCGCGGGTGCGGGAACTACATCGCACCTGCAGTCCAAACTCGCACATGCGCCCCTAAATCCGCTTCTGCGACCATCGCAGGTACGGGAATGCCATCGCACCTGCGTCCTCTACCCAGGTCCTCCTTAGCCGCATCTGCGGCTCCTCCTTCGCTTCTGCGGGCTCGCACCTGTGGTTCCCACTCCGCAGGTGCGGTTACACTTCAGCTGCAATTCCTCAACTCCCATCAAGTCGTCAACCACCTGAAATTACCCTGAGGCCTCCGGGACCTCAACCAATCATACCAACAAGTCATATAACCCCATGCGAACTTAGTCGAACCTTTGAATCACTCAAGACAACATCAAAATACCAGTTACACCCGGATTCAAGCCTAAAGAACTTCTAAACTTTCAAATTCCACAAACGACGCCGAAACCTACAAAACTATGCCTGATTGACCTCAAACTTTACACACACGTCAAAAATGACACCACGAACCTATTCCAACTTCTAGAAATCCAATCCGACCCCGATATCAAAATTTCCACTGCCGGCCAAAATCGCCAAAATTCCAACTTTCGCCAATTCAAGCCTAATTCTACTACAGACCTCCAAATCATATTCAAAATGCACTCCTAAGTCCAAAATCACCTAACGGAGCTAACGGAACCATAAAAATTCAAATCCGAGGTCGTTTTCCCACAAGTCAACATCCGGTCGACTTTTTCAACTTAAGCTTCCTATTAAGAAACTAAGTGTCTCAATTCACTCCAAAACTACTCCGGACCCGAATCAACCAACCCGGTAAGACATAATACAGTTGTAAAGCACAAAAGAAGTAGAAATGGGGGAAATGGGGTTATAATTCTCAAAATGATGGTCCGGGTCATTACACGTGCGAGCCCACAGAAGCGGGCATTTGGGCGCAGAAGCGTGCTGGAGCAGCATGGGCAGAAGTCACAGATGCGAGGAAAGTTCCGCATCTGCGAGACCGCAGATATGTACAAGGAGGCCACAAGTGCATTAGAGCCGTAGAAGCGGACAACTTCTCGCAGAAGCGTGTCCGTAGAAGCGGAGGTAAGGTAGCCTGGGCAAAATAGCAGAAGCGGTGCATTTTTTCGCAAAAGCAGAATTGCATATGCGGTCAAGTTATCCGCAAAAGCGAAAACACTAGGCAGACTCTATTAATTCAAGGGCTCATGATTTTTATCATTGTTGGACATTTGAGCTCGGGTTTGGCGATTTTTGAGAGCTTTTTTGAGGGATCTCTTGAGGTAAGTCTCTTGTGCTTATTTTGATAAATAATCTTGTTTCCCTGTTGTTTTTCCCACCTAGATTATGTGTTTTTAAGATGGAATGTGGGAGTTTGAGGCTAGGGATTTGGAGAGTGAAATTTGGGGATTTGAGTGGCGACTTAGTGTTAGATTTTGGTAATTTTGGTATGGGTGAACTCGTGGTTGGATGGGTGTTCGTATTTTGTGAATTTTACCCGATTTCGAGATGTGGGCCCGGGTCGACTGTTTGGGCCGAATTTTTGATTCTTTGCTAAAGTCGTAGTTTCATTATTTAAATTAGTTTCTTGTTGTTGTGTTCATGTTATGTAATTGCTTTTGGCTAGATTTGGGCCATTCGGAGTCGAAAAGTCGAGGGAAAGGCATTCTTACCGATTGATTGAGAGACATTTGAGGTAAGTAACTTGTCTAACATTGTGTGGGGGAAATTCCTTAGGATTTTGTACGATTGTAACAATTTGTGATATGTGAGCGTCGTGTACACGAGGTGACGAGTGCGTACACGGGCTGATTATGGAAAAATTTGGTTCTTGCTGATTTGTCATCTTTTAAAATACATTAACTGAGTTGTCTTCTTTTAAAATACATTAACTGAGTTGCCTTAGCATATGTAGTGATCATGCTTAGTCTAGCATCACATGTCTACGTGCCTTAACTCTTACTTGCAATTTGTGCAATATGCTTAGTTGAATTACCTGCTTTTCTTGATTTGAATTAAATCTTTAGCTGTAAGATTCTTGCTGAAAAATTGTGTTTTCCTTCGATTACCTGCTGCATATTTACTTTGGGACTACGAGGCGGTTCCTCGGGAGATCCCCATGTACTGCATTTTTACTTTGGGACAACGAGGCATTTACTCGGGAGATTTCCATCTACTGCATATTTACTTTGGAACTATGAGGTATTTACTCAGGAGATCTCCCTGTACTGCATATTTACTTTGGGACTACGAGGAGTTTACTCGGGAGATCCCCATGTATTGCATATTTACTTTGGGACTACGAGGTGGTTTCTCGAGAGATCCCCATGTACTGCATCTTTACATTTGGGACTACGAGGCGGTACTTCAGGAGTGCCCTTGCTATGTACCTCTATTTATTGTGCTGATATTTTCTGAAACTTCTTATTTTTTAAACTCTCAGTCATTTCAAAATATTATTATATCCTCTGCTTTACTTTTCTTTTAAACCGGTAGGGCTCTGACCTGACCTCGTCACTACGCTACTGAGGTTAGGCTTGGCACTTACTGGGTACCATTGTGGTGTACTCATACTACACTCTACATATCTTTTTATGCAGATCCATGTTCTTCCCACCAGTCCAGATACCAGTGAGCCGGACCGTACGTGGAGATTTCTAGATATATCTCCCAGCGTTCGCAAACCTCGTAGTCCCCCCTCTATCCTTACTATGTTTTTTCCTTATTTTTCTTTAGACTCTGATGTATAAAGACACTTAGTAATTTCTCTTAGAAGCTTGTGACTTATTTCTACGGGGTTTTGGGAGATTTATTGATTTTGAATCGTAGTTTGAATTATATCACATGTTTAGATTTGAGCTTCAGTTTTATTATTCAGTTAGTCCACAAATTGTTAGGCTTACCTAGTCTTAGAGACTAGGTGCCATCACGACATCCTACGAAGGGGAAAATGCGGTCGTGACAAGTTGGCATCAGGGAACTAGGTTCATAGGTGTTATGAGTCATAAGTAGGTTTAGTAGAGTCTCGTAGATCGGTATGGAGACGTCTGTACTTATTTTCGGGAGGCTATGGAACTGTTAGGAAAAGTTTCACTTTCTTGATTTCCTTATCGTGTGAGATTTTGACTTCAGACTCTAAACGTCTGTCTTTCTATTCTCTTACAGATGGTGAGGACACGTACAGCTGGATCAGATGACCCGACACCTGCGCCCCCTGCTAGAGCCGCAAGAGGCCGGGGCCGGGGTAGCGGCCGAGGACGTTCGCGTGGTGCAGCCATAGCACCTGTACAAGCTACTACAGAGGAGCCATCAGTAGCTCCAGTTGGAGGACAGGCACCCGAGACGCATGTTACTGCACCAGCTCTCTAGGAGACTCTAGACCAGTTTCTGAGCATGTTCAGCCCCTTAGCTTAGGAAAGATTGATACCGCTTGCTCCTGTCACATCTCAGGCCAAGGGAGGAGCACAGACTCCCGTCATCGGTACCCCAAAGCAGCGGGTTCGTGTAGACCAGGATCCAGAGATCATACCGATACAACTGGTAGCTCCAGTTCAGCCCAAAGTTAGGGTAGCAACTTTTGAGGTAGAGCAACTCAGGCTCGAGAGGTACAAGAAGTAGCACCCACATACTTTCAGTGGCTTGGCGTCAGAGGATGCCCAGGGTTTTCTTGAGGAGTGCCACCGTATTCTCTGTATTATGGGTATTGCGGAGACTAGTAGGGTTTCTTTCACTATATTTCAGCTTAGAGGAGCGGCCTATCAGTGGTGGCACGCATACTAGTTGGATAGTCCGGTTGAGGCAGCTTCACTCACTTGGACTCAGTTTTCAGATATGTTCTTGAGGGAGTATGTTCCTCAGAGTCTCAAAGATGCTTGGCACGTGGAGTTTGAGCATTTACGACAGGGTGCTATAACTGTGTCAGAGTATGCGGTTTGATTCAGTGATTTGGCCAGGCATGCACCAGCCCTGGCCTGAGAGTTTGAGATGGATATTACGTACCAGCAGGTAGTAGGGATTGCTAGGAGATTAGAGGGTATGCTGACTCGAGATAAAGATAAGAGAGAGGACAAGAGGCCTCGAGAGTCTGGCACTTACAGTGATACTCGTGCCCCAACTACAGCTCGTCAGGGCAGAGGTTATATGGGTCGCCCTGTTCATTCAGCACTTCCAGCTGCCAGCGGTGCTCCGGCCGCTACTAGGCCCCAGGATCCTTATTATGACCCGCCAGTGTCTAGTGTGCCTCCTGTACGAGGTGCTTCCAGTGGTCAGTCCAGTCGATCAGATCCGATCCAGTAGCAACAGCCACGTCCTCCGAGAGCTTGTTTTGAGTGTGGCGACACTCGTCATTTGGTGAGGGATTGCACCAGATACAGAAGTGGTGCACCTCCACAGATTTCTCAGGCACCGCATGCTCTACTGGGTCCTCAGGCTATGATTGCAGCACGAGCTACCTCCTGCACAGCTAGCTAGAGGTAGAGGTGGAGGTCGGATAGGTAGAGATCGCCCTAGAGGGGGAGGCCAGGCCAGATATTATGCCCTTCCTGCTAGGACGGAGGCAGTTTTATCAGATTCTGTTATCACATGTATTGTTCTGGTCTGTCATAGAGATGCATCAATCTTATTTGTTCCAGGCTCCATTTATTCCTATGTGTCATCTTATTTTTCTTCGTGTTTGGGTGTATCCCGTGATTCTCTGAGTTCACTTGTTTATGTATCTACACCCGTTGGTGATTCTATTGTTATTGACCGTGTGTATCGGTCGTGTTTGATTGTTCTTAGTGGTTTTGAGACCAGAGCCGATTTATTATTGCTCAATATGGTGGATTTTGATGTTATTTTGTGCATGGACTGGTTTTTACCCTATCACGCTATCCTTGATTGTCATTCCAAGATGGTGACATTAGCTATGCTAGGTCTACCGCGACTAGAGTGGAGAGGTACCTTGGATCACGTTTCTAGCAGGGTTGTTTCATTTCTTAAAGCTCAGCGAATGATTAAGAAGGGGTGTGATGCGTATCTGGCCTATGTGAGAGATGTTAGTGTTGATACTCCTACAGTCGAGTCAGTTCTGGTAGTGAGGGATTTTGCAGACATATTTCCAGCAGATCTCCTGGGCATGCCGCCCGACAGAGATATTTACTTTGGCATTGATTTGTTACCGAGCACTCAGTCCATTTCTATTCCACCTTATCATATGGCCTCAGCAAAGTTGAAGGAGTTAAAGGAACAGTTGCAAGAGTTGCTCAATAAGGGCTTTATTCTGCCCAGTGTGTCACCATGGGGTGCTCCTGTCTTGTTTGTGAAGAAGAAGGATGGTTCTATGCAGATGTGTATTGATTATCTCCAATTGAACAAGGTCACAGTAAAGAACATGTATCCATTGCCACGTATTGATGACCTATTGGACAGTTTTAGGGTGCCAGAGTGTTCTCTAAGATCAACTTGCTATCAGGCTATCATCAATTGAAGATTCGGGAGCCAGATATCCCGAAGACTGCTTTCAGGACTCGGTATGGTTACTATAAGTTCCTTATGATATCATTTGGGCTGACCAACGCCCCAGCAGCATTCATGCACTTGATGAACAATGTATTTCAGCCCTATCTTGACTCCTTCGTCATTGTGTTTATTAATGACATTCTGGTGTACTCCCAGAGTCGGGAAGATCATGAGCAGCACCTGAGGACTGAACTTCAGACCTTGAGGGAGAAGAAGTTATATGCAAAATTTTTAAAATATGAATTCTGGCTAGATTCAGTGGCATTTTTGGGTCATGTAGTATCGAGTGAAGGGATCAAGGTAGATCCAAAGAAGGTTGAAGCATTGCAGAGTTGGCCCAGACCATCCTCAGCTACGGAGATCCAGAGTTTTCTTGTCTTGGCGGGGTATTACCATCGATTTGTAGAGGGTTTCTCATCTATTGCATCACCTATGACCAGATTGACCTAGAAGGGTGCTCCGTTCAGATGGACCGAGTGTGAGGAGAGCTTTTAAAAGCTCAAGACTACTTTGACTACAGCCCCAGTGTTAGTGTTGCCTACTAGATCGGGGTCTTATATGGTGTATTGTGATGCATTGTGTGTGTGTCTCGGTGCAGTGTTGATGCATGTAGGTAGGGTGATTGCCTACGCGTCTAGACAGTTGAAGATGCATGAGAAGAATTATCCTATCCACGACCTTGAGTTAGCAGCTATTGTTCATGCCTTGAAGATGTGGCGGCACTATTCGTATGGTGTTCCTTGTGAGGTTTTCATCGATCATCGGAGTCTACAGTATCTGTTTAAACAGAAGGATCTTAACTTACGGCAGCGGAGATGGTTGGAGTTGCTTAAGGATTATGACATCACCATTCTCTATCATCCCGGGAAGGCCAATGTGGTGGCCGATGTCTTGAGTTGCAAGGCGGAGAGTTTGGGCAGTTTAGCATATATACCAATAGCAGAGAGGCCTTTAGCCTTAGATGTTCAGACCTTGGCTAACCAGTTTGTTAGATTGGTTGTTTCCAAGCCGAGTCGAGTGTTGGCTTGTGTGATTTCTCAGTCTTCTCTTTATGATCGTATCAGGGAGCTTCAGTATGATGACCCCCATCTACTTGTCCTTAAGGACACGGTTCAGCACAGTGATGCCAAGGAAGTCACTATTGGAGATGACGGTGTATTACGGATGCAGGGCAGGCTATGTGTCACGCCCCAAAACCGAGGAGCGCACCCGGTTCTCAACCGAGTGAACCCGACTAAGCAAGCCTGTTAGATTTCATTCTATCCAAATTCATTCGTGAATAAAGAGGAGATGTACTCCGTAAATCAAGTACTGAAGATATTTCATTAACCGCTTCCATTTCATTCCCATTAACAGCATCATTCAATATTTCCAAAATAGTACGAGTTTATAGATTTAATAAAAAATATGTTGCCAAATACCAACAGTTCTAATCCAATTCCTAATATTAAATACCACCCACAACCTATCTACGGAGCCTCTAAGTACAACTGAAGAGTAATATGGAAATGCCGGCAACAAGGCCCCGGCTATACCTCACCCACAAAGTACATGAGAAACAAAAGATACATGACCCCGAAATGAAGTGGGGCTCACCAAATCGGCTGAAAGGAGAGTATTGCTATCACTGATCAATGCCACCTGCTGTAGAACCACCTGCATCCATTAAAGATGCAGCGCCCCCGGCAAAAGGGACGTTAGTACTGTTGAATAGCACTAGTATGTAGAGCTAAAAATCCTCTTTCAAAACAGAATGCCCATATGATCTATACGTGAAACACATAATATAATGTAATTGAAACAACTTGTACAAACAAGGACAATAAAAGGGGGCACCTATTGTCTGCATTAATAATGTGTCTCATTAGACCGTCTATAGTATTTATTCATACCGTACATCTATGCCTCTTATACACAATGCACCTATGCATTTCATAGACCGTCCACAAGATTTCATATCACAATGGATTTCATAACACAATGTACCTATGCGTTCATAGACCGTCCACAGGATTTCATATCACAATGGATTTCATAACACAATGTACCTATGCGTTCATAGACCGTCCACAGGATTTCATATCACAATGTACCTATGCGTTCATAGACCGTCCACATGATTTCATAACACAATGTACTTCCTAACACAATGTACCTATGCATTTCATAGACCGTCCACAAGATTTCATAACACAATAGATTTCATAACACAATGTACCTATGCATTCATAGACCGTCCATAGGGTTTCATAACACAATATACCTATGCGTTCATAGACCGTCCATAGGGTTTCATAACACAATATACATATGTGTTTCATAGACTGTCCATAGGGTTTCATAACACAATATACCTATGTGTTTCATAGACCATCCATAGGGTTTCATAACACATTGGAAACAAATGTACAAATACGTACATCTCATAACCTTTCACATCACATATCACCTAATCCGTACTTTCAACCACTTACAACATTATTATTTCATTGGCTTTCTTGGACATACATATGATTCTTTATTCATGGCGCAATGGTCGTATTTCATATTCCACACTTTCATTTCTTCCCTTTCATAGATCATCATCATAATTATCAACAAGTAAAATATTCCGAAAATCACAACTTTAAATTCATTAGTAATGAAGGCTTTTAAACACAATCGGTTTCTTTCCAATAATTGGAGTAAAATGATTGACAATCGAAGTAAAAGTTAAGATCATACACAATTTCCACTCACGAATATGTAAGAACGCAAAACATATTAAAAATAACTTACAAAGCATACCATTATCCAAAACAGCCACATATGGGCATCACTTGAGTTCATAAACTTTTAGCCGATTATATTGTCGAAGTCAATTTTGGAATAGTTGAGTCAAAGCTCATTTTATAATCTTTCTCGCATTATTTCATTTCATTAGCACCATTGGTCACAAGTATAACTTTCACTATTGGCACGTTGGCCACACTTTATATTCCCAATCAAGACTTTAGGTACACATATGAGCAATTAAGAGTCTTAAGAATATTGAGATTTTCTCACACAACTTGGCATACTAGCTTTTATTTGAAATACGATTCAAACCACCATATTTTAATACGCAACCCATACTTTGAAACTCACGGAAACATTAAGGAATTCAATTTCAAGAGAGAAAGTTTAGCCAACACACCTCAATTGAGCTTTCCTTAAATTATTACAACGTTCAGGAAATTCTAGCAATCCCAGTCTATTTGAGACATAACAAAATTGAACCATAATTAGGAAGATATTCATGGTCTCAGCTCATTTGAGCATTTTATCAAACACTAAGTGTGAATTAAGATTCAAGGTCCTTTTATGGAGGATTCCATCATCCCACAACCCAATCTTTACCATTTTTAGCTCAACAATATTTCTACTCCCTTTGATAACACATGCATGTAAAATAAACAACCCTCTTTCCCAGAAATTATCTTGCTTATTACCCATTTCTAGACAAAATTCGAAATTGAGGGTTAGGGTGTAGAATCTTACCTCTAGGATGAAGACCTGGTGAGTTTTCCTCCTTAATCTTCCAAAACTTGAGCAAGAATTGAAGAATCAATTATTGAGGAACACCTTCTCACTCTAGGGCACTCTCTCTCACTCTAAAATATCAGCTTATACCTCAAAAATGACCTAAATGGTATATTTAACGAAATAGGGTTAGGTTTTAAAAACCCAAAAATGAAGCTCCAAAACAGGTTCTGCGGTCGCATATGCGACCGCATAATGGTTATGCGGACCATATATCGGTCGCATAATTAGTGTCCAAAATGACCAAAAATCTGCCTGAGTTTGCGGTCCGCATAACTGTTCTGCGGTCGCATAGTACACCGCATAATAGTTATGCGGTCGCATAGTCGACGGCATAATTGCTTCCAACTGACCCAAATAACTGCGTCACTCTGCGGCCATTATGCGGTCCGCAGAGTGATTCTGCGATCGCATAATGGACCGCAAAAATGCACTGTTCCGCCAAATATATTCCTTTACTTTCCCGTGCATTGTTCAACCCAAAAGGTCTGAGCTGCGGTGAGCACGCTAGCCGCGAAGTATTTCTACAATCCACAAACACGTAATCCTAGTCAGGCACCATGAAACATTATTTTCTTTGCAAATTTTACCGGGCTTTACACTTAAGTTCTTCAAAAATTTTCGGGGTGTTACACTATGTGTGTCTAATGTAGATGGTTTGCATGAGTTGATTCTCCAGGAGGCTCACAGTTCACGGTATTCCATTCATCCAGGTGCCGTGAAGATGTATCAAGATTTGAGGCAGCACTATTGGTGGAGCCAGATGAAGAAGGACATAGTGTAATATGTAGCTCGTTGCCTAAATTGTCAACAGGTGAAGTATGAGCATCAGCAACCGGGTGGATTGCTTCAGAAGATAGAGATTCCAGAGGGGAAATGAGAGCGAATCACTATGGATTTTGTTGTTGGGATCCTACGGACTCAGAGGAAGTTCGATGCAGTTCGGGTGATTGTGGATAGATTGACCAAGTAAGCTCATTTAATTCTTATGGTTACTACCTACTCTTCGGAGCAGCTCGCTCAGATTTACATCCGCAAAATTGTCGGGCTCCATGGCATACCGGTATCTATCATCTCTGACCGGGATACGTAGTTTACATCACGGTTTTGGAGATCCGTACAGCGTGAGTTCGGTACTCGTGTGGAGTTGAGTACAACATTTCACCCTCAGACAGACGGACAGTCCGAATGCACTATTCAGATATTGGAGGATGTGCTTCGTGTGTGTGTGATTGATTTTGGGGGTGCTTGGGATCAGCTCTTTCCACTTGTGGAGTTTGCCTACAATAACAATTATCAGTCGAGCATTCAATTGGCGTCGTATGAGGCTTTGTATGATAGACGGTGCTGGTCTCCACTGGGTTGGTTCGAGCTGGGCGAGGCTAGGCTATTGGGTACAGACTTGGTTCAGGATGCCTTGGAGAAAGTTAAATTGATTCAGGATCGACTTCGTACAACCCAGTCCAGAAAGAAGAGTTATGTGGATCGAAAGTTTTACGACGTTGCATTCATGGTTGGGGAGCGGGTCTTGCTCCGGTTTTCGCCCATGAAGGGTGTTATGAGGTTCGGGAAGAAGGGCAGTTGAGACCTAGGTATATCGGTCCTTTTGAGATCCTTGAGAGGGTTGGAGAGGTGGCTTACAGACTTTCACTACCACCTAGTCTCTCTGTAGTTCACCCAGTGTTCCATGTTTCCATGCTCCAAAAGTAGCACGGTGATCTGTCTCATTTGTTAGATTTCAGCTAAGTCCAATTGGATAAGGATCTATCTTATGTGTCACGACCCAACTGGAGGGTCATGACTAGCACCCGGGCCATACTTGCCGAGCACCAACGTACATTTTATCTAACCTTCCTTATTATCTTTAAGGGCCGACAAGATCAATATAAATAGTAGACATGGATCATGAACATCCAACAATGAAAGATAATGTCATGAACATACATAACATGGGACGACAAGACTGTCAAGAAACTATATATATAAGGTACGAGCTATCATGATGCCATGAAAGACTATACAACAAAAATCAGCCGAAAAGGCATTCTAAACCATACATAAGTCGACACCTGTCTATGAGCCTCTAAAGAAACATAAGTGCTACAACATTGCCGGAACAGGGCCCCGACATACCCATAATGTCTATAACAAAAATGCATACCAAGACCACGGCAAGTCCGGAGAAGGGATCTCGCCAATAACCGCTGAACTGGACAGCCTACTGTGGTGGGGGAGCTACGTCTACCTGTCTATCAGGACCTGCAGCACGACATGCAGCGTCCACAAATAAAAAGGACGTCAGTACGAATAAAGTACTGAGTATGTGAGGCAAGAAAGCATAAGTAAGAACAGTAATGTAAACAGGGATAGAGAATATACAACCTGTGACATCTGGGTACCTCTGAGGGCTACTGACATGAAATACATGATACATACATATATATACATAAACTTTTAAAACATACGCCTTTGTGGGCATCACCATCATCATATCGTACCCGGCCATAATAGGCTCGGTAAAATGTACCCGGCCATCATAGGGCTCGGTAGAATCGTACCCGGCCACGTGGAGCTCGGTAAAACCCAACTGATTAGTGGTTGCACAATAGGTGCCGTACCCGGCCGACTATAGCGCGGCTCGGTAGAGTAAAATAGATACATATATATATGATGCATGCTGGACTCATTGGAATCACATTTTGAACCTTTCGGAGTGACATAAGGTTGGTATCATTCGTACACGTATTAGGATTAACTCTTCATCAAGAATTTTATAAGAATCAGGAACTACCAACAACATTGATAATATAAGAATAAGAGAAGTAACATCAATATCAATCGTTTCATAAGAAGGGCAGCAATGTAAGTACTGCTAGCTTCTAAGAGTAGAGTATCTTTAGGAGCTCGTTCATTACATTATGTACAATTGGAGTCGTGAAAAAGAATGAAGGGGATAGCCTCACATACCTTGTATATACTGCCCAACCTCAAGCTATGCAAATGTCACGACTCCTTAGTCTACAATAAGACAAATGACACTATCATTATCGTTTAAGCGTCGTAACTATTATGTATCGACCACAACCTATTTTACGATGAAACGGACAGCACCTCCCCTATTTATATGACTTCCCACAAGTCAATACAATCACCAAACAGCCCAAACAACATCATTAATAATCATATTGAGCCTCCAAAACAGTCCACCAACCAACAACATTACTACCAAGCCTTTCGATATATATTTCACAAGTTCTAGCTTCAACGACTTAGCTGCAACTTGGATAATCTTAAATATATATAGAGTAAGAGGTTCCTTACCTTTAAACAGAAAGAACAACTCCAATTTGACCTTAATTTTCCACGAAATATCCCTTCAATTCTGCCACAAGAACAAGGAAGCGAAACTAGCAATTAATTCGGGTTTTTCGGCACTAGAATTACTTTAGAAGACTTGAAATTACCTAGGGTTGATATTAAAAACTTGAAGGTGTATTTACAGGACATAAAACACTTAAAAAAACCTCCCACACGAGCTGGAACAACACAAAAATCAGCAACAACAAGAAGAACAAGAAACTTACTAGCGCCACGGGATTCCCGACATTTGATTTGTGTTGTTTGCCCTTTGTTTGGGTCTTGGATCATGAGAGAACCTTGAGAGACTATTTTTAGGGTTATAAGGTCTGAATATACTGAAAAATAATGACTTAAAACGGGGTTGAGGTATCTTATATATGTCCATATGTCTTAAACCGCCTTTGTGGGCCCCATAGAGAGCAGCTTGGCGCACTCTCGCAAAAACGCGAATATCTCTCTATTCCGAGATCGTATCGACGAACGGTTTAATGCGTTGGAAACTGGACTCATAGATCTTCAATTTGATAGGTAGATCACCCCATAATTCCAAGCACATTGGGAGAAAAATACAGTAACATTTGACCTAAAGTTTAAGTAAAATTATAAACCTAAGTTGCGACAACTTTTATCGACTTTTGTTTCATAACTCGCTTGACTTCAAGACTTATGATGCGGATATTATATGATTAAAATACATTAAAACAAGACCTCTTGGGATAATTAATCACCTCTAGTGTTACCCGAAAATACGGGTTACAACATCCATGATTCGTTTAACTTCAAATACTTGTTAACCACTCTTATACACCCTTGTATCGTTTAAGACCAATAGGATTAACTTCTTATCATCTCAAAGATAATCTCTTCTTGGATTTACGTCGACTAACTTACGGCGTGATCTATGGTATGCGAATTTGGGTTGTAACACCCTCTCCCCCTTAGGAACATTCGTCCTCGAATGTAAGGGTTTATGGGGTGTCTAACTCATTGTGGATTCCGACGGAGATTTCCGGCTGAGTTTCCCCTATAAAATGGACACTAGCCAAACTTGCAAGCAGTTAAACCTAACCTATGGCCTTACAAGACTATACAAAGCATTATGGATATGTACATTATCTGCATATTACCATTTTGTATTAAAAAAAGAGTATTCACAAGCTATTGCTTACCTCATAGAGTCGTTTCACCTTATAATGTGTCCTTCTTTCCCCCGGCATCCTCGTTATCTTCACTCTGGAATAGGTAAGGGTATTTAGACTTCATCTCCTCTTCTGCTTCCCATGTCATTTCTTCTATATTCTTGTTCCTCCATAATACTTTCACGGAAGCTACATCCTTTGTTCTCAGCTTGCGGACTTGTCGATCTAATATAGCCACTGGCACTTCATCATATGATAGATCCTTTGTAACTTGTACATCTTTGATAGGGACGACCCGAGAAGGGTCTCCAATACATTTCCTCAACATAGATACATGGAATACCGGGTGAACAAATTCCAATTCAGATGGCAATTCTAACTCGTAAGCAACCTGTCCAATTCATCGAAGAATTTTGTACGGCCCAATATACCGCGGACTCAACTTACCCTTCTTCCCAAAACGCATAACACCCTTCATCGGTGAGATCTTCAGGAAAACCCAATCACCAACCTCAAATTCCAGATCACGACGTCGGATGTCGGAATAAGACTTTTGCCTGCTTTGTGCCGTCCTCAGTCGCTCTTGTATCACTTTCACCTTCTCAATGGCTTGGTGAATCAAATCTGGCCCATATAATTCTGTCTCACCGACTTCGAACCATCCAACTAGTGATCTACATCTCCTCCCGTACAGTGCCTCATACGGGGCCATTTTAATACTGGAATGGTAGCTATTATTGTAGGCAAATTCTATAAGTGCCAGATGGTCATCCCAATTCCCCTTGAAATCTAGAACACATGCTCGTAGCATATCTTCAAGCGTCTGGATGGTACGTTCAGCCTGTCCGTCAGTCTGCGGATGGAATGCAGTGCTGAGATTTACTTGTGTGCCTAAACCCTTCTGAAAAGACCTCCAAAAGTTAGCCGTAAATTGAGCTCCTCGGTCTGATATAATAGATACCGGCACACCATGAAGCCTAACAATCTCCTTGATATACAACTTCGCATAATCTTCAGCCGTGTAAGTTGTCTTAACTGGCAGAAAATGGGCAGATTTTGTAAGTCGATCAACTATCACCCAGATGGAGTCAAACTTATGATAAGAGCGAGGTAATCCAATAATGAAGTCCATATTAATCACCTCCCATTTCCAGGTCGGAATCTCTATATTCTGAATCAATCCACTAGGTTTCTGATGCTCGATCTTTACTTGTTGACAATTAGGACACTGGGCTACAAATTCTGCAATAGACTTCCTCATGTTGTCCCACCAATACTGCTCCTTAACGTCATGATACATCTTTGTCGAGCCAGGATGGATAGAATATCGGGACTGGTGAATCTCAATCATAATCTTCTCTCGCAACCCTGCCACACTAGGTACACATAATCGGCCCTGGTATCTCAGTGTCCCATCTCCTCCGATCTTGAAAGCTGTAATCTTACACTGCTGAATTCCCTCTCTCAATCTTACTAAGGTAGGATCTTCATATTGCCGTGCTTTTACCTCGGCTACCAAAGATGATTCTGCTGTATTCTGTACAGTAACACCTCCGTCATCAGAGTCCAACAATCTGATTCTCATATTGGCCAGCTGGTGAAGCTCTTTGGTCAACCCTTGTCTACCTGCCTCAATATGTATTAAGCTTCCCATTGACTTACGGCTGAGAGCGTCTGCCACAACATTAGCTTTACCGGGATGGTACAATATCTCGACATCGTAGTCTTTCAGTAATTCAAGCCACCTACGCTGCCTCAAATTCAACTCCTTCTGCTTGAAGATGTATTGTAAACTCTTGTGATCTGTGTAGATGTCAACATGGACGCCGTATAAGTAGTGCCGCCATATCTTCAAAGCATATATTACTGCAGCCAATTCCAAATCATGAGTCGGGTAATTCTTTTCATGCTTCTTCAATTGTCTTGATGCATAAGCAATCACCTTCCCACGTTGCATCAATACGCACCCCAAACCTATACCTGAGGCATCACAATATACCACATAACCTTCTGTTCCTTCTGGGAGAGTGAGCACTGGCGCGGATGTCAATCGATTCTTTAGCTCCTGAAAACTATATTCACAAGCATCAGACCACTGGAACTTGGTAGCTTTCTGTGTTAACTTAGTTAATGGTGCTGATATAGAGGAAAACCCTTCTACAAACCGCCTATAATATCCTGCTAGCCCCAGGAAGCTGCGGACTTCTGACGGTGTTGTAGGTCTCGGCCAATTCTTCACTGCATCGATCTTCTGAGTGTCGACACTAATACCCTCATCAGATATCACATGGCCAAGGAATGCTACTGAGTTCAGCCAGAATTCACATTTAGAGAGCTTAGCATATAACTTATGATCCTGAAGGGTCTGTAATACTATCCGCAAGTGGCCCGCATGTTCCGCCTCCGAACGAGAATACACCAGAATGTCATCAATGAATACGATCACGAACACATCAAGATAGGTCCTGAATACACTATTCATGAGATCCATAAAAGCTGCTGGGGCATTTGTTAGCCCGAACGACATCACCAAGAACTCAAAATGCCCATATCTTGTCCGGAAGGCCGTCTTTGGAATATCCTTCTCCTTAACCCTCACCTGATGATACCCTGAACGCAAGTCAATCTTGGAGAAATACTTGGCACCCTGGAGTTGGTCAAACAGGTCATCAATTCTTGGAAGTGGATACTTGTTCTTTATTGTAAACTTATTCAACTGTCGATAATCGATACACATCCTTAACGACCCATCTTTCTTCCGCACGAACAAGACTGGCGCACCCCAAGGTGAAGTGCTAGGCCTAATGAAACCCTTATCCAGCAAGTCCTTCAACTGTGCCTTCAACTCTCGCAACTCTGCCGGGGCCATCCTGTATGGAGGGATAGAGATCGGTTGAGTGTCAGGCAATGCATCAATGCTAAACTCAATCTCCCTTTCAGGAGGAAGGCCTGGGAGTTCATCTGGAAATTCATTGACCACAGGGATTAATTGTAGAGTAGGCGGCTTCGCCTCCGCATCCCTAACGCGAACAAGATGATAAATGTAACCTTTTGAGATCATCTTCCTTGCCTTAAGATAGGAAATAAACCTACCTTTCGGCGTAGCAATGTTCCCCTTCCATTCAATGGCGGGTTCACAAGGAAACTGAAACCTAACCATCTTCGTACGACAGTCAACATTTGCATAGCATGAGGCCAACCAGTCCATTCCCATTATCACATCGAAATCAACCATTTCTAACTCAAATAAATTTGCCGAGGTTTGACGACTACAAATCATCACAGTGCAACCTTTATATACCCTTCTAGCAATCACAGAATCTCCTATCGGAGTGGATACCGCAAGTGGTTTACTTATCAATTCAGGTTCAATGCCAAACTTATTAGCCACAAAGGGTGTAACATATGATAAGGTAGATCCTGGATCAATTAGCGCATATACATCATAAGAAAACACAGACAATATACCTGTAACAACATCCGGAGATGACTCGAGATCTTGTCGACCTATTAGAGCATAAGTTCAATTTTGAGCACCACTCGAACTCGGCACTGAACCTCTACCTCTACCACGATATGTCGACTGTTGAAAACCTTGTGCTGGAGGTCGAACTGATGAGGAAGAACCAGACACAGATCCAGTCGGTTGAGCCATACCACCACCTCCTCTCTTAGGACAAACCCGCATCATATGGCCACGCTGTCCGCAAGAATAGCACGCATCGGAACCTCGACGGCACAGTCCAAAGTGGGCCTTGCCGCACTGATCACAACGAGGTGTTGGGGGTCTCGTCTGACTAGTATCTCTATGAAATTGTGAGCCTGATGCCCTCAAATTCTGACTTGAACCAGAATAAGTAAATCGATCATACCGAGGCCTCTGAAACTTTGGAGGAGCACTAGCTACAGGTGGCGCCGAACTCCTTGAAGATTGGGGCCTGATACTGCCTCTGAACTCATCAGAATACCCTGCAAATCTCGCCCTCTTATGCTGGCCCCTATCCTGCTCCCTATCTGCCCTTTGCTGGCGCTTACGATCCTCTAGGGTCTGGGCATAAGCCTGAATACGGGAAATATCCATGCCCTCTACCAAGGAGGCTGTTGTGCACTCATTTATCAGATGTGGTCCCAACCCGTTCACGAACAGATGCACCCTATCACTCATCTCGGCCACCATATGGGGAGCATACCTTGCTAAAGAATCAAACTGTATACTATACTCTCGTACACTCATATTACCCTGTCGAAGGTTCAAGAACTTATCAGCTCTAGCTCGTCGTATCTCAACTGGCAAGTAGTGACGAAGAAAGGCCTCAGAAAATTCCTTCCACACGGCTGGAGGAGCGTTCGGACCCCTAGATCTCTCCCAACTATCATACCAGAAAACCGCTAAATCCTGTAACCGATAAGAAGCCAACTCTACTGCCTCCGTATCACTAGCATGCATAACCCGCAATGTACGATGAATCTGATCAATAAATATTTGTGGGTCCTCCTTGGGGTCTGATCCGGTAAACACTGGAGGGTCTAGATTAATAAAATCACGAACTCTCGCACTAACCGGTTTATCAGCAGCACCGGTATTCTGCCTCTGAGCCTGAGCAGCTACCAAGCTAGTCAACAATTGCACCGCACTGCGCATATCATGGTCTGTAGTGCTAGACGGAGGAACTGGATGTACTGGGTGCCTCCTAATATCCTCTGGAGGAGACGGAGAGGTATGAGACGGCATCTCACTCTGAGCCTCACTTTGGCCTGCTCTGGCTGGAGGCACCTGAATGTTACCCTCTCCCACAGCTGTATCAAGCCGTTTACTAATTGCTTGCTTCCTAGTCGAAGGCATCGCTGAAAGAAAACAAGGTGAATATTAGATATGAACACTTACTACTCAACTCTACGCACGATCTAGATTCAGGAAGAAGGTAACAACCCTAGATGTCACGTAGCCTCCTGATTATAAATGTGGCGCGCTACACATCCATAATCAAAACTCTACTAGACACGGCTCATAGACATCCCCTAGGACAGACTTGCTCTGATACCAAGTTTGTCACGACCCAACTGGAGGGTCATGACTAGCACCCGGGCCATACTTGCCGAGCACCAACGTACATTTTATCTAACCTTCCTTATTATCTTTAAGGGCCGACAAGATCAATATAAATAGTAGACATGGATCATGAACATCCAACAATGAAAGATAATGTCATGAACATACATAACATGGGACGACAAGACTGTCAAGAAACTATATATATAAGGTACGAGCTATCATGATGCCATGAAAGACTATACAACAAAAATCAGCCGAAAAGGCATTCTAAACCATACATAAGTCGACACCTGTCTATGAGCCTCTAAAGGAACATAAGTGCTACAACATTGCCAGAACAGGGCCCCGACATACCCATAATGTCTATAACAAAAATGCATACCAAGACCACGGCAAGTCCGGAGAAGGGATCTCGCCAATAACCGCTGAACTGGACAGCCTACTGTGGTGGGGGAGCTACGTCTACTGTCTATCAGGACCTGCAGTACGACATGCAGCGTCCACAAATAAAAAGGACGTCAATACGAATAAAGTATTGAGTATGTGAGGCAAGAAAGCATAAGTAAGAACAGTAATGTAAACAGGGATAGAGAATATACAACCTGTGATATCTGGGTACCTCTGAGGGCTACTGACATGAAATACATGATACATACATATATATACATAAACTTTTAAAACATACGCCTTTGTGGGCATCACCATCATCATATCATACCCGGCCATAATAGGCTCGGTAAAACATACCCGGCCATCATAGGGCTCGGTAGAATCATACCCGGCCACGTGGAGCTCAGTAAAACCCAACTGATCAGTGGTTGCACAATAGGTGCCGTACCCGGCCAACTATAGCGCGGCTCGGTAGAGTAAAATAGATACATATATATATGATGCATGCTGGACTCATTGGAATCATATTTTGAACCTTTCGGAGTGACATAAGGTTGGTATCCTTCGTACACGTTATTAGGATTAACTCTTCATCAAGAATCTTATAAGAATCAGGAACTACCAACAACATTGATAATATAAGAATAAGAGAAGTAACATCAATATCAATCGTTTCATAAGAAGGGCAGCAATGTAAGTACTGCTAGCTTCTAAGAGTAGAGTATCTTTAGGAGCTCGTTCATTACATTATGTACAATTGGAGTCGTGAAAAAGAATGAAGGGGATAGCCTCACATACCTTGTATATACTGCCCAACCTCAAGCTATGCAAATGTCACGACTCCTTAGTCTACAATAAGACAAATGACACTATCATTATCGTTTAAGCGTCGTAACTATTATGTATCGACCACAACCTATTTTACGATGAAACGGACAGCACCTCCCCTATTTATATGACTTCCCACAAGTCAATACAATCACCAAACAGCCCAAACAACATCATTAATAATCATATTGAGCCTCCAAAACAGTCCACCAACCAACAACATTACTACCAAGCCTTTCGATATATATTTCACAAGTTCTAGCTTCAACGACTTAGCTGCAACTTGGATAATCTTAAATATATATAGAGTAAGAGGTTCCTTACCTTTAAACAGAAAGAACAATTCCAATTTGACCTTAATTTTCCACGAAATATCCCTTCAATTCTGCCACAAGAACAAGGAAGCGAAACTAGCAATTAATTCGGGTTTTTCGGCACTAGAATTACTTTAGAAGACTTGAAATCACCTAAGGTTGATATTAAAAACTTGAAGGTGTATTTACAGGACATAAAACACTTAAAACAACCTCCCACACGAGCTGGAACAACACAAAAATCAGCAACAACAAGAAGAACAAGAAACTTACTAGCGCCACGGGATTCCCGACATTTGATTTGTGTTGTTTGCCCTTTGTTTGGGTCTTGGATCATGAGAGAACCTTGAGAGACTATTTTTAGGGTTATAAGGTCTGAATATACTGAAAAATAATGACTTAAAACGGGGTTGAGGTATCTTATATATGTCCATATGTCTTAAACCGCCTTTGTGGGCCCCATAGAGAGCAGCTTGGCGCACTCTCGCGAAAACGCGAATATCTCTCTATTACGAGATCGTATCGACAAACGGTTTAATGCATTGGAAACTAGACTCATAGATCTTAAATTTGATAGGTAGATAACCCCATAACTCCAAGCACATTGGGAGAAAAATGCAGTAACATTTAACCTAAAGTTTAAGTAAAATTATAAACCTAAGTTGCGACAACTTTTATCGACTTTTGTTTCATAACTCGCTTGACTTCAAGACTTATGATGCGGATATTATATGATTCAAATACATTAAAACAAGACCTCTTGGGACAATTAATCACCTCTAGTGTTACCCGAAAATACGGGTTACAACATCCTTGATTCGTTTAACTTCAAATACTTGTTAACCACTCTTATACACCCTTGTATCGTTTAAGACCAATAGGATTAACTTCTTATCATCTCAAAGATAATCTCTTCTTGGATTTACGTCGACTAACTTACGGCGTGATCTATGGTATGCGAATTTGGGTTGTAACACCCTCTCCCCCTTAGGAACATTCGTCCTCGAATGTAAGGGTTTATGGGGTGTCTAACTCATTGTGGATTCCGACGGAGATTTCCGGCTGAGTTTCCCCTATAAAATGGACACTAGCCAAACTTGCAAGCAGTTAAACCTAACCTATGGCCTTACAAGACTATACAAAGCATTATGGATATGTACATTATCTGCATATTACCATTTTGTATTAAAAAAAAGAGTATTCACAAGCTATTGCTTACCTCATAGAGCCGTTTCACCTTATAATGCGTCCTTCTTTCCCCCGGCATCCTCGTTATCTTCACTCTGGAATAGGTAAGGGTATTTAGACTTCATCTCCTCTTCTGCTTCCCATGTCATTTCTTCTATATTCTTGTTCCTCCATAATACTTTCACGGAAGCTACATCCTTTGTTCTCAGCTTGCGGACTTGTCGATCTAATATAGCCACTGGCAGTTCATCATATGATAGATCCTTTGTAACTTGTACATCTTTGATAGGGACGACCCGAGAAGGGTCTCCAATACATTTCCTCAACATATGAGATCAATCGGACTTGATTTGATAGGTTTCGGCGTCAGATGTAGAAGTCTGAAACTTTGAAGTTCATTAGGCGTGAATTGATGTATAATTTGTGTTTTTAGCATTGTTTGATGTTATTTAAAGGCTCGACTAAGTTCGTGTGATGTTTTAGGACTGGTTGGTATATTTGGTTGAGGTTCCCTGGGCCTCGGTTGAGTTTTGGATGGTTAACGAATAATTTTATTTTTAGACTTAGAAGATTTTCTGGGCTGGTTCTTGTGTAATCGCACCTGCGCAAGATTTACCGCAGGTGAGAGCCCGCTGAAGTGGGCATTTGAGCGTAGAAGCGTGCTGGAGCAGTGTGGGCAGAAGTCGCAGATGCGAGGAAAATTCTGCATCTGCGAGACTGCATATGCGGACAAGGAGGTCACAGGTGCGCTGGAGTCGGAGAAGAGAACAGCTTCTCACATAAGTGTGTCCGCAGAAGCGGAGGTAAGGAAGCCTGGGCAAAGCCGCAGAAGCGGTGCATTTTCCGCAAAAGCGGGACCGCAGATGCGGTCAAGTGATCCGTAGAAGCGAAAACACTAGGCAGACTCTATTAATTCAAGGGTTCGGGATTTTTATCAGTGTTGGACATTTGAGCTCAGGTTTGGCTATTTTTGAGAGCATTTTTGAGGGATCTCTTGAGGCAAGTCTCTTGTGCTTAATTTGATCAATAATCTTGTTTCCCCATTGTTTTTCCCACCTAGATTATGTGTGTTTAAGGTGGAATGTGGGAGTTTGAGGTTAGGGATTTGGAGAGTAAAATTTGGGGATTTGAGCGGCGACTTGGTGTCAAATTTTGGTAATTTTGGTATGGGTTAACTCGTGGTTGAATGAGCATTCGTATTTTGTGACTTTTACCTGATTCAGAGACGTGGGCCCGGGTCGACGATTTGGGCCGAAGTTTTTGTTCTTTGCTAAAGTCGTAGTTTCATTATTTAAATTAGTTTCTTATAGTTTTCTTCATGTTATGTAATTCATTTTGTCTAGATTTGGGCCATTCGGAGTCGGAAAGTCGAGGGAAAGGCATTCTTACCGATTGATTGAGCGACATTTGAGGTAAGTGACTTGTCTAACCTTGTGTGGGGGAAATACCCTTAGGATTTGGTACTGTTGTAACAATTTGTGATATGTGAGCGCCGTGTACGCGAGGTGACGAGTGCGTACACGGGCTTATTATGGAAAAAATTGGTTCTTGCTGATTTGTCATCTTTTAAAATACATTAACTTAGTTGTCTTCTTTTAAAATACATTAACTGAGTTGCCTTAGCATATGTAGTGATCATGCTTAGTCTAGCATCACATGTCTACGTGCCTTAACTCTTACTTGCAATTTGTGCAACATGCTTAGTTGAATTACCTGCTTTCCTTGATTTGAATTAAATCTTTAACTGTAAGATTCTTGTTGAAAAATTGTGTTTTCCTTCGATTACTTGCTATATATTTACTTTGGGACTACGAGGCGGTTCCTCGGGAGATCCCCCTATACTGCATATTTACTTTGGGACTACGAGGCATTTACTCGAGAGATCCCCCTGTACTGCATATTTACTTTGGGACTACGAGGCGTTTACTCGGGAGATCCCCTTGTACTGCATATTTACTTAAGGACTACGAGGCATTTATTCTGGAGATCCCCTTGTGTTGCATATTAACTTTGGGACTACGAGGCATTTACTCGGGAGATCCCCATGTACTGCATATTTAATATGGGACTACAAGGCGGTTTCTCGGGAGATCATCCTGCACTGCATCTTTACATTTGGGACTATGAGGCGGTACCTCGGGAGTGCCCCTGTTGTGTACCTTTATTTATTATGCTGATATCTTTTGAAACTTCTTATTGTTTAAACTCTCAGTCATTTCAAAATATTATTATATCCTCTGCTTTACTTTTCTTTTAAACTAGTAGGGTCCTAACCTGACCTCATCACTACTCGACCGAGGTTAGGCTTGGCACTTATTGGGTACCGTTATGGCATATTCATACTACACTATGCATATTTTTTTGTGCAGATCCAGGTTCTTCCCTCCAGACCAGATACCAGTGAGTCGGACCATACGTGGAGACTTCTAGGTATATCTGCCAGCGTCCGCAGACCTCGGAGCCCCCCCTCTATCCTTATAAAGTTGTTTTCCTTATTTTTCTTTAGACTCTGATGTATAGAGACACTTAATAAATTCTCTTAGAAGCTTGTGACTAATTTCTACCGAGTTTTGGGAGATGTATTGATTTTGAATCGTAGTTTGAATTATATCACATGTTTAGATTTGAGCTTCAGTTTTATTATTCAGTTATTCCACAAATTGTTAGGCATACCTAGTCTTAGAGATTAGGTGCCATCACGGCATCCTACGGAGGGGAAAATGGGTCATGACATTGAGTAAAACTAGTATGGTTAGACTCGTAATTGAATGGGTTGTCGGATTTTGTGAGTTTCGTCGGATTCCGAGATGTGGGCCCCACAGGCAATTTTTGAGTTAAATTTCGTATTTTTATTGGAAAATTAGTATTTTCATATGGAATTAATTCCAATGATTTGTATTGAGTGAATCGAAATAATTATGACTAGATTTGAGTTTTTTGGAGACCAACTCGCGAGGCAATGGCATAGAGGAGTAAGAAATTACATGGTTTGAGGTAAGTAACATTTCTAAACTTGGTTCTGAGGGTATGAATCCCCGAATTTGGTGTTATATAAATTGTTTGGAGGTGACGCACACGATAGGTGATGAGCGTGTGGACGTGCACCATAGAAATTGTGATTTGAATAAATCATGTGAAGTTGTAAAAGTAAAGAATCATGTTATTATCTGAATATTTTCTACGTGTTAGGGAAATTGAGCTGAGGCTCTTATTAAATATAATGTTTAGGCTACGTGCCGATATTTTGGTACCCATGGGGTCGTGTTGCTGTTGAATTAATTGTTTTAAAAATGTACATTTCACACTCAATCATATTCGTCCATTGTCAGGATAATTATGGGATCGAGCTACCCGCCTGCAGCAGGTGTCACGACCCAAATTCCATTAAAGGTCGTGATGGCGCCTAACACCGTTGTCAGGCCAACCAACAATAATTAATTAACTTAATTACTCATTTCAGTATTTTTGAAATCATATTTTCCTTCAATTAAATAGTAAGAGATAGACTTTACAAAGTAAATGATAGTATTTTTACAACTACAATACTGAACAGCCCATAATCACCCCTAAAATCCGGTGTCACAAGTACATGAGCATCAACTAGGAAATATATTAGAAATACAACATCTGTCTGAAAGTACAATTAGACAGGAGAGGGTAGATAACTCTGATGGAGACTCTGTGTGCTGCGAATTCGCAACATGGGATGCAGCTCACCTATGTCCCTAAAATAGTCACACCTCTGCGCCCACAAATATGCTAGACATATATGCACCTGCACAAAAATATGCAGCAAGGGTAGTATGAGTATGTAAATCAACATGTACCCAGTAAGTATCTAGTCTAACCTCGAAGAAGTAGTGACGAGAGGTCGACTCTGACACATACTATGGGCAAACAATAAATTCTGTTATTATACTTAAGCATGGATTGTATGAAACAACTGTAAGCTCAATAAAAAGAAGTGAGTGGACAATTCTTATATTAATAGGAAATTTTGTCAAATTTATTCTCGTCATTTAATAATTTATATCTCAAACCATAGATGCATCTATCTGCTACCGAGGCGTTCGGCCCGCTCCATAAATAGAAAATATTTTAAGGAAAACACAAATTCTCAATAAGAGTCAAGTATTCCATTCACAAATTCAAGTAAGTGAAATTTAATTCTTTTATCATGTTTCAAAAGACTTAAGCAATTAAGTTAATAAGTAGGGGACAAACATTGTAAGTATAGCATGATATGGGTCCTAGACTACCCGGACAATAGCATAATTAGTAGCTACGTACGGACTCTCGTCACCTCATGTGTACGTAGCCCCCACAAATAGAAGAACCTTTTAATTCAATTCACCTAGCCTCAAAAGGTTAGAAAAGAGACTTGCCTCGCCTCAAAGCCTACTTTCCGGTCCAAGATTATGCTCAAACCCTCAATTTGGTTCCGAACAATCCAAAACAAATCAAATAGTATATAAACTAATCAATACATGTTCAAAAGTTCATATTCCAACTATTAAAGTGATTACCCAACCCTAAATATAAGATTCCTAAAATTCACCCGCGGGCCCACGTGCTCGGATTCCGTAAATTTTTGAAGAAAGTTGTTACCCATAACCTCACGAACTAAAATATATGATTTTTACTACATTCCTTAACCAATTTTGTGGTCAAATCCCATTTTTATCCAAAACCTAGGATTTCATCTAAACCCTTGATTTTACCAAATTTTTACATGTTAATCTACTTATAATCTATGTATTTAACTCATGTTGTGTAGAAATTACTTACCTCAAAGTACTAGGTGAAAACCCCCTTCCAAGAGCTCCAAAATCGCCCAAGAGATGAAAGAAAATGAGCTAAATGGCCTAAGTCCCGCATTTAATAGAGTTATGCACAGGTCTCAGATGTCGCATTTGCGACACCTGGTTCGCAAATGTGGCAAACTCATCGCAAATGGGAACCTGGGCTCCCACTGCCAAGGTCGCAAATGCGAACACTGCCAAGGTCGCAAATGCGACCAAAGTTTCGCAAATGCGAACACTACCCAGCTCAGGCTTCTTCAAAATTGCGAAGCCTTCCTCGCAAATGCGAGGTTCGCAAATGCGAACACATTCTCGCATTCGTGAGACCTGCAATAGCTGCCAAGAAACACCAAAAAAACTGAAGTTTTTCTCATCCTCCCGAACGTCCGAAACTCACCCGAGCCCTTGGGGCTCCACACCAAATACCCACACAAGTATAACAATATCATACAAACTCGCTCGAGCGATCGAAACACTGAAATAACATCAAAAAGCATGAATCGGACACCAAAATGCATGGATTAACTCATGAGCTCAAAAACTTCTAAAAATACTTCCGTGCGTCCGATTCCTATCAAATCAACTCGGAATTACCCCAAATTTTGCGTGCAAGTCTTAAATGACATTACAGACCTACTTCAACTTCCGGAACCAGAATTTGAACCTGATATCAAAAAGTACACCCTTGGTCAAACTCTCCAAAAATTTCAAATTTCCATTTTTTCGCCAAATGACCCCGAAACGACCTACGGACCTCCAAATCCACTTCCGGACGCGCCCCTAAGTCCAGAATCACCATACGGAGCTATTCCCAGGCTCGGAATCCCAAACGGACATAGATAACATTGTTATGTACCTCAACCCAAATTAATGAAATCTTTCCAAAATGCCAACTTTTCACAATAGGCGCTGAAACGCTCCCGGGTCATCCAAAACCCGATCCGGACATGCGCCCAAATCCAAAGTCATCATACGAACCTGTGGGACCTTCAAATCCTGATTCCAAGTTCGTTTACGCGAAATCATACCTTAGTAAAATCTTCCAACTTAAAGCTTCCGAAATGAGAATTTTCTTTCTAAATCAACTTCGGATTTCCCGAAATTCAATTCTGAACGCACGTACAAATCATAATACCTGAAGTGAAGCTACTCATGGCCTCAAGCTACCGAACGACGCGCTAGGGCGCAAAACGACCGGTCGGGTCGTTACATTCTCTCCCACTTAAACATACGTTCGTTCTCGAACGTGCTAAGAACTGTTCTGGAGTTGTCTGAAATCACCGTTTAACACCTCGTGCACCTACCTGTGCTACCACAACTCAGTTGAGCATATTAGCTCGAGCGAATCTGAAGATCTTCCCCTTTATTTAGTCAAGTAAGCCTTTGAGTCAAATTCCAGCATCCGAAATTCTCCACCAGTCTTGTTTCCAACATAGGAACACCGTATCAATCACTACACACTACACCAAACACGATTGTATACCCTTACTAAATTCTTACCATGCACCGCGTAACTCATTTTCCCAAGGCAATCTTTTGCAAAGCACAACAGCTAAAATTTCCACTTACCCGAAGCCCGTAGTGTACCTCATGACCAATTAAACCTTGCTTTAACTCTCACAATACAGCCACGACAGAGAAGATGTGCAGAACTCAAAACCACCTGCCGAATCACAATTTATGGAGTCTCTCCTCCCGACAAGAACCATTACCTCATTTTGGACTGAATAACAATATTTACTCTTTAATATGCCTTATATAAATCTGATCGCACTGATCCTAGGTCCAATAAAATCTTGTTTCACCCAGTACAAGCTTCTCAGGCAATAAGCCACCTCAGATACTGCAAAAGCCTCATATGATGCCACATTGTGCTAAAAAACTACAAACTCAAATGTGATACATAAGGAAAACGAACTCTGGAATGAACTACTCAACCCACGTAACTAATTTAATAACCGAAAAGATGTTATGAACCTTCCTCAGAAATGAGACACAAAACACACAGGAATAGCTATCGAAAACTGTACTCAATGTCACACTATTGCGGCGTGCAATTCGATCCACACATGATACCGTTGGGCGAGCAACCCGATCCAACCATGATACCTATGGCGGCGTGCCACCCGATCCACACATAATAATCTAAAAAAAACACACATCGAGTCGTAACGCTTATACTCACGAAATGCCCAATTATCAACCATAAGCACGCCAAGTGCATAATACAAATCCTGGGGAGACGGGTAGCGTCATACGCTATAAAACTCAAGCACAACTAAGGTGCGATATATGATCTACATCTCGAGAGACATCCTGCTTACATAACACCACCACTACGCGGGACCTTAACACATTGTATAAATAATCAAGTCGTCTCACAACCCACGGGGCACAATAGAGAATTACATGAAATAGTTGGCGACAAAATTAATATCCCATGCCCGAATACTCTTTCATAAGGAATGTTATGCTGAATGAACACACACAGGCTGGTGTAGAGTACACATCCACATTTGGACCCATCAACGGACCTCGAACCGATTCTGATCATACCATGCTTGGGCAAATAACCTCTCAAGGATCCACAATGACCCTTTTTCCCATGACACGCAAAAAAAAACATCGAATTCGGAACAAACTTTCACAATTCACAACCAACTAAATAGAGCACATTTTTAGGCCTAAACCCTCACATTAGCGATAGTACAAAAATCTCCATACTTGATTTCAATCTTTAATCAATCAAGTGACTACATGTCACACTTAAACAATCTTCCCGTGGGATACGCTCCCACGAACTTCCGCACCAAGCAATAAGTTTGCACCTCCATACCGCCGGCCACATTAATGATGTAAAGCAAATCAAGAATCCGCAAATCAGTACACAAAGCCTCTTGCACAGGACATCAATCTTAGGTGACGCTAAAGACAATACCAGCTGATTCTAACTATCTGAATTCTTTCCTGCTCGTCCAAGCTCGTGACATTCTTGCCAACACCGAACCGCAACCTTGATCCTCAGCTTTCGATTTTCATGTCACTCACTGCATCTAACATGACAATACGTGAGAGTACAAGAAGTTAACCCCTGATCCACTAATAGAATAAACACTCCATCATATAATAACCTTTCACTTAACTCATTTCAGGAGAACCATTGCAACACGTAACCGAATTCTCATAACCGCAGAAAATACAACCCCAAGTAGTGGTCTAAACCACCATGACCCTTCAGGGATCCATCTACACATAACATGCCATAATAACTCAAATGCCTCCAAGTAAAATCAACTACGGTGGCCGTCAAGTCTCGCACGTACCGCCACAACCACCTGTAAAACTTAACACGTTGAAGGAACTTATCATTGCCACATCATGCCGATTCAACCATTGCTAACCGATCCGACTTCTTCTAATTTACTTCGGACTTGCCTTAGGAATAATAATAGCTCCATTCAAAACGTGATAAACCCAATTCGCACTCATCCAGAAGGATCCTATTTCACGAGACCATGTTGTCTCAAAACCCACAAACCATCTCATACCCTCCCTGTGCGCACATTCGCATCTTCAACTGGCACACCCATTCTGAGATTTCCTTTATGAATCCAAAGTTATTTTCTACCATTCCTCCAGTGCTACACCACAGACCGATGATAACATAGAACACTCCAAGCCCCTTTTCGTAATCTGTTGCAATGCTCGATACTTAACCATACTACGGACTCGAAATCCTTAGGCACCGCACTTTAAATTTTTTTGAATCCACTAGGACCGTTGTTGTGAGTCACCCGCTCTAACTTGTTCCCAAATATGATCAAACTCCAAGGCTCTGCTAGCACATGAACGCCCTCTTAAAGAAGCACCCGGTTGAATCACCTTTCTCGTACATCATATCTACACGAAGCATAAATCCTAAGTCTTCCCAAAACTTGAACATGAATCGATAAGGCCAATTATAGCACATATTCCTCAAATCCTTTGCTCAAATCACCACTGATGTTCTCTTTCCTTAGTCGTAATAACCCACCGATAACCAGAAACCTCACAAGTAAACAACCATGCAATCCAATCATAGGCAGTGGGGCTCTCCCACTTAGCTTGAAGCTACCATTACATAACCCTGGAACCTACCAAAATTCCTTCTTTCTCACTGACATGACCTCGCATAATTGACCCGCCAAGCTCCTTGAAATCTTCCTGTTAACCATTTCGTGAACGCTCTGAATCCCTAGCCACATTCACGTGTTCGACCTCTTACCGGGTAGCCAGTAGAATTCTTCGCAGAAGCTTCGTCAACATCACGCAACCATTAACCTGCTCATCGAAAATAACCCACCTGTGTAAATTCCATGCTGACATCTTCCAACAACGCTGCACCGAGTACAATTACCACGAAACCAATAAACCATCCTGAGCCCGTGCTTATTCACCAGCAGTACGAGTCTGTTTAGTCCTTATGGACATTAACTAAAGGTGCGACGATACATTCCAATCCAAAGTCATGTTGTATCCTTCTTCATATCAAGCAACTTCTTTCCGTCGTATCCAACCTTTCTCCGTATAGCAGCCAATATTCCAAATTAAGTTCATAGACTTAGTCACTCTCCACCATGTGTTCCAAATCATTATAAACTTTCCTCAACGCGTGTAGCTATCCTACCACAGAACCTATATGCTACCCGACCACTCTCCCATTTTGGTCAGACCCTCTCCTTTAAGCAATTACTCGACTTCTGTTTTCTTACACTTGGCCTTCTAGAAGTTTAACCACCGCAAGACACCTCCCACATGTCCTTCCTCATCCTTCGCTACCCAGCCGTTTCTTTAAATCAAAATCTATCTCTGCAACACTTGGATTAATAGATCGCTACCAACTTTAAACCTCCTCGAAGATCACCTTTCTCGAGCCATCAACACTAGGAACACTGATTCGATTATGAACCACAGCACACAGCGATCTCTGACAGCCGTTTCCCCGACACCATTCCACCATACCCTGCCTCGAAGGCGAATTGAAGAAAACCATAACATCGGCAAACTTAACATATTCAACAAGGACAACTATGCCACATCAAATATGAAAATTTCGCCATGCTCGAAAATACCAAGTCTCGTTACTCCATCAACCTAACCCTGAACATTCATAGTCTGATTACCTTTCCTCTACTGGAAATAAAACGTTGAACCTCTTAATCATGCACTGAGAAAAACCTCCTTTCAAGTCATTCACTGCCCCGACACATAGGCAAGAGTTTTACCATTACATCAATACTATGTGATAACCACTCATGAATCATCATAACAACTAGTGCCCAACTTCAAAACCATAGGAATTACTGATACTGAGCTGAAATGACAGGACATCCTTCTGCAAGGCGACGACCATAGCCCAAGCAATTACGCAGGGAGAAACATCCTGCACCACATCTGTAGTACCATTAAAATTCATCGATTCCCAATTGATAATAAGCGCTTCATGTCACATAAGATTGAGTAGGAAAGAAATAAGGGCATAAGCCTCAAAGGAATAAAATTGCACAATGAGGAATCAAGAAGGGAAGTGCTCCTATCAGCCTTGTAGCCTCTCGAAGATAAGTACAGACGTCTCCGTACCGATCCGCAACACTCTACTAGACTCGTTCATGACTCATGAGACCTAAGTGAACCTAGTGCTCTGATACCAAGTTGTCACGACCCAAATTCCATTAGAGGTCGTGATGGCGCCTAACACCGTTGTCATGCCAGCCAACAATAATTGATTAAATTAATTACTCATTTTAGTATTTTTGAAATCATAATTTCCTTCAATTAAATAGTAAGAGATAGACTTTACAAGGTAATGATAGTATTTTCACAACTACAATACTGAGCAGCCCATAATTACCTTCAAAACCCGGTGTCACAAGTACATGAGCTCAACTAGGAAATATATTAGAAATACAACATCTGTCTAAAAGTACAATTAGATGGGAGAGGGTAGGTAATTCTGATGGAGACTCTGTGTGCTGCGAATTCGCAACATTGGATACAGCTCACCTAAGTCCCCGAAATAGTTGCGCCTCTGCGCCCACAAATCTGTTAGACATATATGCACCTGCACAAAAATGTGCATCAAGTGTAGTATGAGTATGTAAATCAACGCGTACCCAGTAAGTATCAAGTCTAACCTCGAAGAAGTAGTGACGAGGGGTCGACTCCGACACTTACTATGGACTAACAATAAATACAGATATTATACTTAAGCATGGATTGTATGAAACAGCTGTAAACTCAATAACAAGAAGTGAGTGGACAATTCTTTTATTAATAGGAAATTTTTCCAAATTTATTCTCGTCATTTAACAATTTATATCTCAAGCAAAAGAAGCAATATCAATTATAATTGGCTCTAAAGATTTATTATGCGCAAATTATGTCGAGGTCGTACGGCCCGATCCAATATAATATTTAAAATGTGCACTGCCGAGGGTCGAACGGCACGAACCATACATGCATCCATCTGCTACCGAGGCGTTCGGCCCGCTCCACAAATAGAAAATATTTTAAGGAAAATACCAATTCTCAATAACAGTCAAGTGTTCCGTTCACAACTTCAAGTAAGTGAAATTTAATTCTTTTATCAGGTTTCAAAAGACTTAAGCAATTAAGTTAACAAGTAAGGGACAAACATTGTAAGTATAGCATGATATGGGTCCTAGACTACACGGACAATAGCATAATTACTAGCTACGTACGGACTCTCGTCACCTCGTGTATATGTAACCCCCACAAATAGAAGCACATTTTAATTCAATTCACCTATGGGGTTAATTCCCTCTTACAAGATTAGAAAATAGACTTACCTCGCCTCAAAGCCTACTTTCCGGTCCAAGATTATGCTCAAACCCTCAATTTGGTGCCGAACAATCCAAAACTAATCAAATAGTATATAAACTAATCAATACATGTTCAAAATTTCATATTCCAACTATTAAAGTGATTACCCAACCCTAAAATGTAAGATTCCTAAAATTCACCCCCAGGCGCACGTGCCCAGATTCCGGAATTATTTTAAGAAAGATGTTACCCATAACCTCACGAACTCAAATATATGATTTTTACTAAATTTCTTAACCAATTTCGTGGTCAAATCCCATTTTTATTCAAAACCTAGGATTTCATCTAAACCCTTGATTTTACCAAATTTTTACATGTTAATCTACCCATAATCTATGTATTTAACTCATGTTGTGTAGAAATTACTTACCTCAAAGTGCTAGGTGAAAACCCCCCTTCCAAGAGCTCCAAAATCGCCCAAGAGATGAAAGAAAATGAGCTAAATGGACTAAGTCCCGCATTTATTAGAGTTGTGCACAGGTCTCAGATGTCGCATTTGCGACACCTGGTTCGCAAATGCGGCAAACTCATCGCAAATGCGAACCTAGGCTCCCACTGCTAAGGTCGCAAATGCGACCAAAGGGTCGCAAATGCGAACACTGCCAAGGTCGCAAATGCGAACACTGCCCAGCTCAGGGTTCTTCGAAATTGCGAAGCCTTCCTCGCAAATGTGAGGTTCGTAAATGCGAACACATTCTCGCATTTGCGAGACCTGCAACAGCTGCCAAGAAACACCAGAAAAACTGAAGTTTTTCTCATCCTCCCGAACGTCCGAAACTCACCCGAGCCCTCGGGACTTTACACCAAACACCCACACAAGTCTAACAGCATCATACAAACTCGCTCGAGCGATCGACACACTGAAATAACATCAAAAACCATGAATCGGATGCCAAAACACATGGATTAACTTATGAACTCAAAAACTTCTAAAAATACTTCCGCGCGTCCGATTCCTATCAAATCACCCTCGGTCAAACTCTCTTTCCTTCAGTTATTATAATGTTCTATACTTTCAGATAGTGTTTTATCAGTCAGACTTTGTATTCCTATTAGATGCTCATGCACTCAGTGACAACAGGTTTTGGGAGTGTTTATATTTGTATTTGTGAGATTCTTCCACTGAATTTAATTATTATGTTTTCAAATTTAAAAGATATGGTGGTTTATTGAGATTGTCGGCTTGCCTAGTATTGAGATAGGCTCCATCACGACAAGTGAGATTTTGGGTCGTGACAAGTTAGTATCAGAGCCTATCAAATCAACTTGGAATGACGTCAAATTTGGCGTGCAAATCTTAAATGACATTACGGACCTACTCCAACTTCCAGAACTAGAATCCGAACCCGATATCAAAAAGTACACCCTCGGTCAAACTCTCCAAAAACATCAAATTTCTATTTTTCGCCAAATGACCCCGAAACAACCTACGGACCTCTAAATCCACTTCTGGATGCGCCCCTAAGTCCAGAATCACCATACGGAGCTATTCCCAAGCTCAGAATCCCAAACGGGTATCGATAATATTAAAATGCACTTCAACCCAAATTTATGAAATCCTTCCAAAATGCCAACTTTCCACAATAGGCGCCGAAACGCTCCCGGGTCATCCAAAACCCGATACGGACATACGCCCAAGTCCAAAATCATCATACGAACTTGTTGGAACCTTAAAATCCCGATTCCGAGGTTGTTTACTCGAAATCACACCTTAGTAAATACTTCCAACTTAAAGCTTCCGAAATGAGAATTTTCTTTCTAAATCAACTCCGGACTTCCAAAAATTCATTTCCGATCACACGCACAAGTCATAATACCTGAAGTAAAGCTACTCATGGCCTCAAATAGCCGAACGATGTGCTAGGGCTCAAAACGACCGGTCAGGTCGTTACAGCAGGCCTTATAGGCTTTATTATTATATGGATCGGGGTTGCTCGCCTGCAGCAGGCCTTATAGGCTTTATTATTATACGGATCGGGACTGCCCGCCTGTAGTAGGCCATATCGTCTTTATATCATGCTTTGGCTGAAGGAGCCCCTCCAGAGTCTGTACACACACCCAGTGAGCGTAGATGATTATATATTCAGGATGGACTTCCAAGGGCATGGACTTACCTTACTTATTTATATTGTGATGAATTTCCCTGGACATGGATCTTGTCCGTATCATTTACATTTGGGGATAAATTTCCCAGGGCTGGATTGGCCTTATACGGTACTGAGTGACTAATTGTCAATCGATGTGTGTATATATATACGGGATGGAATATCCCAAGGTTGGATTGTCCATATACAGTACTGAGTGGCTGAATGAATTGTGACTAGTAGTACATGAGGTCTTTCCACTGAGATGTCATATTCCTCATATCATGCGGTAATGATCTATTTTTGCTTGTACTGAGTTTAACTGTTGAACTTGAAAAAATACCTACATTTCTGCACCATTATTTATGTCTTGGACTGTACGTGCGGAGCTCATCACTACTTTTAACCCAGAGGTTAGTCTTGTTACTTATTGAGTTGGTTGTACTCATACTACACTCTGCACCTCGTGTGAAGATCCAGGTAATTCCGGACACGGTGACTGTTAGACCTCAATGTGTTACCAGTTGGAGACTATCAAGGTAATTGCTTTGCGTCCGCTGACCTTGTCTCTCTTTCCTTCAATTATTACACTGTTCTATACTTTCAGACAATGTTTTATCAGTCAGACTTTGTATTCCTATTAGATTCTCATACACTCAGTGACACCGGGTTTTAGGATTGTTTATATTTGTATTTGTGAGATTCTTCTACTGAATTTAATTATTATGTTTTTAAATTTAAAAGATATGGTGGTTTATTGAGATTGTCGACTTGCCTAGTATTGAGATAGGCGCTATCACGACAGGTGAGATTTTGGGTCGTGACAAGTTGGTATCAGATCCTAGGTTACATAGGTCTCACGAGTCATGAGCAGGTTTAGTAGAGTCTTGCGGATCGGTACGAAGACGTCTGTACTTATCTTTGAGAGGCTGTCAAAACCTTAGGAAATTTCACTATCTTGTATTCTATCGTGCTTTATTGATTCAGCTTGAAACATAACTCTTTGAATCCCTTCCATGCATTCGTGTGCGTATTTGAGCGATCGGTATCGTCTGTGCATCGCCGGCTTGTGATTCCATGAACGAGGTTCGAGATGAGTATTCTGTGGTTTGGTGATGGGCCAATCTGGAGGACTTGAGGCTAGGGTTAGACCGCGGCTTAAGCTTGATAGTTTTGGTAGTGAGAACTTGTGTGTTTGGACTTATGGGTTCAGTAGTATCCCTATGAGTGGAATTTGTGGCTCAATGAGCGGTTGAATGACTATATGATGAGTATAATGTGAATGCGGGATGTGTTCAGATGGATTGAATGAGACAAATAAAGTTTACTTATGACTCAAAAGTTTGTTATTGTGTACTTGATTCGTGTTTTGATGTGACGTACGATCTTGAGTTGTGTGTGCGTTGAGGGATCCGTCATGTTGTTTAATTGTAGAGCAAAGTAGATTTTCATGTCGTGTTGATGAGTTCAAACTAAGAAATAATAAGTGATTCGGTAGTAATTATGGCTGCAAAAAGGTATAGCAAGATGCCAATTTGAGGCTAAGCAAGTGGGTTATCTCTTGCGGAGTAATCTACGTATGTGTGTTCCTTATAATATTGAGTGGAGGGTTTCTTTTCTCCTAGCGGGATATATGTGTTGAGATTTGAGTTTGGATTAGTTGAGAAAGTTGACTTGATCGTCACGGGGGTAAAGGAGAGCTTAATAGATAATTTGAGGTATTTTATGGTTTGTGTTACCTGAGCTTGTGAAGAATTTTCGTGGAATTTACTGCGGGATTATGTCAATAGTAGAGTATGGGTATGGTGAGTTGTCATATGTTTTGTTATATGGCTTTGAGCCAAGTAGGGGAGTCTGCTCTATGATTTGATTGCACGCTTATGTGCGGTATTGGTTTTGGTCCGAGGCATAATTGTTGATTAATTATGACTTGCAGAGGTTGAGATAGGGATGACTCGAGTAAGAAAAAAAATAAAAAAATTCTTGAATGCGGGTTACATTGCACTTTATGAAAATATGAAAAATCATGAAATGATTAAATTGTTATTTTGAAGGATGTAGTGCGCACAAAGTATGAATTTGATTGGTGGTGTTAAGGCAGGGTTACTTCTTTGGGGGTTGTGGTGCTAATGGGGCTTATGTCTTTCGGCCCGTTTGGGTGGTGCAATTTAGATTTAAGCATAGTGGGTGACTTTTGAAAGGGTTCTAATGGATTCAAAATATATTTATGTCAATTGAAAATGTTTCAAAATTTGTATATCGGCAGAATCAGCGGATGGTGCCAAGACTTAAGGTAATTCTGTATGACTATGGATTCTACATTTTAGTGTAAGAAAGGTAAGAAGAACAATTTTAAATTCACATAAGGTATTTTCAGAGTGAGTGTTACTGTTGCGGTACTTTTGTGGTGCTTAAGAAGAATACAATGGCTTATGGACCTTAGGGCGGTATGGTTTTATGTTAGGATGTCTTGTAGTGAGATATGGGTATGGATCGTAGTGTTCTGACAAGGAGAAGTGTCAACTTGAGGTTAATTAAGAAGAAACTCGAAGTAACTAGGATAACTGGGTAGTAGGATAGACCAGTATGGTAATGGTATGTTCAGTTCTTTTGGGTAATTATGATGTGGTGAGACTTTACAGATATTTTGGTGACCATATTCTTGGGTTTGGTGACCTGCGTGGCTTGGTCGAGTTAGAGGAATTCAGTTCCGATAGCTTGGCTATGTGCAAATGAATTTCAAAGTGTTCTTGATGGTTTCTACCATGGTTTGAGCCGGATATTTTCTACTGGTGTGGGGAACGTGTTGTGTATTATGATTTCCTCCTGGAATGAAGCAAGAGGGAGGTTTCTAACTGACCGAGTATGTAAATTGCTGGTGACTCAGAGTTGATAATGAGAATCTCGTGCTATTCACATGATGGCATAATAGATGTGATGTGTTGTACGGGATTAAGATTTACATGTACAAAGTGGCAGTTTATTCTTGAAGGGAAGGTCATGAATTCTGGGCAGAATGATCAGTTTCATATATTTAGATTAATGTTATAACTTATAATGACTCGGCCGGTCGTTTTGAGTATTACAACCCTGTTTCGTCATTTACTGCTCAATTTATGCTTTACAGTTATTATGTGACTCATCGGGGTGTTTGGTTCGGGTCTGGTGAAGTTATGGGATGAATGGGAACACTTAGTTCCAAGGTTTAAAGCTTAAGTTAAAATAGTCTTCGGATATCGACTTATGTGTAAACGACCCCGGAATAGAGTTTTGATGATTCCAATAGCTCTGTATGGTGATTTTGGACTTAGGAGTGTGTCCGAAAAATTATTTGGAAGCCCGTAGCTAAATTAGGCTTGAAATGGCTAAAATAGAAATTAAAGTTTGGAAGTTTGACCGGGGAGTTGACTTTTTGATATCGGAACCGGAATCCGATTCTAAAAATTGGAATACCTCTGTTATGTCATTTATGACTTGTGTGAAAATTTTGAGGTCAATCGGAATTGAATTGATAGGTTTCGGCATCGAGTGTAGAAGTTGGAATTCGTTAGTTTTCGTTAAGCTTGAATTGGGATGTGATTGGTGATTTTAGTATTGTTTGATGTGATTTGAGATTTCTACTAAGTTCGTATGATGTTTTAGGACTTGTTGGTGTATTTGGTTGAGGTCCCGGGGGCATCGGGTGAGTTTCGAATGGCTAACGGATCAAATTCGGACTTAGAAGAAATCTGAAAGTTTCTGCCTTCTGGTGCAACCGCACCTCCGGAATTTGGCTAGCATGTGCGAGCTCGCAGAAGCGGGAAGGGCATCGCAGGTGCGTAAGGTCCGCAGAAGCGATTCAGCAGAAGCGAGTCAGTAGAAGCGACTCTAAGGTCGCAGAAGCGAAGGCAAGGGGAGCTGGGCAGGACCACAGAAGCGGACAGCTTCTGCGCAGAAGCGAGTCCGCGGAAGCGAAGAAGGCGCAGAAGCGGAAGCATGACCTCAAAAGCGGGACTGCATATGCGGTTAGTTTTCCGCAGAAGTGGAACCCCTGGACAGATTACAAAATAGATGGGTTCCGATATTTTTGTCATTTGGGACATTTCAACCACGATTTTGGGCGATTTTTCAGAGGGAATTCACGGAAAAACTTGAGGTAAGTCACTTGTGATCATTGTTAGACAATAATATTGGATTATCATTCAGTATTTCAACTAAATTACATGTTTTTGAGGTGAAATTAGAAGATTTGGGCCTAGGGATTTCAAAAAAAGAATTTGAGATTTCGAGGTCGACTTGACGTCGAAATTTGGTAAATTTGGTATTGTTAGACTCGTGGTTGAATGGGCTTTCGGATTTTGTAACTTTTGTCGGGTTCCGAGACGTGCGATGTTTGGGTGAAATTTCGGATTTTTATGAAAAATTTATATTTTCATATAAAATTAATTCCTATAATTTTTATTGACTAAATCGGATTATTTTTGGCTAAATTCGAGGCATTTGGAGGCCGATTCGCAAGGCAAAGGCATTGCAGAATAAAGAATTATACGGTTTGAGATAAGTAACAGTTCTAAATTTGTTCCTGAGGATATGAAACCCTGAATTATGTGTTATGTGATTGGTTTTTAGGTGACGCACATGCTAGGTGATGGGAGTGTTGGCGTGCACCGTAGGAATTGTGACTTGGTCAATTCCATGGAACTGTGTAGTTGAATAATATGTTGATATCCGTACATTTTTCACGTATTAGGGAAATCGAACTATAAATAATGTTTAAACCATGTGTTTACACTGTTGGGACCCACAGAGGTCGTGTACTTGTGGAATTATCTGCTAAATTATTGTTTTACACTCAGTCACAGTTTATTTGCACATTTCATCTCAGCCTCTATTTTTCATTATTGATGCATCATATCATTTCTGCTTTGGCTGCTTATCACGATTTTTGAGAGCCCGAGAGACTGGAGAGGTTGATGACTGAGTGAGGCCGAGTGCCTCATTGTAAGGATATTTATGGGATCGGGCTGCACGACGCGGCATGTTTCATTGTTATATGCCATGATTAGCTTGTTATAGTGCTTGGGCTGAAGGAGTCCCTTCGGAGTCTGTACACACCGCCAAGTGAGCGCATGTACCTACTGAGTGCGAGTGCCGAGTGCTGAGTGATTGAGAGGAATGAGTGACTGTGAGGAATGAGTGACTGTGAGGAAAGAGTGACTGTGAAGTTGGAGTGAATGGGAGGACTGAGTGACTGTTACTCTGAAAGTATGCATTGATTTCATTATTGCTTCATTTCAGGTTTCATATATCACTGTTTTGGAAATTTTTGAAACACATTATCTTCTGTTTCAGTCGAAGTTGATATGAAATTACTGTGGAATTTTAAATGTTGAACATGAGAGCATGCCTACCCTTTTTGTGTTGAAAACTATTGTATTTGGACTTAGCTTTGAAGCTCGTCACTACTCTCAGTCCTTATTTATTATTGTTACTTACTGAGTTGGTTGTGCTCATACTACACCCTGCACTTCGTGTGCAGATCGAGGTGATCCCAGACACAGTGGGTGTTGATTCTTTTGCACAGTTGATTTTTCGAAGATTTAGAGGTAGTTGTCGTGTTTCGCAGACCTTGTCTCTCCTTCCCTATCTCCTTGTTTACTGTATTTGGTCCCAAGCTATTATAAACTGTGTTTTCCAGACTTGTAATGTATAGATGCTCATGCACTCAGTGACACCGGGTTTGTGGGAGTGTATTTATATCCAGTATTTGTGGGATTTTCTCTTAAACTTAAATTATTATGTTTTCTGTATTTAAAAGAATCTGAGGGTTATTGATGTTGTCGGCTTGCCTAGTATTGAGATAGGCGTCGTCATGACAGTTAGGATTTTTGGTCATGACAAGTTGGTATCAAAGCCTAGGTTACATAGGTCTCTTGAGACATGAGCAGGTTTAGTAGTCTTGCGGATCGGTACGGAGATGCATGTACTTATCTTCAAGAGGTTGTCGAACCCTTAGGAAAATTTCACCTTCTTGTATTCTGTCGTGCAAAATTTGCTGATTTCGAAAACTAAATTTATGTTATTCTATTCTCTCACAGATGGTGAGGACACATACTACCGGATCGGACATTCAGCCACCAGTTAGGGTCGCGAGAGGCTGGGGCCGAGGTGGAGGTCGAGGTGGAGGTCGAGGTGTAGTTCATACATCAGTTGGAGCAACACCTATAACACCACCAGTTGCTCCAGCTCAGGAGCATATTCCAGAAATATTTGAGCCGGCTGGACCAGCTCAGGCACCAACTGCACCTATTGTGATTCCAGGATGCTCTAGCACAGATATTGATAGTTTGCACTGGCCTTGCTCAGGTGGTTTCGGCTCAGGCCGCACCAGCCACTTCTCAGGCCGAGGGAGGTACTCATACCCATGTTGCCCATACTCTAGAGTAGGTAGTCCAGAGACTTCAGATACCATGGGCATTACCAGCCCAGCCGACTGTAGTTGCTCAGGCCCCGGTAGTCCCCGTTATGGAAGATGATGAGCAAAGGAAACTTGAGAGATCTGGATAAGTGCCAGCGAATGCTTCAGACAGCGGATATTCTGGAGAACAGTGGGGTCTCATTTACTACTTTTCAGTTTTTTGGGGTTGCCTTCAAATGGTGGGAGGCATATGAGAGGCACAGGCCGATCGGTGCGGCACCACTTACATGGAAGGAGTTCTCCGATCTCTTTTTGGAGAAGTTTGTGCCGCAGTCTCGTAGGGAGGAGTTGCGCAGACAATTTGAGCGGCTTCAGCATAATGGAATGTCTGTGACCCAGTACGAGATGAGGTTTTCTGAGTTGACTCGTCACGTAGTCTAGTTGGTTCCCACTGATAGGGAGAGGATTAGGAGGTTCATTGATGGCCTCACATATTAGCTTCTGTTACTTATGAAAAGGGAGAGGGTATCTGGTGCTACTTTTGATGAGGTAGTAGACATTGCTCGGCAGATAGAGGTAGTCCGTAGTCACGAGCATAGTGAGAGGGAGGCCAAGAGGCCTCGTGGACTAGGTGATTTCAGCGGTGTTCCTTCAGAGGAGTCAGTTTTACCGCGGCAGGGGTCGTCCTTACAGGCATGCTCAAACGGGTCGTCCAGTTCACCGTGGTGTATCATCCAACCATGGTTCATACAATTCTCATCAGGTTCAGCCATCGCTCGGTCCCCTTCCAGCCCAGAGTTCATCCCGTGCCCCTTCAGTTCAGGGTTTATTTGCATTGGGTGCTTCAAGCAGTTATTCTGGTTCTCGGGCCCCGATTCAGTCCGCACTACTACCAGTACCGGGGAGCTGCTTTGAGTGCGTGGAATTTGGGCATATGTGGAGACACTGTCCTCATCGCCTGGGAGGTCCGGTGCAGCAAAGGAGTCAGACTACGACTTCAGCACCTGTTACTTCACCACCCACCCACCCAGCTCGGGGTGGGGCTCAGTTAGCTAGGGGTCGCCCAAGAGGGGGAGGCCGATCAAGTGGCGGTCAGGCCCGATTCTATGCTTTTCCAACTAAGCCAGATGTTGTTGCTTCAGATGTAGTGATCACAGGTACTGTTTCAGTTTGCCACAGGGAGGCTTCTATATTATTTGACCATGGTTCCACTTATTCGTATGTATCATCGTATTTTGCCCATTATCTGGATATGCCCCATGAGTTCTTAGTTTCACATGTTCGTGTATCTATGCCGGTGGGCGATACTATTACTGTAGACGTGTGTATCGGTCGTGTGCGGTAACTATTGGGGGGCTGGAGACTAGAATTGATCTTTTATTACTCAGTATGGTTGATTCTGGGTATGGATTGGTTGTCTTCATGTTATGCTATTCTGGACTGTCACGCAAAAATCGTGACATTAGCAATGCCAGGGTTTCCTAAGGTCGAATGGAGAGGTTCGCTAGATTATGTTCTCAACAGGATAATCTCTTATTTGAAGGCCCAACGTATGGTTGGGAAGGGGTGTTTGTCATATTTGGACTTTGTGAGAGATGTTGATGCAGATACTCCTACTATTGATTCACTACCGGTCGTGCGAGACTTTCCGAATATATTTCATGCAGACCTGCCGGGTATGCCACCCGACAGGGATATTTATTTCGGTATTGACTTGGTGCCGGTCACTCAACCCATTTCGATTCCTCAGTATCGTATGGCACCAGCTGAATTGAAATAATTGAAAGAGAAACTTCAGGAACTCCTTGACAAGGGGTTTATTAGGCCTAGTGTGTCACCTTGGGGTGTATCGATTTTGTTTGTGAAAAAGAAAGATGGTACTATGCGTAAGTTCATTGATTACAGACAACTGAACAAAGTTACAATCAAGAACAAATATCCTTTGCCGCGTATTGATGATTTATTTGACCAACTTCGGGGAGCGAGGGTATTCTCCAAAATTGATTTGCGATCGGGGTATCACCAATTGAAAATTCAGGATTCGGATATTCTAAAGACGGCATTCAGGACTTGTTATGGTCACTATGAATTTCTCGTGATGTCTTTTGGACTAACTAACACCCTAGCATCATTTATGCACTTGATGAATAGAGTATTTCAGTTGTATCTTGACTTATTTGTAGTGGTATTTATTGATGATATCCCGATGTACTCACGTAGCCAAGAGGAACATGCACAACACTTGGGTATTGTACTACAGAGGCTGAGAGAGGAGAAACTTTATGCCAAATTTTCTAAGTATGAGTTCTGGATCAGTTCGGTGGCATTCTTGGGGAACATAGTGTCCAGTGAAGGAATTAAGGTGGATCCGAAGAAAATAGAGGCAGTCCAGAGTTGGCCCATGCCATCTTCAGCTACTGAGATTTGGAGTTTTCTCGGCTTGGCCGGTTATTATCGTCGCTTTGTGATTGCCTCACCTCTAACTAAATTGACCTAGAAAGGTGCTCCGTTTAGGTGTCGTATGAGTGTGAAGAGAGATTTCAGAAGCTCGAGACGGCTTTGACTACAGCCCCAGTATTGGTGTTACCTGTAGGTTCAGGGTCTTGTACTGTGTATTGTGACGCGTCGCGTATTGGTCTCGGCGCAGTGCTGATGCAAGACGGTAGAGTGATTGCCTATGCGTCCAGACAGTGAAAGGTACATGAGAAGAATTATCCGGTCCACGACCTTGAGTTAGCAGCTATTGTTCACGCCTTGAAGATTTGGCGACATTATTTGTACGGTGTCCATTGTGAGGTTTATACCGATCACCGGAGTCTACAGCATCCATTTAAATAGAAGGATCTTAATTTGCGGCAACGGAGGTGGTTGGAGCCGCTTAAGGATTATGACATTACCATTCTTTTATCATCCCGGAAAGTCCAATATGGTGGCCGATGCCTTGAATCGTAAGGCGGAGAGTTTGGGCAGCTTAGCATACTTATCGGTAGCAGAGAGGCCTTTAGCCTTGGATGTTCAAGCCTTGGCCGACAGGTTTGTCAGATTGGATATTTCTGAGCCGAGCCGAGTTTTGTCCCGCGTGGTTTCTAAGTCTTCTCTTTATGACCGTATCAGAGAACGTCAGTATGATGATCCTCATCTGTTTGTCCTTAAGGGCACGGTTCAGCACGGTGATGCCAAGGAAGTCACTATTAGAGATGACAGTGTATTATCGATGCAGGGCAGGCTATGTGTGCCTAATGTAGATGGCTTGCATGAGTTGATTCTCCAAAAAGCTCATAGTTTGTGGTACTCTATTCATCCAGGTGTCACGAAAATGTATCAGGATTTGAGGCAGCACTATTGGTGGAGGCGAATGAAGAAAGATATAGTTGGGTTTGTAGCTCGGTGTTTAAATTGTCAACAGGTGAAGTACGCGCATTAGAGACCGGGCAGATTGCTTCAGAGACTTGAAATTCCAGAATGGAAATGGGAGCGTATTACCATAGATTTCATAGCTGGGCTCCCACGAACCTTGAGAAAGTTTGATGTTGTTTGGGTGATTGTAGATCGGTTGACCAAATCCGCATATTTTATTCCAGTTGGTACTAATTATTCTTCAGAGTGGTTGGCTGAGATTTATAACCACGAGATTGTTCGCCTACATGATGTGTCGGTGTCCATAATTTCAAATCGGGGTACGCAGTTTACATCATAGTTTTGGAGGGCAGTACAGCGAGAATTAGGTACACAAATTCAGCTGAGTATAGCATTTCACCCTCAGACGGACGGACAGTTCGAGTGCACTATTTAGATATTGGAAGATATGCTACGCGCTTGTGTTATAGATTTTGGGGGTTCTTGGGATCAATTTCTGCCACTGGCAGAGTTTGCTTACAATAACAGCTACTAGTCGAGCATTCAGATGGCTCCGTATGAGGCTATGTATGGGATACGGTGCCAGTATCCGGTGGGTTGGTTTGAGCCGGGTGAGACTAGGCTATTGGGTACTGATTTAGTTCAGGATGCTTTGGAGAAGGTTAAATTGATTCAGGAGCGGCTTCGCATGGCGCAGTCTAGATAGAAGAGTTATGCCGACCGGAAGGTCCGTGATGTTGCTTACATGATTGGGGAGAAAGTTCTACTCAAGATTTCACCCATGAAGGGTGTGTTGAGGTTCGGGAAGAAGGGCAAATTGAGCCCTCAGTATATTGGGCCTTTTGAGATACTTAAGAAGATTGGAGAGGTTGCTTATGAACTTGCTTTGCCACCTAGTCTATCAAGTGTTCATCCAGTGTTTCATGTATCAATGCTCCGGAAGTATGTCGGGGATCCGTCGCATGTTTTGGATTTTAGCACAGTGCAGTTGGATGGTAATTTGACTTATGATGTGGAGCCGGTAGCCATTTTAGACTGGCAGGTTCGAAAGTTGAGATCAAAGAACATAGCTTTAGTGAAAGTGCAGTGGAGAGGCCAGCCAGTCGGAGAAACTACTTGAGAGACAGAGCGGGATATGAGGAGCAAATATCCACACCTATTTGAGACTCCAGGTATAATTCTAAACCCGTTCGAGGATGAACGTTTGTTTAAAAGAGGGAGAATGTAACGACCCGGCCGGTCGTTTTGAGTATTACAATTCCGTTTCCCTATTTACTGCTCAATTTATGCTTTACAGTTGTTATGTGACTCGCCGGGGTGATTGATTTAGGTCCGGTGAGGTTATGGAATGAATGGGAACACTTAGTTCCAAGGTTTAAAGCTTAAGTTAAAATAGTGTCCGGATGTCGACTTATGTGTAAATGACCCCGGAATAGAGTTTTGATGATTCTAATAGCTCTGTATGGTGATTTTGGACTTAAGAGTGTGTCCGAAAAATTATTTGGAAGCCCGTAGCTAAATTAGGCTTGAAATGGCTAAAATAGAAATTAAAGTTTGGAAGTTTGACCGGGGAGTTAACTTTTTGATATCAGGGTCGGAATCTGATTCTGAATATTGGAATACCTTCGTTATGTCATATATGACTTGTGTGAAAAATTTGAGGTCAATCGAAATTGAATTGATAGGTTTCGGCATCGAGTATAAAAGTTGGAACTCGTTAGTTTTCATTAAGTTTGAATTGGGGGGTGATTGGTGATTTTAGCATTGTTTGATGTGATTTGAGGTTTCGACTAAGTTCGTATGATGTTTTAGGACTTGTTGGTGTATTTGGTTGAGGTCCCGGGGGCCTCAGGTGAGATTCGGATGGTTAACTGATCAAATTCGGACTTAGAACATATCTGAAAGTTTCTGCCTTCTGGTGCAACCGCACCTGCGGAATTTGGCTCGCAGTTGCGAGCTCGCAGAAGCGGGATGGGCATTGCAAGTGTGTAAGGTACGCAGAAGCGAGTCAGCAGAAGTGACTCTAAGGTCGCAGAAGCGGAGGCAATGAGAGCTGGGCAGGACCGCAGAAGCGGACAGCTTCTTCGCAGAAGAGAGTTCGCAGAAGCGAAGAAGGCGCAGAAGCGGCAGCATGACCGCAAAAGCGGGACCCCATATGCGGTTAGTTTACTGTAAAAGCGGAACCTCTGGACAGATTACAAAACAGAGGGGTTCCAACATTTTTGTCATTTGGGACATTTCAAGCACGGTTTTGGGCGATCTTTCAGAGGGAATTCACGGGAAAACTTGAGGTAAGTCACTTGTGATCATTGTTAGTCAATAATATTGGATTATTATTGAGTATTTCGACTATATTACATGTTTTTGAGGTGAAATTAGAAGATTTGGGCCTAGGGATTTGAAAATAAGAATTTGAGCTTTCGAGGTCGACTTGAGGTCAAAATTTGGTAGATTTGGTATGGTTAGACTCGTGGTTGAATGGGCTTTCGGATTTTATAACTTTTGTCGGGTTCCGAGACGTACAATTTGGGTGAAATTTTGGATTTTTATGGAAAATTTGTATTTTCATATAAAATTAATTCCTATAATTTTTATTGACTAAATCAGATTATTTGTGGCTAGATTCGAGGCATTTGGAGGCCGATTCGCGAGGTAAAGGCATTGCAGAATAAAGAATTATACGGTTTGAGGTAAGCAACAATTCTAAATTTGGTCCTGAGGGTATGAAACCCCAAATTATGTGTTATGTGATTATTTTTGAGGTGACGCACATGCTAGGTGATGGGCGTGTGGGCATGCACCGTAGGTATTGTGACTTGGTCAATTCCATAGAACGGTGTAGTTGAATAATCTGTTGATATCCGTACATTTTTCACGTATTAGAGAAATCGAACTATAAATCATGTTTAAATCATGTGTTTACACTGTTGGGATCCACAGAGGTCGTGTACTTGTGGAATTATCTGCTAAATTGCTATTTTACACTCAGTCACAGTTTTATTTGCACATTTCATCTCAATCTCTATTGTTCATTATTGATGCATCATATCATTTTTTTGGGCTGCTTATCACAATTTGTAAAAGCTCGAGAGGCTGAGAGGTTGATGACTGAGTGAGGCCGAGGGCCTGATTGTGAGGATATTTATGGGATCGGGCTGCACGCCGTGGCATGTTTCATTGTTATATGCCATGATTAGCTTGTTATAGCGCTTGGGCTGAAGGAGCCCCTCCGAAATCTGTACACCCCCCCTAGTGAGCGCATGTACCTACTGAGTGCGAGTGCCGAGTGCTAAGTGATTGAGAGGAATGAGTGACTGTGAGGAATGAGTGACTGTGAGGAAAGAGTGACTGTGAGGTTGGAGTGAATGGGAGGACTGAGTGACTGTTACTCTGAAAGTATGCATTGATTTCATTATTGCTTCATTTCAGGTGTCATATATCACTGTTTTGGAAATTTCTGAAACATATTATCTTCTGTTTCAGTCGAAGTTGATATGAAATTACTGTGGAATTTTAAATGTTGAACAAGAGAGCATGCCTACCCTTTTTGTGTTGAAAACTATTGTATTTGGACTTAGCTATGAAGCTCGTCACTACTCTCAGTCCTTATTTATTATTGTTACTTATTGAGTTGGTTGTATTCATACTATACCCTGCAATTCGTGTGTAGATCTAGGTGATCCCAGACACAGTGGGTGTTGATTCTTTCGCATAATTGATTTTTTGGAGATTCAGAGGTAGCTGTCGTGTTTCACAGACTTTGTCTCTCCTTCCCTATCTCCTTGTTTACTGTATTTGGTCTTCGACTATTATACACTGTATTTTCCAGACTTATAATGTATAGATGCTCATGCACTCAGTGACACCGGGTTTTTGGGAGTGTATTTATATCCAGTATTTGTGGGATTTTCTCTTAAACTTAAATTATTATATTTTCCGTATTTAAAAGAAAGTGTGGGTTATGATGTTGTCGGGTTGCCTAGTATTAAGATAGGCGCCATAACAACGGTTAGGATTTTGGGTCGTGACATAAACGCTCGGTAGTCCCTAAGAAGGGTGCGTATTTCAGGAAGCGTGTTGTGTTTTGACTTACGGATGTTCATCGGTACTGCGGTACTCACCTGGGTGATAGGCTGATGATATTCCAATTATTGCTATGCGGCACTGAAGAATTATGGAAGTATTCCTAGTGGGATGATCATGCATGAAGAGTGTGATAGTCATTCGAGTGCTGGAGTTGTGATCAGTTACGGTGGTTCATGTGTTCTATGAATTTGGGGGACTAGGAGTTCTCAGAAGCAAATTGTTTCATGGTTGCGACTTGGTTGAGGTGAGTATTTTATTTAAACTCAGTGGAGGCACTAATTGCGTTAATTATTTGTGATAGTTGCGCGCCACGAGTGCGTACATATGGGAGGTTTGAGCCATATGCGGACATCGGGGAAAGTATTCATACTCGGAAGAATGCTTAGGCAAAGATATGCCTAGAGTTGACTGTTACGCGTAAAGTTATTAGTTATAACGTTTCTCGTATTCGTACCTTTGTTGAGAACTATCTGGACTACACTTGAGGTTATAAAGAGGCTAATTCCCTGAATAAATTGGGTAGTTACTATTTTTGCGTTAACTTGCTGATTTGAGTGGTGATAGCACACTTTGTACTTGCCTACTCTATGGCGTGTTATTTATACAAGTCCAGGAGCATGAGAATCTTAATTCATTTATCATATACATGTGTACTTATTTGATTTCTCCTATATGATATGCTTGGACTGGATGCTTGTGACCATGCCAGACGGATTATATTATTGGCACGTGAGTTGTCCGTGCGGATCCATATACTGATATTATTGGCACATGAGTTATTCGTGCGGGTCCAGATATTGATACTATAGCACGTGAGTTGTCTGTGCGAGTGATGTTAATGTAATCTCTAGAAGAGATGGTTACTGTTATTAAATTCGTGTGTCTTGGTTATACTATATATAATGAGCTTATAGCATTGCAGTTGTGGTGGTGCTTGTTGAACTTGCAATACGGTTCTCTAATTTGAGACATCTTTCATTTTGGGTACAAGGTTGCGCAGTTGTGGCTTGAGTTATATTGGTATGGCATGCTAGTAAGATAGTTGTGTTTAATAATATATGGTCATTGGACCTAGAATAGGTACTATCAGATTTTATTATGGTATATTGGGAGGATAATATTGAAAGTCGTCTTAGAAAGTGATTATGATTCTGGTTGGGGCAAGAAAGCTCCATGACTTGTTGATCTGATAAGGGGTTATGAGATTCCATGTGTTTCTTTCATTATTAGTAGTGTACGAAGGTTTTAGAATGAGGTTTTGTTTGATATAGGGTTTAATACCAGTACCAGGTTGATTTTGAGTAATTACTGTGATCGAGAATGGTGTTGTGAGTATGCGAGTTGCGTAGTATGTTATGTGATTATATCTGGAGTTATGGCCATGGCTTGAGACAGTTTTTTCCGACTTATACAATATATAAATGTGAGATTCGGGTCTTGAAAAGAAATTCTAAATGTTGGAAATTGAATTCCAGGGTTTATGGGCTAAGGTTGAAGTAATGATCTTCAATTACGTGGTATTGTCAGGTCTATATGGAATAGGGTGGTGTAGGATCACCCCCGGGTGTGTGCGTGGTAAGAGGAATAGTGGTGTGATGGCTTGAAAACAACTCTTGGCACGTTCGAGGACGAACGTATGTTTAACTGGGGGAGAATGTAACGACTCGGCCGGTCGTTTTGAGTATTTCAGCCTCGTTCCCCCATTTATTGCTCAATTTGTGCTTTATAGTTGTCATGTGACTTGCCAGGGTGATTGGTTCGGGTCCGGTGAGGTTTTGAAATGAATTGGAACACTTAGTTTTAAGGTTTAAAGCTTAAGTTAAAATAGTGACTGGATATCGACTTATGAGTAAATGACCCTGGAATAAAGTTTTGATGATTTCAATAGCTCCGTATGGTGATTTTGGACTTAGGAGCGTGTCCGAAAAATTATTTGGAGGCCCTTAGCTAAATTAGGCTTGAAATAGCTAAAATAAAAATTTAAGTTTGGAAGTTTGACCGGGGAATTGACTTTTTGATAACGGAGTCGGAATCTAGTTCTAAAAATTTTCATAGCTCCATTATATCATTTATGACTTGTGTGCAAAATTTGAGGTTAATCGGAATTGATTTGTTTGGTTTCGGCATCGAATGTAGAAGTTGGAAATTCTTAAGTTTCATTAACATTGAATTGGGGTATGATTCGTGGTTTTAGCGTTGCTTGATGTGATTAGAGGTTTCGTCTAAGTTCGTATGATATCTTAGGACTTGTTGGAGTATTTGGTTGAGGTCCCGAGGGCCTCAGGTGAGTTTCGGATGGTTAACGGATCGAAATTTGGACTTAAACAGCTGTTGGAATTTTTCTGATGCATGTATCTGGTTTCCTTCAGTCAGGGGCAGCGTACGGGGGTAGCGATCGGGGCAGCGTTCGCGACCGGGGGCAGCCTGGACAGAAACTTTAAGTTATAAAAAAAGGGGGGGACTTCGTCCCATTTTCTATTTTTGACAAATTGGAGCTTGGACACATAATTGAATGGGTTGTCGATTTTGTAAGTTTTGTCAGATTCTGAGACGTGGGCCCCACAGGTAATTTTTGAGTTAAATTTCGGATTTTTATTGAAAAATTAGTATTTTCATATAGAATTAATTCTAATGATTTGTATTGACCGAATTGAATTAACTATGACTAGATTTGAGGCTTTCAGAGATCAACTCGCGAGGCAAGGGCATAGCGGAGTAAAAAATTATACGGTTTGAGGTAAGTAACATTTCTAAACTTGGTTTTGAGGGTATGAATCCCCGAATTTGGTGTTATATAAATTGATTGGAGGTGATGCACACGATAGGTGATGAGCGTGTAGACATGCACCATAGAAATTGTGATTTGAATAAATCTTGTGAAGTTGTAAAATTAAAGAATCATGTTATTATCTGAACATTTTCCACGTGTTAGGGAAATTGAGTTGAGACTCTTATTAAAGATCATGTTTAGGCCAAGTGCCAATATTTTGGGACCCATGGGGTCGTGTTGCTGTTGAATTAATTATTTTAAAAATATACATTTCACACTTAGTCATATTTGTCCATTTTGAGGATAATTATGGGATCGAGCTGTCCGCCTGCAGCAGGCCTTATAGGTTTTATTATTATATGGATCGGGGCTACCGCCTGCAGCAGGCCTTATAGGATTTATTACTATATAGATCGGGACTGCCCGCCTGCAGTAGGCTATATCGGCTTTATATCACGCCTGGGCTGAAGGAGCCCCTCCGGAGTCTGTACACACACCCAATGAGCGTAGATGATTATATATTCATGATGGATATCCCAGGGCATGGACTTGCCTTATTTATATTGTGATATTGTGATGAATTTCCTTCGACATGGATCTTGTCCATATCATTTACATTTGGGGATAAATTTTTCAGGGCTGGATTGGTCTTATATGGTATTGAGTGACTGAATGTCAGTCGATGTGTGTGTGTGTGTGTGTGTGTGTGTGTGTGTGTGTATATATATATATATATATATATATATATATATATATATATATATATATATATACGGGATAAAATATCCCTAGGCTGGATTGGCCATATACAGTACTGAGTAACCGAATGAATTGTAACCAGTAGTACATGAGTTCTTTCTACTGAGATATCATATTCCTCATATCATGCAGTATTGATCTGTTTTTGCTTGTACTGAGTTTAACGGTTGAACTTGAAAGCATGCCTACATTTCTGCACCATTATTTATGTATTGGACTGTACCTGCAGAGCTCATCACTACTTTCAGCCCAGAGGTTAGTCTTGTTACTTATTGAGTTGGTTGTACTCATACTACACTCTGCACCTCGTGTGCAGATCCAGGTGCTTCCGAACATGGCGACTGTTAGACCTCAGTGTGTTACCAGTTGGAGACTATCAAGGTAGCTGCTTGGCATCCGCTGACCTTGTCTCTCTTTTCTTCAGTTATTGTACTGTTCTATACTTTTAGATAGTGTTTTATCAGTTAGACTTTGTATTCCTATTAGATGTTCATGCACACAGTGACACCGAGTTTTGGGAGTGTTTATATTTGTATTTGTGAGATTCTTCCGCTAAATTTAATTATTATATTTTCAAATTTAAAAGATATGGTGGTTTATTGAGATTGTCGCGTTGCCTAGTATTGAGATAAGCGTCATCACGACATGTGAGATTTTTGGTCGTGACAATAAAATAATGCACAACTAAAATTTAACTAAATTCATCATCTATGCATAGTTCGAGTCACCCCAAGAGCAAGGTAGGGAGTTCTTGGAGGGAGGGAGCCGAGGATCTATCGGAAATAGCCTCTCTACCCCAGGGTAGGGGTAAGGTCTGCGTACACACTACCCTCCCAGGACCCCACTAGTAGGAATATACTGGGTTGTTGATGTTGTTGACATCATCTATGCATATTCAAAAGATATTTAATACAATTACTATGAGAAGAATAATTTTTATCTTTTAAACAAATATTGTATTTTATTTTAATGTCAATGTACATATTTCTAATCGATAGACACTATACACACGTGCAGCGTACGTATACTAAAACTAATTCTCAAAATGATCGATCGGGTTGTTACCAGACTCAAATCCAATCACCTTGCATATGCAATTTTTGAATAATTTCCATGGCGGACGAGAAGAAAATAATGTAATGAAGCACTTTTATTCCATGATAGAAACGAATTAATTGAGAAACTATTGAAACTTGAAGAACACAATGAAGAATGTCAATGTTGAAAACCACGTGGTTGCAAACGAAAATTATATGGCAGTAGCACCTTTTTGCCTTTGTCATATAAAACTATTAAATTAGTATATCCAGTACAAAGTCTTTCAGGTTAAAGTTGTAAAAATTGGATTCCATAACAATGTACTGAAATTGAAAAAAAAAAAAACGAAAAGAATATTATATCAGTAACCCACTATAGGATCTTGGAGATTTAAGTTGCAAAAATTGAGCTCCAAGATAATATACGGAGTCCTAAAAAAGTGAAAAGAATGAAGAATTGGGTCTCTACCTTATTTTAGGCTGGAGATATTTTTGTTCAAACACTATTATCATATAAAAAAAATGACTAAATTTTAATTAATTTTAAATATGTGGTTTATTTTCAACTAGCAGTCAGAAAAGTGACTGTTTATGAGTTTTGTAACCGGTGTGGCCCAGCTAACAGCATCATGGCCACTTCTTTTGGGGAGTTTTTCCTATATATATATATATATATATATATATATATATATATATATATTATGATAGGAACTTATTAATTTATTTTCTCTAGGTTTTGTAATTTTCAAAAAGTATTTAGGTTTTTCTTACAAATTGTATACATTCTCCCCTTAAAAAGCTCTCATCTCATGATTAATACCTTCAATTAAGGGATTCAGTTATATTCTTTCCCTTTTTCACACTTCTCCTCATTTCAAGTGTCCTAATTTTTTTAGTATGCAGATCTCCTCTTCTCTCTCTTCGATAGTTGCACGTCTTCAACAAGAAGCTAGTAATTTTGCTTCAGTTGTTGAATGATTTTGGTTGGAACCTTCAAATACTGAATATAATGCCATACTACATATTCTATGTTCCTATTATCCTTATAATATTAGGAAAGTGATACATAATCTAACAAATCCAATAATACATAACTGATTTCCATAATAGATACCAAAAAGATACTTTTTCTTTGCAGTTATAAATCTATACACACGGCATAGAATGTCATGAGATGGCAAAAAAAATCAGTTGCTAGAAGTTTCTTCAATAATTCAAAAATTGTTAAACTCTAGCAAAATTATTACTAATAGGATAATGGCTCATACACAATCCAAATGTGAAATTGATCACAAACATATAATTGTTTATCACCATATACAATTATCATACATTTATGATATAACTTCTGCAACAATTATGATACAAATACAATTATGATACAATCGTGATACAATTCTGATCTTCAACTTTTTCAAGTTTAAATCACAACTCTAAACTTAAATTCTGATAAAATATTGTATTAGTATTGTATTAGGTATTATTTTACATATTGATATATTAGATACAAGTCAAATACAACTTTAATACAATAGTGATACAATTATAATACAATTATCATACAATCGTGATACAAATCAGAAACTTTTCTTCTTCGAGTTTCAATATGAAATTTTATCTAAAAATAACTTTAAACTTAACCAATCTCCCTCATAATTGAGATATAAACTCCAATTTATATTCTCAATCGTCTGCAAGAACACCCAATTCAAACAAATCACAAATTTATAAAACTAAAATGTTGAATTCAAAGCTTCGAAACTTTTTAATGATTCTCAATGGAAAAATCTTTGCTACTGTAATTTTAGAGATAATGTCGATGAATTTGTGTGAAGAGGATGAGAACAATTCACAATTTTGTAAAACCCAAATGTTGAATTCAAAGCTTCGAAACTTTTTAATGATTATCAATGGAGAACTCTTTGCTACTGCAATTTTAGAGATAATATCGATGAATTTGTGTAAAAAAGATAATATTTGGATTAATTTGTATGAAAGAGAGAAATATTTCAAAATCTTTTTGAAAATGGGATGAAAACGTGATTTTAGGGGCTTTGTATAACTGATATACATGAGAGTGAAGGGGGCTAACGTGGGGGAGGGGAGAGGGAAGGGTTGTATCAGTTACATCCTAGTTTTAAGGATGCTCTCTTTATTAAGGTTTTGTATATAAATTGTAAATATAGATAGAGAATATAATTTTTAAGAACTTAAAGAAAAGTGGTAAATAAGTTTTTATTATAGTATAGTTAGGTAAATTTTTTCTTTTTTTGTGATCTTTACACAAATAACTGGTGGAATATATTATTTATTTTTTTAGCTAGCATACATATATTATATACTGATTATATACAGTTATACATATATTATAAATAAATTATATACATAGTAATTATATGCCAATTTTTTAAAATATAAACAATTAAGTAGGCGACTATTTAAGTTAATTCTTCTGGTCAGGTCGGTCTAACCCAATTGACGCCTTGTGTATATCTAGTGTCCACCAAGAAAATCCGAAAAATAAAGACGGACTCATTTGTATCTTAAAAAAATTGTGAAATAAAAACAACGACTTTTACATTTTTCTATTCCCAAAATATCCGTCTAATTACAAAATTGTTCCTTCTACTCTATTTTTATTTTTCTAGTACCCCTTTTAAATTTTGATATATGTGTTATAAATAAAAAACTAGAAGAAAATAAATTATAGACAAGAATATAGAGAGACTGATATATTATTCAATTTCAAACTAATATACAAAATGAATTGGTTTACCTTCCTATTTATGGATGCCATGACCCAAAATCCACTATAGGTCGTGATGGCGCCTAACGCTACCGTCAGGCAAGCCAACGGTGATTGATCAACACTACTAAAAATTCGAAAAAAATCGTCCAAAATAACCGACCAAAGTGGGTCAGTAATGGCCAATAACTGTCCAAAACGCGACCATTTACCTGTTGACGGTATTTTGAAGGTCGGAAGGGCATACCGACCAACTTGGTCGGTCAATTAAATTCAAAAAAAATATTGTCGAAAAATCAACCAAAGTTGGTCGGTTTTTTCCGACCAAAGTTGGTCGGTATTTTAATTATGTAATTAAAAAATGCACCATCTGGGAATCGAATCGGGGTCTGTACTGTGGTCGAATACTACTCTACCATTAGACCATTGGTGTATTTTATTTTAAGACTGTCTTTTATTTCATTTATACTCTTTAATTGTATTTTTGTACGAAAATAACCGGCCAAAGTTGGTCGGTTTTATTAAAAAATAAAATTACCGACCGAATTTTGTCGGTTTTTTAAAATGACCGGCCGAATTAACCGATCGATTTTGGTCGGTTTTTTTAATATTAATTTTAATATATTTTAAATAAAAAACAGACCAAAGTTGGTCGGTTTCTTGAAAAATAAATTTTGCGGGACTCAAAAATAATTTCTCGCATTTTTGCGCCAAAGAAAACCGACCAAAGTTGGTCGGATTCGTAAAAAAAAAAAAATTAAAAAAAAATATTTTGAAAAACCGACCAACTTTGGTCGATTTTTTGGCCAGTTTTTTGACCGACCAAAATTGATCAGTCGACCGTGGTCGGTGTTTGCCGAATTTCTAGTAGTGTAATTTAATTACTCATTTTATTATTTTAAAATCATAATTTTTATTAATTAAATAGTATGAAATAGAATTTACATGAATTACAATAATCAACAACCCGTAGGAACCCCAAAAACCCGGTGTCACAAGTGCATGAGTATCAACTAGGAAATATAATAAAATACAACATCTGTCTGGAATACAAATTAGAGAGGAGAATATAAATAACTCTGATGGAAATTCTGCAGGCTGCGGATCGTAACATGAAATGTAGCTCACGGTAAAGTCGTTGCAATAGCCGCGCCTATGCGCCTAAAAGACCACCAAACATATATGTACTAGCACAATGAGTACAATAAGTGTAGCATGAGTATATAAATCAATGCGTACCTAGTAAGTATCTAGCCTAACCCCAGAGAAGTAGTGACGAGGGATCGACATCAACACTTACTAGTGGTCCAATAAAACAGATACAATAAAAGTAAGTTGATGTGAGTCAGGGTAAATAAATAAAATAACAAGTGAAAATGCGTGGTGCAGTCTCCTCTCATCAATAACTCAAGCTCCCAGCTAATAGATACCTCCTTATATATATATATATATATATATATATATATATATATATAAAGGACCACACCAGATAGGTCGTCACAATTCAAATTAGGAAAACTCACAAACACACTGGCTTCTTGCCAATTATTACGCACAATTTCATAAGAATATTTTATAGAAATGCCGAGGCATACGGCCCGATCCGTCATAATATTGCCGAAATATAGATACATCTATTGTATTGCCGAGGCGGACGGCCCGCTCCCATGAGAGTGGTATAAAATCATGCCGAGGCGTACGACCCGATCCATCGTAATGTGCACACTGCCGAGGGTCGAACGGCACGAAGCATAGATGTATCTATCTTGCCGAGGTGAACGGCCCGATCCCATTAGAATAAGAAGCTTTGACGGGTCCTCAACCCCACTCACGAATAGTCATGTGAGTTATAGATTTTTAAGGAAATTTTACGATGAGAACGCATAACGCGGAAGAATTTCGAAGGAGAGTACAATTAATTTGCGGCTTATCATGAAGCCCGTTAAATCTCAACAATAGCAAGTTCATCACTCTACACAAGTCTAGTCTCAAGTCGTAATGTAAAATAAAGGAATTTAATAGGCAAGAGACAACTCAAATAGTACAGTTATAGCATGGCGGGAACCTAAGTCTACCCGGACATAACATGAATCTAGCTACGTACGAACTCTCGTCACCTTGTGCGTACGGAGCCCCCGCAACAAGTAGCACATAACAAATACATCACCTAGGGGTAGTTTCGCCCTCACAGAGTTAGACAGGAGACATACCTCGCTCTGAAGTTCCATAACCGGCTCCAAAGCTTCTCGAACACCACAAACCGATGCCTGACAATCCAAAACTAGTCAAACAATATGCAAACCAATCAAAATGTACTCCAATACCCATAATTAATCAATTCAAATAATTTCCAACTCCGCTTGAAATGTCGATAAAGTTAACTCTTGGGCTCACGTTCCTGGATTCCGAAATTTTTTGAAGATAAACCTTACCCATAACACTACGAACTCAATTATATAATTTATTCTAAATTCCATGTCCAATTTTGTGGTCAAAACCAAAAATACCAATTTTTCTACGTTTTCTACCAAAATCCCAATTTTTACAAATTCTCATGCATAAATCCATATATAAATTATGTATTTAACTCACAATATGAAGAAATGATTTTCCCTTTTTGAGCTGATGAAGATGGCACTCCAAAAGTGCTCAAAAATTGGCTCTCATGGACGAAATGAAGTTGGATTGAGCCAAACCCTCATTTTAAAGAAACACATTGCCCAGACCGACTTTCGCACCTGCGGTCCAATAGCCGCTTATGCGGCTCCGCACCTGAAGAAAAATCCATCGCAGGTGCGGCTCCAGCTCAACCCAACAGTTCTCGCATCTGCGCCCTATGTAGCGCATCTGCGCTTCCGCTTCTGCGGCCCTCAAGCGCTTCTGTGCTGCTCAATTCTGCAGGTGCGGTCCCGCTTCTGCAAAAATGACTGCATTTACAGTCCCAGTACTGCCTAGCCAGGGTCCGCTCCTGTGCTTGCCTGGCCGCTTTTGCGGCCCATTTTCCGCAAGTGCGATTGCACTAGAACTCAGGCCCTTCAGCAATACAACAAGGCTCCAAATTGATCCGCGACTCGTCCGGAACACACCCGAGGCCCTTGGGTCCTTAACCAAATATACTAACACGTCCCAAAATATAATACGAACTTAGTCGAAACCTTAAAGCACGTCAAACAACATCAAAATCATGAATCACGCCTTGAATCAAACTTATAAATTTTCAAATTTCAAATTCTATATCTTGTGCCGAAACGTACCAAATCAATCTAGAATGACTTCAAATTTTGCACACGAGTCATAAATGACATAACGAAGTTGTTGCAAGGCTCAGAACCCCAAACGGACATCGATAACGTTAAAATTCACTTCAAACCAAACTTATGAAATTCTTAAACTTTCAAAATGTTAACTTTCCATAATAAACACCAAAATGCTCCCGGGTGATACGATACTCAACTCGAATATATGCCCAAGTCCAAAATCATCATACGAACCTATTAGAACCTTCAAATCCTGATTCCGAGGTCGTTTACTCAAAAGCCAAACCTTAGTCAATTTTTCCAATTTAAAGCTTCCGAAATTAGAATTTTTTTTCCAAATTAATCCTGAACTTCCCAAAATTCAATTCCTACCATGCGTACAAGTCATAATACCTTAAGTGAAGCTGCTCAAGGCCTCAAACCGCTGAAAATGCGCTAAAACTCAAAACGACCACTCGGGTCGTTACAATGAAAAACATAAGCTGCCAGCAAGTAATATAAGTAAGCTACTTCAAGAAGTTGCTAGCAAAGTTACTAGTAAACTTCTTTAGGAATCTACCTATAGAGATACTTGCCGAGGTACTTGCAAGTTACTTATAAGCTTCCTGAGGAAGCTTCTAGCAAAGCTACTTGTAAGCTTCTTGAAGAAGCTGCTCGCAGAGCTACTTATGAATTATTTGTAACCTACTTGTAAGCTTATTCAAAAATCTGTAGGATTAAAAATAGATATTCATAACATAGGATATTCATAATACTCTCCCTTAGATATTTATTGATAATAACGTGCCTTATTAAAATCTTACTAGGAAAAAATTCAGTGAAAAAAAATCTTAGGTAAGGAAAAAAGAGTACAACGTGTATTTTACTCCCTCGATGAAAACCTTGTTTCAAATATCTTCGTTTTTGTATCCCTTGATTATTTTAAATAGTATAAATATCTTTGTAATCTGATCGAATGCATTTTTTTTTATTTGAACTCTATGCTTCAGGCATTTACCTTCAGGGATCTTTATATAATTTTCATTATCAAGTGAACCATAAAGGTAAGATGCAACTACATCCATCAGATGTATTTCAAGAGATTCATTTACGGCTAAACTGATGAAATGTCAAAATATTATTGCATCCATAACTGGTAAATATATTTTTTCATAGTCAACAACGGGTCTTTGTAAGACTTCTTGTGCAACAAGGTGTACTTTGTATCTTATAATTTTATTTATCTTGTTTCTCTTTTGTACAAAGATTCATTTATAGCCAATCAATAGAAAATTATTAAGCATTTGGACTACAGGCCCAAATACCTCACGTTTAACAAGTGAATTCAATTTTGATTGAATTATCTATTGCCATTTTATCTGTATCAATATTCTTCGACAGATTGAGGTTCAAGATCCTCACTGTCTTGCATAATATTAACAATTAATAAGATGTAAATTTAAATAAAATACTAATTAATCTCAATACTACATCAATAAAATATAAGAAAAATAAATTTATATAGTGGTTGGTGGTGATGAGAATGATGGTAATAGTGGATGCCGACTAGCGATGGTGGTGGTAGTGCATAGTAATGGTGACTGACATTATTGATTAATGGTGGTAGTTAATAATGGTGGCTAGTAGTTATGGTAGATAATGATGATAGTTAATGGTGGTGATAAGTGATTACGGTAGTTGATAATAGATAGCGGTGATTAATGCTAGTGATTGTGAACAGTGATATATGGTGATTGATGATGGTGGTAGTTATAGTGATGATCGATAGTGATGACAGTTGTGACTGAGAATGCTGGTTATGAGTGATGATAATTGATTGTTTGCGGCGATGAAATTGCTGAGTGACAGTCATCAAATTAGTTAGAGTTATTGTGAAATGTCTTCTTTGCATAAGTTTTTGAACGAGTATCATCTCAGTAACATAAAAATTTTGTTATATGTTTTAATCATTCAGATCTATTTAAATCCATTAAGTAATTATAAAAGAAGAAAAAAATAAGCTTACTAATTGAGATTTTAATGTCTATGATCTGAATAATTAATATTCTAACATTCATTAAGGATAAACAAATAAGCTCTTAGTAGCCCTAATTGTAAGAATCTTTGCGCCTACACTATTCTTTATATCTTTTTAAGTGTCTCACCTAATTAATACTACACCAATTGAATTAATAAAGATAAATTTAAAAAAAAAATAATAAATGAGAGTGCAAAGTCTCGGGTCCATCTATTGATTTGCTAACGCAAAGCAAGGAGTTGAGCATGAACGGGTTATCAATCAAAGTCACTTTCGAAACTATATTTCCTATAACTAACAGTAACTCAGTAAGATCTAATGATAAGTTATACTTCAAATATATATTTTGTTTTTGTCAAAATGATAAACATTCAGGAGGGAGGGAATTGAATTTGAAACTTTATTCTACCTGCAATAACATGTTATTTATTGATACCTTTGAAAGAAACAGAATTCAAAATAATGATATTGACTATACATATATAGTTCATATGGTCCTGGGTGATGCTTAGGACACAGAAATTAATGGAGGTGATGGAATACGAAGGGGGTGGGGGGGAGGGGGGACACTACATCTGACATAGGAGGAGGACAATAGCACACAGTAATACATTCACGTGCACTTCTTCAATTGTATCCTTCCAAAATCCTAATATCAGAATGTCCCTACACACATCCGACCCCCACACCCTCACTTGCTAAAGTCAGCACAGTGCAATTACACACACATCTATCTCTGTTTCTCTGTGCCAGCAGCTTTCTCCCACACGTGTCCCCTTGTACTCTTCTGTTTTCTCCAATGGGAGTGCACCTCAGATCTTCTGCACCCACCAGTTATCGTTCCCTTGCTTTTATTAAAATCCCAATCTTTGCTTTGGAATGGCATCTCCTCTTTACTTGAACCCACTATTTTTACTATGTTCCTTTATTACTACTTAAATTCACAAAAGAAAAAATGACTTGGTTTCTCATTCACCATTTAGTATCCGTACTAGAGATTGAATAATGCATAAGACTTGTTATTTTTTATTAGGAATTTTGATATTCACAAAGTTAGAATGCAAAACCTTTGATAATGATAAAGGAATTCTATTCCTCCCACGATAAGTGTCACAAGCGAACAACTTAATGGTTAAGGAATTATCATTCAAATTGCAAAATACATCTTTAGATCTCAAGTGATGCTACTTCTGTCTAATTAAATTTTCTATTATTTGAAATTAGAAAACTTTTTAATGGAGTTAATTGTGTGATTTACGCAAGATGAAATCATAAAAAATATTTTTAATGTAAAATCCATGATTTGTATGAGGAATAATTGATGTAATCTTGGAAAGCAAATGATATGTCAAAAACTTGTGTTCTATTGTAATTAGAAAATACACAATCTTGACTAATTGCCTTATGTAACCATTTGTTTAGCGTAAGTGGTGGACTGGTAGTATAATTTAACTGAGGCTAAGGGGAAAATCAACATATTTTACTGCAGCAAACATCAAAAACATTAATATACAAGTAAAAGTAAAATCTAATAGCGAGGGACCTCATATATATATATATATATATATATATATATATATATATATATATATATATATAACTACTACTATTCTGAGATGTATTTTAATAACAAATCAATCCCTTTCATTTCAAGTTATTTGTCCTCAGTCAGTCAACTAAGTCAAATCATCAAGCTGATCCCTAATAATCAAAAAAAGAAAAGAGAAAGTGAATTTGGCATTAACATTATTTATTCTTGGTTAAAAACAGCTTCTACTTTCTCAAAACGTAAAGCGACAAATTATTTTGCTCCGATCAATGCCTATTTTAAAAAGGAAAAGAAAAGGAAATTTATGATTTATCATTAATTAACAATTTAACAATTATCATTAATTAACACTGCACTTTGGTAAAAATAATACTACTACTCTATTCTATTGAATTTAAATCATTACCATATGATTAAAGGTAAGAAATATAGAGCCTAACATAGCTGGGACTTTGGATTTTGGGAATCATATAACGAGGCTGAATTCAGCATTGCCATAAATAAATTACTCCGCAAAAAACACTATATTAACAAAATAGTACAACTACAAATACCAAAAAAGAAATAATAGAGGTACACCATAATTAAACGGGTCATTGATAAAACCCAGTAACCCGGCCCATAACACTTCTTTAGCCGCAGTTCCTGCTTGGGAAGTAGAAGCAGCACATCTATCTAGTACTAGTATCTACATTTCTCTCTCTCTCTCTCTCTCTCTCTCTCTCTCTCTCTAAGAGTTTTTCCCTATCAAAGTTTCCTCCATCTCACAAACTCCTCTATCCTTCACCTTCTTATTAGGGTTTCTTGTTAATCACTTCGTACACTCAAAAACACTAATAAAAAAATCCTATATACTAGAACATAAGTGATGCGTTTGTATTTGTTTCTACTAATCATAAATCTTAGAGCATAGTACAGCAGTTGTGTGTGTGTGTGTGTTTCTCTCTCTTGTAGGATCGGTTTTGGTTCAACGAAAAAGAACAAATCTGAAGAAAGGAGGTGTTATGCAATCAGATTATGAAATGGCTGGGATCCATCATCAGAGAAACAGAAACCAACAGCCACAAGTGGAGCAACAGCAGCAGCAGCAGCATAGATTTATAATGGAAAATGCTTCAACTTCCTCACCATTTTTTCCAATAAACTATAACCATCACTTCCCTCCTCAACAACCAAATCCTCTCCTTCAACCCTTTACTCAACAGTTTTTCCAATATCAACATCTCCATTACAGATCCATTTTAGAACAACAACAACATCAAGATATAAGGCTAGAGCTCAACGCAGAAGGCGAAAATCATCAAGTTCAAGATGTTTCAGCCCAATTTTTTCCTTTAAGTTTCAAGGAAGATAGTGTTAGTAAAGGAGAAAGAGAAGAAGATGCTTTGATTCGTGGGAGTGAGGGATACTGCAACGAGGCTCGACAAACTTCTCTAGCTGTGTCTCATTGTTGGCAAAACCAAGAAGATTCTGCTATTAAACAACCTTTCTGGTAATTTTATGTGCACTCAATCACATGTAAAATTATTATAATTACTCTTTTACCGTACACCCCTATTAATGACCCTACTACTCTCTTTATTTAAATTATTTATACTTAGATTTTGGTCCACTATTAATGCATTTCTTTTATTTTTATTTTTTGGGTTTGTATAGGAAGCCCCTTTGTGCGGAATTTTCAAATGGGAATAACAACAACAGCAATGAAAGTGAGAAGAACAAACAAGAAGAGGATCAAGAAATGTATCCTGAAGAAATCCATCAGCAGCAAATTATTAAGAGCTTAGAAGAAAATAAATGTAGAGTAGTATTTGGAGAGTTAGAAGCCATTTATGCTACAAATGCTGACAACACCAATACTACTCCTAATATTCATCGAATTGCATCTGAATCTGTTCTTACTGCTGAAGATTTGCCAATTAATAATAACAATAATGTCTCTTTTCCTGTGGCAACTTTCAATGATTCTAATCAAACCAGTGGGCCCACAGCCATTGCCACAACAACTGCTGCTGCAATTGATATTGGATCAGAAAGTGCATCCGTTGGAGAAGCAACGAGGGAAGATGAAGTTCATAATAAAAGGAAGAGAAGGAGAAAAGCAAAAGAAGGAACAAGTACTACAATGGCAAGATTTTTCGAATCCTTAGTAAAGAAACTCGTGAACCATCAAGAAGATCTTCAAAAGAGGTTTATGGAAACGATTGAGCGATTGGATCAAGAACGAAAGGAGAGAGAAGAAACTTGGAGGGAGCAAGAATTAGCAAAGCTTAAAAAAGAAGCAGCTGTTAGAGCTCAAGAAAGAACATTGGCTTCAAATAGAGAAGCTGCTCTTGTTTCTTACTTAGAAAAACTCACTGGTCAAAAGATCAATTTTCAACATGGATCAGAATTACCAATCAAGAATGAAGATAGGAGTTGTAGTAGCTTGGCAAAGTTGAATAACAAGAGATGGCCACAAGCTGAAGTTGAGGCCTTAATTCAGATTAGAAATAGCTTGGAATCTAAGTTCCAAGAAGTTGGTCCAAAAGGGGTACTTTGGGAAGAGACCAGTAACTCAATGGCTTCAATGGGGTTTCAGAGAAGTGCCAGAAGATGTAAAGAGAAGTGGGAGAATATGCATAAATGTAGTACGGTCAAGAGAACAAAAGAAATCACGAGGGAACAATTAAATGATGGAAATAATAGTATTGACTTTGTAACTCAAGGAAATGATATTGTTGATGATCATTTGGCTACTGTCAACCTAACTGAAGGAAACAAAGGGAATAGTGAAAAAGTTAAACATGGAAATGGTGAGAGCAAAAATGGAAATTGGAAAGAAGAAATGGAAGAAATAAAAGAAGGTGAGATATGAATTAAGGATTCATTCATCAGAATCCAGACAAATGAGACAGCCAAGCTAAGAACATTACTGGTTCCTTTCAGGTGTCGGCTTTTTTGCTCTTTAAATTTTGATCATTGCTTTTTATCTGTACTGGGTATTTATATGTTCATCCTGTCATTTCTTTTTCTTCCAACACTTAAATGAGTTTCCTCTTTTGATGTCGTTTCTTATATTTTCTAGTGTAACTATTGGTTTAAAATATGAAGAGTATTCTGTAGGCCATACATTGTTAATATTTTGTTGTTCTATCACTTAGCCTTTTGTTACTGCTACTTTTTATCTTGTCTTTAGCCGATGATCTACCGATCAAAAATAACTTTTTTGTTCTCCCACTGTGAGGGTAAGGTCTGAGTACACATTAACCTTCTCAGACTTACTCACTGGGCTTGTTGTTGTTGTTGATTCTGTAGGCCATACCAACAAAACTTTGTCTCAAAAGATATGCAAAACATGGTGCCTTGGTATACTTAGCAGCACATAGTTGAATGAAGTAGTTCAACCTCATTTCTTATGCATTGGAAATTATTATATGTTGAAGCTTTGTTCTCTTTAAGCTAAGGCAATACAATTATTGGAAAAATTGGACACCGAGGAAATGATGCTTAGGAAAGCATGATGAAAGATTAGCAGATGGCAGACAACCAGCTGGAACATATTAAATTACATTGATAGCGTAATTTTTTTTAAAACTATCATGAGTTAAATCTCTATCGTAATATATTGAGGTCTTGTTCCTACTACTATTATACTCCACATTTCATAATTTAGAAACAGGGACCGTATTGGCAAAACATGATCAGCCCATGCATTATATATAGAGTACATTCTTTTCATGACTCGATAAGGAGGTCGAGTGTCAACAACCAAGAAAATTTTTTGGATATTCTGTTTTAGATTTTTTGTCATTTAAGTCGTCGTATCTTTTTTTCCCATTATTTGAACAGTTGTTATATTGGCTTGGACAGTCCCTAGCAACTAGTACAAGGTCATTGCTAGACGTGGTCCAAACTTTTGAGGTCTGGGGGTAAGAGGAATTGTACTGTAAGATCAATTGTGGGTTTTGCTTTCGTCCAAATTTGGATTTAGATCTAAATTGAAGCTATACATGATGTTTCTTTTATCCGAAAGAATACTGGCTTCTAATCTGATTTCTATCATGGATCAAATGTTCATATGCTTCTATTAAACTTTTTTCCTTATAAATTTCAAGAGTTCACAAAATTCACAATTTTGTACTCACATGGAAAATTTGTTTGCGAAGACTTCATTTCATGTCTCATTTTTTGTTTCACTGGCTTGTTTGTTTTGTCTAATTTTCATTGGTTGGAACCTAAAAACAACTCTACGCATTTTGATTTCCTTTTCCCGTGTTTGATAAGAGCCATGCCCTCAGGGGTGACATATGCAATTTACTCCAACACAAATATAGCCCTCAAGGCTATATTTATTCATTCAAATTCATGTTAGGTCATTATGCCCATTAAAAATAAAAATAAAAAGTACTAGAAATAAAATAAGAAATAGAAGTGTGCGTTTTCTACTTTTCTTAAGTGTAGATGAACATGGAAAACTGAAATCGAAGCTTATAAATATTTAATCTTCAATCCATAAAGGGGAAGGGGGTTCCATAAGAGGAAAGAAATGCTGAGGGTGAAATAAGGGGTTGCATGAAGAGTTGCAAAGTAAAGGGAAGGACAACTTGGTTATAAATAAAAAAGGGAATGATAGATAGAAGTGTATTAGTATTTCACTCTTTCACCTTATTAATTGGTTTTTTTAGTGTACAACAGATTGCAATAAAAATTATCACCCTCCACCATCAGTCCAATGGAAGTTAATCAACAGATTTTTCCTTAATAAATAAGACAAACAACCTTTTTTTCGCGTCAAATAAGACAAATAACTCATAAGCACCAACAGATTTTTCCTTAACCATGAATGACGAGATTAGGAAAATGAATTTAAACAAAATAATATGAAGATAAGTCCTTCTGGTAAGGGGGTTAAACATATTATGAATATATATATATATATATATATATATATATATATATATATATATATATATATATATATATATCAGTCCGGCTATTCATATCCTAGAAGAACCAAGACCAAAAGTTTGAAGCAAGTTAATGGCATAGTATGATTCTGAAGTGCAAATACAAGTGCCAGAAACAAAAAAGGAAATTAAATTAATCAATCTCCAACTCAAAAAAAACTGCCTTAGTTTCTGAACACTATTATAAATGTTACATATCGAATTCATCATAATTTTGGCGTTCTCTCTGAGAATTCTGTGTGATAGCTAATGCCTTTGCACTTGAAAGCAGAAGACATAACTTGAGATATCCTACAAAATCACAAAATGCAACTGCAAACTCTTCTTGTTAGCTCGAAGATCTGCGAGCTATGACGAGAGAGATCATAAAGAAAACCGTAGAAGAGATGAGGAGAAAGAGAGAGAGAAAAGGGTCGGTGGAAAGAGACCCTGAACTTTATTATTTCTCATTATTGTTCTATGTATTACAAAATTGACTACTTATATTTATAGTAATAGAAGTATAGAAATTAAAGAGAAAATGGAAAATACAATTAGGTCGGGTATTTTAAACAGCACTATTGGGCCAGCCCTTTTCCCTTATCAGTACTCAGGTTAACACCCCCCTCAAGCTGGAGGGTGAACACGCACCAAGCTTGCCAAGGATGTTTTGATGACGCTGTCCACACAAATCCTTTGTCATTATGTCATCCAACTGGTTGGCACTGGAAATAAATTGCAAAGAAATCAGTCCAGAATTCAAGCATTCACGAAAATAATGGCAGTTAATCTCAATATGCTTAGTACGTTTATGGAAAACTGGGTTTTTGGCAATATGAAGTGCAGTCTTGTTGTCACAATAGATTGGAACAGGACTGTTAATAGGTAGGCCGAGAACCCCAAGAAGTCTAATCAACCAAGACATCTCAGCAACCACCTTTCTTAGTGCCCTGTACTCAGTTTCAGCTGAAGATAAAGAAATGGTGGGCTGCTTCTTACTTTTCCATGAAATAAGACTGCCACCAAGAGTCACATAAAACCCAATAACAGACTTTCGAGAGATGGCACAAGAGGCCCAATCAGAATCAGAATAGCCAATAAGAGAGAAATCAGAAGAATTAGAGAGAAGAACTCTCTGAGAAGGATCATTCATGAGATATCTGAGAACATGTAGGCCAGCCAGCATGTGAGGTACCTGAGGCTGATGAAGGAATTGATTCAGGTGCTGAACAAAAAAAGAGATATTAGGCCTTGTATGTTGCAAGAAATTGAGCTTCAACTGGAGAGAAATGTTGGCAATTGAACTCAGTGAGGAGATTAGTTGTGTACTTGTGTTGGCTCATGAGATAACCTTGAGAATGAGTAGTGATTTCCAGTCCCAAGAAGTAATGTACTTACCCCAATCCTTAATCTTAAATTGATCATCCAAAAACGATTTCAAGGAGTTCATTTCAGTGAGGTCATCTCTAACCAAAAGGATGTCATCAACATAAATAGCCAGAACCAATAAAGGACCAGAAGAAGACTTGGTGAAGAGGGAGTAATCATTCAGACTTGAAATGGAGCCTCTAGAAAGCAAGGCTTCAGACAGTTTTGAAAACTACTGTCTGGAGGCTTGCCTAAGGCCATATAATAACTTCTTGAGTTTGCAAACCAATGGAATGGAGGAAGAAGAATGAGTGACATCAAGACCTTGAGGTATTTTCATGTAAACCTCCTCATGAAGATCACCATGGAGGAAGGCATTGTTAACATCCAACTGGAATACAGTCCATCCTCTCTTGATGGCAAGAGTCAGCAGGCACTTGATAGTGGTGAGCTTGATAACAGGAGAAAATATTTCAGTAAAATCAATGCCTTCCCTCTGAGTATCACCTCTAATAAATAACCTGGCCTTGTATTTTTCAACAGACCCAATCTGCCATTTGTTTGATCTTATAGAACCACTTACAAGGAATAACCTTTTTATGAAGAGGAAGAGGAACAATGTCTCAAGTGTGATTTTCTTCAAGAGCATTAAATTCCTTTAGCATAGCCTCCTGCCAGGCAGGATGAGAAGCAGCCTGCTGGTAGAATTGAGGCTCGTGCATGTGTGCTTCACTAGGCAGAACCTTGGAGAGGGTAGAAGTATAAGGATTGGAGTTGGCAGAAGAACAGACATAGTCTTTGAGATAAGCAGGTTGTGTAGCAGTCCTGGTGGATTGTCTTAAAGGAGGGAGCAGCAGGTGTAGGAGTAGAAGAACAACTAGAGGAAGGAGGAGAGGTAGGTGGAGTAGAGATTGAAAGTGGTATTAAAACAGAGGAGAAATGGCAGGAGAAGTAGCAGGGTGAGAAGGGATGATATGTGGAGAGGATGGAATGTCCACAAATGGTGAAGGTAAAATAGTGGAAAGAGAAGGTGAGGAAGAAGAAGAGGAAGAGTAAGGAAAAATGTGTTCATGGAATACTACATCCCTAGAATAGAACGCAGAGGAATTGGACATATTCAACAACTTATAACCCTTCTTACCACAAGGGTAGCTTAGGAAGATACAAGAAATAGCTCTAGATTGAAACTTATCCCTACCAACCTTAGGAGAAGTGGCAAAACACATACAACCAAAAGACCTCAAGTGGTCATAAGAGGGTGGATATCCACGCAGCTTCTCATAAGGAAAAACTTTGAGCAAAAGAGGTGAAGGCATCCTATTTATAAGGTAAGTGGCAGTCAAAACACAGTCACCCCAAAATTTTAATGGTAGTTTAGATTGGAACAAAAGGGCTCTTGAAACCTCTAATAAATATTTGTATTTGCTCTCCACAATACCATTTTGTTGTGGAGTATGTGGAATAGTGGTTTGGTGTAATATACCTTGATAAGCAAAGAAGGTGACAGCTTCAGCACTACTTCCAAGTTCAAAAGCATTGTCTGACCTGAAAGTGTATACTGAAGAATTAAAGTGTAATTTGACCATAGAAGTGAAAGCTTTTAAGATAGATAAGGCATTGCTTTTGGAAGAAAGAAGATGAGTCCAAGTGACTCTAGTGTAATCATAAACTAAGGTGAGAAAATATCTGAATCCATTGTAAGTTTTAGTGTTATATGGGCCCCAAATGTCAATGTGAACTAGCTAAAAAGATGTAGTGGAATGAATTGTGCTATCATGAAAAGACAGTCTTTGTTGTCTAGCCATAGGACAGATTGGACATATAAAATTTCGTTTACTGGATACTTTATAAGATAAGAAAGGAATAGATTACATTTTATAAAAAGGCATATGACCTAATCTTTGATGCCAAAACAAATCCATCTTATTGACAATAGAAATCTCATTACATTTAGATGAAACAAGTACATACTGAGAAACTAATGCATGCTTATTACAAGGAATAGAACTTATAGTAGAACTAGAATCTATACAAGATATAGTAGCATGGGATGACAAAGCAGGGGTTGAAGTAGGAAATAACTCCGCATCTGGATGTAGGTAATAAAGTCTGTCAGCAGCCTTAACAATTACCAATGGCCTCTTCAGAGAAGGGTCCTGTAAAGAATAATGGAACTTGGTAAGTACTGCTATACGATCAAGTTGGGTAATGAGTTGATATATAGAGATTAAGTTGAAATAAAAAGAAGGCACAAGAAGTACATTAAGTAGGGTTATATCATGTCTCAGGTGCAAGGACCCAGTTGATATGACCTTAACTTTATAACCATTTGGTAAGGTAACAAGGAAATGTCTAACTAAAGGCACAATATCAAAAGGTAAATATTTGTGTGGAGTCATGTGATTGGTGTCCCCTGAATCCAAAATCCAAGGATCCATGATAGCCTGTGAAGATCCACACACATGAGAGTCTACATATTCTACAGCATAAGCAGTAAACAAACATGCAAAGTGAGCAAAACCAGAATCCTCAGCTGGAGGAATGTTGGAAACAAGACCAAGAGAGACTTGAACTTGTTGGAATAGAGTCAAGAGGTGCTGATATTGTTCCTTAGTAAAGCCATAAATTGGAGAAGAATTTCCTGGAAACTGATTAATAGCGGAAGATGATTGAGGATGAGGTATGTCACCTTGGACACATGATGCAGACTTCTTGTTCTTTGTGAACTTGAACTCAGGGGGAAATCCATGGAGTCTGTAATATTTTTTCATTGTGTACATGTCCAGGTTTCTTACAATATTTGCAAGAAACACCAATGACATTCTTTCTGGATTCAAAATTTACTCTTTGAGTAAAATTTCTATTGTTGCCTGATTGTGCAGGTGACACAGAGAAAGAGGCAGAATCACCAGAGAAATTAGAAACATTGGAAAGAGCTTCCTTTTGACTCTCATCCTGTTGTAATAAAGAATAAGCCTTGCTCACTGGAGGGAGAGGATTCATCATCATGATGGCACTCTTCACAGTGGAGTGTGACTCATTCAGACCATTAAGGAACTGGAATAGTTGTTGATCCTCTATGAACTTTGGAAGAGCTTCACATGAATAGACAAGACCCATATAAGAGGAATTTAACTCATCACGTAGACTCCTAAGTTTGGTGAAGTATGTGGCAATATCATAAGAGCCTTGAGTAGTTGTACTAATTTCTCTTTGAATTTGGAGATATTTGGACCCATTTGACTGACCAAATCTCTCATTAATGTCTCTCCAGACTTCCCTTGCAGTCTTAAGATACATGACACTGGTTGCAATTTTCCTAGACACAGAATTAGTGATCCATGCCTTAACCATGTCATTACATCTCTCCCGGTATGAATGATAAGGGCAGTCTGGTGAAGGTTGGGGAACTCTACCATCTAAAAGCCCTAACTTGTTCTTTGCAGATAGAGAAGTAAGCATACTACTTCTCCAAAGCACAAAACCACACCCATTAAAAGGTACAGCCACCAACTGACTACCAGGACTATCAAAAGGGTGCACATACAATGGATGAGACGGTCCAGTGTAAAAGGTGTAAAACCATCAGAACTCGTGCTATTAGGTGATCCTACATTATCCATGACACTACCCATAGCATGAATTTCAGCTAAATTGAGTTAAAACAACACATACAATAGCCTATACAGCACAACAGTTTTTTGAACATAAGTTAGAACATGCAACCAAAATCTAGACAATTTTACTGTTGAAAACGAGAAGGATATTACCAGCCTTCTTCTGAAACTCGAAAAAGAAGAGTCTTCTCTGAAGTATAAACCCTAGGAAGTCAGATTTGACCAAGTCAAATGCGGAATCTGAGATAATCCGAGATGTTCGGCATCATGAGATTACTGGTAGTCAATAGAAGAAGAAAACCCCAAAAATTATCGGTGGAAAATGTCGGTCGATAGTTTCATCATTCTGAATCAATAGAAGATCAAATCGACGAAAAGTCTGAGAGAGGGTAACATCGGAATGAAGGTTGCGATGAGATGAATCAGAGTTTTTGCTCTGATAACATGTTAGCTCGAAGATATGCGAGCTATGACGAGAGAGAGAGAGAGAGAGAGAGAGAGAGATAAATAAAATCCTAGAAGAGATGAGGAGAAAGAGAGAGAAAAGGGTCGGTGGAAAGAGACCCTGAACTTTATTACTTCTCATTATTGTTCTATGTATTACAAAATTGATTACTTATATTTACAGTAATAGAAGTACAGAAATTAAAGAGAAAATAGAAAATACAATTGGGCCGGGTATTTCAAACAGCACTATTAATCCAGCCATTTTCCCTTATCAGTACTCAGGTTAACACTTCTTTCTTAGGCCTACCTGCTAAGTACTTGACTGACAAGTAAAACATTAAGTTGGAGAATAAAAAATGAAGAGGAAGGCAATGACATCAATATTGTTGAAGGTGAAAGACATACGTTAATCTGTAGAAATTTTGTATGTCATCACTTCTAGCTCTGTGTCGTTGTTGCAGAAAAATTGTAGGATTGTGATTTTAATTTATTTTTTGTAGTTTAGTGATCGGTACTATGGATTTTTAGTTTAAAATAGAATTAATTTTTTTTATATAATTATCCATCATTCATTCTCGAGTAATCATTCACGACAAAGGCAGTATACAGATGGGTACTATATGCAAATTTTATACAACACGTAGCATATATTAGTTTTTGAAATATTTTCCCACTTTAAACAAATAAAACAAAATATATTACGTTCTCTGATCAAGTCCAAAATATTAGTCGTTTTTGCAAATTGAATTTGTGTTAAAATAGTTGATGTTTTAGGAAAAAACAAGAAAAAGATCTATTCACTTTTTTTCCCTTCCAAATCACACTTACTTCCCCAGTTCTTTATACTTTCAGTTAATAGTAATTGCACTAGTTTTGTTTGTAATGACTGAACTAGTTAATATTATTATCTCTCTTTCGACCAAATAAAAAAGAAAATACTTTATACTTAAAGCTAGTATATCTTCTTAATATGGACCAGAATAGAGGTAGCATGAAGCCATGAATTAATGCACCAAAACTTTGGACTTTGGGATTGTAAATTTATGCTATTCTCCATAGAGTTCAAGCTCTGCCTTAATGGAGATGGAGAGAGAGATGAACAAATGAGCTAAGATGTTCTGAAAATGAAGGAGCTTAATTCTCATTCTCCTTGCATCGGCATTTATACAAATGTTAACCGCCTATAACCAACGAATAGCTCATGTACAACTGTCAAGATCTAACTATAATACTCTACAACTAACCCTTCCAATAATTAGTTATTTAACTAACTCTAGTTGACTGCTAACTCTAGTTACATCAGTTCAAGTTACTCCTATTCCAATATTCCCCTCAAGCTGGTAGGTGTAAAAATGTTCAGCACTCCCAGCTTGGATAACAGGTACTCATGTTGTGATCTTAACAATGTCGTGGTGAGTATATATGCATGTTGTTCATTAGAGCACACATGTACTGTTTTCACGATCCCTTTTTGATTCTTTTCCCTGATGAAATAGCAGTCCAACTCTATGTGCTTTGTCATCTCATGATACACTAGATTTGAAGTAATTTGAAGGGCTGCTTTATTGTCATAGAACAATTTTACTAGCACTTCTACTTCTGCCCTAGTTCTTTAAACAGTCTGATCAACCATGTCAACTCTGCAACAGTCCAAGCCATGCTTATATATTCTGCTTTTGTTGAACTCCTTGAAACTGTGTTTTGTTTCTTGGACTTCCAGGAGATAAGTGAGTTCCCATGTTTGACAATGAACTCTGTGACTGACTTTCTAGTATTAGGACATGATGCCCAATCAGCATCGCAATATGCACTCAATGTGTTGCTCTTCTCACTGCTCATCAGTACACCCATGTCTGGTTCCTTTTTGACATATCTTACAATTCTCAAGGCTGCCTCCCAGTGACTACTCTTAGGCTGCTGCATAAATTGGCTCAATGTCTGCACTCCAAAGGCTATATCTGGCCTTGTTTAAGTAAGATATAGAAGCTTCCCAATGAGTCTTTGGTACTTCCTTTTTTCTTCTAATAATTCATCTCCCTTCACACTTGTAATATCATCAAGCTCCTTTACTGTGAGTTTCAAATTGTATTCAAGTAGAGTTCCCGTTGGCTTTGCTCCACCTAGTCCAAGTTCTTTAATAAGGTCAAGACATTATTTTCTTTGAGTCATCAGAATTCCCTTAGTCGACCTGCTAAATTCCAACCCCAGAAAGTATTTCAGCTCACCAAGATCCTTCATCTTGAAGGTTTGGTGCAACTTCTGCTTTGTGCTTTCAATTGACTGAAGGTTATTACTAGTGATCAACATGTCATCAACATACACCAAAATGATGACAATATTGATATCTTGTTTTAAGGTAAATAGGGAGTGATCCAGACTGCTCTAAACAAATCCTTTAGCCACTAAAGCCTCAGTCAGCTTTACATTCCACTGTCGACTAGCTTGCTTCAACACATAAAGAGACTTAACAAGTCTGCAAACCATAGGATTCTCTCCCTGACGAGTGAAGCCCCCAGGAAGTTGCATGTAGACTTCATCTGGTAAGTCACCTTGCAAGATGGCATTATAGACATCCATCTGATGTATGTGCCACCCCTCAATAGCAGCCATTGAAATTACAGATCTGACAGTAACAATCTTGACTACCAGAGAGAATGTTTCATTATAATCAATCTATTCTTGCTGGTTATACCCCTTGGCCACCAACCTAGCCTTAAACCTCTCAATATCACCATTAGATTTGTATTTAACCTTGAAGACCCACTTGTAGCCAATTGAAACTTTACCTTTAGGCAATGACACTAGTTTCCAGGTGTGATTATCCTCAAGGGCTTGCATCTCAGCCTTCATTGCCTCTACCCATCTAGCATCTTTAGAAGCCTCATGGTAGATCTTAGGCTCAACAACAGAAGACAAAGCAGCTATAAATGATTTATAGGTGGGGCTGATGTTGGAATATGAAACTGAATGATGTATAGGATGTGATGTAGTGGAAGAGGTACCAGCAGGTATAGTAACATAATCAGATAGTTAGCCTGGGGGATTCTTGGTTCTAACTGAATGTCTCAAGTTAGAGAAAGAAGCAGGATCTAAAGTAGTGGTTGCTGGTGCAGGATTTGAAGTAGGGACTTCAGATGAGACCATATGCTTTAACATAATCTGCCTGGTCAATATCATGAATATCTTGCATGCTATCATGAGATTCCTCTAGTGAACCTAAGTTAGATTGGTCAAGGTTATCTGAGACACCTTGTGGAGGAATTTCTCCAAGGAAATCTGAAGGATCAGTTGCCAAAGTGTCCATGTTCTGCTTCTGGCAAGTAGATTATGTTGCATTGTCAATGAACAAAGAAGGCTGCGAAGATTTTCTATGCTTGAAAGGAAATATGTTTTCCTTAAAAATGACATCCCTGTTGACAAAGAAAATTTGGTTAGTGTAGTCATATAAAATGTATCCTTTGTTGACTTCTGAATAGCCCATCATCACTACTGTAACTTCCCTGGCATCAAATTTTTCCTGTATATTCCTTTAAACACAGGCATCCGATCACTTTCAGATGATCCATTCTTGGCCTTCTTTTATGAAAAATCTCATATGGAGATTTGCCTCCAAGGACTATAGATGGCATTCTATTTATCAAGTATACTGCAGTTAATACATAATGACCCCAGAATTCCAAAGAAATACCACCTTGAAATCTAATTGCTCTTGCAATTTCCAAGATGTGTATGTGCTTCCTCTCAGCAATTCTATTTTCTGAGGGGTATACACAATGTCCTTTGATGAATTACACCTAGTGACTGAAAAAACAGTGAGCAGTTTTCATTTATGAACTCTCCTCCATTGCTTGATCTTATCATTTTAAATATTTTCCCAAACTGAGTTAGTACTAGAATAAAGAATCTTCTGAGTATAAGAATAACATCACTTTTAAGTCTAAGCAAATATAGCCAAGTGGTTCTAGAATGATCATCCATAATTGTCAGAAAGAATTTATTTCCATCAAAGGTTTGTACATTGTATGGTACCCATACATCAATATGTAGCAAGTGAAAAATATCAGCATTTCTACTAGTACTATTTGGAAAAGGTAGTCTTAAATGTCTAGCTAGAGGATAGATCATACAGCTACATTCATCCTGACTTAAGCCCAATAATTGTTTCATTGCTCCTATTGGTGCATGACCAATCTCTTGTGCCACAGTTCTACATCTACCTTCTCTTTTATTCCTGATAATCCTTTTTTTCAGTTGTGTTATTTTTTGTAGTGTTGTGAAGGAACAGGTAGAGGCCTTCATTTTCCTTACCAATCCTATTCACTATTCCACTGTAAAGATCCTAGAATATACAGAAATATAGAAAGAAGCACACTGAGCGTTGTAATTCTTTTGTTAGCTTAGATACTGATAAAAGATTATACATAAACTCTGGTATATATAGAACATTCTTTATTTCATCGCTTATCCGTCAGCCTACATGACCCAGTATGTGTTACTGTTGTGGTCTGCCCATTTAGCAATTGTACTCTCTTCTTGTTAATGTCATTACTTCTGATTTTAGTGCTCAACATACTTAAATCAGATACCATATGGTATGTTGCTCCTGTGTCAACTATCCACTTCTTTATCTCTGAGTTTTTTAAGAAAGCAGTAACATTACATGCCATGTTAGCTACACCATTACCATTTTGAACTTTCTGCAATGTTGTCCCTGCAATGTTGTCCTTGCTGAGCATTTTCAGAATCTGTGAGTATTGTTCAGGTGTGAAGTAGGGTCCTGTGATGTTCTCAGTCATGTTGATCTTGTCATTACCACGGGTGTTGCTTACTCTTATGCCATGTGGTTTGTACTCTTCCATTGTTGCACTGTGTGCAGCTGTGACTGTGAGATTTTTTTTGTATTTTGAATCTGTAGGGTAACCTATTAGCTTGTAACATCCCTCACGTGTGTGTCCTTTGAGTTTGCAATAGTCACAATACAGATTATAATTTTTCTTTCCTCTTTGAACAGGTCCATTTCCTCTAACTGTCATCAATATTGTTGCCTCTCCCATTTTAGTTAAGGGCACTGTATTTGTTATGTTCCTCTGGCTTTCCCTCTCCATCAACATTGAATATGCCTTGTTGATTGAAGGTACTGGGACCATCATTAAGAGTTGGCTCCTTGCTTGCTCATAAGATTCATTGAGTCCCATAAGAAACTGCAAAAGCTTCAGGCTCTCCATAAAGGTTATAAATTCACAAAACTTAGCACAATCGCAACCAGGAATTGGGGCTAAGCTATCAAATTCAGCCCAGAGTAAACGTAGCTTAGAGAAATAACCAGAAATTGAACTTGTTCCTTGATTAATAGTGGCAATCTCCTTGTGAATTTGAAAAATTCTAGAACAGTCGATTTTGTCAAATCTCTCTTTTAAATCCTCCCATACTGATGCTGCATTTGTGGAATATACTATCCCAATGTCAAATTTGTTTGGCACACAGTTCATAATCCATAACAGGACGATTGCATTATATTTCTCCCACAAATCGAATAAATCTGGACCAAAGCTTTCCCTTTTACAGGTGCCATCTATGAACCCTAGTTTGTTCCTACCTAGGATTGTGATTTGCATCGCACAACTCCACATAGAGTAATTCTCTGGTCTAGTCAATTGAAGAGATATCAAAACAATACTTGAGGTGTCTGTTGAGTGCAGAAACAACGGGTGATTGTGGCTTAATTTTTCTGGCTCAGTGTTGTCAGTCGCCATCTTTAGTTGGTAAAGCTTGAATCTAAGGATCGATATGGACTGTACTAACAGTCGTGCAGTTATGATACCATGTAAATTTATGCTATTCTCTACAAAGTTTAAGCTCTGCTTTAATGGAGAGAGAGAGAGAGAGAGAGAGAGAGAGAGAGAGAGATGAACAAATGAGCTAAGATGTTTTGAAAATGAAGGAGCTTAATTCTCATTCTCCTTGTATCTGTGTTTATACAAATGTTAACCGCCTTTAACCAACTAACAACTCATGTATAACTGTCAAAATCTAACTACAATACTCTACAACTAACCTTTTCAATAATTAGTTATTTAACTAACTCTAGTTGACTGCTAGCTACTGCTGCTAACTCTAGTTACATCAGTTCAAGTTACCCCTATTCTAACAAAGATTGCATGCGCAATGGTTAAAGTTGCCCTTTCTTCTCCTTCACTTGCTCCCTTTCCTCTTAGAAGATTTATTCTAATAGTTTGTGGATTAAAATTTATTTAGTAGTTTATTTGATGTGTCATGTCATGTCTAATCACATCTCCCCAATTTTTCTTAAGTTTCCCTCTATCTCTCCTTAGACCGATTATTGCCAACCTCTCATATAAGTTTCTAATTAAAATTTTGTATTAGCTTTTAATTTTTTTTATCTATGACTCTTCTCATGCCAACTAATGCAAACACGTTCTTGAAACCTTAATTAATTAAGAACCTCCAAAACATATTCCCTATAGGCAAATGTTATAATATATTCACCATAAATTGGGGCTATTTTGAAGCATTTTATCACGTTTGTCTATTCCTTTTTAAAACCAAATAATCGATGCGTTGTCCTGTTATAAATGGTAAGCAATTCTTGCTCTTCACTCCTACATTATAACATAAGCTTCTAATGCTTTGTACTGACATGCAATTAGTCAATTTATATGTTTGTTGTGCTAAGTTATGCTCTTGAAACCTTAGTACCCCGAAGCCTATACCTAGGCTAATATTACAAAATTTTCACCTGTTTTGGAGCTTGCTTTAAAGCCTTTCCGTTGACCTTCCAAATAAGAGTGTGTTTGGGTTGGATTATATTAAGTACTTGTTTTTGTGTTTGAATAGATAAAATAGAGGAGTTTTTTATACACTTGATCCTTTTTTAACTATTATTTTTAAAAAAATAGCATCATTTATTGTTTATTCCATAATGAGCACTTTTTTTCATTATTAGCATATTACAAAAACTAAGCCCAACATTCCTCTTCTTCACTCCATGTTTTAAAATCTGATGCATATGTGAATGCCACCTAAATTCAAGATGTATTGATTTATACGTCTTTTGTACTTTGTATATCAAGTATCACTTTAATTCAAAATTTATTTTTATGTATATAATTTTTGTATATTTATTTTGTGAAGTGCCATCTTATTTTAAGATGTATTTTTAATGTATATTTCAAATATATTTTATATGTCAAGTGTCATTTTAATTCAGGATGTATTTTTTATAAATATATTTTTTATATATTTATATATATATATATATATATATATATATGCCATCTTAATTAAATTTAAGATATATTTTTTTATGTGTATTTCACATGTTTAAGTGTATTTTTTATGTATATTTTATATGTGTTAATTCAATATATATATTTTTATATACGTTTTGTATATATTAACGTATATTATTATCGAAGTAAAATCTTTATGTTAAGAAAGGAAGAAAGCAGGAAGAGAAAAACTTAAGAAAGATAATTAAAAAGAAAACGAATGGAACAATTTAGAAAATAGATTGGCTTCGGCAGAAAATAAAATTAAGAAAATGAAGAAAAAGAAGGAAAGCTAATAGATAATGAGAAAAAAAAGGCATGATTTTTGTACAAAAAATTATTGACTTTCCATTCAAATTGCTTATGTTTAGAGATTAATAATCAATATTCCTATTTTAATGGAACTGTGTGCTACAAATATAAATATTTTCCTGCCACGATTGTAATATTTGATTTCATGCTACGAATTTATTATATTTTATTTAAATTGTGACAGTTATGTAAAGTTCCCAAAATAGAGTGCTTTTAAGCCAAACGCTTTTAAGCTGAAAAATCTAAAACAAGTCAAAAGCTTTGGATTAGAACTTAATCCTTTTGGGCCTTCCTTTTGTGTTATGCCGACTTCAACTTACGCATGCCCTGCTAGCCCATATATAGTACCACTAGCTTAGATTATTAGCCAATCAACCAGATTCACATCTACACGAAGAATGATTATAATAATGTAAACTTGATAATCTAATATTTAAAGAAACAACAAATATGAAATTTGATTATACATCAATTATAAATTTATTACTGAATCTACAGTTATATTTCACTTTACTCATAAATAGATTGCTAAAATCTATTACAAGACGTAAATTTTAATGTCACTTTTGATAATTTTAAAATATACATTCAATATCTTACAAGACTCGAGTACTTTGAAACCTTTATTGTCCTGTTTTATTTTTAAACTCTTCAAATTATCAAAATGTTCAAGTGAACAATCCAATAATCAAGAAGTTATTACTCAAATAAGGTTATATATGTAATATTTGGATGGGAAATGCAGTCGCATTCACTCCTCTCGACGCGCTCTCTCTCTATATATACACATTATCGCTTTTCACTAATACACTGCCTCGTAGCCCGTTTGTTCATGTGTTCTCCTCGTGGTATTCATCCATGGTATGATATTTTGTGAACACTTGCTCAAGCATTATATTTGTGTTCCCACGATTAATTATTTATCATAGTCTTTACACTTTGATTCAAAATTAATCTTTTCGGCCCTTTATTTTGTGGTATATCGCCTTCAACTTATGCATGTCTATGTCTTACTGACCTATACAGTCACACTAACATAGAGTATTGAATTTAAGATGGTAAGAAATTATCCATTAGTAACAAATAAATATTCATGAAGTGGATTATTAGCCAATTGATCATATTTAAACTACACCGATTATGATCGTAATAACGTAAACTTAATAATTTAATATTTAGAGGACAACAAATCTTGAAGTTTGATTACACATCAATTATATTTTGGTTACTGAATCTATAGTAAGATTTCATTTCACTAAAAAATGGATTTCTAAAATCTATTACAAGGACATAAATTTTAACTTTGTAATTTTAAAGTATACACTCAATATCTTACTACTTACAAGACGTTACTATTTTGAAGTCTCTATTGCCATATTTTATTTTTAAACTCGTCAAGTAAAATGTTCAAATAGATTATCCAATAATCAAAAAATTATAATTCAAAGAAGGTAATATATAAAAAATTTAGTCGTCATGTGTAGTCGTACCCACTCCTTTCGGCTTAAATATGTGCGCGCACACACACATACTATATCCGGTTTTCATCATTGACGCTTTTCACCAATACACTGCCTCATTGCTCGTAGGCTCTCTCGTTTATGTGTTCCCTAACGTTATTCATCTATGGCCGGATATATTGTGAATACTTGCTCAACAATTATATTTTTGTTCCCGCGATTGATTCTTTATCATAATCTTTACACTTTGATTCAAACTTAATTTTTTCAAGCCTTTATTTTGTGGTATTTGCTTCAACTTATGCATGTCTTGATGACATATATAATAACACTAGCATAGAGTATTGAATTTAAGGTGGTAAGAAATTCGCCATTATTAATAAGTTATTATCCATTAAGCGAATTATTAGCCAATCGATCATGTTTATTTCTACGGATAACAAATCTTGAAGTTTAATACTTAGGGTAACAAATCTTGAAGTTTAATTACACATCAGTTATAGTTTGGTTATTGAATCCATAGTACGATTTCACTTTATTCATAAATGGATTGCTAAAATCTATTTCAAGAAAGTAAATTGTAACGTCGCGTTTTGTTATATTAAAATAGCACTCAATATATTACTACTTACAAGGCAATACTATTTTGAATCGGCTAGTGTCATATTTTATTTTTAAGCTCGTCAAGTAAAATGTTCAAATAGATAATCCAATAATCAAGAAATTACAATTCAAAAAAGGTTATATGAAATATTTGGTCGTCGGGTGTAGCCGTACCCATTCCTTTCGGCTTAATTATACGTCCACACACATACTATATCTGGTTTTCACTATTGACATTTTTTACTATACACTGCCTCATTGCTTGTAGGCTCTCTCGTTTGTGTATTCCTAACGGTATTCATCCATGGCAGGATATATTTGTGAAAATATGCGCAACAATTAGATTTTTGTTTCCGCGATTGATTCTTTACTTTCCTCTGTACACTTTGATTCAAACTTAATCTTTTCATGCCTTCATTTTGTGGTATATCTGCTTCAGCTTATGCATGTATTGCTGACCTATATTGTAACACTAGCATAGAGTATTGAATTTAAGATGGTAAGAAATTCTCCATTGTTAATAAATTATTATCCATTAAGCAAATTATTGGCCAATTGATCATGTTTATTTCTACACCAATAATGATCGCAATAACGTAAACTTAATAGTTTAATACTTAGAGGATAACAAATCCTGAAGTTTAATTACACATCAATTATAATTTGGTTATTGAATCTATAGTAAGATTTCACTTTATTCATAAATGGATTGCTAAAATCTAAACAAGAAAGTAAATTATAACGCCATTTTTTGTAATTTTAAAAATGCGCTCAATATATTACTACTTACAAGGGCATTACTAATTTTGAATCTTCAAGTGTCATATTTTATTTTTAAACTCGTCAATCAAAATATTCAAATAGATAATCCAATAATCAAGAAATTACAATTCAAATAAGGTTATACGAAATATTTGGTCGTGGGGTGTAGTCATACCCACTTTTTTCGACTTAGATATATATATGCGTACACGCACATAATATATCCAATTTTCACCAATACATTGACACTTTTTATCAATACGTTGCCACATCGCTCATAGTCTTTCTCGTTCATGTGTTCTCCTCATGGTATTCATCCATGATAGGATATATTATGAACGCTCGCTCAACCATTAGATCTTTGTTCCCGCGACTGATTCTTTATCATGGTATTTATACTTTGATTCAATCTTGATCTATTCGGGGCTTCATTTTGTGGTATATCGGCTTCAACGTATGCATGTTTTTCTGACGATATATTAACACTAGCATAGAATATTGAATTTAAGATTGTAAGAAATTCTCCATTGGTAACAAATAATTATCCATTAAGCGGATATTTAACTAATTGATCACATTTATTTCTACACTAATGATGATCGTAATAACGTAACAAATAATTATCCATTAAGCGGATAATAAATTTTGAAGTTTGATTACACATCAATAAAAGTTTGATTACTGAATCTATAGTAAGATTTCACTTCACTCATAAATGTAATACTAAAATCTATTACAAAATAGTAAATTTTAATTTTGTAATTTTAAAGTATGCGTTCAATATCTTACTACTTACAAAGCTTTATTATTTCGTAGCCTTTATTGTCATATCTTATTCTTAAACTCACCGAGCAAAATGTTCAAATCGATAATTCAATAATCAAAAAATTACGATTCAAATAAGGTTATACGAAATATTTGGTCGGCGTACCCGCTCCTTTCTACTTAAATCATATATGTATATGATCAAACACACACTATGCACGCACATATACTATATGCAGTTTTTACCAATACGCTGACGTTTAACGTTTTGGCCCAGACGAAGCACACTTTTGATGTGTCCCAGTTGTCTTACTAGTTGTTACACGTAATAGCCATGCCGAGAACACGTGACCCTCCCCTCTCTTCTGAGTCATAAAACTCTATAGGAACCGCTTCAATTAGTTGTCTTCTGTTTTTTCAACTTCCGTTACTTGTTTAGCCAATTAGCCCCCTTCCTGAAGAACCCTCTCTCTCTCTCTCTCTACATATATATATATATATATATATATATACAGATAGATTTGCCAATCGTTTGAATTGGATCTGGTAGAAAGGAATGTCAATTCACTTCAAATTCAGGAGCTGTCCAAGCTTCGATTCCGTTGATATAGACGGCCGGCCGTCTATCTCGGTGCGAGAGCTGAGGTTGAAGATCATCCGCCGCAAGAATCTCAACATTTGTCAGGACTTTGATCTCGTTTTCTCTGACGCCCTCTCCGGCCAAGGTCCTTTAATTCTTCTGTATTTTTTTCCTTCTGTTTTTGTTTGAGTCATTAATTGGCCGTTTATTTATTGTACTTTATGCGCATGGCTTGGAATTTATTAACTCAGAGATACATAGAGCTAAGTATAGATAGTGCGTATATATTCATAGGTTCCTGATTTTTAATGTTTGAAATGTAGTTTTAATTAGTGTGCAAGCGAGAGAGAGAGAGCGAGAGAGAGAGAGAGAGAGAGAGAGAGAGAGAGAGATTGTGTGTGTGAGAGAGTGACGTGTATGTGAGTGTGGCGACATACATGTATTTGAAAAATTAACTTAATTCAGAGATGCGTATATCAACGTGTTTGTGCGTATGTGAAAGTTTACGTTTGGGAATTTTTTATTGAAATATATGAGAGAGAGAGAGAGAGAGAGAGAGAGAGAGAGAGAGAGAGAGAGAGTAGTTTCCTGAGAGTTCTAAGCCAATGCAACGGACAAAAATTCCGTATGCTGAAATGTATGATCAGAGTAACATCTATCTATGCATTCCTATATATGTGTTTGCATGTCTGAAATTTATCATAATCTTCTTGTGTTATTCATTGCAGAGTATAATGACGAAAATTTTCAGATTTCGAGTGGGTCAAGTGTAATTGTCAAGAGAGTTCCCGCTGGAACGATCCCTTCAGCTACTAAGTGAGTTCTTACTTCTTTGAAATGCAAAATCCCTTTAGGAAATTTTACTAATATATGTCTTACTATTAGGTATTACCTCAATTGAATTCATTTTATAACTAGATTCTTTCGTCTTTTGCTGTGAGAGAGTGATTTTTAGCTTTTCCCTGCACTGACTAATGGATATGTATTGTATGAGGTAAGATTAGTTTGTGAACTGTATAAAAGAGAATTGATGCTCAATTATGGATGGGCTTTGCATTGTTGACTTGGGATTTATTGGTAATCTTTTGAGTTAGAGCACTATGAATGTCACACAAGATGGACATACGATTATATTAGTTAATGGAAGAGGTAGATGGCATGGAGCCATGGACAGAACTGCTAGAGGACCATGATCTGAAGTTATATGGTATAAAAATGAGTTGTTGCTCGATTGAAGGTTGGCGCTTTTGAACGCCATTTGCATATGCCCGCATTCAAAGAACCACAGAGGACACATATGCTGTCTTTTATAGTTTTCTTGATATTGGTCGCGATTGATTCTATGTGAGTAGTATCCGGCAATAGTCATGTGATAGTTTTTCTTGATATTTGTTGAGACGATTATGCATGTGTAGCACTCAGCAATAGTGTATCTGCTATAAGCATATTTGGATGGAAAGTGGTGGAGTGGAAGCCTTGCTATAGTTGTAGTGTTAGCTGGTGCGATCGCAAAGGATTGCCTTGAATGGTTAGCGTCCGTGCATAGGCAGTTGAAATCACCCATTAAATGAGGGTGTCAGTTAAAAATCCAACAGAAAGTTGTATTGTTTTATCAATGATTGCAATGTTGTCAAAGGATTGTTTGAGACGCGCTTAAACCCTAAAATTAGGTTCAAAATAGGCTATGTGCTTTGCCTTGCTTAAGCGGTAGCCATACCAAGGCGTTAAGGCATGTGCCTCGTTGCCCGTAGGCTGTCTCAAAAAAGACTGACACCAAACAATAAATATTTCACCTAATTGTAACTTATCCAATTCTTTTGTTTACATAATTGTGGTTTGGTTTTATAGTCATTATTCTTGAACACATTTTCCCTTCAACTACACCTTTCTTTATTAAATCCTGCATTTTGTTAATGCTTACCGTTTAGAGCTCCAACTGCTTCAATTTTTCTTTCTGTCTTTGATAACACTGAATGATCGCAAATCGTGGTGATGCGTTTAAGTCAAAGTTTGTGGTTTGAGATCTTGCTGTAACAATGCTTCATTGAGAGCATACTTCTTTTTGATAAGGTAAACAATTTTATTAACAATTGGGGAGAACCCCCTGTATAAACCGTATACCAAAGAGAACAACAACAACAAAAAACCCAGTGACCTCATGGATACACCAAAATATGGTTCTCAACAAAAGAGACCCTATCCTCTATACAAATAGGGACCTCATGTGTACACCAAACAACAACAACGATCCAGTAAAATCCCACCCAAAGGAGTAGAGATGTTATTCCGGAAAGACCCTCAACTCAAGAAGACGAAAAGAAAAAAAAGACAATATATCAGTACCATCAACAGAAACGAGCGGAATAATAACAACATCATAAAAATCAAAAAATAGATAAAAAGCAATAGCAATAACCAGTAAATAGACCCGGCACTATGAAAAACGAAAGAGTAGTGAGAACACAACGTTAACCACTGCAGTCTAAGACAAAAATCCTATTAGACTAGCCTCTCATAGTTACGGAGTAGATCATGTGTACACCAAAAAGAAACTAAAAACAAAAGACCATTTTGCAACTTCACAAAATCTTGTTCCACCCCTTAAAATGCCCTTCTATTTCTCTCTTTCCAAATAACAGATCATTGAGAGCATTCTTGAGTTTACGTTTTTACTTTTCAACAACTACATTTTTTGAGATTTAAAATGGATTGGCAAAGGAAATATATTAGAAATATTTACTTTTCATATTCAAATTGGTAATATTTAGTGAAGTGGAAAAAAAAAAAAATCAAAAAGAAAAACAAGCATAGCATGAAATATGTACCATATGTTAACTACCATAAAATATTTTTCTATTAGCATTGCATACTAATATATACCATACGTTAAAAGGGATTATGCAAGCCAAACCTTGTTTTTCTTTTATTAAGAAAAACTTAATTTTTAATAACAGTGGTGCCCGGTCCAACTTACACATTAAGCTAAACTTTTCCTTCCAAGTTGCATTATCCCATACTAAAGTGCTAATATTGCAAAGATGGAATCTGGACGCGATCCTAGGTTCATATTCTTTCACATCACATGATTAGAAACAATGGAGGAATTACACATGGAGTTTGGGGAGATTAGGAATCGGTTTTGTTCCTGACGCTGACGCTGACACCATCTTCATTGGGGACACTACCATGCAAGGTTGTCTTATTTGTTAGTTCCTAATTAAGCAAGTGCATGTTTCCATTTCTCACTTCAATTAATTGGTAGAGAAAGCAAGATGGGAGCTCTCTAATCTTCAAATTATTAGTTTATCTCGTGAAAAGTTGCATCATTTAATACATAATTTGATCTTGTTACTTTTGGATGAGCATTTTGGCGAATTCTTCTACTTTGCCTGCTAGTATGGCATAAGTTGTTTAATGTCTTTTTGCATAGTCTTAGATATTCTTTGATGGGGTTATGTTGCGTTAATTATAGACTTGTTGAATTTTAGTATATTTGAAAATACCATTATCAAACTTATCGACAAGTCAAATTGTATGCGTTTAAAGCTTAGATTCTATAAAGTATTTTAAGTAGCACAAAAGTACCCAAGGGTGTGGCGTAGCAATTATTGAAGTGGGTGAAAATCTTGGAGACCAGAGTTCAATTCCAAGCAGCGATCAAAAACTCTTGGCGATTTCTTCCCATCAACCATAACAAATATTTTAAGTAACACAAAGATGTACCCGATTATCTTGGTGTTGTTTCTTAATAAAAGATTTACTTTGACTTGATCCAAAGTACATCTTACCCTCCCCAGACCCCACTTGTGGGAAACTACTGGGTTTGTTGTTATTGTACTTTGACCTGATCCAAAGATGTAATAAATTGTTATTTTCTTTTTCAGATTGACACAAGCCTAATTCATTGGGGTTTAACTTCTAAATTATCTTACCAAACAACCTTTTAGTGTTTGCTTAAGGATTAATTTGGCAACTCTTTGCGTGCTTCTCTTTTTCCCTAATAAATGAGTGCCATCTTTTTGGTAAAATAGTTGTTTCTTTATGAAAATAAGGAAAATCTCTATATCCATAATGAGTACAAAAAGCGGAGAATCCTATTCGATAATATGATTTTCTACAACAATGATCCAATCATTAATATTGATAAATAAATGTTGTTTTATACATTTTCTTGCTGTTCAGGTGCTAGATAGGGATGTTAATAAACTTTTAGAGCCTTTTATGACCAGAGATTCATCGAATCCAGGAAATTTCTTATGGTTTGATTATTTCGTTTTCTAGAAGCTTTTATGGTTTTCTCTAAAGATTAACAATGCTAAAATTTATCGTTCTGAGGCTTTGGTCTAGTGGTAAAAGTGCAATGCGTGATGTGTGCTAGGTGCACTCACGGGTTTGAACCCAGTCATTGTCAAAAGTCGGGCATTAAGTGGAGAAAGATAGAGGGACGGGCTTATTATCCTCCGAGTTCCTAACAATGCGCCACCATCGAGAATTTCTCGGTTAAAAAAAAGATTGAATATACAATAGAGAATTTGCTCCTATGATATCAATGAGGTATCAAGGTATAAATGAGGTCGATAACGAGTATCAAGCATGACGTCGTTTAGAACAATTTTTGTATCTAGGAAATTGCACATGCATTTAGACCATTTGGACATTAGTGATGTCATTTAGCAAAATGGAGTTATATTAATTATGAACCGAAGCACCTTGTCAGTTGGGAAAATCCCTTTTTCCTTCTTTATGCACATTTAAAGACAAAAGCTTTGCTCTATGAAGGATTTCTATTGAGTTGCTCCATGTTTTTGGGTCTACTGTGCTGCCTGATGTTAGTTCAGCCTCTCCTTATGTGTTAGAATCAGGTAGCAGAGGAGAAAAATAGGATAATTGTGGGTATACTTTTCGATATCATCACTTTGCTATTACATACTGAAGTTGGGTAGAGGACATGTACCGGAGAAGAGGGGAGATGTTTACCGATGAATATCATTCATTGGTAAAGCATGCTAAAATCCAAAACCCTTAAACATTTATGAGAGCCACCTTTACTCAATTCTCAATTCCCAATTGTAATTTCTTTCTTCTTTTCTTAATATACCTTTCCTCCTTTATCTTGACTGCCCCATTTATAGAAACATGCTTCTAAGTCTATTCATTATGATACAACAATTAGTTCTCCCTCATGCAAACTGCCTTTGCTTTACTGCTTGAACCTCTAGAAATCTTGGCATTTTAAATAGCAAAAATTTTCACAAATAGAAGTACTTTCGTGGGTGGCTGATTTGGTACAGATCGACTTGTTGGGTGTGTGGGAACAAAGCCCCATATGAAAAGTAGAAAAGAAAAAGAAACTACTTATAAGGAGTTGGATGTTCTTAATGTTATGAGGTCTTTTGGAGAAAAACCGTGCGGGCTTGACCCAAAGCGAACAATATCACACCATGTTAAGAATATCTTTGGGTCATTTTAGCCCCGACAACTGGTATCAGAGTCAATTGTTTTGCAGGACTATGGAGATGACGGAGTGGCGTTTGGACCTGGCTTAGTGCCTTTGCCCATCTACGGGGTTTACGACCTTTATCCGTAGCTTTGAAGACACGTAGGCTGGGCATCGGTGACCGTAAATACTCAAGATCATGTGGGTGGCACACAATTAATCTCCAAATAATGGATATGGCTCATGTGGAACTTAGTAAAATGGGGAGATTGATGGGTATGTGAACAAAGTCTCACTTGGAAAGTAGAAAAGAAAAAGAAGCTACTTATAAGGAGTTGTCTGTTTTTAATGGTGTGAGGCCTTTTGGGGAAAACCGTGCGGGTTTGGCCCAAAGCGGATAATATCACACCATGTTAAGTGTATCTTTGGGCCATTTTAGTCCAACAATTGAGTTGCCTATACTTAAATTTAACAAAGTGGAAATATATGGACCTTGACCTATTTATTGTTGGATGAGTCCCAGCTTGCAGAAGTGTGGTTGAATGTATATTAGTTATTAGCTTGAAGCTAGTTGGTGTTGTTTCTGGTCTTCACTTACTTATGCGACCAAATATTCTATTTGTTTTCCTTTTGTATGTTAAAGTTCTTAGGCCTTGCCTTAGTCATTGAATGGGGTTCTGTGTTGTATGGAATGTTTATGGTGTCGGTCACGATTCTTGTGCTTCCCTAACTATGTTGTCTAAATACTGAAGTGCTTTAATAATGATATGTCATTTAAGCTTGTTGCTGCTTTCTGAAGTTTCTCTCATGTGATCTGATATGGTAACAGGCCGCCAATTGGTATAATGAAGGAATTAGGGCTGAAAGATGCTGATCCTATTTATCATGCAGTAAGTGTGGTTACCATTTGTACTTGCCGCACCCATGCTATCTATAGCATTTTTTCCCTTTTAGATAGTCAACCCCAAAACTTTGTATGTTGCCTCATGTCTCACATATATTACAGAGTGGGCAAGTAGATGTGTTTGATGACTTTGGGGCTGACATTTGTCCGGTGGCTGAGGGAACATTTCTCGACAGTGATATAGGGTTTGGTAATAAGAACTGCTGGGACTTTGAGAAAGAAAACCTTTCTGGTCCAAGGTATATTATTTCTGCCTCTCTTTTTCAATTTGGAGTAAGTTTCTATTCAGCAAAAGAGAGTATATTTCTGGTTCATTGAGTAACCTCAGTAAGATTACCTCCCCCTACCCCCACCACCATAAAATGCAGAAAGTTTAATAATAATAATAATAATAAAATAAAAGTGGAATAGCTTTAAAACCAACTGCTTTACATATATGCTTCTGTGCACTATTCAGCTACGCTGCATAAGTAGCTGCTAGTTAGTGGATTACTGATACTTTATACTTGAATAATGTTAAACTGAAAAGGAAGCAGGGGATAGCTTGTTTAACCAATATGTTACATTGTACTCTCCTTTGTATTTCCTACAAGTATATACTTTGCTAAACTTATGTTTTTTTGTGTGGATACTAGCAGTAGCATGATAGTTTTTCCAATACTTCAGGATCTTGATAAAGACCGAAATATATGACAGATATTCTAGGTTCATCAGTTGAGTGAACAAATAGAATGTTGTGTTTTTATTCTTAGGCAGCTTTTGTAAGCTGAAAGTTTGTCCTGGAGGCTTGACCAAGAGGAACCCTTTGCTCCTTAATATTACTGGCATGTATAATGTTGTATACGCTTATTTTATAGGTTTCTCTTTGTTCATAATATCTTTATTAAACAAAGGAAAGTAAAGGGAAAAAAAAGTAAAGAAAGATTAGTCATGACTTCTACTTTTCTTTCTGTAAACTTCATAAATACCTATGCGTGACTCGAGTCAAGTCATATGAGCAACATGTGCATACTTTTGACACCGCTTGGTGTTTCATGATTAATATTTTGACTTATAAAAAAAAAGAAAAAAAATCCTCTAACCACAAATTCTTGATGTATGGCCCTCCAATTATTCCGAAGTTTTTTTCCTAGTACTCTTTGAACAATATTCTTTATTTTAACAAAATTAAAACCTGCATAGTACAATAGATACAATGATTCGTCGATCAAAGAAAATGGCAGATACCATGATTTTATGTTCTCTAGTAAATTCGAATTTTGTTTCATACTTCTGATAATGGTAAAAAAGCGATTGAAACACTATATTTTATCCAAATCATTGTCTTTCTATATATTATTTATTAGCAATTGTGTGACTCAAATTTAGAAAAGTATGTTTTTAAGGATCTTTTCTTGGTAGTTGTACTATTTAAGCCATTTGAATTTTGTTAGTGTCTCACATCGATGTGGGACGAGATTATTCGCATCACCTCATGAGCTAGCTTTTTGGGGTTGAGTTACGCCTAATGTTCATTTCTTCTCATCCTTTGAATTAGGGTCAAGGTCCATTCTTATCATCCATTATATTGTTTGATCTCAAAAAATGTTAGAACTCAAACTTGACACTGTAAACTAACATTTCTAGTGAAGTGTTGGTAGTAAATTGATGTAAAACCTACTTAACCATACCTCTAGCAAGTTTTGTTTTAAAGACCTTTTCCTATTCCATAAAAGGAAGTGATGTTAGTACCTGCTGCCAATGCTTAAGATTCTGAACTTTCTCTTTTGGGTAAGTAAATGAGATTTTATTGGACCCAAAAATAATTTCTCTAGTATAGAAAAGTGTACAAATAAAACGAGAACTAGGTAAAGATGTTGCTATCTGCAAGTAACATTCAATTTGCCCTTAAGGTTTTGGTTTAGTGGTAAGAGTGCAACGCGTCATGTGTGGGGTTATGCACACGTCAACAAGTTTGGACCACGCCGCAGATAAAAGCTTGGTATTTAAGTGGAGAATGGTAGAGGGAGTGGCCCACACCATTACAGTCCCCCAAAGTTCTCTCTTTCCGCATTGTTCATCATATTCTGATGTCCTTGCTACACGCCATAATAATTCTTTCGGGCAATACACTGAAGAGGTGTAATTACATATGTGGTGTTCCGCCTCCCTTCTTCCTCTATTCGTTCTCCTGTATCTAAATTCTTATTTCGTGCTTTGAGGGCCTACGTACCTAATTTTTCAGTCGCAGATGGGTTAGGGACTTGGTTCTTAGGCTCCTGCATTTGTATGCAATTTATATATCTCTGCCTAGTCTGTCTTATTTGTGTCAAAAATATGATAACAAATTGCATAGAATGTCGGGCCATAATATATACTTGGTTTCTCCTTGACTCTAGCCTAAGGAGCGGTAGTCTCTCTCTAACTTTTTTTTTGTGGGGGGGGGGGGGGGGGGGTTGAAGGTTGTCTGGGCCATTTTGTGTACAGCTCGGTCAATTCACTAGGTATTTGCGAGTAAAGGTACTGGGTAACTTTGTCTACTTAAGGCTCAAGTAGATGGGAAATGTTCACCTTCTCTTGCTTCTGCTGATTTTCAATCTTGGTTCCAAAGGTTGTATCAGTAAAATGCATTTCCCTTGGTTATGCCAAACCATGCAAATGCACAGCCTTTCTCATTCCCTTCTGATTTGTGATACATGGTGTTATTTTCAACGTTGACTGTTTCTTGCTTCTGCCTTCAATTCTCATTTTATTTGCAATCATGTCAATGGGGACCGTGCGATCTTTTTATTTTTATTTTTTGCATGAAACATGTCTGGTGTAATTAATATGATACTCCATTTTTGGATTATCATGGGTCATCCCTCAGTCAGGGAAGCCTATGATAGCTGGTTTTTGTGAAAAGTTGATAAGGCCATCAGAAGGATATGGAAAATGATCCCAGCACCTATTTTTTGGTGTATCTGGACAGAGAGAAATGGCAGACGTTTTGATGGTGTCTCAACTCCAGCTTGTTTTCTCAAGGCTAGATGTTTAGTTTGTCTTTTTGGTTGGAACTACATGACCCCTGTAACTAGCACCGACTATTTTTTGGACTTTGTTAGCTCCCTGATCCTATCCTAGCATAGCTTTTTTTGTATTAGCATAGCTAACCGTCATCTCTCTTTGTACCCTTTTTTTCTTATGCATCTTCTTGATGCCTTTTTAATGATAACACCTTACTTCATAAAAAAGGAATTAATGCGATTCTCCTTTCATCCAGGTTTCAGAATCAAAAGCTTGATTCAAGTGATCTAAGTCAAGCTATCCAAAGAGGTTGGTCTTAGTGTTATGTATATCTTAGAAGGTGATTTTCTTTTTGTTCCTTTTTTTTTTTGAAAAAAATTGGTTGAATTTTTGTCTCAGGTTCTAATCAAAGCAAGAATGACGCAAAATTACCTGAACCAAAAACTGGAGAAGTGGCAACATTGCAAAAGTATTATGTTCTCTACCTTCTATTTTAGTCATTCATTTAGCCCATAAGCACGGCTGATGTTTGTTGTCTTATGGATAAAGGGTGGTAAGCCCCAATTTTCCAGCATTGCCCAATTGTAATTTGCCAGCAGAACTGAAATGCCCTCTCTGCAACACCTTTTTTAAGGATGCTGTGATGATACCTTGCTGCCAGCACAGTTTTTGTGAGAAATGTGAGTAGTATCTGCATTATTGAGCAATTTCATTGATTCATCTGTCCCTGCTTCGATCATGCATTTGTTTCTTTTGAAATGTGCGCATTTTCATCACCTGCGCTATTTGCCTTTTTTTTTATCATTTAAGCATCTTCTGTTCTTGGATAATATATTCATCATTGAGAATATACTTCTAATTTTTCTGGGTATCTGTAGGCATTCGCCTAGTTCTTCTTGAAAAGGCAATGTGCCCAAAATGCCTTTCTAGTAGATGTAAAGTGGAAAATCTGCTACCAAATTTATCTCTCAGGCAAGCGATTGAGCATTTTCTTGAATCTCAGATGGTTGTCACTGGGTCAGAAAATGCTTTACGCAAATATGCTCCAGGTGAAAATGATTGCTATATGAGAAATGTGAATCTTGAAAAGAGACTGCTAGTGAATGAGGGCTGACTGACCTGCTTCTCAATGCAGATGGTGAATCTGGAATTCAGGTGAAGGATGTTTCCTGTGCTGTTACTGTTGTACAACGGGAACCAGAGATGCCTCATTCACCCTCAGCTACCGGAAAAGGATCCAATCAAGTAATGGCAGAATCTTTTTATGACTCACTTATTCGGAAAAATTCAAGGACAATGCAACATATGGATGGAGGAAGAGGTCGATATGCTAATCACTGGAATTTTCCAAGTGTACCTGATGACCCAGAAGATTGTCAGGGTGAAAGCAAGCCTCTTAATTTGCTTCATTCACATGTTCAGGATGAAGGTATTAGCTCATAACTGACTAGTTTTTGTAGCTATTTCTTCTGCATATGAAATGTTCATATGGTTCTCTTTTAAATGGTGAACATCTCAATATCCAATGTTTGCAAGTGCCGCCCCTATCCCCACTTCACTATGAAAGAAAAGCAAAGTCAATTCTGGTTTGTAATCTTTACTCAAGAAAAAAACTGATTTTCTTTTCCAATCACTATCTTACATAGATTTGAGTTTCAATTTCTATTGTACTCATTGTCTTATCCTTTTAGCTGGTTACGTTTAGTAACTTTTTGCATTGCTCTAGAGCATTGGATGTTTTAGGTTTTTCGTCCCCACCTACTATGTTGTGATAAAAAATGTAAAAAGGAAATAAGCACTGTTCATATTGATTGTCTCTTGACTAAAACAAGTTGTATCACTGCATGCGGTAAAAGGTTGAGATTTGTTTTACTTTTACAGTCCCTATATTTGCTTTGTCTCCTGGATTATTGCTCTGTATAGTGGTTTTAATGTACTTATTCACGGACTATTTGATTACAGCTGATTCTTCCATCAAGAAGAATAAAGGCCAGTGGTGTGACACAAGAGGTAGGGTTTACTTGTGGTACTGGCATTCTGAATTTCGTTCTGGATCTTTTGCTATCTTAATGCTGATTTTTTCTCATTAGTAACAAATCTTTTGTTGCTTATATATCTTAATGCAGGTGGGGACGTGAATTTTCTGCCTGCTGGTAGAGTTAAAAGGGTATTATGCAACTTTTATCCAGTATACTTGGCTACTGTTTTATGGTATTTTCATGTGGACATGTGTGCTAACCATTATAAAACTATAACAGCTGAAGCTTTTCTGTATCTTATCTTGGGTTCTTGTTTCCATTTTTCTTTGATTTTAAGATGAAATTGACCTATATGCTTTAAAGAGAGGTTAGTCTAACTTCAGGCTGAGCATGGTCAGTGATTTTAGGCTTAATTTTGAGTTATTTGTAATGCCTTCACAAACATCAACCCATGTTTTGCGTATAAATGCATGTTCTTTCTTGATGTCTTCATTTACTTTCTACTTGGCTATGTTAAGCTTTATTGGAGGAAGTGTATTTACTTTGCTGGCGTTACTTTAACTTATGCTTTTTCGCTTATTTAAGAAAGAAGCATGTTCTTATTAGTAATTTGTGGATCCTGAGTCCGGACATTTTTCTACTTTTGCCTTACTGGAAAAAAAGGTAAAACTATCGTCCTTGTTGTTACTTCTAACGTCTGGTTCTAGAATCAAGAAACATTTCTACTTTTTTTCCCTGTGGCTTGAAACTAATTTGTATTAAAATACATTATTCCTGATATCCTGGCAATGTTTAAGTTATACAACATTTTTGGTTTATTGATCAGTGATAGCCATCGTTGTTGGACTTCGCTAAAGCTTTTGGGTTGGTGATTGCGAACTCTAGCTTTCAGAAGAGGGAGGGGCATTTGGTTACTTTTCAAAATACGGTGGCGAAGACCCAGATTGACTATCTCCTCCTCAGGAGGTGTGACAGATGGTTGTGCAAGGATTGCAAGGTGATTCCGGGTGAGATACTCGCGACGCAGCATAGGCTTTTGGTGATGGACGTTGGTATTATGTTAAAGAGGAGGAAAAGGTCTACTCGAGGAAGACCGAGAATCAGGTGGGGAGCCTTAACTAAGGATAAAGCCCAAGCGTTGGAGGGGCGGTTGTCGGCTATAGGAGCTTGGAGGAGCAGTGGTGACGCGAGCACTATGTGGTCAACGACAGCAGACTGTATTAGGGAGGTTGCGAGAGAGGTGTTAGGGGTCTCGACGGGCGTCTCTGGTGGGTACAAAGGAGACTGGTGGTGGAATGAAGTGGTCCAAGGGAAAGTGGAAGCAAAGAAGGCGGCGTACCTGAAGTTAGTGGGGAGCATAGGCGAGGAGGAGAGGCGAGTGTGCATGGATAGGTATAAGGCAGCTAGGAAGGAGGCTAAGTTGGCGGTCACAGAGGCTAAGACTGCGGCTTATGGTCGTATGTACGAGGAATTGGGGGGAAAAAGTGGGGAGAAGAAGTTATTCTGGCTGGCCAAGTTGAGAGAGAAGAAGGCTCGGGATTTGGACCAAGTGAGATGCATCAAGGACGAAGATGGTAGAGTATTGATGGAAGATGTCCAGATTAAGAGGAGATGGCAGACTTACTTTCGTAAACTTCTGGATGAAGAAGGGGATCGTGATATTGTGCTAGGCGAATTGGAGCATTCCGAGAGTCACCGTGACTTTGGGTACTGCAGGCGTATCGAGGTCGAGGAGGTCGTGGGAGCTATGCGTAAGATGAGTAGGGGCAGAGCGACCGGGCCAGATGAGATTCCGGTGGAATTTTGGAAGTGTGTGGGGAGAGCAGGTTTGGAGTGGTTGACTAGGTTGTTTAATATTATTTTTAAGGGGAAAAGGATGTCGGATGAGTGGAGGTGGAGTACGGTGGTTCCATTGTATGAGAACAAAGGTGATATCCAGAGTTGTAACAATTATAGGGGTATCAAATTACTGAGTCATACCATGAAAGTTTGGGAGAGGGTGGTTGAAGCGAGGGTGAGGATGACGGTGTCTGTATCCGACAACCAGTTCGGATTCATGCCGGGTCGTTCGACTACAGAAGCTATACACCTTGTTAGAAGGTTGGTGGAACTATACAGAGAGAGGAAGAAGTTTCTGCACATGGTGTTTATTGACCTAGAGAAAGCATATGACAAGGTTCCTAGAGAAATTCTCTGGAGATGCCTGGAGGCAAAAGGTGTGTCGGTTCCCTACATTATGGCGATTAAGGACATGTATGATGGGGCTAAGACTCGGGTTAGGACAGTAGGAGGTGACTCTGAGCATTTTCCTGTTGTAATGGGGCTACACCAAGGTTCTGCGCTCAGTCCGTTCTTATTCGCCCTATTGATGGACGCGTTAACACACCATATTCAAGGGGATGTGCCATGGTGCATGCTATTCGCCGATGACATAGTTCTGATTGATGAGTCGCGAGCCGGTGTTAACGAGAGGCTGGAGGTTTGGAGACAGGCTCTTGAGTCTAAGGGTTTCAAGCTGAGCAGGACGAAGACGGAATACCTGGAGTGTAAGTTCAGCGCTGAGCCAGGGGAAGTGGGCGTGGATGTGAGGCTTGATTCGCAGGTCATCCCGAGTAGAGGCAGCTTCAAGTACCTTGGTTCGGTTATCCAGGGGGGAGGGGAGATCGACGAGGATGTCACACACCGTATTGGGGTAGGATGGATGAAGTGGAGGTTAGCATCTGGAGTCCTGTGTGACAAGAGAGTGCCACCGATACTCAAAGGTAAGTTTTATAAAGCGGTGGTTAGACCGGCCATGATGTATGGGGCTGAGTGTTGGCCTGTTAAGAACTCATATATCCAGAAGATGAAAGTAGCAGAGATGAGGATGTTGCGGTGGATGTGCGGGCACACTAAGATAGATAAGATTGGGAATGATGATATTCGGGAGAAGGTGCATGTGGCTCCCATTGATGACAAGATGCGGGAAGCGAGGCTTAGATGGTTCGGACATGTTCAAAGGAGAAGCCCAGATGCTCCAGTACGGAGGTGTGAGCAGCTGGTTACGGAGGGCACGAGAAGAGGTAGAGGGCGGCCTAAGAAGTATTGGGGAGAGGTGATCAGGCAGGATATGGCGAGGCTCCAGATTTCCGAGGACATGACACTTGATAGGAAGATGTGGAGGTCGAGTATTAGGGTTGTAGGTTAGGAGGTAGTTGAGTCGTGCCTTACTTCGTAACATGGTGGGACTAGCCATGTATTTTATTTTATTTTATTTTATTTTTTTTATTTTATTTTAAGATAACTAGTGGGAATGTTGTGGCTTACTATTTCTCTTTTCAGTACAGGTCCTATTTACTAGCTATCGCTTTTGCTTTACATCTTTCTTCTAGATTTCATGAGGTTCCTATTTTACTTATGACTGTTGTGGTGATACTAATATTTACTAATATTGTCTCCCTTTACTTTGCATCTTTCTTCTGGATTTCATGGTGTTCCTATTTATCCTATGATTGTTGTTGTGATACTAATATTGTCTCCCTTTTTGTCCCTTTTGTCTTTTTTTTTTTGAGCCGAGGGTCTTTCGGAAACAGCCTCTCTACTCCTTCGGGGTAGGGGTAAGGTCTGCATACACACTACCCTCCCCAGACCCCATTAGTGGGATTTTAGTGGGTTGTTGTTTGTTGTTGTTGATCAGTGATAGCCAGAGAAAGATATATAATCATTATGTACTGATTGGGAAAGAAAAATGATTATTTAATTAGTTATGCTGCTTTGTAGTGTAGGGCCTGTAGGCATAAACTGATGATAGTTTATCTTAATTGTTCTTAGGACCGTAACTGTTACATGTGTGGTTCTCCCGATCATCTCATCAGAGACTGCGCTTTTGCTTCCAATCCAAATCCGATGCTTCAGACAGGTATGCCCATTGTTTGTTTAATTCACATCATATGCAGTATGATGTCTGAAATATTTTTGCTTTGGTTGTGCTTGAATCAGGAAATCCCATGCTTACGGGTGGGTTTCCAGGCTATCCATCACCTTACTGGAATAGCAATACATATTCCACATTGAGGCCATTTGCAAATATGTATGGTAATGCTGGAAATGCTCCATTTAATGCTTATATGGTTCCGCCAACACCTTTTACTGCTCCTTATATGCGATCAATGCATGGTGGCGTGCCTTTACCTGGGTAAGTAGTTCTTTAGGTGGATATGTTTGATGAACTTTTGTAGCTCAAAAGTTGCTTGTTGTCATTTATCTAAATGAATGTCCTTTATCCTTTTAAGATCCAAATGAATTTAAGACCCTGGAAACTTCTTGCAGAGGAATCATGAGAATGGGTGGTATGGCACTTCCAGCTGGAAACAGAGATGATCTACCACTGAACCAATACGAGTACATGGGCCTCCAGCTTGCGGAAGATAAAAGCAGAATTCAGAATGAAAAACTGGGAAGGTAAGTCTGCTACATAAATCAGTCGTAGAGTGTGATTGGCACAGGTTTATTTTGCTCTCGCAATATCTAAAACAGGAAGTAGCCTTCCAAATTTTATATGTCATAGATTGCTTTTGGATCTTAGCTAGATGTAAGGCATTATTTGGAGTGGATATGATTTGGTTTTGGTTAAATCAGTCCCATTGTTCCTCTCCCTCGCGATCCTCTCAAATTCTGAATTATCACATCTCAAATGGTTGCTGATTAGTGGTAGCATGCATACTTTTCCTTTTGTCACATTATCACTCAAACACTTATTACAAGCAACAATGGGACCATCTGAACAATATGTTTTGTGAATATATGTTATGTCTCTTAGTACTTTGATGTGTCATTTGTTTTCTGGAATTGCTGATTTCAAGATTACTGTAGAATATCGATCAGTCAATTATCTCTCTCCTTTGATTGCTCCCAAGTATCTCCCTTGTTTTTGCTGGCTAAGGCTCCGTCTAAAATCCAATGATTTATTTGTCATCTTGTCAGATTTTACAGTTAAAGCAGGTTTGACAAAGGCCAACTATAGACTTTAAGAAGGTTGCTACTTTACAAAATTAGATTTTTCAACCTTGACAAATTCACTCTGCATTTCAATGTCATACAATATTGAATTCATTGACATCAGTCCTCGTGTCTGACTCTTGATGCTTTCCTGCTGAAGTAAAAAAGTGCATTCTTTCCCTTCAAAGTATGGTCAAACAGGATTCTACTTGACCACTTTAATCATATGTAGCCAAATATTCTAGTGCTTTCCCTTTGAAGAATTTTGTTATTTCCTTTGTCCTTCTCTAGAATAAGCTGAGAATTTATAACACATAATAGTACTGAGTTTCATTTCAGTACTTGTCATACTTCTTTTGCCTTTATCCTGCCTCCAACCTCTCATCCTTGATCCTTCTATAGTTTTCTACTTTTCTTTTAATTTGCTTTCCTTTTCATTTAGCAATTGTCTGATTGAACTATATTTTAATTAACACTATCATATTACAGTGGGCAACATTGTCAGGCTGAGTCAAACGTTAAGGAGCATTACCCAAAAAATGATCGAGAAGCATCAGGAAAGTTCCATAAGGAGAGGGAACCAAGTACAAGTTGTTCTGGGGACAGCTTTGTTCGAAAAACACGGAAAAAGCACCTCCATGTTGAGAAAAGAAGGGAGAGAAGTCCTCATTCCTCATCTGCTAGTAGAGATAAGGTGCCTCGTCACTCTGACAGATCCAATTCTGTCACTGATGGTTTTCCTAGTAGTTCTGATAGGCGAAGGAGAGAAAGTCATCAACACCATAGTCGGGACTCAAGAAAGCGCCATGAGTGTGATTCTACTTTGGATCACTATCAAGCCTCTGATCGTAAATACAGAGTCGATTCTCATGTAAGAGAATCTCATCAGAAGCATCACCCAAGTTCTGCACTAGAACCTAGTTCACCTGTGCACCAGAAAGCACGATTCAAAGAGAGGGGCTTTGGGCATGATCCAAAGTACTCCAGGCCCCATGCAAGAGACTCCACCGATGAGGTACATGACAACAAGAGACGGAGAAGCAGCGGCTCTTATGAAGATCACAGAGATGATTATTATCACAAGCGAAAAAGAGTTCATTGAGGGTAATGAACATGACTCATGTGGTAAACTTGTAAATGAAGTTGCGCTCAAATCAGTGTAGGTGATCAACCAGGTTCCTGTTTCCTTTCAAATAGGTACTTTGTATTAACTTGGTTTTGTTGTAGCTTTGGTATATGGTCTTTTATATCCCTATAGATGATGGAAATATATAGGTCCCTACAACTTATAAAATACATAGGTATTTTAGGATCTAATTTGCAATATCTGTTGGCTTTGTTGGTACAGATCTGTAGAATGGTCGGCTTTTGGACAGTAACATCATGACTAACCTTTGTTCATATTCCTAACTAATCCTCTTCACTTCTTTAGTGTGAGGTCTGGATGCTAGACAAAGGTTTTAACCAGAAGCCAACTGGTTACAAATAGTATTTTGGATCATTTTATATGCTGCCGAACAATCCTTTTGGACAAAGGTATGGAAGCTGATTTGAGGTATGTTCTCTGTCTTGAATTTGGAATAGGTTTGTTAATGCTTACTGCAGGTAAGTTCAACCGCTTTCACTGGATCTGGGACAAGTTGCTCCTCGAGTCCTATTCACTTAATTTGGTCCACCTACCAATTCCTTTTAGCTAACAACTAAATCTATCAAATAAAATAATAATTGCTATGATACCCGTCAATATAATCTATGAATACTATGATAACATAACTTACGATAAAGTTATACCGCGATATGTTGGTGAGATGCCTATATTCGAACAAGAGATGCACAAGCACTTGTGGAACCTTCCTTGGTTCACTGCGACAAGATTAGTTCTAATTTAAGATCTTGTATCATGGTACCCCAAGTGGGCCTCTATTACATTGCACGGTGGTAAAAGTGTGGCCTGGCATTACCTGGAACATGACGCAATTCCTCTGAGAATTCCTGGACGAGAACAAACAGGATCGCATTCAATTTCTTAATGAAAGCTCCCAATATATTAATTTGGAAGTAAAGAAATGTTAAATTCTAATTAAACATAAATCCTAGGATGGCAATGGTGTGACCATGTTCAGACCCGTATTAGATGATGTCGGGATGTATGCTGTCTGACACAATCTCCATGGTTTTTACGGATGTCTAGGAAAGTGTGGTTTGTCGACAACAGTACGTTATAGTGGCGCTCGATATGTTTTCACGTATATTGCTTATGTGGTTCGTCACAAACAAGTATTCGCTGTCAAAGTATTTTAGGAGAGTTCTGTTTGAGGTAGGTTGAGACCAGATCAATCGGGATGAAGAGGCAACTAGTCACCAACTATTGACAAGGAAAAAAACGTAATTACATCCAGTATTACACCAACCTAGTCCTAATGTGACATGTTCTCACATGTACATTTACAAATATATACCCCAATTTTTATTTAACCATTATAAATTACTAGTACATAGTTTTTGTGTAAGTATCGGGTGCTTATGTTTTTTGCCTAATGTCGCTAGGTACAGTATGTGCCATGTGGTGCATGATTCAGAAACGGGAGGATTTACTTGTGTGATTTATCTGCCATATAGCAGGCACTTTATTGCATAGTTAATTAGATTGATTAATACACGCTTGTTCAACAGAGTAGTAGCTGAACTGTTGCTTGCTTCCAAGCCATGCATTATCCTTATTTCTTCTTGAAACACTTTCCTTGCCGTCCCTCCAGAAACCCCCCTTCCCCCCTCCGCGCTCAAAAGAAAGACAACGGGCTCACTTGTTTTGTTTTCTTTGTGTCCTTCGGAAAATGCAAAGGAATTGGTGAGCATCGAGGTTGCACTGACAATACGTCATACTTCAATAGTGCCTCTCCCCCTACCCCCAACCCCCCCCCCCCCCCCAAACACACACACACACGCACCAAAAAGTATTCAGGAGAAGGGGAGAGCCGAAAAGAAAAAGAGAGAAAAAGGACCGAGCTCCTTCATAATTCCTTTGAAGAAAATTTTGTGAACTGGGAAAAACAATCCTACAGTAATTTTCTCAAAGTAGGATTGTCGATGGGCTCTTCAATATAATTGCACTCAGCCTTATTGGATGTACTTTATACGGGCAGTCGTAAATCGGTCTCTTACCATGCAGGTTCTTCTTTTAGCTAATAATATTGGTGTTGTGTATTATTAAGCATCAGTTATTTGGCCTGATCTAACTGTAGGGATACTTGCAACTTTAAGCCTAGAGCTGTTAAGCGGGTGAATTTAATTTTGGCTTAGTACGAAATTGGCTGAGATGAACAGGTCATGCCCCGACCTCTTAAAGTTGCTTGGGTAAAACTCGGTTGGTTCAGTTAGGGTTGAATAGCAGTTAATAACGCAACCTGTGCATTACCGATTCAAGTCAAACTAACGGAGAATTCCATCTACTTGACGGCTGTTTTGGGGGCAAGTGCACATGTAGCCATTTTCAGGGTGTTATTTAGAGATTTGCCAATGCTTATTCTGTTTTGAAATTTTAAACTAAAAATTTTAATTTCGGGACACTTTTATACCGCAAAACTGAATTGAAAAATTGAAATTTAGGACGTACTGATTAATTTTTAAATATCAACCCTTTAAAGTGGCTATATGGTGTCATTTCTTTGTTTTTTTATGGGTAAATTTGGGCTTTCTAGGTACGTCAAGTTGACCTTATTTTTTGAATGGATTAGTTTGATTTTGTGCCAGATTAATCTATTATTTTATTTATTCTAAATCAGACCCACTCAAAATTTTGAGTGGCTGGGTGGGTTTGGTGCGCGACATTTATATGCTGTTGACTTATTGTCTGGTTTAATTTGATCCACTTATATTGACTTGGGGGGTTGCGTCATGAATTATCTCTCATTTCAATCCGGTTTCACTTTACAGATATAAATCTGCTCGTATAGCATTTCAATTGTACTTAATTTGTCGATTGGCTCAGCTTAGATTAGTGGTTTAAACTCATTGAGTGCCAATTCCGATACATATATCTGTATTTTGGCTGATATAATTTTCTATAATAGTTCGTTAAAGAAGCTATGGATCTTCGCTTAAATGTAACAATTGCGCTTATTCTAAAAAAACAAATGAAACTAACATGACCTTATTTCTTCATGTTCTGATGGGTTTAATGTGACATTTCTTGTCTTTTAAAACGTGTATTTAGTATTTGCCAAGCATGTATGTATAAACTTTTTTCACGTATGTATGCTTTGGATTGTCTTTTGTCTTCTAGAAAGCTAGACAGTTGTTTACCAGAAAAAGAAACAGTCAAAATGTTTTCTAAAACAGTTCATCGAAATTCAACTTCAAGCACTCGTTTTGCAACCTAAAAAGGGAACGAGAACCATAATGAAAATTGAATGCGTCACATTATTAGAACATTATGTATCTAATATTGTCTTTTAGGCATGTTTTAATTGGTGAGGTAATCATACGTACCAATTTATGACCTTAAAAAATTGAACCAAATCAAAAGCCAAATAAATCAGATGTGAAAATCTAATATATCCTTTGATTTGATTTGGTTTTCAATTTAAACAAATTGACAGTATTTAGTTTGGTTTGACATTTAAGAAAAAAATCAAACCAACCAACTGTTGAGTATATCCATTTATAAATTTATATGACCATAAGTATTTAGTTTTATAGAGATGCCTTATATATTTTAAGCCATAAAAAATTGTATTGACATATTTGTGTGTACTTGAGTTTTCTATTCTTCTATATATTGTAATTAATTAGGAGTGATTTGTTTATTGTTTTAATCATTGAGGTTGGATGAGTTTGATCTACGAAAGTGATTAATTTTTACATCTCATGCATCGTTAAATTTGTTGCAGATATATGTTTAAATATAATAGCTTAATTAATTTTTTCAGTTTTTGCTAAACATATAATGTTGTATGTGAAATTATGTCTTTAATTTTAGTAGATTGAATGAAATGAATTTGTACTTCATGCAAAAAGAAAAATATAAGAAGGCCGAAATTGGAACACAAAGTAGACTTTATTTGGTTTTAGTTTGGTTTAATTTGTACATCTATTGAATCGAGGTTTTGTTTTGGTTTAGATGAAAATCAAACCTAATTGAATCACGAACACCCCTATTTTGGCGCATGGAATTTGATTAATTTTTGGAGTTACATCATATTCAATCATTTTAATATTTTAAAATTAAAATTAAGTACCGTAAGTTGCAATTCTTTTCATGTCAACACGATAAGAAAAATATATTTTATAATATTGGTCAAGTTTTTCATAATTTGAATCTTGAGATTCCAGCGCACTGATTGAGCTAGCTAGAAGCAGGAACTCCTATTTATTTAAGGCTAGCTGTAAACAAAGAAAACAAGAGATTCGTGGTTGTACCGATACCAGTTGACAGCAATTGGCCAGTTTCCTACAGTTGACCGATTGATCCATAAGAGCGGTAAGGGAGTGATATTTACAAGGACGGGAAGCGGTATCGAACAAGAAGAGCTGGAAACGAAGCACCCTTTGAAAAGCTTCTATCTGACAGGAGGAAGGGAAAGTATCACAAAATTGAGATGGAGGGAATATTTTTTAGCGCCTTGCTTCTGGCTAAGCTCCAATCATACAGTGTCTCGTCTGGTGTAGATAATATTAAATATAATCAAAGCAGAAAAAATTCGAACAAAGTTCAGTATAAGAGTCTTCACATTGTTTTTCCGAAAGAAATATCAGAAAGTACAGTTATATACTTGCTGAACCCTGGTTTCTTGTTAAGCTCTTCTCCTGTGAATCTTGCATTCACCACTTTTATCTCCTCTATATATATGCTTCTAGCACCTGTATAGAGGGTGGGAAGTCAAGCAATAGTAGTTGGTCAATCGGAGACTGCTACGAAATCTGTTTCTTTCTTTTTTTAATCAACTTATCCAGTCTTTTTTTTTAATTACTTCTTATTCCTTTTTTAAAAAACTTTAATCATTTCCAAAATAATGATTGATTTCTTTTTTCTCTGACATTTCTTGGAAGTCCAAGTCTGCCCTAGTGATGTGTTAGAAGTTTTTGCTGATAATATAGCAGTTGTTCATGAGCGGTACATTCTTGTTTTTCTTTTATGGTGCGTTCATTTTTGTGATATATTGGTGATTTGTTGGTGAGTTAAACACCCCATTATTTATCGAATATATAAAATAAGTTAATGTCACTTAACAACAAAGTCGTTGTAGTATAGTGGTGAGTATTCCCGCCTGTCACGCCGGTGAACCGGGTTCGATCCCCGGCAACGGCGATTTATTTTAATTAATTTTTGTTTTTGGTTCTTTTTATCTGAGACAACGAGGCCCTACTCGTCGGACTGTAGGCGAAGGAATTGTGCACGTACTAAACAAGATTGGGCTACCACAAAATCTCAAAGTGTAGGCCGAAATCAACTCACGATTTGTATAGAATGGACGTTGCCTTAAGATTGGATCTCAAGACCCTATGGTGATTATTTCCCAGAATACAAGGTTAAAGAAAGTATATATTATATATTCTTTAATTAACTGAACCATATTGATATTAGGTGCTTTTCTAATTTTCTCTTTCTTTTTTATTGTTCTCTGGACTTCATTCTAATATACTGGTTAAAGTTCTTATGCGGTTGAAGTGAAATAAATGAGAAGTCCCCTGAAGGTCAAAATTTCGAATCTCTTAAATGGTTAGGAAACGCAAATCTCTCATTTTTAAAGTAGGCCTTTTTTCTCATTCAGGGATTAAAAATGAACAACAGTCTATATCTATATTTATCTATATATATCTATCTATACTATATTAAAAGTACGAAGACATTTAACGAAATGTCGTTTGCCTTTTTTACCTTTAAAATATAATTTCACATTGAATAAAATAGTAATTTTATTTTCCTAATATTTGGGATTCTAAAATCCTATAATTTTAATATTAAATTCTTTCTTATTTGAATTACATAAGAAGTCCTAATATTTAGGACCTTCAGATAAAAAGTTTTTAAAAAAAAAACTTTAAAAAGGCTTTGATTTGGGTGTTAAAACTACTCTAAATTTTAGAGGATCTAATGTTTAGGGTGTTAGAGTTGTATTCTAGAAACGTCACTCATTCTATTGTAGCACAAATATATAAGTAGTTACTCGTAATCGAGCACGAACTTTCATATAATTGAAAAATCTTAACCCTTGATTTAAAAAAAGTAAAAAAAAGCAAGAAAAGAGCTTTGAAAGTTTAAATTGGATATTCCAATTATTCTAAAAGAATGTTATTTTTGCATGTACCCTAGGATATATGAGTAATGCCTTTAGCGAAATGTCGTTCGCCTTTAATACCCTTTAAAATAGAGTTTCATATTGGACAAAATAGTAATTTTATAATTTTTCTAATATTTAGGATTTTAAAATCCTTTAATTTTAGTATTGATTTTTTTTTATTTTGAAATATACAAGAAGTCTTAATATTTAGGACCTTCAAATAAAAAGTTAAATAAAAAAAAGCTTTAAAAAAAGGCATAGAATTGGATGTTAAAACTATTCTAGAATTGAGAGGAACTAATATTTAGGGGATTTAGTTGTATTCTAGAAATGTTACTCATTCTATTGTAGCATAAATATATGAGTAGTTCCTCATAATTGAGTACGAGTTTTCATAGAATTGAAAAATCTTAACCCTTGATTTAAAAAAGTAAAAAAGCAAGAAAGGAGCTTTGAAAGTTTGAATTGGATATTCCAATTATTCTAAAAATGTTAATTTTTTCTTGTACTCTACCATATACGAGTAGTTCCTACTTACAAGTAATGATAACACCGAATTTACATTGACATAGAAGATGTTAACGTTTGATCTTAATTAACATTAGGATAAAAAAATTCACAATAAAAATAGTTTATTCGATTTAGCAATTTTATTAATAAAAATAAAAATAATAATAATAATTTATCTAACCAATTTAGAATAAAAAAGAGTTAGAACCTTATAAATATAAACTCAATACACATACTACAAAAAAAATATTAAAACCAAATCTAGATTTTATAGCAAATCTCTAAAAGATTTTTATTTTAATTATGATTTATAAATTATTTTATTAATAACAATTAAACTCAAATTTATATATGCACAACCTATCTGATAAAACACTAACTTTCAACACGTAATGTTTATGATTTTTTTACCTTTTCTAAATGAATTTGATCTTAGATAAAATTGTAATTATAATTAATTTAAAACTTTATTATTGATTTTATTCATCGTTGGATCTTGAAGATTTCTTCATTTATCAAGCTAGCAAAATAGGACAAATATTCATTATTTTCAAGATTAACACCTCTTTTTTTTAGATTTTTGTTTTAAAAACTTTTGTTGATTAATATTTATTAAACTATATAGAAAGACTTACTATTAAATATTTTGTATATCTTTTCCTTATTTGAGATATGTAACAACAACAATTTTGCAGAAAATAAGTAATATCAAAAATGAAAAAATCAGCAGAGAATATGAGAATTATACTAATAATTTAATTATCTCAGTAAAAAGAAAAAGTAAGAAAGGCTTAAATTCGAAAATATAACTAAAGTCGATATGGCGCTCTTTCGATTTTCTTTATTCTTAACTATAGATTTACAGAAGTAAAATCAATTATGTTATATAAGTTAATTATCTTAAATAAAAAAAATTAGAGAAAGACTTTGTGAAAAGGTATACTTGATTCTTTGGGTATACAATAGTATGTCCATTACCTTTTAATTAAAGCTTTTTCTATGTACACGAAAATGCAAATACATCGAATTACCTCAATATTCATATTTATCATATTTTTGAACTCAACATTAAATCTAGAAATACAGTCAGACCTCTTTATAACGTCATCCCTTTATAATAGACATTCATCATAAAAGTCGAATTTTTCTCGAAAATCGAATATTATATTATGTTATAATATATGTCCTCTATAACAACACTTCACTATAGCAGCAAAAAAAATTCGGAATAAATAACGATGTAATAGAGATATTTGACTGTACATGTGAAATGTCACTTAGTAATAACACGTCATGTTATGAATAGTTTAATAATATTTAGATAATCTATTATAATTTTATACTTATTGATAGTAGGAAAACGAGAATTTAATCTACCAAAGCAAATAATTAGGCACATATGGTAAATTTGGGGAGGTTATCGCGAATTCAAAAACCTTAGGGAGGCATTTTATTGGCATAAAACTATTGGGAGAGACATGAAAATATCACTATACTTTGATGACGTTGTAAAGTCATGTAATCCATTGTAGTGAAGCCTCCTTGATAAAACGCTGTCGTTTCGAGGGGTGGAAGACAACGTTAGAAACTTGTCAACAGCTTCGGCATCCACTTCCCGAACACCGATATACACTATCTGAATTCTGAATCATGGGATTGGAAGAACCTGCTAGAATTTCAGCCAATGTCGGAAACAGCAGCGACGGCGGCGGCGCCTCCACTTCCGGCAGCGTGAAGAGGTTCCCACTGGCGGCGCAACCGGAGATTATGAGAGCCGCCGAGAAAGATGACCAGTATGCTTCCTTTGTCTATGAAGCTTGCCGTGATGCTTTCCGTCACCTCTTCGGTCTCTATCACTACACCCTTTTTCTTAGTTAGTTTCACTTCGTAACTGTATATCTTTCTGAAATTTGTAAGTTCCTGTTTTTTTCAGGTACAAGAGTCGCTGTAGCTTACCAGAATGAGGTAATTCCCAAATTTTCCTTTTGATGCTTCAATACTGTGTCGTCCCGAGTTGTTAACTTCACTAGACTATGTGCAGTGTGAAATAAGGAAAGAAAAAAGATTTATTTTTTGTATCTAAAGAGTTGAAAAACAAAATAAGCGATTTTAATTTTTTAACTTTTGTTACTGTTGAGTGGATTAGGGACCTTTTATGTAACTTGAGATTTGTTTTCTCTGATTGATTACTCTGTTTGTTGAAATGAACTTCATTGCAAAATGCATTTGGCGAGTGATGTATCTGAATTTGATTACTAGTCAGAATGAATTTTATTCCAATGTATTCACCTAATTTGGAAATTCAGAAAACTGCCACTGGGAGTTTTTCAGCAAGAGTCACCCTCACCTTTTACTGTGAACTTTCACACAATGTTTTTTTCATTCTGGTCCTCTTTTGGTTGGGGTAAGCCCAGGTGGTTAGAGTTAGAGTTCCATATGGCATCCTCGTAAGCTTAGGAGATCAAAGAAATAAAAGAAAACTATAGGTGGCAATCAGAAAATGACGTAGTAGTGGGTTGAAAATTTTGTGTACTCCTTTTACGTTGGATATGAGTTGATTAGAAGAAGTTAAAATGATTAGAATGATCTAGCATCAAGCGAACGATGTGATTTCAGTGCAAGAGCAACTTGCTTATCTCGAGGGCATATTATGAAGATAACTGATAATGTTACCCAAATAGTGGCTATGCATAATTCAATTATTTGCTGTAGAATTGGACGGGAAAGAAGAATTATGTTTATTTTTTCTCTTCCAACCATACCTAACAACAAAACTAATTGTACTAGTTTTCTCTCCTCCTTTACACTTTCCTTTTTCTATTGTGGAGCCAAAAAGACATGCAAGATAGCCTGTGGGTTTTAATTGTGAAGCCTAACAGTTCTAATTTCGTAAGTTGTTTACCTAGAAAATATACCCTATGGATAGCGATCACTTCCTAATACTAGCATTTGGTGCCCTCTTTTTTTTTCAGGCAAAACTCTTGGGGCAAATGCTCTATTATATGCTGACAACGGGTGCAGGGAAGCAAACACTAGGAGAAGAATACTGTGACATCACTCAGGTTCAGGGAGTATATGTTTTGCCCTTTCTGCCTCGGGACAAAGTATCCTGAGCCATTTGGCGTTACTTTTTTTGTCTTGGTTTTGTCTTCACTCATTTTTACTACTCCCTCCGCTCCAATTTTATGTGTGGAATTTGACTCAGCACGGAGTTAAGAACGATAGAAAGTTCCTTGAAACTTGTGGTTCTAAACCTGTCATGATATTTTAGTGATTATAAAAGCATGTCATTAAGGGTAAAATGTTAAATTTAGAGTTAAATTATTTCCAAATATAGAAAGGTGGCACTCTTTTTGGAATGGATTAATAAGGAAATAATACCACACAAAATGGAACAGAGAGTATCTTATTTGATAGGGAGGAAAGGATAATATTCTCTCTTGATTAATGTGTCCATGGATATATTTCCTAGCATAATTGTAATGTTCGCAAGCATGCATTTAGACATTGTATAAATGATGTTCTAGCTTACATGTAATTGGTTCCTTCAGCAGTTATATTTATCGAGAAGTTTTAGTCTAGAACATTCTTTTTTTCTGCTAAGAAGTCTTGGTCCAAAATGTTGAACGTAGAGTTCAAAACCAGTCCACAGTTCTAAGTTATACGATTTTACCATTTGATATTCAAAACTGCGTCAGCAAATATTTGCTGTTCTCCTGTGCAATTAAGCGTCTATGTTCCCATTACAGTTTACTATTACAGGTTGCAGGACCATATGGGCTTTCCCCTACACCTGCAAGACGTGCTCTTTTTATTTTCTATCAGTCAGCCGTTCCATACATTGCAGAAAGAGTCAGGTTCATCTACATTTTGTAGGAAACTTCATAGAAAGACATGCACATCTCTTACTTCTCCTTGTGCCAATATTTTATTAGTGTATGATTTTTGTAGACCATATCAATATTTATTGCCTTGTTATTTATTTATTTATTTTGTGTGTGTGTTTTGCAGTTCTAGAGTAGCTTCCCGTGGCATCACCCTTACTGATTCAATGGCCGGCTATATATTTGGGGACGTTCGTACTTCAAGCAACGAAGCTGAGGCATCAGCGACTGTTGAGATACAGTCATCTTCAACATCCACTCCCTCAATTTCAGCTCTTTCAAGATTAAAAGCCAAGATAAGGGATTTCTGGTTGTATGCTGTTCGAAGGTGGCCTTCGGTATGCTCCCTTCTTCCTAAGCTTTTTGTTATGTGAGATTGCCAAAGCCTGGGTGTTAAATGAAGTGTTTCTCTCTCACTTTTATATCTATTCTCTGTCACATATGTTATCCACAGACTCAGTGAATAAAGTTGCTTAAGTTAAGGAAGCATCTATGACATCTTGTATTTCCTGGAACATTTTAGACTGTTGGATGGTGATAAACTCTTTGAATCTTGTGCACTCGCCAATTGTTAAGCCAGGGGTGCCTTGTGGAGTATTATTACAAATAAATGTTTGTGATATTCTATTTATGTAGGACAAAGGTTTAGAATTACTTCCACCCTGAGTAGAATGCCTCGTAGCACGATAAATCCCTATTTACTGATGGTCTCCCCTTGGAGCTGCCAGGGCTGCTGACTGCCATGTTCAACTCCTTTATGTAACTTGCCAAAGTGGCTAAGATAGAGTTTACATGTAGAGATAATTGGGCAGTACTTTGAATTTTTGTTACATCCTTGCTGATTTTTGTAGGTGCTTCCTCTTGCTCGTGAGGTCTTGCAATTGGTTATCCGGACCAATCTCATGTTCTTCTATTTTGAAGGTGACTTTATTTGCCACAATAAACTTAAGTGCTGCTAGTTTCTGAAACACATGCTGAAAGTCATTAAACTTCTTTTTACGGCAGGATTTTATTATCATATATCAAAACGTGCTGCGGGCATTCGCTATGTGTTCATTGGCAAACCTATGAACCAACGACCTAGGTAAATTGCTTCCAGCTTCTGTTGCAGAAATAGTTGTATGAAGTCTATTGTCTGTAACTCTTTGCATCATTAGCATCTGTTCTTTGAAAAGTGACTTTTCCCTCGGACCAAATTTGGTAGATTTTCTGGCTATATAATTTTTCCATGCTTTTCTTCTTGTGGAGGAAAACAAATTTCACATAAATGGTTCTTTCATTGGACCAAGATGGCATCCCTTCTTGTATACCTTGGGACAATATTTTTGTATCATTGCTTATTAGTTTTCTGCCAGGTACCTGTGTTCTTTTTTTTAATCTTTCCCTGATTTTTAAAGGAAAAATTTAGAGTACCGTTTTTCAAATGGCAAGACTGCTTAATTTTGCGAAAATATTTTACATTGGACGTGTTGCCGCTTTATGTGCTTTGGGATGTGGGTAGTCAGCTACTTCACTTTCATGTACCACTTAAAAGTTTTTCCGGCCATTTTGCTTAATTTTCTATATCAAACTTCAAAGTAGTGGATGATCCTCTGTCTGGTACATAGTCATCTCTTAAGATAGTGTGGTTTATGGCTCTTATCTTCATTAAGATGTCAGTTGGACTTTAATGGGTGGCCAAAATGTTCTTGTTGTGCAGATATCAAATACTAGGGGTCTTCCTTCTAATTCAATTATGTATTCTTGCTGCTGAAGGTCTGAGGCGAAGTAGTTTATCATCCATTTCAGCTTCTGTTCAACAAGCACCCTTTGGAACCTATCAGACTTCTACAGGTGAAACATTTTGCATAGTCTCTTGGTCTAAGAAATCATGACATTCTCCGATTATCATGTGCTAAATGTTTATTTATGTTGATCACTCCAAAATACAAAATAATTTATTGTGTGAAGAAAAAGAATAGTTGTACCCATTATGGACTTTCATCACCTGCTCCAAGGGTGTCACTAAGGCTTCAACACTAATAGAGGAGAGAAGGAGATTAATTTCAAAAAAGCAGTTTCCTATGATTTGGAAGATTTGATCATGGCAGAAAGAGTGATTATGCGTCAGAAAGTTACAAAATTTGGTTACGGTCATCAAGTTCACTTTTTGTATCTTTGCAGTTATGCATCTCTTGTAGGTCTGCCAATATGCACTCGTAAATTAACATTTTGGCCTTTTCTTTTTTTGATGAAGTAATTTGTTCATTGATGGCATCAAGAAGATGCAGTAGTACAAAAGATAATACAGCAAAAAGAACTAAGTCAGCTCTAATACAAGAAATGCTAATCTAAGACCAAGGTGCTGACAAAGTTCAGAAAGCTGTCAGGGGTGTCTACAGGGGACAATTTGTGCCAACTAAAAAGAAACATTAAGCACCTAGCCTTAATAGAGTGAATTGGAGTTGATACACCATCAAAGCATCTCCTATTTCTTTCTGTCCATAAACACCAAAAAATACTAGCATGGATCATTCTCCAGACTTGTTTGATGGCTTTATCAACTTTCCATGTGTTCCAGTTTCTAAAGGCTTCCTTGGTGTTCTGAGGCATGACCCAGTTGAGTCCAAAAAGTGAGAGAAACATGTTCCACACATCTGCAGTACTGGACAGTGTAGAAACAAATGGCTGTTGGTTTCTTCATGGTTCTGACACATGTAGCATCTATTTACAAACTGGAAGCTTCTTTTCCTTAGATTATCCTGAGTGAGGCATGCATCTTGTAGTGCAGTCCAACAAAAGCAGGTGACTTTTAAAGGAGCTCTTGTTCTCCAAATAAACTTTCATGGCCAGCTTTCTACCATTTCATTTTGTGCTGTCAAAGATGTATATCCAGCCTTGACAGAATAGCAACCTTCCTTGGACTTGCCCCACTTTAGCTTGTCCACTGCATGAGCATTGATTCCATTATTCTCTAGCCTTGACAGTAGATTTAGCAGCTCCTCATACTCCCAGTCTTGTATATACCTTCTAAGAATAATGTTCCAACTGTTGTTTTCCCTGTATTGAGCAATGGATGAGTCAGGATCACAAGAGATCTGATAGAGGTTTGGAAAGTCATCTTTTAGAAGACAGTTCCCTAGCCATTTATTTTTCCAGAATTTGATGAGTGTCCCACTTCCCGTAGAAAAGTAGGCATTCTGATAGAATTCATCCCAGAGTCTGCTAATGTATTTCCAAGGTCCAACTCCATGTGAGGCTCGGGAGATTTTTGTACACCAATGGCTTTGGGCTCCATGCTTAACTGTGACTATCTCTTTCCAAAGTGCTTGGTTTTCCTGAGAGTATCTCTATAACCACTTCATTAGTAAAACTTTTGTTATGTGCAGCCAGATACTACATTCCCGGTCCACCTTGTATCTTAGGCATTGTGCATTTAGACCATTTGACAAGGTGGAATTTGTGTTCCTTACTGTTCCCTTCCCACAAAAAGTTCCTCCTGATTTTGTCAAGCTGTCTCAGTACCTTGCTAGGCATAGGGAATAATGACATAGTATATGTTGGAATGCTATCTAGAGTGCTGTTAATCAAAGTAAGTCTACCACCCATTGAGAGGTACTGCATTGGCCTTTCTATGTTAGTTTTTTCTTTCTTCAGGTCTATGGTAAGTATCTTTTTCACTTGTTGGCTGTAACCTTTTCTCTTTGTGCCTTTAGGCCGAGGTTTACCTGTTTTAAATGAGGAAGGCAATCTAATTACTGCTGAAACTGAGAAGTATGGGCTGGTTGCTGAATCCACATCAACCTCAGAGGTATATTTTGTTTTACTGTCAAGAATTAAGTTTTTTACATAATTCATTTAGGAAATTTAACCTAGAGCGAATTTTATCACTTTTGCACTATTCAAAAATTGCTAGTAGAGTAGTTGAAGGTTATATGAGTATAACTTTGACTTTGTGCCTTCTATAATGGGTTCCACTCTAAATTGTCAGACTTCAAGCACCCTTCTTTTTAATTTACAAAGTTACCATAACCTTCCCCTAGTTCTATTCTATATTGCAGAAGTCTCCGTTCCATGAGTCAAAGCATTTGACCTTCATATCTTAGTCATTAACCAACTAATATTTAAAACTAAATTTTAAAATACCTACGCTTTATTATGTCAAATTACATTAACTTCTATTTTTTTTTAAATAGAAAATTTTCACTATTTTGATTCACACTGATAGAATTGATTAGTAAGGTCTTTCCACTCAAACGGACAGTAGTGAGTTCGAGGATGAAAGAACCAAAAATAGTAAAAGCATGTTTGACATTGTCTTCTAATAAGATATTTGAACAAAATAATTCATGCTGCACTTGGCAATCTTGGTAATAACAATATAATTTGGGATACCTACAAATTAAATATTTATGTTGTATATGATGTGCCAAATATGTCAATTATTACTTTCAACTTCACCATTACTTACTAAGGCTGAGAGGTTTAGGGTTCAAAGTTTAAAAGAGAAGGTTATATTACACACACAAACATATAAATGCAGTTAAAGGAGATGCATTGATGCATCTCCTTCTTAGACTAATCATCTTTTTTGTTTCTGCTATTTATTATACCCTTGTTCTCCATTACAAGGTACTCAAGCACATGGAATTACAAATGATTAATCACAACCCCTACCTAGGTCCCCTTTTCATCATTGCTAGCTTAATCTTACGTTTTTCTAGCCTTAATTTTAACTAATCCAACAAATTATTCTTTTGTTGTTTCAGTCACAAGGAAGCAGTTCAAGCAAATGCACGCTTTGCTTAAGCAGCCGCCAAGATCCAACAGCCACACCTTGTGGTCATGTGTTTTGCTGGTATTGACTCCTGACTGTTTCTCTTTTTTCCCATTATTTTGGTTGACCTTTCATTCCCTGCAAAACCAAAACCAGAAAGAGAAAAAAAGGAGCAAAGATGTGAAGACAGCAGAAAAACTAAATAAGAGATTATGAAAGAAGAAGAAAACGACATAATGCTCTTACCTTTTGTTTTGACTACTATTTGTAGGAACTGCATAATGGAGTGGTGCAATGAGAAGCCTGAATGTCCTCTTTGCCGTTCTCCTATAACACATTCAAGCTTAGTTTGTCTGTATCATTCAGATTTTTAGTCATGGATAGGTCAGATATTGCAAAAAAATCTGCAAATAAATCACCAAGGCCGGGTCTGTTCTCGATGTGTCAGAAAACATTCAGTGGTACAGTTGTGTACTTCATACTGAAATGTGGGATCTCTTTTATTTTCGGGTGCTGGAAGCCATAATGGGGTAAAAAGGGTGGTTGTGAGCTGTGGAAGGAAGTAGAGTTTTGCTATTGATTTACTAAAGTTAATGAGGTTAACTTTTGTGCCATGTAATGGTGTAGCAGATTCATTTATGGAAAGCAAGCACACAACAGCCATTCCTCGTCTTACACAACACCGCTACTTGTCTTGCACTGAAGAAAAAGCATTGGATTTCCCTCATAAGAAGTTTTTGCTGCTGTTCCGTATATCGTCTATATTACATATGCTTCGGGACCAGATTGACTGGATAAAGTTGCGACTGAATCAATCATTGTTGAGGTATGACTGGTATTTGTGATGTATGACGAAACACATTTTCACCTGTGGTATTCAAAAGAAATTAGTTTTTTCAACCTCAAAATTATAGTATGTGGAGGTGTTACAGCTAACTGTCTCTGGTTTTCTAAACCGAAAGAGGAAAATATGCACCTTCCTTTATTTACTTCTCATTTTATACTTCTATTGCATTAGAAATACATTTCGTTGCTTGGTCTACTTAGCAATATTTGCTCGGTACTTCAGTATACCTGGAAAAAGAATTTACCAGACCATATTTTGACTTTACATTTGAGAGGATAGTATCAATAGACATTAAAGAACGGATGATCCCTGCAGAAGAATCACCTAAGTTAATAAGCCGAGCTGCATCATTTCGTTAATGCTGAGAGATTTGCTTCTATTTTGTCATATTTATTATTATTGTTATTTTTTTGAAAACTTTTCACTCACGTCTTAAAACTCATTTTAAATTTTTTTGATTATGTTTTCTAAGTTATTGTTTAGCAAAAGTATCAACCAAGTAATATAGGAAGGAAAAAGAAAAGCACATTTTGGAGCTTAGCAGTTTTGGAAGATTGTCAATGAAAGTCATTTCCTTTCTTATTTTCTTTCTTTTTTGTTCTCATTTTATTTTAGCAAGTGAACCAACTCTTAGGGGGTTGAACTAAAATTTATAGTCGTGGATCTGTCCTGTCCCTCACTCATGTATGTGCTACTTCAAGACAAGTATTATAATGAGAAAATGTGGGACAAATAGTACTACATTCGTGTAGCTCTCTGACAAATGAGTATTTTCCAGAGGGGTAAAAGTATACACAGGCAAAACTCAGTACTATTACTTATAAGATGAGAAAGAAAAGTTTTCCTGCTTATAATTTAATGAAAATTGGGTGAATCGTCTCTAACTGTCAGACCAAATACTCTTTTGAGTTTTGACCTCCTTATACATACCAGACAAAACTTCCATTCATTCTAAGACACACTTTTTTCACATACAGAAGTATTGGAAGTTAAATAACATAACAGCATCACCAATCCTCAAACCATTGCCGAGATAAACTCTGGAATATAAACAAAATGAGATATTACGCGCTTTGATATGGTGAAAACATATGTACTGATTCAAAAACATAGTACCTTATAAAGGACTAAAGTTGCTCTAAGAAAAGGCAAGATAATAAAGGCATGAGTTGCTAAAATAGCTCACTCAAAACAGAAAACAAAGAGAATTTCTTTTTAATCTTAATTGTATATCTGATGATATAAACTACAGAAAACTTTAAAAGGGGGTGTTGTAGTTATGACTTATGATGGTATTGTAATTAGCTAAAGTAACTTTTCACATATAAGAAACTAGTTCTAACTCCAGCTATGTCCGAACAGCAACACTACTATCAGCGACTAAGTACGTATTTTGGAAAAGTACTCGGCATTTTTTCTAAATAACAGCACTCTCATCAAGCTTCAACTTAAATCTATATATATATATATATATATATATATATATATATATATATATATATATATATATATATATATATATATATATATATAACAAAGAATTTTACTAAACTAATTTAGAAACCAAGAAGTTTGCAGTAAAACTAGGAGCATGTTCCCAATAAAAAGGACTATCATAATTTCTAGACTATCTTGCCAAGCAAAGAGCAACTAAATTTACTTGCCACTTAATACAAGCCAGATAAATATCGGAATTTCTCTTTAGCAAGAAACAACAATCTTCTAAAATTACTCTAAACTTTGTAAATTTTCACTCGAGGAGTTACAAGAAAGCACAATTTCTTTGGCATCACATTCGACTATACTTGGGCTATCAAAATGTGCAACAAGATGAAAGCAAAAAGCAAACACATAATTTCAACAGCATGCCTAGCATTGACGTAATTTCGAGCAGTAGTGGAGTACGGATTGTTGTGCGTGATTCGTCAGTTTCTAAGAGCAGTTTCTTTGGTTTTTCGAGGTCGTGTCAATAGGTAAATCATCTATAAGCAAATGGTCCCAGCGGCGGCCGAGGTAGCGGCATAAAAGGCGGCTCCTCCCTGAACCACCGCGCACTGGCGGAACGCATGTCGGCCCTTGGTACCCTATGATCAAAAACAAATCGACCACTGCTACTACTACTTCCTTGTCTCTTCCAAGCATGAAATTCACACTTGCATTCACGATCGTCAACACGTACAGATCGATATTGATCTTCTTTAGGTGGCGGTGGTACGTAATTTTCAACTCTATGGACCCAATCTTTACGTGGTGCATAATGATCACCCGTTGTATGAGTAGAAGAATCTTGATTGCAATTTTCACCTTCTCTTTTGTAGTAATTCCTTTCTCGAGTATCACTGGAATTATTCTGCATTGGACAATTGTTTTTAGGAATATTCTTCTGGTGACAATGATATTCGTTATAAGGGTTTTGAGTTTCCTTGGGCAAGTTGTTTTCGGCTTGATTTTCCATTGAAGTATTTTCATGAGTGTACTCATCTCTTTGATTCTTCTTGCCATGATATTTAACATCAGTTTTTGCCTCTTTGGAACAATAGAATATGACTTTTGCATTTGTAAGTTTTCCTGATCTTCGAGTAAAGTAGTCCATGACTGACTCTACATTGCCTGCTATTTTTACCCATCTCCTTTCTCTATCCATCTCAACTGAATAGACACCTGTCCATAAAACAAAAACTCCAAGAGTCAATAAAGATGATCGATCATGACTGGAGTTGCAAACTACATGCATCCATATGAGAATAAAAGCCAAAATAGATGGTCGGTCACATGTGTTATTGAAGACGAAAACTCAACCACATTATAAAATAATAAAATATGTACTACATTTTATGTCTTTTAGGCCTCATTTGTTTGTATTTTTTCATGTCTGGTTCAAGCCTCAAATCACTAAGTAGTTAAGGCAAGTAATCCGAATCGAAGTCCAGAGGTGCTCAAACTAACAAAACATTTACTTTATCTAGGCCGAGTAAATACTGACATAATTTATCCAGAATCTTTAAATCCTAGATCCGTCTCTATCAGTAATCACTAGCACTAGTCACTACCACCAATTACCTCCACCATCACAGTAGGAGCAAAGCTAAGAGGCGAGAATGATTCATCCGAATCCTCTTATATATGGTTAAAATTACTTTTTATGTATATAGAGTAGACATTGAATCCCCTTTACTTTTTGCTTTTTCTTCATGTGTTTAGATTCCTACATTTTAATCTTAAAAGAGAAAAACAACCCCACCCCTTGGGATACCTTGTAAAACTCAAAGTTTATTTTCAACAGCAACCCGAAAAGGAAAAATGAGAAAGCACAGCAAAGAGTTGTTTTTCTCTATAATATGGTGAACGAGTTTGTTGTACTCATCTACTGGCTGTAGCTTTATTATCCAAAGGTCTTCAAACAATCATTTTGACAAACGACATAGAAAGAACTTCATTAGCTATTGGACAAGCAAGAGCGGCACACGCTATTTAACTTGTCCTTAGACCTTTGTAAAGCACAAACCATATATATATATATATATATATATATATATATATATATATATATATATGCAGTTTATACTTATTTTCTAAAATACGAATAGTACTACAAGCCCAGAACAAAAAGCTAGTACCTTCCAGTCGAAGAATTCTTTTCCTCACTTTTTTGGCACAGACATTGCAACAACCAATGGCCTTTATTTGTAGTATACAATCCTGCAACAAAAGAAGAAGAATATAAACTAGTTTACCTACTGAACTAGGAAGAAGGAAACTATGTAGAACTGCACAAATTAAATAACATGGCTAAAATTTGATGGTGTATAATAATAATAATGGAGAAAAGAACAAATTAGTACCGGTTTAGGAGTTTCATGCTCCATGGAGACAAAGGACGGCTCTAGGGTAAGGAGGCCCCAAATACTTAAAATCCCAAAATAATATAAAGTATTACTATATTAATATATAATATAGATCATTTATATTTATATAATTATTAATAAAAGATTTGAAATGTTAACTTTTTTTTTTTTAATTTGGTAGAGCTAGGATTAACTGAATTAATACAATAATTTTTTCTCTCGTTAAATCAAATAATATATTTACCTTCTCATCAATTCTTTCTTCCTCTATGTATAGTCTTTTTTCATGTTTATCACAATTTTACTTTCTAATTTCAATTCAGATTCTCTAAATTAGCTTATTTTTTGTCACATTTTATTGATCCAATATCCATATATCAGAAAGCAAGTTCTTTTGTGTATATCTTTTTTAACTAAAGAATTCAAAACTCGATGAATAATGGGATCACCCATTTATCATTCTTACTTAATATAATATTTTTGAATAGGGGAGAGTTCAATACCATGACGTGTGCCTAACAACACATCATGTGTTGCGCTCTCACTACTAAGTCAAAACAATATTGGCTTTTATGTGTCATTATTATATAAATTTTATGAAAGAAGCTTAAGAGTCTTTTAATATATTTTAGTTTTTGGCCACCAATTTTATTGAGACCATTGTTCCACGAACGTGCTGTTCAATCAGTTTCATTCATATTTGCTAATTGAATGATACATTCACTACCTTAACTGTTCTTAACTTGTCATTGTTGACTTGTCTTAATTAAGTCACTATCAAATTTGATCGGGAATGTCAGGGGTGGACATGTGGCTCAAAGGGGAGGCGAGTAAAGCCTTGATTTAGGCCCTCAAAATCTGAGGCCTCAAAAAAATTTAATAGTGAATCTTGTGATTTTTTTTCTAGTTTAGACAATATTAAGGTTTGCAGCAAAATTAAAGAAGTACAAAAAAATTGTAAAAAAGAAAGAAAGAAAGACTACCTATTCTTTAAGTAAATTTTTGTTAGAACTTTGAATTAAACTACTTAAATCTTCATATTAGTAAATTTTATTTTACAATAATTAATATTAAAGGTAACATATTGTAAATACATGTCTAACATATTTTTTTAAATTATCCTTACTAATATAAATAATAATATTACTATGTGAAGTTAAAAGGCTTATATCATTTAAAAATATTACATTATAAACAATAAGTGCGAAAGAAATAGCAACATTAACTTTTTTGCCTGTGTGTGTATAAGCATGTGATTCTAATAAAAAAAAGTATAAGGTCTTTTATAAAAATTTTACTTTTCACTAATTTTAAAAAGCCGCCGTTCCATGGGGAGAAACTTGTTTATAGGGTGCTAAAAGTGGCTAAATATAAATTCTAACTAATTACTGATCTAGGGTTTAGACTTGTGTAAACAGAAATTATTTACTTCCATTATGATCTTTGACGAACTAAAGAAATTGGAAGTTAAAAAAGGAAAAAGAACGAGAGGGAAGCTACACCTGCGTAGTAAGCTTCTACAGTGTGTAGCATTTTTTTGATTGCCAAAATTTATCTCTTTTGGTAGTGCATGTTTGGCCCCTTTTTTATATATCAAATTTAAGTTTTCTTAGTCTATATATACATATGAATATTAAGATAATACATTTATGTCTGATTATAGAATAATTAAGACTGTTAATTTTTCATGAATGTTGAATTTGTCTCTATTTAAAAACTACATAAATATTGTCACACCCCTTTTTCTACCCGCAAAATAATATTGTGTGGATTAAAGAGTTTTTCCAATTAAAGTGACAAAATTAAGTAGGGATTATTTTATTTACAGAATCGCCACTTGGAATTGATTTTGTTGGTGTTCCAAGTCACATTTTATTTGAATCCCTAATCAAAGGAAGATTTGACTCTATTATTATTGGTCTGCAAAAATAAAGTCCGGGTAAGGAATTCTGTTAACCGGGGAGAAGGTGTAAGGCATTCCCCGAATCCCGTGGTTCTAGCACGGTCGCTTTTATTGACTAAAATTTGATTTGAATTATTTTTGGATAAAGTGTGTATTATTTGCCTTAAGTTACTATTGTCTAGAGCTACTTAATAATTAATAATTTTGGCCTAGGAGCGTGCAAGCACACAAAGTCCTTATTTGATTATATGTATTAAAATAAAGAACGTGTCGGTATACATGGTTTAAATACAATTAATATTGAAAAGTCAAGGAGCGGGAATGCACACATGACTACTTTATTAAAAAAAAAAATATCGACCAAGGACCGTGTATGAACACATGGTCTACATCTCAAACGTGCCTAAAATTGCCTATCACTTAAATTAATTAAAAAGTGCTTCTTTTTTATTTATTACTTGTTCGACTGGAAAAAAAATTATTATTATTAAAAATAATTTTCACTAATGCAAGACATTAAACCCGGGTAAGCTTATGTTAAACTTTCATGGTATTGGGCCACTTATTTTATTTAACAAAAGATAATTTATTGATTTTAAAGAAAATGCTCATCTTACTTTCTATTGTCATTGGGCCTATAAATTTTAGCTTACTTGGCCCATGTTGCTTAAGAGCCTCGATGACCAAGGCAACACAAAATAACAAGTATTCTTCTAAGCCCAAATTATTTCTTACATTGATGTCCAAACTAAAAATTATTTTTTTCATAAAAGAAACTTACATGCTAATTATTATCTTTTATCTTCTTAACCAACTATTTCTTAAGGACTAACATAATATTTCTACTCATCTATACCAATCATGGCACTAATCAAGCTACACTCATTAACAACATAAAAACCACGACTAAATATAAAAACTACAAAAAACGGTAATGCTAAAGAGAAGAACTATATTAAGTATAACATTATGTTGACTATAATTCAAAGCATCAAAACATTTGAAGCTAGAAGTCTTTCTTAGATAATTATACATGAACCATGAAAGTAACTCACGAAAAAGAGCCCAAACTAAACAAACATGGTTAAAAGTGGGGTCTTTATCTTTTCCTTAAACTAAGTAATCTTAACAGAATGCAATTTCAATCATATATATAAAGAAGAAAACGATAATTTAACTAATTTTTAACAGATTTACATGATGATAACACTAATATAACATTCATCTTGAAACAAAATCAGATCTAATATGTTCCATCAACCAAATCGGGATCAAATCCTTCTTATTATCATCAAGAATCTGCAATATAAGAATTTAAAAGTTACCTGGTTTGTAGAATAATAAAATACAGCAGTGCAGCAATAAAAAACTCAGCAGCAAATACAGTAGAAACAACAGCAACTCAAATGTTAAGGCAACCCAGAAAACTCAACAAAGATGCTTGAAACTGGTAGCTATCAACTTCACAAATTGCTTAAGGGATCTTTCTATTTTTCTTGATGTTTTTGCACTCAAATAATCCTCACAAAACTCTGAAATTTCAGCTTGTTATATGTATTAAGCTGTTGATTTTTCTCAAAGATATATGTCTTTTAGCAACTCTCCAAGATGTGTCTCAGTATAAGATAGAGTGTGTAATAGAGTGTCCCCTCCTTTTCAGTGAGTAAAGAGCCCTTTAAATAGGTAAATAAATCAGATTTTTTGGACAGATTTTGGTTCACCAAAAGTCTGTCCAAAAGACTGACTTTGTGTGCTAAACACTGTTCAAAAGCTGTCAAAAAATATTGTACTTGTCACCACACAATGACTTTTGAGTTTTGCACTCCAAAGTCTTTGCACAGTAAAAAATAACTAAATTTGTACTATTCCTTCTTTAATTTCAGCTTTTATCAACACAAAAATTCAAATACTCAAATCCAATAAAAATAAATTCACTAAGCACTTGAAACTTCTATCATAAACTATCATGACTAAGCAAATAGCTATTTCAAAACTAATGAATAACTAATTATCAGTGATTAATAACTATGAACAACTAAGCTAACATAGATTAAACACAACTAATAATAAAAATATAAATAATAATAAAAATAAATACATAAAAAAATCAGAAATTATGCTAGACATAAACTAAATACAATATAATTAGAAAAAATAGACAAAGAAAATGAGAATAGGGGTATACCAAACGAGGGTGTTCGGGGTGGTCGCCGGAATTTGGCCGGATTTTTAGTTGCCGGATTTTCGGGAGGGAATTGACATCAATAGGTAGGTCTTGATGATCTCTATCCGTTGATATAGGTATTGTAGGGTGGTAGTGGCCGGAACTTCAAGATTTTGGGCAAAAAAATGGCGGCTAAAGTTTTATAGATCTAAAATTCAAGGCGTTTGAGGGGTTTTTGAAGGATTTGGTTTGGAGATATGGAAAGAGGAGGTTGTAGAGATTACATGGTGTGAATTTGGTGGTGTTTGGAGGTTGACCGCCGCCGGTGGGTTATTTCCGGCGGCGGCGGCGGAGAGAAGAGAGAGAAGAGAGAGAGAGAGAAGAGAGAAAGAATTATGGGAAAATGAGGGAATTTTTCAGATTTTTGATGCTTTAAATACCTCTTGAGAGATCAAATATGGACCATTAGATCAAGGGATGATCAATGGGTAAGATTTGATCTTGGGTCACTTAATGAAACGACGTAGGTTTGAGGCAAAACTACGTCGTTTCGGACCCTTTCAAGGGCATCCCCTTATCTTGTACTTTTGGCCACTTTCTCTTTCAAATTTGGCCCAATTTCTTTCTTAATCCTACTTATTAAACTAAATTTACACAAACAAAAAAATTAATTAAGTAACTTATTCAAATGATCAATTAACTATATTAATTCACCAATTGAATATTTAGTTAATTCCTAAAATGCACAAATAAAGAAAGAACTATTTTTTGGTATTTTTATGATAGGAAATATGCAATCAAAGACACAAAAATTGGGGAATATAATTAAAGTAACAAAACACTAATGACTTTAGGAGGTGTTAAAATAATACAAAAATTAGGTATTCACAAATATAGAATTCAAATAAATTAAATTACTATTAAACAATATATCAATAAAATATTAGAGAAAATATTAATTTATATTATTCTATATGAATTGTTTTATTTATTTGATGAATCACGCTATAAAAGCTAGAGGTAATAGCGGGCGGTGGTGGTAATGGTCGGCCATGATATTTATAAATTGGTGGCCGGTGGTGGTGATAGTTTTACAAAAGAGATTGGTGACGGTGGTTATCCAGTGGCGACGGGTGGTGGTTGTAGCTAGTGGTGACGGTTGTCCAGTCGAATTTGGGGATATAGGTGGTCGATAGTAGTAACTATTAGTGGAAGTGGTTTGTGGTGGTTATTGGCATGATGCGTTGCTCGAATTTTTTACCCATTAAAAAATAAATTTCACATCGGATAAAAACGTTATTTAAATTTTTTAAATTTAGAAATTAATACAGGTTTGGCCATTAAATCTTTTCTTATTTGAATTAGATAAGAACTCGTAATATTTAAGAATTTAAAATTAAGTAAATTTTTTATTTTGATAAATTAAATATCTTCCTAATATTTAGAACTTTAAAATTAATCAAGATTTTTATCTAATTTTGTAATCGGAAATTTAAGGGTTCTGTATTTTAGCTAAAACTAAAAAGAAGTATGATAACTTGTGAAATTGATATAATTATAAACTGAAATGAATTTTAAGTTGAATAAATTGATTGACATGATTGATGACTTATATAAGAGATAGTTTCTTCCTTTATCGAATTAGCTAAAAGAAATGCGATCAACAATCATCTTTGTCAGGAACTTATATTTTTTTATTGAACTTTATTATAAAAGCATGAATGTCAAAGTGAAATGCTAAACCACAAAAATATCTGTAAAACATTGATCAACTTTTATGCCCTTTATTAAATCTAAAATATCTTTTTAAAGAAACAGTAAATGTTAGTTAAAATTATAATTTTAAGGATTTTCCCAACATTTAGGACCTTAAATTCAATTTTAAAACTTGTCATTTGACTACTTGTGAAATTATAATCCGAAAAACTGAATATGCTAATTAACTTTTCTCTAGGTTAACATTAAAGAAACTATAATTTAACGGGATTGGACCAATAACTAAATATACAAATTAACTTTCCTCTTTCATCTTGTGCATAAATTTCTGGTTTGGCGCTGCACCTTTTCTTTTGTTGGTTTGCTGGTTTCGGAGTATGATTGTATATGAGAACATTATAATCAAATAAGATTATTGAAGAACATTTTTTTTTTTAAAAAGAAAACGTGTCTGAAGTGAATATGAAGAGGATAAAAGAAAATATAGTATTTTTGATCCCTTTTTTTTTTTTTGTAGCTATTGTCGATGTTTTTGGAACTTTGCATGGTATCAGGGACGGCCCAACATCATCTGAGGCCTAAAACAAAGTCTTAATAAGAGGCTTATATATATATATATATATATATATATATATATATATATATATATATATATATATATATACACACACACACACACACTATTTAATAAATATTATTTTTTAAAAACTTAGACAAGTGAGGATGTGAAATTAAAAAAAAATGAGAACTTAGTTTTATAAAATACAGAAAATTAAATGAATTTGACGTTGATTGCATCACAACTGAAATGAGAGAATCCCAGAAAACATACTTCCTCCGTCCCAACTTAAGTGACTCCTTTTTTTTTAGTAAGTCCCTTTCTATATTTGGTAACAATTCAACTTTAGATTTTTCTTTTTACCATTAATGAGATGATTTCTAGCCCACAAATTTCTATGATTTATTTAAGATTACAAGTTTCAAAAGCCTTCCTTAATTTCATAAACTCCATGTCCAGTCAAACACTTTCATATAAATTAAGACGGAGAGAGTATAATTTATGTAAGAAAAATAAATAATAAGTTAAATTTATTGTCGATGTTTTTGGAACTTTGCCTGGTATATGAAAAGTTGAGAGAGAAAATCATCAGGGGGAGAAGGAATTGAGCGAAGAAAAAGATTGCGTCTGTTTGATAGATAGTGGTTGCTATGTTATTTTGGGCTACAATAGCAAAACGCATTTTTATTGGCTAAGTGGAAGAAAATGGAAGTATACATTTGTGCACGTTTTCTTATATCCATTCGCAATGTATTTTCACGAATAAAAAAAAGGGAAAAAGTTTTCATGACAATGGCTATTTCTTAAAGACAAACCGAAAAGGGGACAATGGACACCATTTCTACTCACAAGTCACAACAATATTTTGAGCCCATTTGAATGGATAAACTTCGACGATAGCTTATTTGGTCAAACTTTTAAAATCTAATTTATTTTGAAAAGTGTGAAAAAGTATGTTTATGTTATAAAATATAACTCAAAATAATAATATGGAACAAGAAAAAACAAGCTAAGAGATATATAGAAGAGATTCTTATTTCTTCTTCAAATATGTGTATTTTCCTATCTATTACAAGGCCTTTATATAGGCATGAAAAGTGAAGAAAATATGTCATTAAATATGTCATTAAGCATTTGAGATGAATATCATGGAGGAAAAGTAGACATCCACCATAGTTTGATATTTCTTATAACACTCTCCCTTGGATGTCCATAAATAATGGTCTCGTTAAAACCTTATTAGAAAAAAAAATTCCTAGTGAAGGAAAAAGAGTACACATGTTTAGGAATACGCTTTTTGGTTGCCTCATTAAAAACCTTGCAAGGAAAATCCAGTGGGACAAAACCTTGTAAGGAAAAAAGAGTACACCGCGTATTAACTCCCCCTGATGAGAGCATCAGTTCACATCCTTGAGCCTTCACATCCCAATCTTGTACACTAGTTTCTTGAAGGTTGACGTCGGTAGAGATTTGGTAAATAAATCAGCCATATTATCACTTGAACGGATCTGTTGCACACTGATATCACCATTCTTTTGAAGATCATGTGTGAAAAATAACTTTGGTGAAATGTGTTTTGTTCTATATCCTTTTATGAATCCTCCATTCAATTGAGCTATGCATGATGCATTGTCTTCATACAAAAATGTGGGTAGTTTGTCACACTTCAAATCACATTTGTCTCGAATTAGGTGTATTACAGACCTCAACCATACACATTCTCGACTTGCTTCGTGAATAGCAATTATCTCAGCATGATTAGATGAAATAGCCACGATTGATTGCTTAGTCGATCGCCAAGATATTGCAGTGCCTCCACATGTAAACACATAGCCTGTTTGAGATTGAGCTTTATGTGGGACAGATAAATACCCAGCATCGGCATAACCAACAAGATCGGGACTGCAATCATTGCCTAAAATAAGCCCATATCGGTAGTCCCTTTTAGATACCGCAATATGTATTTGATTCCATTCCAATGTCTCCTTGTAGGAACAAAGCTATATCTTGCTAAGACATTAACTAAAAAAGTTATGTCAAGCCTTGTAGTGTTAACAAGATACATTAGTGCACCAATTGCACTAAGATATGGTACTTCAGGACCAAGAAGCTCTTCGTTCTTTTCTCGAGGTCGGAACAGGTCCTTATTCACATCAAGTGATCGAACAACCATCGGAGTACTTAATGGATGTGCTCCATCCATATAAAACCGTTTCAATACCTTTTCTATGTAGGCAGATTGATAAACAAAAATCCTGTTTGCCAAATATTCAATTTGCAAACCGAGACATAATTTTGTCTTTCCGAGATCTTTCATCTCGAATTCCTTCTTTAAATAATCAATTTCCTTTTGGAGTTCTGCAGGAGTTCCAATAAGGTTTATGTCATCAACATATACGGCAAGTAAAACAAACTCCGATGTTGTTTTCTTTATAAAAATACATAGACAAATGACATCATTTATATAACCTTCCTTTAATAAATATTCACTAAGGCGGTTATACCACATTCTTCCTGATTGCTTTAGACCATATAAAGATCTTTGCAATTTGATTAAAAACATTTCCCTGGACTTTGAATTATGTGCGTCAGGCATTTTAAATCCATCAGGAATTTTCATGTATATCTCATTATCAAGTGAGCCGTAAAGGTAGGCTGTAACCACATCCATTAAATGTATGTCAAGCTTTTTATGGACAACAAGACTAATGAGATAACGAAACGTTATAGTATCCATAACAGGAGAATACGTCTCTTCATAATCGACACCAGGCATTTGTGAAAATCCTTGTGCAACAAGGCGTGCCTTATATCTTTGTACCTCATTTTTCTCATTCCTTTTACGTACAAAGACCCATTTATAGCCAACAGGTTTAACACCATTAGGTGTTTGGACTACAGACCTAAAAACTTCACGTTTCGCAAGTGAATTCAACTCAGATTGGATTGCTTCTTGCCATTTTGGCCAATCACGTCTTTGTCGACATTCTCCAACGAATTGAGGTTCAAGATTCTCATTATCTTGCATAATGATAGATGCAACATTATATGCAAATACATAATCCACAACTATATTCAATCGATTCAAATCTGTCTCAATATCGATTGGGTTTATTGATAGTTCCTTATTTTCTTGAGTCTCAGGCTCATCGATATCCTCATGAATTTCAGGATTGGTTAAATCATGGGTTTCTTTATGAGACTCTTTCGTAGTGTTATCTTGATCATTTATTTTCTTTTTTTTCTAGGATTTCGATCCTTAGAATCCAATGGTCAGCCACACTTTAGGCGTGTTTTTGACTCATTAGCTATGACACTAGAAGATTTTCCAACAGGGACATCAATACGGATTGGAACATTCTCTGCAGGGATATGTGATTTCGTTATGCTTTTCAGATCCGTAAATGCATCTGGCATTTGATTTGCTATTTTCTGCAAATGGATAATCTTTTGCACCTCTTTTTCACAAATAGAGGCACGTGGATCACCGTTTGATTTCACAAATTTCTCTCCCTAATTTTGGGAAAAATACCTCATCGAATCGACAATCTGCAAATCGAGCAGTGAACAAATCTCCCGTTTATGTTTCGAGGTAGCGAATAATGGAGGGCGATTCAAACCCAACATATATTCCTAACCTTGGTTGGGGACCCATCTTGGTGCGATATGGCGGTGCTATAGGCACATATACAGCGCATCCAAAAATTCTTAGATGGGATATATTAGGTTCATGACCCAAAACTAATTGCAACAGGGAATATTTATGATAATTTGTCGGTCTGAGACGAATTAGCATTGCTGCATGCAAAATGGCATGACCCCAAACAAAAGTAGGTAATTTCATTTTCATGAGTAACAGTCTTGCTATCAATTGCAGACGTTTAATCAAAGACTGTGCAAGGCCATTTTGAGTGTGAACATGAGCTACATGATGTTCCACTTTTATCCCAATTGATAAGCAATAATCATTAAATGCTTGGGATGAAAAATCAGCAGCATTATCAAGTCAAATAGACTTAATTGGATTATCGGAAAACTGTTCCCGTAATCGAATTATTTGTGCCATTAATTTTGCAAATGCCAGGTTGCGAGATGATAATAGGCACACATGAGACCATCTAGAAGATGCATCTATTAAGACCATAAAATATCTAAACGGCCCACTAGGTGGGTGAATAGGTCCACAAATATCCCCTTGTATACGTTCCAAAAACGCAGGGGACTCAATCCCAACCTTTGTTGGTGATGGTCTAATAATAAACTTGCCTTGATAACAAGAAATGCAAGAAAACTCATTATTTAAAAAAATCTTTAAATTCTTTAATGGATGCTCATTTGAGTTCTCTATAATTCGTCTCATCATAATTGATCCAGGATGTCCCAATCGATCATGCCAAAGTACAAAAGTATTGGAATTAGAAACCTTTTGGTTTACGCTAGAATGTGCCTCAATTGCACTAATTCTTGTCCAATACAGGCCACAAGATAAAGATGGAAACTTCTCAATAACCTTTTTCTGGCCAGAGACATTCTTGGTAACAATGAGATATTCGAGATTATTCTCATCTATTGTCTCAATATGAAATCCATTTCGATGGATATCTTTAAAACTCAACAAGTTCCTCTTGGACTTGGAGGAGAACGTTGCATTCTCTATGATAAGTATTGTTCCCTTAGGCAGAGTTATATTAGCTATTCCAGAGCCTTCAATTAGATTACTACTACCAGAAATTGTAATAACAACTGCCTTACACATATTTAAATGAGAGAAATATTTCTTCTCTTTGAATATTGTATGTGTTGTACATGAATCAATTAAGCAAATATTTTTATAATTGAACTTTGATCCAAGTTTGCTTTGAAAGATATCCATATTTGCTTCCCATGGTTTGACATACCAAAGAAGTATATGAATAAATATTAGTATTTTTAGAGAAAAAAAAAAGTTAAACCAATAATTCAATAGTGACTTTTTAATGCAAATTTTAATTATTATACAAATAATTACGCAGCAAAAATAATACAATTATAAGTACATGAAAAAAAAAATTGAGGGTGAAGTAACAAAAGTTGTTCCAGGGTGCTTGTAAACCTTTCTTAAAGAGAATTAAAGTAACGTAAAGGAAGATCAAAAGGAATTAAAAGATTAGGGAGACTAGGACACTAATTACTAAGATATTACTCCTTGTTTGTGAAATTTAGGAAATACATATATTTTTAAAAACTACATAAGAAGTATTATTAAGTGCAATAAAAATTACAAGATGTTTATTCATTAGATACTACGAATAGGAAAACATAAAAATCAAAATGCTCAATCATCTTTAACCATAGATTCATCACCGATCGTGTGGTTTATTTTTCCATCAGGGTGCTCAAAAAAATCTGTCACATCCAAGTGGGTGATGTCAAATTCATTGTCATAGACAAAATTAGCTTCAGGAGCTTTATCCTTTAGAGATGCTTGATAAAGCTCATCCAAATGTTTTGGTATGCGACAAATATTTGCCCAATGTCCTTCTCCACTGCAACGATAATATTCAGTTTCTGAACCATTTGCCCTTGGCCCTTTCCACTTTTGGTGATTATTTTTCTTTGGGGGGTGATTAACACCAGAAAAATTTCTTCCTTAGCCACGGCCACGGCCACGACTACGAACAGGGCCACGACCTTTTTCACGCTTAGAATAATGCGAATACACCTCATTCACTTCAGGCAATAGTGTAGACCCAGTGGGTCAGATTTTCGTGATTTCTCATTAGCAAGTCATTGTTTCGTTCAGCCACAAGGAGAAGAGAAATCAACTCAGAATACTTCTTGAAACCTTTCTCTCGGTACTGCTGTTGCAAGACCATATTAGAGGCATGAAACGTTGTGAACGTTTTTTCAAGCATATCATAATCAGTGATAGTATCTCCACAGAGTTTCAATTTAGAAGTAATTCTGAACATCGCAGAATTATATTCAGAAATAGACTTAAAGTCTTGGAGTCTCAGATGAGCCCAATCATATCGTGCTTGTGGAAGAATGACCAACTTTAAGTTGTCATATCTTTCCTTTAAGCCATTCCACAAAATAAGTGGATTTTTGACTGTGAGATATTCTATCTTCAACCCTTCATCAAGGTGATGGCGCAAGAAAATCAAGGCCTTAGCACAGTCTTGGGTAGATGCTTTATTTTTGTCTTTAATGGCGTCTCCAAGACCCATTGCATCTAAATGGATTTCAGCATCCAACACCCATGTCATATAGTTCTTGCCCAAAATTTCAAGGGCAACGAACTTTCTTTTCATAATATCAGTCATAATTAAAAGAGGAGAAAAGTTATACCTTAGTCTTCTCAAAGAGCTTTTTGAGACGGTAGAGTCTCGTGCTAATAACGTGTTATAAAATATAACTCAAAGTAATAATATGGAATAAAAAAAAATAAGCTAAGAGATATATGGAGAAAGATAGAAGAGATTCTTATTTCTTTTTCAAATGTGTGTATTTTCCTATCTATTACAAGACATTTATATAGGCATGAAAAGTGAAGAAAATATGTCATTGAATATGTCATTAAGCATTTGAGATGAAGATCATGGAGTAAGAGTAGACATACACTATAATTTAATATTTCTTATAACAGTTTAATTAATTTAAAAAGCATTACTGAGTATTATTTGGTTAGGCCTTTAAAATTAATTTTAAGTATATTTTTTGCAAATTATTTTTTAAAAATCATTTTTTCCTACTTTTCATAAACGGCATCTGCTCAAAAATAAGTTTTTTAAAAAAAGAAATTTGAACAAATACTTTAACTTTAAAAAATATTTTTGAAAAAAAAATCAGCTTTGCCAAAGGCTAGCAACCGCAACTCTTTGAAGGCTGGATTAAAAGAAAATAAATAGAGCCTAAATTCTAGTAACTCTTAAATCTTTGCCAAACCCTCCTCTTCCCTTATTCCCCCATTTCTTTCTACAACAGCGAACGAATCCTTAACTGCCTCTGATTTGGATCTGCCAGCCAGTGGCCGTAGTGAATGTCAAACGCAAATCAAAATGGCGACTCAGATTAGTACAAAACAAAAGGTTCGTCAGTTCGAGAATTCTGAAATTTATATTTAACTGAATATATATTGTATACTATGTTTTGATTGATTGATTGTTGTATGTGTTTTAAACAGTTCGTAGCGGATGGAGTGTTTTTTCGCTGAGTTGAATGAAGTGCTGACGAGAGAGCTGGCGGAGGATGGTTACACCCATTAGAGCTACTCGTACTCAGAACGTTCTAGGTACATAAATATATATTTATGAATTTTATTTGCGGCTATTACATTTTCAGTTTTATTCTAGTTTTCTTTTCTTCATTAGAAATGGCTCAATCAACAGTAAGAATTACAGAGAAAAAATTCGTTGTATTTAAGTGGAGAAGGATAGAGAGGTGGGCCTTATTCTTTCGAACTGTGGGTCAGGTAACCTTCCGGGATTTCTCGGTTACCCAAAATAAAGAAGAGAGTTAGAAGCAATCTGCTAACAAACTAGAGATATAATTAAACATTGTACAGAGTAGCTACTGGATTCATCCTACTGGAGAAAGCAAATACAGCATATATTATAGACATTTGCCTAAGCCAAACTTGTACACAAATAAGTCTATCGTCCCACAAAAGAAGGATACGCCCTTCTGATTGAGTCCATGTACAGTACAGAGCAAATTCTAGTAATTAGCCTATGTTTTGGTACATTACTCATTCTGTAAGTAGAAATTATAAACGTAATGAAATTGATACTTGATAACTTGTCTTAAAAGGATTTTGAATGCCGTGAGTCGTCCAATGCAGGATACTCTGTTCATCCCAGTTGGCTATCCTGCCGGACAAGTTTTTCACAATAAGAGTTAATTTGTATCTAGATAAAGGTAATAGTTTGGAGAAATTGAAATTTTCCTAATGTGATGTTGTGTCTGTGGTGCTTTATTTTACTATAAAATGCTGCAAAAGTATCAAAGAGGGTACAGAAAAAGTTTTCCATGGCAAATGAATCATGGTTGCTGATTATCAGATGGAGTTGTGGAAGTAGATGTTTTATTTAATGGAGATTTTATTATTAGATTACTAATGGCATGATTGTGTCTGTATTATCCAAGTGAAAAAGGTAGGAGGATCAGCGAGCTAACTTCAATTGTTCAGAAGCGTTTTAATTTCCAGGATAGAAAGTCAACAATAGGGGTCTCTGTGCTACTTGGAGGACTTGCTGTCCGAAGGTCTGTTGCTTGGTTGCACTTGTTCCCTGCCTTAATGTTTCTTTGCTCTCTGACTTGAAAGTCATCTTTACAGCGAGTTGGTATCTGCTAGTACCTTTCTCGTGTCTGAGGGTGACGACATTTGATCCCATCTGTTTAGGAATCAGAGGAATATATCTGCTCCTAATTTCCTATTTTGATGAATTTAAAGGTGGGAAAATTTCTGATGCCATACATACCTGTGAGGATCGGAGAACAATAAATTCTGACAAAGTAGATCGATGTAGTTAACAAAAATTGTAGTCACAAAATATCTTCCAATATGGTGGTCCATTTGTTTGGTTTCATGACAGCATGGTGTACAATATGCATGCATCTTAATCTTGAATAGATCATAGATATATGTATTTGCTTGGGCTCTAATAGCATGGTCTACAAATACATGCATCTTCATCTTGACTGAGGGTGAGATTATATTCATTTTATTTAAAGTTACACAGATTTTTAAGGTCACCATGCGTCGTAGCTATTGAAAGCAGATTTTATCATGTAAAATATGGGTAAATTATATTACTATATGTTAGTCTAGCGAAATGTTGTTGTTGCCATGGTTTTTTCTCAACTTGAGGCAAATTTCTCATTGGAGTGTAATTTCCATGTCATGATCAAAGTCCCTAGAGGTTTCCAATCCTTTTGTATAACTCCTTTTTTTCTTTCCAACTTATCTGTCGTCATGTTATAGGGCTTGCTATGGTGTTCTGAGATTTGTCATGGAGAGTGGAGCAATGGGATGCGAGGTTTGCTACGAGTAACTTTCCTTCTCTGCATCTATCCCCAAGTAGATGTTCTCTGAAGAGTTTTATAGAAGCCTTTTTTCTTTAGGTGATTGTTAGTGGAAAGCTCAAAGCTCCATGCTCAGCGTGCCAAGCCCATGAAGTTTAAGGATGGATACATGATTTCTCTTGGGCAACCCGTTAAAGAGTACATTGATGCAGCTGTTAGGCATGTTCTTCTTAGGCAGGTTAGTCTCATGTCTACATATATTAACTAATCTTTTTTACTTATTGTGATTCTTGTGCTGCAGTTGTTAGTAACCATGAGTGCTACTTTACTTGTTGTCTATTTAATTTATAGGGTGTGCTCGGTATCAAAGTCAAGATCATGCTAGACTGGGGTAAACAAGGGCGTATGACTCCATCGCCAGATCTGATGACTATTCATCAACCCAAGGAGGAAGAAGAATATGCCGCTCTTATGGTAGCTGCTCCTGCAATTGAGGTTCCTGTGGCATAAAAAACTCTGGCTGGTACTTCTAATTATTTTCCTATTTCACAGCCGGAATACTAGATTACATAGTGAACCATTTTGCTTTGTAGTTTTTGTTAAGTAAGATACTAATTATACCAATTTTGTTCATTTTCTTTTTCCGATCTGTTGACTTTACGCCGAAACTGTTTTTATATATGTTCACTTTTATTTCTTGTAATAGTGCGTCTGCAGGACTTGAAGGGTAATTTGAGCTTCTAATTCTATAATGTGTGTGTATGTTAAAGGCTTCTAAGTTTGAAAGGGGGTGCTTCTGCGCATCTAGAGATGGAGTTACTACTGGCAGGTGGACAGCTATATGTGGTCAAGTATCACGAGTCTACAACACAATAGTAAAACTTAACAAACATAACTCCAAAACTGCCTCCCCCACGCCCACACGCATGACACCCTTCTGGGACCTTGAGCTGGTTTTGGGTCTGGGTATGGATATATGCACAAAACAAATTCCTATTTGAAATTTTGAATGTGTGGGTGGGTGTGGAGAAAGTGTTGGGTCAGAGTCCTAACACTCTCTTTTTTCAACTTTTACTAAACATATATTCACTTATCAAAACTTTATCTATAACTTTAACAAAGTAAGATTGAAATAATATTCACGTAACAAAAAAAATCCGAAAAAATCGAACCAATCCAAACCAATAAACCGAACCAACGCGATCCATGTACACCCCTAAATTTTGGGCTAATGCACCGATGATGTAGTGCAGTGGTCAATGAAATACGTGGGAACTATGAAATCTTAAGTTTAAATTCCAGCGGAAGTAAAAACACTAAGTAATTTCTTTTCATATGTCTAAGCTTTAAGAAATAGAGCTACCCGGTGCCGATACTAGTGTGATGTAGTAAATCTTTCGTGGAATTGGGAGCTAATCCAAACACCATAACTAAAAAAAAAAAATGGGCCTACAATAATCACATCCTATATATGTATCGGTATCAAGCACATAATCTCTCTAATTTGACCTTAACGAGTACTTAATATACTTTATAATAAAATTTTAGCTATATATCGGCTAAAAGAGCAAGAAACAAGCATGGCAGAGGTCGTGGAAACTGTTTAGAACATCACTTTCCTTCCCACCATTACAACCAATATATATGTAATAGATTTAGAGCCTGTTTGGCCAAGTTTTTCCGAGGCCAAAAGTATTTTTTTGTTTGTCAAAAAAGTAGTTTTTGAAAAATTTAAGTTGTTTGGCCAAAATAAAAAAGTACTTTTGGCCAACAACAGAAGTAGTTTTTCTGCTTTTGGGAAGAAGCAGAAGCAGAAGCAGAAAATTAATTTATTCAAGACAAAACTATCCTCACCATAAATATATATTTTTTAAATTATCCTTTACATTATATATATATATATATATATATATATATATATATATATATATATATATATATATATATATATATATATATATATATATATATGTATGTATGTATGTATGTATAACTTTTCTACCATCAGATACATGAATCATGTAAACTTTTCAAATTCGTTTTTTGTCTTTTCATTTGTTTTTGCTTCTTTCGCTTGGATAGTTCTTTTTTTCTTTTCTTTTTTTTTTTCTAATTTCTACCATTATTTTGAAAATTAAAGATATCAAATACATGAATCATCTTGTAACTTTTCAAATTCTTTTTTGACTTTTCTTGTTTTTGATTTTTTTCTTTGACTAATCTTGTTTTTTTATTTTTGTAAATTAATAGATCTCCTAGAATTCTCCCGGTCTTCGATGTACAATTGAAAGAACATTTGGAGTTTAGAAAAATAGGTTTTCTATTTTACGCTCAATGCCATCTTTCAAGTTTGACACTCAGATTCATCTTGTTACAACTACCATGGCAATACACAATTTCATCCGACGACATTCTTCTACTGATAAGGAATTCAACTATTATGCTAATAAAGACATTACTGCAGAGATTGAGGAAGGAGATGGGCCTTCTGGTATTCCTTTAGAAATGCAAGACAAGTCTTCTACTATTATGGAGGCGTTGCGTGATAGAATTAGAGATGAAATTGTTGAGAAATATTATTATATGTGAGTGACTTTGCTTATTATTTCATGGTTGATTATCAATATATAGTAATTTATGGAATAAACTTTAAGTCACACTGAATGGCGTATTTTGATTATTCAAATCATCGTGTAAATAACAAGTAATTATACTAGATAATATTATTGCTTTGGTATCACTATATATGTTACAATAATTTAAATATTTAGAATGTATGTTTACTTTATGTTTATATTTTAATTAAATTAAATAGAAAAATAATAACAGTCTCTTATAATAAATATTTAAATTTATTTATTTTTTAAATAATTATAAAACCTTGGTACTATCCTTTTTAGTAATTTGACACTCAAAAGCACTTTTTATAAAGATTGGCCAAATACAATTTGTTTATCAAATATTGCAAAAAATACTTCTTAAATGAATCGGCTAAACACAAATTATTTTTTTTTCAAAAATACTTTAGAAAAAAATACTTTTCAAAATAAGTAGCTTTTGGCAGCTTGGCCAAACGGGCTTTTAGTATAATGACTTGTTGTGAGTCCAATACCGCCACCAATTAATCAACTTGCCTTTGCATGTGAATCTTGATGATGCTACACCTACAAACAATGACTGTATCACTTGATCTATCGTCAGTAACCACCCCACAAATCAAGATTGATCAAAACCAAGAGAAATTCTTATGGAGACATTTATAGGGGCTGAAATCACTACATCTTGGTATCACATGGACTTCACTTGAGCTATGGCACACGGTATCAACCAAGAATCTAAAATTCTCAACAATAAAAAAAAATCAGTTTCACATAATAGACAAAAAGCCTCAATTCTTCAGAAAAGAAAAGAAAATATTGTTTCGTCTAAAACAATTGAGATCAAAAGCAAGACTTCTATACTTTTTGTAAGTTCTTGGTTTCCCAGTCATGTTTGTTCACAATTTCAAGCGGATCGGCTAAATCAATCCACCAAGAAATAGTTAAAACAATATTAAAGTGATCCCGTAAAATAAAAACGATAATTAATTCATGTTACTCACTCTGCTTTTATAATGAAAATGTTTAGCTCAGGATTCGTTCCTCAAAACGAAATCACGACGTCATATAAGTTTTTGTATAGTGCAGAGAACTTTTACCGGTTTCTTGAGTGAGAAACTAGTGAAGAAATCACTACTAGAAAACTGCCAAAAACCATCAAGAAAAATCGACCAAAATCGGTCGGAATCGAATAAAAACCGATCGATTTCCGACCGATTTTAATTCGTCGAAAAATTAATGGTCGCTAATGCAAGGCGATCGCAGACGGTCGGTAATTTTCAACGCACTTTGACCAAATAATCTAACACAAACTAAATTTACCGACCGAATTCGGTCGGTATTATTGAAAATAATTTTTAATAATTTTTAAATTAGCAACCGATATCGGTCAGAATCTTAATTATTTATTACCGACCGAAATCGATCGATAGTATTATAATATTTAAAATAAAAAATAAAAAATTCCAATCAAAGTCGGTCGGTAATTTACATTTTTGAAAAATTCAATTGAATATTTTCCACGGATTTCGGTCAGTATGCGGTCGATTTTCTAGGTAAATGTTTGGCAGAATATAGCTGTTTTACGGCTGCATCACATGCCAACAACCAATCACCTATAATGACAACATTACATTGCTGTCATTCAATCAATAACAACAACAACTACAATAATAACAACAATAATAACAACTATCAAAACTATATTAGCAATATTTATAGGGTTTCAAAATATCCAACAACAAAACGTTTCACAAGTTAAAAGTTCAAACATCATTCAATGAGTATTTTGTACTACATCATCTCCATTTTCACTACTAGAAGCTTCATCATCGACATGGTTTGAAGGATCACGATTAGAAGGATTAGCATATGGAGAAGACTCACGGGACCGAGGAATGGAAAAAATACCACTAGCAAGAAGATTGGCCAACTGACCTTGAAGGACATTAAATTGTTGGTCCCTCTTTTCTAGCTGACCTTGAAGGCTATCAAATTGTTTATCTCTCTTTTCTTCTCTAGCCTTTGCCCCTTCAAGTCTGCTGACAGCTTTGAGATCTTCTTCTCCATAGCCGAGAGAGTCGACCTATCAAGTGTCTCGCCCTGGGCGAAAGTCCTTATACCTTGCAATCCAACTCTGTAGCACCGAAATAATCTCTCTGGAAGGCCTTATGCTATCCTCTTTTTAGGACCACCAATAACATCCAACCATATCTTTTACGCTTCTTCGTCTGAAATGGAAGGTCGCTCGCCTTGCTCATTCGGTGGCAAGCTCTGACTGTACTCCTCCACAGTAGTTTTGTAGCGACCTTTTATTTAGAAGATAGAAAATTATTAACTATATAATATTATAAATATTAATTTCAAGTTATAGTAGTTATGAAACTTACATATGTGGTCTCCACCCGGTCCTCGACCCATCTACTTGGATTTGTCGGTGCCTTCTTCTTCCGGATGTGAGTCTCCATAAAGAACTCATATGAGTCATCTTTCTCCAATATTTTTTTCCTACAAATATAATAAAACATGTTAACCAAATTAAAATATATAAATATAGTTCGATAAAAATAGATTTAAATATTTTAAGGAATTACCAGTAGTCTCCTCGCAGTCCCCATGCTCCTTGCACCCACACAGTGCAAGGAGCTACCCTTCTCAGATGCTCGGGCTTTCTTTCCCTGTTCACTCTTCTTCTCGAATTTCTCAGTGGTCCACTACCTCAACAGATCTACCCATAAATGCGGTAGAACCCATGAAGGTTTCTTGCTCTTCTTTTGAGCAGAACAAAAGGAATCAGTTAGTCTTTACGACATTTGAACTCAAAATTTGCAAGAATGGCATAGTTCGCAAATGAAGTGGTGTATAACGTTAGATGAAAATATTATTAATATAATGCTTAAATAGATAAGAATTGTATTAAAACCTTAAATTGGTTAAAAATTTACTCCACTAGCTCCGGTGAAAAATCACTCCAAGTCGCATAGGGTGCATCATACAACCGACCAAGAGTTTCAGTGATTATCTTTGTAGTCTAATGACTAGGTAGGAACCTGCAACATAGAAATTACACTAAATAAACAAGACTAACTATTATAATTCAGCAAAAATAAAGAAGTAATAAATAAATCTTACCCACTGCCCTTAGGCCTGATGATCATCCTATGATAACGATCATACCGCACTTCCTCTGGATCATCATCCTCCAGTGTATCTGAAGCGTGCGTAGAAGGGGAGGCATATGGCTCAGCTCTACTATCCCGAAGGGAAGTCTAGAAATGCTAAGAGATGAACTCTGTGTAGAGGGAGATGGGGTCGTTGATGAAGATGGATGCGATCTAGACCCCTGCTGCGATGCAGACTACTGCTGCGATCCGGGTGCCTGTAATCTTGATGGATGCGATCCAGCTGGTGGTGAAGCAAATGGAGCAGATGACAGGCGTATCACTACATGGCCTTGTAACTGCTGACTTAGTGTATCCATATAACTATATGCAGGATCATATGGAGGAAGCGAGGTATAACCCTGTGATGGAGAATGGTAAGAATACTGTTAGGAGGGCGAATGGTAGGTAGTCTGATGAGTAGATGGATATGGTTGAAAAGATGTGTGCCTAGAAGATTGCTGCTAGTCGTCTTCGAAGTATCCTCATTTTCTATGATTGTTATTTCCTCCGTATCAACTTCTTCTAATATGCGTTGAGGATGCTCCAAGTCATTTTCTAACTGATTATCCACCATTTGGTTAACACTTGAGGTATCGTTTTGGTAAGCAACATCTACCCTACCAACATGCTTAGTTTTGATTACAACCAACCAATCAGCCTTATCCCCCCGCAATGGATATGGAGCATAATACACTTGCCTAACTTTTTCGGTAATTATAAAAGGATCATAGCGATCATACTTCCTCTTTTTATTAACCTCAATTATGTTGTACTGCGAGTGTACATTTGTACCTCTTCTAGGTGTTGAGTCAAATCACTTGCATTGGAAAAGTATGATCTTCTTATTTGGCCAACCTGAATATGATAATTCTAGAATCTCTTTGATCACACCATAATAATCATTTTCTCTATCCTGGTTTCCTTCGCCACCTTTGACACACACCCCACTGTTATTGCTTTTTTTTTTAATACTTGGAGCATTCCTCGGTATGAAATTTATAACCATTCACAAAATAATTAGACATAGTTGCAACTGTAGGTGCAGATCCCCAAGATATATCTTTCAAAAATTGATTAACACCGTTGTTTGGATTATTTACCTACATGTAGTGTTAAATAAATCACAAGTGAGAAAGTATATTCACAAGTGACCAAGTATGTATATTCACATGTGAGAAAGTATGTAAGATGCACTTACACACTATTTAAACCATGCCTCGAATGTAGAATATATAACATCATGGCCAAATTTACTCACAAAGTCACTGAGCGACACATTGAAAATTTTGTTAGTTGCATCAACCAAATTAAATAGTAGTCCATGTAAATTATTCTTATGTCAACACTTACTTAAGAAAGGGTTGAACTTTCGGAAAATTTAGCAACACATGATTTGAAGCTGATTTGTACTTCATACTATTTAGGCCCCTTTTTTATCGATCTTTAGAACCTCGGCCTGGTTGATTGAATATGTACATTGGTGGATATAATGGATCATTCTCAATCACGACATTGTGCCGATTGGGTCTATTTCTAGCACATGGAACATGATTGTTGAAGTAGTAAGAACAAAAATAGGCAGTTTTCTTTGCAAGATAGGCTTCACATATGGATCATTCAATCATATTACTCTTATTAACAAATCGTTTACACTTGCCGATAGTCCTACACATTGTCATATAAGACAATAAATATTAAAGAAAATTACAAGAATGAATCAAGGTTTGATCATTACCTCTAAAATGGATATATCTGCATTGAACCTGCCCTCCAAGTCGTGCCTCGCGTACAAGGTGAATTGGAAGGTGTTCCATCACATCAAAGAAATCACATGGAAAAATCCTTTCCGGCTTATTACTGATTACCGATTACATGAATGTTCCGATTCATTTGAAATAAGTTTTCTTCCCTTAATGTGGTAGAACATATGTAGCGACCCGATAGGTTATTTTGAGCATTTGCATTCTGTTAAGCTATTTGAAGCCTTGAGCAGCATCAGATGATGAATTATGACTTTTGAGAATAGTCGGTTTTGGTTTTCAGGTTATTCGAAATTGATTTGGAAGAATAAATTTCATGATTGAAGCTTTAAAATTGGAAGAGTTGACCAAGTTTGACTTTTTAGTATTTGACCTCGGATTGGAGTTATGATGGTTCCGTTTAGTCTGGGTGGTGATTTTGGACTCGGGCGTATGCCCGAATTTGCATTTGGATATTTCTAGAAGGTTTCGACGTTAATTGGGGAAAGTTGGAAATTTGAAAGTTTGAAAAGTTTATAAGTTTGATCGGGAGTTGACTTTGATGATATCGGGTTTGGATTGTGGTTTCGAGAATTTTAATAGCTTCGTTATATCATTTGGGACTTGTGTGAAAAATTTGACCTCATTCCGGGTTGATTTGATATATTTCGGCACGTATTTTGGAAGTTGAAAGTTCAAAAGTTTATTAAGTTCGATTTGAGGTGCGATTAGTCATTTTGATGTTGGTATGCGTAATTTGAGGCCTCGAGTAGGTCCGTGTTATGTTATGGGACTTGTTGGTATATTTGGGTGGTCCCGAGGGGCTCGAATGAGTTTCGGACGAGGTTCAGATCATTTTTCTCGCATGTTGCATTTGCTGAAGGAAGCTGGTTATGGGCAAAGTCTGGTGTGGTCGCACGTGTGGACCACTGGGTGCAGGTGCGAGAGTCGCATGTGCGATGAATGAGGCACAGACACGGTACTGTAAGGCTGGCACTGTGGTCGCAACAACAAGAAAATTGGCGTACCTGCGATAGCGCAGGTGCGAAGAATTGGAGCGCAGGTGCAATGAATTGGAGCGCAGACGCGACGAGCTTCGCAGGCGCATAATTTTTTTACCGCAGGTGCGAGGGGTACTGGTCCAAGCTACTTGACGAGCGCAAAATACCACTTTAATTATGCTCGCTAGTCAAAGATAGTATAGTATAATATCGTATCCACATGAATTGGAGTTAAACAGTATTTTCGTAGTTTCTAGCTTGATTTCTATTCAAGAGAATCAACAATTGAGGTTTTTATGATGAATAACTAAAATTAACTAAGAATCTAAAGCTATTGACTAATGACTATCGCAACAAAGGTAAGCAAGGAAGTTATCAATGGGAGAAAAATAGGGGTTGATAGGATAGGTGCAAGATAAATATTTGGGATCTAACTCTAGATAATTCACTTCTAATGTTCAAGTGAGTCTCTTGAATTCACTCAATTATTAGTTCAAACGTTTAGAAAAACTCCTCTCTCGATTATGTTTTAACCTCCCAAGATGAACCAATTTAAGCACGTGAAGATATGCAAGAATGCGTAGTGGATTGGTCTTTAGGAAAACATCTCTCGATTATCCTCCTAACTAGATTTAATCGATGATTCAACTAGCCTCTTTTGATTATTAAGAAGAATTAATGAACTAAACCAAAAATATAATGCAAAGATATCATAAGTTATGCCTCTCTCGATTACATGAACACGTGTATATAGATGCAACAGTTAAATCATCCAAAACGCTTCAATACATAAAACTAGAGTTATAATCCACAAACAATTATCAATACACCAAATCCATCAAACCCTCAAGAGAACTACTCCATAAATATGTAGTAATTCATCACAAATATGTTTAAAGTAAAGAAAAACGTAAAACAATCCAAACTCGGGTCTTTAGTGAGGATTGAATGATGAACTCCTTGTGCTTTTGCTTTTCCAACTACTCCTTAGCCTCCTTAGGTCTCCAATCTGTCAAAAGTCCCAAAAATAACGTTTTTCCATGTATTTATACTAAATAGGGTCGGGCGCAGACGAAACCACCTTCTCCTAGCCGAAATAGGATTTTCACTCTATAAAAATTGCACAAGCGCGTCGCATGGGGCGACGCATCATGCGAGGCATTAGTGGAGAAATCCAGAGAGTTGATTTCTGACAGAGAATAGGAAAATGGGTACACACGGCGCCCCATACGCCACGGCAGTGGAGCTTTCTCAGAGTACGGAATTTTCCTTGCTTTTTGATATCCAGATGTGGTTCTCGACTCCCGAACACGATCCCGGCTTAAGCCCTTGGGATTTTACTTAGAATTCAAAGCTCCAAATCACTCAAATTCATTCCATAACATCTACATAGCTCGGAATCAGTCATACAAGGCATAAAACACACAATAAGTACAAAACACTAGCGATTAAAGCTCAAAAACAATAAAAGTGCAGTAAATTAGAGTGCAATAAGCGACAAAAATACGAGATTATAGCCTAACATAAACACCTCAAACTTAAACCATTTTTCGTCCTCGAGCAATCAAACTACACTTCACATAGACACGGCCTTTTTAAACAACTCTCATAACTCATCACATCAAGAATATTTAAAACAGATTAAGTACAATACCGTAACATTCTAGCCTCAAGATTTGACTCATAAGTACCACGCATTATTTATAACCCGCTTACTTACTCTAACACAGAGGTCAACGACATTGCCTTTCCTTCATGAATCAAGCACCCCCACACAACAATAGAGAGTAGTTCCACACACAATAATAATTAAGAATAATTAGGAACTCAAGATAGAAAGAATTCGCTCACTCTCAGAAGCAACATTCATATTCCACAAAAGATGCACCATAGGCTTGCCCCTAGTATACTACTCTACTAATTGAGCTCATTCAGTCAAGGATCAAGTAGGACTTCATTCGGTTGTAATGTAGGTTGTGGGATGGGTAGGATACATTTGGATATAAGAGTGACTACACCTCCCTAAGCACTTTAATACATACAATTTACCATTCGAACCCTACACTTATGTCAAACCAAAATTCAACCTTCACATCAATATACATTAACTCCCCGCTTCTTTAAGCACAATTACATCAAGAATCACGACTATCAACGAATATTTTGCACAACAATACAACTACTTCTTTTTCAATTCAAGTGGCTCTTACTTTTCAATACAATGCACCTTTCTCCTTATTTCAATAGTTCTACTCAAAAGCTAAACCAACCACCCCACACTTCAACCTTTACATAGTTCATACCAAATTCAAGTGCTCACGAGAGGTACAAGGTTCAAATAGATGGGCAATTCGAACAAATGGTAAGGCTTGTAATGTGGTTGTCAAAGAAACAGGATTACAGGCTCAAAGGGATTAACTAAGATACATAACAACTAGGTGGGTAAACATATATCTGGCTCAATAAAGAAATGCCTAAATCACTTCCAAGACTGATCAAAACTACCATTTCGCTTTGCAAACACATGGGGTAAGTTCTAGACATCAAATACAATGCACAAAATAACACAAAATCTCGCACACACATGGCACATAACTCACTCAAGATTGGATTATCAAGACACTCTAGTCAAAGTAGTTAAGTAAAGTTAATATCATTCATTTTAAGGTACTTATACAAGAGTCAAAATATGAGCCTAAGCATCACAACTAACGCAGTTACTATTCTCAAGGCATAATAAAGTCAAGAGATATTGCCTTCCATTCAATTCATAGCACAAGGTTTCCTACTATTAAAAAAAAAAAATACTAACTACACCCGGTTCAAACAAAACCCTTGGAAAAGACCCGTGGCACAAAGAAAAACCAAGGGGGAATTATTACACTAACTAACAAAAGAAAATCTTTTTATCTTTTTCTTTTGACTTTATTCCCTCAAGAAACCCATCGAATGACGAGCGCAAAACACCACTTTAATTATGCTCGCTAGTCAAAGATAATATAGTATAATATCGTATCCACATGGATTGGAGTTAAACATTATTTTCATAGTTTCTAGCTTGATTGCTAGTCAAGGGAATCAACAATTGAGTTTTTATGATGAATAACTACAATTAACTAAGAGTCTAAAGCTATTGAAAGGTAAGCAAGGAAGTTATCAGTGGGAGAAAAATAGGGATTGATACGATATGTGCAAGATAATTGTTAGGAATCTAACTCTAGATAATTCACTTCTATTGTTCAAGTGAGTCTCTCGAATTCACTCAATTATTAGTTCAAACGTTCAGCAAAAACTCCTCTCTTGATTAAGTTTTAACCTCCTAAGATGAACCAATTTAAACACGTGAAGATATGCAAGAATGCATAGTGGATTGGTCTTTAGGAGAACCTCTCTCGATTATCCTCCTAACTAGGTTTAATCAATTATTCAACTAGCTTCTTTCGATTACTAAGAAGAATTAATGAACTAAACCAATAATATAATGCAAAGATATCACAAGTTATGCCTCTCTCGATTACATGAACAAGTAAATATAGATGCAATAGTTAAATCATCCAAAACGCTTCAATACATAAAACTAAAGTTATAATCCACAAACAATCATCAATACACCAAATCCATCAAACCCTCAAGAGAACTATTCCATAGATATGGAGTAATTCATCACAAATGTGTTTAAAGTAAAGGAAAATATAAAACGATCCAAACTCGGGTCTTGAGTGAGGATTAGATGATGAACTCCTTGTGCTTTTGCTTCTCCAACTTCTCCTTAGCCTCCTTAGGTCTCCAATATGTCAAAAGTCCCAAAAATAATATCTTTTCATGTATTTATACTAAGTAGGGTCGGGCCCGGATGAAACTACCTTCTCCTAGCCGAAATAAGATTTTCACTCTATAAAAATTGCACAGGCGCGCCGCATGGGGAGACACGCCATGCGAGGCATTAGTAGGGAAATCCAGAGAGTTGATTTCTGACAGACAATAGGAAAATGGGTACACGCGGTGCCCCACGCGCCGCGACAGTGGAGCTTTCTCAGAGTACAAAAGTTTCCTTGCTTTTTGATATCCAGATGTGGTTCTCGACCCCCGAACACGATCCCGGCTTAATCTCTTGGGCTTTTACTCAGACTTCAAAGCTCCAAATCACTCAAATTCATTCTACAACAACTACATAGCTTGGAATAACTCCTACAAGGCATAAAATACACAATAAGTACAAAACACTAGCGATTAAAGCTCAAACACAATAAAAGTGCAGTAAATTGGAGTGCAATAAGCGACTAAAATACGAGATTATAGCCTACCATCACTGCTTTTACAGAAGCGAAGAATTTTTCTGCAGAAGCGGACATCGCAGAAGCGACCTACTATCCACAAATGCGAACAGTGCTCGGCAGAATGCTTTAAGTTCAAGGGTTCGATATTTTTACCCATTTTTGGATTTTCTGAGCTCGATTTGGGCGGCTCGGGAGAGGAAATTCTCCACGTGGATTGGGGGTAAGCATTCTTGACTTGTTTGTGATTGTATTTCACGGATTAATCTTCATTTTTGATAATTGGATTGTGAATTTTAAAGGGAAAATTGGGAGGTTTTGTCTAAAATTTCATAAAGTGAATTTTCGAGTTTTAAGAATCGATTCGGAGTCAGATTTGAGTGAAACTAGTATGGTTGGACTCGTAATTGAATGTGTTGTTAAATTTTGTGAGTTTTATTAGGTTCCGAGGTGCGGGCTCGAGTTTGACTTTTTGGTTGACTTTGGGCTTTTGATTAAAGATTCGACCTTTATCGATTGGGTTTGTTTCCTTTGGCATTATTTGATATTCTTGAGTTGCTTTTGGCTAGTTTTGAGCTGTTCAGAGGTCGGTATGCATGGGATGGCATTTCTGGAGAATCATTTTTCTTGCTCGGTATTGGATTTGACTTGTTCGAGGTAAGTAACTATTCTAAACTCGGTGCTGAGGGTATGAACCCCTGAATATAAGTGTTATGTGTTTGGCGTTGAGGTGACGCATATAGTAGGTGATGGGCGTGTGGGCATGCACCATGTGAATTATGACTCGATTGATTCTGCAGTAGTGTGTAATTACCTAATCTTGTTTTTATCCATGAAATATCTACGTGCTAGAGTAATTGAGTTGTGGTCCATGTTAGAAACCATGTTTAGGCTATATGCTTATTATGTTGGGACCCACTGAGGTCATATTTGTTGTGGAGTTATTTGCTTAAATTGTAGTTACATACTTAGTCATACTCGTTCAGTTGCATATCATATCTCAGCCTCTGTTGCTATTTATTGATACATTATATCATTATTTTGGGCTAATTTTCATGACATTGTGAGCCCAAGAGACTGGAGAGATTGATGACTGAGTTAGGGCCTGAGGGCCGGATTGTGAGTGGTATTGATGGGATCGGGCTACACGCCACAATATGATTTATTATTCTTGGGTTGGACATTCCCTGTATTATTGATTCACGATGGGATCGGGCAGCACGCCCCAACAAGTTTTATTGATTCATGCCATGATTGACTTATTATAGCGCTTGGGCTGGTCTGTCCCTCCGGAGTCTCCACACCCACAGTGAGCGCAGTTGCTATTGATTCATTTGGGATGGATCTGCCCTGTACAGTGTTGAGTGACTGAGAGTGTTGAGGGTTGGATCTACCATGTTTAGTGTTTAGTGACTGAGTGTGTTGAGTGATTGAGCGTGATGAGTGGAAAGTGTGAGATTGAGTACTCTGAGAGTATGCATATGATTTTATCAATGAGTTGCATTGCATTCGGCATGCACACTTGACATACATGCATAAAGATGCATTTTTCTCATGTTGTACGGTATTGCATCATTCATGACTTCACATACACATTGACATGTAGACATAAAGATGTATTTTCCTTTTACCATTTGAAAATGAAACATTTACCTTTGAAAGTTTTGGGAAAAATCACAGTTTTACAAACTTATTCATATTTTGGTGATTTCGGTAAAAGATTTGGGTTTTCACTGATATACTTGAAAAGCATGCCTATTTTTCGGAACAGTTAACGAGCTGAGCATTATGTTTTTGAGTCATTTCTTTTATTACTTTTATCATGTTGTTACGAATTGTTGTTGGCTTTTGGTATTGGACTCCAACCTTTATTCCAACTCGTCACTACTTTCAACCTAAGGTTAGGTTTGTTACTTATTGAGTACATGTGGTCAGTTGTACTCATACTATAATTCTACACCTTGCGTGCAGATGTTGGATACTGATGTTGCTGTGTATAGCGGGAGCTGGATTTGAAAATGTACCTGTGTTCTGGTCATAGTTGCCTCTTGATCTTGGTAGCTTTAGAATTTTAATCTGTTCATGTATATTTCAAACAGATAATGTACTTTAATTCATACCAGCTTTGTAAATTCTAATCTTAGAAGCTCATGATTTGTAATACCAGTCCTTGGGAAATGTATAAAAGTTCAGATATTTTATTATTCATTTGTCTCAATAAATCTCATTAAATTGGATAGTTATTAATTGGCTTACCTAGCAGGTTGGGTTAGGTGCCATCACGACTAGTTGGATTTTGGGTCGTGATAACATAAGTCTTTGAAGAACAAACTTATCTCTGTGATGGGTTTCCAGATATTTTCAGGCAAACCACAAAATGCAATAGGGATTAAAGTTTCCATGAAGATATGATAGTCATGAATTTTCATATGAGTCACCTTCTTTCAACCATATTAGCACGTTTTTCCAACTTCGAAGCATAGCCCTCGGGCATCTTTAGGTTTGTAACCCACTCACAAATCTGTCGTCTTTGTTCCAAAGTGAATGTGTAGCTGGCCTTGGGCTTGAACACTTTTGCATTGTTCGCAGACTACAAATGTAATTCAGGTCGCCTGCAATATTCTTGTAAGTCTAGTCTAGCCTTTGGGTTATCTTTTGTATTATTCTTATCATCCATCACTGTGTTGAAAAAATTATTAAAATAGTTCTTCTCAATATGCATGACATCAAGATTGTGTTTGAGAAGATTATCCTTCAAATATGGCAACTCCTAAAATATGCTCTGTTTTGTCCAGTTATGAGTAACACCATATCCAGGAAATCTAGAATGTGGGGCCTCGGTATCTTTAGTGAAGTTCTGAGCCCTCTCCCAAATTTTCTCACCAAAAAAAATTGGAGGTGGCAAATCATGTTCAACTGTATTCTTTTTGAGTGTATTCTTCATCCTTCTGAACTCATGATCAACTGGCAAGAACTGACGATGACAATCAAACCATGACTGCTTTCGGCCATGTCTTAAAGTGAACGCTTTACCATTTTTCATGCAGTAAGGACATGCTAACTTTCCAGCAGTCATCCACCCAGACAACATTCCATACGCAGGAAAATCATTAATGGTCCACATTAAATTAGCGCGCAAGTTGAAATATACATTTCTTACTTGATATGTCATATGTCTCAACTCCATCATACCCCAACTGTTTTAACTCATCAATCAGAGGTTGCAAATATACATCAATCAAATTCTTTTGATTGCGGGGATCGATAATAACACAATATAAAAAAATATATGGACTAGTCATACACATTTCGGGCGGAAGATTATACAGCGTAATAAAGACTAGACATCATGAATATGGTATTGTAGAAACAGAAAATGGCGTAAAACCATCAGTACACAAACCCAACTGAACATTCCTCAGTTTACTAGCATAATCCGGATACGTCCTATCAAAATTCTTTCAGCTTCCCCATCTGAATGATGACATATAACACCAGACGACCTTCTATTTTCATAGTGCCATCTCATATGAGGAGCGGAACTCATCGATGCGCACAATCTCTTTATTCTAGGAATAAGAGGTAAATAATGCATCGACTTCACAACAACCTTCTTCCCGCTGGAATCCCGTTTAAAACTAGGTTTTTCACAAAATTTACAACTTTCTAAATATGAATCACCCTTGTAATACAACATGCAACCATCTTCACAACAATCGATTCTCATAAACGAGAGTCCTAACTTAGAAATCAATCATTTAGCCTTATAGAAATCTTCAGGTATGTTGAAAGTTGGGTCAACTAGATCACTCATAAGGCCAATGAAAAAATTCATTCCTGCTTGAGAAATATTGATATTTGATTTGATACTTAATAATCTAATCGCAAAAGACAACTGAGAGTGCATACTCCCTTCACTTAGTGGACGACTAACGGCCTCTAACTGTTCATCAAAATATTTTGCCTCATGGTATCAGGATGTTGAACGTTATTCCCCACCGACCTACTTCTTTTACCAACAACTATGTTATGAAATACACCATCAGTACCATCAACCTCTCCATGACTAGTCCACATAAAATAATTATCCATAAACCCATTTCTATAAAGATGAGTCTTGACATCCTCCGATCCCAAAAAGTGCAAACACTTGCACTTCAGACAAGGACACCTAATCATCCCTCCAAACTGAAATGGTTCAAGTGACATTGCATGCCTAATAAATTCATTAACCCCTTTTATAAATTCCTCCCTAAAAAACTGACGATTAGGATAATTCCTATTATAGATCCAACTACGATATTCCATCTACACAATGAACAAATAAATTGTATGTTATATTAATTGAGCATTCAAATTGATTTATAGTTTAAGTTACATAATAAACTTTAGTAACAATATAGTAAATTTAAATAATATGAGTGCTTATTAATTTGAAAGTTCACATATATCCCTAAATAAGTTCTTTTAAAATTTAATTAAAAGAAGTAATTTGAAAGTTCACATATATCCCTAAATAAATTCTACTTTTAAAGGATTTACAATCTAATTATCTTTGTCTTAAGTCATGCATATAACTTTGTTCTTAAAATAAAAATTTAAAATTTAAATATTTAACGAAATTTATCATAAGTTGTAACCCTAGCATAGTCTTAATCTTCTAACATAGAAAATGCTAGCATAAACATAATCAATAGGAGTAAACCCTAAATTTAATTAAATATTATTTAAATACTAATTTATACAATTAAAATAATTAAAATTACTTAAATTAAAAAATATAGATAACTAACCTTGAAAGAGAAAAGAGGGGTTTGATTTTGGGTGGCGGAGGATGACCAGTGCGTGTTGGGTGCCGGCGGAGCGGTGGTGGCGGAGGATTCCCCTTTGACCATTTGGGTGAGGAACAAGTGGCAGGGGAGGGGAGGGAGACTTCTAGGTGCTTTGTTTTTGAGTGAGGAGAGAGATAAGAGTTTATTTAGGGTGGGGATTTGGGGAAATCGCGACTAGAGGAGGAGAAGAAGAGAGATGGAAGAGAGATAGAGAAAAGAGAAAAACAGAGAAGAACCCGTTTGTGCCAGGTTTAATTTGGAAATTTTGGTCGGAAATTTCGGTCGGTAAGTTTAAGTGGCCTTTGACCATTTGACCACAACCATTCTGACCGAAATCGGCCGGTAGTATAATTTAAAGTTTTAAAAAAATTTATTTAATTTAAAAACCGACCGAAGTCGGTCGGGTTTAGCCAAGAAACAAATTAATTATAGGTACTATATAATATATAATTAATTGTGTATGTATACACACACACACACACACACACACACACACACACACACACACACACATATATATATATATATATATATATATATATATATATATATATTCCCCAATCGTGTGATTTGACCGAGTATATGTTGTTGTTGCTACAACTTAAGTTTTAATATATCACTACATCTTATAGCACTATACATTTTGTTTTTAAATGTGTTATAGCGTGTTGGATGCCGATACTTTGACTCGATCGCTCCAACATTAAAACTCAATATATATTTAATTTACTAAGGCCGTCAGTACGCCCGAAATCGGGTCAGTTTCGGTCAAGATCCAAATTATAGGTATTATTTAATATTTAATTAATTTTGTATGTACACGCGCGCGCACACACACACACACACACACACACATATATATATATATATATATATATATATATATATATATATATATATATATATACACATACAATTTACGATGTTATATATATATAAATTGTAAATAACAATAATCTATAAGCGTTTGACCATTTTGACCACTAATACCGACCGATTTCGGTCGGTCGAATTTGATATAAAATTACTATTTGAGTTGTAAATGTTAAACTTGAAAGCATGCCTACCTTCTTATGTTGGAAATTACTGTAATTGGACTTAGTTGTGAAGCTCGTAACTATCTTCAGTTCTTTATTTAGTATTGTTACTTTCTGAGTTGGTTGTACTCATACTACACCCTGTACCTCATGTGCAGATCCAGCTACCTACGGACACGTCGATTGCTAGTTTTTCGGAGGTTTATCTGTTGGAGACTATCGAGGTAGCTGCTTGACGTCCGTAGACCTTGACCCTCCTCCTTTAAGTTTTTGTATTGTTCTATATTTTTAGATAGTGTTTTTATCAGTCAGACTTTGTTACCCTTTAGATGCTCATGTACTCAGTGACACCGAATTTTGGGAGTGCATTTATATCCAGTATTTGTGGGATTTTCTCTTAAAATTAATTATTATATTTTCAGTATTTAAAAGAAATTGTGGGTTATTGATGTTGTCGGCTTGCCTAGTATTGAGATAGGTGTCATCACGACATGTGTGATTTTTGGATCGTGACAAATTGGTATCAGAGCCTAGGTTACATATGTCTCATGAGTCATGAGAAGGTTTAGTAGAGTCTTGCGGATCGGTACGGAGACGTCTGTACTTATCTTCGAGAGGCCGAACCCTTAGGAAAAATTTCACTTTCTTGTATTCTGTCATGCGAATTTGTTGATTCCGGAAACTAAAATTCTATTATTCTATTCTCTCATAGATGGTGAGTACACGTACCACCGGATCGGACAGTCAGCCACCAGTTAGGGCCACGATAGGCCGGGGCCGTGGTAGAGGCCGGGGCCGAGGTAGAGGTCGAGGTGTAGCTTGTACAACAATTGGATCAACACCTGTAGCACTACCAGTTGCTCCAGCTCAGGAGCAGATTCCAGATATTGTTGAGCTGGTGGGACCAACTCAGGCACCAGCTGTGCCTATGGTGATTCTAGGCCTTCCGGAGGCTTTGGCTCAGATATTGACAGTTTGCACTGGCCTTGCTCAGGTGGTTTCGGCTCAGGCCGCACCAGCCACTTCTCAGGCCGGGAGAGGTACTCATACCCAGTTGCTCGTACTATAGAGCAGCTAGTGTAGGAACTTCAGATATCGGGGGAACTACCAGCCCAACCGGTTGCAGCTGCTCAGGCCCCGGTAGTCCCCGTTATGGCTGATGATGAGCAGAGGAGACTTGAGAGAATTAGGAGGTTTCAACCTCCATCATTTAGCGGTGCTGAGTTAGGAGATGCTCAGGGTTTTCTAGATAAGTACCAGCGGATGCTTCGGACAACGGGTATTCTGGAGACCAGTGGGGTCTCGTTCACTACTTTTCAATTTTTTGGAGCTGCCTTCAAATTGTGGGAGGATTATGAGAGGTGCAGGCCTGTCAGTGCAGTGCCACTTATATGGCAGGAGTTCTCTGATCTCTTTTTGGAGAAGTTCATGCCGCAGTCTTACAGGGATGAGCTGCAGACAGTTTGAGCAGCTTCGACAGGATGGCATGTTTGTGACCAAGTACGAGATGAGGTTTTATGAGTTGGCTTGTCACGCAGTTTGGTTGGTTCCCACTAATAGGGAGAGGATTAGGAGGTTCATTGATGGCCTTACGTATCAGCTGCGGTTGCTTATGACTAGGGAGAGGGTATCTAGTACCACTTTTGATGAGGTGGTTGACATTGCTCAGTATATATAGGTGGTCCGTAGCCAGGAGCGTGGTGAGAGAGAGGCCAAGAGGCCTCATGGACCGGGTGGTTTCGACGGTGTTCCTTCAGGGGGTCAGGTTTACCACGACAAGGGTCGTCCTTACAGACACGCTCATACGGGTCGTCCAGTTCACCGTGGTGCATCATCCAGCCATGGTTCATACAGTTCTCATCAGGCCCAGTCATCTCTCAGTGCCCTACCAACCCAGAGTTCGTCTCGTGCTCCATCAGTTTAGTGTTCATTTGCACCGGGTGCTTGTAGCTATTATTCTGGTTCTCGGGGCCCGATTCAGTCCTCACTACCACCAGTACCGAGGATTTGCTTTGAGTGCGGGGAGTTTGGGCATATGTGGAGGCAGTGTCCTCGTCGCTCGGAGGTCCAGTGCAGCAGAGGAACCAGACTATGACTTCAGCACCAGTTACTTCGCCACCCGCCCAGCCAGCTCGGGGTGGGGGTCAATCAGCTAGGGGTCGCCCAAGAGGGGGAGGCCGATCAGGTGGCGGTCAGGCCCGATTCTATGCTTTTCCTTCCAGGTCAGATGTCGTTGCTTCAGATGCAGTGATCACAGGTATTGTCTCAGTGTGCCACAGGGAAGCTTCTATATTATTTGACCCTGGTTCCACTTTTTCATATGTATCATTGTACTTTACTCATTATCTGGATATGCCCTGTGAGTCCTTAGTTTCACATGTTCGTGTATCTATGCTGGTGGGCGATACTATTATTGTGGACCGTGTGTATCGAGCGTGTGCGGTAACTATTGGGGGACTGGAAACTAGAGTTGATCTTTTATTTCTCAGTATGGTTGATTTCGATGTAATCTTGGGTATGATTGGTTGTCTCCATGTCATGCTATTCTAGACTGCCACGCAAAAACCGTATCGTTGGCGATGCCGGGGTTGCCGAAGGTCGAATGGGGTTCTCTAGATTATGTTCCCAGTAGGGTAATTTCTTATTTGAAGGCCCAACGTATGGTTGGGAAGGGGTGTGCGAGACTTTTCGGATGTATTTCCTGTAGACCTGCCGGGTATGCCACCCGATAGGGATATTGATTTCGATATTGACTTGGTGCCGTGCACACAGTCCATTTCTACTCCTCTGTATCGTATGGCACCAGCTGAGTTGAGAGAATTAAAAGAGCAACTCCAGGAAGTTCTTGATAAGGGGTTTATTAGGCCTTGTGTGTCGCCTTAGGGTGCACCGGTTCTGATCGTGAAAAAGAAAGATGGTACTATGCGTATGTGCATCGACTACATGCAGTTGAACAAAGTTACGATCAAGAATAAGTATCCTTTGCCGCGTATTGATGATTTATTTGACCAACTTCAGGGAGCGAGGGTATTCTCCAAAATTGATTTGAGATCCGGGTATCACCAATTGAAAATTTTGGATTCGGATATTCTAAAGATGACATTCAGGACTCATTATGGTCACTATGAATTATCGTTATGTCTTTTGGGTTGACCAATGCCCCAACAGCATTTATGCACTTGATGAATAGTGTATTCCAGCCATATCTTGATTCATTTGTCATAGTATTTATTGATGATATCCTGGTGTACTCACGTAGCCAGAAGAAGCATGCACAACTTGGGTATTGTATTACAGAGGCTGAGAGATGAGAGACTTTATGCCAAATTCTCCAAGTGTGAGTTCTAGCTTAGTTCGGTGGCATTCTTGGGACACATAGTGTCCAGTTAAGGAATTAAGGTGGATCCGAAGAAGATAGAGGCGATTCAGAGTTGGCCTAGGCCATCTTCAGCTACTGAGATTCGGAATTTTCTTGGCTTGGCCAGTTATTATCTTCGCTTTGTGGAAGAATTCTTGTTTATTGCATCGCCTTTGACTAAATTGACCCAGAAAGGTACTCCATTCAGGTGGTCGGATGAGTGTGAAAAGAGCTTTCAGAAGCTCAAGACTGCCTTGACCACAACTCCAGTTCTAGTTTTTCCTTCAACTTCAGGCTCGTATACAATGTATTGTGATGCTTCTCGGATTGGTATTGGGTGTGTCTTAATGCAAGAGGGTAGAGTGATTGCTTATGCTCCGCGTCAGTTGAAGCCACATGAAAAGAACTATCATGTTCATGATTTAGAATTGGTAGCTATTGTCCATGCATTGAAGATTTGGAGGCACTATCTTTATGATGTGTCTTGCGAGGTATTTACAGATCATCGGAGCCTTCAGCACCTATTCAAACAGAAGGATCTAAATTTGAGGCAGCAGAGATGGTTGGAGCTACTAAAGGACTATGATATCACTATTCTGTATCATCCTGGGAAGGCCAATGTGGTGGCCTATGCCTTGAGTAGTGAGTATGGGTAACCTTGCATTCATTCCTGTTGGTGAAAGGCCTTTTGCAGTTGATGTTTAGACCCTAGCCAATCAGTTCGTGAGATTAGATGTCTCAGAACCCAGTCAGGTTTTAGCTTGTGTAGTTTCTCGGTCTTCTTTGTATGATCGCATCAGAGAGCACCAGTATGATAATCCTCATTTGCTTGTCCTTAAGGACACAGTTCAACACGGTGATGCAAGAGATGTTACTATTGGGGATGATGGGGTATTGAGGATGCAGGGTCGTATTTGTGTGCCAAATGTAGATGGGTTGCGTGAATTGATTCTTGAAGAAGCCCACAGTTCGCGGTATTCCATTCATCCCGGTGCTGCTAAGATGCACCAGGACTTGAGGCAGCATTATTGGTGGAGAAGAATGAAGAAAGATATAGTGGGGTTTTGTAGCTTGGTGTTTGAGTTGTCAACAGGTAAAGTATGAGCATCGGAGACCGGGTGGATTGCTTCAGAGGTTAGAAATTCCAGAGTCGAAGTGGGAGCGTATTACCATAGACTTCGTAGTTGGACTCCTACAGACTTTGAGAAAGTTTGATGTTGTTTGGGTGATTGTTGATCGGCTGACCAAGTCCGCATATTTTATTCCAGTCGGTACTACTTATTCATTGGAGCGGTTGGCTGAGATTTATATCCGCGCGATTGTGCGCCTACACGGTGTGCCAGTGTCCATCATTTCAGATCGGGGCACGCAGTTTACATCATAGTTTTGGAAAGTAGTGCAACGAGGTGTGGGTACATAAGTTCAGTTGGGTACAACATTTCACCCTCAGACGGACGGACAGTCTGAGCGCACTATTCAGATATTGGAAGATAAGCTACGCGCTTGTGTTATAGATTTTAGGGGTTCTTAGGATCAATTTCTGCCACTGGTGGAGTTTGCCTACAACAACAGCTACTAGTCGAGCATTCAGATGGCTCCGTATGAGGCTTCGTATGGGAGACGGTGTAGATCTCCGGTGGTTTGGTTTAAGCCAGTTGAGGCTAGGCTATTGGGTACTGATTTGGTTCAGGATGCTTTGGAGAAGGTTGAATTAATTCAGGAGTGGCTTCGCATGACGCAGTATAGACAGAAGAGTTATGCCGACAGGAAGGTCCGTGATGTCGCTTACATGGTTGGGGAGAAGGTTCTGCTCAAGGTTTCACCCACGAAGGGAGTGTTGAGGTTCGGGAAGAAGGGCAAGTTGAGCCCTCGGTATATTGGGCCATTTAAGGTGCTTAAGAAGATTAGAGAGCTGTCTTATGAACTTGTTTTGCTGCCTAGTCTATCGAGTGTGCATCCAGTGTTCATGTATCTATGCTCCAGAAGTATGTCGGGGATCCGTCTCATATTTTGGATTTCAGCACAGTGCAGTTGGATGGTAATTTGACTTATGATGTGGAGACGGTGGCCATTTTAGACCGGCAGGTTCGAAAGTTGAGATCAAAGAATATTGATTTAGTGAAAGTACAGTGGAGAGGCCATCCAGTCGGAGAAGCTACTTGGGAGACTGAGCGGGAGAGATGCGGATCAAATATCCACACTTATTTGAAACTCCAGGTATAATTCTAGACCCGTTCAAGGACGAACGTTTATTTAAAAGGGGGAGAATGTATGACCCGGTAGGTCATTTTGAGTATTACAACCATGTTCCTGCATTTACTGCTCAATTTATACTTTACAGTTATTTTATGACTTACCGGGTTAGTTGGTTCGGATCCGGAAGAATTTCGGAGTAAATCGAGACACTGAGTCTCATAATTAAAAACTTAAGTTAAAAAGATTGGTTGGATATCGACCTATGTGTAAACGACTCCATAATAGAGTTTTGATGATTCCAATAGCTCCGTATGGTGATTTTAGACGTAGGAGCGTGTCCGAAAAATTATTTGAAAGTCCGTAGTAAAATTATGCTTGCAATGGCTAAAAATAGAAATTTAAGTTTGGAAGTTTGACCGGGGAGTTGACTTTTTGATATCGGGGTCAGAATCCAGTTCTGAAAATTGAAATAGGTTCGTTATGTCATTTATGACTTGTGTGCAAAATTTGAGGTAAATCGGACTTGATTTGATAGGTTTCGGCGTTGAATGTAGAAGTTAAAATTTTTTAGTTTTATTAGGCTTGAATTGGGTGTGATTCGTGCTTTTAACATTGTTTGATGTGATGCGAGGTTTCGACTAAGTTCGTATGATGTTTTAGTTCTTGTTGGTATATTTAGTTGAGGTCTCGGGGGCCTCGGGTGAGTTTCGGATGGTTAACGGATTAATTTATGGACTTGGAATGGTGCTGGAATTCTTCTGATGCACTATCTGGTTTCCTTCATCGCGTTTGTGGGAGGAGTCTCGCGTTCGCGAAGAGGAACTGAGGGGCATGCAAGATTTGCTCTTCGCGTTCGCAAAGAGGAGGACGTGTTCGCGAAGGGTGGGGCAGGTTGTGCATCGTAAACGCGAGAAGTGTGATGTGTTTGCGAAGAAGAGATGAGGCAGTTGGGGACCCCATGCAATTGGTCTACGCGTTCGCGGAGGGGAGGACGCGTTCGCGAAGTGAGGGGTCAGCGGAACATCGCGTTCGCGGTGGGTTGAACGCGTTCGCGTTGAAGGCATTTGAGGCAGAAACACTTTGTGCTTCATGAATGCGAGGGTGATACCGCGTTCGCGAAGGAGGAATTTGGGCGGAACGAAATTTGTGCTTCACGAACGCAAGGCAGTGGTTACATTCGTGAAGAAGGAATTGCTAGGCAGAATGTTTAAGTTATAAAAATTTCATTTTCCATTTTTGACGAATTGGAGCTCAGGAAGAAACGATATTTCAAGGAAAACAACGAGGTAAGTATTCTTAACTCAATATTGGTCAAATTACCCGAATCCATAGTTATTTTTAACATTTAATAGGTGAATTAAGTTGGAAAATTTAGAAAACCCTCTTGGTTTAATTTGAAGATTTGAGGGTCGAGGTGATGTCGGAATTTGATAAAATTTATATGGTTAGACTCGTGGTTTAATGGGATTTCAGATTTTGTAACTTTTGTCGGGTTCTGAGACGTGGGTCTCACGGGTGATATTTGAGTGCAATTTCGGAATTTTGTTGAAAATTTAGTATTTTCATATGGAATTAATTTCCATAATTTGTATTGACCGAATCAAATTATTTATGACTAGATTCGAAGCTTTTGGAGGCCGATTCGCGAGGCAAAGACATTGTAGAATAAAGAATTACACGGTTTGAGATATGTATCAGTTCTAAATTTGGTCATGAGGGTATAAAATCCCAGATTATGTGTTATGTGATTGGTTTTGAGATGACGCACATACTAGGTGACGGGCGTGTGGGCGTGTACCGTAGGAATTGTGACTTGGTCAATTCCATGGAACTGTGTAGTTGAATAATCTGTTGATATCCATACATTTTTCCAGTATTAGAGAAATTGAACTATAAATCATGATTAAACCATGTGTTGATAGTGTTGGGACCCACAGAGGTCGTGTACATGTTAAATTATCTGTTAAATGACTGTTATGTACTTAGTCACGGTTTTACTTGCATATTATATCCCAGTCTCTATTGTTCATTATTGATGCATCATGTCATTGCTGTTTGGGCTGCTTATCATGATTTTCGAGAGCCCGAGAGACTGGAGAGGTTGATGACTGAGTGAGGCCGAGGGCCTAATTGTGAGGATATTTATGGGATCGGGCTGCACGCCACAACATGTTTTATTGATTTATGCTATGATTGGCTTGTTATAGCGATTGGGATGAAGGAGCCCCTCCGGAGTCTATACACTCCCCTAGTGAGTGCGAGTACCGAGTGCTGAGTGATTGAGAGGAATGGGTGACTGTGAGGAAAGAGTGATTGTGAGGTTGGAGTGAATGGGAGGACTGAGTGATTGTTGCTCTGAGAGGATGCATTGATACATTATTGTTGCACTCCAGCTGTCGTATATCACTGTTTTGGAAACTTCTGAAAGATATTATCTTCTGTTTCAGTCGAATTTGATATGAAATTACTGTTTGAGTTGTAAATGTTGAACTTGAAAGCATGCCTATCTTCTTATGTTGGAAATGACTGTAATTGGACTTAGCTGTGAAGCTGGTAACTATCTTCAGTTCTTTATTTAGTATTGTTACTTGCTGAGTTGGTTGTACTCATACTACACCCTGCACCTCGTGTGCAGATCCAGGTACCTCCGGACACGACGGTTGCTAGGTTTCAGAGCTTTATTTGTTGGAGACTATCGAGGTAGCTGCTTGACGTCCGCAGACCTTGACCCCCCTCCTTTCAGTTTTTGTACTATTCTATATTTTTAGACAGTGTTTTTATCGGTCAGACTTTGTTACCCTTTAGATGCTCATGTACTCAGTGACAACAGGTTTTGGGAGTGCATTTATATCCAGTATTTGTGGGATTTCTCTTTAAAATTAATTATTATGTTTTCAGTATTTAAAAGAAATTGTGGGTTATTGATGTTGTCGGTTTGCCTAGTATTGAGATAGGCTCTATCACGACAGATGTGATTTTTGGGTCGTGACATCAAGTCTGACCAGGCTTTGGTCAAAGATTGACCATTTTTCGACCGAAGTCAGTCGGAATTTTCAACTCTGTGAGATAAAGCAAACTTTCTTTGCTGTGGAATTCCGACCGACTGCTGTCGATATATTTTTTGACAATTTGTTAATTGAATTTTTCGACCAATTTTTTTTTTTTCTGACCGACATCGGTCGGTTTTTTATTCTGACCAATTTCGGTCGGTATGCTCTAGACGGATTTTGACAGTTTTCTAGTAGTGAATGAAGTTAGAGTTCAAATTCAATACATATGATAAGCTAAATATCTCGAGATCAGATACTAGTATCAATCCACATCTAAATCTTGTATTCAAGTTGGCACAACGTTTTCGCTTTAAATAAATTTTGCTCATTTGATTTGTGGGGTCAAATATGCTATTCTATGTGTATCCCATGTTCAGTGCCGTTAATTTGTTGCTACTGAGGAGTAAAGTAGTGACTGCGGATTTCTTTGTTAACCAATAAATAAATAAATAAATTGATTATAAGCATGAAAAGTATGAATTATATATTTGTATGTATATTAATGAAATAATGGAGTCATTGATACGAGGACTAGTTCCATTTGAAAAAGTTGAGGTATGAATTTTGAGGTAAGTGGTGAACCATTTTAATACAATAGAAGGATTTGGGCAAAGACAACGTTTGTTGGATTATAATAATAATGAAGAATACTAGTACTAGGAAATTTCAAAGATCATGTCAATAGATAAATCTTATCAGATAGACATCACAAATAGGTCACACCAACAATAATTAATAGCACGTGTGCAAGACAAACCCCAAGGCATGCTCCCTATTGGCCCACCACCTTTACATGCTTTTGATTGTAAAGTGGGCAACACAACACCTAAATAACAGGCAGCCCACACAAAAAGCGGGATTAATGGGCCGTAGTTTGTCCCTCTGATGTTCATGTAAAATACCAAAGGCATAAATTAAGTGTAATGATTTCCTTTTAATGTAGTCATTACCAAAGTCATTAGTGTATCAACACCTTGCAAAATTATCATGTTATTACTTTATAGTAAAGGTGTATAAGCTGATCGAGTTCCAATATGTATAGGTGCGGGCCCGCGGCATGCCCAATTTTAACCATGGTTGGAGCCTCTCCCAATTAACAGTATAACATACAGGCATAAACCATTTAACTCTCTTTTAATCCTTTCAAATGTGGAGGATGGTCGAGTAAACTAACAAGTTGGTCAAAATAATTTTAATTACTTTTGGCTTATTTATGGGTTCGACACACTCCAAAAGAGTTTATAAATGGAAATAGTTACATGGTATAACTAAAATTTACTAGGTATTTATCATCCATAATTAGTTAAAATAATTATAATACATAGCTAATGCTTGCGTTTTATAGCAAATTTATTATCCATACAATTTTCAGATCTCTCTCCTCCCGCAACCCTAAGAACCATCTTCTATCCCAAAACCTCTCTATCGTCACTAACAGATTGCCGCTAGACCGTCTCTGCACCGCCATCGTTGGAAATTGCTGCCGTTGGCCGACGGTCTCCAAATGGTCCCAAATTTTTACAATCTCTTGGTCGCATTCTCCTTGATCTAAGAAAAATCAAGGAAAATCAAAATTTTATTTCCTAGGTTTGTTGAGTTCCGATCACTTTCACCCCATGAAACATACATGAAAGGATAGATCTCGAAGGGAGATCTTTTGACATTATTTTTATTCCGAACATTTGGCGGAAAATTTTTCGGCGAACCGCTGGTGAAATGCGAGAAGGTACATTTAGTGTAAATATAATGTATTATTGTATGTATTCTCTATTTTAAAGTATATATATATATATAGTGTATTTTTATTTGTCGGGTTTTCTAATTGTATTTTTCAAATTTGGTTGGCTCAGTTCTCAGAGGCGAAGCCAGGATTTTAAGTTTGTGGGTTCGAGATTCTAATCATATTAAGTTAATGGGTTCTACACTAATAAATTATACATATTTAATGATTTTTTTCAGACAAATATAAAGTTTGAACCAAAATCACTAGGTTCAGCTAAACCCGCATCAAACTCTCTGGCTCCGCCCTTGTCAGTTCTGAGCGGATTTGAGCGGATTTTTCATTTTAAATGTAAATATAGTATATCTTATTTCTTATATTTTATGTATTCTGAAGGAGAATTTTTCCACCAAATTCCTGTAATTTTTGATTTTTTGTTATTTGAATACAATAAAATTAAATACGGTGAATTGAATACAATTGAATATTTTTTTTTTGTTGTTGAATTTTTATTGTTTGAATACGACCGAATTGAATACAACAAATTGAATATAATGTAAAAGTAGTTACGACTTACAAATACATACAATAAATTGAATACAACCAAATATCCCTCTTTTAGATCCGTGAGCAGAACTAAAGATGTGTATAACCTTTTTGGGGAAGAAATCTTTACCTAGAGATGATGCTGTTGAAAAAGCTTTGACTTGTAATGAGAGGTCATATTCATGAAATATAAAACCCATTGACTTAGTGGGGATGAAGACATTAAGGAAATAGCCTTTTTAAAATCGCAAAAAGGCCTTGAAAATGATTGAAAGCCGCCCTCCATATTAACAATGTCAATAACAGTATTTTGTGGATTGAATATATATATATATTTTTTGGGTTAAATTCTTTTACCCTTGTCTTCCCATTACAGGGAAACTTTAACAACCCAATAAGCACTTCTTTTTGTGCGTGCCTTATCTTTCGAGTGACTATAATACCCTAAAGAAACTACTTTCTCACGCATTTCCAATATGATTAGATGACAAGTTGGTGGCCAAAAAGAAACAAGGGAGGGGATGCAATATAAATTAGTTTTGATATATTCTTCTTTAATAACATACTAGTTCGAATTTTCTAGGTGAAACGATTTAATAGTCTTTTTATCATCTAAAATATGACCACTATTCCGACTACTATTATTCGTTTAATTAAAAATATTAAAATAACCATAAATTTTTTACTTTGCAACCTACCCTCTTTCCTTCTCCTTTGTCCTTCCTTCAATTTTTGCCTATCTTTAATGGTTACTCAATTCAAAGCACCCTTTTTTTATTTATAGAAAGATTTAATAGTCAAAGTTAATAAAAGGTCAGACTATCATTTTACATGTCTTCTATGCTATGTTCTCATTTCTCAACCGGATAAATAGCTTTGTTCTGATTTATTGAACATTTGCCGGATAAACATGTATTGTGGAATTTTACTTTTTATTCCATATTATTTTCTTACTGAATGAATTTTTCTTTCATTCAAGGATTTTTATTACTAAATAAAGGAAGCAAACCTTGATAAATGACATGTGATTTATCAGACAATTATAACCAAAAGAGCAGCTCGGATTTGAAAAGAATCGCCCAATTTTTTATGGAAATTAAATTATAGGGATCGGCTGTTAGCTCCGGTATATGTCAATAGCCCTTGTGATGAATGCCACGTGGACAAGGAACTTTTAAAAGGCTAGATTTATTTAGTAACTATTTTTATTTATTTTATTAACTGAGTAATATCTATTTAACCAAAAAAGTAGGGTAATTCTATTTCTATATCTACTCCACTCTTCTCCACCGCCACCTAGGTGACCCAGCACTTAGCTTGTTTTTTTTTTTTTCCAACAATGGAACATACACGCACTGCTCTTCAAAATCCCAAAGTTTATGCGAGAGGCTATTTTCACGTCTCAAACTCGTGACCTCCTGATCACATAACAGCAATTTTACCAGTTACGTCAAGACTTCCCTTCTCAATCAAGAGCTCTTAATGCTGTAAAATATTTCTTAGTAAATGCTACCGGGTGCAGAGCATTTAATATACTTTTATGAACGTTATTCATTCCGATGACAAGCGTAGTGATTACGTTCAATCCTCAACTATCCATCTTGGATTCCATGTGTCCTCCTTTTAGTCAGCCACATGTCATATCATATTTTACCCTATACAAAAATATATTGATTGGTGTGTATTTTGGAGATTCTATGGAGAAGTGTAATGTTTATTTGTAATGGAAATATAGCGGAGACTAGAGAGATGGAAAAATAGAAAATGCAAGAGGGGGAATATACATTTCTTTGTTTTGTTATATTTTGGTTAAAAAATTATCTCTTAATGAAAAAACGAACCTAGCCTTTAAAAGTTATTTTGTCCACGTGGCATTCATCAAGAGGACTATTGACAAATTTTGGAGCTAGCGTTACTGGAGCAGAGCTTCTCCCTAAATTATACATACACCGATAAACGTCTTATATGAAACTTTTAGCACAGCAAAACCAAGATTCTTACTTTAGCTAGAAATGATAGTTGCTCAAGTTTTATAAAGTAAAGTTTTTTCTCCTTAATAGTTTCATCCTCACAGGATTGCTTTACAATTTTCTTTTTACCCCTATTTTATCTTTAAAAAGGTACTTTTTTTTAATCTTTTAGAAGGGTAAATAGGGAAATTGGGATGTATAGAACAATACTTTTGAGAGAAGCTGAAAAATGAATGTGGGGGTATGATGGAGTAGTGAGAAGTGAAGATGGAGTGGTGAGTCCACAAAATATATTTACTTAGTGGAATCACTGCACGCCCGAGAGACAATAAACAGACACTTCCTCTTTTTGCCTTTTGAGTTTTGTCCTACGCCTACCCAATGCCCATCTAATATTTGAAACCTAGGGGGCGTTAACTTGGTGCACTCCATAAGTGTATAAACGTTCAAAATTTGCTTGGTTTAACATGGAACAAAATTTGCTTGGTTTAGGCGAGAGTGAGTTGCTCTAGTGGTAAGCCCCTCCACTTCCAATCAAGAGGTTGTGAGTTCGAGTCACCCCAAGAGCAAGGTGTGGAGTTCTTGAAGGCAGGGAGCCGAGGGTCTATCGGAAACAGCCTCTCTACCCTAAGGTAGGGGTAAGGTTTGCATACACACTACCCTCCCAAGACCCCACTAGTGGGATTATACTGGGTTGTTGTTGTTGTTATTGTAACATGGAATAAAATGGCAAAGTACAGTTCTGTGCACGAAGTATTCTGTGTTCACGTAGGATATAGGAAAGTGTCGCACCCTAAGTAAGGTTGGCAAGTGGGCCGGTTCGGGTCCGGGACCGGCTCGGGACCGCGGGCCAAACGGGCCAGGGCCGGTAAGACCAGTATTAGTGGGCCTGGGCCGGTCTCGTGGGTCGATCCTATACTTTGGGACCGCCAGGGTTCGGGACCGTTTGGACCACCCGGGACCGGTCCCTTGGCGGACCAAGCTGTCTCAACGGTAAAATAAAAAAAATTAAAAAATTAAAAAAACAGTCGTTGGACTGTCAAAAATAGCCATTTAACCTCCCTTCCCCCTCCCCCCTCCCCCAAACTTTGTTTTAACCCCAAACTTTTTATAATTATATTTTTTTCCTATTTTCAACTATAAATACCCCCTCGTTCTTTCATTTTTCTTACAAAATCAATATCAATCTATCACAATCTCTCTCTAATTTTCTTCTATACTTGCTACTATTGCTTACTTTATTGTAACAATTTGTGAAATAATTATGAAGTTGGTGAATTGAAGTCTTCAAGTCTTCAACGACAATCAATTTTCAACAAGTTGTTCGTCAATTCGGTAAACTCGTTCCAAATCTTAAATTTTAATATTATAGTTTTGTTTGTTTTATTTATATGCTATTACTTGATTAATTAAGATGGCTTCCTTAAAAAACTTTTTTGGTAAAAATAAGGCTACCAGTGGTATTTTATATTATGATCCAAAAAAAGATCAGGAAAAATTGACAAAAATGGTAATTGTTATGTGCTTACCCTATAGTTTTCCTTATGACCCTAACTTTGTGCATTATATTAGAATTTTTTTGAATCCTACTTATAAAGGTTTTCCTCGCACAACCCTAAAGAGCGATATTTATAAATATAAGCATGAATATGAACAATATTTGCGGTATTTATTTTACTCATATAAATTATCGTGTTGCTATTACAACTGATATTGGTAGAAATGGCAACGACTGTGATTACCTTGCCGTTACCAGTCATTGGATTGATGATGATCGGATAATGCAAAAGCGCATAATTGCTTATAGAATAATTAATTCACGTCACACAGGGGAGTTTATTGCTAGCACACTTACGGATATTTGTAGATATTTTTGCATTAGTGATAAAATAATGTCAGTTTCAATGGATAATGCTACTAGTAACACAAATGCTATAGCCTTGCTTACTACGCTAAATCCTGCATTTAGTAACATTTTTCATGTTAGATGTATTTGTCATATTTACCATTTAATTGTGGGTGATGGTATGCGAATTTTAAATATTAAAATTGAAAAGGTTAAAATGGCTCTTAACTGGCTTTTTATTCAAATCGTAGAAGTAGACTTAGAGAATATTTTAAAAGATGCGATAAATTTGGCCTAAGAGAAAGAAAGGTTCATAAACCTTGTCCAACTAGATGGAATTACATGTATGAAAGTTTGGTTGTTGCATATGAATATAGAAACCCCATAAACTCAACGTTTAATGCACATGTAAGTGATGATGATGAGCACCTTACGAATGGGGATTGGGCTAATGTTAAAATGCTTGTTGATTTTTTAGAAAAATTTTATATTGCTACAAATAAATTTTCTGGGCAATATTATCCTACTATTTCTAACTGTTTAGTTTATATTGCAGAACTTGTAAATTTATTTGCTAATTTTTTAGAGGGTGAGAAAATTTATCAACTTGCTATTGATTCTATGAGAATAAAGTTTAAAAAATAGTTTTTTCCTATTTTCCTTATTTATGGTGTTGTTGCTTTGTTAAATCCTTGTATGAAATTAGGAGGTCCTCAATTTTGCTACAAAACTGTTTATAATGGTATAGCACTTGAAGATGATGAGTTGTCTCAACTTTCGGAAGCAATAGCCTCAATTAGAATAAATGCTCAAACTATTTATAATGCTTATCAAGTTGCATTAAATTATGCTAGACCAAATGTTCCAACTCCTTCTTCTTCTTATTCTCAATCATTTAAAAGAACTGCGGGAGTAAGATCACTTAGTACTTGGACGGGGTTTAGGGGTTCTCAAGGTTCTAGTAGTAGTAATTTTTTACAACTAAATGAGCTTGAAATTTATTTGTCGCAGGGAATTGAGGAAGTGAATCCCGACGACTCCTTTAATTTTTTGCAATAGTGAAAGGACAAAGAAAAATACTTTTCGGTTCTTTCAAGGATGACCTAAGATATTTTAACTATTCAAGCTTCAATAGTAGTATCAGAGAGCGCTTTCAGTCAAGCAAGACTTCAGCTTGGTGATTATACAGCGTCTATGAGGGAGAGATTGGAAAAATCAGTACTTTTCAGAGATTGGATCCGTTTGGAAAGAAGAAATTTTGGACTTGCTGAATCATAACCAGAGGAAGACGAAGCTTACGAAGAACTGCTAGCTAAACTTGCGGAGGATGATACTTCGCCCGATAATGGAAGCGGCGATGACCAAGCTACTTTTCCGCCACCACCAACTGAAATTCCTCCGAACCTTGAAGGATTTATGAAGTTTGTAAGAGATACCATGTAACTTGTATGAACAAAAATTAGTATGTATTATTTAACTTGTATTTTGACACATCTTGATTAGTTTCTTTTTCTTCTCAGTGGTGGTATTAATACCATGTTGTATTCATTCCATAGGGGGAGGAAGACTAAGAAAGATATTGCCATATTTTATTTAAATACTATAATAAAATTACAAGGCATTACTTTGAATATCTCTTTACAATATTTTTATCTTTAAATTTTGAATTAAAAAGTTCAGGTCACAATTCTATAATAAAATTTACAAGGCATTGCCTTAGATATTTTTTTTTACATCTTTTTGTCTTTAATTTCAATTCTAATTTTTTTTTTAAAATAATAATATTTTAGATGTTGGGCCCACTTAGCCCGTTTAGCCCACGGGCCCGGCCTGTTTAGCCCGGGACCATAAGTTCGTGGCCCGGTCCCGGGCCAGTTCCTAGAAAAGGACCGTTTAGCTCGGGACCGTTTGGCCCGTTTAGTTTGGGACCGGGACCGTTTGGACCGGCCCACTTGGTCCGTTTAGGGCCCGAACCGGCCCAATGCCTCCCCTAACCCTAAGTGATATAATGTAGATAGTCTACCCTGATGCAAGTATCAATGACTGATTTCACGGCTCGAACCCATAACTTATAAGTCACACAGGGACAACTTTATCATTGCTCCGAGGCTCCCCTCAAATATGAAATCCCCTTCAACATATATGATTTAATAAAGAATGTATCAAATAAACCAAAGGGTGCGATAAATAATTAGGTTTTTGATATTGAAGAATATCTCTAAAAATCGTTTTATCTCCATTACTAGACTTACGCGACACTAATCTAGATTAGCTGGTCGAGTGGCTTTCAAATATCGAAAGCCTAAAACAAAAACAAAAACAAAGCAAAAAAGAAATAAAAAAAATTGATTGAGTAACACCTCATAACATAAATGGTGTTAATTAAGATCACTTCTCAAGCACATTCTTGTCACAATAAGGTAAGGTTAATCTTTTATTTAAATTTGTGGAGAAAAATTGGTTCAACACTCTAAATAATTTTGAACTGCAAAATCTCATCCTATTTTCACATAATTTTTAAACTTTGGAAAATCATACGAATAGGTAATATGTGGACCCTTTAGTCCCCACCAGTGTGTTGGTCTGCCGGCCGCCAATGAAATCCAGTAGAAAAGAGCACGCCTGCCTACTAATAAGTAGTTAAACTAAGAAACAAAACCTCCCCAAATTCCTTCATTTGATTCATTTCATCATAACATATGAAAACATACAAAACATAATTCATATTGTGCGTGTCTAGTGTACAGTGTATATATAGTTTCTATATAGGACCAGCTTAGCTGCACATAATAGTGTATTATTGCCTACCAACTAAATGCAACATATCTTTTGATTCTTGTCTGCAATTATGCCTATCCATATACATTACATCATTTAGTCCAACCCCCAAGTCTGGTTGGAGAATTGAATAAAAAAATTGCAATAGCATCTTTTGCTCTAAACTATTGAGTTTTGAACCTTTGATGTGGACCTTAAATAACGTTTACAATACTAAGTTTCTAATATATATATATATATATATATATATATATATATATATATATATATATCTTTGGAGGGGAATAAATTAGCGAAATAATTGACACGTATGATGTAATAATAAGTATTACAAGAAAAAAAAATCGACGAGTCTTAAATTCTTCTATTAAGAAAGAAAATCTCTTTGAAGATATTTACGTAATTGATACTACTACTATTACTGCGAGTCATTAGTTTAACGAGTCATTAACTTAATCACAAGGAGCGGAATAATAAATGAAGGATTGAAATATCCCAAGAATAATTTAGGCACAAGTAAAAAATTTAACAAAGACTATATAGAAGAAATTTATTAAACTAGGGAGAGAACATGCCATGAGCATTTTTCACAACTCATAAACTTTTGAATCTCTCTACATCATAGCTACCTCTTCACAATAGAAAATATGTAGTAACATCCATATTTATAATACTACAAACCAAATTTGACTAGAATCTAAAAAACCTATTCATACATGATTTTGGTTGTGAATCCTAATTAGACATAAATTAAATAAACTAGTAAATACCAAATCCTAGGCGATGTAGGAATACTAAATAATCTTGGTTTAATTTCTAACAGCCTCTCTTAAACCAAGATTTTCAAACTTGAGCATGCCATGAGTAACATCAAGCCTTGTAGAAGTTAAGTACCTTAAACTCTCCACCAATTTCCTAAAATATGTAGCATCAATAAAATCACGAGTGCCATATTTAGTCAACTTCAATTTATCTTCAATATTTCTCATATATGATTTGTCTTTCCTCATGGTAAATCCCTTCAAAATATCATGATTTCCCTTTACTTTGTAATCATCTACTTCTCTGATTGCCTTGTAGTTGGACTTGTACACTCATTCAACTCTAATTGAACATACTATAGGTGGTAGAGTAATGCCACCAATAAACATTTCATCATACTCCTTGAAACATGCAATCTCGAATAATGGCACGAAATTGTTTGTATCTTTAATATCTATAATCATGTTTTGTTCTGATTCTTGATTCCAAGTTATTTCTGTCTCAATCTTGATTTAATTTCCAACAATAAAGACAAAGCATCTGCAGTGACTAGCGGAGAAATCGTAACAAAGTAGCCATATTGTAACTGCTCCAAAATGAAGTCTTATAGATCATACTTAGTTAAATATGAGATGTGAAAGATTAAATATTTTCATGATTGCTATTAACGAGATATTTAATATCCTTGAGGTTTGGAAAAGTTAATTTCAGACTGTTCTTGTTAGGATCGGAAGTCGGAACCTGGGTAGTGCAGAATTTAGCCAAACAACATTATAATGACAATAACAAAAATAATGGAAGTTGATAACAACGGCAATTAAAGCATATAAATAAGACACAAATTTAACGTGGTTCGGTCAAAGTGACCTACGTCCACAAGCGGAGAGGAGCAATTTTACTATACTAATAAAAGTACAAAAGAGAGTACAAAATTAGAGTAAACACTCTAATTAATCCCAAATATCCTAAGAGAATAACCTTACAAGATCACTCCAAAGAATTAAAGGGTTCACACAAGTGCTTCCCAACACTAACTCTCATTCAAAACACTCTTAATAAAGGAGGAAAGGAAAAAACAAGAAATGAAGACTCAAGTGTTGTTGGTGCGTATAAAATGAATTAATGGCCTTCTCTTTTATAGACAAAAAAGTCTTGGCCTATTATGTGTAAAAGAAGAGATACAACTTGTGCAAATGATATCCACCACATAATGCAATATTTTTGGGTCCCAAAAAATATTGCCAACAAAGTCTACACTTTGCAAAAATATTTATACTTATGTGAGATGTACTTCATTAGCCAAAATATTGGCCATAATTATAAATCTCCACCTTGGCCTTATTTTGGCTGATATAGTAAGTTTGCTCCACCTTCTCCGCAAAAGTCCCAATAGGCATATGTCAAAATTTAATGCCATCAAAATCAGACAAGTTGTCTGATACCAAAACTGTAGTAGGGCCTATAACAGTGGATCCCAATAAAGTATACAACGAACCAGATCCGTGTGCTTTCATGATCATAATAGCACCTTGAAAAATTTTTAGAACTCCACATTCACCAGTGAATTTGCACCCAAGGGATTCTAAAATACCCAAAGAGATGAGATTTTTCTTCAACTCAGGAACATATCTAACATCGGTGAGAGTTCTCACCACACCATCGTGCATTCTGATCTGAATTGTACCTTTGCCAATAACGTTACAAGTAAAATTTTTATCCAGTTGAACCTCCACCTGCATCTGAATCATATGTAGAAAATAAGTCCCTGCTAGGACACATATGATATGAACAACCGAAATCTAAAATTCACTCATTGTATAATCTAAAACTAGTTTTAGTAGCTAAAAATATAGTTCCCTCAATCTCACCAGTTGCTACACTAGCTTCGGCGGTGTGAGTATTTTTGTGCTCATTTTTTCTTTCTTTATGCTTTTCTTTATTTTTCAGTTTATAGCATTCAGAGAAAATGTGACCTTTCTTATGACAATAACGACACTCTAAATTATTGTATCTGGATATGGAGTCGGATTTTCCCCTAACAAACAAGCCAACTTCCGCTTGAGTTCCAATAGCTTCCCTAGTAATATCACTATCTATCTGTTCTTTTGATTTTAAGATAGATTTAATATACTTATAAGAGATATTATCCTTTTCATAAAGCATAGTATATCTTGTATGCTTAAAAGTTGAGGGTAGAGAACAAAGCAGTAACATGACTTGATCCTTATCTTTAATTTCAGCATCTATATTATTCAAATCCATAAGAATGGTATCAAAGGTGTCAATATGAGAGAGAATAGATATACCTTCACCCATACGAATTGTATAAAGCTTCTACTTCAGGTAAAGTCTATTTTCCATCGTCCTCTTCATATATAAGGTTTTCAATTTTTTCCACATGCCTTTGGCTGTTGTTTCTACAGAAACTTCTCGTAAAACCTCATTTGAGAGATTTAAGATGATACCTGATTTTGCGTTTTTATCTATGATGGCAAACTCCTCGTCCGTCATTTTATCCGGCTTCTTCTACTTTCCTTGCAACGCCAAGTTTAAGACATCCTAATTAGGATAACTTCCATCTTTAATTGCCACATTCTGAAGTTTGCACTTCGGTCAAATTTCTCAACATAGTTTCTCAACATAGGTCTTTGTTAGAGTCATTTTGGCTATTGAAACTAACACGGTTAGATTCGGCTCTGATACCAATTTATTAGGATCGGGAACCGGGTAGTGCGGAGTTTAGCCAAACAACGGTATAATGACAATAACAAAAACAATGGAAGTTGATAACAACAGCAATTAAAGCATATAAAGAAGACACAAATTTAACGTGGTCGGTCAAAGTGACCTACGTCCACAAACGGAGAGGAGCAATTTCACTATACCAATAAGAGTACAAAAGAGAGTACAAAATTAGAGTAAACACTTTAATTAATCCCAAATACCCTAAGAGAATAACCTCACAAGATCACTCCAAAGAATTAAAGGGTTCACACAAGTGCTTCCCAACACTAACTCTCATACAAAACACTCTTAATAAAGGAGGAAAGAAAAGAAACAAGAAATGAAGACTCAAATCTTGTTGATATGTATAAAATGAACTAATGGTCGTCCCTTCTATAGGCAAAAATGTCTTGGCGTCTTAGGTGTAAAAGAAGAGATATACACTGCAATATTTTTGGATCCCAAAAAATATTGCCAACAAAATTTACACTTTGCAAAGATGCTTATGCTTATATGAGATGAACTCCATTAGCCAAAATATTGGCTATAATTACAGTTCTCTATAGATGTTAGAGTAAATCTTTGGGCAAAATAAACTAATTGCACTCTATAGCCAAAAAATATATAAAATGTGTATATTTTTGTATATAATACACATGTATTCTCTCTCTCTCTCTCTCTCTCTCTCTCTCTCTCTCTCTCTCTATATATATATATATATATATATATATATATATATATATATATATATTATTGGCTATTATTTTAGGAACGGCTAAAAATATACATTTCTCCGAATTTTTCACTTATCAGCCATCAATAAGGGATGAGTAAGATTATGTTCTCCCTCTAAAAATAATACAAATCTAAATTTCAAGCAAGAGTAAGGACCCAACATCGCATTACAATATCAAAGAAAGAACCTTTTCCACAATTCACTTTAAATTTTTATACAATGTAGAAGAAGTGAAGGTATTTCACGTTACTTATTCACTTTTTCATTTTCATTAGACCCATAAAGAAGGTTAGTTTTGCAACCATTTAAAGATTTTATTTGAAGACAATCCAAAAATGAAAGATTAATTGATAAAATTACTATTACACGAGCCAATGAATTACCGTGGTTATTTATGGTGTAATTCAAATATCTTGTTAAATTTCTTACCATGTTCATTTGTGGTGTAATTCAAATAATATGATTAAATTTTGTGAATTCAATCCAAAATAAAACTATAAAAATTTATTAATGCGCTCAATAAATAGCTTACCTTGATCATTTATGGTGTAATAAAAAAAAAAATTGGTTAACTAAGTTTTTGGTTAGGTACTTTATTTAATAGGTAAGTTGTAAGTAGTTTATCAATATGCATAATTTAATACTACTACATTTTGATAAATACATTTTAGAAAGAGTGATCCTTAGCCTCCTCATAGAAAAGGGGCTGTTTGGTTATTGAGATTAGAAAAAAAAAAAAAATTCGATATAAAATTTGGTATTAATCCAAAGTCCAAACTACATTTGGTTGGCATTCAATTTTGATATAAGCTATAGTAATAAAATTTATACCGTAACTTGGATATTATTTTACATGGGTACATTGTAGGATAATTTATACGAGAATTAGCTTTATATATAGGGGTAAAACAATAGGATTACCTTGATGTTGATCTTTCTATTTTTTATTTATTTAACGACAAGTGAAAAGTTATAAAACTTTTATAATACATCCAATTTTTTTTTTAATATAAAGCAAACATTCCGATAATTATATACAATTAATAATTCACGAATAATTATTCCTTATGTACAATTTCTTTGTCATATTCTTTTTATTTATTTATTTACATTGAAAAGACTAAAGGTAATTTTAAAAAAAATTTATAAGCCACACATTCAAATTTTACGGGAGAAGAAACTCGATTTTCTTTAGCGTATTCTTCCAGATTATCAAATCTTCTTCATGTATGTGGGCCTTCATTCGCCAGAAAAGTCTGCATTTTGGTTCGCTTCCTCCATTATGTGTGATCGTGGTCTTAGTGACTTCCAAAAAATATCTACATTCTTTAATTATAGGGTGAAACTAAGTAGCTGAGCCAATATTTTTATTAAGAAGTGTTAAAATTTAAAGAAATAAATACATAAATAAGTCAAGAGGGTTCAATACATAATATATATATATATATATTTTTAAAAATTACCTATTTAAACAATGTAATTATTCAACGAAGGGGTGCCAATTGATACCTATTGGAAACGGATGACAATGTATACCATGCTCTATTACAAGCGTGACAACAATTTCAATTTTAGTTCTTTATAGCCTATTTCGTTTGCCAATGTTAGCCCTTGTTTGATACGGAATAGTTTTAATTTGCAGCGAGACTTAAGGCAGGCTTCATCTTGCTTGAGTGTCCGAACATCTACTTATCTTGATCATTTATAAAAATCTCACCAAATTAAAAGCACCATTTTCAAATTGAGTCTTGATATTACCATCAGTATTCAATTTAATCCTGTAGACAAAGCTATTCTTACGTTAATCTTCAGCAAACGTACCAAGCTTTGGTATAAAAAAAACTCAAATTAATGTAAACCAAAAGAGAAAAAGAAAAAGAAGATATAGTAGGACTAAGGTTTTTTCCCCACTATATTGGGCTTTGACCTGTCCTCATAACATTATGTCATCTACTTCGTCTTGTGCTCCCGCATGTACTGAAGTGGGGTCCCATAAGTAGTCATGCGCAAAGAAAAGAGAAAAAACAAATGTATTTTTTATTTTCTAATCCCAAATAATTTCAGGAATATAATGCGCATGCCTTTTGCCTATGCCAACATATATCATCAAAATCTTCAAAATCCTCACATGCCAACACTTGTACTAGGTGGTCAACCCATACTCCATTTTTTCTTTATATGTAATTAATTAACTTCTTTGCACTATTAAAATGTTAATTTTCCTTAGCAGAACTAGCGTGGCTCAACAATTTGTTGTTATTAAATTTTTTAAATATTATCAAAACTTGCAATTGTACTTTCAAATCACTTAAAATACCTTCAGGTCAAACCACTCCTAATAGTTAAAATAAGGAAATAATTTACCTTAATGAGATGTGGTATCATCCTATCTTGAATCTCTTTTTCTCCTTCCCCACTAGGATTGTTATACAAATAGCCAGCCAAATTTATTATTTACTTTTTTTAGTCGGTATACATAATTTATATATTGATTATACATAATTATAAATATATATATATATATTATACATCCGTTGGCTATTTTTAATTTAACAGATTAGGTGAGCGGCTATTTGAGTTAATTTATCTTTTCTTAATTTGAAAGATAAAAAGAGATTCAGCCATTAGTTCATATATATATATATATATATATATATATGAACATGCATTTTAATTTCTAATTATACGCTTAATAATTTTCTCCTTATCTCATGATCAATATTCCAATCATCTCTATTTGTCAGAGTGAGAATTGATATAATTGGTAAAGTTGCTGTCATATCATCAGGAGGTTACGGGTTCGAACCGTGGAAACAGCTTCTTGCAGAAATGCAGGGTAAGACTGTGTACAATATACCCCCTTGTGAGCCAGCCTTTCCCTATACCCGCGCATAGCAGGAGCTTAATGCTCCGGACTGTTTTTTTGTTTTTCAATTATTAGCAGAGGTATGCTTAATTGCTTATGTATTTCGCATTTTTTCTTTCTAGTAAGAAAAATGTACCATTAAAACTCTAATCAGAGATTCTAAAGTGAGAGATGCTGATTACAATAATAAAAACAAGTCAATCCTTTATCAATAAGGGTCACTCAGAAAACTGTTTTTTTGTTGCATGCACCCACTAGTCCTTGTTTACTTGTTACTTGTTAGGTCTGTTGTCAATTGTCCTAACTGTGCTAATATCCATTTTGAAAAAGGGAATAACTATTAAATAAAACCAGATCCTTTTTAAAAGAGGGATTCTGTATTTATTTATTTCTTTATTAAAAGACACTTTGTCTGCTCAGATTTTAACTATAAAAGGGAAGTCACGTTAAGCACCTTCAATCCACTCTCACACAAAACTCGTTTATCCTTCTTCTCAACGTCCCTTTACTTAGCTCTTATCTAATCTTCTCAATCTCTCTTCTTCTTAATTTGTTGAAAGTTTGTTCTAGTTTTTAGAAAACCATGGGAAGTGAAGCTTTGGAGTTTTTTGCTTGTGATAATACTTTTCGCTATGAACCAAAACGCATAACTATGGAGGAGAGTGATGATCTTCCCATTAATGATGGTTCTTGGTTTGAAGAAGAGATTGATGTTGATCTCAAATGGTCTTTTGCTTTAAACAGGTATATAAAACCTCTTATCAGCGATCTCCATTCAGTTTTTCTTTTTTGTTTTTGGAAAATTCACGGGGAAATCCTTTCTTTTTCTATGTAACCTTTGTTATTTTGTTTTTAACACGTACATTAATGTACGGGCTTCATTCTTATGAGTCAAGTATAACCGGATCCATGATTTATTATTTATGAGTTTATGTAACGATCTCAATTAAATTTTTAATAGTAATTGTGTTCACATTCAAATATTTTATAGATATTTATTAAATTTTCAAACAAATTTACATTGTTTGGACAAATCATACTGAGTTCACGTGAACCCATAGATTACAAGATGGATCTGCCCCTAGAGAGTAGAGTCAAGTACCTTACCTCTATTTGCTCATGTCACGTTAAAATGTGTGATCATCTTATTAAAAACTTATAATGTTATAGAGAACACATAATTATTTACGTAATTATGTCTTTAACAATGTTACGCTTTTTTTTTTTTTTTAGATTCTTAAAAGGTTTTATAAATGATTATTTCTTTAATTATGACTTTTGTTTTTGGTACTTTCTCTTTCTTGTACATACGTGCTCGTACATGATTACATGAAACATAGTTCAACCTCGAAATGATTCTAGTACAGTTCGAGGAGTCATACAAGCAACATGAGTTGCCTACCATGGTTATTTTTTTGGGGGGGGGGGGGGGGGGGATTTCTTTTTTCCTTTTCCGATACTTTTCTTATATTCATTGACAATTTAGAAAATATTCACATAATTAGATTACTTAAAACCCGACTATAAAAATGCTTTAAAAGATGAGTCAGCAAAGTGAAAAAATATATTTATGAATTATCTGTTGGAGTCACTAAATATTTTTTGTCAATTGATTTTAAAGACTTTTTACCTTCAAACGTCATTATGAGAAGATAAGATTAATTTGACGTGTATCTTTCGTAATGATGTTCGTATCCAATTCTCAATGTCCTCGTAAAGATTAACACTGTAATCTACCTGAAAGATTTTGTCAGATGATTTTCGTTTTAAAAATCGTATATTCCACGTCACCCATAGAGAAATAATTTAAATCATGTTCACACATGAGTATTTATTTACTACAGTAATTTATATTTTTGAGGTTAGATTTGGATAAGGAGATGGCATTTGAATGACTAATTAAGTATTGGCTTTCTTGTTTTTACTAGTGTGCTGCACAAAGGAACAAGCGAGTACCAAGATATCGCCCTTTTGGACACCAAGCATTTTGGGAAGGTTGATAAAAATAATTGTAATTTCAAATATTTGATTCTATCAATTTTTAATATAAATATATCTTTTTGTTGGTATTATTATTGATAAAATAATGCATGCATATAGGTATTGGTGATAGACGGGAAGATGCAGAGTGCAGAAGTGGATGAATTTATATATCATGAATGCTTAATTCATCCAGCTCTCTTGTGTCACCCTAAGTGAGTATTTAATTATTCATTCCTTAATTAAGCATGCTTAAGGACATAAGCATTCGTACCTTACTTATAATTATATATGATGCCTTTTTTAATTACTAGAATAATAGTCTTTGATTATTGGATTTGTAGCTAATTGATGTTTACTTTTTAGTGAAAAAAAAAGAATATTCTTATTATGTATAATAATCACATATAATGATCAATTTGCAGCCCAAAAAATGTGTTTATAATGGGAGGTGGTGAAGGATCTGCAGCAAGGGAAGCTCTAAGACACAAATCTATGGAGAAAGTTGTTATGTGTGACATTGATCAGGTAAAATATTACTGGATTTTTATAAGTAATTTATTAGGACATACCGACAGATAATTACTTTACTGGAAACCAACCCCACTAAAAAAGAAGTGACGGTGATTCAAGAGAGAAGTCAAAAACAGAATAGTATATCCTCTTATACTGTACCAAATCCTGATTGTGTAAAAGAAAAAACAAAAGTGAAGAAAAAATGAACATAAGATTTTTTACTTTTTGAAATCTTATAAAAAATGTCTTATAGAGAGGCTTTTTATTCTTATTTTTACTTTGTTGCAGGAAGTTGTGGATTTCTGCAGGAAGCATCTAACAGCAAACCATGAGGCTTTTCGCAACAAGAAGCTTAACTTGATCATTAACGATGCCAAGTAAGGACTCTTTCCTTTTCAATCTAAAGGAGTAAAGTGTGTTGCTGACTTGCTGATCAGTACAAAGTAACAAATCTGTTATTACACTTAAATTGTAAATGATCGGTATATATAACTTAAATTCTAAGTGTATTTGTAAAACTTTTTGAATTATATATACACAATTTGAGCTGAAGACAGTAAATACGCGAAGCTACTGCCTACAAGCTAAGGTGGACCCATCCATGAGATAATATCACGTCGGGCCTAATATTTTTAAAAAAGAACTAATCAAAATAGTTGCTCACCCCACGCTTAACTTAAAAGTAGCCAAATGATGTATATTATATATGTAAAATTCATGTAATATATGTATAATCTTGTATAATCTAGCTATACCCGTTAGGAAAAGCTATTTGTGTAAAGATCCTATCAAAAACACAAGACTTATTGGGAGTAGGAACCATTATAGTCTTTGTTGTTTAACCCATGTTGACTCTAAATCTGATATGATTTTGCATGAATGAAGAGCTGAGCTAGAGCAGAGGCAAGAAAAATTTGATATCATAGTTGGAGATTTAGCTGATCCAGTTGAAGGAGGACCTTGTTACCAACTCTACACCAAATCTTTCTACGAAAACATCCTTAAACCTAAGCTCAACGACAACGGCATCTTTGTTACTCAGGTCAGCTCTCATTAGTGTAATTTAACCTGGTATACATTAAGTTCACTTGCATTATATTTCATAAATTGTTATCTTTAGGCATGACCTGATAGCGTAAAATTGTTTACGGTGTCAATGATAAAAGTTAGTAAAACCTAATTTGGTCATGCTCTTGTTGGAGTTGGATTACTCAAACTGCTAGTCAATATGCAGGCTGGACCAGCGGGAGTTTTCACACACAAGGAAGTTTTCTCATCCATTTACAACACAATCAAGCAGGTCTTCAAATGTAAGTCTCTATTGTGGCTGCAAATAAATTATAGTAACAAATTTGAGTTTTAACACTTTTTTCTTTTTCACATACTAATTTTTAATGTTGATGCAGATGTGCTGGCATATACAGCTCATGTACCCTCTTTTGCTGATACATGGGGATGGGTTATGGTTAGTACTAATATTCACATCAAATCCAAAACTAAATACTATTAGTTCAATATTTGCACAGCTAATAACTAACAAAATTGACACTAATTTGCAGGCTTCTGACCAACCATTCTGTCTTGATGCTGGAAAACTGGACAAGAAAATAGCTGAAAGAATTGAAGGGGAACTCTTATATCTTAATGGTGCTTCTTTCTTCTCTTCCACCATCTTGAATAAGACCGTTGCCAAAACGTAAGCTCTATCGATTATTTCTTCTTATTTTTGGTATAATGAAAGAAAATTTCATATAGATATTAGTTATAAGATACTTAAAAAGAGTTGTACTTTGCCCTTACAGGCTGAAGAATGAGACTCATGTGTACACTGAAGATGATGCAAGGTTCATTCATGGACATGGAGTGGCATTCAGAAATTGAGGCAACGAATTGGTGGGGGAACTGTACAGTCAAATGTTTGGAAAACTAAGGAATATGAAGTAGGGGGGTGTTGAAACATTGAGAGTTCTCTCAAAGAAAGTTGTTACTTAGTAGCTTTTGGTTTGGTCAGCAAAATAGGCTTAGGCTTCTTCTGGTTGTCCTATGACTATACATTTACTATTTTATGTAATGCTCAGAAATGAAAAACAAAAAAAAGACCTTTTCCAATCAATCATATGTCATATTTTACATGTTTGGTAAATATTATTCTTATGTTTTAATTTCAATACCACACAAGAGGGGTGATTTGTGTGGTGTCCAATTTTTTGCGTGCACAGAATATAAAATAACCTGGTTCTTCTATGTGTTCCTTATACTACTGTTGCGGAATAATAAATGCAGAAATTAAAGAACACAAGGATTTTTATTTGGAAAACATCTGACTCAAAAGGTGAAAAAACTATGACCTACTTCCTAGTAGGATTTTCCCAAAACTCTTCACTAAATCACTGAGCCAAAAACTGCATTTACAAAATACTTTTGTAAACCTAGGATTAACTCTAATCCCGTTGTGGCAACCAACCTCTAACTGTTGCAACAACTTCAAGTTAACTCTAACTTGAATACTCTAAGTACCTATTACAATTGCCTATAGATAAAACTGAAATGTACAATAAAAGACATACACTTGGAACTGGTTCTTATATCTGGTTCATGTAGTTTCAGGTTCGCACACTTGAATCACGCACGAACTACTTGCAAAATGCCTTGCTATTTTGCTCTCAATTCACGTTTTAATTCTGCTTTTGTGCCCTGTCGAGTGAGAAACATCCTGCGATTTATAGAGTTAGTAGAGTAGAAAATAACTAGAGTTCTAATGCTACTCTTCCTTGGTGGAAGAGTTCTAGTTGATCTCCATCTCTAACTCTTTCCTTTATCTTGGAAAGTGTTCTCTTTGATTAATGAGTCCTTCTCCTTATCAATTATGCAACCCTTTTCGATCAGGAGATATTAATTAGACTGAGTTAAGCTTATCTCCTTCACGTGCATCCCACATGCTCGAATCTGCCCGTGTCTATGCACATAACGGATGGACCTGGTTCATGCCTGAGCTTCCTTTGTCAATCTTCAAAACTAACCTTCACTTGGGCCAACAGTTGTGTTTTACAAGTACCCCCATACCCCGGAGGTTGCTTGACAAACACTTCTTCCTTTAGATAGCCATTGAGGAAGGAACTCTTGACATCCATCTAGTGAAGGGTGAATTCCATGTAAGCAACAAAGGCTATGAGGAGTCTTATTGCTTCCAACCTTGCAATTGGAGCAAAGGTTTCATCATAGTCTATGAAATCCTCTTGGCTATATCCTTGAACCACCAATCTTGCCTTGTTCCTTGTAATTGTTCCATCCTCATCAAGCTTGTTTTTGAAGACTCATTTTGTGCCAATTACCGATCTATCCAAGGGTCTTGGTACCAGATGCCAAACTTGACTCCTTTCAAATTGGTTGAGTTCATCCTGCATTGCATTTACCCAGTCTGCATCCTGCAAGACTTCAACAACATTTTTAAGTTCAATAAGAGATAAGAAGTTATCAAAAGCACAAAGATTTTTTAATGAAGATCTGGTTTTGATTCTAGAGGTTGGATTAGTGATTATGTTCTCAATGGGATGAGAACTTTGATACTTGTAAGATTTTACAACCAACTGGTTTCCCTTTGATGTTCCTTCAATGCTTTGTTGTTGTGTAACAGATTCAAGGACATGTTCCCTTGAGGTTTGAGGATCATTTCCTCTTTGTTCTATTCCCCATGTCAGGTTGCCTTGGGTAGAAGAACCCGTTCCATCACCTGTTCCTTCTTCTAGTGCAGCTTCAGTCTGGGCTGTGGTTTCATTTAAGTTTCTCACCAATCCAATTGCTTCATCATCATGTTCCTATCTCTCAGAAAGAATGTTAGTTTCATCAAAAACCACATGAACACTTTCTTCAATACACATAGTTCTTTTGTTATTGGTTTTATAAGCTTTGCTATGTGAAGAATATCCCAAGAATACTCCCTCATCACTTCTGGGATCAAACTTACCTAGGAAGTCTTTACCATTATTGTGCACAAAGTACTTACATCCAAATGCCCTAAGATGGGATATGTTTGGTTTTCTCCCTTTAAGTAACTCATAGGGAGTCTTCTCTACAAGAGGTCTAGTCATGCACCTATTTCTGATGTAGCATGTAGTATTTACAGCTTCTACCGAGAAGCTATGAGACAGTTTACTAGAAAGAAGCATAGTCCTAGCCATATCTTCAAGTGTTCTATTCTTTCTTTCAACTACTCCATTTTTTTGTGGAGTCCTAGGAGCAGAAAAATTATGATCTATGCCATGCTCATCACAAAATTCAGCAAATTTAGCATTTTCAAATTCAGTGCCATGATCAGGCCTAATTGATGCAAGTTGATTACCTAGTTGTTTTTGAGTTTTTCTAACAAAAGAAGTGAACATGTCAAATATTTCATCTTTAGATATTAAAAACAATGTCCAAGTAAATCTAGAGTAATCATCAACAAGCACCATCACATATCTTTTACCACATCTGCTTACTGTTCTCATTGGACCACATAGATCCATATGGACCAGTTCCATCGTCCCGGTGGTGCTTACCACTTTCTTGCATTTAAAAGAGGATCTTACCTGCTTCCCCCTTGCACAAGCCTCACAAACTTTGTCTTCCTTGAACTTGATGTTAGGCAGCCCTATCACCAGGTCCTTGGAGACTAATTTTTTGAGTTGACTCAGACTTGCATATCCAAGTCTCTTGTGCCAAATGTGGGGATCATTGTCCAACACACTTAAACAAGTGAGTTCATTTTCTGAGAGTGTGGACATATATATATATATATATATATATATATATATATATATATATATATATATTGTTCACTCTTTTCCCTGCAAAAAAATCTTGTCAGTGGTAAGATTAATCACAAAACATTTGGTAGAGGTGAATGCTACCAAGTTACCTTTATCACATAGTTGTGATACACTGATTAGACTGTATTTTAGGCCATCTATCAAGTAGACATTCTCAATAGAGTGAGAATCAGTCTTACCTACCTTTCCAACCCCAATGATCTCACCTTTCTTCCCATTTCCAAAGGAGACATTACCTCTTTTGAGGTCCTCAAGTGAAAGGAACTGGCTCTTGCTTCCTGTCATGTGCTTTGAGTAGCCACTATCCATGTACCATATTTGGCTGCTCCCCTTCACTTGGACCTACAAAAGAAAATCAGGGGTTAGTCTTAGGAACCCAAACTAGTTTGGGTCCCTTTCTATAGGCAAAAGGATGATCAGATTCTTTCTAGCCCAACCTGGTAGCCTATTCTTCCCTTGAACAAATTCCTTGTTCTTTTGGCTTGCCTTATCTTTTGCATTGCATTCACTTTTATAGTGACCTGTTTTACCATAGTGAGTACAAATATTATTTTCAGGAAGTGTGAGATACTTGCTTTTGGGATCCCATTTAGGTGGCAGATTCCCAAAGCCAATTCTTCTTCTATTGCTACTGTGATATTCTTGTAGCCATGACAGTGCATCGGAGTACCTGTTCCATTTACAAGTTCTATCTAGTTCATGCTTGATCTTGCCTAGATCCTCTATCAAAATTCTTACAAGCTCATCCTTCTTATACAACTTATCTTTTAGTTTACCTATATTTTCTTCTAGAGTGAGTTGTGTGCAATCAACTGTCTTCTTACTTGTTCCTAATTTCATTTTTAGGTTTTTAAATCTAAGTACTGGACATTAAATTTAAATGCATGAACCTAGTTCTTTAGTGCAGTATTTTCACTTACAGTCCCACTAACTCTAAGTTCCAGGTTCTTACACTTTGCTTTTAAAATCATGCATTCCTTAGACAACTGTTTCTTTTCATTGTTTATATCCTCAGATTCATCAATGAAATCTAGAAGTAACTTAGGTAGCCTTTATTTAGATAAAAACTTAATCTTGTCTTTTAGATGGATTATACTTACTTCAGATTCCTCATCGGATTCTCCAATTGCCATAAGTGCATGTTCATCTCTATCTTCATCATCTGAGTCCTCATCTGAGCTTTCTCCCCAAGCATCAACCATAGCCTTTGTTGATCCTTTGTTCTTCTTGGGATGAACCTGTTCCTTTTTTCTGTTTCTTCGTTCAGCTTTTTCCTTCTTCCATTCAATTTCCCACCGAGGGCAGTTTTTGATGTGGTGATCAGTCTTCCCACACTTGTAGCAGCCCTCATTGGTCTGTTTTTCAGGAACGCTTGGTTTGCTGTAGCCTCCACTTCTTGAAGAACCCTTTCCTCTCATTAGGTACTTCTTGAAGTCCTTTGTGATTATAGCCATTTCATCTTCCTCTAGATCAGAACCTTCAGTGATTCTGAGTGCCAGGCTCCTTTCCTTCTTGGGTACATCCATCTTCATAGTTTGCATTCTAAGTTCATAAGCAGTGAGATTTCCAATTAGCTCATCCAACCTAAGGGTGGCAATGTTCTTTGATTTCTGAATGGCAGTGATTTTGCTCTCCCAAGTAACTGGCAGAACCCTTGTCAAAATCTTCTCAACTCTGTCTTCTTCAGAAATAATCCTTCCAAGAGACTTAAGTTCATTTGTCAGTGTGGTGAACCTTGTATACATCTCTTGGATGGTTTCCCTGTCACGCCCCAAACCTGAAGAGGCGTGGCCGGCACCCGGTGCCATACTTGGCTCGAGCATACCACTCTGTAACTGTGAACTCTGGAGGGTAACCCTCAACTCATGCCGATGAGGTCATATTTTAAATCATCTAAAAATAACGTCTACAACCAGCAATAACAAAATAAACATCTACATAGGTCTGGTAAAGCCAAAATACTGATATTAAAAATGTACAGGACGCATCTACAAGCCTCTAGGAATAACTAAATTGTATTATGGTCGGGACAGGGTCTCGACCTACTCATCAAACCTGTATATATAAAATGGACTTCAACGTATCGACCTGGTAGCTTTGAGGAATTGAAGCTTACCAACCAAGCTGATGTTTGACTTTGTCTACTAGGAAGGTCTATCCAGTTGTCTATTAGTACCTACAGGCATGAAATACAGCGTCCCCAGCAAAAAGGACGTCAGTACGAAATAATGTACCGAGTATGTAAGGCAACAATATAACTAAAATATGAAACTGAACTACTAATATAATAACTGAAAGTACTTGGGAGTCAAATATAATTTGAAGATATGCTTACTTGCTGATACTGACTCATCTCTCTCAATATAGTAAGTAAAGTAGCTGTCCGGCCCTATAAGGCTCGGTATGTGTAACTGCTCTGCCGTAGTAGGCTCGCTCATAGGCGCTCGGCCATACTAGGCTCTGTATCTCGGCCATTCTGGGCTCGCTCATAGGCGCTTGGCCACAGTAGGCTTGGTATATAACTTACCATCTGATCAGAGGTTGCCCAATAGGAGCCTACCCATCGATTATATCTCGATGGTGGAATAAATAGTGTAGTACTGTATATATATTATATATATATATACCCTCTATGTAATGGCCCAATCGGTCATTTTAACTTTTAGAAACCCGTTCCCTAAAATAAAACTCCCCGAATATGCTTTTATTTATTTATGACTCACGGGGATGGTTGGTTCGAGATTTAGAAGTGTGTGGGTTGAAATCGGAACACTTGGTTCCTTAAGTTAGCTTTAAATGGACAAGTTTGACTTCGGTCAATATTTTGAGAAAACGACCCCGAAAACGGGATTTGACGGTTCCAATAGGTTCGTATGATGATTTTGGACTTGAGCGTATGTCCGAATCGGGTTTTGGATAATCCGGGAGCATTTTGACGTTTAATAGTAAAAATCAACTATTTGAAGGTTTAAACTTCTTTAAATTTGGTTTGGGGTCGGTTTTTGAGTAATTGAAGTTCGTTTGGAATTCTGAGTTTGGGAATAGTTCCGTATAGTGATTTAAGACTTGCACACAAAATTTTATTTCATTCCGAGTAGTTTATGTATATTTCGGCGCATTGGAAGTAATTTGAAGAACTTGAAATTTTTAAGTTTGAATCAATTTGGTTTAGGGTATGATTCTTAGATTTGATGTTGTTTTACGCGTTCCGAGAGTTCGAGCGAGTCCGTTTTATGATTTCAAACCTGTTGGTATGTTTGGGCGGGGTCCCGGGGACCCCGAGTGTCAATCGGACGAGGCTCGGACCAAGTTGGAAGTTGGGAGCCAAAACTGAAGCTCCCAGCTACTGTCAGAATCGCACCTGCGCTTGGCCAGTCGCAGGTGCGACATTCGTAGATTCGCAGAACCATGGCATATGCGAGATTTCTTTGCAGAAGCGGAAAAGGGAAGGGGAGGCCATCGCCGCAGATGCGGAAAATTCGCGCACCAGCGAACGCGCAGGTGCGAAGCTGTGTGCGCAAATGCGAGAATTGGCCGGGCAAGTGAAACTCGCACCTACGAGGATTTTCCGCAGGTGCGGAGCCGCAGGTGCGTTCCAACCTCCGCAGGTGCGAAAGACATGTTTGGCAGAAAGCTTAAAAGAACGGGAATTCACCATTTTTGCCCGTTTTCTTCCATTCTTGGGCAATTTTGGAGCTTTTTGAGAGGAGATTTCATCTAACAACTTGGAGGTAGGTTAATTCTACACTCCTTGAGTTAAATACATAGATTATAACTAATAAATAAAGGGTTTAGGTGAAAACCCTAGATTTTTATAAAAATGAGATTTTAACCAGGAAAATAGTTATGGAATTGGGTAGAAATTATATATTTGAGTTCTTGAGATTACGGGTAACATTTTCATCCAAATATTTTCAGAATCCGGGCATGTGGGCCCGGGGTAAATTTTAGGAATTTTACCATTTTGGATAGGGTAATTTATTTAATAGATGAATTTCGAATTATTGAACATATATTAATTATTTTATATAACTTTTGGATAGTTTCGGATTTTTCGTCATTGAATCGAGAATTTTACGCAACGCGATAATCGGAAAGTGGACTTTGAGACGAGGTAAGTCTCTTGTCTAATCTTGTGAGGGGGAAATTACCCCATAGGGATTAAATTGAATAATTGTTGCTAATTACGGGTGCTACGTACGCATGAGGTGACGAGAGTCCGTGCGTAGCTACTATAAATACTAAAGTACGGGTAGTTTAGGACTCAAAGCATGAATTACTTGTGTAAATTGTATTCCTTGATTAGTTAATATTAATTGATATACATGAATATATTGTGAATTGTTAGATAAAGATATTAAAGGATGGAAATCTCATATGCTTGATTTTCTGTTTAAATCAATTAATTGTTAAAAGAAATTATTCTCCTCCCGAATTTATCTCATAATAAATATACTCTCCTCCCGGACGTACATAAGAAAATGTCCTCCTTTCTTGTGGAGCGGGCCGAACGCCTCGGCAAGATAGATGCATCTATGGATCGCGTCGCATGTCCCTCGGCAGTGTACACGACACTCTGGATCGGGCCGTACGTCCTCGGCAGAAATCGTGCTTAATAATAATAATTACACGATACTTTAATAATTTATTTCATCTTGCAAAGCTAATTGATAAATTGGAAAATCCTTGGAATTTACTGAATTATTATTCTTGCTTGTTCAGGAATTAATTGTTATTCCTGTAAATGAGATTTAATTGATAAATTAGAAATTATTTGATTTGAAGGAATTTAATTAATATATTGAGAATTGTTGCATTTGAAGGAATTTGATTATTTTCGCTAATTAAATAAATTATTGTAAATTTTATAAATCATGCTGATTTAAATATCTTAATTATATTTCAATTATTATTATTGACCCATAGTGAGTGTCAAAGTCGGCCATCTCGTCTCTACCACTTCGAGGTTAGGCTTGATACTTACTGGATACACGTTGTTTACGTACTCATACTACACTTCCTGCACTTTTTGTGCAGGACCTGAGGCAAATACTAGTGGGGGACCTATCGTCTTACACCCACGCTATCCAGGGGCATAGTGGTGAGCTGCCTTTCCGAGCCGTTCTGCAGCTACTAGTGTCTCTCCTTGTATTTTTTTATTTTATTATTCTGTCTATTTTATTTCCGACAGTATTTGAGGTTTTGTATAATCTACTAGATGCTCATACACTTGTGACACCAGGTCTTTACACACACATTGGTAGAATTTGGGTTTTATTATTTTTTTTGGTTTTAAATTTTGTCAATATATGCTTAATTTATTAACTTGGTTTGCCCAGCTGTAGTGTTAGGCGCCATCACGACCTATAGGTGAAATTGGGTCGTGACAACATGGTATCAGAGCACTAGGTTCACGTAGGTCTCACAAGTTATGAGCATGCCTAATAGAGTCTTGTGGATCGGTACGGAGACGTCTGTACTTATCTTCGAGAGGCTATAGGGTGTTAGGAAATTACCTTTCTTCATATTCCATCGTGCAATTGATGTAGTTCTAAATATCATTCTCATATTCTCTCTCAGATGGTGAGAACGCGCTCGAATGAGGTTCCAAACCAGGGAAGAGCTACTCCCCAGTTGCTAGAGGCCGAGGGAGGGCTCCAGCCCGTGGTAGAGGGCGAGGACGTCCTAGGACTGTTCCAGTTATGCTGCCAGTGGGTCCGGCAGAGTGTCATGGGTCGTATGTTGCGGTTCATGGACAATATGACTTAGGCCGGTTTATTTTCGGCATACCCAGCCACATCTCAGGTGGGCGGAGGAGCACAAACCCCTACCGCGTAGGCTCATGGACAGACAACTGCTGTATATCAGACCCAGGGTACACTACCCGTGGGAGGAGCCCAGCCAGTGGCAGCAGCTACACCTGAGCCCAGGCCAGCTGTAGCCGCCGATCCTCAGAAACTATTGGACCGATGGACTAGACTACATCCTCCTGTCTTCGGGGGTGAGAGACACGGGGATCCTCAGGATTTCATTGATCGGTGCAAGGATAGACTGTACAACACGAGGATATTAGAGTTTCATGGGGTAGACTTTGCTACTTTTCAGCTAGAGGGCAGAGCCCATAGATGGTGGCAGTCTTATGTTCTTGGCAGACCAACAGATTCTCCTCCCATGACTTTGGACAAGTTCACCCGTATCTTCTTGGACAGGTATATTCCACCCTCCTAGAGGAAAGAGTTGCGGTTTCAGTTTGAGCAACTCCAGCAGGGTCAGATGTCAGTGACTGATTATGAGGCGAGGTTTTCTGAATTATCTCGCCATGCACTTATGATACTCCCTACTGAGGCGGAGAGAGTGCGTAGGTTTGTAGCCGGTTTACATACTAGTATTCAGGCCACTATGGCTCGAGAGGTTGAGATGGGTACTTCTTATGAGCGAGTTGTGGAGATAGCCCGGAGGATTGAGGGTGTGCGTCAGCGGAGCCGAGAGCAAATTATGAGAGATAAACGGTTCAGGTACACTGGAGAGTTCAGAGGTGCTCCGTCTGGGGGCAGAGGTCAGTTCGTGAGGGGGTAGTCTAGCAGACCCCCATATCTAGCATCACCACCTCCTCGAGGTGCTCTAGTGCGACCTTATCTCAGTGCTATACTAGAGAGTTCTTACCACCCACCAGCTATTCAGGGTCCTCCCTGTGGGTATTCAGTTCCCCAAGGCCAGACACTTAGTCAGCAGCCCATCGCACCGAAGAATTGTTACGAGTGCGGGGATCCCAGTCACATGTGAAGGTTTTGCCCCAGGCTTCGGGGTAGACTAGTACAGCAGGGTCAGCAGCCTATGCTTATCGGACCAGTTGCTCCACTAGTAGTCCGACCACCAAGAGGTGGAGGACAGGTGGGTAGGGGCCGTCCTAGAGGTGGAGGTCAGCCAGGCGGAGGCCAGCCAGTTGGCGCTCCAGCTCGATTTTATGCTTTTCCGGCTAGACCAGATGCAGAGGCCTCAGATGCTGTGATTACAGGTATTATTTCTGTTTGCGGAAAAGATGCCTCAGTATTATTTGATCCAGGATCCACGTATTCATATGTGATATCTCTATTTGCTCTATTCCTGGGTGTTTCTCGTAAGTCCTTGAGTACTCCTGTTTGTGTGTCCATTTCTGTAGGCGATTCTATTATTGTGAACCGGATCTACCGATCTTGTATTATTATATTCTATGGTTATGAAACTAGAGCAGATCTCTTATTGCTCGAGATGATCGATTTTGAAATTATTTTGAGTATGGACTGGTTATCTCCATATCATGCTATTCTAGATTGTCATTCCAAAACTGTTACCTTGGCTATTCCATTTTTGCCTAGGCTGGAGTGGAAGGGTTCGTCGGTTAGTTCGTTTAATCGGGTTATTTCTTTTATAAAGGCTCAACATATGGTTAAGAAGGGTTGTTTAGCCTATCTAGCCTATGTCCGGGATACTACTGCAGAGATTCCGGCTATTGATTCAGTGCCAGTAGTTCGGGAGTTCTCCGATGTATTTCCTTCAGATCTTCCAGGAATGCCACCTAATCGTGATATTGATTTTTGTATTGACTTGGCTCCAGATACTCAGCCTATATCTATTCCACCGTCTTGCATGGCTCCGAAAGAATTGAAAAAGTTGAAAGAACAGCTTGAAGAGTTACTAGCCAAAGGGTTCGTCAGACCGAGTGTATCGCCTTAGGGTGCACCAGTATTATTTGTGAAGAAGAAAGATGGCACAATGCGAATGTGTATTGATTATCGCCAATTGAACAAATTTACTATTAAGAACAAGTACCCGTTGCCGCGTATTGATGACCTATTTGACCGGTTGCAGGGTGCTAGGGTGTTCTCTAAGATCGACTTGAGGTCGGGTATCATCAGTTGAAGATTCGAGATTCGGATGTTTCGAAAACTGCTTTCCGTACTAGATATGGTCATTATAAGTTTCTGGTAATGTCTTTCGGTTTAACTAATGCCCCGACAGCGTTTATGGATCTGATGAACATGGTATTCAGGCCATATATTGATTCATTTGTCATTGTCTTCATTGATGACATTTTGATCTACTCGCGCAGTAAGGAGGAACATGAGCAACATATGAGAGTAGTGCTTTAGACATTGCGGGAACAAAAACTATATGATAAGTTCTCTAAATGTGAGTTTTGGCTAGAGTCTGTAGCATTTTTGGGACATATTGTATCGGGCGAAAGTATTAAGGTTGATACCAAAAAGATTAAGGCAGTTCAGAATTGGCATCGTCCCTTTGGCGACTGAGATCAGGATTTTTCTAGGTTTAGCAGGTTATTATCGTCGGTTCGTGGAAGGCTTTTCATCTATTGCAGCACCTTTGACCAAATTAACCTAGAAGGGTGTTCAGTTCCGATGGTCCGATGATTGTGAGGCAAGCTTTCAGAAGCTCAAGACAGCATTGACTACAGCACCGGTGTTAGTGTTACCTTCCGGTTCGGGAATGTATACAGTGTATTGCGACGCTTCACGCGTTGGTTTGGGTTGTGTATTAATGCAGGAAGGGCGAGTTATTGCATATGCTTCACGTCAGTTGAAGCCCCACGAGCAGAATTATCTGGTACATGATTTGGAGTTAGCTGCGATTGTTCACGCCCTTAAGATTTGGAGCCATTTTCTTTATGGGGTGTCCTGTGAAGTTTATACTGATCATCACAGTTTGCAGCATTTGTTCAAGCAGGGGGACCTAAATTTGAGGCAGCGCAGATGGCTGGAATTACTAAAAGATTATGATATTACTATCCTATATCATCCAGGTAAAGCAAATGTAGTTCCAGATGCCTTAAGTAGAAAGGCGGAAAGTATGGGTAGTTTAGCTTTCATTTCAGCAGAAGAGAGGCCATTAGCTTTGGATATCCAATCCTTGGCCAACAGACTTGTGCGGCTAAATATTTCAGAGCCCAGCCGAGTTCTTGCATGTGTCGTAGCTCAGTCTTCACTATTTGAGAAGATCAAGGCTCGCCAGTATGATAATCCACACTTAATGATTCTTCGAGAAATGGTACTACGAGGTGGTGCATGTGTAACTAGCAAGGTAATTTTTGGGCATGAGAGTTGTTTATTTTACATGCATGTGTTATCAAAGGGTGTAGGAAGATTGTTGAGCTAAAAATGGTAAAGCTTGGGTTGTGGGATGATGGAATCCTTCATAAAAAGGACATTGAAACCTTATGCACATCTAGTGTTTGATAAAATGCTCAAGTGAGCTAGAACCATGATCATCTTCCAAATTTTGATTCAATTTGTTATATTTCTACAATAGATTGAAGTTGCTAAGAATTCCGGAATGTTTTAGAGTTTAAGGAAGCTCAAGTGAGGTATGTTGGCTAAACTCTTCTCTTAGAATTGAATCCCACGATATTCATGTAAATTATGTAAGTCCCGAGTGATTCATTATGAAACTGGCTATTCCGAGTAAGATTGAGTTGAAAGATATATGTTCAACAATCATCCCAAATACTTTACTCATGTTATGTTACCAATTGAGGATGTGTTAAAATATGGGTTGTGCATTAATAATGTTTCAACTTTAAGTCAAGTTCAAATGAAGTCTATTATGCCAAATTTTGTGAAATATCTCTATGTTCTTTAGACTCTAAATTGCTCACATGTGTACTACACACCTTGATTTGAATTGTATTTGTTGTTGATGATGATGATGGTAATTGAAATTGATAAGGTGAGCATAAAATACTGAATATGGCCAACGTGCCAAGAATGATCTTATAATTATGGCCATTAGTGCCAATGAGATGAAAATATATAAAAGTAATACGAAATGCGATGATTAATATAAAAAGGTTGATGTCTCAAATAAGACAGCCTAGCCGGTCGGGTCGTGATCGGACACCATGCCGCACACATGGTGGTGATTATACTGGAAATTTATAATTTGAAATTGTGATTGTGGTCGATGTCCCTAATGGATAGCCTAGCCGATCGGGTCGTGATCGGACTCCGTGTTAAAGACGGTGGTATTGATATTGAGAGAAATTGTAGTTGATGTCTCTAATGAGATGGCCTAGCCGATCGGGTCGTGATCGGACTCCGAGCTAAGAGTACGGTGGTACTGGTTTTGTGAATAATGGTATTGTGGACGATGGTATATCGATACTAAAAATCTCCCAATGTGAGATATGAGAATTAATTTGAACACTATCTTGATCTTAAATTGAGGTTTGATGTTAATTAAGGGTTTCATTGATATTATGATAATCTTGTTTGTATTATTTGTCATTCTATTGAAGGATTGTTTAGTTATACATACTAGTGCTATTCGACGGTACTAACGTCCCTTTTGTCGGGGGCGCTGCATCTTTAAATGGATGCAGGTGGTTCCACAGCAGGAGATATTGATCAGTGATAGCAGTACATCTTCTTCCCAGCTGACTCGGTGAGCCCCACTTCATTCCGGGGCCATGTATCTTTTGTACTTTATGTATTCGGTTTGAGGTATAGCCGGGGCCTTGTTGCCGGCATTATCATTGTACTCCTCTTTATCTATAGAGGCTCCGTAGACATAGTGTGGGTTGTTTATTGGTGCTGGAAAAGACAAACTATATTATGTTGTGGTTGTATTACTTATTCTAGTTAAGACGACTAAAAACGATGGAACTATTGGTAATGAATTGGTATTGTGAACATGAACACCTTTTTATCTAATTAATGAAAATATGTATTATCTTCATTCGTGGATGAGTTTGGGTAGAAGGAAATCTAACAGGCTTGCTCGGTCGGGTTCACTCGATTGAGCGCCGGTCGCGTTCCTCGATTTTGGGGCGTGGCATATATATATATATATATATATATATATATATATATATATATATATATATATATATATATATATATATATATATATATATACAGACTATCTGCTCTCTTGACTGGAAGAAAACAATACTTAAACTGAATATAAAGTCTTGATAAGGGAGAACATTGTAACTTCTGAGACTAGGATAATGTGAATAAATTCATGAATACGAACTTCTCTTTATGTCTCGTTGTCAAACATATGTAGTTATGGGATCATGCCAAAATGAAGGAAAGATTTAGCATTAACATACCTTAACTCCGTTGAGTCCTTAATACCTTCCAAGAAATTCTTCAAACAACTCAACTCAATCTACCACAACATAAGGAGATTCAAAATCAGTGCTGAGTAAAGGCTAAGTCCGCTACTTAAGCTAGTAGCTCGTTTACGTAAATTTGGGCAACATCTCCCATGTAACTAGGCCCTCCTCAAATACCATATACCAACAAGAAGAAGAACACAACAATAACATGTAAGAATCATTTTCCAACCTTATCTCCATCACAATATACCACAAAACAACCCACACACTCTAATCACTTCATACATAAAACGACAACCAAAGTAATGTCAAACAACCTAAAAATAAATGTAACGACGAACGACCAGCCCACCATTCCGTCATTATGTGGTGTTCTACACACAATTTGTCCTCCAAAACTCCATTAAACAGTAGAAAAATAGACAGCCAAAAGGCAACACGAAACAACCCACAAAACAATCCACTACAAGTCAAATAATTCGAACTCACGGCTTCCGATCACTGTCCCGTGAGTTCTAACTATTAGAAAATGAATTTATCAACCTTCCTTGATATTTAAACACTTAAATACAGAAAGTACACATTTTCTTACCTATGAAGTACCTTCCAAAACTCAAACTACAAATAAAAAGAGAGGCGATATAGCGATACTTACGTCGTAGGGATCGTTTTAATGTTATCGCTACTTGGTTTCGTGCCCCGGATGATAATCTCGTTGGAAACCCTTGAGGAGAGCTTGAGAGTAAAGTTAGGGGTATTATTTGGTCGTGTTCACTGAAAAATTGAAGAGGGAGACGAGATAAGGATATAAATATATATTTTTTTTTTAAAAGTCAAAAGGTACTACTTGGCACCCTAGCATAGGTCCTTCTCCCAACGCTTATAACGTTTTATCTGGGGGGTTGTATGAATGTACGCTTAAGATCCTTGGAAACTACATTCCAATACCTTCATTTTGGTATATAATATGTCCCAAAAAGACCTCATATAGCACACGAAATTTATTTCTAAAAAAGATCTGGTACAAAAAGCAAATCCTTAGTCGGTTTTTCCGCAAGTTAAATCCGATTTTTCCCAAACTTTATATTTTCTATTCAAACATCATATATAGTCATATATGACTTTAAACCCATTTAAATCATGATTAACAAGTCTCATATTCATTATACGTCGCCTTGGAACGCGGAGGGTGTAACATTCCCCTTCTTTCATGGTGAAATTCTCATATTAAGAATATCGTAGTGTTCCTCTGGACCTCTTCACTTAAGGTGTTCCTTCATGGGCCACTTGTAAAGTGTCCCAGATTTTCTTAGCAGTGGTACAACTTTGGATTCTACTGTACTTATCTGAACCGAGTCCACAAACAAGCCATTTCTTGGCTTTAGCATTCTTCTCCCATTTCCTCAAGTCGTCAGCAGTGCAGTCAGCTCTTGTTTTTGGCACCCCTTCTCCTTCGGCATTTATCTTCATGGTAGCCAGTGCACCATCTGTAACAATGTCTCATAGCTCATAGTCTTCTCTTATGATGTGATCTCTCATCCTGTTTTTCCACTAAGAGTATTACTGGCCATTGAAGAGTGGTGGCCTAGCAGTGGATTGCTCTTCCCAGTTTCCAGGTGGTGCACTCATCTTGATCTTCTCCTAAGGTGTTAGCCTCTTCAAGGATAACCCGCTATGATACCAATTGATGTTTTAACTTCAATACCACACAAGAGGGGAGTGATTTATGTGGTATCCAATTTTTCGCGTGCACAGATTATAGAAGGACCTGGTTGTTCTATGTGTTCCTTATACTACTGTTGCGGAATAATAAATGCAGAAATTAAAGAACACACGGATTTTTACGTGGAAAACACCTGACTCAAAAGGTGAAAAAACCACGACCTACTTCCCAGTAGGATTTTTCCAAAACTCTTCACTAAATCACTGAGCCAAAAGCTGCATTTACAAAACACTTTTGTAAACCTAGGATTAACTCTAATCCCGTTGTGGCAACCAGTCTCTAACTGTTGCGACAACTTCAAGTTAAATCTAACTTGAATACTATGCGTACCTATTACAATTGCCTCTAGATAAAGCTGAAAGGTACAATATGAAAATACCTACTACGATTGAACTAGAATAAACGAGAGACACTTGGAACTGGTTCTTCTATCTGGTTCATGTAGCTTCAAGTTTGCACACTTGAATCACACACGAACTGCTTGCAAAATGCCTTGCTATTTTGCTCTCAATTCACGTTTTACTTCTACTTTTGTGCGTTACCTGTCGAGTGAGAACATCCTGCGATTTATAGAGTTCGTAGAGTAGAAAATAACTAGAGTTCTAATGCTACTCTTCCTTGGTGGAAGAGTTCTAGTTGATCTCAACCTCTAACTCTTTCCTTTATCTTGGATAGTGTTCTCTTTGATTAAGGTGTCTTTCTCGTTATCAATTATGCAACCCTTTTCGATCAGGAGATATTAATTAGACCGAGTTAAGCTTATCTCCTTCACGTGCATCCCACATGCTCGAATCTCCCCGCGTCTATGTACACAACGGATGGACCTGGTTCATGCCTGAGCTTCCTTTGTCAATCTTCAAAACTAACCTTCACTTGGGCCAACAGTTGTGTTTTACAAGTACCCCCATACCCCTTCACAATTTTATTTCCTAACTGAACATGAGAAATGAAAATGGATGCAAGAACAGAAAATATTAGAATCACTTCTTGCTATGTGGTTGTAGTGATGAACAAAAATGACAGAAAATAAACAAGAATGTTGGTTTCTTTTGTTTTCCTTTACTTTCTTGACACAATGTCAGGAATAGGATTAGGGAATATGATCAATAGTCTTCTGAAGAAGGCCTTTAAGGGAAACAGAGTTGTGAAACTTCACCTTTTAGTCACCGACACAAACAGAATACAAGTAGTTCTTAGCAAGTAACTACATTAGAGGGGTGAAAAAAATCTTAGAGCTCAGAACATGCTCATACTGAGCATTGCCTGTAGAAAAAAGCAAATCATAGTTCTAATATTGAATTCCACTTTCTAACCGAGAGCTTGTAACTTAATGGCATTCAATACTGAGGCCAGCCAGCTAATAGAAGAATAGACATCTTGTTTGATTAAAGTTTCATGAGTTGTATTTTGTAGAGAACTTTTTGGCGATTATGGAAATAGTCTTATTGCTAGAATAAAACTATATTTTACACTAAATTCCACTAACAAAATGCATAATCATCAAACTGAACAATCAACCAGTCTCCAAGCACTGTATATAGTGGTAGTACAGTCCCTCCCAAACTGGTCTACTCTCAGGAAATGTTTGAAACCCGAGAAACAAGAAACAATCTATTAAGAGGAAGATTTATTCTATAAAAGATCTTAACAACTGCATCCAACCGAAACTACAAAAGAAGTCCCTTTATTATGGAGATTTATCCATCATAGAGATACAAAGTGGAAGAGAAGGAACTTTGTATATCATTTTTCTACTCAATCCAGAAACAAGATCGAACGTTATTCTCCAACACTCTCCTTAACTGTATTAACACTAGAAGAACAAGTATCGGTATATAAAACTACACGTTTGGACCTCATACACGTGACTACTCACTTTTCACACAGAAACTGGGAGGTGACATAGCTGTGATCCTAATATATGTGGATGATTTGATCATTACAGGAAGCAACAATGATCTGTTAGTCAAAACCAGGGAAGACCTTCAGAAAAAGTTCAAGATGAAAGACCTAGGGGAACTAAAATTCTTCTTAGGCATTGAATTTGCTAGGTCAAACAGAGGAATACATATGTGTCAACGGAAGTATTCTTTAGAGTTGATCTCTGAACTTGGCCTAGGAGGAGCAAAGACAGCTGGTACTCCTTTGGAATGCAATCAAAAACTTACTTCAATTGAGTATGATAGAACATTTAACAAAGGTGCAGGTCATGAAGATCCTATACTGAATGATGCTGGAGAATATCAAAGGCTCGTAGGGAGACTCTTATATCTCACCATGACTAGGCCAGATATCTCATTTGGAGTATAGGTGCTAAGTCAGTATATGCATGCTCCAAAACAATCACACATGGAAGCTGCTCTAAGGATTATTAGATACCTGAAAGCATCACCAGGTCTGGGACTCTTAATGCCATCATCAGAGACTAAACTTCTACAAGCATTCTGTGACTCTGATTGGGGCTCTTGTCTGCAGACCAGAAGATCTGTCACAGGTTATCTTGTAAAATTTGGAGAGGCCTTGGTGTCATAGAAGTCAAAGAAACAAGAAACTGTGGCTAGAAGTTCAGCTGAAGCTGAATTCAGAAGCATGGCATCCTGTGTAGCTGAAGCTACATGGCTAATAGGTTTGTTCAGGGAACTTGGAATTGAAGTGCAGCAGCCTGTTAATTTGTTCTGTGACAGCAAAGTTGCTATCCAAATAGCAGCCAATCCTATATTTCATGAACGAACCAAACACATAGATATCGATTGCCACTTTGTGAGAAAAAAACTGAGTCAAGGAGTAATTACAACTCATCATCTCTCAATAAAGGATCAGCTGGCAGATTTGCTGACTAAGAGCATTGGAAAAGCACAGCATGAAGTCTTGTTGAATCAACTTGGAGTTGAGAATATATTCAAAGCATCAGCTTGAGGGGGAGTGTTGAGAGCATAGCAAGCTGATGTGTATTAGTTAGTTATTTAGCTAAGGAGGTGGTTATTTATGTTAAAAGGAAAGCTTAGTTAGTTAGTGGAGTTAGTTAGGTGATATGCATATATATGAGGTACAACTCACTACTGTAGCATGCAGAAGAAATGAGAATCAGTTAGATTTCTCTCCAAGTCTTCTTCATCTCTTCTTCTCTCTAGCTCATTGATAAATTTGACAAATTCCACTAACAAAATACATAATCATCAAACTGAACAATCAACCAGTCTCCAAGCACTGTATATAGTGGTGGTACAGTCCCTTCCAAACTGGTCTACTCTCAGGAGATGTTTGAAACCCGAGAAACAAGAAACAATCTATTAAGAGGAAGATTTATTCTATAAAAGATCTTAACAACTGCATCCAATCGAAACTACAAAAGAAGTCCCTTTATTATGGAGATTTAACCATCATAGAGATACAAAGTGGAAGAGAAGGAACTTTGTATATCATTTTTCTACTCAATCAAGAAACAAGATCGAACGATATTCTCCAACACTCTCCTTAACTGTATTAACACTAGAAGAACAAGTATCGGTATATAAAATTGCACGTTTGGACCTCATACACGTGCACTAAACTCTAAGGAAACTTATTTACATTGTATCCACAAGTTCATTTTGGTTTCAAAGTAAGTTTCTGTGAGCAACCTAGGTTAGCCTTGATGGGGTTGTTTTGCGCCTCATGTTCCAACTTTCGGTCATGTACAGGCCATCTTTTCGGATGATAAATCACTCGTGAATACTCCATTTTACAAGACTAGAGTATGATTAGATCAAGTGATTCCAGATATGGCAAGTGACATTACTATCCAATTCCTCCTCACACCAACGCATCCATTATAAGGGTGTGGTGTTCAGAACGATTTAACTTATATATGCTGAAAGTATAAATAAAGTTTTTATGAGTGATGCTCAACAGCTTGTAATAGGTAATCTGACTTACTTTTATTTACTAATCTCACTTGTTATGAACGTTTATATATAATTATCCATTTATTTACACAGTAAACATATAAAATCTACTCAGAACAGAGAAAGATCACAAATAGGATATGAAGAATCACAAATAAGTCACCTCTGCACTTATTGTTGAACTAGCAATGTGAACACAATTTGAAGTCATCATTTCTTGAATTCAAAATGCTTTAAATCCATTGATAAAGAGTATTAGCACATACAGTAGTACAAACTAGAATGAGAGAGAGTTTACAAAGAAACTTAACAGATTTACCATTACATTGAAAGGCTTAAATTAACTTCTCTTAACAGGATCAAAGTTGGAAACACCAACAATAGCTCCAATAATGGCAGTAAGCACAACCCCACCTGACACTATGCTGAGCAAGAAGTTCTTCAAAGATGGTGAAAGTCCTTCAGCAGCCTGAGCTACATCTGGAACCACCATTGAAGCTGTCAAAGCAGCTGCTGTTAGCCCAGTAATTGCCTTCTCCTTCAATGAAGCTGATATTTCAAGCTTTGATTTTGAGACTTTGTTCACAAACACTGCCTTTGATGGATTCACTGGCAATGGCTTAAAGAAAGCATCTGAGGCTGGTGTAACCCTCTTTTGGCTTGCTTTGGTCATTGGCATAGCCATGCAAACTGAAGCCATTTTTTCCCCCTTTTTTCTGATCTTTCTTTCTTTAAGATTTCTCAGAGATAATAGAACAGAGGAGGAAAGAATGGTTTTTGCATAGGGTAAAGGAGAAATAAGAGGTGGAGAGTCGAGATTTTCTGCCTACGTGGCAATCTATATTTGTCCTACGTGGCAACTTCTAAGCCATCTTATAGGGGATAATGTTATCCAGCAAGATTTGATGAGTCTTATATGGAGGAATGAAAGAATATCATTCGTGAAGACGAGAGTACGACAATATGGTTCATTGGTATTGTATGAAGATTTTAAGGTATTCACATAAAAAGAAAACCAATTTAAATTTCAACCAAGATAACTGAAAAATTAACAGCTCATTAGTCACTGGTAAAGAAAAATGTAGGCATCATAAATAAAAAAAAATTAAGTGGCTTATAACTTACCATCTTTTTAGATGAGTATAACTTATAAAAATTATTATCCATAAAAAATACATGTTTGACATTATACAACAACAACAACAACCCAGTATAATCCCACTAGTGAGGTCTGGGGAGGGTAGTGTGTACGCAGACCTTACCCCTACTCTGAGGAAGTAGAGAAGCTATTTCCGATAAATTCTCGGCTCCCTCCCTCCAAGAACTCCCCGTCTTGCTCTTAGGGTGACTCAAACTTATACAATAATTTTGTAATTTAACTTAGCATGAGGTGCATAGATATAAGTTTATGATTGGAACTGAGACAACAATTCAAATTGGAAAGTAACCATAAACGTTGAACAAAAACTTTGAGACAGCAACGATGGTAAGGCAATAGGAAGAACTTGCTCAACAGATGCATTACAGACCGTGGCAAGTCACATGGTCATAAGGGTGGTCAACTGACCATCCTTCCTCGAAAAATTATACTGTGTACAGAGGTAAAATATTACGTTTTAAAGGTATATAACACACATTGAACATCCTTTATTGAGAATTTTTTTTTCATTTCTTTTAAATTTGAACACTCTTAGAAAAATTTCTAGCTCCGATTACAAAATACAAATTTTAGATATATACACCCAAGTCTCAGGTGAGACAACTAAATACACTTGATACTTATACACCCAAGTCTCACTTATAATTCTTATATTCTTACCCACGCAGTAGTGTTTTAATTGAATTTCAAAGATCTCACTTAGTGTTAAAGCGGATTTTGTGAAGTGCTCTCTAGCTATTAGAAATAATTGTCGATTGTCGAGAAAAAAAAGGAGATTAATTTTTTTTTTTGGAGAATGATTTGAACGGGGAGAAAAGAATTTGCAGTCCTCTGCCTTACCACTTAGCTATGTCATCGCCAAAATGTTACCAATACAAAATAAATGAACTGGCTTTTTTATTCACACAAGTTCACCGCAAGGGCTAAGTTTGCTTTTGGCGTTTTGTCATCCATCTCAAAAAGAGATTTTAAATATTAAAATCTCTTTCAATATTTAACCACATTAAAACATCACAAAGAATCATTTCTTGCAGAAATTGCCACAACTAACAAGCATAAATTCCTTTAAAGGCCCTTGTAAAATTGCATCAACAATGTTACTAAGAGCCTCCAAACAGAAACTGTACTCACTTCCACACAAAATGTTTGCAGATGAAACTTTTATGTTACAAATATTGTTTAATGTAGTACACACAACTTTCAGCAGTGCACAGTCGGGAGTAAAACTTCTTCTGAGTTCATTGGTCAAACAAATGTTTAAGAAAAACCTACTGTGGTGGAAATAACACATACTAAAATTACTGGTATTTGTGAACTGAAGATAAAGTCATCTAGTGTTCCCACTTATTGCTCTTTGATCGAGAAGATGAACCTCCCGGGGAAGATGATCATATTTTATATTAAGCTCGTCAAACATTTTCTTCATTTCAAGGATCATCTCAGTTTTTCGTCTGTTCTTTTCACCAAAGTTTTGAAAGTTCATAGTATGATTGAAATAGAGTGCCATTTTGATTTTGTTCATATTTTCAATCTCCTTCACCACCACGCTGTGATTAGGATGCCAATACTGGGGAGTTTTCTCTAAGTACCTGATAATTCAACAACAAGAAAGGTGAAAATCAAAAACTTGAGTGAAAAATGAATGATATTACAAGGTATAGGGCAAAACTTATACATAAGATATCCTTATCTACATCACGTAGTTGAGAGTTTGCGTTGTCTTTGAACAGGGTTAATCAGTTTTTCCATGAAAAGAATACTGGTCAACGACTCGTGTTCAAACTGTAATATGCTTTCTCAAAGTCTAAACTTTAAACTGATTGCTCTTGGAGAATAAAGCCTAAGCTCAAATTTCAAATTCATGGTATTTGTTGGAGAATAAAGCCTAAGCCAAATTTTAAATTCAAGGTGTTTCAGTAACCAGAAAGAATCCTACTCCGCATGTACAACGCATTAACATCTACCTTTTATCTCTCTCGACCAAGTTGCACGTGGACATTAAAAAGTAAAAACTATCAATAAAAGATATAACAAGATATAGATTATGCTCCAGAAATCACCCTTCCTGTCAGTCCAAACCACCACCAACGGGGAGTAAGGTCCTCATCTTGTCTCAGTTTCCCTATGTGCTTTAGTTTCATTCAGATCCTTTGCGTTGGGAATCTCAGAGAATATATAAGAGGCATATCATGGATTTGTTTCTTCAGAGTAAAATGCTTGCCTCAAAGAAAAGAAACGTGTCCATGTTAAACGTTCAGTATTGTTTCACTCATCCAACTACAACATATTAAGCATATCAGCATTACAGTTGACACCCTTACTGATGGGTCCATCTCATTCAAAAGCCAAAGCAATAGGCAAGTGCCTAAAGAAAATTTCTTTGGTTTGGTAGCCAATTTTGTTGAACTGTCAACATTGAAGAAAAAGTGTGTGCAAATTGTCAAATATAGTAGGCGTTAGAGAGTGAGGCTTCAGCTATAAAAGTAGAGCTTCAACTCTCATTTCCACACACCAACAAAGAAAGAAAGAAAGAGTGAGGTTTCACAGACAAAATATAAGAAAATAGTCTGTAAGAAAAATAGAGAGTGAGTGATATTGTAGTGAGGTGAGATTATCAAAAGAGAGTTATTTCTTTTGAGTGTAGTAGTGGTCTTTGGAGTATTTTACTCGGATCTAAAGTGTAGAATTCCTTACTATAATGATATTAGTTGCTTGTTTCGGGGTCGTGGTTTTTTCCCTTATTCAAAGAGATTTCCACGTAAAAAATCTTGGTGTCGTTGTCACTCTTTAATTCTTGTTAATTACCGTATCGCGGTGTTACGTGATTATTCCGCTTTTATTACTGTGAATATTATTTCTGTAGGAGGTTTATTCCCAACAACTGGTATCAGAGCACAAGTTCTGCTCGTTCACATAAATACTATTCACTGTCGGTAGTACTATACTCGGTGAAAAACAAAAATGCCCGGACTAAAGTACGAGGTAGCATGACAAAAAGCCTAGATGCACAAGGTACTAGATGTTGATGCCAAAAAGCCTGATACCATGAAAGCTAAGGATTGGGCTGACTTGGATGAAAGGGCTGCTAGTGCAATCAGGTTGCACTTATCAGATGATGTGGTAAATAACATCATTGATGAAGACACCGCATGTGGCATTTGGACAAGGTTGGAAAGCCTATACATGTCCAAAACGCTAACAAATAAATTGTACCTGAAGAAGCAGTTATACGCCCTACACATGAGCGAAGGTACGAATTTTTTGTCACATTTAAATGTATTTAACGAACTAATCACACAGCTCGCCAATCTCAGAGTGAAAATCGAGGAAGAAGATAAAGCCATCTTGTTGTTGAACTCGTTGCCATCTTCGTACGATAATCTAGCAACAACCATCCTGCACGGTAAGACTACCATTGAGTTAAAAGATGTCACATAGGCTCTTCTACTCAATGAGAAGATGAGAAAGAAGCCTGAAAATCAAGGACAAGCTCTCATCACAGAAGGTAGAGGCAGGAGTTATCAAAGGAGTTCGAGCAACTATGGTAGATCCGAAACTCGTGGGAAATCTAAGAACCGATCCAAATCAAGAGCTAGAAACTGCTACAATTGTGATCAACCAGGTCACTTCAAAAGAGATTGCCCAAATCCAAGGAAGGGCAAAGGTGAAACTAGTGGCCAGAAGAATGACGACAACACAACCGCCATGGTACAAAACAATGATAATGTTGTTCTCTTTATAAACGAGGAAGAGGATTCCATGCACTTATCAGGTCCAGAGTCGGAATGGGTGGTTGATACAGTAGCATCTTACCATGCCCGGTGTTAGAGAAAGCGGTCGCTTCCTCGCTTAAAGCGAGAAGCGATGCGAAGCAGTACCCGCTTCCCCCATGTGAAGCAACTCAGGTATTAAAAAGCGACCGCTACCCGCTAAAAAGTGAGAAGCGACCAAGCGAAGCGTAGCGATGGAAGCGGGCGCTTCTTTGTTTTAAACAGAAGCTAGGCTATTTAATTAAAAACAAAGGGTTTTCAGTTCAAGTCTTCAACAGAGGCGACTAAAAGGCGACTAGGGTTCTTCTTCTTCTTCAACTTCAAGTCTTCAACAGAGATTCAACAGCAATAGGTAGGTGAGGATTTTTCTTCTTCTTCTTCTTCTTCTTCTTTTTCTTTCATTGTTTCAACGTCCAAATAGCAGCGAAATGCTGGCGATTTTTTTTTACCTTCGGTTCTTTCTCAGAATTGATGTCGATCCTTCGGTTCTTCTTTCTCTGTCCAGTTTTTAACAGAACCATATTTTGCCTTTTTTACCTTCGGTTCTTTCTCAGAATTGATGCCAATACTGCCCTTCCTAGTTGATGAAAAAGAAGTTGAAGAAGATGACGAGCAATATAATAATGATAGTGGAATACAAGAATTTGATAATCTTGTAGAAGAATAAGATGCTCATTTTGTGCTTTAATTGATGCTACTCTTTAGTTTTTACATTGAAGTATTGATGAACATTTGCTTACAATTACATGTGTTGTCTATGCAGTATTTATTTTAATTTTTTTTTAAATTTCGCTTCACTTCAAAAAAGCGAGCGCTTCGCTTCTCGCTTTAAGCGAAATGGGGGTTGTCGCTTTTCCTCGCTTCACGCTCTTCACAACACTGACCATGCCACACCGGTAAGAGATCTTTTTTGCAGATATGTAACAGGTGATTTCGGCCTTGTGAGAATAGGTAACACAAGTTACTCAAAGATTGCGGGGATTGGTGACATTTGTATCAAGACAAATGCCAGATGCACATTGGTTCTGAAGGACGTGCGACATGTACCTGATTTGCAGATGAACTTGATCTCGGGAATTGCTTTAGACCGAGATGGATACGAGAACTATTTTGCAAATCAAAAGTGGAGACTCACCAAGGGATCATTGGTGATTGCAAAGGGAGCTGCTCGTGACACGTTGTACAGGACAAATGCAGAAATATGCCAAGATGAATTTAACGCGGCACAAGATGAGATTTCTGCAGATTTGTGGCACAAAAGAATGGGTTATATGAGCGAGAAGGAATTGCAGATTCTTGCCAAGAAATTACTCATTTCTTATGCCAAAGGTACAACGGTAAAACCTTGTGACTACTATTTATTTGGTAAGCAACATAGAGTCTCATTTCAGACATCGTCTGAAAGAAAATTAAATATGCTTGATTTGGTATATTCTGATGTTTGTAGTCCATTGGAAATTGAATCGATGGGCGGTAACAAATATTTTGTTACTTTTATTGATGATGCTTCACGAAAATTATGGGTTTATATTTTGAAAACCAAAGATCAGGTGTTTCAAGTTTTCCAGAAATTTCATGCTATGGTGGAAAGGGAGACAGGCCAAAAGCTAAAGCGTCTCCAAAGTGACAATGGAGGTGAGTACACTTCAAGGGAATTTGAAGAGTATTGTTCGAGTCATGGGATCAGACATGAAAACACAGTTCCTGGAACCCCACAACACAATGGCGTAGCCGAAAGGATGAACCGCACCATTGTGGAGAAGGTGAGAAGCATGCTCAGAATGGCTAAACTGCCTATGTCATTCTGGAGTGAAGCAGTTCAGACAACTTGTTACCTGATCAATAGGAGTCCATCAGTTCCGTTGGCGTTTGACATCCCAGAGAGAGTTTGGACCAACAAGGAAGTATCCTACTCGCATCTGAAGGTGTTCGGTTGCAGAGCTGTTGCACATGTACCAAAGGAGCGGAGAACAAAGCTAGATGATAAATCTGTTCCTTGCATATTCATCGGATATGGAGATGAAGAGTTCGGATACAGATTGTGGGATCCTGTAAAGAAGAAGGTCATCAGAAGCAGAGATATAGTCTTCCGAGAAAGTGAAGTTGGAACTGCTGACGATACGCCAGAGAAGGCCAAGAATGGTATAATTCCTAACCTTGTTACTATTCCTTCTACTTCTAACAATCTCATAAGAGAGAAAGTAGGACCGACAAGGTTGCCTAGCAGGGGGAGCAACCTGGTGAGGTTATTGAGCAGTGGGAGCAACTTGATGATGATGTCGAGCAAGTGGAGCACCCCACTCAGGGAAAAATAACCTAAACCTCTCAGGAGATCAGAAAGGCCAAGGGTAGAGTCATGCAGGTACCCTGCCACAAAGTATGTCCTCATCAGTGATGAGGGGGAGCCAGAAAGTCTTAAGGATGTGTTGCCCCTTCCAGAGAAGAACCAGTGGATGAAAGCCATGCAAGAAGAGATGGAATCTCTACAGAAAAATGACACTTACAAGCTGGTTGAACTTCCAAAGGGTAAAAGACCATTTAAATGTAAGTGAGTCCTTAAAATCAAGAAAGATGGAACATATACAAAGCTCGATTGGTGATTAAAGGCTTCGAACAGAAGAAAGGTATTGATTTTGACGAAATTTTCTCACCTGTTGTCAAAATGACTTCCATTCGAACAATCTTGAGCTTAGCAACTAGCCTAGATCTTGAAGTGGAGCAGTTGGACGTGAAAACTGCATTTCTTCACGGAGATTTGGAAGAGGAGATCTATATGGAGCAGCCAGAAGGATTTGAAGTAGCTGAAAGAAAACACATGATGTGCAAACTGAATAAGAGTCTTTATGGGTTAAAGCAGGCACCAAGGCAGTGGTACAAGAAGTTTGACTCATTCATGAAAAGTCAAACTTACACAAAGACATATTCTGATCCATGTGTATACTTCAAAAGATTTTCTGAAAATAACTTTATTATATTGTTGTTGTATGTGGATGACATGTTAATTGTAGGAAAAGACAAGGAGTTGATCGCAAAGTTGAAGGGATATTTGTCCAAGTCATTTGATATGAAGGACTTGGGCCCAGCACAACAAATTCTGGGTATGAAGATAGTTCGAGAGCGAACAAGCAGAAAGTTGTGGCTGTCTCAGGAGAAGTACATTGAACGTGTACTGGAACGCTTCAACATGAATAGTGCTAAGCCAGTCAGCACACCTCTTGCTAGTCATCTAAAGTTAAGCAAGAAGATGTGTCCTACAACAGTGGAGGAGAAAGGAAACATGGCTAGAGTTCCTTATTCTTCAGTAGTCGGAAGCTTAATGTATGCAACGGTATGCACCTGATATTGCTCATGCAGTTGGTGTTGTTAGCAGATTCCTTGAAAATCCTGGAAAGGAACATTGGGAAGCAGTCAAGTGGATACTCAGGTACCTGAGAGGTACCACGGGAGATTGTTTGTGCTTTGGAGGATCTCATCCAATCTTGAAGGGCTATACAGATACTGATATGGCAGGTGACATTGATAACAGAAATTCCACTACTGGATATTTGTTTATATTTTCAGGGGGAGCTATATCATGGCAGTCTAAATTGCAGAAGTGTGTTGCACTTTCAACAACTGAAGCAGAGTACATTGCCGCTACAGAAACTGGCAAGGATATGGTATGGCTCAAGCGGTTTCTTCAAGAGCTGGAATTGCATCAAAAGGAGTATGTCGTCTATTGTGACAGTCAAAGTGCAATAGACTTGAGCAAGAATGTACCATGCAAGAACAAAGCATATAGATGTGAGATATCATTGGATTCGTGAGCAGGTGGAGAATGAATCTTTACAGGTCAAAAAGATTCACACGAGTGAAAATCCTGCTGATATGTTGACCAAGGTGGTACCAAGAGACAAGTTCGAACTATGCAAAGAACTTATCGGCATGCACTCAAACTAGAAGACAGTGTTACCTCCTCTAGATGAACGAGACTGGAGGGAGAGATTGATGGAGTCCATCTCATTCAAAAGCCAAAGTAATAGGCAAGTACAACAACAACAACAACATCAACCCAGTATAATCCCATTAGTGGGGTCTGGGGAGGGTAGTATGTATGCAGACCTTACCCCTACCCAGGGGTAAAGAGGCTGTTTCCGATAGACCATCGGCTCCCTCCCTCCAAGAACATCTCACCTTGCTCTTGGGGTGACTCGGACTCAACACCTCTTGGTTGGAAGTAATAGGCATGAGCCTAAAAAAAATTCTTTGGTTTGGTAGCCAACTTTGTTGAATTTCTTTGATTTGGTAGCCAACTTTGTTGAATTGTCAACATTAAAGAAAAAGAAGGAAAAGTGTGCAAATTGTCAAATATAGTAGGCTTTAGAGAGTGAGGCTTCGGCTATAAAATGAGAACACACACCAACAAAGAGAGAAAGAAAGAGTGAGGTTTCACAGACAAGGTATAAGAAAATAGTCTGTGAGAAAAATAGAGAGTGAGCGATATTGTAGTGAGGTGAGAATATCAAAAGAGGATTATTTCTTTTGAGTGTTGTAGTGGTCTTTGGTGTACTTTATTCGGACCTACAAAGTATAAATTTTTTTGCTATAATGATATTAGTTACTCGTCTCGGGGCCATATTTTTTTCCCTTATTCAAAGGGTTTGCCACGTAAAAATCTTGGTGTCGTTGTCACTCTTTTATTCTTGTTAATTACCGTATCTCGGTGCTACGTAATTATTCCGATTTTATTACTGTAAATATTATTTCTGTAAGGGGTTTATTCCCAACACTTATACTACCAGGGATGGGCAGTGCACTCCTAAAATTGCCACAAAGAAAAGAAACATGTCCAAGTTATTATTCCAGTATTGTCTCTTCCAATTACGACTTGTGAATTGTATCAATATTCCATTAGACACCCCTATACTACAAGTGCATGTCATCAATTAGGGATGGGCAATAAACCGGGGCATGGAGAATATGATCTTGGCTTAGGTTGAAGGTCCTTACCCGGGAGCTATGGCGTATATGTTATGCATGACGTCCTTTTTCTGAAATTTCACTCAGTTTATGCATTATAATTTCTGCGCAAACTAGTGAATATTCACAATATATGTATAAAATCACTTCATACATTAAGTTAGACAATAGGAATTGAGATTCAATTATCTACTGAATCTTTTTAGTACTTCATGAATTTTGCCAAGGAATAGACCCATAGGGAGCACTTGGACATATGTACGATCCAACTGCACTAGGTTAGGCTCGGGGCTTGGAAAGGACCCTAGTTATCGTAATAAACCCCAGCTTTCAACATTTCGAGAAATGGAGGGTTTTAGAAGAATGTTCAACAGTAAATTTTCAGATTCTAGCTAGACTAGCTTTAACATTTGGATTCACTTAAGCCGTATCAAGATATCTTACAAAGTGCTGCAAAAGTCATATATATCTTTAATTATGAATGTTGTGCTTTTGTCGTAATAACTTCCAAAGGAAAATTTACTACAGATGCTGGAAAAAGATGAGAGGAATTTTCTACTTACTTCTTTGTTTTCTCTTTTAAAGCTCCTATCTTTTCCACAGGTGTCCTGTAATCAATGGAAAACTCAAAGGCATCACCCATCTCAGGACTTCTGTAGAAATTGCTGATTGGCTTGACGGCCAAAACTGAATTTGGGTAGAATATCTTTTCATTATCAAACCTCAAGAATACTGTGGTTAGGATATTCATTTCTTCAACAATCATCTGTCCGTTTGCAACATAAAAGTGAGAATCATTAAAGAAAAATGCAAAACAGCTAGAAGAAGCAATAAGCAGAAATTACCTGAACACCATCAATGACACATCGATCACCAACATCAAAAGGATGCATCACAAATACGAATATAATAGCTTCAAATATGGTCTTGCAAGTATTCCCAAAAATAAAAGCAGCTACCACGAGTTGTGACGACAGAAAGACAATCACTTTAGTAGTCGCTATTCCCACCAAAAGGAGCCATATGATGATTATTACGACAACCAGAATGCATGTCACGACCTTGTTCAACTGCTTCACAGCAGTTTTTGTATCTTTCAAAGAATGTGATAGAACTTTGCGTCCTTGATAAACCTTAACCTACAAGACATAGATATACCAAAAATGACAAATGACTGTCATGGGCGGATTCACCTTGCGACCTACGGATTTACGTGAACCCAATAGCTTTTGTTCAAACAGTGTAAATGTGTTAAAAAAATTCACTAAATATCTATAAATATTTGAATGTGAACCCAGTTACTATTGCAAATTTACTCGAAGTTGTTGCAGGAACCCATAAACACTAAATCATGGATCCGCCTCTAATGACTGATATGCCAAAAATGACAAATACTCAATCGAGACTGTCTCATGAAAATCAACCATGCACCTAGCAAAGTCACTAGGAAGGACTCAAACTTTTGCCATCTACAAATTGTATGTTCGACCATCTACACCAGCAGACAACATATGTCACTTTAGATGGCTGCTTTCCTGTTTCCTGAGGTGCTTGCAGGAAAGCAGTTATATATTCTAAAGCTCAACTGCATGATATGATTACGTAGACAGAAGAAGAGCTCTAGTGCTCCCCTAATCACCAGAAAAATGTCTAGAATTACTTTTATGTCGGCAATTAAATATCAGACAAAATGGATCTAGTGTAAATCATGCCTAAAGTTATTCCAATTTAAATTTTTTTACAACACTTTGTCAGGCATAATCCAGGAAAATGAGTATGTTGTGAGCATACCACCCATTCCGTGAATGATTTCCTATCAATCTGTCCAGTTTCTGCCACATCTATCATGGGGAACACAATATCAACCTCTTCTTTTATCAAGAATCTCCTAAGATCATACTCATCAATGCACCTACACAGACAAAAAAAAAAAAAGGAAAAAGTAGCATGAGGTTATGTGAATCAAGAGAGGTAAATGTTACAGGATATTTACTCGAAATGTGACAAATTAAAACATCAAAAGTAATGCTTCTAATGCCAGTGTTTTCTTACTTGGAACCAGGCGGTGCGACATTCCTGAAGATGTCATAGGCAGCAATTATTGCTTCCAATTCACTGGTGATCTCTTTATCTGCTTGCTCACATGCTGCATCATAGTCATTCTCACCGATCGAGCCAGAGATAGTGGAAAGTCCTGAGTTAGATATTACATCAATTAACATTTTCATGGTCCATGCAGAGACCTTTTCTCGCTTCATCTGATGAAGTTTATTGATATCAATCACTGCCTTTTCTTTCTTTTCCTCCCCATCTTTTCCCTTCTTTGCTCTGCGGAAACTAAATTGACTGGCACTGTTTGATCTCCCCAACATCTGAGCAGACTCCATAATTGGGAGTCCTGATAGACTCAGTAGAATATACTGATGAAAGATTGACCCTTGAATCCGGTCAAAGAATGTGTTTGCGTGGAAGGAGGCAGCCAAAATCTTTAGCAGCAAAGTCTTCAAGAGCCACAAGAATGCACCAATAAGCAAAGCTGTACTAGTCCAGGTAATAAAATCAGTAACCTTCTCAGCGGTACGTGACCGCTCCTCGTGTGAGAAGAGCAGAACCCATGTGAGAAGAACCAAGCTAAACCAAATGCAAACTCGAACACTTTTCTTTAAACCAAAGACAAAATACAACACCTTCTTCCTCAACAAAAAGTTCAATTCTATCAACAAGGCAACAAAATGTATAAACCACTTAGTAACCAGCATGCCACTAAAGGTCACCATAACAAGGACAATCCATTTCCAGATCCTCAAATCCAAAAGCTTCCAATTATAGAACTTGTTTACCAATAAACTAGCAAGTAAACATCCTAAAAGGCAAAGAAACAGCAGCCATTCAATCAGAACTTTTGCTTTAACTCTGTTATACTTCAACTTATTCCTTGAGCTCACTTTCTTATATATCTCCTCATCTTCATCCACTCCTCCAAAACCACCTGGTGATGCCATTAATGGTGTTCTTGGGGTTACTGATATAGACACCGTTCTTGTTGTCTCTTTAAATGTATTACTGGAACCCATTTTAGCAGTAGGAGAAGCATGGTTAGATACATTCCTATTGGGGGAACTTGCACTTTGCTCAGCAGCTTGTTCATTAAACATGTTAGCATCAATAGGTACAGATTGTTCGCCGAATCTTGATTTAGGTCTCGAATACGTACATCTTGCAAGGGATTTTCGCCGAGCGAGAGTTTCAGTGGTGGGGATTTTGGGTGGTTTGTTGGGGCTTAGGCTTGGACTATACCTGGCAATTTCAGGTGAGGAATTACTCACTGAAAACCAAAGAGCTCTTTGCTGTCAAGTTTATTGAAAGAGGCCACAAGGTTTTTTTTTTCTCACCTTAAATTTGACACCTTTACTTCAATATCTATTTTGATTTTTCATTAAAGTATTTGTTAATTTATGTTCTCAGTGATGATCAATTTTTTTTTTGGGGGGGGGGTTAGATTATTTTGAGGTTGCAGATAGATGAACACGTTCAAAGGGAAATAATGAATCACACAGATCATTAAAACATCCAAATATAGAGGTGCGTGTGCTGTGCTTCTTACTGTTAGAAAGAATCTTTCATTATATTTATTCTGATAGCTGCGTTGATGATATTTAGAACAACAAGGCAACAAATGTTTTAGCAAAGATACAAACTTTTTGGAATTACCCAATAGAATCAGTGAGTTTACTACAGTAAAATGAAAATCTGGTTTGTACCCAGAAAACACAAAATGATAAAAGAACCTCCAGACGCCAGTTGCTACAAAACAAGAAAAGGGAAGTGGGGGAACAGCTAAAAAGAAGCAGAGTCAAAGATTAGACAACCATTGTACAAGTTGAAGTGAATATAGTAATACAAGGGCATCCTAATTAGACAAAGGTTTTTGCATAAACTAAGGAGAAAGAAAAAATAGAACTTACAAGAAAAATAAGACTGAGAGAGACATATTTTCAAGAAAAGGGGCAGTGATATCGAGAGGAGGTGAAGATAGTGGAAGAAGAGGCACATATTTTAATGGAAAACAACTACTTGGGGAGGGGAGACATATACACCAGAAATATTTGAACTAAGCCACGTAACTTTTGGTTCTGGTTGAGTGGAATGAAAAAGGCAATTGCTCAGAGCCTTGGCTGAAAAAAGTAGTAGTATTTGGACAATAACAATTTGACAGCTAGAAAAGTTCTTTGAAACAAAAAAAAATGTTTATGAAACACTTGATTTTTACGTTTTTTTTAGCTTTTTTTTTTTTGTATTTGACAAAATCAAAAAATACTTAAAATAAATTAAAAACTCCTTAAAACAAGCCAAAAATAAAAAGTTGGGCAACCTCAACTTATTACTTTTTTGCTTAAAAGTTATTTATGCTGAAAAGTCACTTTATTTAAACCAATCCAAACGGACTCTTTGTTTTGTCAAGAAAAAATCAGCGTCGAAAATACAAAGATATTTCATTGGCCTCGATTGGAAAATCTTATGGGATTAGTTAGAGGCGGATCTAGAATTTGAAAATGACGGATGTTACAATTTCCTTTATTGTACACCTTGTAACAACTAATTTAGAGTTTGTTCGATTATTTTAGTTTATTCGGGCAATTTAATAGGCATTTTTTATTTACAAATATAAAAATTGCATTTCTTTCCTAGACCCTACTTATGAGATTTCACTAGGTATGTTATTATTTTTGTATGAAAATTACATCAGACACCAAGAAGCAAATGTAATTAGCATTTAAAGAAGGAATCACACATTTATTATTAACAATACAAGTAAAGTCAATATTTTTACCAGAGAACTACACCTTTTTCTGTATGCTAAAAATAAATAAGTAAAATAACATCTTCATAAGGGAATTCGATCAGAATAAGAAAAATAAAAAAAATATTTCAATAAATAAATTATACCCCACAAGTAAATGCAGAATTAGATAAACTACAAGATCCCAAAAATTAAAATCATAAATCTCATATTTTTCTAGGCAATGCTTGCGAAAATTTCATCAAAGAGATTTAAATTGTATTTAAGAATCACAGAATAGCATAATTTTTATGTTATAATAAAAAAAGAAATTATAAAAATTAAATTTGATCTCAATTCAAAATTCTGATCAAGACCCAAGTTTTTTTATTTTGAAAGAGAAAAACTAAAAGATTTGAGATTAAGGAAAAATCCTTATTTTAAGAATTTTTTAAATTTTGGGGTCTATTTTTTGAGTGTTCTTGCTAAAGATCACAAATAAAATTAATAGAATAAAGGAAAAAAATATAAAAATTATAAACGACAAATAGAAAATTGGGAGGTAGCCAAAAATGAAAATGATCGGGATAAAGAAAATAAAAGGCACAACGAAAAGAGAAAGTTAGACAATGTTCTAAATAAATTCGAGCTTGAATTTTACACACGAGAAAAACTTTCAAAAAAGTGTATCAGCCATGGCACCTTTGTCTAGTTTGTCACTGGGGGTGGCAAGATCAAATATTTAACCTAGTTAATTTTTTTTTATATATAAATATATGAGAATTTTACCAACCTAGTGGGTGTCATTCCACCCCACCCTAAAGGGTGGATCTGCCACTAGGATTAGCTATCTTATTTTCTAATACTCATTGTCAATAATAGAATAAATACAATTACATATTCCATCACAGGATTATTTTTTTTTTTTATTCTAGACCAAGGATCGAAAGTTTTTGATCTTAATATATCATTAATAATTTCTTTTTTCTTTTTAATTATTGGTCAAAGTTTAATTAAAAAAGCCAAATATAGCAGGAGTACATTACTATTGGCAAGAAAAAGGAAAAATAATAGAATAAGAAAATGTATTAGATTTTTTTATTATAAGAAGTCAAGAAATATTATTTTATAGAGTACTATCTTAATGCTCAAATAATATAAGAAGATTATTGTTAACGGCTCAACGCTAGCTCTTTTTTCTTCTCTCTTTTGTGCAAACATTGTTTTTTAGTCATTTTTCTTTAAAATTTGTTATTTATTCCCCAAAAACCCAAAGTTATAATAAAAAGTAGTAGTTGCTTGATCTTAGCTAGGAGTATTTTGTGATGAGCGTGGTATAAATTATAATTGTTTTGCTCCTAGAACTTCAAAATGGAATAGTGAAAGAAACAAAAGGACTTTGGAGAAAATGGCTAGGACCATGTTACTTGCTAGTAAGTTGCCTCATAGTTTCGAGAAAGAAGCTGTGAACACTGTATGTTACATCATAAATAGGTGCATGAGTAGACCTCTTGTAGAGAAAACTCCCTATGAGTTACTTAAAGGGAGAAAGCCAAATATATCTCATCTTAGGGCATTTAGATGCACGTACTTTGTGCACAATAATGAAAAAGACTCTGTAGGAAAGTTTGATCCCAGAAGTGATAAGGGAGTATTCTTGGAATATTCTCCACATAGTAAAGCATATAAGATATACAACAAAAGAACTATGTGTGTAGAAGAAAGTGTACATGTTGTCTTTGATGAAACTAATATTCTTTTTGAGAGGCAGGAACAAGATGATGAAGAGATTAGACTGATAAGAAATTCAAATGTTGAAACAACAGTTCAGCCTGAAGTTGCTTCACAAGAAGGAACATCGTCCTTCCACCCAAGGCAACCTGACAGGGGGAACTGACCAGAGAGGAACTGATTCTCAAACCTCAAGGGAACCAGTCCATAAACCTGTTCCTCAGCAACAAAACAATGAGGGAACATTTAGAGAAAACCAATTGGTTATGAAGCCTTAAAAGTATCAAAGTTCTCATCCCATTGGGAACATAATCACTCATCCAACCTCTGGAATCAAAATCATATCTTCTTTAAAGAATCTCTGTGCTTTTGATACTTTCTTGTCTCTTATTGAAGGCTTTACAGGATGCAGATTGGGTGAATGCAATGCAAGATGAATTCAACCAATTTGAAAGAAGTTAAGTTTGGCATCTGGTACCAAGACCCAAAGACAGGATAGTGATTGGTACTAAATGGGTCTTCAGAAACAAACTTGACGAAGAAGGAACAGTTACAAGGAACAAGGTAAGATTGGTGGTTCAAGGATATAGTCAAGAGGAGGGCATGGGCTATTATGAGACTTTTACTCCAGTTGCAAGATTAGAAGCAATTAGACTCCTTATAACCATTGCTGCTTACATGGAATTCACTCTCCATCAGATGGATGTCAAGAGTTCCTTCCTCAATGGCTATCTAAAAAAAGAAGTATTTGTCAAGCGACCTCTTGGCTTTGAAAGAAAGGAATTTCCTGAGCATGTGTACAAGCCTGACAAGGCACTTTACGGGCTCAAGCAGGATCCAAAAGTATAGTATGAAGATTGTCCAAATTACTGCTTGAGCATGGATACAAGAGAGGTAAAATTGATAATATTTTATTCATGAAAGAAAAAGGTAAATATCTCTTGGTTATTCAGATATATGTTGATGATATAATCTTTGGAGCAACAACTAATAGGTTAAGTAAAGAGTTTGCTAAGCTAATGGGGAGTGAATTTGAAATGAGCATGATGGGTGAACTTAATTTCTTTTTAGGCTTACAAATTAAATAAAATTCAAATAGAACTATGATCCATCAGTAAAAGTATGTGAAAGAGTTGCTCAAAAGGTTTAAGATGGAAGATTCCAAAGAAATTGAGATTCCTATAACAACATCCACAAAATTGGATTTGGATGAATCTTGTTCATCTGTTGATCAGAAAATATATAGGGGAATGATTGTCACGACTCTAATTTTTCTCCGTAGGATGTCGTGACGACACCTAGTCTCTAAAACTAGGTAAGCCAAACAAACATGCGAAATGACTGAAATAATAATTAAAAGTCTCAAAACTTCAACAATTATATAAAATAAAGTCTGCCACTTAACAATGCACAATTCCCAAAATCCATCGAAATATAAGCCACAAGTTCGATGAAGTAATACTAAATAACTCTATACAATAATGTCTAAATAAGGATAAGGAAGTAAAATAATCCAGGTGGAGGGGGGATCCGAGGCCTACAGATGCTGGCAGGTGTACCTTGAAGTCTCCACGTACGAACTCTACTCACTGACGCCCGGACTAGTATGAAGTATCTGGATCTATACAAAAAGATGTGCGGAAGCATAATATGAGTACACCACAACGGTACCCAGTAAGTGCCAAGCCTAACCTCGATAGAGTAGTGAATAGGTTAGGTCAAGGCCCTACTGAAAATAATAAGAAACAGGACGAAATATTTAACAATATAATAATAATGACAATGGAAATGAAACAAATAAGGAGTATGCCAAAATGTAACTATACAGAATAAAGACAAATAATACATCACGTTAGAAAACAAGGGTTTACATGTTAAGGAAACAAACAACCAAAGATAAGTACAAGAACATATCAATTATTAACAAGTGTCACTACCGAGGTACCGACTCGTAGTCCCAAAATATAAGAACAACTCACAATCTTTCCTTATATCACCGCGGGAGCCTTTACATTTAGTTTTGAAAATTATTTTCCGAAATAGCATCTCGCATTTTAGCCCACCTTATTACACCGCATTACTTCTAGTAGTTCCCCTACTAGCCATGCGTATCAAGCCCACCTTATCTCACCGCATTTATTTCAACCCCAAAACCTTATACCACCGCATGTGTATCAATATCACAACGTATCACGAATCGCACCTCAAGTGTCCAATATCACAACTTGCCAGAGAAGCCAAACAATAATAGAATTTCACAATAAGGAGCCCACATCTCAACCACAATATACACAAAGTCTCAACAATAACAACCGGAAGTAAATAGCTCAATAGAATGATATTTCAGAACTTAACACTTTGCTTCAATAGGAATTACGACCTTTGTAACTCAATACCAATTTCAACTACCAGATATTTTCAAGAATGACAACTTCAAGTAAAGAGTTCAACAATTAAATAATGAATACGGAATAAGGAAATAAGAGCTTCAAGTAAACATGTAGAGCAAATAGCAGGTAAGAGATAAGACAAATAGAGCATGTGAAATTATACTAATGATAATGAGGATAACATGTTAAGATAACTCAATTAAAGCAAGAAAGTAATATACGTAGCTAAAATCGATAATTTCCACATTTAGCCCGTGTACACACTCGTCACCTTGCGTACACAGGTTCCACACATCACGATTATCACAAACAACACTAATCTTAAGGGAAAATTTCCCCACACAAGGTTAGGCAAGTCACTTACCTCAAATCACGATAGATCAATTCACTAGTAAGCCTTTCCCTTGATTATCCAACTCTGAACGGCTCGAATCCTAATGATCTTTCTGAAAAACCCTCAAAATATCTCCTCCCACCGAGCTCTCTAAGTCCAAAAATGGATTATGAATCAAATCCTCAAAAATTCCCCTTTTCTGCCCAGCGAATCCGCTTCTGCGGCTTTTTTGTCGTTTCTGCGACGCTGCACCTGCGGAAAAACCATCGCAGGTGTGAATTCCACTGAAGTCCAGAATTTCTGCTTCTGCAGACCATGGCTCACGCCTGCGGGCCCGCTTCTGTGGAGAACCTTCCACTTCTGCGACCATAGCCTAGGCCAGCCTCGTCCGTATCTGCAATCACACCTCCGTATCTGCGAACGCGCAGATGCGGTTATCACCTTGCACCTACTATCCTAGCTGGGCCAAAGCCAGCTTCACTCCTGCAACATATTGCTCACTTTTGCGAGTCCACACCTACGGCCAATCCCTCCGCAGGTGCGATGACACCAGAAGGCTGGAACTTCAGAAATTTCACAAGTCCAATTTTTTATCCGGATTCAATCTGTTCCACACCGGGGCCCCGGGGACCCCGTCCAAATATACCAACAAGTTCCAAAACATATAAAGGACCTACTCGAGGCCAATAATCACATTAAACAACATCGATTCAATGAATCACAATCCAAATTCAAGCATATGAACTATGAACTTCCGAATTCCGAAACCAACGCCGATTCATACCAAAACAACTCCGATTGACCTCAAATCTTGCACACAAGTCATAAATAATATTACAGACATAATCCAACTTTCGGAATCAGGATCTGACCCTAATATCAATAAAGTCAACTCCCGGGCAAACTTTTCCAAAATCATCCATTTTCCAACTTTCGCCAATTCATGACGAAATGACCTACGGACCTCCAAATCAACATCTGGACATGCTCATAAGAGCTATTGAAACTGTCAAAACTCTATTCCGGACTTGTCTTTTCACAAGTCAAACTAGGGTCAACTTTTACAACTTAAACCTCCAACTTAGGGACTATGTGTCTCATTTCACTCTGAAACTCACCCGAAACCAAAACCAAACACCCCGACAAGTTACATAACCACAATATAGCATAGAGGAGGCAATAAATAAGGGACCAAGGCTAAAAACATTCAAAACGACCAGCCGGGTCGTTACATCCTCCCCCTCTTAAAACAAACGTTCGTCCTTGAACGAGTATAGAGACATACCTGAAGTGGCGAAACAATGAGGATAACGGCTAGGCATATCATGCTCGGTCTCCCAAGTCGCCTCCTCGACTAGCTGACCCCTCCACTGAACCTTCACTGAAACAATGTTCTTCGACCTCAACTTTCGAACCTGCCTGTCCAAAATGGCCATCGGCTCCTTAACATAAGATAATTTTTTGTCCAACTAGACTGAGCTGAAATCCAACACGTGAGATGGATGGCCGTGATACTTCTAGAGCATAGAAACATGGAACACTGGATGAACTGTAGCTAGACTAGGTGGTAGTGCAAGCTTGTAGGCTACTTCTCCAGTCCTCTTAAGAATCTCAAACGGCCCGATATACCTTGGGCTCAACTTGCCCTTCTTCTCAAACCTCATAACGCCCTTCATGGGCAAAACCCGGAGCAAGACCCGCTCCCCAACCATGAATGCAACGTCGCGAACCTTTCGATCTGCATAACTCTTATGTCTAGATTGGGTTGTACGAAGTCGATCTTGAATCAATTTAACCTTTTCCAAAGCATCCTGAACCAAGTTTGTACCCAATAGCTTGCCTCACCCGGCTCAAACCAACCCACCGAGGACTGACATCGTCTCCCATCCAAAGCCTCATACGGAGCCATCTAAATGCTCGACTTGTAACTGTTCTTGTAGGCAAACTCCACAATCGGCAAGAACTGATCCCAAGAACTCCCAAACTCCATCACACACACACGAAACATATCCTCCAATATCTGAATAATGCGCTCGGACTGTTCGTCAGTCTGAGGGTGAAATATTGTACTTAACTCCACCCGCGTGCCTAACTCATGTTATACGGCCCTCCAGAACTACGATGTAAACTACATACCCCGGTCAGAGATGACAGATACCGGCATGCCATGAAGCGTGACAATCTCGCGAATATAGACCTAAGCCAGCTACTCTGAAGAATAAGTAGTCACCACTTGAATGAAATGAGTTGACTTGGTCAATATATCCATAATTATCCATACTGCATCGAACTTCCTCTGAGTCTGTGGGAGCCCAACAACAAAATCCATAGTAACCCGCTCCCATTTCCACTCTGGAATCTCTTGCCTCTGAAGCAATCTGTCTGGCCGCTGATGCTCATACTTCACCTCCTGGCAATTTAGGGACCGAGCCACAACCTCCACTATGTCCTTCTTTATTCTCCTCTACTAAAAGTGATGCCTCAAGTCCTGATACATCTTGGCGGCACTCGGATGAATGAAGTACCGCGAACTATGGGCCTCCTAAAGAATCAGCTCACACAAACCATCTACATTGGGCACGCATAGCCTGCCTTGCATCCGCAAAACACCGTCATCCCTAATAGTGACCTTCGTGACATCGCCATGTTGAACTGTGTCCTTGAGGACATGTAGATGGGGGTCGTCATACTGACGCTCTCTGATACGATCATAAAAAAAAAGATCGAGAAACCACACAAGCCAAAACTCGACTCGGCTCCGAAACATCTAATCTAACAAAATGGTTGGCCAAGGCCTGAACATCTAATGCTAATGGCCTCTGCGCTGCCGGTAAATATGCTAAACTATCCAAGCTCTCCGCCTTGAGACTCAAAGTATCGGCCACCACATTGACCTTCCCGGGATAATATAGAATGGTGATATCATAGTCCTTAAGCAACTCTAACCACCTCCACTGCCGCAAGTCAAGATCCTTCTGTTTGAATAGATGCTGTAGACTTCGATGGTCGGCATAGACCTCACAAGGGACACCATACAAATAGTTCCGCCAAATCTTCAAGGCATGAACAATAGCTGCTAACTCAAGATCGTGGAGAGGATAGTTCTTCTCATGCACCTTCAGCTGTCTAGACGCATTGGCAATCACCCTACCGTCCTGCATCAACACTACGCCGTGATCAATACGCGACGCATCACAATACACTATATAAGGCCCCGAACCCGAAGGCAACACCAATACATGGGCCGTAGTCAAAGCAGCCTTGAGCTTTTGAAAGATCTTCTCACACTCTCTGGTCCACCTAAATGGAGCACCCTTCTGGGTCAATCTGGTCATAGGTCCAGCAATAGATGAGAAACCCTCTATGAATTGACGGTAATACCCTGCCAAACCAAGGAAACTTCGAATCTCAGCAGCTGAAGACGGCATGGGCCAACTCTGCACTGCTTCAATCTTCTTCGGGTCCACCTTAATTCCCCCACTCGACACTACATGACCCAGAAATGCCATCAAATCGAGCTAGAATTCACACTTTAAAATTTTTGCATACAACTTCTTTTCTCTCAAGGTCTGAAGCACGGTCCACAGGTGCTGCTCATGATCCTCCCAGTTCTGGGAGTACACCAGAATGTCGTCAATAAATACAATGTCGAATGAGTCAAGATAGGGTTAGAATACACTATTCATCAAGTGCATGAATGCTGTTGGGGCGTTAGTCAACCCAAATAACATTACAAGGAACTCGTAATGACCATATCGAGTCCTGAAGGCAGTCTTTGGGATATCTGGCTCCCGAATCTTCAACTGATGATAGCCTGAATGCAAGTCAATCTTGGAGAACACTCTGGCACCCTGTAGCTGATCAAATAGGTCATCAATGCGTGGCAATGGATACCTGTTCTTCACTGTAAGCTTGTTCAACTGGCGATAATCAATACACATGTGCATAGAACCATTCTTCTTCTTTACAAACAAGACTGGAGTACCCCAAGGTGATACACTAGGCCGAATAAAACCTTTATCAAGAAACTCCTGCAACTTCTCCTTTAACTCCTTCAACTTTGGTGGGTCCATACGATATGGTGGAATAGAAATGGGCTAAGTACCCGGTAATAAATCAATACCAAAATCGATATCCCTGTCGGGCGGCATGCTCGAAAGATCCGCCGGTAATACATCTGGATAATCCCTCACTACCGGAACTGACTCAATGGTAGGAGTATCAACACTGACATCTCTCACATATGCTAGATACACATCACATCCCTTTCTAACCATCCGATGTGCCTTAAGGAAAGACACCACCCTACTAGGAATATAATCTAAAGTACCTCTCCACTCTAACCGCGGCAAAACTGGCATAACCAACGTCACCGTCTTGGCATGACATGGGTACATGTGAAGCCTCACCTAAAAATCATAACAAGAGGTGTAGAGATGTCCTATCCACGAGCCTCGTGCTGCTCGGGTCCAGTTCCTGAAACAGATAAATGAAAATTTGGCCAACTTGCCTAAGCTCCATATGCCTAATACAAATCATAAATTGGTTATCCCAAAAAAAGTGGGACATGATATAAAGAATATGAGATATGCATATACAATTAATATAAGACAGAAATATTTATATCAATTAATAATTTAGAAAATAAATAAAATCATAATGTAAAGCATATTTCACAGTCTTCCTTTAGATGTAAGCTTAACCAAAAATCATGTGAGCTTTTACCTTTAAACGGGAGTGCTATACCGACACCGACATAATATAACAACACTAGATGATCAACCTAGCACAAGTATTTGACCCTCTTTGTTCGGACGGCTTCCCGTAGTACCGTACGGGTCGACTTAATTTCATCACATTAAGTAATGATCATTTGCCCTCACAATGGGGAACTTTTATGCCACAACCTCGGCTTAACCTTAGAATGTGTCCCTACATCGATACATGTAGTTTCATGGTAACGAACTCAAGATTCGAACCAATCTCGGTGACTTTCACTAGTAACTCCCAAAATATTTACATTTGGCATTTATAGTGTTCATATACATATGAACAAATTGTAAACATGTAATTGTAAAATATTTCACCAATCATATATTCCCGCTTCACAAAATACTACAAGTATTATTCCTCCTTTATTTAGTTTTTTAAAACTAAAACAATATTATATTTCAAGAAAATAATATCTGTAGCACCTAAATATTTTTTTTGATGCAAGGAATGGTCCAATCCTAACCCGCTCGTCCCCACAAACTAGGATTCACATTTAAAATTTATTCAAATCGCATTTCAATATGAGTTGGAGAAAAGCTCTGAGGATAGTAAATTTCAACGTACCTCAAATTGTTTTCCAATTCTTACCCAAATGAACCGACGATGCCAACAAGTCAAAATCTACATATACAAACTTACGCGGATCAAGGATGCGTCACAATAATACCATCTAAGCCAACTAAATGTTTAATACTTAGGTCCAATTTCACAAGTTTAGCAAAAATACCTATTTTATCATGTAAAGGTAAACCCTTGAATTTTAACTCCAAATCCTTCATTAAACATATCATGGTATCTAATTGTTCCATTAGAATCTCAAAACGATATCGTTCAAGCAAGACCCAACACTATTCGTCATCTCTACCAACCAACTCTTCAATTTCAAGATTAGTTTCTAAGGTTTTATAAATAGATGTTTAAATATAAATCTATCTTTAATATACTCTACTACGTCCATGGAGTATAATACATAAGTTTGTAGTGAAGAGATTACCTCTTTGTCAAATCCTAGAATTTTGAAGAATTGAGTTCTTGAGATTTTCTTCAAGATCTATGAATTTCATGGTATTGAAGGGTTAAGAGATGTAATAAATGAATCAAATCTACCAAAGAGGGTACTAATTTCTCACCTCAAGATAGCATTAATGGTGTAGAACTTCATCCTCTCTCCAAGTCTCCATGAACTTATTCCAAATAATAAAACATATCTCTACCCATATGGCATTTAAAATCTTTCACATGACGTGCGCCGTGGTGGAGGCAGCGTCCACACCCGAAGAGTTTCTCCCTTTGCATGGTGAGTTGGACGCTATGTCCCCGAAGCATGAAATTTCATTATGCTCCTTTGCTATCCATTTCCACTTTAATATTTTTAAGCATGTGCATTCTTTTTCATCTAACAATTTCATCATTAATATTCCTAATCTCATTTAACTCCCTTGGCTCCTTGTCTCCCCCTTAGTTCCTTGGTTAGCCATCTGCCAAACTTTGTAATCTTTTTCGTTCCAATCATTCTAAACACCTAATTGGTTAAAGATCAAATCTAAATATTTCCAAAACTTAGATATAATAATTCTCTTTGTAATATAAATTATTTTTCTAAGAGTTTTAATGATCGTTATAGTTACCATTAATCCAATATTCAACCTTTGATAATAATTATTCCCGAGCATTCAAACAACTTTGTTCTACTCAAATAGTCCCATGTAGCTTGGGTTTAATTAAATTACATTCTTAAGCTTAAAATTAACTCGAATTAATTATGAAAATTCACGGGGCTTTACAGGATAATTATGATCACCTAAAAAAATCGGTTCTAACTCAATGATTGGTTAGATAATTTATAAAATTTTTAAATAATTAGATTAGATATTGCTTAGTCTCATACTTTTATTAGTATACTCTTGTGCCATGTTCTAAAATATCTCACTGATGTCTAATGATATTACCCTTACTTTCTTGGAAAAAATCAGTCTTACACAAGAGAACTTTCAGTGAAGAACCTAGTTCATCGAGCTTATAAGATATGTATTATACACTCCACATAATTTGAAATAACTGCATATGGAACATGATCTGAAAAGAGTCACACTTTATCCCAAACTACTTTCTAAACCAGTCAGTTGCAAACAAACTGGTTTCACCAAGAGACCCATGCACCATAATTGCCCAAATTTTTGGCGAAGAGTCCAACATCTCTTCACCACCTAAAGAACCTCCTTTCCTTCCAATTAGTTACAAACGAACCAGTTTCACCAAGATACACTCCATCTCTTCCCTCTTTAAATTGATTCGACTTTAGCCTCTTCTTCACCCCAAATTCTTGAAACATCAAAAAACCAAAAATCCTAACTCTCTCAAATTCTCTCAACCATCCAAACTGATCAAATGGCAAATATATCTGAAAACCCTAAGAATTTTGAGAATCCTTCTTCACCACCTAAAGAACCTTCACACACACCTTCAATCACCCAAACCCCCAAGAAAAAGCATGTAAAGATGCTTGTACGCAAAACAATGACAAGTGGAGAACATGCCAAGAAGCTAAATGAGAAATTGAAGGCTAGCCAAGCAGAAGAACCCTAAAAATCTTATGATTCCTTCAAGTCTGCGACTGAGAGGGAAGAACCAGTATCATCTAAAGATGCTTCTGAAATTACTGAAAATCTTTTAAATAGGTTTGTGTTGGTTGGTTCGATTGTTGGTGTAGAAACTGTTGGGTGTGAAAATATTGGTGGAAAAAAAAAATTTTAAAAAAAAAAAGAAAAAAAGAAAAAGAAAGTGAGGGTGTTGAAGTAGATGTGAGGGGAAACGGAAAAGAAAGAGTGGTTGGATTTTCTTCACCCACTCTTGTTGGTTTGAATGAAGAAACATGGAAAATGGTGTTATGGAGTGAGGAGAGTCCTGATGAGGAAGAGAATATTGAAGAGAATGAGGTAGTGGTTCTGGGGACACTGCTGCAGCAGAAGGGCTGGTTAGGTTGAGGAAAAGATTCCAAGAACATATTCCATCTAGAAAGGAACCCCTCCATGATCTGTTGCAGAAAGTGTCAGACAGTTACAATCTCAAGAAGAAGAAGAGTGTTGTAGTAAAACTCCCTGGAAAGGCTATAGGTGGCAAGAAGAATAAGTCTGCCTCTTCTATCCCTGTAGAGACTCATCCCACAAGAGAAAGAACTACAAAGAGCCAGAAGAAGCAGAGTGAGGGCAATTGAGATTGAAGATATAGACATGGTCCTTCATAATGAGGATGAGACAGAGGAATTGGAGGTTGTCATTCCCAGTGCTAAGAAAAGAAAGACCTCTAAGAAGAAGTTTCAAGAAAAGTTTGCTGAGGTGGAAGACTCTGTGTTGTCCAAATGAACTAGATCGCCAAGAAAATCAAAGAAAGTTTAAGTAGTGGAGGAAAAAAGTGAAGAAGATGAGATTGATAAAGAAAATGATAAGTTGGTGAAGTTCTAGAAAAGAACCATTTTGAAGGGAAGGCTCCTCAGTGATTTGGAGTAAGAAAGAGATGGTACTCTTGCTGGAAAAATTTGAGTTACTAGGTTTGAAGGTCATGGTCCTTCAGTTGGAAGGAAGGTTGTCCAGCGCTGAGGTTGTGGAATTCTTTGCCAATTGTAAGATTAATAATGGAAGAGTCAACAGTGAGGTGAAAGGAGTGACAATGAGCTTTGATAACAAAGTCTACTTTGGGGCCGACACTTTGACTAATTAATTGTGACTTTCAAGTCCAAACTGCACCCAAAGAACCTGGTTCATCCAAGAGGGTACCTAAGAACAACAAGGTTAGAGCCTTGTAGCAGGAGAGTGGGGCTAAGAATGCTGAAATAGAAAGACTGAAGACACGGTTGGCTGAAGTGGAAGTTGAGAGAGACTCTCTCAAGTCTGAGCTTGCAAAGGAGAAAGAGAAGAATGAGGGCATTCTTCAAGATATGCGGAAACTGCTTCAAGCCAAGAACTAAGAACCTGGTCCTTCCAGTCCTAAGACCTTCCTAAACCAGTTTGTAACCAGTAAACCAAATGAGATTTCTCTATTTTTTTGCTCATAGTTCTATGTCTGTATTTCTTCTTATGCTTTGTGGTGGGATCTTATCAATCAATGAAATCCACTGCTTTTGCTCTAATTGTTTGTTGATATTTCTTATATGGCTATTATCCTTAGATTGAAAAGGAAAAAATTAAATTCATGATTGCATTTGAAGTAGCCCCAGTATCCATGAATGATATCACTTGAAATCTAGTTACTTGGCTAAATTATGCAACTTTTTGATGATGCCAAAAGGGGAAATTTAGAGTTTGATATTTATAACCTAATGAACCTGGTCCTTGATGGTTTGTGACTTTAAAATAAAAAGTGTTTTGACATTGTGTTTGATGTGGAGCTGAGTTGAAACAGGTTCTATGCTCCTGGAAAGCACAGAGTTAGTCATCATCAAAAAGGGGAAATTTGTTAACTTGAGCGATTTTGGTTTTGATGATTGACAAAGGAATACATGTATGAACTAGGTCCATGGATATTGTACACAGGTTATGGATAGATTTAAGCAAAAGGCATGTCGTACAAAGGGTAAGTATAAGTGGTTATTTCTGATAATCCCCGAATGAAAAGATTGCATGTTTGGTAAGGGGAAGGACTCCTTGCTTGAAGAGAACTCTATCCAAGATAAGGAAAGAGTTAGAAGTTGAAGATAACTAGAACTCTTCCACCAAGGAAGAGTAAAGCATCAAGTTTCTAGTTAATCTTACTAATTCTATAAATATTAGTGTTGTTCTCTTTTACATGTGACGCATACACACTGAAGCTAAGCAAGAATTGAGAGCCAAATAGTAAGGCATTTTATGAGTAATTCCTGTGAGTTTCAAGAGTGCGAACCTGAAGCTACATGAACCAGATTGAAGAACCAGTTTCATGTATCTGTTTTTTATTCTAGTTCAATTGTAATAGGAGCTTTTGAGTTGTACCTTTCACCTTTTCTTAGAAGCATTTGTACTAGGTACTTGAGTTGTATTGTTCAAGTTAGAGTTAACTTGAAGCAGTCGCAACAGCCTGTGGTTGGTTGCTACAAGGGTTAGATTTAATCCTTAGGTTTGCAAGAGTTTATAAACTTTAATGTTTGGTTTAGAGCTTTAGTGAAGTGTTGGGGAAAATCCTACTTGGAGGTAGGTTGTGATTTTTTCACCTTTTGAGCCGGGTATTTTTCACGTAAAAATACTTGTGTTCTTTACTTTGTGCATTACTTATTCCACAACAGTAGATTAAGGAACGCATAGAAAAACCAGGTCCTTCTATAATCCAGTACACGTAAAAATTGGACACCACACAAATCATCCTCCCTCCCCTCTCTTGTGTCGTATTGAAGTATAAAACATCAACCATTTTGAACTATCTCCATCCAATGGAGTTAAAAGTCCTACAAAGCCAGAATTATAACTCATTTGATTCCAAATTTTGATTAAGTTGTCTGAAATTTATATATCAAGCTTGCAACTATACATTTATTTCCATGTTGTTTGAGTCCCACTTTTTTATGGGGTGGGGTACAAACGGCCAATCTTAGGGATGTTATATAGAGATTAGCCAATACTTATTTTGTCCTGAAATTTTAAACTAAAAATCTCAATTTGAGGATAATTCAGGACATTTTATCCCGAAAAATTGAACTAGAAAACTGAATTCAGGATGCACTGACTAATTTTTAAATAGCAGCCACTTAAAGTGGCTACATAGTGTCATTTCTACCCTTTTTATTAGGTCTTTAACTAATACAAATGATTTTTACTAATCTGTTAACAAAATAAGCAAATCTACGCAAAGAGAATTAGTACAAAACGTAGCGGATGCAATTCTTGATAAGGTAATACATGGACAATCAATGAGGGACGGTCATACAATTTCTACAAATCATTTTCTAATATAGTTGAAGGCAAATAGGTGAATATTTAGTGAAACTTTACTTGATATGTGAGTTGATATTAAGGGCTATTGGCAGCATCTTTGTGTTTATTAGGTCTTTCTGTTTTAATCTTGTTTGATGATAACAACAAGGGTTACTGGGGATATCTTTTATTGACTTTCATATTACCTTGATGCGCATTGGCGGATGCAGTCAACAACTAACGGGTTCAATTGAACCCATAACTTTTGACGTGGTATAAATATTTATATATAAAAATTCATTAAAATTGCAAAAATAGTGGATATGAACCTATAACTTTAAAAATATAATGAGTTAAATACTAAAAACATTTAAAGTTGAACCCATATGATTTAAATTCTGGATCCGCCTCTGTTGATGCGGATTGCCTCATGAAATAGCAGTATAATTTTTTCTACAAATCTGATTTAGATAGAAATTTGATAAGAGAGCGAAAAGATAGCAGGCTACGACAGTTCTCAATTCCACTTTCAAGATTACTTGACCCCTTAGTGTAATTTAGTAATAATATTAAAAATTCAGTATTTAAAATTATTCGTCCACTTAAAATGTTGCAAGCAAATGAATTTATGAAAAGAGATAATAAGAATATACAAAGGATTGAATGTAAGTAATTCCTTAAAAGAAAAAAAATAAATTCTTACAGGACAAATATTTATCCGCAAGGTAGAAGCTTCTTTTTATTCTTGTGCGTAATAGTTACACATGTATACAAGTTTTGTGCCAGGGCCCAAGTAGTCTATGCGGGCACAATTCATGTGACCGTCTGGCCCTTACAGTGAATCCTATCGATCGAGCCGAGACCATTCAATCATAAGGTTTGCGTCCTTGCTAAAGTCGTATAACTTCCATCGCGGCTTGTAGCTCAGTTTAAATATTTCACATCATATAAAAGTGTGAGGATCTCGTACTCAACTCTGAATCACAAGTATTTTGCACATTGTGCCAACTGCAATTTTTCCATTTCCTTTCTTTCTTCTTTTTAATAAATTTCGTAAACAATTTTCACAACACATAATGAACCCTCATACAAATAGACGAGAAAAAGGTATCATGTTATGAGTGGAGAAACTCCAAGTCTCATGTAAGACAACTAAAGACAATAATTTCCACTTTGACTCCTCGAATTAGAATTTACACTCATACAAGTCTCATTCATTTATCTTACCCACCCTAGTGCTATTCTAATTGAATTTCAAAGATTTCGCTCACATTTTGTAAAGTATTCTCTAGCTGTTGGTTTTTTTTTTTGGAGAATTATTTGTACTGGGAAGAAACAGATTTGCAGTCCTCTACCTTACCACTTACCCATGTCATCGCCAAAATGTTACAAATAGAAAATACGTAGATGAAAACTATCTCGGATTACAGTTTAATATGTCAAGTATTCACACAAGTTCACCGCAACGGCTAAGTTTGCTTTTGGCGTATTGTCATCCATCTCAAAAGGAGAATTTGAAACATTAGAGAGAAGCTAACGTAGAAGGTAAAAGAATACATGGCCCTGTAACTCCTCTGGCTCATAAAACACTCAGAACCACACAAGATTTTCCACATTAAATTACTTCAAAAGACCCTTGAAAAATTACATCAACAATGTTACTGGGCCAGTTTTGGCCATGAAATTTTTTTACTTTTTTTGAATTTTTTTTTACTTTTTTTGAATTTTTTTTTACTTTTTCCCGAAATCAATTTTCACTTGAACATGCATTTCAGAATTATTCGAAAATTTTAAAAACTCCAAAAGGCTAATTTTCAAAATTTTCACTTCAGATCACTCACAAAATTCAAAAATGGTCCAAAATTGTATTCATGTCCAAACACAACTCTAATTTTCAAATACCATTTTCACTTGGAAAGAAATTTCACCTTTTTTTGAAATTTTACAATTTTTATGTCCAAACGCCCACTAAGATCCTCCAAATAGAAACTGTACTCACTTTCACACAAAATATTAGCAGATGAAACTTTTATGTTACAAATATTGTTTAATGTAGCACACACAACTTTCAGCATTGAAGAGTCGGGTGTTAACCTTCGCCTTCTGAGTTCATCGGTCAAACAAATGTATAAGAAAAACCTATTGCGGTGGAAGCAACACATACAAAAATTACTGTATTTGTGAACTGAAGATAAAGTCATCTACCACTTACTGCTCTTTGATCTAGAAGATGAACTTCCTGGGGAAGAAGATCATATTTTATATTCAGCTCATCAAACATTTTCTTCATCTCGAGGATCAGCTCAGTTCTCCGTCTGTTCTTTTCACCAAAGTTCTGAAAGTTCATAGTATGATTGAAATAGAGTGCCATTTTAATTTTGTTCATATTTTCAATCTCCTTCACCACCACACTGTGATTAGGATGCCAATACTGGGGAGTTCTCTCTAGGTACCTGATATTTCAACAAGAAAGGTGAAAAATCAAAAACTTGAGTGAAAAATGAATAATATTACAAGGTTTAGGGAAAACCTTATACATAAGATATCCTTATCTACCATCAAGTAGTTAGAGAGTTTGCATTGTCTTTGAACAGGTTAATCCGTTTTTCCATGAGAAGAATACTGGTCAACGACTCGTGCTTTAAAACCGACTGCTCTTGGAGAATAAAGCCTAAGCTCAAAGTCTAACTTCATGGTATTTGTTGGAGAATAAAGCCTAAGCCAAGATTTTAAAATCAAGGTGTTTCAGTAATTAGAAAGAATCCTACTCAGCATGTGGGCATTAACATCTGCCCTTATCTCTCTCAACCAAGTTGCATGTGGACACTAAAAACTATCAATAAAAGATATAACAAGATATAGATTATGCGCCAGAGATTACATGTTGTGCATCACCCTTACCTCAGTCCAAACCACCACCAACGGCGGGAAAAAAGCCATCATCTTTTCTCAGTTTCCCTATGTGCTTTAGTTTCATTCAGATCCTTTGCTTTGGGAATGAATCTCAGAGAAGATATAAGAGGCATATCATGGATTTGTTTCTTCAGACTAAAATGCTTGCCTCAAAGAAAAGAAATGTGTCCATGTTAAACATTCAGTATTGGCTCGTCCAACTACAACATGTTAAATATGTCAGCATTCCATTTGACACCCTTATACTACCAGTAAATGTCTACAATTAGGGATGGGCAGTGCACTCCTAAAAATTGCCACAGAGAAAAGAAACATGTCCAAGTTATTTTTCCAGTATTGTCTCTTCCAACTACGACCTGTTAATCGTATCAACATTCCATTAGACACCCCTATACTACAATTGCATGTCATCAATTAGGGATAGGCAGTTGCCTGGCTCGTTCACCATTCAAGTATGAGTGAGCTAAAACACGGGCATGGAGAATATGGTCTTGGCTTGCCACCCCTACGGCGTATATGTTATGCATGACGTCATTTATCCGAAATTTCACTCAGTTTATGCATTATAATTTCTCGGCAAACTAGTGAATATTTACAATATCTATATTATATTAAATGCACGAAGGCTCTTAGCGAAATGTTGTTCGCCTTTTTTACCCTTTAAAAATAGATTCACATTGAACAAAATAGTCATCTAATTATATTCCTAATATCTAGCACTTTAAAATCAACGAAAATTTAATTTTCCTTGTTTGAATTATGTAAAAAGTACTACTATTTAAAACTTTAAAATTAATTAGTTAAGATTTTACCTTTTATACTAACAATATAATTACTTATAAAAGAACACGTTGAAAAGGAAATATTTTGTAATTTGATCACCATTAAACTTGTATTTAAGCAATACACTTTAATGATCAAACCACTCTTTTTCGCTCAAGTCCTATAGTTTTTAATAGTTGCCGTTTCTTTTCTACTTTGTTTTGCTTTTTATTTTGGTTGTGATTCAAGCCTTATTCATTGTGATCTTTCTTTTTGCTTGCTTACTTTATTTCTTTGGTTAGTACTTTTAATCTCATAATGCCATGTAACTATAATATGATTGATGCAAAATCCAAATTTATTAATTTTGCATTACAAAGTTGAGTATTTCTTTTGACTGATTTTTTTGCTGGGTACACTATTTACTTTTTTTTGTCTCGTCAAGAAGTCACATGTCCAGAAGATGAGCGTAGCTGAAATGAGGATGTTGAAATGGATGTGTGGACATACCAGGAAAGACAAGATTAGAAATGAAGTTATTAGGGATAAGGTGGGAGTGGCATCCGTGGAAGACAAGTTGCGGGAATCGAGGTTGCGACGGTTTGGACATGTGAGGAGGAGAGACATAGATGCCCCGGTCAGGAGGTGTGAGAGGTTGAACATGGCGGGCTTGAGGAAAGGCAAGGGTAGGCCAAAGAAATATTGGAAAGAGGTGATTAGGCAGGACATGTCGGTGCTTCACCTAACCGAGGACATGCATGACTAGCGATAGGAAGGTATGAAGGTCGAGGATTAAAGTGGTGGGTTGACAGGTAGTTGTGACTTTCTCCTAGGTTTACCAATAGTACTAGTAGTATCCTTGTTGGTTTAGAGATACTTTCTTTTAGATTGTTAGTGTATCTGGTACTTAGCTACCACGTCCATTGTTTTTTTTTTTTTTGAAAACTGCTACTGGAAATTGTTGCTCCTTGACTGATACTATTTGATGCTACATTTTCTCTCCTTTTACTGGAAATTGTTGCTCCATGATTGTTACTATTTGATGTTATTTTTTCTCCCTCTTTTCCTTATTGTCTTGTCTTCTTCTTCCTCCTTTTTCTTCCTTGCCACCTTTTCTTGAGCCGAGGGTCTATCGGAAACAGCCTCTCTACCTCTCCATGTAGGGGTAAAGTCTGCATACACACTACCCTCCCCAAACCCCACAGGTAGGGATTATATTGTGTTTGTTGTTGTTGTTGGATACACTATTTATTTTGTTTATGTCTTTCATGTTTTGCATTTGACGGAAATTATCAATTATAACTCACAGGTTCTTAATTGGAGGGTTTCTAAGTATTCAGGTTCTTAATTGGAAGGTATCTAAGTATTCATTTGTGCCATGAATGTGAAATTCGACAAGGTCTGACTTCATCTGAAAGAGCATTACAGAAAAACCGTGGTATTTAATTTCATCTATGAACATAGATATTCTTAATTAGCTCAATCTTACAGTATGCTCAGGTGTTCTTAAGAATAGTTCAATCACATAGTGCTCTCTTTTGTTTGCCAACTACAACAGATTATTTTGTTTTGCATGTTTGGCCAAAGAGTCAGAGCCGGCTCGGGGCTCTAACACCAAATTAAGGTAGAGAAACTCCATTTTTTTTGTATTTCACTCTAAATATGAATACAGAAAACACACATATTCACATAACTAAACAAATACAAAAGTTACAAACACACTCTTTAGCATTGAAGATTTTTTAGAAGGCTACATCAGTTAAAAAATTCGAAAATTTGTCTTCGAATCCTACCTTTTTTTACCATTGCTTTCTCTTTAAAACTCATATAGTTATATTCTATAATGGATAAAACTGTACTTATTATTCGTGCTTAAATTTATGAAAAATATTTAGCTATTAGAAGTAAATTATGCATTTGTCACTTTAACATCCCAATTATATTATTTTGACCATTTAAATTAACAAAAAAAAGAGAGGCTAAAGTAGAAAATAAGTTTTCGTGCACGTCAAGACTCTTTTCTATTAATTTTGTTTGGCGTCAATGAATGACTTTTCTTCACAAAAAAAAAATAATAATTGCTGGATAAAATTGTGCTAACATTAAAAATCTCCTCTTAACATAAATTTATATGGAACTCTAATACGAACTCATTAATGTCCTATCTACTGTTGAAATTTGGAAGAGAGATTAATTCAACATGAATAAGAACAAAAGATACAAAATTTTCTATTTTCACCTATCGATCTTTATGTTTGCCGAATCAATACCAGTTTTGACTCTTGCCAATTACTTTTCTTTCTCTTGGTTTTTTTATAGGTATAATTCTTTTATCTAAGCATTAAATTGGAATCCACATATCTTACTCAATTAGCCGCGCTATGTATACTTTTCAAACTCTTAATATGCATTTTCTGTTTTTTTTATTATTACCTTTCTCTTTTCATTTCAAGATTCTAAAACTTGGAAGCTTCAAAGTAGAAAGATAGACCAAAATTCTCATTTGGGCCCTTATATTATATTTCTTTGTTTATTTTACACCTTAAACTTACTAACCAAATTAGCGTTGCTTCTTTACGATCATGTCTTTTGCATGTTAATTTCCATTTCAATTAACTGATAGGTTTGCCTTTAATCTTTATTTTATAACTCAAAAAAAAATTGTATTAATAATTTACTAATTTTATTAAAATATATACTCATTGATAGGGTACACGCACAATGCGCGTACCTAAGAATAATATGTATAAAATCACTTCAACCAATAAGTTAGACAATAGGAATTGAGATTCAATTATCAACTGAATCTTTTTGCTACTTCATAAATTTTGCTAAGGAATAAACCCATAGGGAGGACTTGGACATGTGTAGGGTCCAAATGCACTAGGTTAGGCTCGGGGCTTGGAAAGGACCCTAGTTGTCGTAATAAACCCCGGCTTTCAACATTTCGAGAAAGCTGGGGTTTAGATGAATGTTCAACGGTAAATTTTCAGATTCTAGCTAGACTAGCTTTAACTTTTGGATTCACTTAAGCCGTACCAAGAAATATCTTACAAATTGCTGCAGAAGTCATATATCTTTAATTATGAAAGTTGTGCTTTTGTCCTCATAACTTTCAAGGGATAATTTACTACGAATTCGGGAAAAAGATGAGAAGAATTTTCAACTTACTTCTTTGTTTTCTCTTTTAGAGCTCCTATCTTTTCCACAGGTGTCCTGTAATCAACAGAAAACTCAAAGGCATCACCCATATCAGGACTTCTGTAGAAATTGCTGATTGGCTTGACGGCCAAAACTGTATTTGGGTAGTATATCTTTTCGTTATCAAACCTCAAGAATACTGTGGTCAGGATATTCATTTCTTCAACAATCATCTGCAATTTGCAAGATAAAAGTGTGAATCAATAGAGAAAATGCAAAACAGCAAGAAGATGCAATTAGCAGACATTACCTGAACACCATCAATGACACATCGATCACCAACATCAAAAGGATGCATCACAAATACGAATATAATAGCTTCAAATATAGTCTTGCAAGTATTCCCAAAAATAAAAGCAGCTACCACGAGTTGTGACGACAGAAAGACAATCACTTTAGTAGTCGCTATCCCCACCAAAAGGAGCCATATGATGATTATTATGACAACGAGAATGCATGTCACGACCTTGTTCAATTGCTTCACAGCAGTTTTTGTATCATTCAAAGCATGCGATAGAGCTCTTCGTCCTTGATAAACCTTAACCTGATACGCCAAAAAGGACAAATGATTGATATGCCGAAAATGACAAATACTCATTTCACGACTGTCTCAATTTCACGACTGTCTCAGAAGGAAAGCTCTAATTGTGCTCCCCTAATCACCAGAAAAAAGTCTAGAATTACTTTTATTTTCTACATCCCAATATTCTGCATCATGTTGGCAATTAAATATCAGATGAAATGGATCTAGTTTAAATCATGCCTAAAGTTATTCCAACCTCTTAACAATATGAGCATGGAGCATCTAGTAACCAAATCTGATTTAGATTCTTTTACATCAGTTTGCCAGGCATAATCCAGGAAAATGAGTAAGTTGTGAGCATACCACCCATTCCGTCAATGATTTCCTATCAATCTGTCCAGTTTCTGCCACATCTATCATGGGGAACACAATATCGACCTCTTCTTTAATCAAGAATCTCCTAAGGTCATACTCATCAATGTACCTAGACATTCAAAAAAAGGAATGTGAATCAAGAGAGATAACACTACAACAAAGAATGTTACAGGATATTTAGTCGAAATGTGACAAATTAAAACATCAAAAGTAATGTTTAAAATGTCAGTGTTTTCTTACCTGGAACCGGGCAATGCAACATTCCTGAAAATGTGATAGGCAGCAGCAATTGCTTCCTCCTCATTGTTGATCTCCTTATCTGCTTGCTCACCACCTGCATCATAGTCATTCTCACCGAGCGAGCCAGAGATAGTGGAAAGTCCTGAGTTAGATATTACATCAACTAACGTTTTCATGGTCCATGCAGAGACCTTTTCTCGCTTCATCTGATGAAGTTTATTGATATCAATCACTGCCTTTTCTTTCTTTTCCTTCCCATCTTTTCCCTTCTTTGTTCTGCGGAAACTAAATTGACTGGCGGCACTGTTTGATCTCCCCAACATCTGAGCAGACTCCATAACTGGGAGTCCCGATAGGGTCAGTAGAATATACTGATGAAAAATTGACTCTTGAATCCGGTCAAAGAATGTGTTTACGTGGAAAGAGGCAGCCAAAATCTTTAGCAGCAAAGTCTTCAAGAGCCACAAGAATGCACCAATAAGCAAAGCTGTAATAGTCCAGGTAATAAAATTAGTAACCTTCTCGGCGGTACGCGACCGTTCCTCATGTGAGAAGAGCAGAACCCATGTGAGAAGAACCAAGCTAAACCAAATGCAAACTTGAACACTTTTCTTTAAACCAAAGACAAAATACAACACCTTCTTCCTCAACAAAAAGTTCAATTCTATCAACAAGGCAACAAAATGTATAAACCACTTAGTAACCAGCATGCCACTAAAGGTCACCATAACAAGGACAATCCATTTCCAGATCCTCAAATCCCAAAGCTTCCAATTTTGGAACTTCTTTACCAATAAGCTGGCAAGTAAACATCCTAAAAGGCAAAGAAACAGCAGCCATTCAATCAGAACTTTTGCTTTAACTCTGTTATACTTCAACTTATTCCTTGAGCTCACTTTCTTATATATCTCCTCATCTTCATCCACTCCTCCAAAACCACCTGGTGATGCCATTAATGGTGTTCTTGGGGTTACTGATATAGACACCGTTCTTGTTGTCTCTTTAAATGTATTACTGGAACCCATTTTAGCAGTAGGAGAAGCATGGTTAGATACATTCCTATTGGGGGAACTTGCACTTGGCTCAGCAGCTTGTTCATTAAACATGTTAGCATCAATAGGTACAGATTGTTCGCCGAATCTTGATTTAGGTTTCGAATACGTACATCTTGCAAGGGATTTTCGCCGAGTGAGAGTTTCAGTGGTGGGGATTTTGGGTGGTTTGTTGGGGCTTGGGCTTGGACTATACCTGGCAATTTCAGGTGAGGAATCACTGACTTGGACTGTTGGTTTTGGTGCAACGGGACTTTTAGAATCCTTTTGATCTCCAGAGATCATGACAACCACTTCATCACTGGGGGTTTTCTTGTTCTTTGACATGCTTATTTCTCCACTAAACTTTGCAGCCTTACCATTTGCATCCATTCCACCCCAAGTTAAACATCAAACACCTGAAGAAACAGAGAGAAACAGGCAAAGGAGACATGTGTCTTGATCATTCACAGTTCAATTGACAATAAATGTAAACTTTTTAAATGGTTGTAGCATTTATGATTATTGAAAGAATCACATGTTGCAATAATGAAGAGAAGTGAATATTTGCAGGTACCAACTTTAAGTGCAAAAGTACTACCATGACACTACAAATTCAATGCTTTTACCTAACCAAACCAATTTAACAAAACAAGCTCACACACAGACAGAGGTAACCTGGTTCATCAATATCCACTTGATGATATTTAGAACAACAAGGCAACAGATGTTTTAGCAAAGATGCAAACTTTTTGGGATTATCCAATAGAAACAGTGAGTTTAACAGTGTGAAATGAAAAACAGTGAGTTTTTGTACCCAAAAAACAGAAAATGATAAAAGAAACCCCCAGAACAGTTGCTATAAAACAAGAAAAGGGAAGTGGGGGAACAGCTAAAAAGAAGCAGAGTCAAAGATTAGACAACCATTGTACATAGTTGAAGTGAATATAGTAATAGAAGGGTGTCATAATTAGACAAAGATTTTACATAAACTAAAGAAGAAAGAACAAAAGAACTTACAAGAATAGTAGGATTGAGAGAGGCCAGGCCGCCAGGGTTTCAAGAAAAAGGGACAGTGGGTATTGAGAGGAGGTGAAGATAGTAGAAGAGGAGGCACATATTTTAATGGAAAACAACTAAAGCTTTGGGGGAAGGGGAGACATATACAGCAGAAATATTTGAACTAAGCCACGTGACTTTTGGTTCTGGTGAGTGGAAGGACAATAAAATACTACTAGTAATGTGAAAAGGGCAACTGCTCAGGCCTCAGAGCCTCAGCTGAAAAAAGTAGTACTATTTGGACAATAACAGTTGGACAGCTACAAAAGTTCTTTGTAACAAAAAAAACGTTTACGAAAAGCTTTATTTGGTCCAAGATAAAATCAGTCAAAAATTTACATGATAACCGCTCGGGTTGCCCAGTTGATTTGAAGAGCGGTTATACATACGGATTACTTGGGATCGATTTTCCTCTCAATGCCTTCTGAGTTAAGTCTGTGATAGATATTGTATAGGCTGTGAGTTTTCTTTCTTACCAATAAAAAAAATTTACATGACAAGTTACAACATTGAAGGGTCGTTTGGTTCATACGTGTGAAAGACAAAGATATTTTATCGGTATAAGCTGAAATATCTCGAAGTGATTAGTTATCTTATCTTCTAATATTCATATTAATAATAAAATTCAATACAATAATATATTCTATCATGAGATTAGTATTTCTATCCCGATAACCAAAGATTGAAAGTATAATATATCACTAACAATTTCTTTTTTCTTTTTGAATTATTTATTGGTCAAAGTTTAACTTGAAAAGTCAAATACAACAGGAGTACATATGGTTGTTTGATCTTAGCTAGGAATAGGGGTGTCAATGAATATTTAAAAACCAACTAAATCGTACCGTATTGAACCGATTTTAAGGTTTCTTTTAATAAAACCGTATGTTTCTATATAAATCTATAATCGTACCGATAATTAGAGTAGGTTTTTTATTTTATAAAAATAAATCGAAAAAATACTTAACCGTGCCTAATAAATTTACAATATAAAAAATATATTTATATATTAAGTTTAAAAATAATAATGCATTTAAAAAATTTGGGCTTTGGAATTATGAAACAGTTACAAGCCAATAAGTAATTAAAATCAAAATCCTAATTCTCAAACCTATTATGCTACTTATATTGAAACAAAATTATTTATAGTATATTCACTAGCAAGACACAAGGTATTGTAGCGATTATGAGTAGCAAATTACAATGTATTGAATATGTTTTTTTTGTATGATTTTGATTTATCTTTTTAAATGTTTTATCTTCTATATACTTTATTCTCGAATCCCAACTTGGTTAATATCTTTTCACTTGTGTGATTTATATATTTTTTTTATTTGCTTAGTTTCTTTTACGCTGTTGTAGAATAGTTGATGTATCTATACTCTACACATCTTTCATATTTTCTTTATTCATGTCTAGAGAATTTTACTAAGTCCTATAAAAATAATTATGTTATTGTATTCTACTTCTACTGGTGATTCTTACATGATATTTAAAAAAAATACTGAAAATTAACTGAACTGTACCGATACCGAAGAGAAGCCGACATGATTGAGACGGTTTCGAAAAATTTAATTTTGATTATACATAATAGAATAATCGAAAAATTAGTATGGTACAAATTTTATAAAATAATCGGCCGAACCAAACCATTGACACCCTCTCGTAAGTTAGCGTCATACTTTCTTACTTGTCCTTACATGTCACAAATATTCTTTTTTTTGTACTTTGCACTATATCTTTTAGGTTTTCATAATTTCTTCTAAAATGGGCGAAAACCTCTTATTTTTGACCAAAAGAAGAATATACGAACAATGGTTTACATGGAAGGCCACCATGTAAAATGATTTTTCCCCAACTCTAATTGCACATTTGCACCCGGAGGCATCAGCCTCAATTTAATAAATACATAATATATTTTTATAAACATAATTATAACTATATTGTAGTTAATTAATACTCATTGCCACTTTAGTTGATACTTTAACAATAATAACATGGTTATATGTTTTAGCGATTTATATCCACGTCAAAGTGAGAGATAAAAATTGAAGGGAAAACAAATATGGAATATGGTTAACATTTAAATGCGTTGAGATTAGTCTAATAAGGTAATTTTGTTTTATTCCTTTCTGTCATCATATTTTGTGATCCTCAGGAATTGTAACTCGTTACATTATCGTTTGTGCTATCTCTCCTTTCCTAAGATTACTTTTTCATTTATTAAGAAAAAATAATTCACTTTGTAATAATTTAGAATAGGGATTTTTTTAAAAATAAAATCGACTGAATTGCTAGAATAGAACTTACCGAACCGACGTTGGTAATAGTTTATAACAGTAATTACTATTTGTAGACATCAGAATTTTAACGCATCAGCCTAAATCCTAAATTTAAGATACTACAAGACGACTATTGAAATTCTAGGAGTCTATTGGGGTTGCTTGGATACTACTCTACCAAAACTCTAGCTTAGAGGCTACTCTACCTAATCCTAGGTCGCTCCTATTAAAAGGGTTACATATTCCCTTAAAGAATATCTCGAAAAGGGAGATCATCTAAGCAATTTCATAAACTCCCGAAATATGCACAAAGAGATCAAATATACGATCATGTCAAATATGGCTTGCTCAAAGTTTTAGCAACATTCAAGATCCAAATGGAGTGTTGTTACATGCTTCTTGATCATCAAATACATCAAGAAGATGCATATTATCCTACGTTCGAGAAATACGCCGCTAAGGCCCTCGAATTACGGATAACAAATCAGAGAGAATAATCAAGGAATAAACAGAGTTGTAACCTGCAATATTTATCAATAAAATCCTTTTTTCTTTATAATTGTTTGTGACTGCAGTTTTATTTTTTTGCATAAAAATTATTGCAAACAAACTGGCACGCCCGATGGGACAGGTATTTAAGGACAGGTATTTCGACTCAAATTACTCGAAATCAAATACTGCGATTGTTGCAATATTTTTCGGTCTCAATTATTTTCTTGACGCAATTTATTATCTACAAATTCTGGCACGCCCAGTGGGACCAGTTCTGCCATTCATCTCTTCCTCCTGCAAATCGAAAACTACAAGTTTCAAAATTATATGTTGCGATAATTGAGTACTTCAAGTCTCGTCTTCAAGTTTCGGCAAGCCTACACCCCGACAAACTTTGAAGTACGGGGCATTTGTAAACATCAAAATTTTAACGGATCAGCCTAAATCCTAAATTCAAGATACTACAAGACGGTTATTGATATTCTAGGAGTCTATTGTGGTTGCTTGGAGGCTACTCTACCAAAACTCTAGCTTGGAGGCTACTCTGCCTCAACCCTAGGTCGCTCTTATAAAAAAAAAGGTTACATATTCCCTTAAAGAATATATCGAAAAGGGAGATCATCTTAGCAATTTTATAAACTCCCGAAATATACACAAAGAGATCAAATATACGATCATGTCAAATATGTCTTGCTCAAAATTTTAGCAACATTCAAAATTCAAATGGAGTGATGTTACATGCTTCTTGATCATCAAATACATCAAGAAGATGCATATCATCCTACGTTCGAGAAATACGCCACTAAGGCCCTCGAATTACGGATAACAAATCAGAGGGAAGAATCAAGGGATAAACAGAGTTGTAACCTGCAATATTTATCAATAAAATCCTTTTTTCTTTATAGTTGTTTGTGACTGCAAATTTTTTTTTTTTGTATAAAATTTATTGCAAACACTATTATTTTTATATAAGAAATGAAAAATACCGAACCGACTACTTAGTTATAAGATGTGTATAAAATTATCACACATACAAGTTAAACATATAAAATATTATTGGGATTGTATACGGGTAAAACCGGGGGTAACCGACACCTCGACTTTTCGACGGGTCAAACGAAGCAAGGGCATGATTATATAGGTAAGGAATGGAAGCCGAGACGCCTCGTACTAAGGTCCGAATGAAGAGGTCGCCACCAGGCTTGACAAGATATTTATCATTTGATCCCGGAACGAGCTCCGAGACCTCAGAAAATACGATAACGGTTACACACGACCAACAGAGGGTCGCGATATTCGCACCCCACGGATATCACGGTACAGATCTCGGCCCGTATCGTCAGTGGATCAGTGATTAATGAAAAAGAGGATTTCTTACCTTTCTTAGAATTGTACTAGGAGTGAAACTCCCCTACTATATAAAGGGAGTAGTTTTTATTTAATGGACATTGTAGCATGCATACCAATGCAATATAATTTTATTTTTACTACTCTCTAGCTGCAGCAAAGTTGTTTCTTTATTGTTTGTTATTCATTCTCTATTGGCTCCGAACCGATGGTCCGATCTAGGGCAGAACCATTGTCCAACCCAAGTTCAAGCTTGGCCATATCATTATAATTGGTTTGATTATTCATTTTGTCTTTCATTTATTTATCTAACATTCTTGATCACTCGTGTCGAATCAATCCATATATCCTTAAAATCGCGCATAAATTTAATTGTTATCTATTTTAAGGGTAAATAGAGACATTTCTTATTGTCATGCAAAACAAATTGGAATTGGACAACTTTTCAAAAGGATAATTGGATTTCAGAAAAGTTTTTTGTAAAAAGATATTTTTGGAGATGTTTTTTTTTTTACGAGGAAAACGTGTTCTACTCGTATTACTACGCTTCAATCCTAATTTAGTTGAATTCTGCTTCATCTATATCGATCATTAGGATCCAAGGGCTTCATCTAAAGTCTAAACTCATTTAAAACTGTAAAAACTCTGAAAAGGAAATTTCTAGCAAAAAAGGAAAAGACATTTATATATTTCTTTATACCAATGTGCGTGTTTTACCCTAATCAAATATTATGTTAGCATTTGGATATAGATTTGATTGAAATTTGAAAAAAAAAAATTGTCTTGAAAAATAACTTTTGAAAATTGAAAGTATGTTTGGACATGCATTTTATTTGATTAAAAAAAAAAGTTGAAGTTTTATGACTAGAGAAAAGTTTTCACCTATGTTAGGATCGGGTTACCGGGTAGTGCAGAATTTAGCCAAACAACATTATAATGACAATAACAAAGACAATGCACTGATAATTTAAAGAAGATAAAGAAGACACAAATTTAACGTGGTTCAGTCAAAGTGACCTACGTCCACAAGCGGGGAGGAGCAATTTTACTATACCAACAAGAGTACAAAATTAGAGTAAATACTCTAATTAGTCCCAAATACCCCAAAAGAATAACCTCACAAGATCACTCCAAAAAAAGGGTTCACACAAGTGTTTCCCAACACTCACTCTCTTACAAAATACTCTATAATGAAATAAAGGAGGAGAAAGAAAGACAAGAGTGAAAAGCTCTTGAATTGGTGTGGTTGCAAATAAGGAGAAGCTCCTCTATTTATAGCAAGAAATCCTTGGCCTAATAGTGAATATTATGTCATGGCAAATGTCATGATCCACAAATTTTGTTATAGTGGATATTATGTCATGGCAAATGTCATGAAAATTTGGCTCACTTGAGAAGAAGCCAAATTAATGGCCATATTATAAATCTCCACCTTGCCCTAATTTCGGCTTATATATAGTAAATTTGCTCTACCTTCTCCGCAAAAAACCCCAATGGGCAAAATCATTCTTCATAAATGCCAATCAAGTTCAGGCAAAGCTTGAACTTGGACACTGGAAGAGGTTTTGTGAACATGTTAGCAGGATTGTCTCTAGTGTTGATCTTCTGAACAGAGACTTTTCCTTCAGCAATGGTTTCTCGGATGAAATGATACTTTATATCAACGTGCTTCGTCCTCTCATGATACATTTGATCTTTAGTCAAGTGAATGGCACTTTGACTATCACAGAAAATGGTAATACCACCTTGATGTGAACTGAGTTCCGCAAATAGACCCGTCAACTACAAAGCTTCTTTGATCGCCACGGTCACTGCCACATATTCTGCTTCGATAGTAGATAAAGCTACTACATATTGTAATGTAGCTTTCCAACTAATAGCGCAACCACCGATGCAAAATACATAGCCTGTCAGTCATCTTCTTTTGTCAAGATCACCTGCATAATCTGAGTCTACAAAACTAACCAAAGTGTTAGTATTTCTCCCAAACTCCAAACATGTGTTTGAAGTACCTCGCAAGTATCTGAGAATCCATTTCATAGCATGCCAATGTGCTTTACCAAGGCAAGCCATATACCGACTTACCACGCTCACTGCTTGTGAAATATCTGGACGTGTATAAACCGTTGCATACATAATACTGCCTAGCCGATCGGGTCGTGATCGGACACTATGCCGCACACATGATGGTAATTGTGCTGTAAATTGGTAATTATAGTAATTATGGTTGATGTCTCTAATGAGATGGCCTAGCCGATCGGGTCGTGATTGGACTCCGTACTAAATTTACGGTGGTACCGATATTGACAGAAATTGTGGTTGATTCTCTAATGAGATAGCCTAGCCGATCGGGTCGTGATCGGACTCCGTACTAAATTATGGTGGTATTGGTATTGATAGTAATTGTGGTTGATTCTCTAATGAGATAGCCTAGCCAATCGGGTCGTGATCGGACTCCTTACTAAAAGTACGGTGGCATTGGTATTGTGAACACTGGTATTGCGGACAATGGTATATCGATACTAAAAGTCTCTCAATGTGAGATATGGAAATTAATTTGAACACTATCTTGATCCTAAATTGAGGTTTGATGTTGATTAAGGCTTTTATTGATATTATGATAATCTTGTTTGTATTAATTGTCATTCTATTGAGAGGGTGTTTAGTTATACATACTAGTACTATTCGACGGTACTAACGTCCCTTTTGCAGGGGGCACTGCATCTTTCAATGAATGCAGGTGGTTCCACAGTAGGAGATATTGATCAGTGATAGCCGTGCACCTTCTTCCCAGCTGACTTGGTGAGCCCCACTTCATTCCGGGGTCATGAATCTTTTGTACTTGTGTATTTTGTTTGAGGTATAGCCGGGGTCTTGTTGCCGGCATTATCATTGTGCTCTTATTTATCTATAGAGGCTCCGTAGACATAGTGTGGGTTGTGTATTGGTGCTGGGGAAAGACAAACTATGTTATGTTGTGGTTGTATTATTTGTCCATTTGAGACTTTAAAAATGATGAAACTATTGGAAATTAATTGGTATTGTAGACATGAACATATTTTCATCTAATTAATGAAAATATGTATTATCTCTAATCGTGGATAAGTTTGGGTAGAATAAAATCTAACAGGCTTGCTCGGTCGGGTTCACTCGGTTGAGCGTCGGTCGCGCTCATCGGTTTTGGGGCGTGACAGGTACTAACTGGTTTAGCATCTTTCATGCCAAACCTCTCAAAGACTTTCTCCAAGTACTTCTTCTGGGTCAGAAATAGCATGTTGGCTTTTCGATCTCTTTTGATCTCCATGCCAAGGATTTTCTTAGCTGCTCCCAAATCTTTCATTTCAAATTCACTTTTCATCTGACTTTTCAAATTGTGAATTTCTGTTAAATCCTTAGTAGCAATGAGCATGTCATCAACATATAATAATAGGTACACAAATGAACCATTTTAACTTCCGGAAGTAAACACAACTATCATACATGCTCCTCGAATAATCATGACTCAACATAAAGGAATCAAACTTTTTATACCATTGTCTTGGAGAATGCTTTAATTCGTACAAGAATTTCTTCAACAAGCAAATATGATTTTCTTTTCCTTCAATTTCAAATCCTTCGGGTTGATGCATGTATATTTATTCCTCAAGTTCGCCATGCAAGAAAGCCGTCTTAACATCAAGTTGTACTAATTCCAAATCATACATGACAACGAAGGCAAGCAAGACACTAATAGAGCTATGTTTAACAACAGGTGAGAAAATATCATTAAAATCAACTCCTTGTACCTGGCTGTAGCCCTTTGCAACTCATCGTGCCTTATACCTCTCATCTTCAACCCCTGGAATACCATCCTTTTTCTTGAAGACCCATTTGTAACCAACAATTCTTTTTCCTGATGGCGGTTTCACAAGAGATCAAGTACCATTTTTGTGGAGAGACTCAATTTCTTCATTCATTGCAATCAACCATTTGGCTGAGTCGGCACCAGAAACTGCTTCTGAATATTTTGATGGTTCCCCAATTTCTTCAGTTTCCTGTGCAACTGAAAAAGCAAATGCAACATAATCTCCAAACCTTAATGGTTGTTTACCTTCTCTTCTTGGTCTATGTTTGGCTATAGAATGCTCATCTTCTCCTGATTCAACTTCAGGAGTCTCAACTTCAGGAATTTCAGCTTCTGGATCAACTTCAGGAGTTTCAACTATATTTTGATCCAAAGTTGATGAGCTTGGCTCAGAAAGAATGCCAATCTCAACCTTCACTTGCTTCTTTGTACTCTTTCCTTTATCTGTATTACAAGAACTATAAGACTATTTTCTAGAATGTAACATAGAGGATTCATCAAAGGTTACATCTCTGCTAATTATAACTTTTGATATCGTGGGATCAGGATACCATAGTCGATATCCTTTCGCCCCAGATGCATACCCAATGAAAATGCACTTTTTAGCTCTTGGCTCTAATTTTCCATCATTTACATGCATGTATGCAGGGCAACCAAATATTTTTAAATCAGAATAATTAGCAGGTATACCTGACCACATTTCCTCTGGAGTCTTAAAGTTCAAAGGTGCAGAAGGAGCTTGGTTGACAATATAACAAGCTGTAAAGATAGCTTCTGCTCAAAAGGCATTTGTCAACCCAGCATTTGAAATCATGCAACGAGCCCTTTCCAAAAGAGTTCTATTCATCCTTTCTGCCACACCATTTTGCGGAGGTGTCATTCTCACAGTACGATGTTGAGAAATTCCTTCATTCTTGCAAAATTTGAATTCATCATTACAAAATTCCAAGCCATTATCTGTACTAAGCCGCTTAAACTATTTTTCTGTTTGCTTCTCAATCAAAACTTTCCATTGTTTGAAATTTAAGAAAACATCACTTTTATTTTTCAGGAAATAAACCCAAACTTTCCTTGAATAATCATCAATGAAAGTTAGCATATACCTGGCACCACCTTTTGATGGGGTACATGAAGGACCCCAAAGATCTGAATGAATGTAAGCCAAAGTACCTTTTGTTCTATGAATCATTGGAGATTTTACGCTGACTCTTTTCTGCTTCCCGAACACACAATGTTCGCAGAACTCTATATTTCCGGTACTTTGGCCACATAAGAGACCTCTTTTGCTCAGGATGGAAAGACCTTTTTCACTCATATTCCCCAATCGCATATGCCACAATTTAGTGATGTCAGAATCTGATTTATCTGATATTGAAACTGTAGAAGCACATGTAACAGTAGATCCCAAAAGAGTATACAACGTACCAGATCTGTGTGCTTTCATGATCATAAGAGCACCATGAGAAATTTTCAGAACTCTACCTTCACATGTGTACTTGCACCCAAGACATTCTAGAGTGCCCAAAGAGATGAAATTTTTCTTCAAGTCAGGAACATGTCTAACATCGGTGAGAGTTCTCACCACACTATCGTGCATTTTTATTCGGACTGTCCATTTTCCAATAACTTTGCAGGTAGCATTGTTGCCCATCAAGACAACTCCACCTCCAATAGATTCATATGCGGTAAATAAATCCCAATTGGGACACATATGATAAGAACAACCCGAATCTAAAATTCACTCATTGTTAGATTTGAAACTATTATTAGTTGCTAAAAAAATAGTTCCCTCAGTCTCATCAGCAGCTACACTTGCTTCGGCAGTGTCAGTATTTTTGTGCTCATTTTTCTTTTCTGTATGCCTTTTTTTGTTTTTTAATTTACAGCATTCAAAAATAATGTGACCTTTCTTATGACAATATTTGCACATGACATTTATGTATCTGGATTTTGACCTTGATTTAGGTTTTTCACTACTTGAATCTTTCTTATTGGATCTACCTCTTATGAATAGGCCTTTCCCTAGGTTCCCACTAGTTTCCCCAGTAATATCTCTATCTATTTGTTCTTTTGATTTTAAAATAGATTTGATATCTTTATAAGAGATATTATCCTTTCCATAAAGCATAGTATCTCTTATATGTTTAAACGACTGGGGTAAGGAAACAAGCAATAACACAACTTGATCTTCATCTTTGATTTCAGCATCTATGTTACTTAAATCCATAAGAAAAGAATCAAAAGTATCAAGATGTGTAAGTATAGAGGTACCTTCAACTATACGAAAAGTGTAGAGTTTTTACTTTAGGTAAAGCCTGTTTTCTACTGTTCTTTTCATATATAGGGTTTTAAGCTTTTCCCATATGCCTTTGGCTGAGCTTTCTGCTGCAACTTCACGCAAAACCTCATTTGAAAGATTTAAAATAATACCTGCTTTTGCCTTTTTATCTATGACGGCAAACTCCTCGTCCATCATTTTATCTGACATCTTCTCCTTTCCTTGCAATGCCAAATCTAAGCCATCTTGAATTATGATAGCTTCTATCTTTAATTGCCACATTCCGAAGTTTGCACTTTGGTCAAATTTCTCAACATAAGACTTTGTTAGAGTTATTTTGGCTATTTAAACTAACCCGGTTAGATCTGGCTCTGGTACCAATTTGCTAGGATCGGGTTACCGGGTAGTGCAAAATTTAGCCAAACAACGTTATAATGACAATAACAAAGACAATGCAAGTTAATAATTTAAAGAAGATAAAGAAGACACAAATTTAACGTGGTTCGGTCAAAGTGACCTACGTCCACAAGCGGTGAGGAACAATTTTACTATACCAACAAGAGTATAAAAGAGAGTACAAAATTAGAGTAAATACTCTAATTAGTCCCAAATACCCCAAGAGAATAACCTCACAAGATCACTCCAAAGAAAGGGTTCACACAAGTGTTTCCCAACACTCACTCTCTTACAAAATACTCTATAATAAAATAAAGGAGGAGAAAGAAAGATAAGAGTGAAAAGCTCTTGAATTGGTGTGTTTGCAAATGAGGAGAAGCTCCTCTATTTATAGAAAGAAATCCTTGGCCTAATAGTGGATATTATATCATGTCAAATGTCATGATCCACAAATTTTATTGTAGTGGATATTATGTCATGACAAATATCATGAAAATTTGGCTCACTTGAGAAGAAGCCAAATTAATGGCCATATTACAACCTAAATACTGGATAAAAATTAAAATTATTTTCAAAAATTAATTGTATTCCATGAACAAATAATATTTTCAAAAACAAATTGAAAAAAAATAGCCAAAATGTCTTGTCAAACGGGAGCTAGTTATTTTATGAAACGCTTTCTTCCTCGCTGTCATCACCTCAATAAAATAAGAACATTGTACTGTCAACCCTAACTCTTTTTTTTTTTTTTTTTTTTTGCAAACCTAATCTTGTAGTTCCTTTAAAATTTATTGTTTATACTCCTGAAACGTAGAAAGTTGTAGTAAGAGACTAATAGCCTGTTTGGCTAAGCTTTTTTTGGGGCCAAAAGTGCTTTTGGCTAAAATTAAGGTGTTTGGCCAAGCTTTTAGAAGGAAAAAAAGTATTTTTTGAGGAGAAGCTAAAGCAGTTTTTGAGAAACAGAAAAATGCAGCTTCTCCAAAAGTACTTTTCTAAGGAGCACTTTTGAGAAAAATACACTTAGAAGCAGTTTTCAAAGCCAAACACTAATTACTGTTCAAAAGTGCTTTTCAAAGTAATTAGCCAAACACAAATTGATTCTTACCAAAAATATTTTTTTGAAAAAAACACTTTTGAAAAAAGCACTTATCAAAATAAGCAGATTTTAGAAGTTTGGCCAAACAGGCTATATGAGTCGATCATATTTTTTAATCATTTTTTCTTTAGAGGTTCACCAAAGTGGTGGGGGGTTTGAGGCCATACCCATCAAAAGATATGTTACAAAGGGGTTGGATTTTTGTCAACATAAATTCATTCATTATCTTCATCAATTTGAGTTTGATAGTCCTTATCACATATCTTTTGTTTAGCTTGTTTAACTATTGGAGACTTTTCATCTTTCATTTACGAATCGTTTTACTTTGAACTCTTAGTTTAAATAATATGGCATCAAACTATTACTAACTTTGTTTACCCGAAAAATGGATAGAGTTGAATTTATACGTAGTTCCGAGGATATGTGGCGTAACTTGATACAAAATGCAAGGATAGATAAAAATGTAACTATAGATTTGAGAGAATGCAATCTAGATAAGGTTATCAAGAACAATGAACCTTAGGATTCGACAAATAGAATCAATCTAAGAAACTGAAAGAGCGATTCTTTACTGCAGAAGAATATAGTACTTTTATTACAATGTAAGTCTTAGAAAACTTGTCCTACAGAAATGATAACCAAGCCCTTTTATAGTGGAGGGATTCGGCTCCAAGCATAATAAAATAAACATTTAGTGGGAGACCCATGATAAGTCAGCTTTTTCATAATTTCTGCCAAGATTCTCTCTAGTGGGATTGCAACGGCTTTTGTCTGCGAGCTCGATCTTGCTTAGAATCCTCGATTTTGGTTTGAGCTTGATTTCGGCTCGAACTTGTGATCTTGGTTCGAGCCCTCGAATTGATTCCAGGTCAATATTGGTTGGTCTCTGGATTATCAGCACGATAGGTCTACCCTGCATCATGGTTCGATTTTTATTCGAGTTTGATTATGATAACGATCTCGACACGGACCGGCCTCCCTGGGTTTGAGGTTAGTTCATCCCCCCTTCGGGATCTTACTTCGATACATCACCCTTCGAACTCGATCGGACATGCCAAGGCTAAAATCTATTTTGACCGTATACAGATAGTCCCCTCGTTTCTCAGAAAGAATATGGCGAGAAACGATATGATTTTCAACAGCTCGATCGGATTATATCTTGTCTTTTCCATCGGGTTCGATCATGACGCATATGGTAGATGTCCCATCGTTTTAGTCTTTCAAGGCATTTAATGCATGTTAGGCGGTGGTCGGCTACTGCTGATACTGAACTGCCATCGTTTGAACCTATAAATAACCCTTACTTTTATCTTTTACCATTTTTACATCTTCTATCTTCCAAAATTTCCCAAGTTCTTTTTCCTACTCTCCAACTTACCAGTAAAGCTGTGATTTCTTTCAGCAAAAACCCCTCTTCAATTCTACAAAATCTCTGTCACTTTCTTCTATTCCTTACTTTTGAATTCAAAAATGGCAAAAACATCGCAAACCATTCCTCATAAAGAGAAGGCTTCATCTTCACAGTGTGTCGCCGATGAGACACCGGCAGAACCACGACTTGAGGAGTGTGTTCCCGGGGCGTGTGCCCTTACTTTAGATTTTAAGGTTGATAAAGGTTCATCGGTCCCTGGCCGGTGTGAGCCAGTATTGAGGTACATGTGCTCGATAACCGAGAAGCACCTCGATCTGTTAAAGAAGGATTGCAATTGGGGTGAAAAAGAAATAATATTACCTACCCCTGACGAAGATATCACTTCTTACGTGAAAGGGTTTTTGAATGTATATACTTACCCTTTCACTTTGGGTCCCCTCGATCCCGTCATTATTGACTTCTGTCGACAATATCAGGTAACCCTAGGCCAGGTCCATCCTTCTTTGTGGCGGATCGTTATCCTGATCTGATATTTTGTGAGCAAAATCGAGGGGATGTTGTTCACCCTCGATCATCTTATCCGGCTGTACCGTCCCCGACTTTTTCGAGGAAGGTTAATAAAATTCCAGCGTCGGGCTACCAAGTTTCTGTTCTCGAGTATTGACGAGGACATGGACCGGAGTTGGATGGGCAGGTTCGTTCGAGTAAGGACTTCGGACCTGATTCTGACTGAAAAGATGCCCTTTCCCGAGGAGTGGAATATGAAACATAAGTGTGATTTTGCTGTTGCTTCTATTTTGTTCTTCCATTTATTCTCTTATCGACACTCCTCCTTTTGTGATGTAGCGGTTCCCTGGATGCCCGGAGCGGTTCCCGATCTCAAGAACTGGGTACGAGCTCTTGTTTCGACCTCCACATACGCCGAGCGCTCATGGCGTGATTTGTCAAAGGGTCAGTGGGAGGCCAAAAATCACGGTAAGCTCATTTCTCGGACTCTGATGATCCAGACGAGGCGTTTCTCAAAATATTTTTTATAAGGTTTCCCATATGCAGGTTTGGGTAAAGACGCGGTCTTGAGGCCCCTGTCCAATTAGGAGGATGTTTCGACCTCTGTCCCAAAGCCGGTGAAGGAAAATAAAAGGAAGAGAGCCTCGGTTCCCGAATATCCAAAACCGAAGAAGAGGACGGCTCGTAAGCCGAACAAGAATGTCATTCCTTTGACCGTGGAATCCGTTCTACGTCTAAGGGGTGAAGATGAAGAAAAAGAAGAAGAGAACAATGAGTCCGTGCTGGCGGTCCAAACGAAGAGAGCCACTGATGCCTCATCGCCTGCTGGATCGATGATGCTCTATGATGCTCCGCCTCGAACTGAAGATATATCGGAGAAAGATTCAGGTAGAGTCCCCGAACTATCGAATGTTGAATACGCCTCTCATTGGAGTCAACCGGTAGGGGATACGATCGAAGAGCCCCTCGAACCCCTCCGAGCCGAGGGGAACGCTCCAAGCGAGTCATTTGGGGCAGTAGCGGTCGAGGATTCGCCTACCTTTCTTGCTTTTTTCGCAGGGGTGATTCGGGAACTCAAGCTCTGGGAGCCCTCGATCTAGACAGGCCGCACCATGAAGAAGATCCGTTTCATGACTTGTTTACCGGTATTGAGGACGTTGCCGGTGCCGGTGATGAATCAGGTCTTTTTCACGTATTGCGGCAGGCATTGAATCAGGTGAGTCTTTAAAATTATTTTGTCGGTACTATCTTTATGTTCATTTTTCGTTAACTTCGCTTCTTGTTTCTTTGTAGGCAGCGACAGTCCATCGAGAACAATGTTCTCATTCCCAGAATGAGCTGCATCGATACGCGGTCGACCTACACCGCGCTACTGATGAGAGAAACTCCCTTAGACTTTCCTTAGGGCAGAGAGAGGAGGAAATAAAAGACCTCCGAGCTGAGCTGGACAAGCTTATCGAGATCAGAATGATTTGTCTGAGCAGGTAATGATGCTTTTGAAAGCCTATGGGCTTGATACCGAAACGATAGCTAACATTTCGGTCTCACAGCTGTAGAAAAAAATCGAGATGATTGGGAAGCTTCGTAAGGAGGTCGACGTGATAAGGATGGAGTCCTTGCGGTAGAAAGAAGGTATGGACCGCTTTGCTGCAGAAAAAGAGACTGCTCGAGCCCAGTTATCATCGTCCGAAACCCAACTTCAGAAAATGAAGGGAAAAGGCCTGGTTCAAGCAAGAAGAATTGAGGAGCTTGAGGCTCGGTTGGCCTCTGCACTCGCCAAGGCCGAATCCGATGTTGAAAAGGAAAAGGTCGATGCGGATACGCTCGTGGCCATCTATCGGGCCGATGCTGAAGCTGCCCAAGTCCAGGCAAGAGAAGCAGCCGAGTCCACCGATAGTCGAGCGCATTGGGTCACTGAACTTGCTAAGTGCCGATCCAAAAGGGAAACTCTTGAGGAGATTCATGCTCGTGGCTTCGATCTCGCTGAAGAGATAAAAAGGGCAAAAGAACTCGAAGTTGATGCTGAAGCTCTGGTTTCTGATGGTGATGACGATGACAATGGGAGCAAGAGCGGATCTGAAAATGGGGGGAACCTGATAAATAAGAGACCGCTCCCGGTAGAGAAATTTAGTTCTTAGTTTTTACGTTGTAATCACCCATGCAGATAAATTTGTGTATAGACATATCTCTCATTTTACCGACTTGCTTCTATTTTTGTTTCCCGTCTTGCGAGGACTTTATTCAGCTTATGAATGTTTCCATAATGTTTTAAACAACTTAATCAAATTTGGACCTCGTAGCCTCTGTAACCGAGCGAGCGTTTACTCAAACTTGGGGCAATGTAGCCCTTTAGGCTTATTAGTTGTCAATGATTTGATCTTGAAGAAATATAGCCCGTGGGCGTAATGGTCGAGCGAGTGTTTGCTCGAATTCGAAAATATAGCCCGTAGGCTTAGTCGAGTGAATGATTCAAACTCGAATTAATATAGACCGTAGGCTTAGTTGAATGAATGATTCAAACTCAGAATTAATGTAGCCCGTAGGCTTAGTCGAATGAATGATTCGAACTCGAAGTAATATAGCCCATAGGCTTAGTCGAGTGAATGGTTTGAACTCAAAGTAATGTAGCCCGTAGGCTTAGTCGAGTGAATGGTTCGAACTCGATGTAATGTAGCCCGTAGGCGTAATGGTCGAGTGAGTGTTTGCTCGAACTCGAAATAAAAATAACCCGTAGGCTTGGTCGAGTGAATGATTTGAACTCGAAGTAATGTAGCCCGTAGGCTTAATGGTCGAGTGAGTGTTTGCTCGAACTCGAAATAAGAATAGCCTGTAGGCTTGGTCGAGTGAATGATTCGAACTCAAAGTAATGTAGCCCGTAGGCTTAATGGTCGAGTGAGTGTTTCCTCGAACTCGAAATAAGAATAGCCCGTAGGCTTGGTCGAGTGAATGATTCAAACTCAAAGTAATGTAACCCGTAGGCTTAATGGACGAGTGAGTGTTTGCTTGAACTCGAAATAAAAATAGCCCATAGGCTTGGTCGAGTGAATGATTCGAACTCGAAGTAATGTAGCCCGTAGGCTTAATGGTCGAATGTATCTTAATTCTGATTGCACAATAAATCTCAAAATAGAGGAATTTTCATTGGATATAAGATGCCGATAAAGAAGAGAACTTTCTTCGCACGTTATTACATGCCTGGGTTCGGGCCAATCTATATGAGCATGGTTCGCTTCGACCATTTGGCTCTTACAAGTTTTCCTATTGGGACCCTGTTGCTGTGAAATAACTTTCTTGCGGGACCTCAGATATTGTCGTAAATGCTTAGCAGTAGTACCGTTTTAGATGTGATACATTCCAGCTGCTTGATAGCTGTTTGTCGTTTATAACGCCGATCCTGTACGACCCCTTTCCGATGTTCTCGAGTACCTGATATGGTCCTTCCCAATTCGGTCCTAGCTTCCCTTCATTCATATTTCGGGTATTGATGGTAAGTTTTCTCACCACTAAGTCCCCAGGCTTGAAATGGCGGAGCTTGGTTCTTCGATTATAATATCTTTCTATTCGCTGCTTTTGGGTGGCCATTTGGACGAGAGCAGCTTCTCGTCTTTCGTCTGATAGTTCGAGGCTTGTATTCATAGCCTCGTTATTTGATTCTTCCATCGCGAATCGAAATCTGGCATTGGGTTCACCAAACTTCGACTGGTATCGATGCTTCGGACCCATATACTAAGGAGAACGGGGTCGCCCCCGTACTGGATTTTGACGTTGTCCGATATTTCCAAAGGACTTCGGGCAGGATTTCTCTCCATCTCCCTTTAGCGTCGATCAATCTCTTCTTTAAGTTTTGAATAACAGTTTTGTTTGTTTATTCGGCCTGCCCGTTCCCACTGGGGTGGTATGGCATCGACAGTATCCTTCTTATCTTGTGGTCTTTGAGGAATCTTGTTACTTTGCCGCCAACGAATTGTTTTCTATTGTCACATACTATTTCGGCGGGTATCCCGAATCGGCATATGATATGATCCCAAATAAAGTCTATAACTTCTTTCTCTCTTATTTTCTCGAACGCCTGCGCTTCAACCCATTTAGAAAAATAGTCAGTCATAAACAAAATAAATTTGGCTTTACCTGGGGTCGATGGCAGAGGGCCGACGATATCCATTCCCCATTTCATGAATGGCCACGGGGATAGGACTGAGTGGAGTTGCTCTCCGGGCTGGTGGATCATCGGTGCGAACCTTTAACATTTGTCACATTTACGAACAAATTCCTTCGCATCTTTGCCCATATCGATCCAATAATACCCTGCTCTGATTATTTTTTGGACTAATGTATTGGCTCCAGAGTGATTCCCACAAGTACCCTCATGCACTTCCCGTAGGACGTAATCGACATCCCCCGGACCGAAGCGTACTACCAACGGTCCATCGAACGTTCTTCGGTACAACGTTCCGTCCGAAGCCAACGTGAATCGAGCATCTTTGGTCTGTAGGGTTCTGGAATATTTAGGGTCCGATGGGAGTTTTCCGCTTTTCAAGTATTCAATATACTTGTTTCTCCAATCCCGGGTTAAGCTTGTAGAATTTATTTCGGCGTGACCTTCTTCGATTACCGATCTCGAAAGTTGAACAACATTCCCCGAGCCCGTATCATCTATCTCGACCGACGACCCCAAATTCGCAAGCGCATCGGCCTTATTATTCTGTTCCCGTGGTACATGTCGTAAAGTCCATTATTTGAAATGGCGCAAAGTGATAAGCAGTTTATCTAAATACCTTTGCATTCTACCTTCTCGAACTTCGAAGGTTTTGTTTACTTGACTCACCACTAACAAGGAGTCGCAATTGGCTTCAATGACTTATGTTCCCAAGTTTCTAGCTAGCTCGAGACCTGCAATCATGGCTTCATACTTGACCTCGTTGTTAGTCAATCTGATAGTTTTAACAGATTGCCTAATAGTGCTACCCGTGGGTGGTTTCAAAACTATGCCCAGCCCGGACCTTTTTACGTTTGAAGCCCCGTCCGTAAAAAGGATCCATACCCATGATGATGTACCCGATTTCAACAGTTCTTTTTCGACTTCGGGTACGAGGGTCGGCGTGAAATCGGCCACGAAGTCTGCTAAAATTTGAGACTTGATGGTTGTGCGGGGTTGATATTCGATATCGTACCCACTGAGTTCGACGACCCATTTGGCCAGTCGGCCTGATAACTCGGGTTTGTGCAAAATATTACGAAGCGGGTAAGTGGACAACACACATATGGGATGACATTGAAAGTACAGCCTTAACTTTCTTGAGGCGCTTATCAGTGCAAGTGCCATTTTTTCTAGGAGCGGATACCTAGTTTCCGCCTCTCCTAAGGTTCGACTCGTATAATAAATGGGGAATTGCGTACCTTGCTCTTCTCGAACTAGGACACCGCTTACGGCGACTTCCGATACTGCCAAGTACAAACAAAGTTTCTCGTCTATTTTTGGAGTGTGAAGCAGTGGTGGGTTTGATAGATATCACTTTAGTTCTTCTAATGCTTGTTGGCACTCCGGGGTCCAAGAAAAATCATTCTTCCTTTTTAGTAGAGAGAAAAATTTATGACTTCGATTAGATGATCTTGAGATGAACTGGCTTAAGGCGGCAATCCGACCTGTTAGCCTTTGTACGACCTTCACGCTGTCCACAATGACGATGTCTTCGATGGCCTTGATTTTATTGGGGTTAATCTCTATTCCCCGATGTGACACCATGAAGCCGAGGAACTTGCCCGAACCGACCCCGAAAGCACATTTCTCGGGGTTGAGCTTCATGTTGTATTTCCTTAAAATCTCAAACGTTTCCTACAAATGAGTTAAATGGTCCTATGTGCGCAGGGACTTAACTAACATGTCATCAATATAAACCTCCATTGATTTTCCTATTTGTTCTTCAAACATTTTATTTACTAGGCGTTGGTAAGTAGCCCCTGCGTTTTTTATCCCGAAGGGCATCACATTATAATAATACGTTCCATATTTGGTGACAAATGAAGTCTTTTCCTGGTCCTCCGGGTTCATCTGGATTTGATTATACCTGGAATAGGCATCAAGAAAAGTGAGGATCTCGTGGCCGGCCGTGGCATCGATCATGCGATCGATATTGGGCAGTGGAAAGGAATCTTTGGGGAATGCTTTGTTCAAATCCTTATAGTCCACGCACATTCTAAGTTTGTTCCCTTTTTTAGGGACTACCACTACGTTGGCTAGCTATTTGGGATATTTCACCTTCCGAATGGACCCTACTTTGAGAAGCTTGGTTACATCGTCCTTTATGAATGTGTGCTTTCTATCGGACTGGGGTCTTCTCTTTTGCTTCACCGGTCTGAACCTGGGATCCAAACTCAGCTGATGCGTCGTTATGTCCGGCGGGATCCATGTTATATCTAAATGGGACCAGGAAAAACAATCGATGTTATCGATAAGAAATTGAACGAGTTTCTTCCTGAGTTCAGGGCTCAACCCCGTTCCCAAGTATACCTTTCGCTCAGGCTAGTGCTCGATTAATATGACTTGCTCTAGCTCCTCGATCGTCGATTTTATGGCGTCGGAGTCATCGGGAATCACGAAAGATTGAGGGACCCTTTGATCACCATCCTCTTCGATTTTCTGGTTGTCTGGCTGGGTTGAAGCCGATGTCTGTGATTGCTATTTGGTGTCCCGTTCTCCTTCCGGGCCCGATCCTTTTATCGGTGAAAGTGAGGACACTGGCTTAGCTTCGTCGACGGCGAACATTTCTTTCACGACTGGTTGTTCTCCGTACACCATTTTGACACCTCCCGACGTAGGGAATTTGAGGGCCTGGTGTAGGGTCGAAGGCACATCTCTCATGTTGTGGATCCATGGCCTTCCGAAAAGGGCGTTATATCTCATATCGCCTTCGATCACGTGAAACTTTGTTTCCTGGATGGTTCCAACCACGTTTATTGGTAGGACTATCTCATCTTTGGTGGTTTCGCATGCCATATTGAACCCGTTTAGGGCTAGAGTTGCGGGTACGATATGATCCTGTAGGCCGAGCTGCTCTACTACTTTCAATCGGATGATGTTGGCCGAGCTACCTGGATCGATTAACACACGCTTAATTTTAGTTTTATTCACGAGTACAGATATTACCAGTGCGTCGTTATGAGGTTGGATGACCCCCTCTTCATCTTCATCATCAAAGAACAGAGTCCCCATGGGTGCGTAATCTTGAGTCCGGGATCGCTTTTCCCTCACCATCGATGTTTTAGTGCGTTTAAGCATTGGTCCCTGAGGGGTATCGATGCCGCCGATGATCATATGGATGACGTGCTGCGGTTCTTCTTGCTCATTTTGCTTGCTGAAATCCCTACTTCTAAAATGGCTCTTTGCCCTATCACTCAAAAACTCCCCAAGGTGCCCTTTATTAAATAAGCGAGTTATTTCCTCTCTTAGTTGCTTACAATCTTCCGTTCTGTGGCCATGGGTACCATGATATTCGCACGTTTGATTGGGATTTCTTCGGTCAGGATCGGTCTACATTGGTCGAGGCCATTTAGTGTCTTTGATGCGTCCGATGGCCGACACGAGAGTGGATACACCAACGCTGAAATTATATTCTGATAATCGAGGTTCTTCTATAGGATCGAAATATTTACCGAAGCTGCTCTTACTCATAAGCCCCTGAGAATTTTGTCCTCGATCAATCCTTCGACTGTTCCGAACTGCGTTGCGTGCTGAACCGTTGTTCACCCGATCTGCGACGTATGGTCGATATCAGTCACTGTTCGACCTTTGTTCTCTATCGATCTGCTTTTGATTTTTAATAACTGTCCTGTTCTGATGAACGGGTCTGTACGGGGCTCCCGACTGATCATCCTCGACCCTAATTTTCGATTGATATCGGTTGTGCACATCTGCCCATGTTACCGATGGATACTCGATCAAATTTTGTTTTAGCCGGTGTGATGCTGTCGAACTTAGCTCGTTCAACCCTTGGGTGAAGGCTTGTACGGCCCAGCCATCTATGACCGGGGGTAATTCCATGCGTTCCATTTGAAATCGGGATACGAATTCCCTCAGCATTTCATCATGCATTTGCTTTACTTTGAAGAGGTATGATTTCCTCGTTGCAACCTTTATGGCACCAACATGTGCCTTTACGAATGAATCTGCTAACATGGCAAAAGAATTGATGGAATTCGACGGTAAATTATGGTACCAGATTATAGCTCCTTTCGAGAGGGTTTCCCCGAACTTTTTCAACAGCACAGATTCGATCTCATCGTCTTCCAAATCGTTGCCTTTTATGGCATATGTGTAAAAGGTGACATGTTCGTTAGGATCGGTCGTACCGTTATATTTGGGAATTTTGGGCATACGAAATTTTTTGGGGATTGGCTTCGGTGCCGCACTCGACGGAAAAGGCTTTTGTATGAATTTTTTCGAATCAAGCCCCTTTATCATTGATGGAGCCCTCGGGATTTGGTCGACCCTGGCATTGTACGTTTTCACCCTCTTATCGTTGGCTTCGACTCGTTTTGTGAGTTTTTCGAGCAATTTAGTAATTCCGGGAGTAGTCCCCGATTCTTGCTCGTTAGATTTCACTATGGGAGGCTCTGTTCTGGGGGGTGATTTCTCGAAGTGGATTGGAATCCGGCGTGCTTTGTGCGCGAGTTTGGCTCTGTAGCTGAGCTATCGCTACTTGTTGGGCTTGCAGCATCTCGAAGATCATATGTAAGGTAGCCCCGATTTCCCCTGGGTTTTGGGTGTCTCAGGCTACGGATCGAGTACCGCCCTGAATGCTTCTTTCCGGTTCGGAACGCTGGTTTGCCTCCAAAGCTATTTGTGAATTGACATCCAATGGTATTTCGGCTCGAATTTCGGGTACTTCGATTCGAGCCTCGGGTGCCAAGTTGTTGGTTTCATCTTGAAGGCCGGCTTCGTAATCGATCGGTGAAACCATTCGATCGATCGGTGGTTATTCGTAGCTGATCCGAAATTCAAGATGTTTTCGAAAATAAGTGCAAAGCACAATGGCATGTTTTTTTTCCAGATTTGGATCAAATGACCACTGTTATCCTCGGCCCCACGGTGGGCGTCAAACTATTTATCCAAAAAATGGATAGAGTTGAATTTATACGCAGTTTCGAGGATATGTGGCGTAACTAGATACAAAATGCAAGAATAAATAAAAATATAACTGTAGATTTGAGAGAATGCAATCTAGATAAGGTTATCAAGAACAATGAATCTTAGGATTCGACAAATAGAATCAATCTAAGAAACTGAAAGAGCGATTCTTTACTATAGAAGAATATAGTACTTTTATTACAATGTAAGTCTCAGAAAACTTGTTCTACAGAAATGATAACCAAGCCCTTTTATAGTGGAGGGATTCGGCTCCAAGCATAATAAAATAAACATTCAGTGGGAGACCCATGATAAGTCAGTTTTTTCATAATTTCTGCCAAGATTCTCTCTAGTGGGATTGCAACGGCTTTTGTCTGTGAGCTCGATCTTGCTTAGAATCCTCGATTTTGGTTTGAGCTTGATTTCGGCTCGAACTTGTGATCTTGGTTCGAACCTGATCCTGGTTCGAGCCCTCGAATTGATTCCAGGTCAATGTTGGTTGGTCTCTGGATTATCAGCACGATAGGTCTACCCTGCATCATGGTTCGATTCTTATTCGAGTTTGATTATGATATCGATCTCGACACGGACCGGCCTCCCCGGGTTCGAGGTTAGTTCGTCCCCCCTTCGGGATCTTATTTCGATACATCACCCTTCGAACTCGATCGGACATACCAAAACTGAAATCTATTTCGACCGTAAACAAACTTTTACAATTTTTTTAAGAAAATACAAGAAAGACTATGTAATATAGGTGCCTTCTTGCACTTTGCACCTCTGATGCATATATCTTTCTCTACTTCTCGCTATATCCCAAAATTTCCATTATTGTTTTTAAACCTGGACAAAAAAATATTTTTGACTAAACGAAGTACCGTGGCAAAATGGGAATTGCACCTCTCTGACATTAATTAGACTCTGATTTTTATGTTTTTTTTGCTTTTTGTCTCCACAACAAAGTAAAATATTAATCCAAAAAAAAAGAAAAGAAGATGGCTAACACTTATATTCGCTGACATAAGTGTTATTAGGTGGTATTTTTGTTATATTTTATAATCATGATCATATTTGGGGCTAAAGATATATAGCATCTTAATAATTTTGTAGGAACACCTCAGTGGCTACGAGGCAAATCACAAAAAAGAAAAAGTATAAATCACAAAAGAAAAAAATGAATACCTACTAATGATCCTCATGACATACAAGATCCTGTCTATTTTCTCTTTCTTTTCTAAAAATAAGTTTTCGTCGTGCAGATTCTGGAAATTATAAATCTATTAAAATTAAAATACTTTCTGATAAGTTAAAGCACAACAATAATTTCATTTATGACATGAACGATGCATATGTAAACGATGCGATATATGAACAGTATTAGTTAATAAACCAGCCATATTATCGGGAATATTAGGCAAGTACATAATTAAATATATGGCAAGTACAACTCCAACTAATTGAATTTTTTATTTACTTCTATTGTGATTCAAAAAGTTTTATATTTGGAAAGAGATTAATAAATTGTCACTAGCCAGCCCCTTGACAAATAAAAAAACTGACAAATTGAGCTAATGTAAAAGGTGACATCATTATTGTGATGACCTAAAAGTTATCTTCTTTCTCCCTTTTAAGTAAAGTAGACAGACTTCAGGGCCTACATTGTCTATGTAGGTAGGCCAGTGAATAGAAAATCATTAAGAAGAAAGTAATCAAAGATGACAAATACATGTTTATCACATGGATGCAAACAATACGTAACTTACGGGCTACATAATTTTTCTCTTTTTTCAATCTCTTAATTTAAATGCGGAACTAGAGAAAAAAGAAGTCCTAAATGAGAATCAATTCATGTTTCTTTGGATAAATAAGTCACTATTCAACCAGGTGCACCACTCAATCTTTTTGTAGTATAAAAGCCAACAGATAATATTAGATCAATTTCATGAAATATATACATAAAATACTTAGTTTGTAGAAAAAACTATGGGTTCACGTGCACGTAAAAGCAATATTTTAAAAGGCGTAGGCGTAAGGAAAAACGTTTTACATATGCCTCAGCGAGGCGTAAGTCCCATATGTATTTAATTTTTAATATTTTATAAAATAATATAATGACTAGTAAATATTTATAAACATGTAAAATTGCTTAAACATTGAAGAAAACTATAAACATGTGATATATATATATATATATATATATATGTGTGTGTGTGTGTGTGCGCGCGCGCGCGCGCGCGCGTGTTCCATCCCCACAAAAAAATAGTCAAAACAATCTATTATACGCTACTTACAAGCACAAGTAACTTGAGTCTAAAAGAAAAAAAGTTTTATACATGGAGGAACAAAAATGATGATTAACCTGCAATTTGAACTTTGAACTTGCTACTACGAAGGAGAATGAAGTTCTCTTTGTTTGTAAAAAAAATAAATATTCGTTACTTTTGGGAGATATTAGCAGACAAGATAAAGAATTAGGAAAGACAATGAATTAGGGCTTCAATCAATAAAAAAAGGTCTTGACTTTTAAATTTAATACTTTTGAGTTCCTTTTTAAATCTTTTGAGTAATTACCAAACTGACTTTTGAGAATTTGGGTATTATATGAAAGATTTCTTCAACAAATTTTGTTTCAATTTGAAAAAGTCTCTCGGACTTACTTTTCACTAAAAAAAAGCGCCTCAAACGCCCGGGCGTAGGGGCGTACGCCTAGAACGCCCGGGCGTAGGGGCATACGCCTCTTGAAACTTTCGTCCCCACACTATCGCCCCGGGGCATTTTTGGTACGCCCCGCCCCGGGCTCGCCCATAAACGACGTTTAAAACACCGCATAAAAAGCAGCTTAAATGCGCCACTGTCTGCAGTGATGTATTTTTACCACATAATAAAGTCACAGGAGCAATCAAAAGTTTTGGTACAATCATATGAAACTATGAATAGTTAGGCAACGTTGTTAAATGTTCTTCCTTTTTATGTTGAATAAGTTCTTTTTTCTTTTAACTTTGATAATTTCTTAATGCTTACCCCCACGCATTACATATATAAGTTTGTGCGAAGAATATTGGGATTTTAGCAATCAAAAGGTAAAACATGATACTGTAAATGGGACAAAAGAAGTGTTAATTTTCCACTTTTGGCACTTATCCCGTTCTTCTTCATCATTTTTTTTTGCCCTTTTGGTTAATTATTATGCTTTCGTATGCTGATCAAGATTGTCGCCAGCATTTTAATGTATATTATTTGCCATTTTGTTGTTGTAATCCATCATATATCATATACTAATTGCTAATCCAATCTGCGTGGTGCATAAAATAATTTTTTTGTCGAAGTGATAAGCTTGATAATTGCATGTTATATGTTTGACTAAAAAGTATAATTTTCGGTTAAAATTATTGTATTTATATAATGAAGGGTTAAACCTAGTTAATGATAATATCTCTAAATGCGGATCCTGAAAGTGTGGATAATGTGGGACAGATCTAGTGGGAGATTGACAAAAACAAGCATTAAATATTCCAAAAAGTAAGAGCAATAATGGATGAGTAACTAGCAATAAATGTCATTTAAGTAAATAGGATGGGTGATTCATCCAATGAAGAATGAACTAGATGATTGTTCCTCCTCACAATGATGAGTGACAGATGAATTATAGAATGTTCGAACTATTCTCGCATCTGGTGGAAAAGTATGGAATAAGAAGAGCGACTTGATGAGAGGATTGGGGAGTTGGAGAAAGACAGCTCCCTCCTTCAGGACCAGGTAGCCGCCTTAGAGACCGAGAAGACTCAAATGCTTGTGCGGTCGTCATCTTCTCATACTTCAAATTTCCCAAACGTTCCCCGGGGCATGTACGAGGAATGGATTCACGCTGAGGCCCAGTTGGACGTGTTCCGAGATTTGCATGCGGCGGGGTCTGTTCCTGGGGACGCCCTTGAAGATGCTCGTGTTAAGGCCCGTGAAGCTCGAATTGCTTGTGGATATGATCATGCTACGCCAGAGGCCTGTGACGATGAGAGAGACGCGGATGTGGATCAGATTGAAGAGGACGCCTGGTACGAGGACGCGTACCCTGAGGGCGATTGTGATGTTGAGGGGGCAACTGGTCAAGCCGATGACACCGATGGTCCTGGTGGTGACCAATAGTTTTTTTTTTTTTCCTTCATTTATTTTGCTGTAAACTTGTGCGTTTTTTGTAGGAGTCTTTACAAGCCTTTGTAAAAATATTCTAAGTATGAAATGCCGACTTTGTTACTCGTACCTGACTCCTTTTCTCTCATTTGCGCTTGTATGATTTTTGATTTTCTTAGCCGCAATCATTTAGCTTGAATAAAGTTGAACACATCCTAAGTTTAGTTACGGCCGAGGATCAGCAGGTGTTAGTTCAAACGGGGTCGAACCAAAACCTAAGTTTGATTATGGCCGGGGGCCAGTAGATGTTAGTTCGAACGAGGTCGAACATGTCCTATATTTAATTATGGTTGAGGGCTTGTTAAGTTAGGTGTTAATTCGAATGAGGTCGAATATAACCTATATTTAATTTTATGGTCGAGGGCCAGTTAGGTATTAATTCGAGTGAGGTCGAATATAGCCTATGTTGAGTTATGGACGAGGGCCAGTTAGGTGTTAATTCGAGTGAGGTCGAATATAACCTATGTTGAGTTGTGCTCGAGGGCTAGTTAGATGTTAATTCGAGCGAGGTCGAATATAACCTATGTTTAGAAAGATATGCCTCTAGGTGCGGCATTTGTCGACGTTGTGAACTTTAAGGCAACATTGCCTTGGTTGTATATTCGGACAAATAGAAATAAACCTCATGTATTTGTGCTTTGTTCATACATTTGGAGAAATTTACATCTTTTTTCGGGCGTTGGCTGGCGTTCCAGTCCCATTCCCAGTTTATCTAGTCCCTTCATTGGTCGACCCAGAGAAGACTTGAGAGGTTGAGCAATGAACTAGTCGTCCTGTTGTAAGGCCCCATAAATTTTTTACCTAAAACTCGAGGTCTCATGGTGCCGAGGTTGGCTAATATGATCAAGGATTGTAGAATGCACTAAATTGTTAATGAAAAAGAGTTTACCGAAGTTTGACTTTTGTGCAAAATTAAAAGTCATTCCGGATTGATGTGATACGTTTCGGCGCAGATTATAGAATTTGGAAAATTCATAAACTCATAATTCGATTTGAGGCGGGATTTGTAATTTCGGCGTTGTTTGACGTGGTTTGAGGCCGCGACAAAGTCATATTATAGTTTAAGGCATGTTGGTATATTTGGTTAAGGTCCCGAGGGCCTCGGGTGAGTTTCGGATGGGGTTCAGATCGATTTTAGCTTTGTTGAAGTTGATGGTGCACTTTGGACACGGTTGCCCCAACCGTTGGACACGGTTCAAGAGCTGAAGGAATGAAGGTTCTGAGATTCATTACGGTTCAGCGCATCTCACGGTTGACCTCAAGGTTGGAACTTTGGACCCATTTTAAGCCCATTTCGGGGTTCATTTTCCCATTTCATTTGGACGAATTGTGGAGCTTTTCTCCACTCTCTCAAGACCACTAACTCCCATCTTCTTCAAGGTAAGCAATTCCCATTATCTCGGTGTGAAATTCCATCATTTCTACACTAGTATTGATGAAATCTACACATAAAATACTTAGATCTTCAAGAAATTTTTTCAAGAACTCAAATGAGGGTTTTGCAAAATTTCTTCCAAAAGGTAATCCTACACCCTTAGACTTACATGTATGGATATATTATGGGGATATGAGTATGAATTAAGTATTGGAACTTATGGTATGGTGATTGAAAATCATAAGTTCCCAATTTAAATGTATAATCATTGTAGAGATTGAAAGGCGATTATTTGATGGAATTTTGCTGGTTGGGTGTGGATGGATACGGTCGTGTATATGATTTTGGAAGTTATGAATTGTTTAAGAATGATGGTGGATAAATTGTTGGTAAATAGTAGTAGTTGATAGAATGAGCAAAAGAGACGTATAGATTCATGCCTACTAGGTATTTGATAAAATGCCTAAATAGCCTAAATTATGGAATTTGTTACTAATATTGGTCCAATTGGATATTGTTATTATAGATTGAAGTGGCTTAGTATAGTGGATCGTTGTAGTATTATTAAGGGACGAATTTGAGGTATGTTAGCTAAACTTTCTCTTTTAGAAATCAATTCCATGATGTTCCCGTAAGTTTCAAGTATTGTTGGCTCAAGTTCCTAATTTCCATGTTTCGAGATGTTCCTAATAAATTCGATTATCTCGAGTAAGCAAAGTGTCGAAATATGTAGGTATTCAAAATGTGTTCCTATCTCATTATGTTATCCTTCGGGAATGTGTCCAAGAATGATATGTGTATTAAAATGTTATGGCATTGAGTCGTATTTCAAATAAAAGTTATGATGCCAAATTGTGGGGGAAAAACTCCATGTTCTTAAGGCTCTTAATTTCTCATAAGTGTACCTAAGTCTTGATTGTAAATGCCTTGTTGTTAATAATATATAAAGATTCTCGAAAGTGAAATAAGTGAATTGGGGATATAAAGTGTGGCCAATGTGCCAAGAGTAAAAGTTATACTTTTGGCCAATGGTGCCAATAAAATGAAATGATATGAGAAAGATTATGAAATGACCTTTGATTCAACTGTTCCAAAATTGACTTCGAAAATAGAATTGTCTAAACGCTTATGAACTCAAGTGATGCCCATATGTGGTTGTTTTAATTAATGTTATGCTTTGTAAGTAGTTTCAATGTGTTTTGCGTTCTTACATATTCTTGAGTGAAAATTGTGTATTGCCATTTTTGTGGAAAAGTGTTTCAAGAATAAATGATGTGTTACTCATTTTTGATTAACTTGTGCTTCGATTGCCAACCATTTTACTCCATTTCTTGGAAAGAAATCCATTGGGTTTAAAGTCTTCATTACTAATGAACTTAAAGTTGTGATTTTTGGAATATTATATATGTTGATATTTATGATAATGATACATGAGAGGGATAAAATGAAAGTGTGGAATATCAAATACGGCCACCGTGCCTTGAATGATTGTGATGACCCGATATGTCATCTTTAAATTTAATAATTAATTATGTATTTTTAAGTCTAAAAAAGTACTGTTTATTTTTCCTCGACTTGCATGCGCAGTCCGTATAATTTTCCGTAAAGTTTTTATATGAAAAATTAATTAAAATATGAAATAGAGCTTTAAAACTCAACTGAGATGATTTCGGTCAACATTTTTAGCAAACGGACCCGGATTAGAGTTTTGACAGTTCCAGTAGGTATGTATTTTGATTTGGTACTTGGGCGTATACTCGGAATTGAATTCCGAGGTCCCTATCTCAAGTTATGGCCATTTAACGGAAACTAGAAATTTAAAGGCTAAAGATTTCCAAAGTTTGACCATGGATTTGATTTTTTGATATCGGGGTCAGAATCCGATTCTGGAAATTTGAATAGGTATGTTATGTCATTTATGATTTGTGCGCCAAATTTGAAGGCATTCCGGATTCGTTTAATATGGTTTGGCTTGAGTTTTGCAAAGTGAAAAGTTTGAAAAATCAAAAGTCGAATCAAGGTGTAAATTGTAATTTTGATGTTGTTTGACGTGATTTGAAATCCTGAGTTAGTCCGCATTATATTACGGGACTTGTTGGAATATTCAGACGAGGTCCCGAGGTGCTCGAATGAGTTTCAGATGATTTTCGGACCATTTTTATTCAAGAAAACAAGCCTGGTTCTCGTGTGTCGCACCTGCAATTTTGGACACAGGTGCGAGGCCGCTTCTGCGACGTGGACACTGGTCACCTCTTGACCGCTTTTGCGGTGCATTTCGCGAAGGAGCGATGCCATTTTTGCGGCTTCTTTTGCGCTTCTGCGACCTGAAGGTCCGCAGATGCGATCCTCTGTTAGGCAACCCTGTTCCGTAAATGCGAGCTTTGTCTCGCAAATGCGAGTCTACAGATGCGAAAATGCTGGACAGAATCCATAAAATCAGAAGTTAGCCAGTTTTACTCATTTTTGAGTTTTGAGTCTCGGATTTAAGCGATTCCAAAGGGATTTGTTTAACTATTTCGACTTGGGTAAGTATTCTATATCCGAAAGTGATTACATTTCATAAATCCATGTCAATATTCATCGTTTATTTTGGATTTAGATGGAAGAAATTGGGATTTTTATAAAATCTTTCAAAAATATTAAATGAAGATTTGAAAGCCAATCCGATGTCGGAATTCAATAATTTTTGTATGGTTGAACTCGTATCGGAACGGGTGTTCGGTTTTCGTAAATGTTTCTAGGATTCTAGATGTGGGTCCCACTATTGATTTTTAAATTAAATTTTGGATTTTAATCCAAAAAATTAGTAAATTCATATAGAATCAATTCCTACGATTTGTATTGAGTATATTTGATTGTTTATGACTAGATTTAAGGATTTTGGACACGAATTCGCAAGGCAAGGGTTTATTGAAATCTTGAATTGGTTGCAAAGCGAGGTAAGTGTCGTGGTTAACCTTTACTTGAGGAAATATAATTTATTTGTCTATTTGCTACGTGATTTAATATGCGGGTGCAATGTATATGTGAGGTGACGAGTACTTATGTGTTATGGTTGAGTCAAAGCATGCTGGAGGAATTTATTTTATTTTTAATAATTGCTTATTTAATTAAGATATTATTGCTTAATTTCATTATTGATATTTGATCATTATTCATGAATTTTTTTTTCTGATTTAATTATTGTTGGATATGGTGAGAAAGAGTGTAAAAGCACGAATGGTGATGCCATATCATTTTTATTATTTATACTATCATTGTCATTGTGAGAAAGAGTGTAAAAGCACGAAGGGTGTTGCCGTGTCATTTTTGAGTGTAAAAGCACGAAGGGTGATGCCGTGCCATTTTCAAAAGAGAGTTAAAGCACGAAGGGTGATGCAGTGCCAAAAGAGAGTTAAAGCACGAAGGGTGATGCCGTGCCAATTATTACTATTTATTTATCAAATATTATGGAAGGAATGAGAGTAAAAGCACGAAGAGTGGTGTCGTGCCATTTTCATGTTATCAGTTGCTCATTTTATTGTTGAGGAATTAATTGGCTGCTAAGTGATACTTCTCCTGCTGAAATTATTATATCATCCCCCTTCGCATATTCCCTCCCAAATTTATAAAGTATTATTTATTGTATTATTTCTTCGTATTTGTATATACTTGTACAGGTTGTTTACGTATGTGTTCTGTCATAGCCTCGTCACTACTTCATCGAGGTTAGGCTAGACACTTATGGAGTACATGGGGTTAGTTGTACTCATACTATACTATGCACTTCTTGTGCAAATTTTGGAGTTGGTCCCAGCGGCCTACCATAGACTTGCTCGGATTTAGCTACCCACAGAAGACTTGAGGTATAACTGCACAACGTCCGCAATTCTGAAGTCCCCTTCTATCTTATCTTAGTTGCGTATTATCTTTCAAACAGCTTGAATTTTATTCAGATCTTTATTTGTATTATTCTAGTAGCTCGTGTACTTGTCACACCAGTTTCAGGGATGTATTTGGATGATCCATTTGTTATGGTCTTCCGCACTTTATTTCAGTAATTAACTTCTGCTTAAATTGATTTATTCAAAAATAGTTAAGATTTTTCTAACGTTGGCTTGCCTAGCAAGTGAAATGTTAGGCGCTATCACGATCCCGAATGTGGGAATTTCGTGTCGTGACAAGTTGGTATTAGAGCACTAGGTTATTTAGGTCTCACGAGTCACGAGCAAGCTTAGTAGAGTTTGAAGGATCGGTACGGAGACGTCTGTACTTATCTTTCAGAGGTTATGAAGTTTAGGAACAATTTCACTTCTTTCTTATTATGTCGTGCGATTTTATTCTATCATCGATGATTGAACCATTCTATTCTTATTCTCTCGCAAATGGTGAGAACACGTAATACATCTACCGATGGACAGGGACCAGATCCCCCGGTGGCAACTATGACCAGGGATAGAGGTCGAGGCCGAGGTCGCGCTAGAGGCCGAGGCCGATGTAGAGGCAGAGGCGAAGGTAGAGGTAGAGGTTGACCTAGGAGCAGTTCTCACGACTATTTCTAGAGAAGTTCCTTCCTATCACATTGAGAGAGGATTACCGCAGGCAATTTGAGCGTCTACAGTAGGGCAGTATGACTGTTACTCAGTATGAGACCCGTTTTATGGATTTAGCCTGTTATGCTCTCCTTTTACTTCCTACTGAGGGAGAGAGAGTGAGAAGGTTTATTGAGGGACTAACTTACCTTATCAGGTTTCAGATGGCCAAGGAGACCGTAAGTGAGATTTTCTTTCAGGTGGCTGCTAATATAGCGAGGAGTATCGAGATGGTGTCTTGCACAAGAGAGAGGGCAGGGTTCTGATAAGAGGCCTTGTCATTTCGGTGGGTTTAGTGGTGCCTCGTCTGGAAGCAGGGGTAATTTTGGTAGAGGCCATCCTCCTAGGCCGTTTCATTCAGCGCTCCAAACATCGCACAGTGCTTCAGGTGGTCACGACCTCATGTGTCTCATTCCGACCAGTCCACATGTGCGAAAATATAGTTCGCAGGTGCGAAAATGATGGACAGAACCCATAAAATTGGAAGTTAGCCATTTTTACTCATTTTTGAGTTTTGAGCCTCGGATTTAGGCGATTCCAAAGGAATTTTTTTCACGATTTCAACTTGGATAAGTATTCTATATCCTAATGTGATTACATTTCAGAAATCCATGTCAATATTCATCGTTTATTTCGGATTTAGATAGAAGAAATTGGATTTATATAAAATCTTCCAAAAATGTAAAATGAAGATTTGAAAGCCAATATGATGTCGGGATTCAATAATTTTTGTATGGTTGAACTTGTATCGGAACGGATATTCGGTTTTCGTGAGTTTTTCGGGATTCGAGATGTGGGTCCCACTGTTGAGTTTTAAAATAAATTTCGGATTTTAATCTGAAAAATTAGTAAATTCATATGGAATCAATTCCTACGATTTGTATTGAGTATATTGAATTGTTTATGACTAGATTTTAGGATTTCGGACACGAATTCGCGAGGCAAAGGTTCATTGAAATCTTGAGTTGGTTGAAAAGCGAGGCAAGTGTCGTGGTTAACCTTGACTTGAGGGAGTAGGATTTATTTGTCTATTTGTTACGTGATTTAATGTGCGGGTACAACGTATATGTGAGGTGACGAGTAGTTATGCGTTGTAATTGAGTCAAAGCATGCTGGAGGAATTTATTTCATTTCTAATAATTGCTTATTTAATTAAGATATTCTTGCTTAAGTTTATTATTGATTATTTGATCATTATTCATGAAAATTTTATTGATTTAAATATTGTTGAATATGGCGAGAAAGAGTGTAAAAACACGAATGGTGATGCCATGCCATTTTTATTATTTATACTATCATTGTCATGGTGAGAAATAGTGTAAAAGCACGAAGGGTGTTGCCGTTTCATTTTTGAGTGTAAAAGCACGAAGGGTGATGCCGTGCCATTTCCAAAAGAGAGTTAAAGCACGAAGGGTGATGCAGTTCCAAAAGAGAGTTAAAGCACGAAGGGTGATGCCGTGCCAATTATTATTATTTATTTATCAAATTATGGGAGGAATGAGAGTAAAAGCACGAGGGGTGGTGTCGTGCCATTTTCATGTTATCAGTTGCTCATTTTATTGTTGAGGAATTAATTGGCCGCTAAGTGATACTTCTCATGCTGAAACTATTATATCATCCCCATTTCTATGTTTCTTCCAAAATTTATAGAGTGTTATTTATTGTATTATTTGTGAGACCCCAGGTGTTTCTCTCTTCTCTTACGTAATACACGTAACGTGGCGTGGTTATATTAGGTATATATGATTGGGTATAATACATTGGGAGAATAAGACTGAAAATGTATGGTAATATCAAGGAACTAAACAAAAGCTTTAAGTCAAAGGAATCCCTTAAACAAAGGTTCATGGTTAAAGAAATGGCTCGGGTTGCACCCCGCGCGTTCGGAAGGTTTAAGTTAACTTGTACCTGTGGGATAAGACTAAGAGTGTATAATATGCTAAGAATAATGTGTTATGAGGTATTATAATATCACACTGGTCACATGTTAAGTTTTGGAGTCAAGCAAGTTGCGAAATAAAGGTCGGCAAAAGTTATCGTAAATTTCTCTAATAAATTTTCTAAACTTTGGGTCAAATATATCAGATCATTTCTCCCAATATATAAAGAGTTATGGGACCCACAACCTACCAAATCGAAGGTCTATGAGTCTAGTTTGCAACCAAAGACATTTCACATCAAACCAACATTGGAGTAAAAAGTTATGACTGTTTTACCGCGGACTGTCCGGGCTGAAATCGGATCGCGAACCGGGTCGGGTCAAACAAGTGGTGTAAGTCGGAAAATCCGACTTTTAAGACCCCAAAACATTTCATCTTCATTCCAAAATAGTGAGAAAGCTTAATAGAGGGTTTCATGGTGTTCTTGGGTGATTAAAGTGCGTTTTAAATGATTTCTATCGTTAAAGTTTGCCCCCGTGCCTAGAAGTGCAATCTCTACGCTTTGCAATCGTTTTCCCCTTCTATTAGCTGTATTTGGAGCTATTTTTGGAAGATAGAAAATTGTTGTTCTTGCTGGTTCTTTAGGATTTATACTTGGTTTGCCAAGGTAATCATCTTTGGACTCTTTTATGATCGTTTTTACAAAGTTCTACGGGCGTTTCGTCAAGTTAGGGTCATATGGCAAATCTGACGATTTAAACTCATTTATGAACTATTTATAAGTGTGTATAAGCTGCATATATATAGTGGTTTCGAAGCTTAGGACGTAAGGAACAACTTTCGTGAAGGAACTAAGGCATTCAGATGTTCGTTGGAGAGGTATGTTAAGGCTAAGCTTTGTCCTTCCTTTTAGCACGAATTTTGGGAAATTCCTAAGACGCCAAATGTGATATTTTACTATTCTGTTACTAGAAAGACCTTCTGTGAAAGGCATTGGTATCGTAGCTGAAGTATTTTCATGATGCTATTAGGTTGATATTCCACTCGTTCGGTTAAAAAGGGTATTCGACATCTATATATGTCATTTTGTCGGCTTTCTTAAATATTTGTCCATATATATATGAATTCTTATTCGTCTTTGGGTTGTGTGACTTAAAAATAAAGGCATTTAGTATTTGCAATCAGTCCTTCTTCCTTGTTAAAGTGTATTTTAAAATCTCTAAAGTGACACGTCGATTTCAAAATTCTCAAATATAATTTTTATGTTTAAACTACTAAAACATTTGATTTTTTTGAAATACTTTCTTTTACTAATTATCAAGAAATCAGGTATAAGGACTAAGTGAAGCACCTTAAGCTTTTTATGAATATATTCAGAGTTAAGTTATCTTTCTAAAAGTCGAGTTAAGTTTTCAAACTTATAAAAAAAAGATATGAGGTTCCACGAGACATTTGTATGCGATACGAAGGTGATTATGAGATTATGAGAATAAGAGTACTAATAAGCCAAGGTTGGCTAAGTTCTTGTTATGGCCTATTATGTGCATTCAAAGTTCATATCATACATGACATATTATGCATGGATTCGAGCTATAATCGGAGGTAAGGGGCCTATTTGCCCGAAAGACTATATATATTGTACAGATGGCCACAGGTTGGCAATATGATACCGGTTAGCTACCGGGAGAGACCGCCATTGCTAGCATTTGGTTGGGTATGTCATGCATTTACATCAATATATATGTATTCACGACATACGATTACACGAGCATACCATGCATATTTTATTACTATGAGGTCGGATGTCGGTCATGGAGGCTATCAGAATTTCAGTGTTAGGTGGTATCTTTATTACCTTTTTATATCAGCTATGTATGATTCTACTTTCTGCCTTACATACCAGTACATTTTTATTCGTACTGATGTCCCGTTGCCTGGGGACACTGCATTTTTGTTTCGTGCGTGCAGGTCCAGGTAGGGACTCTGATCGACCCATCCGCTAGGATTTCGGGGTTCAGCTGTGAGTTGGTACGCTCCACCTCTTCCTGGAGTTTTCATAGGATGGTTACTTTTGTTGTACAGTTTGGGTATAGTTGGGGCCTTATCCCGACAGTGCTTATGACACTCTTAGAGGCTATTGTGGACACAATATTCTGGGTTTCTTTTTGCTGCTTTCAGTCTCCAGCCCATAGGCTTGGCATGTATATATAGGTGTGTAGGCATGTATGTCTTTAGTCGCGGCCTAGTCGGCCAGCTAGTATTTTATTATTTTGGCTTGTCTACCTATGTTTATATGGCTTATTTTTGTTCATGTCATAACCTTACGGTCCAGGCTTAGTATTTCAGATGTTGTGCTGCCCGATCTGTTGGGCCCCCAGTCTAGTTAGCTAGTATGCTTAGTGGCTAACTCGATCGAATACAGTATCGAGTGCCAATCGTGCCTCCCCTAGTTTGGGGTGTGACAAACTTGGTATCGGAGTAGGTCGTATCCCAGGGAGTCCACAAGCCGTGTCTAGTAGAGTCTTGCTTATGGGTGTATTGTGCACCACGCTTATAATCAGGAGGCTATGAGGCATTTAGGAATGGTTACATTTCTTTCAATTAATAGATCGTGCTATAGAGCGAAGTTATAAGAACATATGAAATCTAAATCGTGCTTTGTGTTTTCTATCTAACAGGCTACTTACGCTCAGGAGATGGCACATCGAGAGATAGGTATGGATCCGGTAGAAGGTACCAGTCGTTCCCCACCGGGTCAGAGGGATAGATTTCCCTTAGAGGCTCACAGTGAGTCTCCAGTACCCCTAGTTTTAGCTTCCCCAACACTTGTTGGAGCCCAGGGAGATGCAGTACCCCCAGCCTCACCAGTTCCATTGGTACCTGAGGCAGCTAGAGACACAGGACCTCCAGCACCTATTGTTCCCCCATCAGAGACTGGGGAGCAGGGGATGAGGGAGGCTGTTCAGTTGCTGACTAGGATGGTTTCTATTCATGAGCGACAGCTAGAGTCAGGAGCAGATGCCCGGAGAGATCGGATAGGAAGCTCGACGGTACGAGAGTTTCTTCACTTGGCCCCTCCATTATTTACAGGATCCAGTTCCACTGAGGATCCCCAGGACTTCATAGACCATATGTATAGAGTATTGAGGGTGATGCATGCCTCCGTCACCGAGGCTGTGGAGTTGGCTTCTTTTCGACTACGTGATGTAGCCGTCCTATGGTATGAGGCATGGGAGAGATCTAGAGGACCTGATGCTCCGCCAGCAGAGTAGGAGGACTTCTCTGAGGCTTTTTTAGCCCATTATTTGCCACGGGAGGTTTGGGAGGCCCGCCTTGACCAGTTTCTTAGCCTAAAGTAGGGGGATATGAGTGTGAGGGATTATAGCCATAAGTTTAATTCTTTGGCAAGGTATGCACCAGATATAGTACGTACCATGAGGGCTAGAGTTCATCATTATGTGGATGGTTTGGGGGATCATATGATTAGAGACTGTAGGGTTGCATCCCTATCGGATGATGTAGATATTTCCCGCATACAGGCTTTCGCTCAGACTACAGAGAACCTTTCCCGTCGGATTCGTGATACTCGCAGGGATAGGGAGCAAAGTAAGAGGGCTCGTACTATGGGGTCTTATAGGGAGCCATGAGTTGATTTTAGGCCCCCACTCTATCGATATCCACCTCGGTCAGTAGGTAGTTTCCCACTACAGATGCAGGGCCAGCCGTTTGATCGTTATATTCAGTCAGGACCGGGGCAGAGCTCAAGCCAGCCTGAGGGCCGTCGACAGGAGCGTTCTACACAGATGAGACAACTTACTCCTCCATGTACTCAGTGCGGTAAGCTGCACACCAGGCAATGTAGACAGGGTTCGAGTGCATGTTTTCATTGTGGGCAAACAGGACATTATATTAGCCGGTGCCCGGGGTTAGGCAGAGGTACACTAGCTCAGCCTTCAGGATTCATAGCAGCCTCTTCGCCCTCAATCCGTGCTCCCCGACCAGGTCCACAGTCTACTCAGGGTCGTGGTAGGGGGAAAGGTGGAGGAGACACCTCAGGTTCTAGTGATGGCCAGAACCGCTTTTATGCACTCACAGGCCGACAGGATTCAGAGGCATCCCCAGATGTTATCACAGGTATATTGACAATACATTCTTATGCCATTTATGCATTGACGGATCCCGGCTCTACATTTTCATATATTACTCCATTTATTGCTGGTAAGCTTGACATGAGATCTGAGTTATTGCCATAGCTAGTTGGCGACTCTATTGTAGCTAATCATGTCTATCTAGATTGTACAGTGTTAATTAATGTTCGTCCAACCTCTGTTGATTTAGTTGAATTGGTTTTGTTAGACTTCGATGTCATTATGGGTATGGATTGGTTGGCAGCTTGTTATGCTAATATTGATTGTCGTGCAAAGTTGGTCCGATTTCATTTTCCTGGTGAGCCTGTCCTTGAATGGAAAGGTAAGGCGGCCACGCCCAAGGGTAAGTTTATTTCATACCTTAGGGCTCGGAAGTTTATTGCTAAAGGTTGTATATACCATCTGGTTCATGTTAGGGATATAGATAAGGAGCCAGCGACTCTTCAGTCGGTTCCTATTGTGAATGAATTCCCGACGGTATTCCCTGACGAGCTTCCAGGAATTCCCCCGAAAGGGAAATCGATTTCGCTATAGATTTGCTTCCTGATGCGCAGCCTATATCCATTCCTCCCTATAGAATGGCTCCTGCAGAGCTAAGGGAATTGAAGGAACAACTGAAAAACTTGCTCGATAAAGGCTTTATTAGGCCAAGTACATCCCCATGGGGTGCTCCGGTGCTCTTTGTTCGAAAGAAAGATGGGTCCTTGCGGATGTGCATTGACTACAGGCAACTAAATAAAGTCACTATCAAGAATAAGTATCCTCTTCCATGGATTGATGACTTGTTCGACCAGTTACAAGGTGCCAAATGCTTTTCGAAGATCGACTTGCGATCCGGTTATCATCAGCTACGAGTCAAGGATATTGATATCCCAAAACAGCATTTAGGACGAGGTATGGCCATTTTGAATTCCTTGTCATGTCTTTCGGGCTTACAAATGCCCCATCAGCCTTACGGATCTTATGAACCGGGTATTCAAACCATTCTTGGATGAATTTGTGATTGTGTTTATTGACGACATCCTGATATATTCACGATCGGAAGCCGAGCATGCGGACCACTTGCGAGCTGTATTGCAGACTCTCCAGGACTACAAGTTATATGCTAAATTCTCTAAATGTAAATTTTGGCTAACTTCTGTAGCTTTTCTTGGTCATGTTATTACCGGCGATGGTATCAAGGTTGATGGCCAAAAGATTGAAGCTGTGATGACTTGGCCGAGGCCCTTGAATCCGACAGAGGTTCGTAGCTTTTTAGGCTTGGCATGGTATTACCGAAGGTTTGTGGAGGGATTTTCCTCTATCTCTGCACCATTGACGAAACTGACACATAATGGAGCTAAGTTTCAGTGGACTGAGGCATGTGAACAAAGTTTTCAGGAACTAAAGAAAAGGATTACTACGGCACCTGTCTTGACTCTTCCGGATGGAACCGAGGGTTATGTTGTATATTGTGATGCCTCGAGAATTGGCCTAGGTTATGTTCTTATGCAGCATGATAAGGTTATCGCGTACGGCTCCAGACAGTTGCGAAAACATGAACAGAACTATCCTACGCACGATCTTGAGTTAGCCGCAGTTGTATTTGCCCTAAAGATTTGGCGGCATTATCTATATGGGGTTCATATTGATGTTTTCACCGACCACCAGAGCCTTCAGTATTTATTTAAACAGAGGGAGCTGAACCTACGACAAAGAAGATGGCTAGAATTACTAATGGACTATGATGTTGATATTTTATATCATCCCGGCAAAGCTAATATTGTTGCTGATGCCCTTAGCCGGAAGTATATGGGCAGTCTAAGCTATGTTGAAGCTGATAAGGTCAAGATGACCAAATATCTATGCCAGCTAGCTAGCTTGCAGGTGCGTTTGGTAGATGCAGAGGGTGGACGTATTCTCGTTCAGAATACGGCAAAATCTTCTTTTGTTACTGAAGTGAAAGAGCGACAACACGAGGATCCTGAGCTTATAAAACTGAGGGAAAGTATTCCACAGCAGCGACAACCTTTATTTGAGCTATCTGGAGATGGAGTCCTTAGATACCAGGGGCGCTTATGTGTACTGTCAGTAGGAGAGCTCCGTGCCAAGATTCTTTCGGAGGCCCATTATTCTAGATATGCAGTTCATCCCAGAGCAACAAAGATGTATCGGGACCTTCGACAGATCTATTGGTGGAATGGAATGAAAAAAGATATCGCGGAGATGGTAACCCAATGTCCCAATTGCCAGCAAGTTAAAGCCGAACATCAGAGGCCTGGAGGCCTAACTTAGTGTATTGAGCTTCCATTATGAAAATGGGACATGATAAATATGGACTTCATCACTGGTTTTCCTCGCACTCCACGGAGGTATGATTCTATTTGGGTAATTATTGATAGGCTTACAAAATCTGCTTATTTCCTGCCAGTCAGGACGACATATTCAGCCGAGGATTATGCCAAGCTTTACATTCGAGAGATTGTTCGCCTTCACGGAGTGCCATTATCTATTATCTCTGATCGAGGGGCTCAATTTACAACATATTTTTGGAAATGTTTTCAGAAGGGTCTAGGCACGCAGGTAAATCTTAGCACCGCTTTTCATCCGCAAACTGATGGACAGGCAGAGCGTACTATTCAGACAGTTGAGGATATGTTACGTGCCTGCGTGCTAGATTTTAAAGGAAGTTGGGATGATCATCTACCTCTTATTGAGTTCGCTTATAATAACAGCTTCCAAGCTAGTATTCAGATGGCTCCTTACGAAGCACTATACGGGCGGAAGTGTAGGTCACCGATCGGTTGGTTCGAGGTCTGGGAAGCAGAGTTGCTAGGTCCTAACTTAGTCCAGCAAGCAATGGAAAAGGTAAAACTTATTAGAGACCGGCTGCGTACAGCACAAAGTCGGCAAAAGTCTTATGCAGATGTTCGACGACGAGACTTAGAGTTTGATGTAGAAGATTGGGTTTTCCTGAAAGTATCGCCTATGAAGGGCGTCATGCGATTTGGAAAGAAGGGGAAGCTCAGCCCCAGGTATGTTGGACCGTATAAGATTATTCAGAGGATTGGTAGGGTGGCGTACGAGCTTGATTTGCCTTTAGAATTGGAAGCAGTCCATCCTGTGTTTCATGTATCTATGTTGCGGAAGTGCATTGGAGATCCTTCACGTATTACGCCCATTGAGGATATTCACATTGCTGAAGACTTATCTTATGTAGAGGTACCAGTAGTTATTTTAGATCGGCAGGTAAGGAAGCTTTGAACTAAAGAAGTGGCTTCCGTGAAAGTGTTATGGCGAAATAAAAACATCGAGGAAATGACCTGGGAAGCTGAGGAGGAAATGAGGAAGAAGTACCCCCACCTATTTACGACTTAAGCTATACGAAGCCTAGTAGTTGGAATCTTCAGAATTTGATTTATGCTTTGCAAATGTAACAAATATAGCCTCGCAAATAACGTATTAGCGGACAAGAAATGAAACCAAGGAATTGACTTGACCCATTCGCGGACGAATGTTCTTAAGGGGAGAGACTGTGAGACCCCAGGTGTTTCTCTCTTCTCTTACGTAATATACGTAACGTGGCGTGGTTATATTAGGTATATATGATTGGGTATAGCACATTGGGAGAATAAGACTGAAAATGTGTGGTAATATCAAGGAACTAAACTAAAGCTTTAAGTCAAAGGAATCCCTTAAACAAAGGTTCATGGTTAAAGAAATGGCTCGGGTAGCACCCCGCGCGTTCGGAAGGTTTAAGTTAACTTGCACCTGTGGGATAAGACTAAGAGTGTATAATATGCTAAGAATAATGCGTTATGAGATATTATAATATCACACTGGTCACATGTTAAGTTTTGGAGTCAAGCAAGTTGCGAAATAAAGGTCGGCAAAAGTTATCGTAAATTTCTCTAATAAATTTTCTAAACTTTGGGTCAAATGTATCAGATCATTTCTCCCAATATATAAAGATTTATGGGACCCACAACCTACCAAATCGAAGGTCTACGAGTCTAGTTTGCAACCAAAGAAATTTAACATCAAACCAACATTGGAGTAAAATGTTATGACTGTTTTACCGCGGACTGTCCGGGCTGAAATCGGGTCGCGAACCGGGTCGGGTCAAACAAGTGGTATAAGTCGGAAAATCCGACTTTTAAGGCCCCAAAACATTTCATCTTCGTCCTAAATTAGTGAGAAAGCTTAATAGAGGGTTTCATGGTGTTCTTGAGTGATTAAGATGCATTTTTAACGATTTCTATCGTTTAAGTTTGCCTCCGTGCCTAGAAGCGCAATCTCTACGCTTTGCAATCGTTTTCCCCTTCTATTAGCTGTGTTTGGAGCTATTTTTGGAAGATAGGAAATTGTTGTTCTTGCTGGTTCTTCAGGATTTATACTTAGTTTGCCAAGGTAATCATCTTTGGACTCTTTTATGATCGTTTTTACAAAGTTCTACGGGCGTTTCGTCAAGTTAGGGTCATATGGCAAATCTGACAATTTAAACTCATTTATGAACTATTTATAAGTGTGTATAAGCTGCATATATATAGTGGTTTCGAAGCTTAGTACGTAAGGAACAACTTTCGTGAAGGAACTAAGGCATTCAGACGTTCGTTGGAGAGGTATGTTAAGGCTAAGCTTTGTCCTTCCTTTTAGCACGAATTTTGGGAAATTCCTAAGACGCCAAATGTGATATTTTACTATTCTGTTGCTAGAAAGACCTTCTGTGAAAGGCATTGGTATCGTAGCTGAAGTATTTTCATGATGCTATTAGGTTGATATTCCACTCGTTCGGTTAAAAAGGGTATTCGACATCTATATATGTCATTTTGTCGGCTTTCTTAAATATATGTCCATATATATGAATTCTTATTCGTCTTTGGGTTGTGTGACTTAAAAATAAAGGCATTTAGTATTTGCGATCAGTCCTTCTTCCTTGTTAAAGTGTATTTTAAAATCTCTAAAGTGACACGTCGATTTCAAAATTCTCAAATATAATTTTTATGTTTAAACTACTAAAACATTTGATTTTTTTGAAATACTTTCTTTTACTAATTATCAAGAAATCAAGTATAAGGACTAAGTGAAGCACCTTAAGCTTTTTATGAACATATTCAGAGTTAAGTTATCTTTCTAAAAGTCGAGTTAAGTTTTCAAACTTATTAAAAAAGATATGAGGTTCCACGAGACATTTGTATGCGATACGAAGGTGATTATGAGATTATGAGAATAAGAGTACCAATGAGCCAAGGTTGGCTAAGTTCTTGTTATGGCCTATTATGTGCATTCAAAGTTCATATCATACATGACATATTATGCATGGACTTCGAGCTATAATCGGAGGTAAGGGGCCTATTTGCCCGAAAGACTATATATATTGTATAGATGGCCACAGGTTGGCAATATGATACCGGTTAGCTACCGGGAGAGACCGCCATTGCTAGCATTTGGTTGGGTATGTCATGCATTTACATCAATATATATGTATTCACGACATACGATTACACGAGCATACCATGCATATTTTATTACTATGAGGTCGGATGTCGGTCATGGAGGCTATCAGAATTTCAATGTCAGGTGGTATCTTTATTACCTTTTTACATCAGCTATGTATGATTCTACTTTCTGCCTTACATACCAGTAAATCTTTATTCGTACTGATGTCCCGTTGCCTGGGGACACTGCATTTTTATTTCGTGCGTGCAGGTCCAGGTAGGGACTCTGATCGACCCATCCGCTAGGATTTCGGGGTTCAGCTGTGAGTTGGTACGCTCCACCTCTTCCTGGAGCTTTCATAGGATGGTTACTTTTGTTGTACAGTTTGGGTATAGTTGGGGCCTTATCCCGACAATGCTTATGACACTCTTAGAGGCTATTGTAGACACAATATTCTGGGTTTCTTTTTGCTGCTTTCAGTCTCCAGCCCATAGGCTTGGCATGTATATATAGGTGTGTAGGCATGTATGTCTTCAGTCGCGGCCTAGTCGGCCAGCTAGTATTTTATTATTTTGGCTTGTCTACCTATGTTTATATGGCTTATTTTTATTCATGTCATAACCTTACGGTCCAGGCTTAGTATTTCAGATGTTGTGCTGCCCGATCTGTTGGGCCCCTAGTCTAGTTAGCTAGTATGTTTAGCGGCTAACTCGATCGAATACAGTATCGAGTGCCAGTCGTGCCTCCCCTAGTTTGGGGCGTGACAAACTTGGTATCAGAGCAGGTCGTATCCCAGGGAGTCCACAAGCCGTGTCTAGTAGAGTCTTGCTTATGGGTGTGTTGTGCACCACACTTATAATCAGGAGGCTATGAGGCATTTAGGAATGGTTACATTTCTTTCAATTAATAGATCGTGCTATAGAGCGAAGTTATAAGAACATATGAAATCTAAATCGTGCTTTGTGTTTTCTATCTAACAGGCTACCTACGCTCAGGAGATGGCACATCGAGAGATAGGTATGGATCCGGGAGAAGGTACCAGTCGTTCCCCACCGGGTTAGAGGGATAGATTTCCCTTAGAGGCTCACAGTGAGTCTCCAGTACCCCTAGTTTCAGCTTCCCCAGCACTTGTTGGAACCCAGGGAGATGCAGTACCCCCAGCCTCACCAGTTCCATTGGTACCTGAGGCAGCTAGAGACACAGGACCTCCAGCACCTATTGTTCCCCCATCAGAGACTGGGGAGCAGGGGATGAGGGAGGCTGTTCAGTTGCTGACTAGGATGGTTTCTATTCATGAGCGACAGCTAGAGTCAGGAGCAGATGCCCGGAGAGATCGGATAGGAAGCTCGACGGTACGAGAGTTTCTTCACTTGGCCCCTCCATTATTTACAGGATCCAGTTCCACTGAGGATCCCCATGACTTTATAGACCATATGTATAGAGTATTGAGGGTGATGCATGCCTCCGTCACCGGGGCTGTGGAGTTGGCTTCTTTTCGATTACGTGATGTAGCCGTCCTATGGTATGAGGCATGGGAGAGATCTAGAGGACCTGATGCTCCGCCAGCAGAGTGGGAGGACTTCTCTGAGGCTTTTTTAGCCCATTATTTGCCACGGGAGTTTCGGGAGGCCCACCTTGACCAGTTTCTTAGCCTAAAGTAGGGGGATATGAGTGTGAAGGATTATAGCCATAAGTTTAATTCTTTGGCAAGGTATGCACCAGATATAGTACGTACCATGAGGGCTAGAGTTCATCATTATGTGGATGGTTTGGGGGATCATCTGATTAGAGACTGTAGAGTTGCATCCCTATCGGATGATGTAGATATTTCCCACATACAGGCTTTTGCTCAGACTACAGAGGACCTTTCCCATCAGATTCGTGATACTCGCAGGGATAGGGAGCAGAGTAAGAGGGCTCGTACTATGGGGTCTTATAGGGAGCCACGAGTCGATTTTAGGCCCCCATTTCATCGATATCCACCTCGGTCAGCAGGTAGTTTCCCACTACAGATGCAGGGCCAGCAGTTTGATCGTTATATTCAGTCAGGACCGGGGCAGAGCTCAGGCCAGCCTGAGGGCCGTCGACAGGATCGTTCTGCACAGATGAGACAACTTACTCCTCCATGTACTCAATGCGGTAAGCTGCATACCAGGCAATGTAGACAGGGTTCGAGTGCATGTTTTCATTGTGGGCAAACAGGACATTATATTAGCCGGTGCCCGGGGTTAGGCAAAGGTACACCAGCTCAGCCTTCAGGATTCACAGCAGCCTCTTCGCCCTCAGTCCGTGCTCCCCGACCAGGTCCACAGTCTACTCAGGGTCGTGGTAGGGGGAGAGGTGGAGGAAACACCTCAGGTTCTAGTGATGGCCAGAACTGCTTTTATGCACTCACAGGCCGACAGGATTCAGAGGCATCCCCAGATGTTGTCACAGGTATATTGACAATACATTCTCATGCCATTTATGCATTAATGGATCCCGGCTCTACATTTTCATATATTACTCCATTTATTGCTGGTAAGCTTCACATGAGATCTGAGTTGTTGCCATAGCCAGTTGGCAACTCTATTGTAGCTAATCATGTCTATCGAGATTGTACAGTGTTAATTAATATCCGTCCAACCTCTGTTGATTTAGTTGAATTGGTTATGTTAGACTTCGATGTCATTATGGGTATGGATTGGTTGGCAGCTTGTTATGCTAATATTGATTGTCGTGCAAAGTTGGTCCGATTTCATTTTCCTGGTGAGCCTGTCCTTGAATGGAAAGGTAAGGCGGCCACGCCCAAGGGTAAGTTTATTTCATACCTTAGGGCTCGGAAGTTTATTGCTAAAGGTTGTATATACCATCTGGTTCATGTTAGGGATATAGATAAGGAGCCAGCGACTCTTCAGTCGGTTCCTATTGTGAATGAATTCCCGACGGTATTCCCTGACGAGCTTCCAGGAATTCCCCCGAAAGGGAAATCGATTTCGCTATAGATTTACTTCCTGATGCGCAGCCTATATCCATTCCTCCCTACAGAATGGCTCCTGCAGAGCTAAGGGAATTGAAGGAACAACTGAAGGACTTGCTCAATAAAGGCTTTATTAGGCCAAGTACATTCCCATGGGGTGCTCCGGTGCTCTTTGTTCGAAAGAAAGATGGGTCCTTGCGGATGTGCATTGACTACAGGCAACTAAATAAAGTCACTATCAAGAATAAGTATCCTCTTCCATGGATTTATGACTTGTTTGACTAGTTACAAGGTGCCAAATGCTTTTCAAAGATCGACTTGCGATCCGGTTATCATCAGCTACGAGTCAGGGATATTGATATCCCAAAAACAGCATTTAGGACGAGGTATGGCCATTTTGAATTCCTTGTCATGTCTTTCGGGCTTACAAATGCCCCATCAGCCTTACGGATCTTATGAACCGGGTATTCAAACCATTCTTGGATGAATTTGTGATTGTGTTTATTGACGACATCCTGATATATTCACGATCGTAAGCCGAGCATGCGGACCACTTGCGAGCTGTATTGCAGACTCTCCAGGACTACAAGTTATATGCTAAATTCTCTAAATGTAAATTTTGGCTAACTTCTGTAGCTTTTCTTGGTCATGTTATTACCGGCGATGGTATCAAGGTTGATGGCCAAAAGATTGAAGCTGTGATGACTTGGCCGAGGCCCTTGAATCCGACAGAGGTTCGTAGCTTTTTAGGCTTGGCATGGTATTACCGAAGGTTTGTGGAGGGATTTTCCTCTATCTCTGCACCATTGACGAAACTGACACATAAGGGAGCTAAGTTTCAGTGGACTGAGGCATGTGAACAAAGTTTTTAGGAACTAAAGAAAAGGCTTACTACGGCACCTGTCTTGACTCTTCCGGATGGCACCGAGGGTTATGTTGTATATTGTGATGCCTCGAGAATTGGCCTAGGTTATGTTCTTATGCAGCATGATAAGGTTATCGCGTACGCCTCCAGACAGTTGCGAAAACATGAACAGAACTATCCTACGCACGATCTTGAGTTAGCCGCAGTTGTATTTGCCCTAAAGATTTGGCGGCATTATCTATATGGGGTTCATATTGATGTTTTCACCGACCACCAGAGCCTTCAGTATTTATTTAAACAGAGGGAGCTGAACCTACGACAAAGAAGATGGCTAGAATTACTAAAGGACTATGATGTTGATATTTTATATCATCCCGGCAAAGCTAATATTGTTGCTGATGCCCTTAGCCGGAAGTCCATGGGCAGTCTAAGCCATGTTGAAGCTGATAAGGTCAAGATGACCAAATATCTATGCCGGCTAGCTAGCTTGCAGGTGCGTTTGGTAGATGCAGAGGGTGGACGCATTCTCGTTCAGAATACGGCAAAATCTTCTTTTGTTACTGAAGTGAAAGAGCGACAACACGAGGATCCTGAGCTTATAAAACTGAGGGAAAGTATTCCACAGCAGCGACAACCTTTATTTGAGCTAACTGGAGATGGAGTCCTTAGATACCAGGGCCGCTTATGTGTACTGTCAGTAGGAGAGCTCCGTGCCAAGATTCTTTCGGAGGCCCATTATTCTAGATATGCAGTTCATCCCGGAGCAACAAAGATGTATCGGGACCTTCGACAGATCTATTGGTGGAATGGAATGAAAAAAGATATCGCGGAGATGGTAACCCAATGTCCCAATTGCCAGCAAGTTAAAGCCGAACATCAGAGGCCTGGAGGCCTAACTTAGTGTATTGAGCTTCCATTATGAAAATGGGACATGATAAATATGGACTTCATCACTGGTTTGCCTCGCACTCCACAGAGGTATGATTCTATTTGGGTAATTATTGATAGTCTTACAAAATCTGCTCATTTCCTGCCAGTCAGGACGACATATTCAGCTGAGGATTATGCCAAGCTTTACATTCGAGAGATTGTTCGCCTTCACGGAGTGCCATTATCTATTATCTCTGATCGAGGGGCTCAATTTACAGCATTTTTTTGGAAATGTTTTCAGAAGGGTCTAGGCACGCAGGTAAATCTTAGCACCGTTTTTCATCCGCAAACTGATGGACAGGCAGAGCGTACTATTCAGAAAGTTGAGGATATGTTACGTGCCTGCGTGCTAGATTTTAAAGGAAGTTGGGATGATCATCTACCTCTTATTGAGTTCGTTTATAATAACAGCTTCCAAGCTAGTATTCAGATGGCTCCTTACGAAGCACTATACGGGCGGAAGTGTAGGTCGCCGATCGGTTGGTTCGAGGTCGGGGAAGCAGAGTTGCTAGTTCCTAACTTAGTCCAGCAAGCAATGGAAAAGGTAAAACTTATTAGAGACCGGCTGCGTACAGAACAAAGTCGGCAAAAGTATTATGCAGATGTTCGACGACGAGACTTAGAGTTTGATGTAGAAGATTGGGTTTTCCTGAAAGTATCACCTATGAAGGGCGTCATGCGATTTGGAAAGAAGGGGAAGCTCAGCCCCAGGTATGTTGGACCGTATAAGATTATTCAGAGGATTGGTAGGGTGGTGTACGAGCTTGATTTGCCTTTAGAATTGGAAGCAGTCCATCCTGTTTTCATGTATCTATGTTGCGGAAGTGCATTGGAGATCCTTCACGTATTACGCCCATTGAGGATATTCACATTGCTGAAGACTTATCTTATGCAGAGGTACCAGTAGTTATTTTAGATCGGCAGGTAAGGAAGCTTTGAACTAAAGAAGTGGCTTCCATGAAAGTGGTATGGCGAAATAACAACATCGAGGAAATGACCTGGGAAGCTGAGGAGGAAATGAGGAAAAAGTACCCCCACCTATTTACGACTTAAGCTATACGAAGCCTAGTAGTTGGAATATTCAGAATTTGATTTATGCTTTGCAAATGTAACAAATATAGCTTCGCAAATAACGTATTAGCAGACAAGAAATGAAACCAAGGAATTGACTTGACCCATTCGCGGACGAATGTTCTTAAAGGGGGAGACTGTGAGACCCCAGGTGTTTCTCTCTTCTCTTACGTAATATACGTAACGTGGCATGGTTATATTAGGTATATATGATTGGGTATAGCACATTGGGAGAATAAGACTGAAAATGTGTGGTAATATCAAGGAACTAAACTAAAGCTTTAAGTCAAAGGAATCCCTTAAACAAAGGTTCATGGTTAAAGAAATGGCTCGGGTAGCACCCCGCGCGTTCGGAAGGTTTAAATTAACTTGCACCTGTGGGATAAGACTAAGAGTGTATAATATGCTAAGAATAATGTGTTATGAGGTATTATAATATCACACTGGTCACATGTTAAGTTTTGGAGTCAAGCAAGTTGCGAAATAAAGGTCGGCAAAAGTTATTGTACAGATGGCCACAGGTTGGCAATATGATACCGGTTAGCTACCGGGAGAGACCGCCATTGCTAGCATTTGGTTGGGTATGTCATGCATTTACATCAATATATATGTATTCACGACATACGATTACACGAGCATACCATGCATATTTTATTACTATGAGGTCGGATGTCGGTCATGGAGGCTATCAGAGTTTCAGTGTCAGGCGGTATATTTATTACCTTTTTACATCAGCTATGTATGATTCTACTTTCTGCCTTACATACCAGTACATTTTTATTCGTATTGATGTCCCGTTGCCTGGGGACACTGCATTTTTGTTTCGTGCGTGCAGGTCCAGGTAGGGACTTAGATCGACCCATCCGCTAGGATTTCGGGGTTCAGCTGTGAATTGGTAATCTCCACCTCTTCCTGGAGCTTTCATAGGATGGTTACTTTTGTTGTACAGTTTGGGTATAGTTGGGGCCTTATCCCGACAATGCTTATGACACTCTTAGAGGCTATTGTGGACACAATATTCTAGGTTTCTTTTTGCTGCTTTCAGTCTCCAGCCCATAGGCTTGGCATGTATATATAGGTGTGTAGGCATGTATGTCTTCAGTCGCGGCCTCATCGGCCAGCTAGTATTTTATTATTTTGGCTTGTCTACCTATGTTTATATGGCTTATTGTTATTCATGTCATAACCCTTACGGTCCAGGCTTAGTATTTCAGATGTTGTGCTGCCCGATCTGTTGGGCCCCCAGTCTAGTTAGCTAGTATGTTTAGTGGCTAACTCGATCGAATACAGTATCGAGTGCCAGTCATGCCTCCCCTAGTTTGGGGCGTGACATTATTGTTGCTTCGTATTTGTATATACTTGTATAGGTTGTTTACGTATGTGTCCTGTCATAGCCACATCACTAATTCGTCGAGGTTAGGCTCGATACTTACGGAGTACATGGGGTCGGTTGTACTCATACTATAATCTGCACTTCTTGTGCAGATTTTGGAGTTGGTCCTAGCGGCGTACCATAGACTTGCTCGGATTCAGCTACCTAGAAGAGACTTGAGGTATAACTGCACAACGTCCGCAGTTCTGAAGTCCCCTTCTATCTTATCTTAGTTGCGTATTATCTTTCAAACAACTTGAATTTTATTCAGACCTTTATTTGTATTATTCTAGTAGCTCGTGCACTTGTGACACCAGATTCGGGGATGTATTTGGATGATCCGTTTGTTATGGTCTTCCGCACTTTATTTCAGTAATTGACTCCCGCTTAAATTTATTTATTCAAAAATGGTTAAGATTTTTCTAATGTTGGCTTGCCTAGCAAGTAAAATGTTAGGTGTCATCACGACCCCGAAGGTGGGAATTTTGGGTCGTGACAATGATGAATCATATGTATGTCCAAGAGAGCCAATGAAATAATGATGTTGAAAGTGCCAATGAGGCTATATATGCTATGAAAAGTTATGAGGTAAACATATTTGTATTGTTGTTTCCTTTGTAAACAAATCAAAAATATTTTTGAGAGTATCGATAATTACCGAGGAAGGGATGGTTGAAATAACCTAACCCCGAAACTATACGTGCCGGTGTAGGAGTGGACTGTGGTTATTCACCTTATTTGGGATGAGATTGATGTGATAAAATTATTCCCCTTATTTGGGATGAGATTGATGTGATTAAATTATTCCCCTTAATTGGGATAGTGATTGATAGAAAATGATGATGTCGATCCATACGACATTGTGGTGAGATGGCCTAGCCGATCGGGTCATGATCGGACACCATGCCGCACACATGGTGGTGATTGTGCTGGAAATTGTAATTGAGATTGTGGTTGATATCTCTAATGAGATGGCCTAGCCGATCGGGTTGTGATTGGACTCCGTGCTAAAATTACGGTGGTATTGGTATTGAGAGTGATTGTGGTTGATGTCTCTAATAAGATGGCCTAGCCGATCGGGTCGTGATCGGACTCCGTGCTAAAAGTACGGTGGTATTGGTATTGTGAATATTAGTACTGTGAACAGTGGTATTGTTACTGTGAATATTGGTATTGTGAACAGTGGTATATCGGTGCTAAAGATCTCCCAATCAAAAATAATATTATCTTCGTATTTTGGAAATTAATATGTTTTAACTTGAAAATTGTATATCATTGATTGTTGATTGTTGTTTTCATAGTTTTCCCTTTTATGTTGGCATTCTATTTTGAAAAAGGACAGTTAGCTTTACATACTAGTACTATTCCATATGTACTAACGTCCCATTTTGCCGGGGGCGCTGCATCCTCAATGGATGCAGGCGGTTCATCAGCGGATAACTTTGGTCATCGTTAGCAGTCACTCTCTATTTAGCAGGTTTTGGTGAGCCCTACTCTATTCTGGGCTTTGTGTCATCTTACGTTGTACTTTGTACTATGATGTATAGCCGGGGCCTTATCGCCGACACTTCTATTCTTCACTTTTGTTGTACTTAGAGGCTCCATAGACAGGTTGTGGGTGGTATTCTATGTTGGGAATTGAACTAGAAATGTTGATATTTGGCAAACATATTTTTCATTATATTTATAACCTGTAATAATTTGGAAATTATAAATGAAGTTGCTAATGGAAATGAAATGGGAGTTGTTAATGAAAATGTTTTAGTGTTTAATTAATGGAGTACATCTCCACTCTATTCATGGACAAGGTCGGGTAGAGAGAATCTAACAGGCTTGCTCGACCGAGTTCACTCGGTTGAGCGCCGGTCACGCTCCCCGAGGTCTGGGTATGACACTTGTGCCTCCGTTTGTGCGCACTTCGACCTGAAGTGTCCCCATCGTCGCCTCGTTAAAAACCACCTTGAGAAAACCCAATTGGGACAAAACTCAAGTGAGGGGAAAAAGAGTACGACTTGGGGGACGCTTTATCTCTTAAAAGTTGAAATACTTGAGGTGGGTAATATTCCAGTTGTTTGGTAGTAGCTTTCCTTCCATTGTTTCTAGTTGGAATGACCCTTGTTGCCGTGATTTTTACAGGCTGTCTCAATTTGCTCCCAGTTTACTTTCTCGTGAGTCTTTGCTTGCTTGTGTTTTAGCTTTAAGCATGTAGTCCCTGACTTTGAGTGGCCTGACCTTTGCCTTTTTGTTATAATAGCGTTTTGCTTGTTGATTTTGGGCGATCATCCTTATGTAGGCCATATCTCTTCATTTTTTGACTTCGTCGAGCTCCTCCCTTCTGCTTTCATCGTTCCTTGGTCTGCTCTCGTGGGAGTATCTTAGGCTGGGCTCCCCGACTTCGACCAGTATTACCGCATCAGTCCCATAGACTAATGAGTAATGTGTCTCTCTTATGCTTGTCTTCGGCATTGTTCGGTAGGCCCAGAGTACTTCTGGTAATATTTTCGGTCACAACCCTTTGGCGTCTTCAAGCTTTTTCTTCATGATGTTCAGTATCAACTTGTTGGAGGAATCCGCTTGTCCATTGTCCGCGGGATGATATGGCGTTGAGAGTATTCTTTTGATATGCCATTTTTCAAAAAATTTAGCGACCTTCTTTCCTGTAAATTGGGGTCCGTTGTGGCAGCTGATCTCTTTGGGGAGGCCGGATCGACATTCAATGTTTTTCCATATGAAGGCGATCACTTCCTGTTCGCGTATTTGGGCGAATGCTCCTACTTCTACCCATTTAGAGAAATAGTCAGTCAAAACCAAAAGGAATCATACGTTACCTCGTCCTGCCGGGAGGGGGCCTACGATGTCCATTCCCCATTTGATAAATGTCAAGGGGAAGTGACTGAGTGGTGGTGTTCGCCTGCTTGGTGAATCACTGGGGCATACTTTTGGCATTGCTCGTATTTTTTCACGAAATCCACGACCTCTTTTTTCATGGTGGGCCAGTAATACCCTGCCCGTATAAGGTATCTGACCAAAACCCGATTGCCGGAATGAGCTCCGCAATGTCCTTAGTGGACGTCCTCAAGAATGCGCCACGTCTGATCTGGGCTCAAGCATTTTGCCCGAGAGCCATCGTACGTTCTCTTATACATGTCGTTTTGGATGATGCTATACCTAGCTGCTTGTATTCTCAGTTTCTTGGCTTTTTTTTTATCACATGGGAGTATGCTGTCCTACAAATATGTGACAATACAGTTGCGCCAGTCCCATGTGAGGTTTATGGTTCTTACCTCGATTAGGTCTATCGATGAGTTGAGAGGGTGGACTACACTTTTGTCCCTGGTTGCAATGTTTTTGGTGGCTACGACTAATTTGGTGAGGCTATCTGTCTCAGTATTCTGTGTTCGGGGGATTTGGTCGAGCTGGCATTCGTCGAACTCGGGCAGCAACTTGCAAATTTTGGCCTGGTACTTTTGCAACCTTTGTTCCTCAATTTGGAAAGTTTCTGTGACATGGTTGACAACGAGTTGAGAATCACAGCGTAGTCTTAGCCGTTTCGCCACGTATTTGAGTGTTAGTCTCAGCCCTGCAATTACGGCCTCATACTCGGTCTCATTGTTAGTCATGTCCGGGCATCTTATGGACTGGCGAATCACTTCGCCGGTTGGGACTTTGAGTACGAGTCCCAGTGTACAGGACCCAAAGATCTTGTGTTTGGGGAGAAGCGTGAACGACTTCTTTTTCGACTTCGGAAATTATTTTTGCGCTGAAGTCAGCGACGAAGTCTGCAAGGACTTGTGACTTTATCGCTATTTGCGGCTAATATGTGATATCCTGCTCGCTCAGTTCGATGGCCCATTTGGCTAACCTACCCGATAGCTCAAATTTATGCAAAATGCTCCAAAGGGGAAAATTCGAGATGACCTAGATAGGGTGGCACTCGAAATATGGTCTAAGCTTTCGTGAAGCTACGACTAAGGCCGGGGCCAGTTTTTCGAGGTAAGGGAATCTCGTCTCGACGTCGATTACGAAATGAATCTTGAAAGGGCGGCGATATGGCCAGTTAACCTCTTAACCTGTTTTTTGGTGGTTAGGTGTTTTGTATTCCTTCGATGGCTCTGATTTGATCAGGGTTGACCTCGATCCCTCACTGTGATACCAGGAAACCTAGGAATTTTCCCGTGGCCATGCCGAATGCACATTTTTCGGGATTCAGTTTCATTCCGTACCGCCTGAATATGTCGAAGGTTTCTCTTAGGTGGTCGATATGATCCTTTTTCCTTTTGGACTTGACCAGCATGTCGTCTATATAGACTTCTATTATTTTGCCGAGTTAGTCTTTGAAAATCCTCGTTACTAACCTTTGGTAAGTTGCTCCTGTTTTTTTCAACCCGAAGAGCATGAGCTTGTACCAGTACGTCCCCTGATGGGTGATAAAAGTGGTTTTCTCCTGGACCTCTTCTTCCATGAGTATTTGATTATAGCTCGAGTAGGCATCCAAGAAGCTCAGTAGTTCATGCCCGGCCGTTGCATCGATGAGTTGGTCGATATGGGGTAACAGAAATGAATCTTTGGGGCATGCTTTTTTCAAATCTGTAAAGTCTACGCACATCCTCCATTTCCCATTCTTCTTTTCACCATGACAACGTTGGCGACCCATTAAGGGTATTTCGACTCCCCGATGGAGCCATTTTCCAATAGTTTTCCACCTCTTCGCGTACCACATCATTAATGGCAGAGTTAAACTTACGCCTAACCTGTCTCCCCGGGGGATGGAATGGATCGACATTCAGCTTGTGCGTGGAGATTTCTTTCGGGATACCTGGCATATTTGCATGTCTAAAAGCAAACAAGTCCGCGTTAGCAGTTAAGAATTGACCAAATTTACCTAGTTCCTGAAGCTTGCAACCGATGTAAGCTTTTTTGTTGTGGTCGTCACTATCTGATTTAATGGGGTCGAGGTCTTCGACAGTCGATCCCATGGCTTCGACCGTATCGGGGTCCCTGATGACGTTTTCGCTATCATCACGTATCAACCTCGACCCTGTTGATTGCTATGCCTATTTTTCTTTGTCATTCGTTTATTGAGTGACCGTACAATCTAGAGCGATGTGGTAGCATTACCGGGATGTGCGTTGTTCCCCTCATATACTGAATATTCCCCATGGAGTTAGGAATTTGTTGACTTGGTACAAGCTGGAGGGGATAGCTCTCATGGTGTGTATCCATGGTCTCCCTATTATGGCGTTGTATGTTGTGTCATGGTCCATGATATGAAATGTGGTTTCTAGAGTAACTCCACCGGCCAGGACGGGGAGTGTGATCTTGCCAGATATTCGCTCCACTGCATTGTTAAAACCTGTTATCGTGATGCAGCGCATCACTATCATATCCTCGAGTTTCACTTGTGCAAGTACTCGAGGGTGGATAATGCACGCGCCGCTCCCATCATCTACCATAATGCGTCCCACATCGGTATCTAAAATTCGTAAAGTGATAACAAGGGCATTATAGTGAGGGAAAACCAAACTAGTTGTATCTGACTCATCGAAGATGATACTTTCTTCGAGTTCATCATACCGTTCGTGGGTGATTGACCGTTTGAACTTGTGGGTTGTGGTGAACTTCACACTATTGATGGAAGCATCGCCACCGCCGCTGATGATCATGTGGATGGTGCGGGTCGACGAGGGTGGTTTTGGCGGTCCTTGATGTTATTCACGACCTCTGGCAAAGTTGACCCTTCCTCGGTCGCTCATCAACTCTTTGAGGTATCCCTCTCGTAGCATATTTATGACCTACTTTCTTAAGGCGATGCAATCCTCGATTTTATGCCCTCGCTCTTGGTGGAACTCGCATAGGGCGTCCGACTTTTTGGTATTCGGGTTCGACCTCATCTTTTGCGGACACTTCACCTTTGGTCCGAGCTTCTCCAAGGCATAAACTATTTCTGTAGGTGATACACAAAAATTGCGAGTGGATAATAAATGGAGTATACCTCTCTCGTTTTGGTGAGTCCCTATTCTCGATCGGGGTGAGCCCTCTTCATGGCGGGAGGAGGATGCAATGGCAATTCTAACATATGGTAGATGTCGTTCCTTGTTGGGTCGCGGAGCTGTGAGGTCCCTTCTGATATCATTTCTTCGATCTATTCTGGATTCAGCTTGTACCGAGGTCAGTTGATGAGTTGGCCCGTTGAGGTCGTCCTCGTCTGCTCGGACCTCGGCACAATACACGTTGTGTATTTCATCCCAAGTAGTTGTGGGGTACTTCATAAGCCGACTTAATAACTTTCTTGTTGCCCTTGAACCATTTCTGCTTAGCCAATTCTGAAAAGCTACGACCGCAATCCCTTCTGATACATTCGGCAAGATTATTCTTATTCGGTTGAACCGGGCAAAGAAGTCCCTCACTCCCTCTCCCGGAGACTATTTAATAGCAAATATGTTGTTTACTCTCGCCTCGGCCTTCTTGGCCCCAACATGGGCTGTTACGCACTTGTCGGCTATTTCTTTGAAGGTTTTAATGGAACGCATAAGCAGTTGTGAATACCATGTTAACGCTCCTCCCGTGAGGGTCTCACCGATTTTTTTTAACAATATGGAGGATACTTGTTCCTTGGCTAGATCATTTCTTTTCACGACGGTGACGTAGTGAGTCACATGGTCTTTGGGGTCGGTTGTGCCATCATATATTTTCAGATAGAGTGGCATTTTAAAGGTCTTTGGTATGGCATATGGGGTGGCGACATCACTATACGGCTTCTCGATGAATCGACCGACATCTCTCTTCGACAAGAGCTTAGGGGCGCCCGGTATCTTATCGACCCTTTCTTGGTATTTTCTTATTTGGTCCCAAAGTGCTTTGTTCTCATTCTCCATTTCCTCCATCACTTTCAGGATAGCTGCGAGAGTGTCGTCATCTGCACTATTAATGACATTGTGAGTAATACATGTCGTTGGAGGATGAGGAATTTGATTATGCTGCTCGTCTGCTGGTGGCATAACGTAAGTCCTCGCATTTTCTGTAGCCGTGTCCCAAATGGGCTTATGGAGGACGCTGGTTAGCGTGTCAGTTAGCCAAGCCTCAAGGAGCTTTTTTACTGCTGGTGGCATCTCCTTCGCTACGGATGTGGAGGATCCCTTACCAAGAGATTTTGTGATACTACAGTGAGGAGGGGTGACCCACTTTGCCCGGGGGAGGAATTGGGCGTTGCATCCTCGTCCACTGCTTCAGAGCTCTCATTGATGATATTCATGAGGTTGGTTGGGAGGTCACTCATTATTCTCGTTCTTTCTTCTATGTTACCTGCCATATTAGATCTGTCCATACAAAGAAAGGGGATTTTGTTCTTGCTTTCTCCTTTTTCTTTTTACGTTAGCGATCCGTGTTAGCTATAGAACTACTGTGCTAAACCTAGTTAATGTAATATCTCTAAATGTGGATCATGAAAGTGTGGATAATGTGGGACGAATCTAGTGGGAGATTGACAATAACAAGCATTAAATATCCAAAAAGTATGAGCAATAGTGGAGGAGTAACTAGCAATAAATAGCAATAAATGACATTTAAGTAAATATGAGGAGTGATTCACCCAATGAATAATGAACTAGATGATTGTTCCTCCTGACAATGATGAGTGAAAGATAAATTCTAGAATGTTCGAACTATTCTCGGATCTGATGAAAAAGTATGGAATAATATGAATAAGAATCTTGATGAAAATGTAATGTTTGTATCTTTGCTAGAGAGAGAGAATCGTTTTCAGAAATATGCTCTTATCACCTGAAAATTTCATACCCTTTTTCCTTCTCTTTTATCTTCTTTATATGAGGCATATCCATAGTAAACCCTAATAGTACATGTACAGAGAATATTCTTTAGAATATCCCCTATAGTATCCAGCTATTCTAAAAACTAGTCGTTACGATTCTTTCCGCGGACCTCGTCCTCGACCGTCATAGGCATCCTGACCACGAGTTTTGCCATTTCCTGATCGATCTCGACTGATTTTTCCTCAATACTTCCTCGCCCTAAATGTTCCGTGGTAGATTTTGACCTATACATTATATCCTGTTAGGTTTAATATATTGGTTTGACTTAGGGCATTACCGAAAAAATACTTAAAATTTTGATTTCTTTAATTTTCAGAAGGTCAATAAGACAGTTTCAATCCTAATTGTTATACTCACATCACCGTATATGTTTTTTTTTAAATGTATTTAATTCTGAACATATTATATATGCTTGTATTTGGGATGAACTTATGTTTTTCTAGTATCCCATTTGGTGTGTGGTACTCATTTTGAAATCTCGACTGATTTGAAACTGTCCGTTGTAAAATATATTAAAGCGAAAAAAGCCTCGATCTTCTCCATTTATATAGTTCAACCGATACCTCTAATTAAGGATAAAATCTCAATATCCATCACAACCCCTGGCGGTTCACGAAATCATGTTACACTAACATATGAATTGTTGAAACAAATGATGAAAAACGAGCAGCACGAAAATGGGGCTAGCATTATGTGGTAAACTTATACACCATTAGTATATATAAGTAAAAAAATAAAATCGTATATTTTAAGTAGTTGTTCTATTTACGTATTATTTATGCAATTACGCTTGAAAAGGGTAGAAGAGATTTTCGACTATTATTTTTAAAATATCTATATTGTCATTTTCCCTTTTAGCAGCCCTAACCATCTTTGTCCTTCTTTGCTGTCAAGTCTTGTCAACTTTATCTCCCTCCTAATAGAACAAGAAAGAAAAAGGAAAAAAGAAAGAGAATAAAGGACGAAGACAAACTGAAAATTGATAGCACGTTTATATCATGATGGAAAATTGAATCATGTTAATAGACATGTCGACGTAATACCACTCTGATTTGTTAGCCTTTGGGCCTCACCAATATGTGGAAATCGTGATAAATTGTTGTGAGGAAGTAAAAACAAAGCAACCCCCCACCCCCTAATATGCACTACAATACCAAAACAAAGCAATTTCTTTTAAGTTTGAGAATTTAAAACGCAATTTTTCCTCGTCTTTTTTTTTTCTTGGTTGATTCATTATTATCTAACGGCCAACATATTGTATATTGAACATGCACCGGTAATTTTTTTACAATAAATTTCTTAATTTATAAATCACATAAACAAGTTTCGCGTAATTAGAACGTAAATTAAACTATTCTAAGATCATAAATAAGTAAAACAATACTTAGCTAGCATTAAAGTAGTTTCCCACTCCATTATGTGATCTTTTCTAATCGTAGGCTATATGTAGGAGCAATCATTAGGGAATAGGAACAATGACAGCCCAAAAGTTTTCTCGTTAGTTGGCATTATTTATTATGATAATTATTATAATATATTTTCTTTTTTTCCGAAGGATAAGTTGGCATATATGGACCACTAACGCATTGTCACATTGATAATTGATTCCATGATTAAGTCTTTTTTTAAATTACTAAACCGTTCATTCTCCGATAACAAGCTCACTCGTCATGCTTTGTAAGGTATGCCATGATAAATTTCTCGATAAATCACAGTCACTTGATTGTATTTAAGTTTTGAAATATTTCAGCGCATGATTTTATCTTAATGTTGTTGTAATATAGTGGTGAGTATACCCGCCTGTCAACCAAACTGTTAGGATATTAGGATATGCAGTTAATTAATTATTTACTGCGCAGTTAATTAGTTAGTTAGTGAAGTGTAATGTGACAGCTAGATTACAATTGTCATATGTAGAGATCAGCTAAATTAGATAAATACACGTGTATATATACATTGTATTGTATTCATTCAGAAGTAATGAGATCAGATATTTTCTCTCAATTCTCTCTCCAACTGCTTCAGCCATGTGTTCCCTTCACTGAGAGAGCTTGCTTCTTCCATGAGAGAAGCTTGAGGACGACTCACATACGGTAAATTCTCATGGTATTAGAGCAATAGAGACATTTCTGCAAATTCAACTCATTTTTTGAATAGATTCAGATATCGTCATCTTCGAAGCTCAATTTCTGAAACTCAACAATGGCGGCAGAAAAAATCGATCACTCTCATCCTCTGTTTGTACATCCTTCAGACACACCAGGTTCTATTCTGATTCCTATCAAACTCACCGGATCAAAGAATTATAAAATTTGGCGTAGATCGATGCGAATAACTTTACAAGCTAAGAGAAAGTTAAGGTTCGTATTAGGCACATGCAAAAAGACTCGTTTGAGATTGAGCTCCATGAAAATTGGGAAACATGCAATGCTATTGCACTTTCCTGGATCATGAACAATGTGTCACCGGACCTTCATAGTGGTATTGTCTATACATCAAATGCGCACCTAGTCTGGGAGGATTTGCGAGAAAGGTTCAATAAGGTGAATCGAGTTAGAATTTTTCAATTACATAGGGAAATTAGTACAATAACTCAAGGTACAGATTCGATTTCAACATACTTCACAAAGCTGAAGGAATTGTGGGCAGAGTACGATGCCATGGTTCCTTCACGAGGATGTGGTTGTACAAAATCGAAGGAAAACATAGAGCATTTTCAGACACAAAAGTTACTTCAGTTTTTGAGTAGACTTAATGACTCTTATGATCAGGCAAGGAGACAAATACTCATGAAAACTGTTGAACCAACCCTAAATCAAGCCTATGCAATGATTGTTGAGAATGAAAACCAAAGGTCTAATTCTGCTGGTTCTGAGAAGTCTAATCCTTTGGCAATGCAAGCAAGTCGAGGGCGGCCCTATAAAGGAAAGAAACCTTTTATGCAGTGTGAATACTGCAATATGAAAGGGCACCTGAAGGAGAATTATTACAAATTGGTGGGATACCCTGTAGATTTCAAAGGAAGAAAGAAGTACTCAGCCAACAATGTAAGCAGTAATGTGAATTTAGACAATAAATCATGTGTGAAGGAAGGTAACAGCACTAGAGATGGATATTTCTTCACCAAAGATCAGTATGATCAGATACTCACCATGCTGAACAAATGAGCTGATGATTCACAGGGAAACAAGACAGGTATAATCACTATATTTATGGAAGATTTAAAATGTAGTGAGTGGATAGATGACTTAGGTGCTTCACATCATATTACTGCCAATCTAGAACTATTAAACGCAAAGAGGAAGCTTAATCCACAAAATGGAGAACAAGGTAATTTACCTACTGGGAAGAATGCAGCTATTACTCATATAGGAGTTGCAAAATTTCTGGATAACATGAGTGTGCAGAATGTATTATTTGTTCCTGATTTCAAATTCAATTCGCTCTCAGTCTCAAAACTGACCAGGGATCTCTCTTGCTCTATCAATTTCTTTTCTGACTTTTGCATCTTTCAGGACCTTAACAGTGGCAGGGTGATGGGTATTGGTAGAGATAAATGAGGAATGTACATAGTAGAGAAATTTCTCAATAAGGTGGTAAAGGAACCAGTCATGGCTGCAGTTGTGCAAAGTGAACAGACAGATGGAAAGTTGTAGCATGCAAGACTTGGACACCCTTCAATGAGCACCGTGAAGCATATAAACTTCTTACAAAATACAGTAACAGATGTTAGCTCAATCACTGATTGTCCAATATGCCCACTGGCTAAGTAGAGTAGGTTGCCATTTCCTAGCAGTACTTCTAAGAGTTCACATGCTCTAAAACTCTTACATATAGATATTTGGGGACCTTATAAGACCCCTACTTATCATAAGAAGCAGTATTTCTTAACCACTGTTGATGATATGTCAAGATATACTTGGGTGTTCTTGATGCAATTTAAGACTGGTGTGATTGTTGTCTTAAAGAAATTTCTTTCCATGATTAAAATACAGTTCTCTGCAATTGTAAAGATAATTAGAAGTGATAATGGGATTGAATTCCTCAATGTTAAGTACAATGAAATGTTAGATTCTTATGGAATCATACATCAAAGTAGTTGTGCTTATACACCTCAACAAAATGGAGTTGTTAAACGTAAACATAGACACATACTTGATGTTACAAGAGCACTTAAGTTTCAAGCAGGAATTCCCACCAGATTCTTGGGGAGAATGTATAGAGGTTGTTGTCTATGTCATCAACAGACTTCTAACTACTGTGCTCAATGGGAAATGCCCATTTGAAATTCTGTATGGAAGATCACCTTCCTTGGCATATTTAAAGATGTTTGGCTGCTTGTGTTATGCAGTCAGCTTGCCTAAATAGGACAAGTTTTCACCTAGAGCCAAAATTGATGTGTTTCTTGTCTATTCTAAAACTCAAAAGGGTTACAGGTTGCTGGATTTGGAGTCCAAGCATCTCCTTGTGAGTCGAGATGTTGTGTTCAAAGAACATATTTTTCCATTCAAGAAGGACATGTATGTATTTTTTCCATTCAGTGTTCAACTATCTGCATTTACAAGACCTCGTGATAGGGGGAGACTGGCTGATCATGAGGAAGATGGGCACTATGATGATCATAAAAATGCTCAAACTCAAACTCCATTGGATCCTGCTCATAATTCAACAGATACTGCAGATGAGCACACTCAAAATACATTGGCTGACCATGATACAACAGGTAATTCAGAAGGGAACAATTCTTTTGATGATGATGAGTTTGAAGATAGTCTAACTGCTTTAGACTCAGGATCAGATGAATAGGAGACACAATTAGACCTTGCTGCAGATGCAACACCACAACCTCATACTCTTGATACAGAAATTGCTGACCTTACTCCTATAACTACAGTTGACACTTCTGAGTCCTTGAGGAAATCAGGAAGAATTAGTAAAGCACCATTGTGGCTTCAAGATTACATAACCAACAATAAGACCAATGGGGCAACACTTTACTCTATAGCTGACTACATGTGTTATGATAATGTGACACAAAAATACAGGTGCTACTTAGCCAAAATCTCAACACTGACAGAGCCACAGAATTTCAAGGAAGCCTCAAAGGACAGGAAGTAGATGGAAGCAATGCAGATGGAAATTAAAGCATTGAAAGACAACCATACATGGAAGGTTATTGACTTGTCTAAAGGGAAGGCTGCTATTGGATCAAAATGGGTTTACAAGATCAAATACAAAGCAAATAAAGATGTAGAAAGGTTCAAGCAGCCAAAAGGAAGGGTTGGATTACCATGAAACCTTTTCTCCAGTAACCAAAATAGTAACTATTAGAGCAGTCATTGCATTGGAAGCCGCAAAAGGATGGACTATGTATCAGATGGATGTATTCAATGCATTCTTACAAGGAGATTTGGAAGATGAAGTATACATGGAACTTCCTCAGGGATTTAGAAGACAGGGAGACCAAGGTTTGCAAGCTTATGAAGTCACTATATGGGCTAAAACAAGTCTCAAGGCGGTGGAACATAAAGCTCACAGAAGCCTTGTTAGAAGCAGGATACAAACAGAGTTTACATGACTATTCATTGTTCACTAAAAGAAGTGAAAATAACTTTGTGGCAATTCTGATTTATGTAGATAATTTGCTGATTTTAGGAAGTAGCAACAGATTCATACAAGAAGCAAAGGATGTTCTGCATTAGAAGTTTAAGGTGAAAGACCTTGGGCAATTAAGATATTTCTTGAGAATAGAAGTTGTAAGATCAGACAAAGGAATCCTATTAAATCAAAGAAAGTATGCGCTCCAACTAATCTCAGATCTTGGATTAGGAGGTACCAAACCAGCTGCAACACCAGTAGATTTGAATCAGAAGTTCACTTCTCTGAAATTTGATGCACATGCAGGAATAACAGGAAATGAGGCATTAGATGATATAACAGCTTACCAAAGATTAATTGGGAGGCTATTGTATTTGACAATAACAAGATCTGACATAAGCTATATAGTTCAGATATAAAGTTAATTCATGCAAGCACCAAAGATGTCACATTGGGATGCAGCTGTTCGAGTGGTGGAGTACATAAAGCAGGCACCAGGAATGTGAGTTCTTATGAGCAGCAAACAGGCAGACAGTTTGACATGCTTTTGTGATGCAGACTGGACAACTTGCCCCAATACCAGGAGGTCAGTGACTGGATTCATAGTAAAATTTAGAGCATCTCTCGTGTCTTGGAAGTCGAAAATAACAAATTGTATCAAGAAGCTCTGCAGAAGCAGAGTACAGAAGCTTGGCAGTAGTTACAACAGAGGTAACATGGCTAGTGAGGTTGTTTGCAGAACTACATGTATCAATTAAATAACCAGTAGACTTGTTTTGTGACAGTAAAGCAGCACTACAAATTGCAGCAAATCTTATATTTCACGAGAGAACTAAGTACATAGAAATTAATTGTCACTTCGTGAGAGACAAGATCAAAGAAGGGGCAATCTTTACACACTACATTGCATCTAAAGATCAACAAGCTGACTTGTTGACAAAAGGTTTGGGCAAGGTGCAACATTGTTCTTTGCTTGGTAAGCTGGGAGTTATTAATATTTTACACCCCCCAACTTGAGGGGGAGTATTAGGATAATAGGATATGCAATTGATTAGTTATTCACTGTACAGTTAGTTAGTTAGTGAAGTGTAATGTGACAGCTAGATTACAGCTGTCATATCTAGAGATCAACTAAATTAGATAATACACGTGTATCTATACATTATATTGTATTCATTCAGAAGTAATGAGATCAGATATTTTCTCTCTCAATTCTCTCTCCAACTGCTTCAGCCATGTGTTCCCTTCACTGAGCGAGCTTGCTTCCTCCATGGGAGAAGCTTGAGGATGATTCACATACTGTAAATTCTCATAAACACTTCAAAATAGTTGATATTGGTATTTTCTTGTAAAATATTATTCATGAAAAGCAATTTATAAATTAGTCTTCAATTCTCATACGAGACAATTCAGGAACAAGATCAGTGAACTCACAAGGAGATTTCTATTTTCTGTTAAAAGAGAGAATTTTATTGTCTTCTGAAATGAGACAAAATAATTTTGAACTAAAATCAACTTTTTCATCATTTAGGAAATGAAAAAGTTATAACTTGAATTTTCTAGCTTCTAAAGATGTAATATATTTCAAAAGGGTTGCTGTTTAAATCTAATTGTAAAATTTTGGACAAAGATCACTTTTAGCTGGCGGGAAAAACTATTTACATTCGTTAGTCGAAAAAGTGAATAAAATTTGTATGTTTGTGTATATAATTTTCAAAAATGTATATTTATACAAAAAATATACATTCTTCAGCTATTATTTTAAAAGAGACAATACATATTATTTTTCCTAAAATTCTAGGTCATACGGAGGCAAGTGATTTGCAAAAATAGGATCATTTAGTGTCATTAAGAAAATGCACGTCTGCCAATAACTTTCTCAGTCACTCAGCTTCTTTCCTGCTAACTCAAGAGCAGTAAATTCATATTTCATGATCGAACGTGCTATACAAGTCTGCTTTGAAGACTTCCACGAAATAGCACCTGCACCCAAAGTAAACACATAGCCACTAGTGGAGCTAACTTCATCATTGTCAGTAACCTAGTTTGCATCACAAAAGCCTTCTAAAATAACATGAAATTTATTAAAATGCAAATACCAATTCATAGTACCTCGCAAATACCTTAGTAAATGATGAAGAGTATTCTAGTATTCACTACTGGGGTTGTGAGTATATCTACTCAATCTACTAATAGCATAAGCAATATCAGGCTAAGTATAATTCATAAGAAATATTACACTACCAATTATCTTAGTATATTCAGTTTGAGAAATACTAGATTCTTTATTCTTTAAAAACATGTATTAGAAATAACTAAAATACTGTTAATACAAATATATTTAAATATACTAAAAAAAAAATAGCGAATACAGTAAATACAAACATTAAATCTAATGAATGTAACAGTAAAAATAATAATATTGAAACACATTAAATACATCAGCTATATACAACTGAAAAATCATTCTAATTAATTGTGTTGATTATGGGGCATGTTAGAATTGATTTTGTTGAGTTATATTAGGAGTGTATCACGCACGCTAATTGATATTATTTCCGTCATTAGACAACTGGACAGACCTATTTTTAAGGTGATTGTCGTTACTGTATTCATTAATACATGGCGCGAATACATGTGAATACATGCGCGTACAGTTGGACTGCCATGATTTTTAGGCGCTTTTTGCTCCTGTATTCATGAATACAGCAGCACGAATACATCGAATACACTACCGTAACAACTGAATAGTAGCTATAGGAAGTAATTATGTATATAGTAGTTATAGGAAGTTAATAGACACTAAACAATAGTGGTTTCTGAAAATTCTTCTTTAAGATAATCCACTCGGCCCATAGTTCACAACGTTACTGATGGGCCAAGTTGATATATAAGCTCAGATCAGAATTTGGATCTCTCTCTAATCGGTTAGAGTGAAAACTTATCACTCAAAGTAGAAAAAGATTTTCACGCTAAATTTCATTTCATTTTATCCATCTTATGGGGATGGCTTGAGGTAGGGAAAAAGGAAAGACAGGGTTAAGCGAAAATCAAATCCTTTATCTTCACTATGTGAGATATGAGTTATAAAATGAGCTCTCAATTAATTCTTATAATTTTACTTCTTTTGTCTTTACAAAGAGCTAGAAGTACTCATAAGATTTTACTACAATGATAGTAATTTGGTCTGTTTAATTCAATTATTTTTGAAATCATAATATTTTTTTATTTGGGGAATTAAGCAAGTTGTACACCATTTCTCTTTCTTGTTTTTCTTTTTAGTTTTTATCTTCAAATTTGAGGGAACAAGACGTTCAATTAATGAACACAATAATTTTGCTCGATTTACATAAGATCTTTCTTGAGATGACAAAACTACACGAGCCAGTGCAGAACAAATTAGAGGAAAAAGGATGGGAAGGTGAATAAGAGAACTCGATTAGAGACGAGAGATAATTTACAGTTAAACTAAATAAAACAAAGAGGGATGTGGTTGGAAAAATATGTAAAGAAAAATCAATTCTCATAAGATCTAAAGTAAAGGAAGCCAATAAAGAAGAACTAAGATATCAAATACTAAATGCTTCTTACTATATATTTATCAGTAAAAAATGCAGTCCGGTGCACTAGGCAGACCGCATTCACGTATGGTTCGGGAAAGGGCCACACTCCAAGGCGTGTAATGTAGACAACCTACCTTAATATAAGTATTCGTGGTTGATTCAACAACTCGAACCTGTGACCTGTAGGTCACACGAAGACAGTTATATATCTATCATTTTTTCCTGAATATTTCTGAGAGATGATGTTATAGCTCCAAAAGAAGGTCGAACAGCAACATCTTCATCCCACGACAGTTGTATAATTTGTATCAGCTCTTCTAGTTTCTCATCTTGCTTTGGGAGTTCTGGCCTTAAGCCTTTTTCTGCTACTTCCAATGCTATCTGTTTTACAGAAATGTTTTACACAATCAGTGTATGTAACTTAAGAATTAAGGTACTAATATATATGAGAAGGTGTCACATACGTACCTTAGAAGGACCAAAATCAGTTTGAATGTATGGGTATTCTCCGGTGACAAGCTCATTGAGAATAATCCCAAAACTATAGACATCCGACTTTTCATCATAAGGTTCTGATCGAATCACTTCCGGGGCCATGTATACATATGTTCCTGATATGTCAATAGTTTGACGTTTATTAATCAAGACTCATTAAACCAAGTACACAACGAGTAGTATATGTAATGACTATTTTATTAAGAGGAAATTAATAAACCATTGTCAAATTACTAAAAAAAGTAGCCCAGTGCACGAGATATCCCCGTTCATGCAGAATCCGGGAATATGATGCCGGTAACCTACCCTAATGCAAATATTTGAATCCGTAACCTATAGGTCACACAGAGACAACTTTACTATTAGTGCTCCAAGGCTCCTCTTCAACTTTATCATTGTCAAATTATTTTTAGTAATAAATGTATGGGTCAAAATCTATTTTTAGTCGAAATGGTATTCCTGGGATGCCACGTGTCGAAGTAATCTAATTATCAGCGAAGACCGCGGTCGAAGAGTCAGCAAGACTAAAGTCGAGGAGTTGTCATCGAGGTCGAGGTCGAGCACCCTTGACAGAGTTATAACGGCTAGTTTTAAGATATGACACAAAAGGAAATATTCTAGTGGATATACTCTGCACGTGTACTGTTAGGGTTTTTAGGAACATGTTACCTATAAATAGAAAGAGACACAATGATAGAGGACATGCGATATTCATTTGTAAAAATACACTTTGACTTTAGAGAGAGAATCGAATTTCATTGCAAGCATACAAACATCACATTTTTACTAAGAATCTTGTCTACACTTTTCTATTAAATACGAGAGTAACTCAGATATTCAAAGGATTGTCCATCACTCATCATTGTCAAAAAGAACATTCACCGATTCCATCATTTTCTTGGGTGACTCATTCATTCTATTTACTTAAATGTCACTTATTGTTATTCATTGATATTGAATGCTATATTATTGCCTTTGATTTTTGGAATATTGATTGTATGCTACCGTCGTTGTCCAAATATACCTACGTAGTATTTATTGCACTTTTGAGAACTCCGTCTTTGGGATATTATTGTTAACTAAGATTAACCCTTATTTATAAAAATTTAATTAGTTGAACCAAGGTCTATATTTTTTGGTCAAACAATTTGGCGTCGTCTGAGGGAATTTCTTAGTTAAATTTTTAGTTTCCTCTAGATCTACAATTATCGCAAGTCACTAACGTCAAAAACCCCAAGATCTCCTTTCTTTGAGCATACAAAAACCTACAGGGCAGGTAACCAAAGGGAAATGACAAAAATAACAAATGACTTCCCAACGAACCTCATAAATGTCATCAATGAAAGTTGTGAAACAATAGGTGAGGATACGACGCCCAACGCATCCCCTAGGCGAGAGAGGTTGCCTCCCCCACACTGCAGCATGACAAAACCCAGCAAAAAAGCGGCCTCTACGTCTGCAGAAGAAGGGACGCCCCTAGCGGTGAAAAAACTCCTCGAAGCATGGCTGACCGACACACTAGCGAGCGTCTTCAACAAACCCGCTCTAGGCATGACTGCAAAAACCGTAAGGGCTTGCATGATACAACAAACAGACGAGAAGTGAAACCGACCCCTCTCTCCAAGGACAAGGATAACTCATAATATTACTGATAGTACAGGTGCCAGCGCCTTCGCTGCCATTCTAAAGAGGATGGAAGAAATGGAGAATGAAATCAAGGAACTCCGAGATCAAATGAATGAACACCAAGAATGAGTTGACAAGATACCAGGCACTCCTAAGTTACTGCCAAAAAGGAACGCCAACAGGTTCATAGAGCATCCCTATAACAACGACGCAACCCCGTATACCAACCCAAAGACCTTCAAAATGCCGCCATACCTCAGGATATACGACGGAACGACCGATCCTGATGATCATATGACTCACTAAGTCACCTCTGTGAAAGGAAACGACTTCGCCAAGGAACAAGTGTCCTCTATTTTGCTGAAGAAGTTTGGAAAAACCCTTAAGGGAGGGGCATTAAAATGGTATTCACAGCTACCAGCCCGCTCCATAGAAATTTTCGAAGAAATGGCCGATAAGTTTGTAATCGTCCATGCCGGAGCCAAGAAGGCCGAAGCAAGAGTAAACAACATATTCGTTATTAAGCAGTCCTTGGGAGAGGAACTGAGGGACTTCCTTGCCTGGTTCAACAGAGTAAGGATGACTCTGCCGAACGTATCCGAAGGGATGGCGGTCACAGCTTTCTAGAGCGGGCTGAGTAGAGATGGTTCAAGAGCAAATAGAAAACTGTTGAGCTGATTGATGAAGTATCCTCCAACCACTTGGGACGAAATCCAAAATGCTTATTTTGCTAAGGTTCGAGCAGATGAGGACGACCTCAATGGACCAACTCACCGGCTAACCTTGGTACAAGCCAAATTCAGAAAAGAACGAAGAGACAACACCAGAAGAGATCACCTAATTCCATGACCTAACAGGGAACGACACCAACCATATGTCAAGGCGGCCACCGCACCTTTTCCTCGCTATGAAAAAGGCCCATCCAGGCCAAGGACATGGACTCATCGGAACAAAAGAGGTATGCCCCCTTATTTTTTGCTCACAATTTTGTCGTGTCACCTACAAAAATAGTCTACGCTCTTGAGAAACTTGGAACAAAGGTGAAGTTTCCGCCTAAGATGAGATTAGGCCCGAACACCAGAAAATCCGATGCCCTTTGTGAGTTTCAACAAGAAGGTGGGCACAAAATAGAAGATTGCATCGCCCTCAGACAAGAAGTCGTAAACATGTTATGGCAAGGGCATCTCAAGGAGTTGTTAAGCGACAAAGAGAGAACCAACTTCGCTAGAGGACGCGAACATCAACGCCCGCCAAAGCTGTTGTCGCCAGCTTATACTATCAACATGATCATCGGCGGCAACGATGACACCTCTATCAACAACGTGAAGTTCACCACCACTCACAAGATCAAGCAGTCTATCACCCGTGAACAGTACGACGAGTCGGATGCCGACGGTTTGACTTTTCTCATAATGATGCCCTCGTTACTTTACGCATTTTAGATACCAATGTCAAATGCATCATGGTGGACATTGGAAGTGGCGCATGCATTATACATCTCCGAGTCCTTACCCAAATGAGACTTTAGGATAAGATAGTGTCGCACTGCATCACGCTAACCAGTTTTAATAATGCAGTTAAGTTGACATCCGGGGAAATTACACTCGTCGTCTTAGCTGACGGCGTGACTCTGAAGACGACATTCCATATCATGGACCAGGTTACTGCGTACAACGTCATAGTGGGACGACCATGGATACATCCCATAAGAGCCATCCCCTCCAGCCTATACCAAGTAATTAAATTCCCAACACTATGGGAAATATTTAGCATACGCAGGGAATAACGCACATCCCGGGAATGCTACCACATTGCCTTGGACAGCATGGCCACCCAACAGAAAAAAGACAAAGAAATAGAGGCATAGCAATCAACAGGGTCGAGGTCGAAGAAAGAAGAGATCGGGGACGTCATCATGGATCCTGACATGATCGAGGCTGCAGGTTCGACCATAGAAGACCTCGACCCCATTCAATTGGACCTTAACAACCATAGCAAGAAGTCCTATATCGGCTGCAAACTCCGGGAACCAGGTAAATTCGGTCAATTCTTAATAGCTAATGCAGATTTGTTTGCTTTTAGCCATGCAGATATGCCGGGCATCCCAAAGGAAATCTCCATACACAAATTAAACGTCGACCCATTCCACTCGCAGTAGTACATGTCAGGCGTAAATTCAACTCCCCCATCAATGATGCAGTCCGCGAGGAGGTGGAAAAACTGTTAGAGAACGACTCTATTAGGAAGTCGAAGTACCCCAAGTGGATCGCCAACGTAGTGATGGTCAAAAAGAAAAATGTGAAATGGCAAATGTGCGTGGATTTCACAGAGTTGAACAAAACATGTCTGAAGGATTCGTTCCCATTACCCCATATCGACCAACTCATCGACGCAATAGTCGGACATAAACTATTGAGTTTCTTGGATGCTTACTCAGGCTATAACCAAATTATTATGGAGGAAGAAGATCAGGAGAATACCATGTTCATCACCCATCAAGGAATGTATTGCTATAGGGTCATGCCGTTTGGACTGAAGAACGCAACTGCTACTTATCAAAGATTGGTAATAAAGATGTTCAAAGACCAGCTCGATAAGACCATGGAGGTATATATAGACGACATGTTGGTCAAGTCCGAAAGGGCAGAGGATCACAACGATCATTTGAATGAAACTTTCGACATACTTAGACGGTATAGAATGAAGTTGAACCCGGAGAAATGCGCATTTGGCGTAGCCTCAGGAAAGTTCTTGGGTTTTCTAGTGTCGCAGCGAGGGATCGAGGTCAACCCAGAGCAAATCAAAGCTATCAAGGGGATACCCAAACTTTTAACCACCAAAACGCAATTCCAAAGGTTGACTGATTGAATCGCCGCCCTATCAAGGTTCATCTCGCGGTCGTCGGATAGATGCCACAAATTGTTTGGCATACTCAAGAAGGAAAACAACCTCGAATGGACTCCCGAGTGCGTCCAGGCTCTACGAGAACAGAAGGCATACCTATCATCACTGCCCCTGCTTTCAAAACCCGAACTGGGGAGTAACTCTTCGTCTAGCCGTCTACGAGGTAGCGGTAAGCACAATCTTGATCCGCAAAAATAAAGGTACGCAATCTCCCATCTATAACAATAGGAAAACACTCGTCGACGCCGAGACGAGGTACCCGTACCTCAAAAAATTGGCTTTGGCCTTGGTCGTAGTTTCACGAAAGCTTTGACCCTATTTCCAATGCCATCCCATCTCGGTCGTCACGACATTTCCCCTTAGGAGCATTTTTCATAAACCCGAGCTATCGGGGAGGCTGGCCAAATGGGACATCGAGCTAAGTGAGCACAATATCACGTACCATCCGCGGACGACGATAAAGTCACAAGTGCTCCCGACTTCAGTGCAAAAATAATTCCTGAAGTCGAAAAGGAACTCGTCCAAGCTTCCCTCCAATTACAAGACCTTTGGGTCCTATACACCGATGTCGCATCCAACGCGTCAGGGTCTGGACTGAGATTCATACTCAAGGTCCCTACCGGTGAAGTAATTCTACAGTTCATAAGCTGCCCGGATATGACTAACAATGAGGCCGAGTATGAGGACGTAATTGCAGGGTTCAGGCTAGAACTCAAGTATGGGGAAAAACGGTTGAAACTTCGCTGTGATTCCTAGTTCGTAATCAACCAAGTCATAGGGACTTTCCAAATCAAGGAACAAAGGTTGCAAAAATACCAAACTGATATCTATAAGCTATTGCCTAAGTTTGACGAATGCCATCTCGATCAGATCCCACGAGCTCAGAATGCTGAAGCAAATGGCCTCGCCAAATTGGTCGCAACTACCAAAAGCATCCCAACCGAAGATAAGAGTGTAGTCCATCTCCTAAACTCACCACTAGACAAAATTGAGATAAAAACCATAAACTTAACTTGGGACTGTCGCAATCATATTATCACATATTTGCAGGACGACACACTCCTAGGCGACATAAAAGAATCCAAGAAATTAAGGATGCAGGCGGACAACTACAGTCTCCTTCATATCGATCTATATAAGAGGACTTACAGCGGCCCTCTGGTGAAATGTTTGGGCCCGAACCAAACCTAACGCATCCTCGAAGAAGTTCATGAAGGCCATTGCGGTGCTCACTCCGGCAATCAAGCGCTAGTCATATGCCTTACACGGGCAGGATACTATTGGCCCACCATGAAAAAGGACGTCGTAGACTTCGTAAAAAAATGCGAACAGTGCCAAAAGTACGCCCCAATGATTCACCAAGTAGGAGAACTCCTCCACTCAGTCACCTCCCCTTGGCCGTTCATCAAATAGGGGATGGAGATCGTGGGCCCACTCCCAGTAGGGCGAGGTAATGTACGATTCCTTTTAGTTTTAAATGACTATTTCTCTAAATGGTTGGAACCAGGAGCATTCGCCTAAATAGGAAAAAAAAAGTTAATCACCTTTATATGGAGAAACATCATCTGCCGATTCGGCCTACCCAAGGAAATCAACTGTGACAACAGACCCCAGTTCACAGGAAAGAAAACTGCTGAATTCTTCAAGAAATGGCGTATCAAGGGTATACTCTCAACCCCATATCACCCAATGGGTAACGATGCAAGCAGAATCCTCCAATAAGTCCATACTAAACATTATGAAGAAAATGTTCGAAGACGCCAATGGACTGTGACCGAAAATTCTACCAAAAGTATTATGGTCCTACCGAACAACTCTAAAGATGAGCACAGGAGAGACGTCCAACTCTTTGGTCTATGGACCGAGGCAGTAATACTGGTCGAGGTTGAATAACCCAGCTTAAGGTACTCCCACGAAAGCGGCACGAGTAACGATTAGAGCAAAAGGTAGGAACTCGACGAAATCAACGAACGAAGAGATATGGAAATGGTCGCCCAAAAGAAAGCAAAACACTATTATAACAAGAAAGCAAATGTCCGGCCGCTTAAAGTCAGGGACTACATACTGAAAGCCAAAACTCAAATGAGCAAAGACTCCGGGAAGGCAACCTGAGAACAAACTGGGATGGTCCGTACAAAATCACAGCCAAAGCGAACAAAGGTTCATTCCAACTAGGGACAATGGAAGGAAAGCAACTACCAAACAACTAGAACGTCAGCCACCTCAAATACTTCAACTTCTGAGAGAAAAAAGTCCCATAAGTCGCACTCTTTTTCCTTTACTTGAGTTTTCTCCCATTTGGATTTTCTCAAGGAGGTTTTTAACGAGGCGGCGAAGGGAACACTTTGGGTCGAAGTACACGAGGGTAGGACCATTGTTACTATTTCATTGCTCGACTTCTCTATACTCTCCAAGTTAAACAATGAAGGGACTAGGTAGACTGGAACTGGGACTGAAATACCAGCCAACACCCAAAATTTATAATTTTCTCCAAATATGTAACAAAAGCAACAATGTCAAAGCAATAAAAAACTTACGTTTATCATAACACCTTTTTCATATTAAGGTTATATTTTACCCCGCTTGAACAAACACCTCTCGGACCTCGGCCACGATTTAACGAAAGGTTATATTCGACTAAGCAAGAACAAATACCTACCGGCCCTCGGTCGCGATTTAACGAAAGGTTATGTTCGACCCTGCTCGAACAAATACCTACCGGCCCTCGGCCACGATTTAACGAAAGGTTATGTTTGACTAAGCGCGAACAAATACCTACCAACCCTCGACCGTGATTTAACGAAAGGTTATGTTCGACCCCGATCGAACAAACACTTACAGGCCCTCGACCGCGATCTAACGAAAGGCTATGTTCGACTAAGCTCGAACAAACACCTACCGGCCATCGACCACGATTTTATGAAAGGTTATGTTCGACCTCGCTCGAACAAACACCTATCGGCCTCCGGCCACATCTCAATAAAGCAACATACGCGACCTATAAATATTCGGCTCCAAGGCCACGACCAGCTAAAAGACAACAACAAAAAGAAGGAAAAAAGAGAAACGGGCAAACAATAGAAGAGAAAATCATACAACTTTAGAAAACCAACCACAGGAAGAGAATAAGTGCAAGGAACAACTTTGATATTTAATACTTAAAATGTTTACAAAGGCTCGTGAAGACGCCGACAAAAATACACAAAAAAGTCAAAAGAAAACTACTGGTTGCCTCCATCACAACCTTCAGTGCCCTCGCCAACTTGGTCCTCAATGGCGTCGCCACTCTGACCACCAATACCCTCGCCATCTCGATCCCCCTCGTCATCACCTTCGCCCTCAGGATAAGTGGTATCGTACCAGGCGTTCTCCTCAAGCTGGTCTACACCCTCGCCCCTTCCTCCTCATCGGCCTCAGGCGTAGCGGTATCATACCCACAAGCGACTCGAGCTTCACGAGCCTTAACACGAACATCTTCGAGGGTAGCCTTAGAAATGGATCCCGCCGCATGCAAATCTCGAAAGACATCTAATTAGGCCTCGACATGAAGCCATTCCTCATAAAACTCCCGAGGAATATTGGGAAAATATGAAGTACGGGAAGAGGACGACTATACGAGTAATTGGACCTTCTCGGACTCCAAAGCGACCACTCGATCATGAAGAACGGAGTTATCTCTCTCCAGCTCTCTGATCCCCTCCTCGAGTCAATCTTCCTTAGCTCTCGCCGTTGATTAATCGTTCTCTCGCTCGGCTCGGAGAGTCCTATTCACCAACTCGAGCATCTCTGTCTTTCTCCGAGCATACAAATAAGAGGACTCCGCCTTTTCAAGCTACTTTTGCTTCTCGGCGATCTCAATATTGAGGGCCTCCAGTTGAAGTCGACAATCTTCCAACTGCCCCCACAACTAAACCACTTGAGCTTGAAGGTCATTGCATTGGGCCTACACTCCCCTGCTGACCTCAAACTCCTCTTCCTTACTCCTCAACGTCCCCTAGAGGACGCTATATTTCTCGATAGCCTTCACTAACTCATCATCTTTCTTCTTCAACGCATTTCTAAGAGCCTGCATATCGCCGCTTTCGCAAAATCTCCTGCGGAGATCTCGATACTTTCCCATAGTACTCAGAATACTTGTTTTTGAATTTCACAAAGATCTCGTTACTCTTCTTCTCCCTCTGGGCGCTCTCGATCTCCAAAATCACCGTCTGCAATCATAAAAAGGAAATAGAAGAAAGAAGTCAAAACCAAAGATGTCCTAAAAATATATTAAAAAAAGAGAAGAGGTCAAAGCACAAACACTCACCCTAAGAGCAAGGCCAGCAATGCTCCTCGACAAAGCACCATTATTTATTTCTTTAAGGGTCTTACCCTCTATCTCGAAATAGAGAGGGTCGAGGGCAGGGACTACGCCCTTGGTATTCTTCAACAGATCACGATCCATGGGGATCGCGATAGTCCTTGTAGACCCCTCCAACCTTATCTCAAGCTGGGTAAGCCTTTCCTCCATCATCCTCAGGTCGTCCGCATCAACGTCAGAACCTGATTCACCGCCCTCCTCAGTGATGCCTTTGCCCCTCTCATTGGGTGGCAAGGGGGTATCTGCAGCTGTTTGAGAGGTCGATGCCTCCTCTCGCCGTGAAGTGTCAAGGACATCAACAGTCGTCCCTTCAGTCTCCATCACCGCAGAAGGAAGAGACATATCCACATCGGGCCCCACCGACCTTAGAACCTCAGAACTCGGTTCAATATCATCCCCCACAAGAATGGTCGCCGTCTCACGTAACGAATAATTACCTTCCATCGCATCAAGGCCCGGGTGACTCCGTTACTAACCTCCACGGACCTTCTTTTTCGAGGCAAGATATCTCCATCACTAGGCAAAGTTTCGTCGTCCTCGTCGATGAGAGAATATAGAGGAGAAGCCGAAGTCTCCACGGCCGAAGAGGGAACAAATTCGGACGCAGCAACAGAGGGAACTAGAACAAAGGTATGATCAGCCGCGGTCGAGACAAGGGCAGAAACTAACTCTCCCGGAATGAGGGCGCGAGAGATCTCAGCCTCCTCGTAGACCCCCTGGCCGAAGCTAAGAAAAAAATACGAAAAGGAAAAATCAGCGAAGGAAAAACTTGGCCATTCACGAATTCCTACGATGTGAGGGAGGAGCCGCTCGACCCAGTCGAAAATATGAGCGTTCAAAAGAGGAGGCGAGGTTTTGGCTGCAAAAGAAGAAGGCGAGAAGTCAAAATTCAGGACGACTGGCATAAAATAAATTGGTCACCACGTCCTCGGTCCTGACATAAATGAAGTTGAACCATGATTGACGACTGACATTGTCGTCCATCTTCACCACCAGGCATTTGCCCCCTCGGTGGTGATGGTTCGGCATTGCCCCCTATAAAATCTAGGAACGAACAAATAGATTAAATGTCGCAGTGTAAATTCGACCCTGGCCAGCTCAACAAACCTGGTGAGCATCTTTATGGCTTTGTAAACCTACAACACGAGCTGAGCAGGGCAAATGCCGTAATGACGACACCGTAGGCGGAAGGAGGAAGACATAATAGCCGACTTGGAATGGGTAGGCGTAGAGGGTGCAATACCCAGGACGGTGGACCTGTACAGTATCCCACCTAGCCGGGATCAACTCGATGCGATTGGGAAGTCCGAATTTAGCCTTAAGCTCCGCCAATTCCTTCACCGTCATCACTGACTGAAAGGCTCCAAGTTCATCATTTGGTGATTTGGTGAAATAGGATCTGGAATCAGGGTTGCTTGGGATTATCTCCTCCACCGACGAGAAGGTTCCATCCTCAACGGTGGCAGGAACATTCTCCTCATGGGAGGGGAACACCATTGCCAAGGGAGCAACGCGACTCCCCTCGCTAGCCTGAGAAGGTACGTTAGACATGATTCACTGTAAAGAAGGAGAATAACAAGTAAGAGGGAATGAGGAATGATGCAAGTCGCTGAAACAGAGAGGATTTTGCAATTGCTTAAAGAGAAGGAAGGGTTTGGAAAAAGTTTCAAAATCAACAAGCCTTCCCCTATTTATAAGGTTTAAGAAGCACCAAAATCGAAACGGCGGGTCATGATTAGCACGGAGATCGAAACGACGGAGCCAATCAAGGGTCACACCTAAATCGATGCAATGCGTCGGGAAACGGCGTCATTATGACGCATGATGTCATGACGTCACTGCTTCTCTTGGATCAGATGGCTCCAACAAACTTATCGGGTAATTCAAGAAATTCAAAATACGCGGACCTCAAGCCCCGTCTCCACGACCTCGACCTTGGCCTACTCACTAGAATTGTATCATGAACGACATTGTCCGCTCACCGACCTCATCCGCGGGAACGGCCTCAATAAGCGGAGGGACTAACTGCATGGGTCAAAATCCATCTTTAGTCATTTTTGCCAACTAAATTTGTTTCAAGTTTTACATAACAAGATATAATTTAGGAGTACTTAATTTACAAATCTACCCTTACTGCTCCCAGAAGTGAAATGTTAATTAAAAGAAAAACAAAGACTAGTTTAGACAAATATTCTTTTGATTAAGGCTGTTAAATACCTGTCTCTCCTGTTAAAGCCTTCTCTTCATCGTTCAAGAATCTAGCATGACCAAAATCTGCAATCCTAACATGCAAAGAATCATCCAAGAAAATGTTGCTTGGTTTTAGATCGCGATGAATCACCATTGGTTTATGCTCATGAAGATATTGCATGGCTTGAGCAATTTCTATTGCTTTATTAAGTCTCTCTTTAAAAAGGGGAAGTGGAATAGCTCTTTGTTTTCTTCTTTTTCCAGGACCATGTAGCCAATCTTTAAGGGTAATGTCTAATAACTCAGTTACTATCCAACCATGGTCCGGTGGATCAAGACATGCCCCCATCAGCTGCAGCACAAAACGGTGTCGCTGCCTCGATAATGTCTCGACCTCTTGGGCAAAGAAGCTGACTCCATTTTCATTGCAGAGGAAGAACTCAGGGAATACGCATTTCACTGCAACTTCAAATCCTCTCCATCTTCCTCTGTATATATGTGCTGTGCTTCCTTGAGCCAATACTTCTTGCAGTTCAATCTGTTTCCAATGAACTATTAATACCGTCGTTGAAATGGTGATTGCAAGAAAAATAAATATGTATTTCACGACGCCAGGAGGCTCAAGACATATAAACAACCTCTTTCAAATGCAAGTTAAGACTGCATACAAGATATCCCGTTAAGACTTACTACTATAGCAAAATTTTAGTGCACTAGGCTTTTCCCCATATCTATATGTATTAGAAAAACAAAATAGAAGCGTAAACAAGCTTCCACTCTTAGGGCGTGTTTGGTATGATCAAAGTCATTTTCCAGGAAAATTATTTTCATGAAAATTTTGTTGGTGAGTGAAAATGTTTTTTATAAAAAATATTTATTAATGACTAAGATAAAAATAAAAGAAAACTGAAAAGTATTTTGATGATACTATTTAGTACTAGAGATTAATAATAATAATAATACCTAAGTTTTAGTTGAAACAAGTAATTAATATGATGACAAAAATTAAGATAGTTGTAAGGAAAATGCCTTCAGCCCATTAGTGAGGGAAGACATTTTCGTCTTCCTAATAAAAAATATTTTCCATGAAAAAAAACTTTCCCTCATACCAAACACACAAAAAAATGACTTTTCATGGAAAACATATTCTTGAAAAGCACTTTTTTTCTATTAAAAATATCCTTAAAGAGAAAATAGGAAAAAGATAAAAAAGTAATGTACCTCATGGGGTTCAATATACCAGCCATTAAACTTTGCTTGTTGAATGAGATCTGTGATATCAGAGTGGGGTTGCTGTTGGGGTGGTGTTTGGGGACTGGCAGTGGCTTTGATAATTGCCGAGGGAGGAGTAGTGCATTCTTGTTGTTTTTCTTTGTTGTTTTTGATGATTAAATCAAGAAAGCCATTGTCTTGTGCCACCTGAAGACAATACCTCAAATAATTTTGTGTCCTTTCAAGTCTCATCTTGTACATGGTCTTCATTTCTTTCTGCTTCTGTAATTCCTTTTCTGTTTCTTCAGTCTTTTTCTAGTATAAACCGTTCACTCATTAGCAGAGCCAAATTCATGATTAAAATTAGTGGTTTCAGCTTTTAAGATTTTTAGCATTACACTCATTGTATTGATAAATTATGAGTTCAAATCTAATATTTAATAAAATTTTAGTAGGTTTTTATATATCAATTCATATTCCGAGTCGAAAGTTATGATTTAGTTTAACCAAAAGGCTATATACGCCCCCGCACTAATAATAATTTTGGTAACCAAATAGTGGCATAAAAGCCGCGTACTTAATTGTGTAAGGCTTTCTCAATTTCGTTTTGGTTTAGCTGATTATTTCTGACAACTTGCATGTTCACATCTTTGGTAAATTAAAGCTGAAATTGCAGTACTAGTCCATAAATCGAAATCATGTTTCACTTTACAGGATAATAGTTGAAGAAGAACTAACTCATGCACGTACATTGTACCATATATTGCTATATATGGTCCAAAAACGTTTTATACTGTTAGTATATATAACTTAAATTTATCCATAATACCTGCGGAAGGTGATGATATGGTGGTGCTTGTGCAAGTTTATTATTGCGTGAAACTTTAGGCCCCAAAATTAAACAGTCACCTAGGCCTTTACACCATCCGCCCACGTTCGACTTGACCAGAGCACCACCACTTGTGGCGGAGCTCTGAGTGGCGGGCGAACTCTTGGCTACCATCGGACTACATGGGCTGCCGTTGCCTCTCTTTTTCTGAGTCTTGTCGGAAATACTACTGTTCATATTGGATAACATGCGAATATAATACAATGTTTTTCTTAAGTATTTCAGGTTATTTAGTCTAGTTGCCTGAAATATAAAGCAGTCTTAATTAGTTAAATGAGCCAATAAATTTAATGGAGGATGAAGACAGAATGAGGGCGGACCTTGTGATGAGCCCATATTTTCATAGTAACTTATACTATATATTAAGTTTGTAAATATGAAAATTTGGTTTTAAAAAAGATTAAAAAATCAATATTAGAATTCATTCTAAAGCTACATGCAGTATTTATCATACTACGAGTCAGCTATTATTAATTTTGTGACGAACTATTTAAAAGGAATAATTTTACATAGGCATATCCGAAATGAGTTTGTCACCAATGGTAAAGCAGCGAAAGTGAGGATGTTATAGTGATAGCAAATGCTTTAATAATTTTATTCTTTTTACATTAATAACCGATTAAAAGCTTTTAAATTTTTTGATCTTTCTACGGACTTATTCGTATGTACCTTGGTAGTAATTTTCCCTTGTACGATATTCTCGAGGATTTTCATATATGAACAGAATGTTAGATGAAACCTATAGAAAAACAACTATATTCTGGAGGCTTCCTCGAAAAAATAAGACTAGAGACAAAATGCAGCAAAACTAATTGAATTATATTCTGTTGATCAATTTTGGTCATCTTATCATTTGTGAAACTGTATCTAATTTACTGACATTTAGTTCTATGAAAATGAATCATTTTGTAATGTTTAATGAAATTGAATGAGTAGAATACCCCTCCGTCGTATGATAACATTCTATATTTAATTTTTGTCATGCAATAGTGGAAGAATATAGATTAATGGGAGTGTGAGCAGAGAGGGGAAACTTGGGGTAAAATTTAATGGGACGCCGAGTTTGCACCCCGCTATTTAGCCTATACCCTATTTTGTGAAAATATTTAGGGAAAATGGCCAAATATATCACTCTACTTTCAGATATTGTCTACATTTAACCTCTGTTATACTATCGTGTCAGATTTACCCCTACCGCTATACTATCGGGCCAAATTTACCCCTATAATCAACAAACTTTAAAAAATTACCCCTCAGTCCGTTAGGTGATCCAGAATCTCCCAAATCATTTTAATTAAGTTACTGATTCTTCTTTTTGGTCTACTATTTTCGAAATAATTAGCATTTACCTACTTTCTGAATTTGAGAAAAAAAAATTAAATAATACAATTGTTAATAAACAAGATATAGTAAATTGAAAAATCTAAACTAGGTAACTTTTCTAAATTCTAAAAGTATTTAGAGCATCCCCAATTTAATGAATTCGTTGCACCAAATGTATGGAGACTTTGTAAGTATTAGTGATTGAAGTTGAAGTTCTTCGGAGACTTTACATTGTCGAATTCCACATGCTTTAATCAAATGTCTACACATTGTGCACTCTTAAGTTAGTCGATCGAACTTTATACTAATCAGACAATGACAAAATATATTTGAATATACATGTACATGCATGATAATTAGCTGCATATAATACACAATAAATAGACACACTGAATTCTACGGTGTGTATATGATTGAAAAATAAATAAAATTTTAAACCAATTCCAAACCCATTATTACAAGAATAGAAGTTGGTGCATTGGTAATTTAAAAAAATTATGAATAATTTGTATAGTCTAGTAACTTTAGCATTCATATCAATAGCAATTTCTGAAAATAATGGAGCAAGAAGAGCAACAAGTGATTTAAATAAAAGAAATTTAGGAGATTTTGGATTACTTAACAGATCAAGAGGTAATTTTTAAAATGTTTGCTGATGATATGGGTAAATTTGGCCAGATAGTATAACGGCAGAGATAAATTTGATCAGATAGTATAACGGAGGTTAAATATAGACAATATTCGAAAGTATAGGGGTATATTTGGCCTTTTCCCAAATATTTAATCTATACCCAATATTGGATAACTTCAAACAAAATTTCACGCTTATTCGTCTACTTCTTCCCTGTATATCAACTTTCAACCATTGTCTTCCAGTTTCATGTTATGCGTTGGTTTTTTCTTCCTTCTTTCTTTTTTATTCCTTTTTGGGACAGATCTGCTTCTCTCGATTCTGTCTTTCTTCTTTCTCTTTTTTTCCTTTTTTTTTTTGCACAGATCAATGCAAGGCTATTTTTTTGGTCTTTTAATTAGTGCAGAAAGGGTTTATGGTTGTTTTTTGCATTTTTATGAGAATCTCTAGATTATCAGAATTTAGTATCTTTTTGAGCACAAATTGTAAATTCATCCACTAGAAAAATGAAAGGCAGCATGAACTGCAAATTCAGATTTGTTGATTTAAAGTCATTCTACCAGCAGGGTTATTTCTTATTTGAAAGCTCGGCGTATGGTCGAGAAAGGGTGTCTAGCCTATTTGGCTTATATTCGCGATCCCAATACGGATGTTCCTTCGGGAATGCCACCCGACAGAGATATTGACTTCTGTATTGATTTAGCTCCGGGCACTCAGCCCATTTCTATCCCACCATACCGTATGGCCCCGCTGGAGTTAAAAGAATTTAAGGAGCAGTTACAAGACTTGCTTGATCAGGGATTCATTAGACCCAGTGTCTCACCCTGGGATGCACTAGTATTATTTGTAAAGAAGAAAGATGGTTCTATACAGATGTGTATAGATTATCGGTAGTTGAATAAGGCCACTATCAAAAATAAATATCCGTTGCCAAGAATTGATGACTTATTCGATCAGCTTCAGGGTGCAAAGGTATTTTCAAAGATCGATTTGAGGTCTGGTTACCATCAGTTGAAGATTAGGGCATCTGATGTCCCTAAGATAACTTTTCGGACTCGGTATGGGCATTACGAATTCTTAGTGTTCTTATATGGGCTAACAAATGCTCCACCAACATTTATGGATTTGATGAATCGGGTGTTCAAACCCTATTTGAATTCTTTTATGGTTGTATTCATTGATGATATTTTGATTTACTCCAACAGTCGAGAGTAGCATGAGCATCATCTTCGGATTGTACTTCAGACTTTGAAGAATAATCAGTTATATGCTAATTTTTTAAAATGTGAATTTTGGTTAGGCTCAGTTGCCTTTTTGGGGCACGTTGTATCGACACAAGGCATAAAAGTGGATCCTAAGAATATTGAGGTTGTTCAGGATTGGCGTAGACCTACTTCAGTTACAGAGATCCGGACTCTCCTGGGTTTAGCAGGTTATTATCATCGGTTTGTGGAGGAATTTTCATCTATAGCAAGCCCATTGACCAGGCTGACCCAGAAAGGTGTTCCATTCGGATGGTCAGACGAGTACGAGTTGAGCTTTGACTACGGTGCCAATGTTGGTATTACCCACATGTTCAGGATCGTATACGGTGTATTGAGATGCATTTCGCGTTGGGCTTGGTGCAGAATTGATGCAAGATGACATGGTGATTGCATATGCGTCGCGGCAATTGAAATTTCACGAGAAGAATTATCGTGTTCATGACTTAGAATTGGCAGTCATTGTTCATGCGCTGAAGATTTGGAGGCATTACCTTTACGGTGTCTCGTGTGAGGTATTTACTGATCATCGTAGCTTACAATATCTGTTCAAATAGAAGGATCTCAATTTGAGGCAGAGAAAATGGTTGGAGTTGTTGAAGGACTATGATATCACTATTTTGTATCACCCCAGAAAGGCCAATGTGGTGGCCAATGCTTTGAGTAGAAAGGCTGTGAGTATGGGCAGTCTTGCGTATATTCCGGTTGGTGAGAGGCTGTTAGCTGTAGATGTTCAGACTTTAGCTAATCAGTTCATGAGGTTAGATGTTTCAGAACCCAATCGGGTTCTAGCTTGCATAGTCACTCGGTCTTCTTTATATGAGCGCATCAGAGAGCGACAGTATGATGATCCTTATTTACTTGTCCTTAAGAACACGGTACGGCACGGTGATGCCAAACAGGTTGTTGTGGGGGGAAGATGGAGTTATGCGAATGCATGATCGTATTTGTGTGCCTAATGTGGATGAGTTTCGTGAATTAATTCTGGAGGAGGCCCACAGTTTCAGGTATTCTATTCATCCAGGTGCAACCAAAATGTATCAAGATTTGCGGCAACATTATTGGTGGAGGAGAATGAAGAAGGATATATTTGCATATGTAGCTCGGTGTCTGAATTGTCAACAAGATAAGTACGATCATCAGAGACTTGGTGGTTTGCTTCAGAAAATAAAAATTCCTGAATGGAAGTGGGAGCGTAACACTATGGATTTTGTTATTGGGATCCCACGGACTCAGAGAAATTTCGACGTAGTTACGGTCATTGTGGACAGGTTAACCAAGTCGGCATATTTCATTCCAGTGGCAGTTACCTATTCTTCAGAGCGGTTAGCTGAAATTTACATTCGTGAGATTGTCCACCTTTACGGTATGCCCGTGTCTATCATTTTTAATCGAGGTACGCAGTTCACTTTGCACTTATGGAGGGATGTACAGCGTGAGTTAGGTACGCGGGTTGAGTTGAGTACAGCATTTCATCCACAGACAGCCGGACAGTCAGAACGCACTATTCAGATATTGGAAGATATGCTTCGTGCTTGTGTTATAGACTTTGGAGGTTCTTGGGATCAATTCTTGCCATTTGCGGAGTTTGCTTATAATAATAGCTACCAGTCGAGCATTCAAATGGCTCCATATGAGACATTATATGGAAGACGGTGTCGTTCGCTAGTTGGTTGGTTTGAACCGGGAGAGGCTCGATTGTTGGGTACCAGTTTGGTACAGGATGCCTTGGATAAGGTCAAAATTATTCAAGATCGACTTCGCACAAGCTCAATCTAGGCAAAAGAGTTATGTCGGCCGTAAAGTTCATGACATTGCATTCATGGTTGGAGAGAGAGTATTGCTTCGGGTTTCACCTATGAAGGGTGTAATGAGATTCGGAAAGAAGGGAAAGTTGAGCCCTAGGTATATTGGACCCTTTGAAATTCTTAAAAGGGTGGGTGAAGTAGCCTACAGGTTTGCACTATCACCTAGTTTATCAGCAGTCCATCCAGTATTCCATGTGTCTATGCTCTGGAAATATCATGGTAATCTGTCCCATGTGTTAGATTTCAGCTCAGTCCAATTAGATAAGGATTTGACTTATGAGGAGGAGTCGGTAGCTATTCTAGCCTGGCAGGTCCGACAGTTGAGGTCTAAGAGTTATCCTTCAATTCGGGTACAATGGAGAGGTCATCCGGTAGAAGCATCTACCTGAGAGTCCAAGTCGGACATGCAGAGTAAATATCCACACCTTTTCACCAGCTCAGGTACTTTTTCTAATTCCGTTCGAGGACGAACGTTTGTTTTAGAAGTGGAGAATGTGATGATCCAAAAGGTTATCTTTAAATTTAATAATTATTTATGTGTTCTAAGACCTTGAAAAGTACTATTCATTATTCCTCGACTTGCGTGCGTAGTCCGTATAATTTTTCAGAAAGTTTTTATATGAAAAATTGATTAAAATGTGAAAAAGAGCCTTAAAACTCAACTGAGTTGACTTTGCTCAATATTTTGAGCAAACAGACTCGGATCAATATTTTGACAGTTCCAGTAGGTCTGTATCGTGATTTGGAACTTGAGCGTATGCCCGCAATTTAATTTGGAGGTCCCTAACTTGAATTATCGCCTGTTAGCGAAAATTAGAAGCCTAAAGGCTTAAAGATTTCAAAGTTTGACCACAAATTGACTTTTATTGATATCGGGGTTGGATTTGAGTTCTGATAATTTTTATAGGTCCGTTATGTCATTTATGACTTGTGTGCAAAATTTGAGGTCAATCGGACTTGATTTGGTAGGTTCCGGCGTCGTTTGTAGAAATTAAAAGTTTCAAAGTTCATTAGGCTTGAATCTATGTGTGATTCGTGTTTTTATTGTTGGTTGATGTAATTTGAGGTTTCTACTAAGTTCGTATGATATTTTAGGACTTGGTGATGTATTTGGTTGAGGTCTCGAGGGTCTCGGGTGAGTTTCAGATGGTTAACAGGGTGAATTTTGGACTTGAAACTCTGCTAGAATTTATCTGATGCACTGTCTGGTGTCCTTCTTCGCATTCGCGATAGAGGTCTCGCATTCGCGAAGAGGAACTCGAGGCAGGCAAAATTTACTCTTCGCATTCGCAAAGAGGGGACCGCATTCGCGAAGGGGTAGAGGGCAGTGTTCATCACGAACGCGTGAGAGCATTCATGTTCGTGTAGAAGGGCGAGGCCTGGCCGGGCACCAGGCGATAAGGCTTCGCGTTCGCGTATAGGAGACCGCGTTCGCGAAGGCCAAGTTTGGAAAGCCATCACGTTCGCGAGACTGGCCTCACGTTCGCAAAGAAGAAATCTAGGGCAGCACAAAAATGTGCTTCACGAACGCGAGGGTGCTATCGTGTTCGCGAAGAAGAAATTCCTGGACAGCAAAACTTAAGTTCTGAAAATGGGATTTCATCCCATTTTTCATTATTCAAGAATTGAGCTCGGGTAAGGCGATTTTTGGGCAATTTTCACGGAAAAACATTGGGGTAAGTGTTCCTTATCCTATATTGATTATATTTTATGATTCCATACTCATTTACATCATAAATCCGTGAATTTATGGAAGAAAAATCAGTTTTTTATAAAATCTTTCAAAAATGTAAAATGAAGATTTGGAAGCCAATCCAATGTTGGAATTCGATAATTTTTGTATAGTTGAACTCATATCGGAACGGGTGTTCGAATTTCATGAGTTTTTTCGGGATTCATATGGAATTAATTCATGCAATTTGTACTGAGTATATTGAATTGTTTATGACTAGATTTGAGGATTTCGGACACGAATTCGCGAGGGAAAGGTTTATTGGATTCTTGAATTTGGTTGCAAAGTGAGGTAAGTGTCGTGGTTACCCTTGACTTGAGGTAATAGAACCGTTGAATTATTTGCTATGTGAATTTCATGTGTAACGATGTATAGGCAAGGTGACGAGTGTCTATACTTTGTCAAATTAATTGTTTGCTTAATTATTTAAACATCTTAAATTATTTAAGACATGAATTAATTATTATAATAATTGTTTCTCTCATATTCCTTGTCAAATATTAATTCTTGAATTCCTGCAATAATTGTCAAATGCTTATTTAATTTAAGTGTCTTAATTGCTACTTGACATTTATCATATTAAATATTAGACTCCCTATTTTCTCCCTAATTTCCATAATTAATTGCTACTTGCCATTATTTATTTCATAAATAAATTATAAGTATTGTATGCCTTGATGCTTAATAGTTTCTCATTGAACGTGGTATTTATTGAAGTATTTTTATTATATTTAAGAGTTGTTAAAATATATGGGGGGATCGGGTTGCACGTTGCAACGAAAATGAAAATAAATATATTAGGGGATCGGGTTGCACACCGCAACAGAGTTATTTAAAGTTTATATTGGGAGATCGGGTTGCACGTCGCAACAGATTTATTTAAAATTTATATTGTTGGAGCGGGTTGCACGTCGCAACGAAAATTTATTGAGGAATTATATTGTTGGGGCGGGTTGCACGCCGCAACGGAAATTGATTGAAATAATAATTGGTTATGACTGTCGAGTTGACTTCAACTGTTAAAATGAGTTACCCGATATATTTCTATTATTGTTGTTGTTATTATTATTGCGTACAGGTTAATGTAAGTGACCTGCCTTAGGCTCGTCACTATTTCGTCGAGGTTAGGCTCGACACTTACCGGTACATGGGGTCGGTTGTACTGATACTACACTCTCCACTTCTTGTGCAGATTTCGGAGTTGGTCCCAACGACGTATTGTAGATTTGCCCGGATATAGCTACCAGTGGAGACTTAAGGTATAACTGCACAATGTTCGCAGTTCTGAAGTCCCCTTCTATCTTATCTCAGCTGTGTATTATATTTCAAACAACTTGAATTTATTTCAGATATTTATTTGTATTATTCTAGAAGCTCGTGCACTTGTGACTCCAGTTCTGGGATGGTATTTAGATATCGCGATTATTATGGAATATTCACTTTATTTCAGACTTTATTTTCGCATTTGTTTTCTTATTATTAATTAATTTAAAATTTTGTTAAAAATGGCTAATTATATTCTTACGTTGTCTTGTCTAGCAAGTGAAATGTTAGGCGTCATCATGGTCCCGAAGGTGGGAATTTCGGGTCGTGATAATATAATATACAATAAATAGACCCACTGAATTCTACGGTGTGTATATGATTGAAAAATAAATAAAATTTTAAACCAACTTCAAACTCATTATTACAAGAAGAGAAGTTGGTGCATTGGTAATTAAACAAAAATTATGAATAATTTGTATAGTCTAGTAACTTTAGCATTCACATCAATAGTAATTTCTGAAAATAATGGAGCAGGAAGAACAACAAGTGATTTAAATAAAAGGAATTTAGAAAATTTTGGATTTCTTAACAGATCAAGGGATAATTTTTAAAATGTTTGTTGATGATATGGGTAAATTTGGCTAGATAGTATAAAGGTAGGGATAAATTTGGTAAGATAGTATAACGGAGGTTAAATATAGACAATATTCGAAAGTATAAGGGTATATTTGACCCTTTTTCCAAATATTTAATATGTACCCAATATTGGAGAACTTCAAACAAAATTTCACGCTTATTCTTCTACTTCTTCCCTATATATCAACTTTCAACCATTGTCTTCCAGTTTCATGTTATGCGTTGGTTTTTTCTTCCTTCTTTCTTTTTTATTCCTTTTTGGGACAGATCTGCTTCTCTCGATTATGTCTTTCTTCTTTCTCTTTTTTTCCTTTTTTTGCACAGATCAATGTAAAGCTATTTTTTTGGTCTTTTAATTAGTGCAGAAAGGGTTTATGGTTGTTTTTTGCATTTTTATGAGAATCTCTAGATTATCAGAATTTAGTATCTGTTTGAGCACAAATTGTAAATTCATCCACTAGAAAAATGAAAGGCAGCATGAACTGCAAATTCAGATTTGTTGATTTAAAGTCATTTGACTGAAATCCTTGGACCTGCATACATAAATTTTTGTTACTTCAGACCTCTTCTATGTCTCAAGTTATCCGAAAATTAGGTAGACTTATAATTTTTTTTGCAAAGTGGGTATAAGTTTAATGATGACCTAAAAATTGGGTATAAATGCAAATGGGAATGTCAAGTGGGTCGGGCTTGGCGCGTGGGCCGGCCTGGGCCTGGCTAAAGAATTTGGTGGTTGCAGCAGCAAAATGGGATGGCAGAAGCTGGTGGCTGACTTTAAGCTTAGAAAGAAACGAAACCAACAAAGAAAACAGATATTCACTCTCACAAAAATCAATTTATGTAATAATTTGATAACAAATATAGGCGATAACGTAATGATAAAATTGACTTGACATACTAATTACTACTAGATAGCAGGTTTGCTTTATTAGTTGGTCAATTGTTATATGCATGTAGTTTTGGTTTTCTTTATTAAACTCTTTTACATTCTTTCTAGTCTTCAAACATTATTCTTCTCATAATTGCTGGCAACTTCCCCACTCACCAACCATAGGAAGCTAAGAGGAATCATCTAAATTAATGAGCCACTAACTTCCTAACTTATACAACTATAGCTTCTATGCAAGAAAGAACAAAAACCTGTACCAACTCAATAATTATATACTATAGGACTTCCTTAGAATATTTCATGTAGCTCATTATATTCTTGATCCGTTTAATTTAATAAATTGAACTTAGTTACAAATCTACATCTTTTCTTATAACAATGCACATTTCTCTAATCATTTTATCATGTTGGATTTTGACTAGAAAGATTCCAACTAAGCGTGAGGTACTTAAGTTATTAATTTAGGGCGACAGGCTAATTTGCATGCTCGTCACGTAGTCCTTATCATTTAATCTACCTTCTCTTTCCCTGTTGATTAGTATTATTTTTTGTTTTGTTTCAAATGTCTAAGGGCACGGTTGAATACTAATCTAATAATTAATTACTAGGCGTATGTTTCTTCTGGATTATTAAGGTGTAAAATGATCAAGTGGTAGTGAATTATTAGAAAATTTATGATAAATATGAATATTTGATTCACTCATTATTTTGGACAAAGGGAGATGATAATTATAATGATGAACGATGCTAGCAATGAAGAGTTGAGAAGACCACTTAAAGATTCTTTCATAAAAGGAAATTAAAGTTCGATTTTACTCACTTTAAAAGTACTAGCTAGAGTATCATTTTTCATTGGCTTCATCATATATATATATATAGAGAGGGGGTTACTGGTATATAGGAGGAGGCAATTAGGAAAAAAAATAGTTACAAACATAGGTTAAGCTTACCTATTAAGTACATGAGATCTTTTACAAATTAAAGAAAGAAAGAAAAAAAAAAGAGAAAATATTTTGTTTTATTTCAAAATATGTTTATGAGAAAATGTATAATTGATATCATGATTAACTTCCTCATTCTCATAACAAAAAATGGGCAATCTTGAGCCAAATCTCACTACTTAATTAGAAATAACTTGTTTTATCTTTTTTTAATGATGTATTTCTTTTATCATCTCATATTTATAAATGCCTTGAATGTATAGCACATGTTACCTTCAAAATGATTTTGTTGATTGATAAATTAATTAAATTAAAGAACATTGACATGGTCCCTAAATTCGGATAATAATGTTTGAGAAGCCAAGTCTCTTTTCTTTTATAGAAAAATTTCTCAAAGGACCACAGAATTTTACAAAGAGGACAAAATTGATCAAAAAATCAAGAAACGAACAAAAGTTATGAATTCTAAACTTTTCTCCCTATTTCGCATTTTTAAAAAGAATTCAAAGCTTTAGTTCTATCTTTATGTAATTAGTTTTGAGGAATGTAAAAGAAAAAGAAACTAAAAAAGAAAAGTGGCTAGGAATTGTAAACACAGTAACCAAACAAGTGCAACTTTTCTTGGACATAGGGATTTGTATTTGAAGAAATGGACTCAGAACACCAAGTTGAAGCAAATATACCAAACAAAACAAAAATTCCAATTTTCCAGAGAGGAAAAAACAAAAAGAAAGCAAAACCCTTTAACTTTCCCCTATTCCTATGGGACGAAGATCTGCCTTTCCCTTTGCCATCACCCTAAGGATCTATTTCTTCTAATTTCGATCTCGAATCTTCATTTTTTTCCCTTTCCTTTCTTTTCCTTTTTCCAATATCTTTCTTTATTTTTTCCTCTGTTTTATCAAAATCTGTCACTATCTTGCCTTGCTTAGGGATCCTCCCAATCACCCCCTTCTCTTCTTTTTCAACATTGGCCTTTGTTCACACCCCCCTTTAACTTTTCTCAACTACTGAAAGAATATGAAAATTTTAATTACATACACTGTCCAAGATTTTTACAACCATCAATCAGTTTAATTAACTATAACAAACAGGTTATACTATATTTTTCAAGTTAACATATCAAGCTTGTTATGTGCTATTATAGGATAATTTTTTCTCTATGGTATAAGAAATTTATACATCATTAGTAGAAAACGGAATGTCCGTCAGGGAGTGTAATGTAAACAGTCTAGCTGGATGATTTCACGGCTCGAACCGGAACTAGACCTAAACAATTTTAACTATTCTCAAAGGCTCCCCTTCATATATAGAATTAAACTAAAAAAAAAGTATATATTTCAATTATAGATCAAAAATTTCAGATGTACTGCTAAAAAAGACAGAATAGATAATAAAGTTGATTTATTGAAAGAAAATTGATCTATACCAAAAAGAAAAAGGAAACTTTCTTACTAAATAACATTGTCTCAAATTTCTCATAATTCTACGGCTAATTAACGAATGAAACGATTTGCAATTCCTCTATTGGTATCAAGATGAGTAGTTTCATACACAGGAAGCTCTTCACAAAACCTATTGTTACCAAAAAATGCTAAATGATCAATTTCAAACAAATCTGAACTTGAATCACTTGCTGCATCTTCATCTTCTTCTTCAAAATCTTCTTCCTCTGTATAATCAACAATGTAATCATTCTTCTTCTTAATATGTTGATAACTTTTCAAGGAATCAACTTTTGTCACTTCAAATTTCCTGTTCTTCTCAATTATTGCTGCATTTCCTTGGGATTTGAGCTTTTGAAAATTATCAGATTCTTGGTCATATATGCATTTATGACCACAAGGACGACAATCTTCATCAACAATTACACTAACTGGGTTAAATCTCACTGTCCTTTTTACACCATTTTGGAATTTTTGCGTTAAATTTGATGTGGTTTTAGAACTCAAACAGGATCTTGAAAATGATGAAGCTGAAGAACAAGTTGATGAAGCTGCTCGAGCAGATTTTGCATTCCTCTCAATATTAGCAAGATTCTTGGATTTTTTCCCATTCCCATTATTGAAAATGGAACTGAGAAAATTAGTAAGACGACCACCAGGGGAAATGGGCTGTTTCACTTTCTTCAAATTGTTGTAGATTTTCAAAGCCCTTGATTTAGACTTAATCAAACTCTCCTCATTTTCCTCTGTTTTTTGACTGTGATAGTCGTCAAATAAATAAAACTCATGACTTTGTTCAGTAGTGTACAGTGGATTTTGACACCTACGTTCTAAACGTGGTGAAACACTGGCTCTTCTCACTGATTTTTTACTCTTTGGCGCAGCAAAACAAGTAGTAGAAGTAGTATTTCTTGAGAATTTTTCAGAGTAAAAACAGTCAGCTTCAGAGGAAGTTGTAGAGAGAGTACCAGAATTGGATTCAGAAGAACTTGTTGAACTGAAAAAGAGTGGATCATTATCTAATAAATCAGGAAGTGAAGGTCCTTTTTTTGTCATCAAAATTTTGTCTTTCACTTTTTTCTCCATCCATTTTTCAATCAAACATGCCCTTCTAAAACTTGCAATTTCTTCATCTTCTATACTCTTGTTGTTGTTGTTGGCTTTTGCTTTAGCTATTTCATTGCTTCTGTTGCTGTATTTCTTGGTTTCTTTTGGTAACTTTGAAACTTCCTTTCTTTGGTCATAACCATCAATTGAACGGTAAATTTCATCAAGAAGTGAGGATGAAAATGAAGGGTTTTTGTAATGTTTCCTTGACAACTTTTCCTTCTCCATTTTATACATTGTCTTTAAAAAAAAAAGGGAAATGAGAATAGGAAGAGATGAAGAAGAAGGGATTGTGAGAAAAGAGAAAAGTGAAGCAATGAGAATAGGAAGCCACGCCAAAGAGAAGCTTAAATGTGAATGTGAAGAGAAAGAGGGGAGAAAATGAAGCTTATAAAGGGAAGTCATGCGCGTGCATGGTTTGACACTATTTTGAGCCAATTGGCCAGTTTTGCAAAACTAAATTAATGGGGGCATTAATGATGTTTTCCAATTTTAGCCCTTGACACAATCCCATTGACTGCGCCTTTTCCTTTTTCTTTCTTTTTATGTGGAGTACTACTTTTCCAATTTGAATTTGAAGACAGCACTTACTGTTAGTTTCGAGATTTTTGGAGCAACTGTAATGGGATAGTGTGACGTAATAGAGCTGTTTTGAACCGATAAGTTAAGTACTATAGTTTGAATTGCTTGATTTAAGGAAATACTTACTAATTAGTAGGCGAATATTAAGTTGAGACGGAAATGCATAATACTTACTAATAAGTTTTTAAAAAATTAAAGTGTTTTGTCAAGCTTTTAAGAAAAAGATAAGTGTCGCCACGCAAAATCACCATTATCAACCACTTCCACTACTAATCATTGTTCAAATTTGGAGATAACATTTTAGTAGTCATGCATGTAGTAAAACTTAGACATTATAATTTAAGAAAACAAACGACGCCTTAATCTAAATACATAGTAGTTAATATTAATCCTTCAACTCAATTAGCTTTCTTGCCCGTTTTCCCTAATAAAACTACTTAAAATCATGAGTAAAGGATTGTTAAGCTCACCCTTATGAGTTAAGTTATCTAAAACGGATCAAACATGGGATTAAATTTTCTAATAAGATCCCTCGCCGAATGAATCAAATATGGAAAGACGAGATATTTTAAATCCTCTTTTAATATTGCTATAAAAAATTCTCCATCTACCCATAATTTATTTCCTCTTTTCTTTGCAAGTATATTGCCGCTATAAATGTGAAATTCTTGTAAATGAAAATAACCAAACGTAAAATAACAATCAAGTACGTATAAAATAAGAGCTTTATAGAGATGAAATATACTGTAGTTTTATATACTCTCTCCGTTCTCTTTTATTTTTCCAATATTTTAAAAATAGATTTTCATTTTTACTTGTCACTCTTAGCATATTAAGAAAAGATAATTTTTTTTTTTCTGTTATACCCACAATATTAATTACTCATTTCAAATTATTTTCTCAAATTCAATAAAAATATACATCAATAATTATGAATATCATGATAAATTATACATTTTATTTATTATTTCTCAAAGTGTATGAAAAATTTATAGTAGATAAGTAAATGTAAAAGGGGAAGTGTGTGATACACAAGGACGTTATTGAAACAAGCGTTGGTCAATTGATGGGGCCAAGTGTCGAGATTGGAAACAAAGATTCTAATTCTTTTTCAAAGTGCTACTTAGTGGGTTAGCAAATACAAGATCAATAATTTGATGTAATTTCTCTTCTATAATTAATTACTATAATTGTGTTGCAAACATTTTTTAAAATAAGAGGTCGATCGGGTATTCTGAATTATAAAGTGTGGAAATGTGAAAAGATTAAATGAATTTAATTAGCAGAAAATTTTAGTTGTTGGTTGGAAGTTGATTAACTGTGATAGTTGCGGCAAAAGTGGAAGGAATCAATATGCATATATTATTCTGAAAATTTTCTTCTTCTTACTATTTAATATCCTTTAAAAAATGGGGAGAAAAAAGAATTTCAAACTAATTTTGTTTTTTTGTATGGATAATGATATTCCCTATTTCATGTAAAATACTATTGACAAAGTAGCTTAAATATACATAATTTCAGCTATTTTAGAAACAGAGGGAAATATTTTGGTATATTTTAAAATTGTATGACATGTATACTCTCTTTTTTTTATCAACAAGATAGTTTTATATATATATATATAAAAAAAAAAACTACTTGGTTGTTTGTATATTAATTGTGCTACTTGGCTGTTTGTTATAGCAGAAACGTGCAGAGGTATCAACCTCCACAAAAAAGCGTGTAGTCTATCGTTACATTAGAAATATTATAACCCTTTATTTTTTTTTCAAAAATAGTTCCTAAGATGTCTGTCCATATTGCTTCATCCATATTGCTTCATTGGCAAATATCGGAGGAATTACCAAAAAGTTTGTTATTGTTTCTATCATCTTGCTTGCTTCCTTGGCCAGCAAGATGTTAGGAGTGACATGCATTCACATACAATAGTTTCATAAATCAGGTTGCCTTTATTGATATTGTGTATTACCTCAGTTGAGTCAATGTTAACCTCCAAGGGCATGAAGTTGTTTGAGACTGTCATTTTTAGTCCCTGCATTAGAGTTGTCAGTTCAGAGTGGAGAGTGTTGGTGTAATTTATTTTTCTCATGAATCCCATCACCCAATCCCCGTTGTTGTTTCGAATTACTCCTCCTAATCCTCCTTCAAACCCTTTTTGAAGTGTGCCCCGTCTATGTTGAGTTTATAGTGGCCTCTCCCGAGAGGATGCCACTTGATATGTAAGACATTGGTAGGAATGTCGGTCTATCCTCTAGCCACATGAATGAATTCAACGGCTCTAGCTATGGCATTCTTACAGAAAACTAGCTCTCTTTTCCTATTGAAACAATTGTTGTTTCTAGTGAGCCAAATCTTTCATAAGCAGAATGAGATCAACTCACCCCATTTTAGGATGGAGTTGAAGTTTTTATTGTGGGTTGTGTTGGCGGTGCATCCCCAGTTGTTCTGCTCATTCAAAAGGGTGGTGATGCTATAGTTATTGAGGCTCATGTGAAATAGATTGTCCCAGAATAGTTTTGCATTGTCATAATTGACTATGACATGCTCAATGGATTCCTCTTCTTTGTCACAGAAGAAGCACTTGGGGTTCATAATGTTTACCCTGTAGTGCAAGCGTTTGGTAGTAGGGAGTCTGTCATGGGTCAACAGGCACAAGAAGTATTTTATCTTGTTTGGTACTTTTTTTGACCAAATCCAATTGAAGTCCATTTCTAGATTGTGGCACAGATTATCAGATTGCTCAAGGATCATGGAGTAAGCAGACTTGGTTGAGAAAAGTCCATTACAGGTTCTGTTCCATACCATTTTATCTTTTCTAAGAGGGTTAGCAATAGAAATGGTGGAGTTTATGCTAGAAACCACACTGTGAGGCAGCTTGAAGGAAAGGCCGTTAGGATTCAACCGGCCATTTAAGAGACATGTGGCCAGAGTTCTATTATCCTCTCCCCTGTTAAGGGGTTCACTAATCAAAGCTCTAAGAGGTTCTAAATTGTGGATCCATCTGTTATTATATAGGTTGATTTTATCACCCTTATGCATTATCCACCTATTGGCATCCCTGCACACTTTGCACCCAAATCTTGATGCTAGTCGAGGTTCTAAAGGCAATATGTCTGTTATGGTGATTGCTAGTGCAGTGTTTGTGAAACAACACTCTGGCCCAAAGGGCATTAGGGTTGTTAAACATCCTCCATGCCATCCTAAGGTCAGCTTTATGAACACCAAGACCCCCTGCATCTCTAGGCTTAGTAATGATACCCTACTTGATCAGATGTATTTTCTTCTTAATAGTCGTAGTGCCCTAGATGAAATTCCTTTGAATCCTATCAATTTGATTGTATACCTGGGCAGGTAACCTAATGTACTGCATGACATGACTAGGGATTGACCTCAAAGAGGATTTGGCTATGGTAGTTTTCCTAGCCATGTTCATAAAGTTAGTTTTTCAGCCAGCTAGCTTAGCTTGCATACTATCAATGATGAACTGAAAATCCCTATTGGTTGGCCTCTTATGGAAGATTGGAAAGCTTAAGTATTTACCAAAAGAGGTGATGGCCTTAATGTCCAAAGTCCTAGATAAGCTATCTATTGTATCCTGATGGCAGTTTGTGGAGAAGACAACTTTGGACTTTAGGGTATTGACCCTTTTGCCAGACATGCTACTCAACTGGTGCAGTGTCTCCATAATGGTGGCATAATTCTTGGTGTTTGCTCTAGCAAACAGGGTTAGGTCATCAGCAAAGAATAAGTGGGAGATTTTTGACACATTGTGGCTAATTTTGATAGGAAACCAACTACCATTGTGCACTTGGGCCTCAATGCTCCTAGATTATCTTTCTATGCACATGATAAAAATGTAAGGGGACATAGGGTCCCCTTGTCTGATACCCCTACTAGGATGAAAGAATTCCGTCCTACCCCCATTCTCCAGTACAGAGATATAGCTTGAAGATATACAAGACATGATTAGCTTGGTCATATTGTGGAGAAAATCAAAGGACACCAGAGTGTCTTTGATAAAAGAACATTCTAATATGTCAAATACCTTTTCTAGGTCAATTATGAGGATCATGTTAGCATTTTTCCCTTTCATCTTAGTGAAATGACTAATGTATTCTTGTACTATGATGACATTATCACTAGCCCTTCTATTGGACAAGAAACTGGCCTGGCTTGGGCCAATGCTGGAAGGGAGGACAGGCTTGATTTTATTGACAATTATTTTGGTAATCAGTTTGTACATAGTATTGCATAGCCCAATATGTCTGAAATTCTTAAGGATGTGGCATTGGCACACTTAGAGATCAGACAGAGATAAGTTGTGTTAACTTCAGGCTTCATTTCAAGGATATCGAAAGTCTGATTATAGAAATGAGTTATTTTTCTCTCGAGCATATTCCAGTATCTTTGGTAGAAAAGAGGGTGGAGACCATCAGGTCCAGGAGCCTTTGCAGGTTTGAAAGAAAGCATGGCCACCTTGATTTCACTACTCTTTAGGAGGCATTCAGCATAGATTGCTCTCTAGTGGATAGGGTATGAGCATTATAGGGAGTGCTTTGCCACGGTGTGGATGAGACTAGGTGTTCAGTGGTGAATAGATTGGAGTAGTAACGGTAGATAGTGTTTTGGATTTCATGCTACTTCTCAATCCAATTCCCTACCTCATCCTGTAGGGCCATGATTTTGTTCCTTCTTCTCATATTGAGGGTTGAGGTATGAAAGAACCTAGTATTGGCATTCCCTCCATCAGCGAGTTGATAGACTTAGTCTTCCAAAAGAACTCCTCACAATTAAGAATAGAGGAGTATTCCTCTAAAGTTGACCTTCTAGACTTTGCAGAAAGGTGTTGAAGGGGTAGGTATTATATTTCTGAATGCCCGCAAGTCTGGCAAGAATATGCTTCTTTTTTATGAAATATATTGCCAAACATAATTTTGTTCCAGGTCAACATTTGGGACTGGAACTGAGCAATACTCCTTTCAAGGCTACCACTCCCCTCTATTGATTTGACATGTATACTCTGTGATGTTTTGTGTGCATTTTCTACTTGGAATCTTGGACCATGTAATTTGTCAATAAGAGAATATTGATTTTCGAGTTAAATGGTTTTTAATAACCAACTTTGAAGAAATGACGGATATGAAAAGGGCAGTCTGGTATACGAAACATTCCGTATTCATGCATGATCCGAGGAAGGATAGCACCCCTAAGAGAGTGTGATGTAGGTAGTCTATCCTAATGCAAACATTAGTGGCTAATTTTACAACCCAAACCCATGACCTATAAGTCATACCTATTTATATATGGTATAATATAAATACTGTATAACATTTGTAGTCCAATTATTTTAATTTATAAATAATATAACTTCCAATCAAATTATTTATACAAGATGAAGGATGACGTTTATATTCATTATACAAATAGATTTTTTTTATTCTTCCGTGAATTGCACCTTAGCTATAGTTCAAGATAATACAGGTCTAATTTCTAAAAGCTTGATTTTGTGAGAGATTTTGTCTACACTTTGCCCAAATATATATTCCATGCATCGTACAAAGGCATAAATATCTGCAGCATTTATTTGTAATCGATAAGTGGGCGTTTGGACATAAGAATTGTAAAATTCTAAAATAGGGGGAAAATTTTTTTCAAGTGAAAATGATATTTGAAATTTAGAGTTGTGTTTGGACATAAATATAATTTTGGGTTGTTTTTGAAGTTTTGTGAATGATTTGAGTGAAAATTTTGAAAAACAGTTTTTTGTAGTTTTTCAGATTTTCGAAAATTTTCAAAATGTATCTTCAAGTGAAAATTGAAAATTTTATGAACAAACACTGATTTCGAAAAAAAATAAAAAATTTTTGGCAAAAAAAGAAAAAAATTTCTTATGTCCAAACGGTAATAATATGTGTCATTCAAAAGCAATTTTAGGTAGTTTTGAAATTAAAAAATATTTTAATACGCTTCTTGTTGTGACTTTATTCCTTTTTGAATTTAATTTCTATACACTGCTAGTGTAAAAGCTTTTTATATTATCATCATCATGTCACTTAAGGTAACTATAAATAATTAGTCATAATTAAAGAATTAGTAACCCGAAAATTAAAATAAATAACCTTTTACTTATAATAGTTCAGGAAAATAGAGGCCTAAAAGCTGATTTTGTGAGATCGCGTCCGCCCCCCCCCCCCCCCCCCCCAAAGTACATTGCATGCGGCTTCAAAAACCTATAATTAAAGATGATTATTAAATAATAGGAGATAGAATATTCAGTTTGTTAGCCACCGAACTATGATTTTAGCTGGCAAAAGCATATCCTGCTGGGAGGTACAATTATACTACAATTATGAAATACTTAGTTTGAAATATGCAAAACACCAAAAAGAAATAGATAGGATTATTTTTAAGTATTTTTTTTTATTTTTGTTATTCTCTAATTTGTAACAACTTCTGAATTCTGATATAGTCACAGGGGTGGGTTAGAGTCTGAAAGAACATTTTTGTTAGTTGATTTGATAGTTATAATATCTAATAAGGATGCTCAACGTAAAGATGATTTTATTATTTTAACTAGTTGGATTATCTTTCATCAAGATAGAATGTACAAATCCAAGAAATTTTACAAATATTAATTATCAATTTCAAAATAGACTTTCAGAATTCTAGTAACGAAATTTACTTTCAACAATGCATATGTCAAGTTATTAGTATTACTTTTACCACTTTTACTTGATAAAGAATGGAGCCTTAAAAGGTCAGCTTTTAATCATTAAATCACCCAATTGAAGAGCCCCTTCGTACTTAATTAACGGTAACTAAAACTTATTGCATTATGTAAATGAAGTTTAAATTCGAGAAGACAGAGCTGGTAAATAGGAAGGAGCGTTAAACAAGCTCTTAAAGGTTAATTAAAAGGAAACTCTTCCTGAATTGGAATTGACATAAACTCCTTCCGTTTACTTTTACTTGTTAAATTTAGCAAATTAAGACAATTTTTTTTTTGTTTTACCCTTATCAATAACTATGAATTCCCCAAATTCTTTCCCAATTTTTTTTGAAATGCTATCATTATTATGGGTATAATTTAAAATACATACTTTTTTTTTAAGGGAGTGTGAAGTCAAAAGTGGACAAGTAAAAGTAAACGGAGGGAGTAATAATGATAAGACTTATTCAAATAAAACTATACAAATTTAACTTTGATACACTAACTGTATAATTTTATTTTTTTTTAACATTATTAACTTATTCAAATGTAATTTTTACAATAAAATAATTAATAATCTCAAACACGAGGTAAGCAAGCTTCTAAATTAAGTAAAATTTCACTTTTAGTGTAAAATTTTCGTTACGTTATTAGTTAAAATAAGCTAAATCATTCTAAACCATTTCATATGGGCTAAAAGGGTAGAAAAAGAATGCAAAGAAAAAGTCAAGTATCCAAGGGGAATGAGTACTCGAAGAGAAGATTGTAACTTTCAATAAAGCTCAGCTACAATCATCTTACTTTCAAGACATTTATTTCACTTCCGATTTTGACTGTCAAGTACATCGATCATCAATTATTGATACTTTATTCAAAAGCCTAACATTTTAACCATAGGTAATAAAAAGTGTAGAAAATTACTAGGGGATAACATATATCATACTAGCAGCAACAACAAATAACATACACAGTATAATTTTATAAGTGGAGTCTATGGAGAGTAGCATATACACAGACCTTATCCCTAACTTGTGTAAGTAAAGAGATTTTTTTCGATAAACCTTCGACTCAAGGAGAATAAAAATATAGCAGTTTAAAGAAAATATAATAGCGAAGAAGACATGAGCAAAGAAGTTTTAACAACAACCGGCTAATAATAAAAATGAAGTTGATGAAAGACCAAATAATAATAAAAATCTAAAAATAAGAAAATACGAAAGTAATACTGAAACAACTAATAAATATATTATTTTTGGAAGATCCGGCCTACAAAATATTTAAAGACTTTGAGCAACATAGCTCAAACGTTTGCCATAATAAATGTAGACAATACTATTGCCCCTTTAACCCACTTTGCCCCTTGCAATCCTTGCACACACACACCCCCTCCCAAAACCCCCTCTTTACCCAGGCCCCCACTCAAAATGACAGGAGCCGGTATTCTTGTATGGGTTCAAAGCCCACGTGATAAAGGGATGAAACAAGAGTCATCACATGAAGTATCATAAAATTGTTAATGAACAATTGTTTCTCCAGCAACATCATAATTAAGAGATCGAAAGTGATATCTTGGACTAATGTTCATAAATACATATTTATAAACAGGAACACCCCCCCCCCCCTCTATAGAAAAAACTAAGCCCACACCCACATATTTAGAAAGACCACATGAGTACATTTAGGAAGCATGGTTCATTGGTTTGCCAGATACTTTGCCTTCAATTATCGAAGCCAATATCACATGCTTTCCTCTTTTGGTTTCTTAATGTTCAACCTTCTATAGACATGGGTTTTCATTTATGAAAGATCTATCCCTTTCTAGATCTGCACCTTCACTTGTTGTGATTCTTTGTTAAGAAAAAGAAGGTTTTATCCCAATTGGCAGCACAAAGTTTTGGCAGTTTGGTCTCTCTAATGGGTTCCGATCCTCTGCAAAGTTAGCGTCCTCCTAACCACTAGACAACTTGTGATCTTTAGAGTAATCTTCTTATTTGCACTTTAATTAGTTTGGTGTTAAATAAATACTAGTATAAGTGTTCCAAAAGTGCGATCTTAGTATATCCTAATTAAAGTACATTACATTGTTATATTAATTATCACCGAAGAATGTAAGAGGATGAATATTACAATATTAGTACCAAAGTCAGGCAACTGAAAATCTCGGTAGAGAGTGTTACCAACCTTAGTGAACCTACGTAGGCGAAATACAAATTAGTCGATAATAAATTTTGGATATTAGATGGTTAATTATATTACACGGAAAAAAGGGCTATATGTATATCTACATGTTAATACTACAGTCAGACATTTTTATAACATTATCGCTATATAACAACTATTAACTATAAAAGCCAAGTTTTTTTTAAAATCAATTTCCATATTATGTTATAATATATGTTCTATATAACAACATTTCCTATAACAACCAAAAAAAATTGGATAAACGGCGTTGTTATAGAAATGTTTTCCTGTATTTGATAGTGACAAGCCGTCATCCTTAATTAGGTTAACGTCATCCTTAATTTGGATAAACGGCGTTGATATTTCCCTAACGTTACGTTACAATAGAATATACCGTACATCTTCAAGAAAACATAGATATATCCTCGGTTATGTTTGGCGCTTAATTACTATCTTAAGCGGACAACATTTGTTTTGCGATTCAATTCTAAAATGTCATATACTCACTTGTACGAAAAGCAAATAGTAGTAGTAGTAAATAGTACTACTATTTCATAAGGATCAAGAATACAAGTTGTATAAATCAGTGGTAGAATATTGCTTATAAGTTTAACAAAATCAAAACCACATCTTTGGTAACCAAATTTAAAACAACTTGAAAATTGCTTTTCTCTTCAATTTAATTCGTAATAAATCTTACTGAATTAGGCAATCACTACTAATTAAGAATACGTACGTGGATTCAGAGAATCTAGCTCGAGAACAGCTTCGTACTACTAGTATGAATTAATAAAATGGCCCAATCTATCATTTAAAGAAAGGAGTTAATCCCATTAATATCTCTTCATCTTACAAATTTTGAGGAAAGGAAGAGAAAAACACGTTTTAAGTGCAGAGTCGAGCTAGGATTGTCATTAAGAAAATAAAATACTATAAAAAAGTAAATACATAAATAGCTCTTGGTTATGTCAAACGGTTTAATATTTGTTATATATACATAAAAGATAATTTTGACCTTGTATATATAGCATAATTGTTTAGATAAAAGAATTTGAATAAGTCCCTGGCGCCCTAACTCTGTCCCTGGTACCGACTATTGAAAGGGATAAGTCAAATATATAGTTCAATTTTGAATTAATAGTTGAAGAATTGAAGTTTAAGAGGTAGGGGACATGGCTTGGAAACTTTATCTGATCAATAAACATGAATAATAATGGCACATTCAATAGTGTCTTGGATCAAGAACCCTCCCCCCTCCCCCCCCCCAAACAAAGCCTTGGACCACTTTCAACCTTCTTTATACCTCTAGCTAGGGCATCTTTCACTTTCTATTTTTTATATTTTCCCTTTCCTTTTCCTTCCTTTCTTGTATTTTTCTTTGTCTTCTAATTCCAAATCAATTTCCAAACATGGACTTCATCACAACCCTTTCTTGTCTTGTTCATTTTCATATTGATTTTTCAATGTTAGATGAAAGCAACATCAATCTCCACTTCAATCTTTAGTTGAACTCTTTATCTTATTCTTAAAGAAAAAAAAAATTCCATCCTTTATACCTTAATTTCCTTCTTGTCTTGTACCTATTCAAACATCTCCATTTTTTTTTTTTTTGAGAAATATATAAAATTGGCTGGTCGGTTGAAATTAATTATATTTGTTAGTCGAAAAGTGTATAAAATATATATATTTTATATATAATATACACATATACAAACACAAATATTCTATCGGCTATTATTTTTGGGAACGATCAAAAATATATATTTCTCTTTTTTTTTTCATTGCCTTTATAATTTTCTTGCTAATTGGTGCTCGACATTCACTTTACGGTAAACAAGAAAGAGAAGCGAAAAGAATTTCATTTTCAGAAAATGGCTTACTTTTTTAAAAAAATCTATTTTAGCGAACATACTAAGCTCAATTAAATTTTTACAAACTCTTGTTAATTATGCAAAAGATGATTTATATTAAAAAATGAATTATGCCCTGCCCGTTCTTTGGCATTTATTCTCACGTGTGCATAAGATTCAAAATTATTCATTACATGTGGCAACAATAATGAGGAATGTCCTATTGTGGGGACGTCTAGTCTAGCTGGAAGTTACCCTGCCACGTGAACAGATTACAACGACACGTGGATTCTGGGTCCCAGAGGAATTCAAAGTTCTTCCAAGTTACCAGCACAGTACGATCACTATACTGACGCGTGTCCTATTACTGCAATCTTGTCGGTCCGAAAATTGTACGGACGAACATTTTGCATCCACATGATCACTTTCATTTTAGACTCTCTTTAAAATATTAAATTTTTAAAAATATGTTTTAATTTATGTGTCGTTGTTTTGTGATCTTAAATATGTAATAATATTTTTATGATTATAAAAAATTTTATTGAGTAAAACAAAAAAATTTAAGTTAAATTATTCTAAAACATAAAATAATTCGTTTTTCAAGGAACGAATTAAGAAGAAAATAATACAACATTAAATAAAGAGGAGGAATGTTATTTGCACTCATTCATACTTATTGTTGGTATTAAACTAAGCAATATAGCACCCTGGTGCAACGGATAGGGCTGCTCCTCCCTTAACCAGATGTCTAGGGTTCGAATTCTGGGTATGGAAAAATCTTTGATAGGGAGTGCTTTTCCCCGAATGGGGCTTACCCGGCACGAATCCGGATATTGTCGGGCCCCAATGCGGGTGCCGGACACCGGGTGAGAAACCAAAAAAAAAATGTAACATTAAAAGTACAACTTAAATAAAGGGAGAATATAGGTTACTTAATCTATCTATCTATATCTATATCTATATATACTATATTAAATGCACGAAGGCTCTTAGCAAAATGTCGTTCGCCTTTTTTACCCCTTTAAAAATAGAGTTCGCACTAGACAAAATAATCATTTAATTAATTATTTAATTAGTTCCCTAACATTTATGAATAGTCATTTAATTATTTTCCTAAAACATAATACTTTAAAATCAACTAAAATTATAGTACTTATTAATTTTTTCCTTATTTGAACTAGAATTATTTCCTTTAAATGATATTTGAACACCTTTCCTTATACGTATGAACGTAGAACAACATTGTCGCTTTAAATTTGTTTTAAGAAGTCAATTATTATTTAAATTAAGGGTTTACCAAATAACAATGATTTTCTTGCTAAGACTTTTTATGATGTATATGTTTGAAGAGAAGTTAACGTAAATATAAATATAATAAAGGAACTTAAAAATGTAAATGTTAGTTATAGATACTTTGAAGTGCATTATGACATTTGTAATTCCCTCCATAGTTATTAGACCATCAAGCAAAGTTAATAAACATTTATAAATTATAGAAAAATATTACTGAGTATTTAGCTTATGAACACGGTTTACAGTAGTTGAAAGCAATTTAGTTATTATTTTATTTTAGTCGGAGAACTAAGTTAAAGATTAATTTTTTCTAATATTGTTTAATCCTTATTATGAGTTCAAGTTTATATTCATAATTCTTTTTAAATCTATATTCTATATACTTTTATTGACAGATGTAAAATTCACGTCCAACACACGTACACTAAAGCTAGTACTATATTAAAAGCACGAATACCCTTAGCGAAATGTCGTTCGTCTTTTTTACCCTTTTAAAATATAATACACAGTGGACAAAATAGTCATTTGATTCTTCCCTAATATTTAGGAATTTGAAATCAAACTAAATTTTGATTATTATTCTTTATTTAAATTATGTTGGAAACCCTAATTATTAGAAGTTTATATTCAACTCAATTTTGCCGTCCAACAAGAAAGCACCGGAGAAGGGTTTGTGAGAACTAGGGTATGCAGATCTATTGTATAACAAAACTTCCTATATTTCTAATTTATTGGAAGAGGCATGAATTCTGCCATGATAAATTTTTAAATCAAGCAACTTCAAATTATAGATCTCTAACAGTTTTGCACTCTGTTTTTTATATTTGTTTGTTACATGCCTTTTAACTTTATTTATTGACTTCATAATTTCTCTCCATCAGTTTCGGAGAAACTGAGATTTCTAGACACTCCAACACTAAAGCAAATATTTTCATATTTACATTCATTAATAGGTCAAGAAGGTAGGAACGGCAAGTTGATTGAGAAACACCAGTTTGAAACTTCTTTTAAGATATCAGAGAATCACAAGCCACAAAGTAACAACTTTGGGACACCAGAGGCAGAGTCAAGATTTATAGCTTCTGAGTTCGATGTTCTAATCCTTTTAAGTTATCAAGTTCTAAACTAATAACTTTTACATATTCAACAAATTTTTTAAGATAAATACAGAGTTTGAACCAAAGCTATTGGATTGTGTGCGCCATGATGGCTCCAACCCCAAAGTGACGCTAGCAATATGAGGAGCTTGAAACAATTCTCATCTGATGAAGCAGTTTCAACATGCCCAAAAAAGGGTTGAAACTTTGTCCGAACTATTTTTCATTTTTTTTCATTAAGGTACTTATTCTAAATTGTTGATTGTCAATTAAATTCATCTTCAAATCTCTATTACAAGAATGCTGCCAATTTGAAAACAGAACAAATTTTCTCATAAAAGAAAAAGTAATAAAAATACTTGAATTGAGTACTTTTAATATTATTTTTTTTGCCAATTCTAGGTATGGATGAAAACAAAATACGGATTTGTATCTTTTCCTTGGAATCAACAATCAATTGGATTATGATTAATTGATGTTTTGGCGTTGCTAGAAGTCTAGAACCATATTTATCAAGAAAAATGATAGTTTGCACAATTATTTATTGTACATTAACTTTCTTTTTGTGAATGTATCTGTCAATTACTTTTTATCTAGAAATATGGCATTGCTATTTTAAGACTTGATTACAATGCTAAATACTTCGTAATTTTTGTTGATAGGGCTTTCAGTTCCAAACTTGCCAGCTAAAAGAGTAGATTGGTTTATCATGTGTTCACCTTTATCTCACAATTGTACAGGCAAAATCTTAGTTTCAGGGACTGATATCTTAAAGGCAATACAAAATTAATTAAATATAAAAGTGCAGTTTATTTCAAAGATCCAAAAATATCATTTATATTACTTAATAATCAGAGAATTTTCTTAGCCTATAATATTTGTAATAAATATTTTGGAGGACATACAGCATCGTTAGATTTTTCTTCCTAAAACAAATGTGATGCTATTAATTTTTATAACTGCCATGCATCTCTGATGTGTATGATAATTGAAACTAATTCCTCTTATATGAGAAAATAATTTGAAAAGCAGTTTTTGCACTCTAAGCAACTAAAAAAAAAAATTTCGCGCCAAGATACTCGAATAACTTAAGAGGCTTCTAATAATTCTACAGTTGATGGCAACAATTACCAGTGATATTGATATTTATGTCAAGAATCAGCTTTTTCACTTTTTATACCAACACATTTTCTTTCTTCTTAGAACTGTACATGCTTGACATATTATCTGCGACGACGTTAATACAAGTTGATAAATTGTGCTACTTTATCAGACTTCTAATGCAAATATTAAACCCATATATGACGAAATTATAACAAGGCATCCATAGACTTGGGTTGAGTTACTTCCTTTATTTATTTAATTAGCTGAATCGGATCAATTTTCATCAATTTAAGCAACTTAAACTCTTTTTTAATTTTGATTTTATAACTCAAACATATTTTAAATTATATTTATATGATTATTTAAAAGCATAAATAATTTATACCAAATGTTGAACGACTAAAATAACCTCGAAATATTGATTGACTTTTATAACCTTAGATATTTGTATAATTTAAAGATATAATTGTAAATCGCTGATTTTTTTCTTTTCATTTAAACTAGGCATACACTGAGACTACATAGCCGATTTTGGGTCAAATTCTTTTTTTGGACTCTACTTCTCGCTGCATACTTCTTCTTGCTAACCTACTATTTGTTGGACAACAATATGCCAATTTTGGTTAAATTCTTGGTTTGGTCTCTACCACCTACTTTTTCCTCCTAGCTTATTCCATTTTCACAACAAAACAATATGCTTCCTTATTTAATTTTTCACTTTGTGTAGGATTCAGATTTATTGTATGACTCTATGTACAAAAAGAATAAGCCAGTTATTCCTATTAAAGATGTCGTTGTTCCACATTATTCGTTGTTCTCTAACGGTATTGGTGTAGGAAGAAATAAATTTCTCCAAAAATATTATTAGTTCTCTCTATTGTTCTCGTTTTTCGCAATTGAGTAACGCTTTAGGGTCATGTATGAATTACAGAGAAAAACAATGACATCTTAACTTTTATTGTAATTGTTTTGTGTCGTACTTTTTATATTTCGTCATAATTTTTAGTTTTGGTTATCAAAGTCTTTTATATTAACGTAGTATTTAAGTTTAAATTTTATACTTTTAGAGATCAATGATCTCTGTCATTTCAACTAATGTTAGTGTAACAATATTAATTTTCAGCATTACCTTTAGAGAAACTCTGGTAGGGGCAATGAAACAAAGTGGTTCAATGCCCTTAGTAATCGAGAATTTGTATGGTTTAAAACTTCAAGAATCCGTTGGTCATCGTATGCAAAAAGAAACTTAGAATTTGATTGTTTTTAGACTTCCTCATAAATTCATATTAGACAAAGGGTCAATACATTATTTAATATCTTAGAGATAATATATAGATTATTCAACCAAATTAGATATTATTTTGCAGCTGTTGTGTATTGGGCATTTTGTTAGCTTGTAGACAATAAATACATTAATTAACAATATTAGATAATATTTTGCACACACACACACACATATATATATATATATATATATATATATATATATATATATATATATATATATATATATATATATATATATATATATATTTGTATCCCTTCATATAAATAATTGACTAAACCATCATGTGTCATTATTAGCGTGCAACGCACGTTCATAGAAACTAAAACTAACCCGCTCACGAATGTTAGGAAGTTAAATGTTAAGAGACAAAAATATCCTCGAAAAGCTGATCCTTTTTGCCCTTTAAAGTTAATATTTCCTATGTAGCAATTTAATGATGGGTATAAATATAATTTTGGGTTAGGACTAAGTAACCTTTTTTCTGTTGGGATTCAATTCATTCTAAAATATAAATTTTTCCTTCAAAGAAACAACTCCATAATTGGATAAAATTATTACATTTAGAATTATAATATTACTTATATGAGAAATGTTGGCAAAAACAAATTTCTACGAGCATGTAAAAAGATTTGTCATATTATATATAATTGTCCCTAATTTTGTTATTTATCACAATCAATCAGTTTGTTCGTGTAAAATTATAGAAGTTTTAAAACTTTATTTCTTGTCTCAAATTTATTAGTAAAGACTCCTGCATACTCATTCTAATCAAATAATTTAATTTCTACTAAGTAATTGCGCTTTGAACTCTAAGAAATCAACCCGTTCAAACCAAAATATATAAAAGTAAGACAAAAGTTTTCTCCGAGCTAGATTTATTACCTCATTTTATAAATATAACCACAATAAGAACAAAAACCTAACTACACTTGGCTTAGTCATTTATGCACTACCGTAATTGTTTTTTTAAAAAAATGAACATGACAATATTTCACTTCAATAGAACTTAATTATAAAAATTGAGACCAAAACACCACAGGAATATAGCTACACTAAATTTAAATTTTTGGCGTTATTGCTCATTATTAGGGTTAGTCTTTCTTTTGATCTTCTTATTATGTAGAAATCATAATGGACATATGTATTTTCAAGCATGTGTTTATATCCAAAATTTAACTTTCATCATAGACGACGAAGGATATACTCTTAAATATATCTGAAAATAATTACACGTATGCTTGTGTATTGCAATGACAATAAACAAAATACATAACCAAATAATTTAAATGTTGGACTATATTTGATGAAACATATTTTAATACAACAACTATTATATGTTATATTTTAAGAAAGATATCAATATCGACAACAAGATTTCTAATCAAATCAAAGCAACCAAAGAATTATAAGGGATCAAACATAAAAAAATATCATATATAAAGAGTATTAGATAAGATATGATTATATCTCATTTTTCTATAAATACATATATCATTCGCAGGTTCAATAATATCGAATTATTATAAATTCAAGTATTATGTAAGTGTAATAACATTTGAAAAGTATGAATATCATAATTTTTAGTAATCAAATATCAACGTGCAATTGTTATCGGACGCACGTTCATAGAAACTAGTTATTATAAAAGCACGAATAATTTATGGTAAATGTTGAACGACTAAAATATCCCTAATACATTAATCGACTTTTATGCCCTTAAGTATTTGTACAATTCAAGGATCTAACTATAAATTACCTAATGATAAAATTCTTTTCCAATTTAAACTACACATACACCGACCCTACAAAGTTGAATTAGAAAGGAACGTCCATAATTTTCTTTTTAAAAAATCGTTGTTCCTAATTACAACAAATATGTAATTGTGGGAGAATAGGAGAGTCCTTCGTGGAGAGATTTTTTTCTTTCTTATTTACATTAGAAATTTTAAGAACTCTTTCTTACTTTTTTATTGTGTAAGGAACTTCAGGTAAATTTCATTTATTCCTGGAAAGTGATTTATTTTTATGTACATGTTAGGAATTTTTTTGTAAATACTGATTTTTTTCATTCTACTAAAATATCACGATTCCTTCTTGAATAAGTGTTTTTTCCCTTTCACAATAGGATATTTGGAAAGTTCTTCGATACCTTTTATTTATTTAGTTAAAAACTTACAGAATGTTTTCTTACTTTAAAAGCTATTTCTTCCTTTTCGGTTAGTGATTTTTATCAAGTTCATTTAATTTAGTGAAGGAAATGAATAATTTATGAAAACTTTTCTATCGTGAATTCCTACATTCAATCAGAGACGGAATTAGAATTTCAAGCTTACGAGTTCGGAATTTTAATAGCCTTAAGTTACTAGGTTCTAAATTAATAATTTATACATATTCAACGATTTTTTTAAGACAAATACAGGGTTTCGAACCAAAGCTATTGGGTTCGACTTAACCCGCTCTCCGCACTCTAGCTCTGCCCTTGCATCCTATCACAGGTTATTCACTTAAGAAATACTTAAGAGAGAACAAATCGCAGACATACACACCTAAGAGTTCTACACAACCACACATATATTAAAACGTTAAATGTTGGTTGACGAAAATATTCCGAAAATATTGAACAACAATTATAACCTTTAAAAGTGAAATTATTCTTTTAAATATGTAACTCCATATTGTACAAAATTGTATTATATTTATTTTAATTCTACCTAACGCTAGGAGTTTGAAACCAAATTGAATTTTTTGGTTGATTAGGACAATATCGATTCCGACTCTTGTTCGAAGAGTCTCCCGAAGCAGAAGTTACATGGAACTAAAACTTTTTCTCAGTTACAAGTTTGAATCCTTTTGGTACACAACCAAACGCAATTTCATCCATCTAAAATATATTTCTACATAATGGCGGCTCTATTTAAAAAGCATAATATACTGAGAATGCCACAAAATTTTAAAAACTTGACCTTTTTTAATTAATGGATATCAATTATATCTCTAATATTTTTTATTCAATTTTATTTTTTCCTTAATTCTGCATATTATATTATAATATTTGACATAAGATATTACGAACATAGAGACTAATTAATCAAAAAGCGATAATATTGAATGCGAATAAATTTATTGTTTTCCCGATGTATGCCACATTAACCCATGAGCATATAATAGTCTCGTGAGAATCAACCAATTGTTAAATGTCAAAAATTTGAACTCAAGAAGTTGAATTATAATAATCTTCTAATAACCAATACTCAGTTAGGCTTCCGTTAACAAGATGAAAAAGAAGGAGCATGCATATTATATTGTACAAAACCAGAGTTGCTTATATTTTCAAGGGAAAAAAGTTCTTCAAAATTGTCAAATAAAGCATACCATAATGATATATTCTCTACAATAAAATCAAGTTTGGCGCGATAGACTGATAGTTTTACACTCTTTTGTCAAGAAGGCCTATTCATTCAATTTGTTTCTCTTAATTTTCACAATGGATCCATACCAGTAGATATTAAAATTATTCTCGTATTTTCTTATTCTTAGATTTATATTATTACTTATTATTATTATTTTTTTTTGCTTCGCTTACTTTCACTGCATTTATTTTTATGACTTCTCCACTACTGTATTTTTTACAAAAACTATTGTGATTATGTGCTTTCCTTGAGTCGATGGTCTATTAAAAGCAATCTCCCGACCTTCACAGGATAAGTAACACTATCCTTTTTATACCGTGATTACAGGACTATACTGTGTCAGTATGTTATTATTATTATTATTATTGTAATTTTCACAATGGATCTACAAGTTTTGGAATAAAGAAAGTACTTTGAGAAAAGAAAAAGGGAAAAAGAAGAAAGAAGATAAATAGATGGTGAACTGTTGGACAGAGAAGTGGTTACAGATCCCAAGGGGAAGAAGATGAAGTCATGATCATCAAAAAATGAAACGAATTACTCTTTTCTCGACAAAAGCTTACACACTGATCACTCTATCTCCTGATCAAAGCACCCTTCTTTTTCTTCTTCTTCTTGACAGCAAATTCTTCTTCTTTTGTCTGTCTATGTCTATTTCTATACTCTTTGCTCCACGTGCAACTGCAGTCTATTCTTTTTTCCCTGTCATCACGTGCCCTCTGCGTGCCTTCACATCAAAATCCCCCAAACGAATGTGCAACTACACCATCAAGAGGTTAGGATTTTGGTTTCCTTCATTTGCTATCCTTTCATTTTCAATCGATAAGTCTCGAGTTCGACTCCGGAAAATGAACACAAGTAAGGTAGAGTGTACGTAGACCTTATTCCTGCCTTTAAGAAGGCAGAGAGGTTGTTTCCGATAGATCCTCGACTCAGTAAACACAGACCTTACCCTTTACTTTTAAGAAGACAGAGATATTGTATCCCGTAGACCATCGGCTCAAGAAGAAAAAATAACAAGCAAACCAATTTGACAGCCGAAGCAAAAATACAAAACTAACACTAAGTAATGCGATTAAAAACCCGAAACAACAAGTAATAACAGAAACTAAGGATTTTGGTGAAAAGCACAATAAATATATTGATAAAGAGTGTAATCTATCTAGTGAATTTCGAATACTAGATACCTAAAAAAGTTTAAGCAAGTGTGTGACCACATTGATGTCCACTCTTATTTGATGGATCTCCTAGATAATTTGAAACCAGCATAGGTTGTAGAATCCCAAGGTACAGAACATCAACGTCGAAAATGATTTAGCTGTTTAATGGATATTTTTAGGACTAATCCATTAGGAAAGACAGTTTCTCCGTCAACTCAAAATAAATGAAAAGATGACTCTGTTTGGTCAAAGTTGATATTTCTAAAGCTGTGATAGCTTATAGATTGGTGCAAGATGAGATGTACCAGCAAGTAGGGTCACTGTTGTCTAGAGAACAATTATATGACCTCCTATAGTTACATCTCCTGAAAAGCAAATGTTTCCTTGAGATTGTTAACTAATCGAAATCCAGGAACAAGTTTCCTTTTCATCTTAACTTCCTGTTTATAAAATGACTCAGTGCAGCTTATTTAGGGAGCTTGATGTTGATTTCATTGACATAAGAGCAGCATAGCAATTATATTCCAAACCGAACACAGTACAATCACCGGAACAATAGATAATACATGAACAATCGGTATACCTTATTGCACATAATGTCCCTACTGCATCAGAATATGTTGCTAATCCAAAGTTGAAGATTAAATTAAGGATGATTGACAAGAACTCTGATGTATTGACAATCATCTTTTCTAGATATGATCCCCATCTCCATAGAACTTCAGTTCTCAAGCAAAACTATCATCTTTTAGTGTCATCATTACACTCCTTGCAACATAACTAGCATTACTGAGAACTTGACCTTTGTACATCTACCAACTGGTAAAGATCACCACGCCTTTGCTTCTTTAATGGAAGGTTTGTCCTGGATATCAAATTTGACAATGATTCATATGTTTAGTGTAGAAGTCCCATAATAGTTGCAATTGCAAAGAACGTAAAAAAGAAACACACAGTAGGTGCATGGAATCTCACCTCCTCAGCTCAATTTGTGAATAGTCAATCTCCGAGATGATTATTGCCTCGTCATGTTCAGTCGTCGCCAGCACTTCTCCGAACTGCCAAATATATATCAATGAATCAGAGTGGTAGTTACAACTAATGGCACCCTTCTCTTTGTAAACGGAGAAGCCTATTCTCTCTTTAAATCAGAGGACTCATTTGTTTATTTTCACACGTCATACGGACATAAAATATGATCACTTACTGGTCCAACTAATGTGGAATGCCCCCAAGCCACATATCCAGCACCAGCATCTCGAGCAGGTGAACATGTTGCAACATATAGCTGAAACAAGTATATTTATTTTTTACAACAAAGCATATAAAAATATTCAAGACCATTGTGTTTTTTAAATTTTCTATACAGATACCGGTGCACAAGACCATTGTGTGTCATCTGAATGGTAAAGCTAGGTACTCTAATTACAATTAGAGTTTGCTTCCAGTAAACTCATAGATTTACCTTTGCTGTAGCTACCCTTGCCCTGTTCCTTCTACTTCTTGGGTTCCATTATATTCGATTTTAAACTCATTTCCAAGACAAAAAAGTTAGAGTCAATCCAAGTAATGACAATTACTGGAAATATACAAACCCTGGATAAACATCTGTGTTCGTTCATCCTATCCTATCCTGAGATATTTCATGCACCATATGGTAACGATACACTTTCTCGGTTTATGTGGAAAACAATGACATTATAAGGCGAAAACAGTTCAAGGTGTTAGGTATATTAACATGAAGAATAAAAATGGTGCTGCACCAAAAAGGTGAGAAGCATCTCAAGCCTTTCACTTTTAAACCTTTCCAAAGGAATGTGATTATATAGGAATTCCGTTATACCTGATTATCAACTGCCCTGCATGAGAAAAAGGCACAGATTAGTGATGTCAGATGCGGTGCTATTGGAGTTAGGATTATGAAGGATTTAACATAGATATTTTTTTTTTAAATAAACAAAATTTAAGAGAGAGATGCAACAGCTATTTGCCTATTCAGCCAAATGACCTAGATGTTTGACAACAGAACTACTTCACTTGAAGACATTCATATTACCTTGCCCTTTGCAGTAACTCCCAGTGCAGTGGTCCTGTAGTCATGTTGAATGCCCCAGGATAGCAGATCAGATGAGCACCTGGAAATCACAACTTTCAATCATAGGATTCACTGACAAAGATAATGATAGTGGAGAAACTATTGATAAGCAGCCATGAGAAATTACTGATAAGCTGCCACTGATGTTAGGCAGGATCCATGGTATTATGCATAAACTTCATCAATTTCATTTGCTCTTTCAAGTGATCCTGCATAGCACTCCTCCGGTTCATTTGCTCTTTTTTCTTTTCAGGCAATTGGGGCATATGCAGGAACACTAAATATACCCGCAACAACACAATCTTTTCTTTCCTCACCCTTTTTTCCAATAGAAGCAACTCCTCTGCCATCGTCATAACTAAAAACCTTCCCCCTACCATTATCATCATAAAAATGCATTTCTCTACCATCATCATAACCAAAATGTTTCTCTCCTACAGTATCACCATCAAGAATAACTTCTCCTCCTATTCTACCATCTCCACCAACAGATTTTTCTGGTGTACTATCATCTCCTCCAACCACATGTCTGTATCCAATTGGTAGGGTTTGCACACTACACTTCTCTATCTTAAAGACACCACCCAAATGTCTTAAGACTGTCACTCCATCCAACTCTTTACTTAGGTTATCCATCATCATGTCCTCTTTGTCTGGTGAAAGATTTTGGATGTAAGCCTCTAGTGGGTTGCTCTAGTGGTAAGCACCCTCCACTTCCAACCAAGAGGTTGTGAGTTCGAGTCACCCCAAGAGCAAGGTGGGGAGTTCTTGAAGGGAGGGAGCCGAGGGTCTATCGGAAACAGCCTCTCTACCCCGGGGTAGGGGTAAGGTCTTTGTACACGCTACCCTCCCCAGACCCCACTAGTGGGATTATACTGGGTTGTTGTTGTTGTTGTTGTTGTTGGATGTAAGCCTCCCCCTTTCCAGGATATTAGAGGCATGCTTGAAACATCCTATAAATGTTTAAATCACTTTATGCAGAATGTTTTAAACATTTACAGGATGTTTCAAGCATCCACCAGAATGAGCCTTACCGGATCATCTTTGATTTAAAATGGATCGGGCCTGTCTTTTTCTACTTTTTCAAACAACCACCTCTTCATCCTTGGCAATGTCTTTCCTTTCTTTTGGTTGCAATTGAGGTATGGCTTGAAACGCCGAAGCTTACATTGTGTGATAAAAAAATAAATAGAAAATTATGTAAATATTACAAAAATAGAAAAAATGAACAAGATTTATTTAGTTACCATGAATGCCCAAGGAAATTCGTAGAGATTATACGAGTCATATTAGATTGCTGATGCTCTTTCATATGATAATCAACAGTCAAGCGAAAATTATTTCGGCCCTATGAATAATTGTAGAAAGCCTCTTCTGTGGAGGCCAGTCTGACTGTATTTTCATGAACGCCAGAAGTTTTGATCTTTTGCCTACAAAATGCAGTGGAGAAACCAAAACAAGCATAGTGCATACTTGAATTTGATCATCTCAAACATTGTTTTAGAAGTCGCAGGCCTCTTTCATTCGGTAATAAGTTAGCACAAATCTTCACCACCAAGAAGGTACTTTTCAATCTTCGAATTAGTATAAGAATGTCCACAGTTGAGTCAATTCATTATGGCAAACTCACGAAGGCCAAAGCGGACTAATAATATTTTGTAATTAAATCATAACTCCTGGGTCTTCTTGCAGAACACTCTACGGAGTAGAAGGCCATGCACCATAGATGCTTGAAACAATGGCCTCTCAGGCAAATCCAAAGGTGTCCAAAAGGACTACTCCTAAACTTGTTTTCGAGGTCCTCATCCTTCAACCAAATTCTGAACTCACCTATACCTGCTACTCCTAACGAGGATATTACAGTGATCTTCTTGTTGAAGGTCTTATTTTGTCCAAAAATGTCTTAAATTTTGAACCATGAAAGTTCCGACCGAAGCTTTAAGATTTCAACCTCGCAACTGTCACCCTTATCTTTAGGCATCTCAACCTGTACATGACTTAAAAATGTTTAAAATCTCTTTACAGTCATTTTTAATAAGCAGGGTTGTGAAAAACGGTCGCTTCCTCGCTTAAAGCGAGAAGCGAAGCGACCCTTTACCCGCTTTGTTCTATGAAGCGACTCAGGTAGACAAAAGTGTGCGCTTCCTACTAAAAAGCGAGAAGTGAAGCGACCGCTTCTTTGTTTTAAACAGCTGCCAGCCTAGTTAATTAAAAAAGAAGGGTTTTCAGTGTTCTTTTATTAAAACACGACCAGCAGCAACAGAGATTCTAAAGAGGCGACTAGGGTTCCCCCCTCCTCCTCCTCCTTCTGCCTCTCCCTCTCCCTCTCCCTCTCCTTCTCCTTCTCCTCCTCCTCCTCCTCCTTCTCCTTCTTCTTCTTCTTCTTCTTCTTCTTCTTCTTCTTCTTCTTCTTCTTCTTCTTCTCACTCTTTCAGCGTCCAAATAGCAGCGAAATGCTGGAAAATTTTCTTTCTCAGTCTTCTCCTCTTCATTGAAATGCTGCCCAGTTCTTCTTTCATTGTTTTTATGCTGCCCAGCTTTTAACAGAATGGTATACTGCCCTTCCTCTTATTTTTATATCTTTTATTCTTAGTTCTTATTGCCTTTTTTATGTGTTATGTAGTTGTTCTTTTATGCTGCCCAACTTTAATTGATGCTACTCTTTAGTTTTTACATTGAAATATTGAACATTTACTTACAGTTACATGTGTTGTCTATGCAATATTTATTTTAATTTTTTTTTTTAAATTCCGCTTCACTTCAAAAAAGCGAGCGCTTCGCTTCTCGCTTCTCGCTTTAAGCAAAATGGGGGTTGTCGCTTTTCCTCGCTTCACGCTCTTCACAACACTGTTAATGAGAGATGTTTGAAACATATTGAGCTTACCTCACCAGATTTAAAAAGTGCATTATCATTCTTTCTCTTTTTTCTGCCTCTTTTTATTCTCTTGAAGCTTTTTTTCTCTTGGTTTCAAGATAAAATCTTCATCTTCAGAGGTCTCTTCTATTCCTTCTCTTTAAAAGCTACTATTTTCTCTTCTGATTCTTTATCATCAACAAATGTCTTCTTTTTCAACGGTTGTTATCTGCTCTTTTGATTTTTCATCAACTTCTATCTCCTCTTCTATTTCTTTCTCTGTTTCCTTTTCTCTTCTATTTCTTTCTCCTTATCCTCTTCTTTCTCTTCTCCAGCATTCTCTCCTTCTACTATTTCGTCAGCAGTGTCTACTCCTTCCTGATTATTCTATCCTCCTCCTACTACTACTACCTTCTGAAGAGGCGTGGTGACTTCCACTTCAGTTACAGTGGCATTGATTATTGTATCTCATCTGCCTGTGATATCCAAATTTGTTTGTTGGGTCTTTTAGAAGGAGAGTCGCCTCTTTTTAGAACAATCAATGCTCACTATAGCAGAAATGGAAGCCACACCTCTTCAGGTAGTAGTAGGAGGACAAAATAATCAGGAAGGAGGAGACACGGTTGATGAAGTAGTAGAAGGAGAGAATGTTGGAGAAGAGGAACAAGAGAAAGAAAAAGAGAAAGAAGGGGATAAAGAGAAAGAAAAAGAAAAGGAAAAAGAAAGCAAGAGAAGAGGAAACAAAAGAGGACGCAGAAGTTAACGATGACAAATCAAAAGACGAGACATCAACCGTTGAAGGAGAAGAAAGGCAAGAGGGGCAATTGTTGATCACGAAGAATCAGACGATGGAACAGTAATTGTGAAAGGAGAAGAAATAGAAGATGAGACCTCTGGAGATGAAGATTTTATGTTGAAACCAAGAGAAAAAGAAGCTTCAAGAGAATAAGAGGCAGAAAGAAGAAAAAAGAGAAAAAATGATAATACACCTTATCAATCTGATGATGTAAACTCAATATATTTCAAACATCTCTCGATATGTTTGAAACATCTCTATGTACAAATGACTGTAAAGAGATATTTTTTAATTATTAAATTAATTGTCCTTGTGCCTTTTATTAATAAACATTATTAAATCATGTACAAGTTGAGATGCCCAAAGATGAGGACAGTTGCGAGGTTGAAATCTTACAGCTTCGATCGGAACTTACACAGTTAAAATTCAAGATATTTTTGGATGATAATGAGACCTTCAGCAAGATCACAGTGGAATCCTCATTAGAATTAGCAGGTATGGGTGAGTTCGGAAATTTGTTGAGGGATCAGGGCCTCGAAAACAAGTTTAGGAGTAGTCCTGTCGAACACTTTTTGGATTTGCCAGAGAGGCCACTGTTTCAGGCTACATAGTGCATGGCCTTCTACTCCGTAGAGTGCTCTGCGAGAAGACCCAGGAGTTATGGTTTAATTATAAAAGATTATAAGTCCGCTTAAGCCTTTGTGTGTTTGCCATAATGACTAGACTCAACTGCGGACATTCTTACAATAATTCGAAGATTGAAAAGTACTTTCTTGATTGTGAAGATTTGTGGCAACTTATTAACAAAGGAAAAAGGTTTGTGACTTGTAAAACAGTGTTTGAGATGATCATATTCAAATCCATAAAAATTAGAAACTATCCACTATGCTGCATTTTGTTGGCAAAGGATCAGAACTATGGTGTTTATGAAAATACAGTCAGATTGGCCTCCACAAAAGACTTTCTACAATTATCCATGGGACCGAAATAGTTTATGCTTGACTGTGATTATCTTATGGAAGATATGAAAGAACATCAATAATCTAAGAGTGACTCGCATAACCTCTACGGATTTCCTTGGGCATTCATGGTACCTAAATAAATCTTCTTCATTATTTCTATTTTGTGTAATTTATATAATTTTTTATTTTTTATCACCAATGTAGGCTTGGGCGTTTAAAGCCATACCTCAATTGCGGCAAAAACAAATTAAAAAAAGATAAGTCTGATCCAATTCAAATCAAAGATAATCCGATAAGGCTCATTCGGGTGGATGTTTCAAAGATGTTTGAAACATCTTTCAAACATCATGTAGATGTTTCTGCAGAAAGTGTTTTAAACATGTATAGGATGTTTCAAGTATGACCCTAATATCTTTGCTTATAAATCCTTCTGTTCCCTTCCCAGGTAGTGCACCATTTTCTTTACTCTACAAAGGCTGAAAAGGGGGAGGCTTTACATCCAAAATTTAGTTATTTTACTCTACAAAGAGAACATGATGATCGATAGCCTAAGTAAAGAGTTGGATGGAGTGATAGTCTTAAGACATTTGGGTGGTGCCCTTAAGATAGAGAAGGGTAGTTTGTAAACCCCACAAATTGAAGATAACCATGTGGTTAGAGGAGATGCAGGAGAAAAATCTGTTGGTGGAGATGGTAGAATAGGAGAAGTTGTTCGTGACGATGATGGTGATGGTACAAGAGAAGAACATTTTGGTTATGATGATGGTAGAGAAATGCATTTTGATGATGATAATGGCAGGAGGAAGGATTTTAGTTATGATGATGGCAGAAGAGTTGCTTCTATTGGAAAAAGGGGTGAGGAAATAAAGATCGTGTTGTTGCGGGTACATCTAGTGTCCACTGCCCCTGCATATGCCCCAATTGTCTAGAAATGGAAAAATAGTAAATTAACTGGAGGAATGCTATGCAGGATCAGTTGAAAGAGCAACTGAAAATGATGAAGTTTATGAACATGTTTGTTTCTCAATGAACAAAAGACGGAAACAATTAACAGTGTATGTTGAGAATTCCACACAAGTGTGGCAATTAGGTTACTATTCCTTGATCATATTAATTGCATGATATATCTAAAACTAAATTAGTCTATTTAATAATTGCATCGGTTAGGGTGGGTTAGAATCCCACATTGGTTGGGGAATGGGTTGGTGGTCTCCTTATATGGACTTGGGCAATCTTCCCCTCATGAGCTAGCTTTTAGGTTGAGTTAGGACAAAGTGTCATATCTTACCGCATCCAATTATGATAACGCATTTACTCATTGTATCATGGTGCTTTCTAGTTCCAGATACTCAAGCCCTACTATCTTTCTGTTTATTTTGCAATTCTTATCTTCTCTTCCTTGTCAGTTCACTTCATCTTTTTATACACAATCATTCGTGAATAATCTTCTCAGAACTATGGTCTAGTGTTATTCAAAGAACTAGAATTGAAATGGAGGCATGAACCTTTTGCAATGATTTAAGACCCGTCTCCTTTTAGGTTCTCCCGTGGATTTCCCACAAATATTCTGCAGGTCATATGAGTTATGACTATAAGGAGAAATTGATTGGTTCAATTCTTCTTTTCTTTTCTAGTGGTTGACGCTAAACTATAAATTTTTCTAATGTTGTGGTTCATTAAATTGAAATTCTCTCCATAATGCTTCTCCATTCTAGATCATCTTTGCCTTGATACTGCTACTTATGAACTAGGCCCTTTTCTCCCATCATATATAAGAGATAGCATATAGAGGCTGAATTACGAAGCAAAACCAAGAGCTTCAGCAGTTAGATTCAATGAAATAGCTGAATTTACCCTTTTTACTCCTAAATTCACCATACTGCACTGAACGCGGATATGGACATGTATTTCGATCACTTGGTGTATGAATGTTAGCCCTAGGATGTTCTAAATATTGTCAAAACATTTGCCTTTTGGACCTCTCACAATGCATTCAAGAGTGACATTTTTCTTTTCTTTTTCTTTTTGAGCAGTTGCATTCAAGATTTATATTGTGAATAAATTATCAATTTCAGCAGTGAAAACAGAAGTGTTGTAAGTGGTCTGGAATTCCTTGTAATGTACAAATTACTTTAGTTTAAGTCTCTAGGTCACTCTTTGCAAATGAATCGGAAGCTTCTGCTGTGTACTTATTTCAAAGCATGCACAATGCTGTACCAAGGTTAGAAACACATACCATATTTCAATGTCGTAATGAAACATATGTTGTATCATTACTAAATAGTCTACACCTCCTACTAGACCAAAAGTAAAGCATTGGGTCAAACTCTTCTTTGGTATCAAGGCAATAGCTATGAATAGTCATCGACTTCCGGAAAAACCAAGCATACATTTTAGAAAGAATCCAATGGTGGAAATTGGTTGTAAGCATACAGAATGCTTCCCGCTAATAAAGCCGAAGACATTACTCATTAGCACTACGGTATAAATCACCAAAACACAACACATTATGGTGAGATGAACTAGTATTAGGTTTAAAGAAAAAGTTTACATACATAAACAGTCAGCAATTGAAAACTCCCAGTCACTTGCAAAAAGCTAATAAAGGAAAATACACACCTCTTGCTGCATATAGCATGGCCAATTCCTGAAAGCGAATGTCGTAGCAAATCCCTATACCAATTCGGCCAACCTCTGCAGAAATATAGTTATAATCATTTCTCAAAAGCACTGGATGGATGCATCAATTAACTTAGAAATACAGAAAAGGAAAATATTCATGCTCTTCAATGAAGCAGAAGACAATGTAATGAAATCAATCAAAATACGGAACATAAACAAGCAGTTAAAGTTATTATATTAACTGGAGGAACTTTCAGAACACTGGAGCAGTCTCTGACACTAGATTATGAGTAATTTGGTTAATTTATTACCATAGTATGTCAGAAAGTAAGATGGAGAAAATACCTGTATCCACAACAGTTGGAGTCTCTCCTGCTGTAAGCGTCTTTGACTCCTTAAAGGTTATTTTACCAGGAATATCAATGTCAAAAAGATGTATCTGCAAAGACATCAAAGCGTCAGAAATTTTGCAGAGTTCCCATCTTCTTGATTTTCCCAAAAAACTACTAGATATGTTTTTTTCCCTTGGTGACTAGACTTACTTAGCCAATGTGCACATGCCATTATGCAAAGCAAAAATTGGCATTGTAATTCTACTATTTCACTCCAACCTATAACTCTGTGTGAACAGTTGCAGAAATACTTCTATTCATACTAAAAAGGCTTACAACTGGACGACCGTGGACAGTTTATAGGTTGGCTCCCCACGTCTGTATTATTAGTTCCCGGCCCTTTTATCGCAGAACTGTACTACCATTAAGATTTCGGTAAAATCTAATAGAGTTCCTGATTTCAACAAAATAAATAAAAGTAAAACAAAATATAATGGAGTTCCTCAAATGCAGAAAATAGGCAAAACTTGACTAATCTCAGTTTATTCTCTTATCTTTTTTTCCAAAAATTCTTTAATTAAACTCAAAAATCATCTATTCTGTCCAGATCACTGGGAGTACTCTTTTGAGTGTAAAATAGCATTATCAAGATGCTTTTCAACCCAGAAAAGTAAAAATAAAGAGAACAAAAAAACCCCTCATATTTGTCAGATATAAATACGTAGTAATATTAAACAGAAATTATGAGGGACTGGACCAAGTAACACTCACAGATCTGTGCATCAAGAAATGAATGTCTGACTACACTCTGCAACATCATTCAATTTCTAAATCCGAAAACCAAGATTATACACTCAGTATAATCTTGTAGTATTGAAGCTTATAGTTTACATAATTGATTGAGCAAATGACAATTACTTTCTTAGTTTCTTCTAGATCTCAGTGGCAAAGCTAAAGCTACATGCCCTCACGACAACAAGAGAGGTGTCTGCTTACCTTTCTGTGCTTAGCTTTCAACTTTCCATCAGCATCGAAAACGCAGCAAGTATTATACAACTTGTCCCCACTGCGTTCAGGTATAGAGCCTCCCACTATTGTGATCTTCAGAAGTCGAGCTACTTCAGAGAGCATGGCAGTTGATGGAGATGCATCAGAACCAGCATCAATGTCTTCAGCATAAATTGGGAAGCTATCATTTGAATATGGACTATTCCATATTTCCTAGCAAAAAGCAAAGCCCAATAGTAAGCTAAAATCAATTGCTGTAAACTTTCAATGGCAGTTAATAGCCAAGCCATTGCAGAAAGGTCCGCTTCAGGTAGCAAAATCTACATAAGAAAACATCTCTTTGTTGTCTCACCATAAGATTAAGTCAGAATTCTTACCATAAACTAGGAAAGGACATGACGAGATACTCAAAGTGAATCTACGTAACAGCCCTCGTACAAGATGAGACAATGGTACGCACATTTCCTCTCCACTAATGAATTGGTATAAAGATTACAAACATATTTAGACATATGAAAGAAGTGCAGCTTTCATAGGAATTTGCATGTTAATAGGAAGGCTAATTTAAGATTGAAACAGCATAATATCTGGAACTCATTTAGCTACTGTTATACAGTGTCCTATGTTGGTTGTATAAAGTGCTTCAAAAGAATTTTATAACGGCCTTGTCCTACTCTGCCCAATGTCTTAAAATTTTGGATTGGATGCTCAGATTATTTGATGGTCACATCGATATATTAGGCTATTAGACGATGGAAATATTAGACTTTATAACTGAGTTGCCCACCATAACGAACTCTAAGTATGCATACAAAAATTTACAGTTGCGGCAATCAGACAGAGTATAACTACTGATATATGTATAGAACAAGAAACAGCTGCATTGAAAGAACAAATTAAATGTGAACTCACAGGCAAAACAACAAGCTTAGCCCCCTTCTGAGCAGCCTCCTCAATTGCTGTTCGAGCATGAATAATATTCCTTTCCTTATCTGATGTCACTGCTAATTGACATAGCCCAATCTTAAACTGCTCATTCAACATCAAATTCACATATCAAAAATGGATTAAACAAAATTCACCTTTCAAATCAACTATTACCACAACCCAACTTAGGTGAGTGAGGCTGGTAATTTTCAATTCAATTAAATGAAGTTAAATTAACTAAACTATTTAAATAAAAAAAATCACTTATACATGCGCGCGCGCACACACACATAAAGGAGACCTTGGTGATGGAAGGTGAGGGCAATTGGAGAGCGGGAGGAACCCTAGCTTGTTCAGGCTTGAAAGAGGAAGACATGGAAGAAGCTGATGTAGTGAGGGTTGTACGTGCTGAAAACTGCAAATTGTTGCTTCGAGTGGTTGTACGATTTGGAATGATGTGAAAGGGACGATGGAGCAGGAGTGAGGGTGTAAGCCGTACGATGGACCCAGAAATGGAGGATCCAATCACTGAAGAAGAAGAAAGGGTTGAAGACAAGAAGACGAATCCAATTCTCATTTCAACTTCAATTTCTCTTCATTTTCATTTTCATTTTCTGCTCAAAGCCAAAGTTACACCTTGTTTGGAGTATATTGTATTTTTATCCAAAACTTGTTTTGATTGTTTATTTTAAATTAATTTTATTGTATTATTAAATTTATTGTTTCAGAATAATGAAAAGCCTGAAACAATCAAAGGTGTGCTGAGATTGTTTCATATTTTTCTTTTCAATTCTAATCTTACTTATTGCTCCATAATTATATTTTGCCCTTTATCCTATTTTATACTTACTCCACCAAATACGTATCGATCGTCTCACTTCAAGTTGTGGTTCATTCTTAACCTTGCAAGTCATTAAAATAATGTCAGTGATTTGCAAATACCTATCACATTTTAGTTCTCAAACTATTTTTCTCTATCTAGGGCTCACGTTATATTTCTACTTTAATATACAAATTTGTTTTTGTTGTTCCTGTCTCCGAACTGTTTATGTTATAATTAAAATTTATATTGATCACGTTTTATTTATTGAATTTTTTGTGCTCGGCTATATGTCAAACTGGAGTAAGCCTTCGCAATTGGCACATAAATGTTCTTGTCTGTTGGATGTCATTTTAAGAAAAAACTGTTATAAAATAAAAGCAACTTAGTAAAACATGAACAAGACATGTTGTTATAAAATAAAAGTAATTTAGTAAAACATGAACAAGAAATGTGCATGAAAAGTGAAGAAAAATATATCATTGAATATGTCATTAAGCATAGAAATATGTCATTAAATATGTCATTAAGCATTTGAGAAGATCATGGAGGAAGAGTAGACATCCACCATAATTTAATTTTTCTTATAACACTCCCCCTTGGATGTCCATAGATAATGTGCCTCGTTAAAAACTTATTAGGAAAAAACCCTATGGGAAAAAAAATCCAAGTGAAGGAAAAAGAGTACACATGTTTAGAAATACGCCTTTTGGTTGCCTCGTTAAAACCCTTGGAAGAAAAACTCAGTGGGACAAAATCTTGTAAGGGAAAAAGAGTACAACGCATATTAACTCCCCCTGATGAGAGCATCAATTCACATCCTTGAGCCTTCACATCTCAATCTTGTACACTAGTTTCTTGAAGGTTGACGTCGGTAGAGATTTGATGAACAAATCAGCCATATTATCATTTGAACGGATCTGTTGCACATTGATATCACCATTCTTTTGAAGATCATGTGTAAAAAATAACTTTGGTGAAATGTGCTTTGTCCTATCCCCTTTTATGAATCCTCCCTTCAACTGGGCTATGCATGCTGCATTGTCTTCATACAAAATTGTGGGTAGTTTGTCACACTTCAAACCACATTTGTCTCAAATAAGGTATATTATAAACCTCAACCATACACATTCTCGACTTGCTTCATGAATAGCAGTTATCTCAGCATGACTAAATGAAGTAGCCACGATTGATTGCTTAGTCGATCGCCAAAATATGGCAGTGTCTCTATATGTAAACACATAGCCTGTTTGAGATCGAGCCTTGTGTGAGTCATATAAATACCCAGTATCGGCATAACCAACAAGATCGGGACTGCAATCATTGTCATAAAATAATTCCATATCGGTAGTCCCTTTTTAGATACCGCAATATGTGTTTGATTCCATTTCAATATCTCCTTGTAGGAGCAAAGCTATATCTTGTTAAGACATTAACTGAAAAAGTTATGTCAGACCTTGTAATGTTAGAAAGATACATTAGTGCACCAATTGCACTAAGATATGGTACTCCGGGATCAAGAAGCTCTTCATTATTTTCATGAGGTCGGAATGGATGTGCTTTATCCATATATAATCACTTTAAAATCATTTTAGTGTATGCTGGTTGATGGGCAAAAATTTTATCTTTCATATACTTAATTTGTAGACCAAGACAAAATTTTGTCTTTCCAAGATCTTTCATTTCAAATTCTTTCTTTAAATAGTCTACTGCTTTAGGAAACTCCCTAGGAGTTCCAATGATATTTAAATCATCAACATACACGGTGATTATAATAAATTTAGATCCGGATCTTTTTATAAAGACACAAGGACAAATTGAATCATTCTTGTACCCTTCTTTCAACAAGTACTCACTCAGGCGATTATACCACATGCGCCCTGATTGTTTCAATCCGTATAAGAATTTTTGAAGCTTTATTTAATAAATTTCTTGAAAACCTTAATATGCTTCAGAACAATTTAAATCCTCAATGATTTTCATTATACGCATATCACATTTTTCTTGTACTGCCAGATTAAAACCTGAAATTGCGACATCCACCACAGGAGAACATGTCTCTATATAATCAATGCTAGGATATTTATAAATTTTCTTGTGACACAAGTCGTCTTTATGTTTATCGACTTGACCTTTTTTTTCGCACAAGAACACATTTATACCTCCACTGGCTTTATACTTTCAGATATTGGGACTATCCGTCCAACTTCATATTTTTCAAGTGAAATTAATTTTCATTGCGTATTTTTCATTTGGCCAGTCATTTATCTATCCAAATTTCATGACAGATTTGAGCTCAAGATCCTCGTCAATATTAATAATATTGAGCGCTACATTATATTAACAATATCGTCAACGATCATTTTATATCGGTTCTACTATTACCCAATAAAAACATAACTTATTGAGATCTCTTTATCTTATTATCTTCAGGTACCTGAGCCTCTCCCATGAGGTCTTATGAAGTGTTATGTCGTGGTACTTTTCTAGAGCACTTGCCTCCTTATTATGACCATCTTGAACATTTGCTAATCTCCTTCTTCAAGGAGTTTTATCTTTAGAACCGATTAGTCTATTATGCTTCATGCATGCCATATACTCTATTCATTATGAACTTTATTTTATTTGGAGCATTAGCAGCTGAATATGACATTTAGTTTTGGGTCAGCAAATACGTCTGGCAATATTTTGCAAATGAATTATCACTTGAACTTCAAGTTCACATTTTCTCGTATGAGAATCTAGATATACTCATAATAATTCATTACATGCATTACTTTTTCAGCTGCCCATTTTCTCCCCCTATTATTGGGATCACCAACAAATATCCCTAGCCTTATTTGGGGATCCATCTTTGTGCATTGTGGTGGAACAATTAAATCATATAGCACATTCATATTTCTAGATGGAAATTATTTAATTTCTGACCCTGAACCGATTGTGATAGGGAGAACTTATCATAACTTGGCTACATGCGTACAAGTGATGTTGTATATTAAATAATATATCACATACCAAATTTTATTTTGGCAATTTTGTTCTCATAACCAATGGTTTAGATATAAGTGGAGGCATACAATTTCTGTTAAACCAACTTGGATTTAAACCAGTATTATCAAGATAAATCATCATAATTTATATTGTGGAACTGTACTCTAATAATTTGAGCAATCAATCTTGCAAAAGCCAAACTGCAAGTTGATAGCAAATGCACATGTGACCATAGAATAGATGCATCTATTAAAATCATATAATAGTAAACGGTCCACATGGAAGGTGACTGGGCCCATATTTATCACCTTTTATTCGTTCCATAAATCAAAGGATTCAATCCCAACCTTAACCGGTATATCATGAGAATAAGCAGCAGAAGAGAATTCTTGAAGAATCTTATATTTCTTCAATATATGCCAATGTAATTTTCAATTAAATTTTCGCATCATAATTGAACCGAGATGGTCAACCGGCCATGCCAACTAATATTTATTTCAGTAAACCTCTAGTTTACTTGTGGCTCGTGATTGCATCATCGTGCTTATACTTATGTAATACAAATAGAAGAAAAGTCAGGTAACATTTCATATTTACCCGGTATGATTATAGTAATATAAAGATATTCAATCTTCTTTTCATTTATAGTCTCAATATGCCAACTACCTTGTCTAATATATTTGTAAATCAAAATGTTTCTTTTGAGACTTACTACAAGATTAATGTCATAAACAATTTCATTCATTCGGGTAGTAACAAATTAGTTCTTTTAGATCTCTTAACTGCTTTTGTACTACAAGATCTTTTATCACACCATCCATATAATGAATGTCTCCTTCACAAAGAGAATCATATCATAATAATTGTCATGTTCAAAATCATCATAAGCAAAATAATTTTTTGCTTTAATTTTGCTTTTAATAACTTTCATAAGGCTTGACAAAATATTTGGCGTATCACATGTATGCGACCAATGATATATTCATGTAAGTACACAATAATATTCATTATCTTTCTTTATCTCAAACCCCCCTTATAGGTGAGTTGTAGTATTTATCCAACCATGCACTAGTACATTATTATGCATAATCTTTATCACATATATATTTTCACATTCACTTTCAGGAATGAGTATGCATTCTCAATGTTTATCACAGGTCACATTCTCTTCAAAGAATGGAGTATAATCATAAAATGTGTTTTATTTTATTTTTTTCATACCAATTTGATGGTAAACATTGTCTTGTTGTCCCTTTTATAATTACCATAGTGATAACTATTATTATTTTGGCCTTTCGCACGCCCACATTCATTTTTCAACCACTTGTCTTTATTTAGACTTATCATGTACTGCTATTACATTCACTTCAAGAATGGAGCAAATCAAATAGGACAAGCTTCATGTTTTTTTCATGAAAAATATATTATTTTTTCTTTAATTATTATTATTATTATCAATATGGTGCATTAGGACTCAAACCCAATGCCTTACCCATATAAAGGCATGCTAGGACATAATACGTTGGAACTTGAATCCAGAGTCTTTTTATCAACACAGTGTGTTGGGGCTTGAACCCATCGTCTTACCCTCAATCTTTGGCATAATAGGCCAAAATTCACTAGGACTCGCACTCGAGCCTTTAAAATATTATTACTTCATAATTATAGGCATAAGTAAATTAACTTTCAAGAAGACATATATAACTATTTCAATCTTGAAACAATTCCTCTGCAACAAAAATGCTAGTTAGGATATATGCCATTTTTAAAAAAAAATAATAATACAATCACTTTTACATTTTAATAAATTAATTAGGGGAAAGGTGCAGATAACCTATAACCACTTATATTTCAAAGACTATAAAAACTTCACCTAAAAAATCTAATATGGAGGAATGAGCCTTATGATTCCAGCAAAAATATTTAAGGCTTAATGCATAACTGTGACTATTATAAATTATAACTATAATGAGTTTATATTGATTGTATATTCGAATGCCAAATTTGCAGGGTACTGTAAAATCGCCTATATATTTGATAATTTTGCTTTCAATGAAATACATCATGTGATGGTAAAAATATTATTACTAAATTACCTTAATAATTATCTATCATAGTATGTAAAAGGTTAGAACATATATATATGTTGGAATATTATATTTGTCATATAAGAGATGTAGCAAATAAAGACATACCTTTCCAGTTCTTTATTTCACTTGATACAATTGAAAAAAATATTTTTACTAAACACTGCACATAAAGTTAATGCAAAGATATGAAAGTATGAATGAGTTTAGATGGATGTAAAACTTATCTTTGTATTATCATCCAAGACATTTTCATTGTACTTGATCTCATTGTCTGCTTATAATTTATATAGTCTTGACGTAGAAGATCATAAAATGAGCAATTCATGCTGATAACGTGTTATAAAATAAAAGCAACTTAGTAAAACATGAACAAGACATGTTATAAAATAAAAGCAATTTAGTAAAACATGAACAAGAAATGGAGATAGAGAGAAGAAAGAAATTTTCTTCTTCAATTGTGTGTATTTTTCTATCTATTATAAGGCCTTTATATAGGCATGGAAAGTGAAGAAAAATATGTCATTGAATATTCATAAAGCATAAAAATATGTCATTAAATATGTCATTAAGCATTTGAGAAGATCATGAAGAAAAAATTTAATTTTTCTTATAACAAAAACAACTATATTGGCAGATTTATTGTTTTAGTACTCCTAGTAAGTAATCCCTATTAAGTACATGATGTTAGACTATTTTGCTCTTCATCTTGTTCATAGTTTACAAAGTGGAAGAACTTTTCTCAAAGCCTATCTTTTCATGAGTTAGCTATTTTGACCGAGTAATGTTTAATCTAGGGAATATTTTTTCATATTTAAAATCAAGTGTGAATATTTTAATAAACTTATCAACTACGGTACAATATGATACTGTCAACCAAACAGTAAAAATGTTATTTAACGATAGCAAACGATACAATCTATTCAAATGTTATATCATTAAAACGATACAATACAATACGATACATTATACAAATGACGGGTAACAATGATCCAAACAGAGTATTAATTTCACCGAATAAATTACCAAATTGGTCCCCATGTTTGTGATTCTTACCAATTGCGTCTGCTATGTGGCATGACTCGAACACTTGTGTCGAGTATGGACTCTTGCACTTGATTTTTTAAACTAAAATTAAGGGGATATACCCCCTCCCCCCCCCCCCCACGACACGAATTTTTATTTTGATATATACTCATGTGATCACAAAAAGGTTAGCACTGTTATTATTATTTGAAGAGCTAAAAGATACTTCTTTAATTATTACGTTTAAATATTAAAGATTATGATTCAAGAGGTAGTAGCTTTTAATGTAGTTGCTTGAATATGTATGTTTTAGTTTAAGAAAAAAAATAAGAAATGAATGTTCTTTCTCCCCTAAAATGAGATGAATGGATCATACTCAACATTTTTTTCAAGTTGAAGGGAGTATAATTTGGTATGACTTGAAATATATATTAAAACATAATATTGATAACTATAAGTGATATTACTCTCTCTCTCTCTCTATATATATATATATATATATATATATATATATATATACTTTTAGTGTACGTGCGTTGCACGTGTGTGCCGCGTCAATTAATAAATATATTTATATGTAAGAAGAAGAAATTATTAAAAAAATAGAAATTTATATCAAAATAAATTTAATATTTGCTTAAGAAAATAATTTGTAAAAGATGATTGAATTTTTAATTTATTTTAAATTTTACATATTAAGACTTCTACCATGGTTCAAATAATACATATTTGATAAATAAAATTGATTTGAAAATCCTAAATAGGTAAATATTAGGAAAATTAACACATGAAATAATTATAAGTGTGAAACAATTTAATAAAATATAATTTAAACAACCAAGAAAATATTTTTGTATGGAAAGGAAAATAAAGGATCAAAATTGATCTTGCACGATAAAATTTTCCTTGTACGATATAGACACAAACATTTACACGAATATATAATATTTTTTGTCCTTCATTGAAAAGAAACTTACTTTTTACTTTTTAAATTCTCTTATTTTTACTTAATATATTTTATCATTATTTAATTGATCTCGAACTCCTAAATATTAGGCAATAATAAAAAAAATTACTTGATTTTAAAGTCCTAAATATTGGGAAAGTTACTTAAATTACAAATTTGTCCATTGCAAAATTTATTTTTAAAGGGTAAAAAAGACGAATGACATTGTAGATTAGTTCAACTTCTGTACTAATAAATCTGTAATTGTATTCGTTTATCATCATTTATCAATTGATGAGATTTCTGTCATTGACTAATTATTTGTTTGGTTGGAGTTACGTTCTTGTTGTTAAAATAAATATTTCATAATAATAACAAATTCACCATCTTTCTACCTATTTAAAGGCTCTTGATATAAATATTTCACCTGTCTCAAGTTATTTGTTGTATTTCTATTTAATATGCCCTTAAAAAAAAATTAGTTAGAAGAAATTTGACTATTTTACCTTTATTTATGTCTTTAATATAATCTTTCTTCATTGAACATTTACTTTATTTATGTGCCATCTCCATCTTCAAGAACAATTACTACTAAGGATAAAATAAAAAAAAATTAATTAATTTTATCTTAAACTTCTAAAATACAAATAATTTGAATTATCTATTTTTAAAAATTACGATAAATAATTTGAGACAGCGAAAATAGAAATTTATTCCCTTATATTAGTCATATGCTTGCTTATTTTAACTCTAATTCCTCGTCTAGCTTTACTTTTAGAATAATTAATAGTATTGGACAAAAAAAATAAATAGATGAATCAATACTTTAAATTAAAAAGTAGTATGCCTTGAACCCAAATCTAATGCTTAGTGGTGAGATATTTAAACTTTGAAATTTGAATTCATAAAATGTATTTTAACGTAAAAAATAGTTCTTATATTTGATTCCTAAATATTAGGATTTTGAATTATAAAAGAAAAAATCTAGTTGATTTAAATGTCCTAAATATTGAGATTTCCTACTATAATAAATAAAGCTTTAGTTGATTTCAAAATTCTAAATATTAAAAAATTAATAAAATGACTATTTTATTCAATGTGAGCTCTATTTTCAAAGGTTAAAAAAGGCGAACGACATTTCGCTAAGAGCCTTCGTACTTTTAATATAGTATAAATAGAGAAAATTTTACTTATATAATTATAGGTGCCAAAGTTATACAACATAATAATCTTTCAACTTGTCATATACTATTAAAGTTTCAGCATAAGATATATTTGGGATAGGTGGCTGGCTACTTGTTTTGTTTTTGGCTTTTCACTGTTTTTATTGAATGTTTTTTTGTTTCTTTAAGTTTAGGTTTAGTAATTTCATTTTTTTAACATGCATACTCTTTAGCTTCAAATTTATGTTTTTGATTACAAATGCGAAAGCAACTTATATAGTTTCAAAATTCAGAAATTCAAAAACTAAAAAGAGAAATTTTGAAAAAAAGAAAAAGAGAAATCAAAAGGCTAATTACGTCGTCGTTCCTCAAACAAGTATTGGTGATCCTCATGGTGCACCGCGTCACATCTGATTACCCCTTAATTTCCCGACAGTAGAAATTCAAAATGAAGTAAGCAACGGTTCTTTAACTTCCCTCTTCACTCCCGCCCCTTCTACTATTCATCCTCAAAACTCCATTCGATTTCTGTTTTCTTCAACTATATTTTCCCCTCTCTCTCTCTTGAGACATTTCCTAAAGGTTTCCGCTGTGGCGCCGCTTGGTCTAGGCCAAGCGTCGTCGCAAAAGAAAGATGGACTATCCAACGGCCATTGTGCCGTACCATGATCCTTTTGATGATTCTTGTTCTATTGGCCAAATTTCACTTTTTGATGAAAATCCAACCATTGGACTTCCAAAATCGGCATGGAATCAAGAACCCTTTACATTTGATCCAACAATTTTGAAGTCTGATAATGATTTTGGCGTTTATGATCCATTCGATGATCCAATTTTGCTAGACATTCCATATGAATGTAACGATTATTTGGTTGAAAATAGTACTAATACTGAGGCAGGAGTTCAAGATGGGGTGTTTGAAAATAAAAGTCATGTCTCAGTTTGGCCAGTGTCATCATCTACATCTATGTGTACTAATAATTGCCAAATCCTAAGAGAAATAACGCATTCTAATGGTGAGTGTCTATACAATTCATTGTTTTACATAAGTAAAGCAATGTAATTTTTTGGTTTTTTTTTACTAGTTTGGTTTTTTCACAGGCTTGCAAATATCTAAGCTTAATATTTATGGAACACTGGGAAGGATCAGTCATGCAGTTCTTGAGAAATACACTTCGGATTTTTCTTCTCAAAGCCATGAGTCGCCCCAAATTTTTGAGTACGGAGTTAGTTCTTTTTTGCCCTCTTCTGCTCTAGTTACATTGTGATTTACTCGAATATAATGTACTTTTTTCTATGTTCTGCTCAAACAGTTTTAGCAAGGATAGTACAAGCAGTGTGAAGCAATTTTTAGTTCAATATTTTGAGGCTTGTAAGCTTGAAGGTTACATTTTGCTACAAGATCCACTCTGCGATTTCTATGAAGCATTAGGTGTTGGATCTGATGATGGTGACATTCTTGACATCGATAGTCTACTTCAGTTATCTCCAACAATTTCGCGTTAGTAACTTCTTCTATCACTTCTTTAATCTGAAAAAGCATAAAATAAATTACTATACTTTTTTATTAGCTTAAGTTAACACTGTCAATGGGGCCCTATTTGAATGTGTTTTAAATGATAAATGTTTATCAACAGGTGATTGTCAAATGAACCAGCAAGAGATGAAAAACGAAAGCGAGGCAAATTGCAATGACATGAGACATGAAAAGATTCCCCTTTCTGCACAGGTTTGTACTATGTTACATATGGAGAGCTTATTAATATGCATCTTAAACAGGACTTGATTGTTACTATAGTATTTATGTAGAGATTTTGTCCTCTTATGCATTGTAGTATTTTGCATTCTGATCACTTTTTTCTTTAATAGAGCAGAGGGAAAGAACTGGAAAGTTGAGATTGAAAGACTTTGCAGGATATCTCCATCTTCCCATTGAGATAGCAGCTAAGAAACTGAACATATGTCCTACTGTCATGAAAAAAGTTTGTCGAAGGGATGGCTTGTTAAGATGGCCCTATCGAAAGGTCTCTTTCTTTTAACCTTTCGCCACCACGCCTCATTTTTGTAGTGCTATGATAATCTGAGTTCACTAAATTTTCATATTGACTTGGAAATGATTGCAGATAAAAAGCATTAAGAGGAAAATATCAAAGAGAGAAAAGAGTTTAAGCTCTAGTGATGTTGAAGAAAGGGCGAGCGCAAAGGCAGAAATAGCAAAGTTGGAAGAGGAACTTGCCAAAAATTTTGAAGCATTTGTTAGCTGATTTCACTAATTATGTTTAAGTAAAATCGCAATAGGTTATCTCTTATGAGTTACTGTATTAGTTATGTTCTACCGATTTTGCTTAGAAGATTAGCTATTCATTAAATCTATACCGTATTTATACTTGAGGCGGATTTAAATGTACAAAATGAGCTCAATTGTGTATATACAGTACATAGAGTTTCATATTTCTTCCTTCCCAGATTATTTTCAATGTTAAAGTTTGTCATGTATCAGGGGAAATGGGTGCAGTTTATTTTCTCCGCGTTTCCAATAGTCTTAAAATATAGGCAGACAAGTGATCAATTATTTTCTTAGACTACATTTCATTGGTTGTTCTATGCATGATTTTTGTTTGTACTCATACCAACTCCCTAGCTAGTTAAAGGACAAAAGTTTTGCTTGTTGTATTCTCATTCAATATAGAGAATAATGCCATGTTCTGGAATAATTTCATTCTTGTCTTGAGTGTTGTTTTGTACTATCACTTGGTTGAGTCTTTGCTCACAAGAATAAGTAGAGCCGGCCTGTTCGCTAAGTGACCCTTCGTAAACATCAAAATGGAGGATATTTCTCTAAGCAGTCAATTGAAAACCATAGTACGTTTTCAACGTTCACAACTAGAAATTCCACTCCACCTAGAGATGTCCGTGTTCGAGTTCATTAACTTCTTTTGACAAGAGGTATGATCAGTGTTGGATATATATGATGCTATTGCGGCTAATCAAGAAATACTACTGTTCCGTCTTCAAGAAAAAGAAAAAGAAAAAGAAGATGGCGAATTCTGAGAAAGTAGTTGGTGTAAAGAAAGTGAGGCAAAAAGATCCAGATGGATGGGATGTGACAATGCCACTCCCAGGGGACATAATAGAAGGCATTGGTGAATTAGCTGCTGATGATGATTCATTTGTTCAGGCCAAGGCATGGTCAGAGTTAGTTTTATTTCTTGGTAAAATTGTTGGACATTTCATTTGGTTGAAAGTTAGAAGGGGAGAGAGTAGACTTAAACTCAGGGGATATGTCTTAGTTGAACGACGTTCCAATCTGCAAAAAAGGTTTGTGGTTAGAGCAGCATCTGATGACAGACATCTTGCTGTTATAGCAGAATTAACTTTGGGACGTTGCACTGAACTCCAGGGTACAATTTTTTGTTTGTTTGTTTTCCGCTAATTTTTACACTGTCAATGTATATAACTCTTTGCCAGGAACATTGTACATAAAATGTTCAAGAACAGTTTTTTCTTTTTTTTTGGATGGTGCAGAAATGAGCAGAAGAATGGTAAATTCGGGCTCACGGGGATATAACCAAATGGGATTACAATATGACTGGAAGATGAAGGTGGGAACCTATCTACCCGATTCTCGTTCCACAGTTGTTAGCTCCATACTTTTCATGCCTTTAACAAGAGAGTATAGAGTAGAAGCCACAATAGTTCGAACCATGGCCTGGTTTTCAGCAGCGGTATCTTCAGGAATCCCCCTTGTATTCGTTAACATTCAAACTGAGCAAATAAGCAATTTGGTATTACTCTCTAACTTTTCTGATAATAAGGTTTGACTTACATATACACTGACAATATAAAGAATTTTTACACTGTTAACCTGTTGTAGCAGGTAACGTGCCTTATTCAGGTTACTAACCAGTACCTGTCAGTGTAAACTCAATTGATTATACTCTAACTAAAAGTTTCATTATGAACTAATTTTTTTTCCTCTTCATGCTTTTTATGTATAGGAGAGGAGAAATAACATTGGTAACCAATCCGCGCAAGGAGTAAGGCTATGGTATCTACCAGGAATTGAAGAGATTCCACTTGAACTAACACCTGTTCCAGGAGAAACCAGATTCGGAATAGACATTAAACGAACAGATGAAGTAACCGTCATCGCCTTTTCATTTCTGAAAATAGCAAAGTAAATAATGTTACTACGAAATGTTTTAAGTTAAATTACCTAACATGTTCTTTTTTTGAAATTTCCTTTTAGGGATTTGTCAGTATATACTCAGTAACAAAGGGGACAGCTGCAGAACGAGCCAGTTTAGTGCGTTTATTTGAGCAAGCAAACAAAAGCGAGCAACTTCTTGTGATTTCAAGGCTAGAAGGAAAAAGTCTTTTGCCTTCAACTGTTAGCCCAGAAGGTCTAATATACTGCTGTGATCATAGTGATATTAAGGAAACTCTCAATTTAGCAATGGAAAGAAGTGATAGTATTAGACTGCATATCATGTCTTGGCCTAATCAAACAACTCAAAATACCACACGGTCGTTTGGTGCTGCAGTTCTTATGCCTCCAAATTGATACCATCAGTAGTTCAACATCATACAACAACACCAACTAAGACTCAATTCCAAGCAAGTTGAGATCCGCTATATGAATCTTCACTGTACATGTCACTCCATTTAAACTTATCTCAGTTAGCAGGTCAACGCCATGTATAGAAATAATGCCCTATCTATCAAAATTTTGTCGACTAATGGAAAGAAGTGAAAGCATTAGGCATATCATGCATCTCTGGCCTAATCAGACAACTCAAAGCACCACATGATTACACTCTTATGCCCCCAAATTGATACTATCGCCAGTTCAAGTCGGACCACGTATAATAATGTCTGTTCAAATATTTTGTGGACAAATGGTAATAATCAACTTGAACTTGCTTTGTTAGTAATAGCAGTTTGATGAAGAAGAGGATTTGTAATAAGATGTAAGGATATATTCTCAAAGTTATTTCTAGTTTTAACGATGTACTTTTACAAATTAAATTGCAGAAGCAATAGGGAAACATTCTTGTGCACAAAAAATAGACCCCCCCATAAAACAATTGCTTAGAATTTGCTGCAAAACAAACAGATGAGAATACACATTAGAATAGTATATATAGCAGGTCAATTTAACAAGTCTTGAATTGAAAGTTTGTCTATTATGATATTGAAAGCAGCATATATGAGTGTTAGTGTCTGAGTGCCTTTTAAGAGCACAAGTACCTAAGAGTGCTTGCAAAAGGATGAATAGCAGAAGAATATTTCCTTTTTGCAGCCTTTTTCTTTTCAGCAGTAACATCCATGCGTAGTTTCCCCTTTATATACTGGTAGCTAACTTTCATTCTTTTATCTAGTTAGTCATATACTAAGTAGTATTTAAGATGATGGTTTGGCGATCGAACAAATAAGAGATGAAACAGAGTTCCGTCCAGCCAATAACTTCACTTAATCAATTGTTCTGTCTTATCTTCAATCTTGTAAATTCTTCATATCCGAAGCGCAGGAAGGATCTGACTAGAAAGTCGTCTTGCTGATGCGATAGTCCTCTGGGTATGGCCACATCCGTCTCGACAATAGGACAGGGAAAGAAAATCCATAGACGAGACCAACCGGGATAAGTGTGAAAATCGATAGTGTACTCGATGATCAAAGGACCTATCAATTTGCATTAACTTCCTGTAGCTAGTAGGGGGAACTTTAATGTAATTGCGAATCCATTAAAAAAAACTTGGAAAATTGATTCAACTCATTTGAGGTTAAACGTTTAACCGACAGAAATAGACATGTTAAATTTTTGAACAATTTGAGATACACTCAAGAAAATATTAATCTATGGTGATTTAGCAATCAACCCTAGATTGTTGATAGGAAACTAGAAGAATAGAGAAGAAGAAATGAAATTTGTTATTAGCCAAGAAGAGAAATGTTCCGGTTTCACTGTACAAAAAATAATTGCCTCTATTTGTAAGCTCAGCTAATTACCAGCTTAGCTAACTAGCCTATCTAACTATTTACAATAATGCCACCTTATTTAAGTAACTCGTACTTCCACACTCCCCTCAAGCTGGCAGGTACAAATACATTAAGTACTACAGCTTGCCAGTCAATGACTCATGTTGTATTCTGTTAAATCCTTTTGTCAATATGTCTGCTAATTGATCTTTTGAGGCAACATGTTGTGTTTTAACTATGGGCGTTTAACGGGCGGGCTGGGACGAGTTGTACACAAAAAAAATCAGCCCGTCCGTTTAACATTTCGGGCTGGTTAGCGGGCTTAATTAGCGGGTTGTACATTTTCGGATTTTTTTGGGCCCGTCCGGGTTCGGGCTTAACGGGTCCGGACCGGGCCGGGCTATATATTTTTTTTAAAAGTAAATTTTGTTTTTCTTATTCAATGTTATTGTTATTTAAGTGTTTGCAAACTTTTAAGGCTTAGAATTAAACTTTGAAGTTTAAAGTTTTAAATTTAAAATTTGAATTTTAAAATTTTAAAATTGAAATTTGAAAGTAAGTGGCTACAAAATATGTAATATGTAAGGATCAAGCTCCGAAGGCTTTCATTTGATATTTTTATTGAATAATATATAATACTTCAAATTAATTTGCAAGTTCTTTTTTGATTTTTTTACTTTTGAACTTGCAAATTAAAAGTTTACAACAATTATAAAAAATAAAAAATAGTACATCACATGCTTTGCATCATTTTTGTAAGTTTATCCATGTCAACGTGAGGTTCTTGGTTTCCGGCATTGGTTGAATCGGAATCATAAACTATTATATCTCTAATTTTTTGGTCTTCCGCTTCATTTACCTCGTCACGCCCTTGATTTCGCCTTTCTGATCTTATCCAATCTCTGAAGCACACTAGAATTTTCAAAGCGTTGCTGGCCAATGAATGACAGGTATCTCCTAGTGGCTGCCTTGCTTGACTAAATGCGATCTCTGATGCGACTGTTGAAGTCGGCACATTTAGCACGTCTCGAGCCATGGCCGAAAGAACAGAAAATTGATTTGAGTTACTCCTCCACCAACCCAGCGGTAGAAATTCCTTTGTGCGAGGCTCTGCTGACTTTTGCAAGTAGAATTGGAGTTCATTAATATTCCTGCTACTGGTTTGTTGATGCTCTCCTAGTGTAGACCAAATCAAATAATCTTCAACACCATCATTATCATCCAAAGCACCGGTTCCAGATGTTGAAACTGAACTTGAAAGAATATTTGCATCTACAGCAGAAGAAGCATCAACAATGTTAGCATAATAATTATATAAAGTTTGTAAATGTTTGTGTAGATCAGAAATACAAGTGTCAATATCAGGAGTTTCAGTTGGTCCAATATCCATATAAGAATATAAAGCAATGATTAATTGGCGACAAGTGGCCATTTTGATAGAAGGGTTTAAAATAGCACCAATTAGGTAAATAGGGGGAATTGGGTAAAAATATTTTTTAAACTTATCTAGTATAGACTCAACAACAGAAGTATATCCTTCTTTCTTCTTCAAATTATGTAGTAAAAGAGAAATTTCAACAATATGAACTAAACCATTTGCAATAGTAGGATAATAAGCTTCAGAAAACTCAAGTGTAGCCACATAAAATTTTTGTAAAAATTTTACAACATCTTCAATGACATCCTAAGTTCTAGATGTTAACAAATGGCTAGGATTGGTACAATGAGAATTAGCAATTTCAGTTATAGGCATTCTATATTTATAATAATATTTTAAGAATAAATAAGTATAATTCCACCTAGTAACTATTTCTTCAGGCATGAGTTTTGGTTTTAGTCCATAGAGTACACGTTTTTCCTTAAATGTATTTAATCTAGCACTTCTATTATTTTCTTGAATTACACCAACAGCTCTTCTAACTAAAGTGATATCATCTCTAAATAATTCAAGGCCACTCTTCACAATCAAGTTATAAATATGACATGCACATCTAATATGAAATATTTCAGAAAGTGGTGGGTGTAGATGCAATTTTAATATTGTAATAGCAATATTGTTGTTAGAAGCATTATCAAATGACATACACAAAATATTTTCTGCAAGATTATAAAATATAGCAACTTCATGGATAGTATTACTTATAAATGCACCAGTATGACTTTGATCTTTATCATATTTAAAAGCAATAATACGTTTTTGCATACAAAAATTATCATCTATACAATGACATGTAACAGTCAAATAATCATTTTCATTTACAGCACGGCCAATATCTGAAGTAAGAGAAACTCTACAAGAAAGACTGGCGAACAAATAACGTATATATGTCTGATATTGTCAAAAAAGCCTAAAGATATCAGCTCTATAAGTACTTCTAGGAATACCTTTAAACAAAGGGTTATAAATTCTTTGAATATAAGTAACAAGATATGGTAAAGTAGCAAAACTAAAAGGTAAACAACCTAAAACAATCATTTTAGCTAATTCTTCCCGATCTTTCTTAATATCGTATTTACCCATTAACCCCCTAGTACCCGGATTAAGTTTTTGTTGCCCATCTTCCTCATCTACTCCCCAATCAAGAGGGTGGTGCTCTACCATGTGCCTACGAAGTTGACCCATTCCCCCTCCCTTACCGGTCTCATGTTTATAAGCATCCTTACAAATTCTACATCTTACATAATTTTTATCTTCTTCTAGTCTGTCAAAAAAAATTCCAACACTTACTTCTTAATCTTTGATTCTTCTTAATAGGGAGGGGAGGCCTACTTGTATTACCACGACCTCCACCCCTAATATTTTGAGTTTGACTAGCATTATCAGGTGTAGCTGGTGGTGTTTCAAGATTATCAGGTGATTGAATATCATCTAAATTATCATCTACATCATCATCTATATCATAGTTATTTTGAAATCGCTCATAATCTAATTTAAATTTTCAGATGAACTTTCAAAAATATGTGTAAAGCTACTAGAAGAACCAGCACCACCTCTTGATCTTTTGAAAGTTTTCTTACTACCACCTCTACTAGTGCATGCTTTTTTGGCTGTTCTAAATATATCCATTATGTAAATTAAATTAATAATTCTAAATAATAAAATACGTGTACACCAAAGAAGAGAAAGAGATGGAACGAGTGTACCGGGATTCCGGATGCCGCACTAAATTTGATATCAAAAATCAAAATTCAATTGATAGATCGATACTTGATAGTTGATACTTGATACCATACTTCACTCGAATACTTAATATTTGATAATAATAATTTTATAATGGCTAAACTAAATATTTGATGAAACTTGAAATAGTAAGTAATTGAGAATTTAAGAACAATAATCAACATTATCAAGAGAGAATTGAGAGAGAATTAGAGTAGTAAGAGAGTGAATTGTGAGGAAAAATGAAGAAGAAGGGGGGCTATTTATAGTTTTTAAAAGGTTAAAATTGTAATTTATCAAATATTAGGGGTGGGGAAGCTATTTTCTTAAGGGGGTAGGCCGAAATGGCCATTTCTGCAAAAAAAGGTCGTTGGCCAACGGTCATTTTTGAATTTGACCGTTGGCAACGGTCCAGAAATTTTTTTTTAAAAAATTGTAACGGAAACCGGGCTGGATCGGGTTATGGCCCGTTACAAATCCGTTAACAGGTTACCGGGCTAAGCGGGTTCCGGTGCACCGGTATCCAAAAACTTTTCGTCTAAAACCTGCTCCCCGCCCAACCCGTCCCAGTCCGCCTCGCCCCCAAACGCTACAGTACCGGGCTGACCCGGGCTGAATCGGGTTGTAAACGGGCCAGCCCAACACGATTAACAGGTATAGTTCTAACCAATCCCATTTGAATCTTCTCCTTTATAAAAAGGCAATCTATTTCAATATGTTTAGTCCTTTCATGATATACTGGATTGACAGTTATTTGTAATGCTGTTTTGTTGTCACAATACAAATTAACTGGCAATACTACAGCTGCTCCTAATTCCTTTAATAATCCAACCAGCCAAACAGCTTCAGAGACAACACTGGCCATGCTCCTATATTCAGCTTCTGCTGAACTTTTTGATATTGTGCCTTGCTTCTTGGATTTTCATGAGACCAATGATTTACCATACTTGACCAAGAAACCAGATACTGATCTTCTTGTGTTAGGACACGATGCCTAGTCTGCATCACAAAACACATAGATTTTGTCTAACTTCTCAATGCTGAACAACATTCCCAGTCCTGGTTCCCTCTTTATGTATCTAGCAACCCTCATAGCTGCATCCCAATGAGATTTTTTGGGTTGTTGAAGGAATTGGCTAAGTGCTTGAACTGTGTATGCTATGTCGGGTCTTGTTAGAGTCAAATACAACAACTTTCCTATTAATCTTTGATATTGTCCCTTATCTTCAAGTGCATTATCATCTTCATTCCCTATCAGCTTGTCATACTCTGGTACAGTCAGCTTCACATTCACCTCAAGAGGTGTCCAAGCTGGTTTAGCATCTCCTATCCCCAACTCAGATATAATCTCCAAGGCATATTTTCTCTGATTCACCAGAATACATCTGCTTGACCTGTTGAATTCCATTTTAAGAAAAAACTTTAGCTCTCCTAAGTCTTTAATCCTGAAGGCCTTGTGTAAAGAATCTTTTGTTGCATATATCATCTGCTGATTATTTCCAGCAATTAGTATATCATCGACATAGACAAGAATCACCACTATATCACTTTGATTCTGTTTAATGAACAAGGAATGGTCAAGACTACTTTGCTTGAATCCTGACTGTAATAAGGCTTCAATCAATTTTAAATTCCATTGTCTGCTAGCCTGCTTTAAGCCATACAGGGATTTAACAAGTCTGCAAACTAACTTAGATCTACCAACTGTATCCCCCTGACTTGAAAATCGTTATGGCAACTCCATATAAACCTCATCATCTAGGTCTCCCTGCAAAAAAAGCATTGTAAACATCCATCTGTTGGATACGCCAATTCTGCATAGGTGCTAATGAAAGGACTGTCCTAAAAGTGTTTCATTATAGCCAAGGCCTTCCTTTTGACTATAGCCTTTGGCCACTAGTCTAGCTTTAAACCTTTCTATTTCTCCATTAGCTTTAAGCTTGACCTTGTATACCCATCTATACCCAATGGGAACCTTCCCTGGAGGCAAACACACCAGCTCCCAAGTTTTATTAGCTTATAGTGCTGCTATTTTCGCATGCATTGCTTCTATCCACCTAACATCATTACATGCTTCATAAAAGGATGTAGGTTCAGATATTGCTGAGAAGACCCCTAAATAAGCTTTGTGAGAGGAAGATAGCTGATCATATGAAAGATAATTAGCCATAAAATGAGACTTCTTGGCTGGAAAAGGTACTACATAGTCTGTCAACCACAATGGTTGTTTAGTCACTTGCCCAGATCTCCTCAAAGGTGTTGAAGTATCTGATGAGTAGAGTTCAGGTTCTTCAAAAATCTCATCCTTATTTGTATGTACAGGAGGTGTAATGCTATCTTGAGCAGCATTAGATTTTGCACCAGCATGAGAGGAACTAGGTAAAGCATCATGTTGCTCTTAATGATCAACAGGTGAGGCACTAGGAAGACTAGCATCAGTAGGCATAGTATGAGGCTGCATATCTGTTCCTTGTAGATCATCCTCTACAAAAACTGGGGGCTGCAATGCATCTTCTATAGAGAGAGGAATGTTAGAATCAACATCTGCAAAATGAGAAGGGTGGTTAGGATAAACACCTTCCTGGCATGAGGTTGGTGAAACACCCTCCTGACAGGAGGTTGGTGAAACAAGTCCTTCAATATCCTTGAAAGGAATCACTCCTTCTTTGAAAGTGACATACTTGTTGATAAAGAACTCCTTCTTCTCCAAGTTGTACAAAAGGTATCCTTTAGTAACATTAGAATGCCCCATTAGCACTGCCCTAACTGCTCCAGCACTGAATTTATCCTGTCTAGGTAAGACACTAGCATAACACAAACACCCCAAAGTTCTCAGGTAAAGAAGGGTTGGTCTCTTCCTATGGAACAGTTCATAAGAGATTTACCTTGTATCACAACTGAAGATAGTCTATTGATAATATACATAACTGCCAAAACACAATGTCCCCAAAATCTCACAGGGATATGCCCATGAAATCTAATAGCCCTTGCCACCTCAAGAATGTATCTACGCTTCCTCTCAGCTATTCCATTCCGTTGAGGAGTATAGACACATGTTCTTTGATGTACTATGCCCAATTCTCTTAATAGAGCAGTGAAGTTATCATTCACGAACTCACCCTCATTATCTGACCTTATTGTCTTTACCATAGTACTGAATTGAGTGTGTACCATTTTAAAGAAATCTCTTAATACAATGAACACATCACTTTTAAATTTCAATAAGAAAACCCAGGTCACACGAGAATAGTCATCAACTATAGTTAGAAAATACTTATTGCCATCAATAGTAGAAGTGTTATAAGGTCCCCAAACATCCAAATGTAACAATTGAAAAGTTTTAGTACTTCTACTGTTGCTAGAATGAAAAGGCAGTCTGGTATGCTTAGCTAAAGGACAAACATCACACTTATCTATTACATTTCTACAATTCTCAATAGGCAGTCCAAGAATCTCCTTCATGGCTCCTCCAGAAGCATGTCCCAGCCTTCTATGCCATAGAGAAACATCAATTCCTTTCTCCTGTGCATTTAATCCTCTACTCAGTTCTTCTCGTTCATCTGCAAGTAAGAAGAGGTACAATCCATCTTTCTCTTTACTAATCCCCTTGATCCTCCCACTTGAGAGGTCCTAGAATAGGTAAAAATCAGAAAAAAGGTGACTGAGCAATGAAGGTCTCTAGTTACCTTAGAAACTAACATGAGATTGTACTGGAAATCAGGCACAAACAACACATTTTTCACTACTTGTCCTTTAGAAATTATGCAATCTCCTATATGTGATACCAAATTCACTTGACCATTAAACATATACACTTTTCTACAGCTCCAAGAGTCAAGCCTTTTAATATTTTGTAACGTGCTTAAGTCTGATATCATATGGTTAGTTTCCCCAGTGTCTATGATCCATTCTTTTCTAGCTACATTAACCATAAATGGTTGTATCATACCTGCCATATTAGCCATTGTGTTTTGTGGAACATCTTTGTTTAGCATCATCATAATTTGATTGTACTGATCAACTGTGAACTGTGGTGGCCTAGGAATCTCACTCATGTGTCCCTTCTCTATTGTCTCAGTCCTTCCTGCATTAGGCCCTGCAACATTAGGATTATAGTTTTTAATATTCATATTGTAAGCAGTATTAGCATTGGCTCCTGGTCACCTTTTCTTGTACTTGAAATCAGCAGGATACCCTACTATTTTGTGACATGTCTCCTTAGTATGTACCTTCATCTTGCAGAAATCACAGTGAATATTCCAGTTCTTCTTTGGTCTATGATTCTGCCCTTGAAAACTTCCTTGAAAATTTCCTCATTTTGCAGTCATGAAAGCTGTGGCCTCTAATCCCTCATTCATCACAGACACATTAGAGACAACTCTTTGGCTCTCTCTCTCTCAATGATCATTGCATATGCTTTACTAACATTAGGAGTGGGATTTGTCATAAGAATCTGACTCCGCGCTTGCTCATAATTGTCGTTAAGTCCCATAAAAAACTGCATCAACTTCTGCCTATGTAATTGTTCAAGAAACTTTTTGTCACGACATGCTGGAATCATACTTTCATACTCATCCTAAAGTTCCTTGAGTTTAGTAAAATATGTTGATACACTGTTAGAGCCTTGGTGCAATGTTGCAATCTCCTTATGCAATTAATAAATTCTAGATGCATTCGCTTTATCAAAACGCTCCTTCAAATCTTCCCAAACTCGACATGCATTCTTAGCATACACCACTCCTGTCATTAACTCATTTGAAACATAACTCATAATCCATCCCAAAATAATTGCATTAAATCTATCCCATTGGAGACCTAAATCCTCTTCTACATCTTCTCTCTTTAATGTACCGTCAATTAACCCTAGCTTATTTTTACCTAAAAGCTGGATTCTCATTGCACGGCTCCAAATCGAGTAATTGTCGGATCCGGTCAGCTGAATCGATACAATCAGAGCTTCGGTTGTGTCTGAAGGGTGTAGATACAGTGCATGGTTGTGATCAAGATTTGCATTCGCCATTGCCGAAGAAACAAAGATTTTCAGTATAAAATCGAGCAACTCAGTTGAGCAATCTAGCTAATGGATCTGTGGATTAATTGGCTCACAATCGTGGTCCAATCGCTCTGATACCATATTAATCTATGATAATTTAGCAATCAACCCTAGATTGTTGATAGGAAACGAGAAGAATAGAGAAGAAGAAATGAAATTTGTTATTAGCCAAGAAGAAGAGAAATGTTTCGGTTACACTGTACAAAAATTAATTGTCTCTATTTATAAGCTCAGCTAATTACTAGCTTAGCTAACTAACTTGTCTAACTATTTACAATAATGCCACCTTACTTAAGTAAGTCTTACTTCCACAGAAAAAACTTACTTTTTTTTTCTTTTGGCGCCCCTAGCAACAGAAACATATGACATTACAACTTTAGAAGCATGCGCTTTCAAAAGAAGGAGACATCTTTTCAGAACCAACATTGACAATTTTCCCTATTTAACCACTATAAATACGATGCAACACGTTAACTTTGATATTCATTAATGCAATGGCACTCTTACAATCCCTTCTCCTTCACTTCTCATTTGTTCTCTTCTTGTTGTCAACATCTATAGTCATTGTCATATATAGCTTCCTTTCCTGGCGGCTCATCATCATCGACGTTATGGTTTTATGTACCAGTCACCTCCTCCTCTTCCCTCTCCCTTTCACTACACATACCCATCCTCGCATCACCATCACAAGCATAAATGCCCACTTCCACCACCTTTATATTTCTATAAATCACCTCCACCGCCATCACCCGTTTACAAGTACAGGTCACCACCACATCCATCTCCTATTTACACCTACAAGTCACCACCGCCACCATCACCCGTTTATATGTACAAGTCACCACCACCACCTCCTGTTTACAAGTACAAGTCACCACCACCACCATCATCGCTAGCTTACATGTATAAGTCATCTCCACCACCGCCACCTATTTATAAGTACAAGTCACCACCACCTCCAGTTTATATATACAAGTCACCTCCACCGCCGCCTCTGATTCATAAACCACCACCACCTCCACCTTACTATAATTATGTTTCGCCTCCACCACCATACAAACATCACCATCATCATCATCACCACCATAAGCCAAAATGGTCACCATATTCGTACATCTATTATAAGTCGCCACCACCACCACCTAAATATTAACTTGCCTCTGGTTTACCATGTTGTTTCTCCGCCACCTGTTCTGACTTATTTGTATTGTGGTTTGTATTGCCATAAAAAAAAGAAGAGAACATGATGATGTTCCTTTAGGTAGTACGTATTTCTATTGGTGGTTTTTGACAATGTTGTAATCTAAATAAAAAAGACTGCTATGTTTTTGTTTTGTATACACAATTGTGTTGCAGCAAGACTTTGGAGTTGATTAGGTACTTGAATAGTAAGATTATCCAGATTAAACTAAGATAATTATAATCCTTATGCATAACTATGGTCGTTGATGTACTTAATTATGCAACAAAATTACTCGTGTTACCATTACTGTAAATTTGTAGAATTCTCAGCTAATCAGATCGAGCAACATGCAGATTGATCGACTATCATTTATATCTAGGGCATAGATTCTGTATTGAGGAGAGGAGAGAGAAAGAAGAATAGGAGAGGAAGAAATGAGTCGTATGTAGTAAAATGAAAAGTCACTTACAATTAGGTACTTAACAGTGCATTTATAACAAACTTTGCATTGTTACGTAATCACCCTAACCAACTAGTCCCTTCTAACTTTTTTAATTGCTAAATGACCCATAACTACTCAAAACATCATTCTTGTACTTTAATACTCCCCCTCAAGCTAGAGAGTGGAAGACATCTAACACTCCCAACTTGGATAATAACAGGTGATGCTGTGCAGCTCCTAATTCTTTGGTCATCAAATCTGCTAGCTACTGTTTGGTGGACACATATTCAGTAGTGATTAGTCATGTCTTGATCCTTTCCCTCAGAAAATGGCAATCAATTTCTATATGCTCGGTTCACTCATGAAATATGGGATTGGATGCTATTTGCAAAGCAACTTTGCTGTCACAGTGTAAGTGCACTGGTTTAATCATAATGTTTTCCAGTTCTTCTAGCAATCCAACCATCCAAACTACCTTTGCAACTGCTGCAGTCATGCTCCTATATTCTATTTCTGCTGAGTTTTTGCTAATTGTTTGTTGCTTCTTGGACTTCCAGGACAGTAGAGAGTCCCCTAGTTTGATAATGTATCCCGTAGTTGATCTTCTAGTATTTGGGAAAGCTGCCCAGTCTGAATCACAAAACACTGTCAAGTTGTTTGCTTCACCTTTCTTCAGCAGTATACCTAAGCCTGGGGATCCCTTGATGTACCCCACCACTCTCAAGGCTGCATCTAAGTGTGATTGTTTAGGATTCTGCATAAATTGACTCAACACTTGTACATCAAAGCTTATATCTGGCCTTGTGATGGTCAAATAAAGCAGCTTTCCTATCAACTTTTTGTATTTTCCGGCATCCTCCAATTACTTATCTTCTGTGTTCCCAACATGGTTATCATAGTCCACAATAGTTAGCTTATGATTGAGCTCCATTGGAGTTGCAACTGGCCTGCACCCACTCAAGCCTGCCTCTGAGATGAGCTCCATCGCATATTTTCTTTGGTTCAATACAATTCCTCCTTGTGATCTTAGAACCTCTATTCCAAGGAAGTATCTTAGTTCTCCTAAGTCCTTCATTTTGAAATTTTGATGAAGAGTCTTCTTTACTTCTGTAATCATATTGTGAGAGTTCCCAGTGATCAATACACCAAGATGATCACAATGTTCTTGCCACATTTCTTGGTAAAATGTGAGTGATCATGTGAGCTTTGAGAGTAGCCAGCTTGTAGTAAGCATTTGTAAGCTTAATGTAACATTGCCTCGAGGCTTGTTTCAAACCATAGAGGGATTTCAACAATCTACACACCTTATACTCCCCCTGCTTGTGAAATCCCAGAGGTAGATCCATATAGACTTCTTCCGTGAGGTCATCTTGTAAGAAGGCATTATTGACTTCCATTTGAAACAATGGCCAACATTAAGCTTACAAATGCTTTACTGCAAGCTGGCTACTCTCAAAGCTCATATGATGTTCCTTTAGGTAGTACGTATTTCTATTGGTGGTTTTTAACAATGTTGTAATCTAAATAAAAAAAGACTGCTATATTTTTGTTTTGTATATACAGTAGTGTTGCAGCAAGACTTTGGAGTTGATTGGGTACTTGAATAATTAGATTATCTAGATAAATTAAACTAAGATAATTGTAATCCTTATGCATAACTATGGTCGTTAATGTACTTAATTATGCAACAAAGTTACTCATGTTACCATTACCTTCATATATATAGATATATGCAAAAGCTGGCAGTTACTGCTAACATGCCACATTGATGGTTGGTCTAATCAACTCGACTACGTCTTTCATTAATGTTTAATCGATTTGTAGCATGTTACTTAATTACTATTCCATCTATCTCACTTTATTTGACATGATTGGGATTACGAGGGTTAAATAATCTAATTTTCTATATGAATTTAGGCATAGAATCTTTAAGTTTTTCGAAATAAAATTTATATATTTAAAAACTAAATAAAAAGTATTATAAATCATAATAATTAAGTGTAACGACCCGGTCGGTTATTTTGAGAGTAATAGCTCCGATCCTTTATTTACTGCTTCTCCTATATCTATTTCTGCTATTGTGACTTGCCGGGAGGTTTCGTTTTGGTTTTTGAAGTGTTTTGGGACACTTAGTCCTTAAATGGAGATTTAAGCATTAGAATTTGGACTGTAGTCGAAACTGTGTGAAAATAACTCCGGAATGGAATTCTGTTGGTTTCGTTAGCTTCGTTAGGTAATTTTGGACTTAGGGGCATATCCGGATTGTATTTTGGAGGTCCGTAGCTTATTTAGGCTTGAAATGGCGAAAGTCGAATTTTTGGAGATTTTGACCGGTAGTGGACTTTTTGATATCGGGGTCGGATTCCGATTCCTGAAGTTGGAGTAGGTCCGTAATGTTGAATATGACTTGTGTGCGAATTTTGGGATCAATCGGACATGGTTTGGTTGGTTTCAGCATCAGTTGTCGAATTTGAAAGTTTCAAGTTCTTTAAGTTCTAATTGGAGGATGATTTGTAATTTTAGCGTTGTTTGATGTGGTTTGAGGGCTCGACTAAGTTCGTATGGTGTTTTAGAATTGGTTAGTATGTTTGGTTGAGATCCCGGGAGCCTCGGGTGAGTTTCGAGTGGTTAACGGACTTGGAATGGAAGTTAAGAAATTTCTGAAGTTTGGTCTTTTGCTGGTATGATCGCACCTGCGATGGTATTAGCCGCAGGTGCGGAAGGTTGAGCGCAGGTGCGGAAGGGGTGGAGATCAGCAGAAGTTGCAGGTGCGATGGTTTCTCCGCACCTGCGATAGCGCAGATGCGGACCAGTGGTCGAAGAAGCAGAGGAAACCAAGGTTAGTCATTTTCGCAGGTGCGCCCACGTGTTTGTACCAGCGGGCGTGCAGGTGCGAGCCCAGGTTCCGCAGGTGCGGAAATGCCTGGGCAGTGTTTAAAATCGAAGGGCTTCATAATTTTTGTCATTTTGGACTTTGCAAACTCGGTTTAGAGCGATTTTTGAGAGCATTTTCAAAGCATTTCTTGAGGTAAGTCCCTTGTGCTTATTTTTGATCAATAATCTTGCTTCCCCATTTATTTTTCCACCTAGTTAGTGTGTATTTAAGGTGGAATTTGGGAGTTTGAGGCTAGGGATTTGGGAAGTTTGATTTGTGGATTTGAAGGACCATTTGATGTCGGATTTTAGTAAATTTGATATGGTTAGACTCGTGAGTGAATGGGCTTTCGGATTTTGTGACTTTTACCCGATTCCGAGACGTGGGCCCGGTCGACTTTTTAGGACGAATTTCGGAATTTTTATTAAAATCTTGATTTCATTATTTAGATTAGTCTATTATAGTTGTATATATGATATGTAATTGTTTTGCATAGATTTGGGCCAGTCGGAGTCGGATATTCGTGGAAAAGGCATTGTTACCGATTGATTGAGCTTGGTTCGAGGTAAGTGACTTGCCTAACTTTATGTGGGGAAAATTTGTTACACCCCATATTTTCGTACGTGGAAGTACGCCATAAGTAAATTGATATAAGCTCGAAAATGAGATGTTACATCCCATATTTTCGGAAGTTAAAGTTTCATTGTAAGTTAATCGACGTAAGCTCGGGAATGAGATTATTTTTGAGGTTATAAGTATTATGCTATTTCAAATGAGTGATAAGTAAATTCATGAAGGAGGGAGGGTAAGTGAATTGAAGAAAGTGATTTTCGTTGAAGTTTGTCAATTTGGATAAAATACGGTCCGAGCTATAATACCCGGTATTTATGGACTAGTACCATACAAGGTACCACATGACCATGATAATAAGGTGTATAAGGTACGTAAAAGTGAGTAGTATTTTAAGTAAGTTGAGGTAATTCGTAATTATGTGAGTAATTGATTAATTATTAGGTAATGAGAGATTATCCAGTTAATTAAGGAATTATTGGGTGAATAATTAAAGAATTGGGTAAGATTAAACCCCTCCCCCCACGTGGCAGCAAGCCACCCCAAGTATTGTGACTCTTAAGTCACTATATTATGTGGCAAGATTAGAATGTAAGATTTGGCATTCTTAAGAAGGTGAGTCACCTATCCATTTAATATGTAAGTCTTGAAAACATGAGAACTATCCATTTAATATATAAGACTTGAAAACATGAGGGTCACATCCATTTTTAAGAACGTGATTAGCTCAAATTTTGTTATAGTAACGTGAATCTTCTATCACAAATTAAAGATGGTCATATTCAGCAAGGTAACTGTTACGACCAAACACACTCACGCAAGTATACGTGGTCGTCAAGTAATATAGTAGTGAGTAGAGTATCGTTCCCACGAAGACTTATGATTAACTTTTAATTAACTCAAACTCAAATAACTTATCGATTTAAGCGATTTCTCACAAAATAGATAATTTTCTAATTTACCACCTAAAAACTATCAAGTAATGAAATACTAGAGATCAACCACAACACTTAAATGATTTCGAATAACAATCAATAAGAGATAATATTTCAGGGTCACGGGTTATCTAACAATCATGTTGCATTCTTAGCTTAAAATAACTAATTGATTTATCTGGATTGTTGATTGACAGGGTTGATATTACTCATAAGAATCTGTCGAGTTCTTACTCGTCTATTTAAGCTAACTTAATGCCTATATGTCTATGGAATTAAGATTAACAAGAATGCATTTACACTTCCCGTATTTCTACAGAGCAAGACAATTAGGTATATTTCTATCCTAATTATGAATCTGTTCCCCGATGTCCGGGTTCAAGAACTTGCTCTATTTAATTCTATATGCAATCTAGAATTTTCACTTTCGAGTTCAACTCTAGATTCGTAGATAGTAATTCACTGTTAGCTACTCAGCAAATTAATTAAAAACAGAATTAAATAAATAACCCAATATGATAAAATCAACTTTGTCAAATTAAACTTCAAACATCAATATTCATGTATCGCCCATGACCCTAGAATAATAGGGTTCTTAGCCACTCATGTTCATGCAATCATCAAATAATTCACAAGAGTGCATAAGAATCAATAAAAGAAGGAAAAGATAAGAAATCCAGACGAATTCCGTGGTTTCCAAGCTTTGTCGTGGCTTTTTCCCCCTTTCCAATATGTTAGATGACCTAAAAGAGGCGCTTATATATTGCATACAAAAGTCGTGGGCCAAAATTCTCCTATTTCTAATCCAAATCAGCTTCAGGGATTGATGCTAGGGTGGATGCATCACATCCACCTCGTCCTCCACTTCTCAGCTTCGCATGCTAGGGTGGATGCTTCGCATCCACCCTTTGTTCCTCCATCTCAGCTTTGCCCAGGTGCGGATGCTAAGGCGGATACTATGGGCCGACTTCACTGCTAAGGGTGCACGAAATCTGATTTTTTTCTAGATTGGATGCGACGCATCCAATCCCTCTTCCTCTAGCTAGAGCACCTTTTCTTCATATTTTTGCATTCCAAACACCTTAAATCATCACACACAACTCAATTAGTCATAAAACCAATAATTAAACTATGTTGGGCATTTTAAAGATCAAATAGCATCAAAAAGCGGTTAAAACATGGGTAAAGTAACATCAACACATATCGAAATATGCCCAACATCAGTAACGGTCTTAAGCACAATTTCCTATGAAATTATACTGCGTAATAGCAATGGGATTTTGCGATTCTAAGGGAGTACGGTGCAATCCTTCTCAAGAATATCATACGGATTGTCCCCTATTTCGATGTCGCCGTTACATGTTTTGTCGCAATCAATGTATGTTGGAGGGATTGTCAAAAGAATCGGTTCATGTATGTTAAGGTTATCCCTTCTTTCTTTTTGGCATGATCAATACCATAATAACGAAACGAGCAAATGCACAATTTCCATAAATGACTCTATTCATAGAAATACTAGAGATGCTTATGTTATTGATTCCCTATGTGTCATATTATTCTATCATCTGTTCATGAGTCTTAGGAAATACGTAAGTTGATAAAGTTTGTTTCATGATATTACTCAAAGGCATAATGGTCTTATGACACTCCAAAAGATTTTATTGACGTACTTCTCATGCATTGCATTCATTTACATTGACCCATGATCAGATGACGTTATATACGTGTATATATGTATATTATATGTATATGGGATATGGAAAAGGTTACGGCGTTATATACGCACCACCACCTGATCAGCTGGTATACGTTGATGAATTGCCCACAGTGGCCGAGATGATATGATGGGATGCCCTCAGAGGCTTGATGATGTTGTGAACGCATATACCTATGCATGGTATGACATTTATACGCATATTCATGACATTATAAATATGAAGTGATTCACAGAGTTATTCAGATATACATGTCGAGTCTTTTACTCCATATTTTTCTCATGTCTATTGTTTATTGATTTTCATTCCTTACATACTCGGTACATTATTTGTACTGACGTCCCTTTTGCTTGGGGATGCTGTGTTTCATGCCCGCAAGTCCCGATAGACAGGTCGAGAGTCCTCCAAGTAGGCTATCAGCTCAACAGAAGATGTTGGTGCGCTCCATTTGCTCCGGAGTTGCTATTGGTCAGTATGATTAGGCATGTATTGATTGGTATATTGGGGCCCTGTCCCGACCTTATGACGTTTATGTACTCTTAGAGGCTTGTAGACATATGTCATGTATATAAAAGATTGTACGGCCTTGTCGGCCTATGTTCAGTGTAATTTTGGTCTTATAGGCCCTATGTCACATGTATAAGTTTTTATATCAGATTGGGTCATCTTATATTGAGTATTCCCTTATGTTTATTTTGGTTAACCCATGACGGACTGTTTGGCCCATTGCCAATGACAGTACGATAAAAATGATATGTAACGGTTGTACTCGGTTGACTAAGGTACCGGGTGCCCGTCGCGGCCCATCGGTTTGGGTCGTGACTAAAGTGGTATCAGAGCAGTTCTGTCCTAGGGAGTCTACAAGTCGTGTCTAGTAGAGTCTTGTTTATGGGTATGTTGTGCTCCACACTTATAAGTGGGAGGCTACAGGGCATTTAGGACTGTTACTCTTTCTTCTTACTCTAGATCGTGTGGTAGAGCTCAGTTGTAAGAACTCAATTTCCTAAACTCTATCTTATTCATAATACGATGATGCCTACATCTAGAAAGACGGTTGGTAAGAGATATAGCTGTGGAAGAGTTAAGTCAGAGGAACTCAATTTTTGCATCATGCTTATGATGGATAAATATGAGGTATTCAGCAGATCATGTGTGTACTAAGACGTGTAAGCTTCTTGATAAGGAGCCTTAAGGCAAGAATATACCCATATGGTGAAAAGCAATGAGAGATTCAGAAGGTAGATACAAGTTTCAACAAGTAAATGAAGCAAGGCGAAGAAGGGTACAAGGTACCCAGTTAGTAAAGATGAACATTATCTACAATTCAGGAAGAGAGATATAAGCATTTTGAGTTACCTTCAATAGTAACAAAGGTATGTACAATTGGCCACACCTATCTCATTTATGCCTATGGAAGCAAACATAAGTGGTATAAGAGATGGACGGATATTAGGATCCGGCTAGGGTTAGAGTGACCCAACATGGTGGATGGATTGTTTGCGTGGGTTGCCATGTCCGAAGGATATTGCAAATATGCTAATAGATCTCCTTGTGAGACACCAAGATGGTGCACTCTAAAATAGTACAGCTAGATACGAGTACTACAAAGATAGGCACTAGAAGCCTTGAAGGGATAAATATTACCTTAGTGTGGATCCCGTCCCAGGTAGAGAAAGAATGTTAGGCAACCTGAAGAGCCAGTAGATGGAGCAAGGAGAGCTAAAAGCAAAAGAATGTCTTGTTCGAGTTTTCAGAATAAAGTGATAGACAGAGATGTTGGCAGGGAAATAAGAAGAGAGTTAATGAAGCATTATGAGAAAGATGTGATATATGGATGACAACGGTAGATCAAAAAGATGATAATATTACAGAGTCTATAGTCAAGTAAAGGAAAAGACGAGAGGTGACAGGCCTTGAGACAACAAAAGAGTATAAGCCATAAAGTCATATCCTTATTTCGAGAAATAAGTTCGTGACTCCAACGTGATTACAAAAAGGAAAAGTTAAACCCCAGAGTAATAAGAAATCAGCATGGACTGATGAACAAGATAAACTAAACATGAACTAGGGACTGAGTAATAGTCGGCATCATGAGAATATCAGATATTGCGTCCCAGCGATAATAGAATGGAGGACAGAAGAATACCCTTTAAAGGTCATTCAGAAAGACGCTTCCCTAAAGCAAGCAAGGTGAGCAAAGTTAAGCTTAAGGGACTGTATGTGCCAGTTACACTAAGTGTCACCCTCGCGAGTGAGGAATTTCGTTATCCTTGGTACAGAAGGATTTCCGCGAGGAGAGTAAGGATCATCGATAATGTGAAAAGATGCCAAAGATGAAAAAGTAAAACATCTATACGTAGATCGCCGTAGCTCCAATTCTTAGTACTCCCCTAAAGGGGGGAATATGGAGTGATGTGGCATTAAGTCAGAATTAAGCGGTTCTAGTAACTATGGAATAGTAAAAGAATGCAATAAAAATGAGAAAAGGGATGAGATTGCACTGATTCGAATCCTACAGATATGCTACGATTCTCGAACATTATGCAAACACGATGTCAAGGAAAGGAAGTAAGGGTTCCTACCCGAGATGTTATTGATAAATAAGGAGCCAGTGCAAGACGTAAGTTAAGACAAAGGGAATAACCCAAGAGGGATTACGCGGAATACAGATATGAAAATGGACCAACGAGTAGTTAGTAATTGATTCAGGAAGAGCCTAGTTATGGCTAAACAGGAGGTTACAGACGAGTCAGCAGATCGTGCAAGATAAACATAGTAAAACCTAATATAGTGAATTCAGCCTCGCAGTAATGACATTGTAATACTTGCGAAATATTCAGATAGGAATTGGGGTAGTTAAAAGTATCGTATGAGTATTACGGGAATAAAAGAGAGTGCTAATGGGAAGACAGCCAAAATATCAGTTCAGAAGCAACCCTACAAGCATAAGGGCATGGAAGTAAGTAACTACGGATAATTATAGGCGAGGAAGAACATCAAAAATTTTATTGGGTATATGATGTAATAAGCTCGCAGCTTTACAAGAGTCAGAGGGTCTTCCCTAAATACAACAACGAAAGGCTAGCTGAGGAAATAAGCAAAAGGCTTCAACCTAAGCATAGTGACCAAAAGAGGAAATGGTCTTGTAACAACAGTCTCACAACAACATTGTATGCACTCCATAAGGAAGTGGCACCTAGCGTGGCTAATGAGCGGGAAATAAAACCAAAAGTAATATTCGAGACCATATGAATTGCACAAAATTCCGACATGCATGAGAACTAAGATAAGCTAAGTATGCAACAACAAGGAGGCAGAAAGACCAGGAAAAGTAATTGCTTATATTTAAAGAAAGGTGAGATGGAATGAAAGGAATTATTCGATCAATGATCCAGAGTTAGTTACGTTATGAACACACTCAAGATTTCAGAGTATCATCCATGCAGCATGTATGTTGACAATCATACAGTTGTAGAAGACTCTGGTATAAGTTAAAAGAAAGAATTGAGTCCAGATCATAGACAAGGGATTGAATTATTAAATGATGGTATGACGGATATTCGATAGCGTCTATGAAAGGATAAAGTAATAACTCATACCATGAGCCACAGATCGGGATATAGCTTATGCCTACATAAAGGCTGATCAGAAGGAAGAGGAAACTAAAGAGTTACATCAACAAAGTAAATCAGGAGTCTGATTATTGGACCCAGAAAATGATGGACCTCATGATTGAGAACATTGCAGGATCACTCTTAAATATCATAGGTACAAGAGAGATAGTACAATAGCTATATTCTATAAGGGGGTCAGAAGAATACCAGCCTCATAAGAAGTTAGTATGAAGCTCTCACCGGATTATATATACACCAGAGGTGCAAGTATTATAATAAAGCTTCAAGTTATGGATGTGAATTATACATATGTGGAAGGAAGGTCATGAAAGAGATATAAGATATGATACAAGATTTTAAGGTAAGTAAGGTAAAGGTGAACAAAGTACGCGATACTCAAATGCAGAAGGTTGTGAATAGTCCATACTTTGGATAGAAGTCTAGAAGCACAGGAATTCAGTATCCAGGAATGATAGTGGCGTCGTCAGTGGCATGTCTTCCAGCCTATGGTTTCTAAGTATCGAGGAGTCTAATTAAGAGAGTAAAGAAGAGTTGGAGATGATGTGATGTGTCGCTTGATGTTCTAGAATGACATAAGGAAATCTATGATGCAAGCAAGTTGAAGGAAGGTTGCGAGTAGTATAAAAAGATATATGTAGGACGCAAGCTAAAGTATGGTAAAGCGACAAGGTTTTAGGAAGACAAGAATAAGGACAAGAAAGGGCGAGTTAGAAGGTGACGAGAAACGGAGAAGTTCTCAGGATTAACCCCGTGAAAATAAAAGAGCTGATAATTTCTCTAAGTTATAGAAAGCTCAGTATAGCCTGAATGAACTCAAGGGAGTTACTCATCATAAATAGCATTTAGAAGAGATGGAATGCTACCCTGATAGTAAAATAAGGGTGTAATTGTGGTAGATAAAGGATGACGTTTGGGCCTTCGATTGAGTAATGATTTGAAGAAGAAAAGAAAGGGATTTCATGAATTGTACAGGATTAAAATACCCACGTACGGTGAATCACATTGGGATGTTAGGAGATACAGTTATGAAAGCATGGTATCGCCCCAGGTGGATCAGTCTAATTATTTCAGATGTTCCCCGATGTAACGTGAGCCCTAGTGATTATGTAAGAGGTTTTAAGTCATCAGTGGTAGATTGTAGATCAATATTGAGGTGAATCAACAATGGATGGACAAAAGTCACCAAGTATGAGATGAGATTAGGCCTTCATTCTTAATATGAAGAGTAATGAGGAAGCATTAAAGGACTTAGATTTATACATATGGGATAAGCAACAGGAGTAAGCTGGAATTTGGTAGCAGACCTCAGCAACAATAAATCGAAGTAAGAGTTATGGTATAGTATGACCTAACTAGATGCAGTAAAGTCATGCGAATGGATAACCAGGTCTATGAAATAAGATATAGCAATATTCGTATGTTCAACAAAGTATCGAGCAAAGAACTTCAGTATACCCATAGATGCCCAGAGAGACATCTTATCAAGCTCTATATATATTTACAAAGTGAGGCTTAGAGATTGGCTAAAAGCTAGAGAAAAAATGAGAGAAGAGTCGCAAAGGCACATTTACAAGGTCAGAATCATACAGGCTGCATGATAGAAGGTAGCAGCAGTTATGAGATTGGAAGGATTCTGACCATAAGTCGTGGTGTGAGAAAGAGGCCTAAAGGGGGGAATGCCCTGGCCTTGTAGTATATTCAAAGAATAGTTGCCTAAATGGCAAGGAGAGTACTAAGGTATTCGCAAGAGCTATGGGTTATGAGAATGATAAGTGCGTCAGTCAACATTCAAGGACGAATGTTCCAAAGGGGGGAATGATATTACACCCCATGTTTTCGTACGTGGAAGTACGCCATAAGTAAATTAATATAAGCTCGGAAATGAGATGTTATATCCCACATTTTCGGACGTTAAAGTTTCGTCGTAAGTTAATCGACGTAAGCTCGGGAATGAGATTATTTTTGAGGTTATAAGTATTATGCTATTTCAAATAAGTGATAAGTAAATTCGTGAAGGAGGGAGGGTAAGCGAATCGAAGAAAGTGAGTTTCGTCGAAGTTTGTCAATTTGGATAAAATACGATCCGAGCTATAATACCCGGTATTTATGGACTAGTACCATACAAGGTACCACATGGCCATGATAGTAAGGTGTATAAGGTATGTAAAAGTGAATAGTATTTTAAGTAAGTTGAGGTAATTCGTAATTATGTGAGTAATTGATTAATTATTGGGTAATGGGAGATTACCCAGTTAATTAAGGAATTATTGGGTGATTAATTAAATAATTGGGTAAGATTAAACCCTCCCCCACGTGGCATCAAGCCACCCCAAGAATTGTGACTCTTAAGTCACTATATTATGTGGCAAGATTAGAATGTAGGATTTGGCATTCTTAAGAAGGTGAGTCACCTATCCATTTAATATGTAAGTCTTGAAAACGTGAGACCTATCCATTTAATATGTAAGACTTGAAAACATGAGGGTCACATCCATTTTTAAGAACGTGATTAGCTTAAATTTTGCTATAGTAACGTGAAGCTTCTATCACAAATTAAAGATGGTCATATTCAGCAAGGTAACGGTCTTAAGCACAATTTCCTACGCAATTATACTGCGTAATAGAAACGGATTTTGCGATTCTAAGAGAGTACAGTGCAATCTTTCTCAAGAATATCATACGGATTGTCCCCTATTTCGATCTTGCCGTTACATGTTTTGTCGCAATCAACGTGTGTTATAGGGATTGTCAAGAGAATCGGTTCAGGTATGTTAAGGCTATCCCTTCTTTCTTTTTGGCATGATCAATACGATACAAACGAAACGAGCAAATGCACAATTTCCATAAATGACTATATTCATAGAAATACTAGAGATGCTTATGTTCTTGATTCCCCATGTATCATATTATTCTATCATTTGTTCATGGGTCTCAGAAAATACGTAAGTTGATAAAGTTTGTTTCATGATATTACTCAAAGTCATAATGGTCTTATGACACTCCAAAAGATTTTATTGACGTACTTCTCATGCATTGCATTCATTTACATTGACCCATGACCAGATGGTGTTATATACACGTATATATGTAAATTATATGTATATGGGATATGAAAAAAGGTTACGGCGTTATATACGCACCACCACCTGATCAGCTGGTATAATTTGATAAATTGCCCACAGTGGCCAAGATGATATGATGGGATGCCCTCAGAGGCTTGATGATGTTATGAACGCATATACCTATGCATGGTATGACATTTATACGCATATGCATGACATTATAAATATGAAGTGATTCACAGAGTTATTCAGATATACATGTCGAGTCTTTTACTTCATGTTTTTCTCATGTCTATTATTTACTGATTTTCATTCCTTACATACTCGGTACATTATTTGTACTGACGTCCCTTTTGCCTGAGGATGCTGCGTTTCATGCCCGTAGGTCCCGATAGACAGGTCGAGAGTCCTCCAAGTAGGCTATGAGCTCAACGTAAGATGTTGGTGCGCTCCATTTGCTCCGGAGTTGCTATTGGTCAGTATGATTAGGCATGTATTGATTGGTTTGTTGGGGCCCTGTCCCGACCTTATGACGTTTATGTACTCTTAGAGACTTGTAGACATATGTCATGTATATGAAAGATTGTACGGCCTTGTTGGCCTATGTTCAGTGTAATTTTGGTCTTATAGGCCCTATGTCACATGTATATGTTTTTATATCAGATTGGGTTGTCTTATATTGAGTATTCCCTTATGTTTATTCTAGTTAACCCATGACGGCCCATTTGGCCCATTGCCAATGACAGTATGATAAGAATGATATATAACATTGGTACTCGGTTGAGTAAGGAATCGGGTGCCCGTCGCGGCCCATCGGTTTGGGTCGTGACAAAATCCCCTTAAGATTTGGAACTATTGTGATATGTGAGCACCGTGTACGTGAGGTGACGAGTACGTACACAGGCTAGTTGTGGAAAAACCCAATTTTCTTACTGAGCAGCAACCTGTTTTCCTTTTATTTTGAGTTTATACCATTTTAATGAGTATTAATCTATTTTCATTCTTAATTGAGTTATTCCAATATGTGTAGCTATCTTGTTTAGTCTAATACAACATGTCTACGTGTCTTAACTGCTTATGTGAACTCTGTGCAGCATGCTTAGTGAATTTCATGCTTCTTCTTTGACTGGTAATTTGTCAAAATTGTAAGATTTTGTGATGTAGTTGTATTTCTATTGTTTGCGCTACATATTTACTTTGGGACTACGGAACGGTATTCGGGGAGATCCCCTGTACTGCATATTTACTTTGGGACTACGGAATGATATTGCGGGAGATCCCTCTGTACTGCATATTTACTTTGGGACTACGGAAAAGTATTCCGGGAGATCCCCCTGTTTTGCATATTTACTTTGGGACTACGAAACGGTATTCCGGGAGATCCCCTTGTCTTGCATATTTACTTTGGGACTACGGAACGGTATTTCGGGAGATCCCACTGCACATTTACGTTTGGGACTACGAGACGGTATCTCGGGAGATCCCCTGTTGTTATCTCTGTGTATTGAGCTGTTACCTTCTATGAATTCTTTCTTGTTAAATTTCAGTCTTTATTTTACTGCGATATTTCATTTTTGCCTTGCTTTATTATCATATTCCAGTAGGGCCCACACCTGACCTCGTCACTACTCTACCGGAGTTAGGCATTGCATTTACTGGGTACCGATTGTGGTGTACTCATGCTACTCTTCTACATATATTTTTTGTGTGCAGATCCAGGTGCTCCTTATCAGCCACACTATTAGTGAGCCGGGACAGCTTTGGAGACTTCAAGGTATATCTGCCTCGTCCGCAGACCTCGGAGTCCCCTTCTACTCTTCCTAATATCCATTATCTTCTGTATTTTTCTTTTGATAGACTCTAATATGCAGAGACACTAGATTTTCCTTCTGTAGTTTGTGATTCATGGTGTTCCGGGTTTTGGGATTACTGTGTATTTTGAACAGTTAGTTATTTAATTTATGTTTTCATTTCATTATTCCATAAATGTTAGGCTTACCTAGTCATAGAGACTAGGTACTGTCACGATGTCATACGTAGGGGAAATTAGGTCGTGACAAGTTGGTATCAGAGCTCTAGGTTCAAAAGTATCGTGAGTCACAAGCAGGTTTATTAGAGTCTCACGGATCGGTACGAAGACGTCTGTACTTATCTTCGGTAGGCTATGGAACTGTTAAGAAAATTTCACTACTTTGATTCCTTGTCGTGCGAAAAAATTTGACTTCAAAAATTCTAAACTTCTGTATTCTATTCTCTTACAGATGGTGAGGACACGTACAAGCGGATCTGATGACCAGGCACCCGCGCCCCCTACCAGATCCGCGAGAGGCCGGGCCGGGGTAGAGGCCGAGGACGTCTACGTGGTGCATCCAGAGCACCCGCACGAGCTGCTACAAAGGAACCCCCAGTAGCTCCAGCTGGAGGGCAAACACCTGAGGTACCTGTTTTTGCACCAGCCCTCGAGGAGACTCTAGCCCAGTTTCTGAGCATGTTCAGCATCTTAGCTCAGGCTGGATTGATCCCACTTGCTCCTGCCACATCTTAGGCCGGGGGAGGAGCACAGACTCTCGTCACCGATACTCCAGAGCAGCGGGTTCAGGTCGACTAGGTTCCAGAGATTGTACTAATGTAGCCGGTAGCTCCAGCTCAGCCCGAGGTTAGGGCAGTAACTTCTGAGGTGGAGCAACTCAGACTTGAGAGGTACAAGAAGTACCACCCACCTACCTTCAGCAGATTGGCTACAGATGATGCTCAGGGTTTTCTGGAGGAGTGTCATCGTATTCTTCGTACTATAGGCGTAGCGGAGACGAGCAGGGTTTCTTTTACTACATTCCTGCTTAGAGGAGCATCCTATCAGTGGTGGCGTGCTTATGAGCTGATTAGTCTGGATGAGGCAGTTTCACTTACATGGACTCAGTTTTCGGACATGTTTTTGAGAGAGTATGTCCCTCAGAGCCTCAGGGACTCATGGCGCGCGAAGTTTGAGCAGCTGCGCTAGGGATCTATGACTATGTCAGAGTATGCAGTCTGTTTCAGTGATTTCGCCCGACATGTACCGGCCTTGGTTGCCACAGTTCGAGAGAGGGTTCGACAGTTTATTGAGGGACTCCACCCCAGTATCCGGATTAGTATGGCCAGGGAGTTGGAGATGGATATTTATTATCAGTAGGTTATAAGTATCGCCAGGAGATTGGAGGGCATGCTTGCCCGGGATAGAGAAGAGAGGGAGGCCAAGAGGTCTCGAGAGACTGGTTCTTATTCTGGTGCTCGTGCCCCAGCAGCTCTCTATGGTAGGGGTTATGTGAGTCGCCCCGTCCATTCAGCTCTTCCAGCCGCCAGTGGTATTTCGGTCCCTTCTAGGCCCCAGGAGCCTTATTATGCGCCTCCAGTATCTAGTGTGCCTCCTGTACGGGGTGTTCCAAGCGGCTAGTCTAGCAGATCTGGCCCGAGCCAGCCACAATAGCCATGCCCTCCTATAGCTTATTTTGAGTGTGGCGACACTCGACATATGGTGAGGGATTGCCCCAGATTTAGGAGGGGTGCACCTCCACAGACTTCTCAACCACAGCGTGCTCCACCGGGTCCTCAGGCTATGATTCCAGCACCAGCTTCCACCCCACTTGCTCAGCCAGCCCGATGTGGAGGTCGGGGAGGTAGAGGTCACCCTAGAGGGGGAGGCAAGGCCAGATAATATGCCCTTCCTGCTTGTACAGAGGCAGTCGCTTCTGATTCTGTCATTACAGGTATTGTCCCGGTCTGTCATAGAGATGCGTCGGTATTATTTGACCCAGTCTCTATATATTCTTATGTGTCCTCTTATTTTGCCCCGCATTCGGGCGTATCGCGGGACTCTTTGAGTTCCCCTGTTTATGTGTCTGCTCCTGTGAGAGATTCTCTTGTCGTGGACCGCGTGTATCGGTCGTGTTTGATTGCTCTTAGTGGTTTTGAGACCAGAGCCGATTTATTATTGCTCAGCATGGTGGACTTTGATATTATTTTGGGCATGGACTGTTGTCGCCCCATTATGTTATTCTTGATTGTTATGCTAAGACCGTGATGCTGGCTATGCCAGGATTACCGCAATTAGAGTGGAGAGGTACCTTAGAGTATACTCCCAGCAGAGTTATCTCATTTTTTAAAGCTCAACGAATAGTTGAGAAGGGGTGTGACGCATATCTAGCTTATGTGCGAGATGTCAGCATTGATACCCCTACAGTAGAGTCAGTTCCAGTAGTGAGGGACTTTCCAGATGTGTTTCCAGCTGATCTTCCGGGCATGCCGCCCGACAAAGATATTGATTTTGGCATTGATTTGTTGCCGGGCACTCAGCTCATCTCTATTCCTCCATATCATATGGCTCCTCCTGAGTTAAAGGAGTTGAAGGAGAAGTTACAGGAATTGCTTGATAAGGGCTTCATTCGGCCCAGTGTGTCACCTTGGGGTGCTCTTATCTTATTTGTGAAGAAGAAGGATGGTTCTATGCGGATGTGTATTGATTATCGCCAGTTGAACAAAGTCACAATGAAGAACAGGTATCCATTGCCACATATTGATGGCTTATTTGATCAGTTACAGGGTGCCAGAGTATTTTCCAAGATTGACTTACGTTCAGGCTATCATCAGTTGAAGATTCGGGAGCCAGATGTCCCGAAGATTGCTTTCAGGACTCGGTATGGTCATTACGAGTTCTTTGTGATGTCTTTTGGGCTGACTAATTCCCCAGCAGCATTTATGCACTTGATGTATAGTGTGTTCCGACCCTATCTTGACTCATTCATCATTGTGTTTTTTGACGATAATCTGGTATACTCCTAGAGTCGGGAGGATCATGAGCAGCACCTGAGGACTGCGCTTCAGACCTTAAGAGAAAAGAAGTTATATGCAAAATTTTCAAAGTGTGAGTTTTGGCTAGACTCAGTGGCATTCTTGGGTCATATAGTATCGAGTGAGGGGATCCAGGTGGATCCGAAGAAGATTGAAGCAGTGCAGAGTTGGCACAGACCGTCCCCAGCTACGGAGATCCGGAGTTTTCTTGGTTTGGCGGGGTATTACCATCGATTTATAGAGGATTTCTCACCTATTGTAGCACCTATGACCAGGCTGACCCAGAAGGGTGCTCCGTTCAGGTGGACAAAGGAATATGAGGAGAGATTTCAGAAGCTCAAGACATCTTTAACTACAGCCCAAGTATTGGTATTGCCTATAGGTTCAGGGTTTTATACTGTATATTGTGATGCATCGCGGATTGGTCTCGGCGTGGTGTTGATGCAGGACGGTAGGGTGATTGCCTACGCGTCCAGACAACTGAAGGTGCATGAAAAGAACTATCTTGTCCACGACCTTGAGTTAACAGCTATTATTCATGCCTTGAAAATTTGGATGAACTATTTGTACGGTGTCCCTCATGCAATCTATACTGATCACCGGAGTTACAGCATCTGTTCAAGCAGTAGGATCTTATTTTGCATTAGAGGAGGTGGTTAGAGCTGCTTAAGGATTATGACATTATCATTTTGTACCATCCTGGGAAGGCCAATATGGTGATCGATGCTTTGAGTCGCCGGGCAGAGAGTTTGGGGAGTTTAGCATATCTACCAGGCAGAGAGGCCTATGGCATTAGATGTTCAGGCCTTAGCCAGCCAGTTTGTGAGATTGGATATTTCTGAGCCGAGTCGAGTATTGGCTTGTGTGGTCTCTCGGTCTTCTCTTTATGATCCTATCAGGGAGCGTCAGTATGATGACCCCCATCTGCTCGTCCTTCAGGACAAGGTTTGGCGAGGTGATGCTAGAGATGTGACTATTGGTGATTACGGCGTGTTGAGGATGTAGGGCCAGATATGTGTGCCCAATGTAGATAGTTTGCGTGAGTTGATTCTCCAGGAGGCTCACAGTTCGCAGTACTCTATTCATCCGGGTGCCGCAAAGTGTATCAGGACTTGAGACAACATTACTGGTGGAGGAGAATGAAGAAGGACATAGTAGAATATGTAGCTCGGTGTCTGAATTGCCAGCAGGTAAAGTATGAGCATCAACGGCCCGGTGGATTGCTTCAGAAGTTAGAGATTCCAGAGTAGAAATGGGAGCGGATCACTATGGATTTCATTGTTGGACTCCCACGGACGCATCGAAAGTTTGATGCAGTTTGGGTGATTGTAGATAAGCTGACCAAGTCTGCTCATTTCATTCCTGTGATGACTACCTATTCTTCCGAGCAGCTAGCTCGAATCTACATCCGTGAGATCGTCAGGCTTCATGGCGTACAGGTATCTATTATCTTTGATCGGGATACGCAGTTTACATCACGGTTCTGGAGAACTCTACAACATGAGTTGGGTACTCGGGTTGAGTTGAGCACAACATTTCACTCTCAGACGGATGGACAGTCCGAGCGCACTATTCATATACTGGAGGATATGCTCCGCGCTTGTGTGATAGATTTTGGGGGTGCTTGGGACCAATTTTTACCACTTAAGGAGTTTGCTTACAACAACAGTTATCAGTCCAGCATTCAGATGGCACCGTATGAGGCTCTGTATGATAGGCAGTGTCAGTCCCCAGTGGGTTGGTTCGAGTCGGGCGAGGCCAGATTATTAGGTACGGACTTGGTTCAGGATGCCTTGGAAAAGGTTAAGGTAATTCAAGATAGACTTCGCACAGCCCAGTCTAGACAGAAGAGTTACGCGGACCAAAAGGTTCGCGATGTTGCATTCATGGTTGGAGAGCGGGTCTTGCTCCAGGTTTCGCCTATGAAGGGCGTTATGAGGTTCGAAAAGAGGGGCAACCTGAGCCCAAGGTTTATTGGTCCCTTTGAGGTGTTGCGGCGAGTTGAGGAAGTTGCTTATGAGCTTGCCTTGCCTCCCAGCCTAGCAGGAGTTCATCCGGTATTTCATGTTTCGATGCTCCGGAAGTATCACGGCGATCCGTCCCATGTGTTGGATTTCAGCTCAGTCCAATTGGACAAGGATCTATCTTATGTTGAGGAGCCAGTGGCTATTTTAGACAGGCAGGTCAGAAAGCTAAGATCAAAGAACATTGATTCTATGAAGGTTCAATGGAGGGGACAACCGGTCGAGGAGGCGACTTGGGAGACCGAGTAGTATATGCGCAGCCGTTATCCTCATCTTTTCACCACTTCAAGTATGTCTCTATGCTCGTTCGAGGACGAATGATTATTTTAAGAGGGGGGGATGTAACGACTCGGCCGGTCGTTTTGAGAGTAATAGCCCCGATCCCCTATTTACTACTTCTCCCATATCTATTTCTGCTATTGTGACTTGCCGGGAGGTTTCGTTTTGGTTTTTGGAGTGTTTTGGGACACTTAGTCCCTAAATGGAGGTTTAAGCCTTAGGATTTGGACCGTAGTCGGAACTGCATGAAGATGACTTCGGAATGGAATTCTGTCGGTTCTGTTAGCTCTGTTAGGTGATTTTAGACTTTGGAGCATGTCCGGATTGTGTTTTGGAGGTCCGTAGCTTATTTAGGCTTGAAATGGCGAAAGTCGAATTTTTGGAGATTTTGACCGGTAGTGGACTTTTTGATATCGGAGTCGGATTTCGATTCCGGAAGTTGGAGTAGGTCCGTAATATTAAATATGTCTTGTGTGCAAATTTTGGGGTCAATCGGACGTGGTTTGGTTGGTTTTGGCATCGGTTGCCGAATTTGGAAGTTTCAAGTTCTTTAAGTTTGAATCGGAGGATGATTTGTGATTTTAGCATTGTTTGATGTGGTTTGAGGGCTTGACTAAGTTCGTATGGTGTTTTAGGATTGGTTGGTATGTTTGGTTGAGGTATCGAGGGCCTCGGGTGAGTTTCGGGTAGTTAACGGACTTGGAATGGAAGTTGAGAAATTTCTGAAGTTTGGTCTTTTGTTGGTATGATCGCACCTGCGATGGTATTAGCCGCAGGTGCGAGGCCGCATGTGCGGAAGGTTGAGCGCAGGTGCGGAAGGGGTGGAGATCAGCAGAGGTCGCAGGTGCGATGGTTTCTCCGCACCTGCGATAGCGCAGATACGAACCAGTGGTCGTAGAAGCGGAGGCAGCCAAGGTTAGTCGTTTTCGCAGGTGCGCCCACATTTTCGCACCAGCGGGCGCGTAGGTGCGAGCCCATGCTCCGCAGGTGCGGAAATGCCTGGGCAATATTTAAAACCGAAGGGCTTCGTGATTTTTATCAATTTGGACTTTGCAAACTCGGTTTAGGGCGATTTTTGAGAGCATTTTCAAAGCATTTCTTGAGGTAAGTCCCTTGTGCTTATTTTTTATCAATAATCTTGCTTCCCCATTTATTTTTTCACCTAGTTAGTGTGTATTTAAGGTGAAATTTGGGAGTTTGAGGCTAGGGATTTGGAAAGTTTGATTTTTGAATTTGAAGGACCATTTGGTGTCGGATTTTAGTAAATTTGATATGGTTAGACTCATGAGTGAATGGGCTTTCGAATTTTGTGATTTTTACCCGATTTCGAGACGTGGGCCCGAGTCGACTTTTTAGGACGGATTTCGAAATTTTTATTAAAATCTTGATTTCATTAATTAGATTAGTCGATTATAGTTGTATTTATGATATGTAATTATTTTGGCTAGACTTGGGCCATTCGGAGTCGGATATTCGTGAAAAAGGCATTGTTATCGATTGATTGAGCTTGGTTCGAGGTAAGTGGCTTGCCTAACTTTGTGTGGAGAAAATCCCCTTAAGATTTGGAACTATTGTGATATGTGAGTGCCGTGTACGTAAACTGGATAGTTGTGAAAAACCCCGATTTTCTTACTAAGCAACAACATGTTTTCCTTTTATTTTGAGTTATACCATTTTAATGAGTATTAATCTATTTTCATTCTTAATTGAGTTATTCCAATATGTATAGCTATCATGTTTAGTTTAATACAGCATGTCTACGTGTCTTAACTGCTTATGTGAACTTTGTGCAGCATGCTTAGTGAATTTCCTGCTTCTTCCTTGACTGGTACTTAGTCTAAATCGTAAGATTTCGTGATGTAGTTGTATTTCTATTGTTTGCGCTGCATATTTACTTTGGGACTATGGAACGGTATTTCGGGAGATCCCCCTGTACTGCATATTTACTTTGGGACTACGGAACGGTATTCCGGGAGATCCCCATGTACTGCATATTTACTTTAGGACTACAGAACGGTATTCCGGGAGATCCCCTTGTACTGTATATTTACTTGGAACGGTATTTCGGGAGATCCCCCTGCACATTTACGTTTGGGGCTACGAGACGGTATCTCGGGAGATCCCCCTGTTATTATCTTTGTGTATTGAGTTGTTACCTTCTATGAATTCTTTCTTGTTAAATTTCAGTCTTTATTTTACTGCGATATTTTATTTTTGCCTTGGTTTATTATCATATTCCAGTAGGGCCCGGACCTGACCTCGTCACTACTCTACCGAGGTTAGGCTTGGTACTTACTGGGTACCGATTATGGTGTACTCATGCTACTCTTCTGTACATGTTTTTCGTGTGCAGATCCAGGTGCTTCTTATCAGCCGCACTATCAGTGAGTTAGGACAGCTTTGGAGACTTCAAGGTATATCTGCCGTGTCCGCAGACGTCGGAGTCCCCTTCTACTCTTCCCAATATCCATTATCTTCTGTATTTTTCTTTTGATAGACTCTGATATGCAGAGACACTAGATTTTCCTTCTAAAGATTGTGATTCACGATGTTCCGGGTTTTGGGATTACTGTGTATTTTGAACAGTTAATTGTTTAATTTATGTTTTCATTTCATTATTTCGCAAATGTTAGGATCACCTAATCATAGAGAATAGGTGCCGTCTCGACGTCATACGGAGGAAAAATTGGGTCGTGACATTAAGAATTCAAAATATATAAAAGTCATATAAAAATTGCGGTCAAAGAAAAACTCATTTGACTCTCCAAATAGTAATTGTGTCACATAAAGTGGGACATAATTACTTGTGTTGTTCAATTTTATGATACTATATATCATCATTCTACCTATTTTATTCAATTGTTCTTAAAATTTGTCGGATTTACAAAACTTGTATGTGTTGTTCATTTAGAATTCATGAAACGTTGAAAATAAATGGATATACGAAGCAAACATTCTCGAATTCAAATGCTTTTCTGATCGAATTCAAGTGATCCTATTTTCCTATTAGTGCAATCTCTGCATCACATATTTACCAGTTGGGCTTATGTTTGTTCTCTATATGGACCAAACAAATTGAAGTAAGGTCTTATTTGGGCTTCAACTTTATTTCTATGTAGACCTCCAACAAACACAAGAATAAGAAATAGTTGTCCTAAAATTGAGCCATCAAAGGGCATATATTTGATGAGATATATTGGGTGTTCAATGGTCATGTAGAAACAGTTGCCGGAGTAAACTACAATATTAATTAAGACTTGACATTTGCCTTTTTCATGACTTAGCAATATCCCTTTGTTGGATTTAAGCTTGTTAGAGCTTAAAATATAGTGAATGGAAAATGAAGGGAAAAATAAAAATTTTGAATTTTCCTCTTTGACAATTGGACATTGTCCCATATTGGAGGAGAAAAAGAGTTTTGATGGGTATATATATAATTGCACTTCTTCTAGCTCTTAAAGAGTTGAGAAGAAGGCAAGTCTCGCGTCGTCGTTGCTTGCTCGGCTTCAGTTGATTAATTTTTTGAACCAAATTTATTTGTTAATATTAAGATTAATATAATATTAATTTAATCCAAATTATCATTTTTTGTAACGGTAAATTATTTTTCCTCCGTTTTTTAATTTTCCGTTAGAATTTAAATCTTGAGGTTTGTGTAAATGGTCATTTTATAAAATAGCCGTTTTGAGTTGCAGCCTCACATGAAGAGTTGCAACTCTTCGGAATTACCCAACGTTTTGGCTATAAATACATGAACTTTCCCTCAGATTTTTCTTACAAAAATTCTGATTTCTCCTTGTTCCTTCTACATTGTTTTTAACAGAAAGAAAACAGTAAGTGTGATTAGCTAATGATCTTTGAGTTCGTTGGTCACTGGGGTTTGAAGTACCTCTACACCAGTGAGGGTAATCCTTTCTATCATGGGAGAAAATAATCCTAAACGTCGGGTACTAGGAAGGGATTATATTCCTTAAGGAAACATTGTGAATTCAGTGGGCTCGGATTAATTTCTGTTCTTCTAGATTTCTGGTTTTTTTCCATTCCTACTGGTTTTTGAATATATTTTCGAATACTGAATACTAACAATCTTAAGGAACTTAATTTTTTTTTTTTGTATTTATCTTATATTCTATTTATGGGAGACTAAATTCTAGTGATTTCTACTATCATTTTGGAGACTAAAATCCTCAGATTTTCTACTCCTTGGTTGAGATTAAAGTCCTTGGGACTTTCTACTCAATTACGAGATTAAAATCTTTATGATTTTCTACTCATTGTGTATTCGGTTTGAAGATATAAAATCTTCACCATGGTATTTAATCTGTTTATGTTAAAGTTTATTCGGTTCGAAGATTTTAAATACTTCACTGTTAATTAATTTTATTTCTATTTTGTGACTAACAGAAATGACAGAAACAGGAACCCTCGTAGTTGGCTCTACGAGCAATGTTGCTACTTCCAGTCATTCTGTGCCACCACCGGCTCCAGCAAAATTTTTCGAGATTGATTTCAAATATTGGCAACAAAAGATGTTCTTCTATTTGACTATTTTGAGTCTACAGAAGTTCATCAAGAATGACGTTCCAGTTTTTCCAGAATTAACTCCTGAAAATGAACGTTTTATTGTAACTGAGGCATGGAAGCACTCAGATTTCTTATGCAAGAATTACATTCTTAGCGGACTGAAAGATGATCTTTACAACGTCTATAGTAATATGAAAACTTCGAAAGAATTATGGGATGCGTTGGAAAAGAAGTATAAAATCGAGGATTCCAGTTTGAAGAAGTTTGTTGCAGCCAAAATTTTGGACTATAAGATGGTAGACAGCAAGTCCATCATTACCTAATTTCAAGAGTTGCAAGTTATAATTCATGATCTCCTTGTTGAAGGTGTAATCTGAATTAATGCTTTTGTTGAAAGTATTAATTTTATTGCTAATTACAAATTTTTCATTGAAGGTTTGGTTATCAATGAGGTATTTCAAGTTGCAGCAATGATTGAGAAGTTGTATCCTTTATGGAGGGACTTTAAGAACTACTTGAAATATAAGCGCAAGGAAATGAAACTCGAAGATCTCATCGTTCGATTGAGGAACGAAGAGGACAATAAAGTTGCATAAAAGAAGACACGTGGAAACTCAATAATTATGGGAGCAAATATTATTGAGACTGCTCCAACTAATCCAAAAAAGAGGAAGAAGTCTTCTCGACCAAAGAACTATCCCAGCAAGAAGAAATTCAAGAAAAACTGCCACAACTGTAAAAAGCTTAGACACAAAGCTGCAGAATATCGTGCTCTAAAGAAAGAGAAGAAAAAGGGTCAAGCAAATATGGTTGAAACAAATGATGATATTGATGACGTGTGCGCTATGTTGTCTGAATGCAACTTAGTGGGAAATTCTAATGAATGGTGCATTGATTCTGGAGCCACCTGCCATGTTTGTGCTATTAAAGAAGCATTTGCTTCTTATGAGCCTGTTGGACCCGACGAGACCATTTCTATGGGAAATTCTGCAGCGGCCAAAATTGAAAGTTATGGAAAGATATTCCTGAAAATGACCTCTAGCAAGGTGTTGAATCTGAACAACGTTTGTCATGTTCCTAAAATAAGGAAGAACCTAGTTTCTATTTCACTTCTCGTCAAGAACGGGTTTAAGTGTGTGTTTATTTCAGACAAAGTTGTAATAAGTAAGAACGAGATGTACTTAGAAAAAGGTTACCTTACTGAGGGCCTTTTCAAACTGAATGTAATGGTTGTTGACAATAATAAATTTTTAACTTCTTCTTACTTACTTGAGTCAAATAATTTATGCATATACGTTTGGGACATGTCAATTATAAAACCTTGTGAAAAATGATTAATTTGGAAGTATTGCCTAAGCTTGAATGCGACAAATCAAAATATCAAATATGTGTGGAATCAGTACGTTAAACATCCTTATAAGTCAGTTGAAAGGAATTCAAATCCTTTAGACTTAATTCACATAGATATTTGCGACATGAAGTCAATACCATCTCGCGGTGGAAAGAAGTATTTCATAACTTTTATTGACGATAGTACTCGATATTGCTATGTTTACTTATTTAGTAGTAAAGATGAAGCAATGGATGCATTCAAGCAATGCAAAATGATAATAAGTTATAGGGGTGGTGAATACGAATCTCCTTTTGAAGAAATATATTTAGAATATGAAATTATTTATCAAACAACGACCCCTTACACGCCCCAATCCAATGGGATTGCGGAAAGAAAGAATCGATCATTAAAGGAGATGATGAGTGCTTTGTTGATAAGTTCTGGTTTGTCACAGAACTTGTGGTAGGGGGAGCCATTCTTACGACTAATTAGATATTAAACCGACTAACCCATAGCAAAATGCAATCCATTCCATATGAAAATAAAAACGAAGGAAACCCAACTTGAATTATTTTAAAGTGTGGGGGTGTTTGGCAAAAGTGCAAGTTCCTAAATCCAAAAGGGTCAATATAGGAACGAAAATCATTGATTGTGTTTTCATAAGATATGTAACAAATAGTAAAGCATATCGATTTTTGGTTCATAAATCAGAAAATCCCGATATTCATAATAATACGGTTATAGAATCAGATAATGCTAAATTTTTTGAAAATATATATACGTATAAAAAGAAATGTGAGTCGATTGGTGAAGGGTCTAAATAGCCTCGGGAAGAAACAAAAGAAAGTACGTATAATCAGGAGGATCAAAGACGTAGTAAACGTTAAAGAATGTCTACTTCATTTGGACCAGATTTTGTGACTTTCTTATTAGAAAATGAGCCTCGAACATTTAAAAAAGATATGTCTTCTTCTGAATCACTATTTTGGAAAGAGACAATCAATATTGATATAGAATTCATACTGAATAACCATACATGGGAATTAGTTGATCTTTCTCCAGGCAATAAACCGTTGGGTTCTAAATGGATTTTTAAGAGGAAAATGAAAGATGATGGTAATATTGACAAATATAAGGCAAAACTTGTGGTCAAAGGGTATAGACAACGAGGAGGTCTTGACTATTTTGATACATACTCTCCAGTTACAAGAATTACGTCCATACGAAGCTAGTAGCATTAGATGCGGTATATGGTCTTGAAACTCATCAAATGGACGTTAAAACGACCTTCTTAAATGGAGATTTGGAGGAAGAAATTTACATGGAACAACCTGAAGGGTTTGTGGTTCCAGGTAAAGAAAAAAGGATATGTAGACTTGTTAAGTTGCTTTACGGACTAAAACAAGCACCCAAACAATGGCATGCGAAATTTGACCAAACAATGTTATCAAATAGTTTTAAGATAAATGAATGTGATAAATGTGTGTACATTAAAAATGTTACAAATCACATAGTCATTGTTTGCTTATATTTGGATGATATATTGATAATGAGTAATGACATTGCCAACACAAATGCGACTAAGTGTATACTAACTAGCAAGTTTGATATGAAAGACTTGGGAATTGGCGATTTAATTCTGGGTATTAAGATCCATAAGACTCCTCAAGGTCTGACATTGTCGCAATCTCATTACATTAAAACAGTACTTGAAAAATTCAAGCACTTAGATTTTAAAGTTGCAAAGACTCCAATTGACGTGAATCTTGTACTTGCAAAGAACAAAGACCAAAGCATATCACAATTGGATTATGCTCGTGTGTTGGAATATTTAATGTATATCATGAATTGTACTCGATCAAATATAGCTTGTGCTATAAGTAAATTGAGTCGATACATGAGTAATCTAGGTCAATCTCATTGGATGACGATGAAACGAGTTTTGGGATATTTAAAACATACCCAAGACTTTGCTTTGCACTACAGTAATTATCCTTGGGTGAGCGAGGGATACTGTGATGCAAATTGGATCACCGGTTCAACTGATTCTAAATCCACAAGTAGATATATATTCACTATTGGTGGATGAGCGGTATCTTGGATGTCATCCAAAATAAACTTTATTGCCCGCTCTACAATAGATGTTGAGTTTATAGACTTAGATAAAGTCGGTGAAAAAGCTGAATGGCTCCGAAATTTCTTGGTAGATATTTCATTTTGGCCCAAACCGTTGGCACCAATATGCATACATTGCGATAGTCAAGCGGTAATTGGAAACACTAGGAGCATTATGTATAACAGTAAATCTCGCCATATATGACGAAGACATAAAACCGTTAGACAACTACTCTCTAGGGGGATTATCACAATTGACTACGTAAAGTCAAGCGATAATGTGTCGGATCCGCTTACAAAAGACCTAACTAGAGAGGTAGTTGAAAGATCATCGAGGGGAATAAGACTATGACCAAGGACAAGTCATTATGGCGGTAACCTACCTAGAGACTGGAGATTCCAAGATCTAGGTTCAAGGAGATCAAACAAAGTCATTAATGACGGTTCAACATTGTCAACCAAAATTTTGGTCCATTCTCGTGATGAGACAATGTTTAATACCAAGGATAAAACATTAAGGCTTTTTAATGGTTTCTAAATTTAATACGGGGTATATCAAAGAATGTATCCACGGGATGACATGTTTAGGAATCATCTATGTAAGTGTGAAGTGTTAGCCACTTCAAGGAGAATTTTGCAAGGCCAGTTCTCTATGCACTTATGAAACCAGTCGGTGTTCATGGCTGAAACAAACACAAAAATGAGAATCAAAGATGATTAAGGGTTGATTGTATGACTTATAATGGTCTAGGTATACACCAAAGTTCGACAATTCAAAGATATCAAATCTACCGATTGACCGAGTATATCCGACATAAGTTCACTATGAAAATTTCAAAGGGAAACCTACTTATCCAGATACGATTAGTCCTTGCTTGTAAATCACCATTTTTATGCATATTTTCGTGATATAGCCATTCCCCGTTCATGTGGTGGATTGTTGGGTTTAAGCTTGTTAGAGCTTAAAATATAGTGAATGAAAAAATAAAATTTTGAATTTCCCTTTTTGACAAAGGGACATTGTCCCTTATTGGAGGAGAAAAAAAGTTTTGATGGGTATATATACAATTGCACTTCTTCTAACTCTTAAAGAGTTGAGAAGAGGCAAGCCTTGCGCAGTCGTCGTCGCTCGCTCGGCTCGGCTTCGGCTTCGAATTTGGTTTGATTGATTGATTAATGTTTTGGACCAAATTTATTTGTTAATATTAAGATTAACGTAATATTAATTTAATCCAAATTGTCATTTTTTGTAACAGTAAATTATTTTTCCTCCGTTTTTTAATTTTCCGTTAGAATTTAAATTTGGCGGTTTGCGTAAATGATCGTTTTATAAAATAACCATTTTGAGTTGCAGCCTTGCAGGAAGAGTTGCAACTCTTTAGAATTACCCAATGTTTTGACTATAAATACATGAACTTTCCTTCAGATTTCCTTACGAAAATTCTGATTTCTCCTTGTTCCTTTTGCATTATTTTTTAACAGAAAAAAAAATCAGTAAGTGTGATTTTCTACTGATCTTTGAGTCCGTTGGTCAATGGGATTTGAAGTACCGCTATACCAGTAAGGGTAATCCGTTCTATCATGAGAGAAAATAATCCTAAACCTCGGGTACTAGGAGGGGATTAAGTTCCTTAAGGAAACACTACGAATTTAGTGGGCTCGGATTAATTTATGTTCTTCTACATTTCTAATTTTTATTCCATTCCTACTGGTTTTTGAATATATTTTCGAATACTGAATACTAACACCATTTCTCTTGGAATGAAGGAAAGCTAGTAGCCTCACCATGTTCCTCAACTTTCTTTTTAGGCCTTGCTTTTGTTGCCAAGACTGATACTTATCTATTTTGAGTTTTGCCATTCAATGAACGCAACACCTCAACAACAACAACAATAATAACAACTCAGTATAATTCTACTAGCTAGTGGGGTATGGAAAGAGTAGTGTGTACGCAGACCTTACTCTTATCCTGGGGTAGAGAGGTTGTTTCCGATAGACCCTCGGCTCCCTCCCTCCAAGAACTCCCCACCTTGCTCTTGGGGTGACTCGAACTCACAACCTCTTGGTTGAAAGTGGAGGGTGCTTACCACTAGAGCAACCCACTCTTGGGGTGACTCGAACGCAACACCTCAATATGTAAATTATCCCTATTTTACATGTACTCTTTTCGAACAAATTTACTCAGTCCAATATTTATTTATTTTTTGTTGTTGTAGTTGTTGTTGTTGTTGTTGTTGTTGTTATTTTCATAGACGCAACGTGATCTAGTTCTTCTCCTAATTTCGCGCACAAAGTGCACCAAGCTGTCTTTTTTGTTATTTTCCTGTACTCTCACCGGCAATTCTTATCGTTTCTACACTTTGTACATTTTCTAGATTATGTGTAGATTTCCCCAAAATCTTACGATATTCTCATTAACCTTTTCTTGATTTTGTGTACCTCTCTTTTCTAATCATCATTAGATTGTGTAAATGGTTTTCTATAATCTTGACTTCCCAAAAAGTTACTCACATGGAATCATTAGATTTTATATAGAAAGAATCATACCAGAATTACTTTAAAAAAATTATAATAAAAGGAAGAAAGTGCCATTTAGATTTTTACCAGCTCTCGACCAGGGACTTTTGGGAGAATTTTTTTTACACACACTGGGTGTTATCAACGTAATGAATGTATGATACTTGATTTTACATACGCTATTATCACATAAGTAGTTATTAATACTCATGCTCCCCAATTTTTTTATTTAATTATAGTAAATTAATATAGTTTGGTGTAAATACTCGAAAGTGTTTATACATTCGGAGTGAGTTCTTTGACGGAATATGTCCGTACACTGTGTTCAAAACTCATCAGATGTCATTAACAATAGAAGATTAACGTTAATTTGGTATTAATGTACAGTGACACACATTTTTTTAATAGGCACATCACCAGCTCTATCATTTAAGGCATCTTTTGACTTTAAAATATTTGTTAATGCCTATGTCCCATGACATTTGGCCTTTAGCTGATTAAATTTCCATATCCTTGCATCAAGACAATAATTAATTTGGTAGACTCTAATCTGGCAGCCATAGGGAACAAATAAAGGATAATTAAACTAAAGCCATTCTTCAATAGTTTGATGTACTAAATTACAAGTTTGTTAGGAGTTGATAAGATCAAATTTGGACTGTTATACTCACCTTTTTTTTATATTGGCGTGATTACTTTTTAAGAACTAATAAGTACATTAATATGTGTCTGGTTGTTAATTTTCCAATTTTCTTTTATTTTGGTGCAGAATTATTCTGCTCATTTGCAGTTCTCAGCTTTAAGACATGTGGCTAAAAGGGAAAAAGGAGAACAAGAAAATAAAACTAAAGACAGTCTTTCGAATTGTTTATTAACATTATTATTGTGCTTTTGATCTATAAGAGGGGGGGGGGGGGGGGGAATGGCTCCACTGGTCCAAAGTGTAAAGTGTGTTTAAAGGGAAATGGATAACCCTTATTCTCTAAGGAAAACCTTTTTTTGTTAAGACGTGTGTATTATCTGTATTACTCGGAAATAAAGATGTTTTACCTTTAAAAGCTTTTTAGCATTCTTGTTTAATTTTAATAATATCACCTCATGCACAATTAAAATAAGCAATATTAAATTACAATAACAAAATCACATATCCAGTTTAATCTCACAAAGTAAGATCTGGGGAGGATAAAATGTATGTAGACCTTACCCCGACCTTTGTGAAAGTAGAAAGACTATTTTCGATATATCATAAGTTCAAAAAAAATTTAAAAGAGACAAACACAACAAAATAGTAATAACAGCTAAATAAAAAGACAAACAATATTATATTAAACCCCAAAACGAGATGGATATTCTAGGTTTTTGTTCATATAGTAAACAAAGAAAAGGAAAACACATTTTCGTAAGTCATTATGCTGTCCCCTTGAGGACACTAATAGATTCTAGTTAATAATAGCAATTTAAATTGTCAAATTATTTCTCATACGTGTTTTTATTTTTATTTTTCCTTCTCTTGTTTTTTTGAGAATTTTTGCTGGCTGCAACTCAATTGTATGATGTCATATGGAAATATCATTATTCTATACAAATATATATTTTATAACTTGCTTTACGGGCTGACATAGTCTTGTGCCAACGCAATTTCATTGATATTTAGGTTTTCGTAAATTTAATAGTTTATCTGGTTTTTCTTGAAAAGGAACACTACCTACGAGATTAAAACAATTATATTGTGAAGTAGATGCTTGAGTTTGCAAGAATTGTTATAATTTTAGTGAGTCACTAAAGTAGAATATTGTGGCATGAGAGACCTTGTAAAATAAATAATGACAACTACTAATAAAGTCTTCTTTCATTTTCTATGTGGGTTCAACTTGGTAGGTATTTTTCTGACAAAAATCTAGCTTCCTTTACCGTGGAACTTTACTTAGTTAAAGGTAAGATGTCGTCCGGTAGATCCTTGTGATCCGACTCTTTCTAGATTCAATGTATAGTGGGATTTAATGTACCAAATTATCCTTTTTAAGGAATTATTTTTTTTTCTCTTGAGCTGTTTAAAAATTTTAAATTAAGCACAAAGTAAAGTAGCATATACACTTTTTTCCCCCAAACAGTCGGGGTTGTATATAGCATCTAAGATCTCAATACGAGAAGGAAATTAGACCTAAATAATCGTACTGCACTAGTTTGTAGACTTACTTTGCGACAAAAAACTCAAGTGAAAACCTATTAAAATTGTGGGCCTCACTCGTCTACTACTCGACCTTAAATAATTACAGTTAGAAGAATACATCCATTAGCTTAATGACTTGCTTGGGTCATCCTAACTCATATATTAGAGGTGTACTTTACCACTAAGCCATACTTGTTTGTCATGTAACATAAAATATTGAAGAGGTAAATTTCTTCATGACGTGGTGTTAAACTAATTTGTAACACACCTCAATCAATTCATTTGACTACTTATTACAGTCTACAAATACTATTAAACTTGTCATATGGAGGAAAGGAGCGATTCTTGTAATTAAAATTACATACTTTAATTATCCAGTTCGTTACTTCTGTGACTCAATCATTCAATCATCTCCTCAAAGACTTGAAGAGGTAAATTAAGAGTGTGTTTGATACGAACGAAAATATTTTTCAAAAAAATATTATTTTAGAAAAAAATATTTTTTTTTAAACATATTTTTTGATGTTTGATTACCTAACAAAAGATATATTTTTAAAAAATATATAATTTAGACAAATACTATAGAAGACGGAATGAGTAATGCTAGGGGAGGGTGATAAGTGAGGGTCTAGGAGACGCAGTGGAGGAGTGAGGGTGGGGGTGAAGAATTGGGCGGGGAAGAATGAAAAAAAGTTTTAAAAAATATTTTCTCTCCTTTCAGTAAGGAAGTCATCTCCCTTGAATTATGAGAAAAATATTTTTAAAATTATTTAAACTAATCAAACATGAGAAAAATTAAAAAAATTTTACCCTAAAAGCTCAAAAACTCCAACTTTTTATTTGTAGCTGTTAATAAAATATTTTATTCATAATGGTAAAATTAAAAAGTGAAAAATCCTCTGACCAAAGTTAGTTCCAATCTTGGAAGTCTACTTTGAACTTTGAAGTCATACATGTAATAATTAGGTTAGGTGGCTAATCTAGTCATATTATCAAAAGGTGCCCAAATCAAGATAAGAAAAAAACAAAAGAAGGTGGATGGGGTGAGGGTAGTGGGAAAAGAGAGTGTGAAGTAGGACTGTTTGTATTACATGTGATAGACTGAATGGATATTAGTTTTGTTTTTTTCCTTTGCCTTTTTCTTTTTTAGAAAAAGTTTTATGTACTGTACTTTTTTATATGAGAAATTTGAGCAAAGGAAATAGTTAGTACTATATAGTTAATGTAGTTTTCAGGTGGGGAGAAAACAGCACAAAAATACATCTTAGTATCAAACCAAGAGCCAAAGCTAAGCAAATGTTTGTATCAAATCAGTATGCTTGCAAATGGATCCAACTTTTTCAGGTCATTCATTAACCAAAGCAAAAGGTCTCATCCCTTTTACTAGCCTTTCTCCTTTTTCTGTTCTGTTTTTTCTTTCTTATTTTCTTATTTTTTAGAATTTTCTTGAATGAATTTTGGAGTTTGAAAATATGGGGATCATAAAACAAGGTGTAAAGCATAGTTCTTTGAAATTTTCAGGGGATTTTCTGTTTTAAACATCTGATTCTTGGTTGGTAATGCTTTGTTTGGCTTAACTAAAACTAGATAAAGGGGGAATGAAAATGATGATAGCTTGGTTGAATCTTGTAATTTTCCAAATTAGTAGTATTTTTCTCATAAAGTTGGCTGCTCAAAACATGTAAGGATCCTCCTGTTTTGAGCAAAAGCTGGCTTTCTGAAACATAAATCCATAACATCTATAAATTGTTACCTTGTAAAAAAAAAGAACTATTGGCCTCTGCTTTTTCTCATACTTGTTATGATGATAAGTCAAACCTTATGAAGTTGTGATTTTGGCAGTTATTTCCTGATTCATGTGTAAAACTTTGTTATACAAATTCCAAATCCAAAATTGTGTTTTTTCATTTGAATGGTTGAGCATATCCAGTTATTGCTCGTCGATGTTGGGGTTTAATGGAATAAGAAAAAGCAAGGGCAAAAGTTGGTCAATTTTTTAAGAAAGCTTAAAGAATGTAGTTTTGGAAGACAGCTTAAAGATTATGCTTCTCTTCATCCTCACTTATTCTAGTTTGTCTGAACCTGTGATTTAAGTGTAAATGCTTCAAACTTTGTAAGGTAGTTTAAATTATTGAACAAATTTGAATAATGAAAAAGAATGTTTGTTTCGACTGCTATATGGTGTAAACACTATTTAATCTTTGTTGCTTCTGTTTGCAGAGATTCTGTGTTATCTCTTTGTTGTAAATAGCAGTAAAAAATGAAAGTGTGACAGTATCCTTTATCCTTCGAGTTCTATCTACTCTTCAGTGTCTTCTATCGGTTATATTTCTCTTGCAATTCGAGCTCATAGTTTGCAACAATATACGTGCCCTTAGTATATGAAGCACACAGTTAACATACCGTGATGTTGGCTGAGGGAGGCGATCGTTTCTTAGTGGCTGACTCTGGTGCTCATGTAGTTGGTAAGCAGAACCTCTGGACATTATTATCTGCAGCTATTCTCAAATTTTGACAGAAACACTAATCTTTAACAAGTAGTCTGCTTTCATTATATTCAGCTTCCTATGGTAGCCTGTCCTTGAGTAATTGTGATGTCTAGTATTCTACATTTATTGTCAGTTGAGCCTTCGTCGTTGTTAATGCGTGGGTTTTGCTCTGATTTAATCAGGTAACTCCAGTCAAGACGGTGGTATAGTGTATTAAAGTAGCATAGCGGTTTTCTTATATTCAGTGTAAAGCTTCTGGAGCACGGGATTCAAAGAGGATGATAAGCTTCTCCCAGAAAGGTGTCTGTGGAAAAGAAGGTCAATCTTTCACTCCTTTGTTTGTGAATTGTTCATCTATGTGGAGCTCGGGTGAACAACCAGAAAATGCTCCTTCTAAGAGTGTCCTGACTGGAGCGGAATCTGCATCGAAATGTCACTTCAATATCAAGCAATCAGAATCCCAATATCAAGATCAGGATTCAACTTCTACTCTGTCAACTGGTCAATCTGATCATGTGGAGACCCCAATGGCAAAAAGCAATACTGTTCTGCAAAATGTTGCGCTTCATCCAGGTATAAAATATATGAAGCGGAACATAATCTCTTCTTAAACTTTAATTCACTTGGAGAGTGTGCTCAAAGGTTAACAAATTGAGACCTCCTTAAGTTAGGAAGCTTAAACGAATATATTCACTTTTGGGGTGATAATATCAGAATTTAAATAACTCAAATGATGTTCTTATCAATGTGATTCCTAATAGGCTTTAGCAGGAATATTAGCTTTTCATATTTGTGATAAAAATACTCTATGTACCCTGACATCAGTTACATGATGTTCTTCTGGATAGGTTGGGATGGAATTTATGAGGTGCAAGGAGAGAGAGGAACAAAAGCATCCCTATCAGGCAAAAATGCCACCAACACTCTATCTCAACCGCATGTGCACCATAATCATCCAATGGTCTGTAATCTTTAACTTATTTTTCATCTGCTATGCAGATCAGTACACCTTGATGTCAGTTTGTTATGTGCATTTCCATTGTTTGCTTGCTGCTGCCACTCACTTACTGGTGCATATAGTCTAAGTTGCTCGGACTCGGGTGCGGATCTAGAGGTCAGATCCTTAATTATCTAAATTTTAAGATTCGGGGGTACGGATTCAAGTACGGATACGGGTGCGGGGTTTCTGCTAAAAATAATACAAACATCTAAAAATAGAGTTATAAAAATTTGTCCACATAATGAGACACTATGTGAAAAACTTACAATATATTCCGAAAAGGAGAAAATATTAATCAAGAGGAGAATAAAGGAAGGAGATAAAAGGAAAAAGACTGGCATACAAATTTCATAAAGTATTCCATTTTTTTCAATTTCACCCTAGCTTTTGTTTTGATTTCAGAAGTCATTGTATTTGTTCTGAATTTCTCCGTCGATTTTGGTCAAAGTACCCAAAATTGGTTGACCAAATCCGGTACGGATCCCACACCCACAACCATGTCGTGTCAAAACAGGTGCGGCACCAAAAATGATGAATCCGAGCAACTTAGCATATAGTCACTATCATCCACCAAAATTTATCTCTGTCACTATCATCCACCAAAATTTATCTCTGTCACTCTGTCTATCTTTTTTTTTTTTTTTTTTTTTTAATTTTACTATTTATCTTCCACTACCTCTGTCGTGACCAGGGGGTGGAAGGAATTCCTCATAAGTGTAAAACATCAGTCTCGCTCTCTCTAACTTCCTTCCTTTGTTTCCTTTTTCATTCTTGCTTCTGGTGTTCTCACCCATGGGAAAAGGGTTGATTAAATTACTTATTGCCTCTGCCTTTCTTGAAAGATAGCCCCCTTTTTAGCATGAGTTGTTGGTGAATATAGGTTGCACCACCTTGGAACTAAGTTTGTCTCCTAACGTGGTCCCGCTTCCCAAAAGGGAAAAAGTAGGGAAAAAGAGGGATAAAGAGAAGAAGAAAAAAAGATGCATTTTGTGGAGTGCACTTTACGTCTGTATGACTGTATACGCCAATTCAGATGAAAATAAGCAACTTGTAAAACTAATCACTCACTTTTGCTTCTAGGCTTGCCTATCCTACCCTTGGGCTGACACTTACTTTGGAAGGCTCGTGGCTACTTATGGATCAAATGCCATCGTAAGTGACATTGACTACATGCTTTTTATCTAAAGCAAATATTTATAAGATTGCGATCTCTTTATATTTTCTTTTATGATTCTACATCCAAAATATAAGGTTACTAGAGTTGAAAGAGTTGAAGTTGGACTAGTATGTTTTCTTTTATGATTCGACATTCTCACCTTTTTATGTTGGGATAATTATTCATATTCCATGTCAAAATGTGTCTCTTTATGCATTCATCTTTCTTTTTTTCTTCTTGGATCTGGGAGGCTGTGCTTGTCATAAATTTCTTTTGTTTGTCAAAGAGTAGCTATTAAACTCAAGGCAACTGATTTTGTATATGGCACATCATCTTAAGAGGAATAGTGAAGCTAATACTAGTCATCTTTGATGCACTTCTCTTGCTTTTAGAATAACCTGAACATGACTCAAGGTATAGCAGAAGGAGATAGCAATCTTGTGATTGAGTGCCAGTTTTTGAAGTTTATCATCTTATCAAGTATCATTGGACGCTCCTCCTTTACTGATTTTACCTCTGTTTTCTCCCTGAATCTAGAGTCCTGATAATATGAAATTGGTCTGCTCACTAACAAACTGAAAGTAAGCTAGACATGGAATTATTGAAGTTACAATATATTCTTAATGCTTAATCTCCATATAGTCTTGACATTTAAAACGCTAATTAGATCGCCGCTACTTGGTAAGTTGGAAAGTGATCTATTCTCTGCTATCATATCTTTTTCTAAGCAAACCAAAACGAATCTGATCTGTGGAGACACAAATGATGCACCAAAATAGCTCTCTTTCATGATGTCCACCGTCCTTTTACCACATGAACCTTGTGATTTACCAAACCTACCGAATTCAACACGCAACTAACTTATGCCATCTCTTCCGAGCAAGTAGCACTTGTTTGTGCCAGTTCTTCAAAAGTAGAGAGTAGTAGTTCATTCAGCCACCTTTATTGCAAGTGAAGATCTCTTCTTCTCATTTAATGCTGTTCATGTTGAGTTCCTCAATCTTTTAAAAAAAAAAGTATAATTTATGTCACTTGATGATGAACTTTTTGCTGTTTTTATTTAACTCCTTTTTTCGATGTTGGATATATCTAGATTTATCCTCAAATGGTTGGTGTCACCTCCACAAGAGTTGCACTTCCTCTTGAATGCACAGAGAGCTTGCCCATTTACGTGAATGCGAAACAGTACAGTGCTATCCTCAAAAGACGTCAAGTCCGTGCCAAGCTGGAGGTTCAGAATAAGCTTGTCAAAGACAGAAAGGTACGTCCATCCAATATAACTCTTTCACCTGCCAACAACCTGCCAACAACGAAATTGTGGTCTTATCTCATCTGTTGTATGGGGCACAGCCATATCTTCACGAGTCTCGACATCGTCACGCAATGAAGAGAGCTAGGGGTACTGGAGGGCGTTTTTTGAACACACAGAATATGCAGCAATCTAAGCCTTCATCTCCAACGCACGATAAAAGCATCTTTAAGGGGACGGCAGGTGGCAACTTAACTAGATCCATGGTTCAGCACTCAGAGAGTGGTAGTTGGGGCACTTCCACCCAATCTGGTTCTGATGTTACGAGCATCTTCAGTGGTGATGACATGTTCCAGCAGCCAGAATTCAGAGTCTCTGGTTTCCCTTTTCACATGCAGGAAGCTGAAGACTTCATGCATGTTGGAACTTAACAACACGTTGTGTTATCCATTGGTGACGGTGCCAACACAGACTGCATTACAAAATGCATTCTTATTGGTTGCACTCAGATGGATAATCGGCAGTTCATCCTTGGCTATGCTACTCTTTTCTTTTCCAGAACTGAAATCGTTTACTGCACTTTTTCCTAGGGGTTGGTCGTCGATATGATATATGTGGTTCATGGTTTGTGATGAATAAAACGCAGGTTGGTTCTCCACGTCATCACGAAGGGCAATGAGAGAAGTCAAACCATTAGACTGTTTTTAATCAGAAACTGTGGAGATTAAGGCAGTTTTCTCCATTTCTTGGTGGAGCGGCGTGTGGATCATTCTGCACTTCTAAGTCTGCTTGCTACTGTTTTTCATTTCCTGTTGCTTTGTATTACTCTCATTGTTAGTGCTTTTGACTTGGGCTTTGTGTGCAACAAGATAAACTTATTGAACCATTTTCATACTTTGTACATTTACTTCTGTGCTTGTGCAACATGCATTATTTCATGAGGGGTGATAACTGCACAAAATCTGATAGGAGGGGCTTAATTGTAACCTGGATTAAGTGCTTACAATTCAATTTCTTGTGTGCAATTGGAATTGCAGATTCTATTGGAACACTTATAAGTTATATATGTTGTAGTATGCAATAGGAGTAAACACACAATAATGCTAGAAGTATCTTCTTTGCTCAGATGGCAGGGAAAGTACATTTTTGCTTAAACTTCTCAAATTATTCTGTCTTTTCCTTTATTCAGTTAGGATTCTTGACCATCAAGCCAATTCCTTCTGGTTATTTATAAAGTTTTTAATGTATATTTGAGTCGTATTATAACAAAAGGCCACGAATATAATTTTGGGTCGTATTATAACAAAATCAACATATTAGGTTGGCTAATACGGTCTACAACATATCACAACTCCATAACAAATGCCGTGTAAAATATTCTTTTTAACACTATATAGGGTGGTTTAGTTGTTGACAAGTTATACGAGGATTGGTTATGATGAGATTAGTTATTTTAGTATTATTTCTTATTGGCTATTTGGTATATTATATTAATTCTTAGATTAACAATTTTATTGCTTTATTCTGGATAACTTATCTTAGGATTATTATTTTACTCTCTGACAGGTACAAGTTGTCCCGCTACTATTTTTAATCCTGGAATAATTTTTCCCAGAATTAGTAACAAAATATGGGATGGTCTAAATTTTTATCCTAATTATTTTTGCTTATCTCATGACTAAACGACTCATGGGATAAGTTATGACTAAAAAGCTTTAAGACTAAATCTTTCTTATCCATCATACTAAATTTAAGACAAAAAGATTATTAATTAAAACGAAAGGGATTTTATTTAAATATATTTATTGTATACATAATTATTACACTATTATTATATACTAGTCTTAGGGTACGCGTTTTGCACGTGTACTCTGCGGATCTACATGGAGTATTATGGGTGCTAAAGTACCCATTGCCTTTGACCAAATTTAATAGATTTACATCGGCAATTATAAAAAATTTAGATAAACACTGTGTAAACACCCACAACTAAACTCCTTTTCCCTCCTTTTTTGGAACTTTTTTTTCGGCAAGCACCCATGACTTTAAAATTTTGGATTCACCACTATATATTCATGAATCCATAACTTTTAAATATTGCATACCCATATTACCCAATGTGTATGAGTTATTAAAAATATTATAGGAAAAATGTAAGGTCCTAAAAATGAATGTTAATCCTATTTAGATAGCTTAAAATGAAAAAAAATCATGTCCTACATAAACTCTCAGATGCTATATTATGATTTCTCATTTTGTCCCCACTTATCGAAGTTATTAGTTGTCTTCTTAATTTTTGAATTATATGCTTGATATAAATAAGTGAAATGATAAGATCATATTGATATATCTCTTTATCTCCTCTTAAATTAGACTATTTGAACCTGAAGAACAATTGTCAAGTTTTTTTTCCAAAGTTATTTGTCAATTTGAAAAATAAATTTACTAATATGATGAAGTTGAAAAATAATTGAATTGAATTTTTCTTACTTAATTATTTATTTATTTATTTTAATATCAAAATTTTGCTGCCTTTGTTAGTTTTCAAATATAAGTTTGGCCGTTTCCTTCCATTAATGCGCACATCCTCTTAGGAAATATAACACGTAACATTTATATTTTTAGTATTATAATATTATAATATTGTATATGGTAAATGTAATTGATTTTGATATCCTAGATATTAGAAATTTCTGTGTAGTTGTTCAAATAAGGAAAACTTTAATAAGTAAAGTTTTAGTTGACTTCAAAATGCTAAATATTAGGAAAATGATTAAATGACTATTTTTGTCTAGTATGAATTTTATTTTAAAAGGGTAAAAAAGACGAACGACATTCCATTAAGGGTTTTAGTGCTTTTAATATAGTATACTAGCTTTAGGATACGTGCGCTGCACGTGTTTATCGCGTCAATCAATTAAAATTTATGTAAGAGAACAAGTTATGTAAAATTGTAATGGACATTAAAGTAGATGCAAATAAAGAATATTAAAAGTAAGTATGCATGTATATTATTGTGGGAAAAAAATACATGTAAATTACTAAAATATTAATCATAGGAGTAAAACATTGTACGTACATTTAATGTTAGATAAAAAAATATGTAATAACAATATTTTGGAGAGTAAAGTTTTATGTCAAATATGCGAAAGAAAATTTGTTGGTGATGTATAGTTCTAAATATTAGGAGTTTTTATATAGTTAAAAAAATAAAAAAATAAATTTAATAATTAAATTTTTATTTGATTTAAATTTTTTAAATAATAGAAGATTAATTAAATTATAACTTTTTTCTAATATGAAAGTTGTTTTAAGAATAAAAATGAGAATAAAATTTTGCTTAGGAGCTTCAATCTTTTAATATAGTATCGATAAATGCAAAGTACGTGTGTTGCATCTTATTGTACGTTCATTGGGCGTTACCTCGTACTAATGAGAATAATTTTTTAAAACCGACGACATAAATATTATTCAAAAGATGTGTTTACGTTATAATATAAGAATTAAAAAAATTTATAAGTTTTAAATGATAATTGTGTTAACCATGTTTAGGAATTTGATCTATTCTAGTAGTTCTTCCTTTAATTTGTTCAAATACTTGCTTCATTATACAAAAATATCATAGGAATAACATTTGATTGAAAGGTGAAAATATATTTTGTGCCTACCCGCTTTAAAAGTTTTAGAACTATAATAATTAAGACCCTTAAACCTAAAAATGATGTTAGAAACTAAAAATATGATTTCAAGGCATTTGGCCTACGTGCCGTTAGCCTAATATGGATTTGTAATATATGGTTTTTAAGCTTCTAAATCTGAAAACGTGATTTCCATTTACAAATAAGGTATAGTACATAATTAGAATAGGAAAAAATTTAATACATAAAATTTAATTAATTTTGACGTTCTAAATATTTAAGAAATAATTAAGATCCTAAATATTTAAAAAATAATTAAATGACTATTTTGTTCATTGTAAATTTTTTGACACTTCCTAAAGTAAAACTATGCAAGTTTTAATGATAAAAACAATAGAATAGTAAAGCTTCTTTCATAGAAGTATTACATATATAATTGAAACATGAAAAGATTTATGTAAGGTAAAAATAAAGACTCCTAAAACAAAAAAGAGTTCAAAGTGCTTATTTTTTATCCAATAACTTATAAAAAAAATTAATCTAAACCTAAAATGATTGCAAAGTGGTTGAAACTTTCATAGTATAAAACGAAAGTGCTTGAAATTTAATTGAGTCAAAATTTTATTTAAAAAGCCTCCTAAAACTAAAAGGAATTACAAAGTGGTCGAAAACTTTTCTAAGATAAATTGTGTTTGAAATTTAATACTTCTAAATTTAAGTGGAGTTAGAAAGTGAAAAACCATTCTAAATCTAAAACTAAATAGAGTTTGAAAGTGGCAAATGAGGCTGCTGGATAATTACTCATGTTGTATGTCTGTTTAATCTACTAACCTAAGAAAAAAAGCCTGAGTGCATAATAAAAATAATAATAATAATAATAGGATTAGAAAGAAATTCAAGGGCTTGATTTTGTCGTTAAAGTGGGGCAGAATATCCAAATGTCACCCGGACTTTTCACAGTTCTATCAAATCCAATTAACACTGTCTTTGGGTCATTGTTACCTATCGTTTTATAATGTATTATATTGTATTATTTTATAAATATATCATTTGAATAGTTTGTATCGTTTGCTATTGTTAAATAATATTTTTATTATTTGGTTTGACTGTATCGTACATATAAGTTCATTAAAATACCCGCAATTGTTTTAAATAAAATTTATCAAGAATTACACATAAAAATAATTTAAGAAAACCTCTTTCTACTAATTTATCATTAATTACATAGCTTGAAAACAAGAGCAAAAACATGAAAAAGGTTAATTAATATTAGCAACACCAAAAAAAATAAATTAAAATGATGAAAAGAGACAAAGAATCGAATGGAGAATTGGATAATAAAAAGAACGGGGCAAACCAATTCTAGAAAAAATGGAAGAAGACAAAGTATGTCAATAGGTTGGAGATTTGAGGTTAAAATAAAAAGAATTTAGATGATAAAATAGAATTATAGAGTAATAAATAAGGATATAATTAGAAAAAAAATAAAAAATAATCTCACCATACCAAATCGGGTATTTTATAAAATAGAGCTTTTAGTTATTTTAAAATAATAAATTTAACAATACGATACAATTAATTTTAAATAAACAATCAAAAACAATGCAACCGTTAACAACATATCTTTCAGTTGCAACTGGCACAACTCACCCTTCTCCTCCTCCTCGTGTTTTGGTCAAAACATCAAAATACCCCCCTATATATTTTCATTTTTTTTTTCTTTTTCCCTCCAACATCGTCTCTCTCTCTCTCTCTCTGTGCTTTTTCACTCTACACTCCCAGTTGTCTCTCTGCCTTGGTCGATAATTTATACAGAAGAAACGATGGAAGGTGGTCAACAGTACAATCCTCGAACAGTTGAAGAAGTTTTTAGAGATTTCAAGGGTCGTAGAGCTGGCCTTATTAAAGCTCTTACTACTGGTATACAACTTAATTTTGCCCATTTCCCATTAATATTTGTCTTTTTTCTTGCGGGTTTTTATTATTTAATTTCGGTCGGTCGTGCTTGGATTTTGCAGATGTTGAAGAATTTTATCAGCAGTGCGACCCAGGTAAAAAAAAAAAAAACTCATCTTTTTGCTCCTATTTTGAAGTCTTGAGCTGCTTTTGCTTCACTTGGTTTATGCTGCTGCTGTTGTTGTAATCATAGGGATTTCTAAGTTAAGGTACAATTTTTTTTGTTTCTTTTATTAATGAGACTAAAAACTTCACTTAAGTGTACTGCTGGCAATAGGTGGAGTTATTGTGGCTTTGGCAACTGTAATGCTTTGTTATTGTTTTATTTAATACTGCAATTTTTCCAATGGTTTTGGCTAATTAGATTGATATTTATGCTTCCATATTTTTTGACTTATTGCTAAAGTTCCACCTGTGTAAGCTTCGCAAAGTCAGTTCCTAGGTCCAATAGAGGAGGATCTCGGTAGATTGTTCATTAAAGTAAAATAATCAAAACTCTTATGAATCTTCTGAAAATTGAATTCGTTTGGATGTGTTCACCTAAGTGTCTACTACATATGTACCTTACTATAGTTTATAGGGTAACATGTTTGATGATACTGGTACCCAAGGGTGTAGCTTAGTGGTCAATGGAGTGGGTTGAGAACCATGAGGTTTCAAGTTCAAATCCCATCGGAGACAAAAAACATTAGGTGTTTTCTTCCCATTTGTTCAAGCCTTGGTGGATTGAGTTACCTAGTACCTGTTTGTGGTGGGAGGTAGCAAGTATCCCGTAAAATTAGTCGAGGACGCAAGCTGGCCCGAACACCACAATTATAAAAAAAGGGTTTGATGATATTGGTGCTTGGATGTGATTTAACACATAGAATTATGTTAAGATTGTTGAAATGGAGGAGTGTTACATGACTGCTATGTGATAGGAAAATATCTAACAAAACAAAACATAAGTTGTATAGCATGGTTGTGAGACTAGCCGATGTATACACGGGAGTGAACAGTGGTCTCTAAGATCTAACAAATCCACAAGATAAATGTCATGGAATTACCAACATTAAGATGGATACGTGGTCGTACAAATAGACAAGATTGAAGGTGTTAGAAGGGCATGGGGTAGACCTAAAATAACAAAGAGGGAAGACAAAATCAATGCAGATTTAGCTAAGAGCAGAACGTAATTGAAGCAAAAGATCCATGTACGCGATACAACTAGCTGAAATTGAAATTAAGAGCTGTACTTACACAGCTAGATGGAATTAATTGTTAGGTTTTGTTGCTATACTTTGGTTTCAATGTTTTCCCAGCGCATTCTTAGTTTGATTAGCTCTATAGAGATAAGTGTAAGATCTCATCAGATTGGAATGGATGCATAGGATTCATATAGCCACCCTTTCTATATTTAGGCGTAGCCTATTGATTGATTAATACTGTTTGTGCTGAATCTTGTCATTTGCCATCGTTGCTCTGTGTTTATTTTATGATGAAATTGCTTTTAGAGTTCTAATTAATCTGTTATGTTTTCTTTCTTCTGTCAGATTTTGCTGATGATTTTAGTATTTAGTGTAGTTGATGGAAGGGTGCCATATGGAATAATAAGAGTATTCAAGGTTCTTGAACTACTTTAAAGTTGGGGTTGTAATCATTAAGTACTGCTTCTTGTAATCTTAATAGCAGGTTGAATTAGTGAGACAATGTTGATACATAGCAGTCTTCTTCTATTCATGCACTGCCTGTGGGCACACAAGATTTGTATGGAGAACTTCTTTTTGAGAATGAAAAGATTAAGGACCAATGTGGAGAACTTTCATGAGAAAAAAATGCAAGGAAATATTTGTGTGAAGTTAGGGGCGAAGTTGTTTATTCAAACAATTCAAACTTTAAAAGGGAATAAATAGCAAAATTTTATAAAGAAAGTGGGGTTGCAGCCTCCAATCTGCCAGATCTGTCTCTTTGGTCACAGCCTTTAATAGCTTTTATAGTTCAAATCCGCCATGTATTTTTTCGTTTCCTTTTGTATGCAAGAACTAATTGTTGTGGATTCATGTGTTCAAATTGTGTTTTGTCATGAATAGTTGTGAATGGGATCTCAAACCTTTTCAGAACTATTTGAATCTATCATTAGAAGACGGATGCCTTGTATACTTATCCTTTTTTGTTTCATTTGGTTTAGAAGGTGGGTGGAGTTATGTATCTAGTTGTAGCATAGTTCAGTGTGAGGCGACTGGATGAGTTACTGCATCATTCTATAGTATAGTTTAGTCGATGAATTTAATTATTGATATGCGAAGTTGCATGTTTGACAGGATGTGTTAGCTTCTGTATTGTTGCAGATGTCGTAGTCAATATAGTAGTAAATAGAGTTGGCTGTATTACTTTGGTCTTTAATGTCTAAACTTTGAAGTCATAATACTGGGCCCGAGATTATGAATAGCCGTTCTTCTTTGGCTTTTTGCCTTTTTTTTTGAGAAGAGCTTTTTGCCAATTTCTTTGGTTTACTTATTAATTATACTATATAGCTTGAGGATAATTCTGGAATGGGGACAAAGTTCCTCGTACTAATTGTTAGAAGTATTTATGGTAGGCATTTGATCTTTGAGAAAACTTCTAACTTATGATGTTTTTAGCTCCTTTAAGCGTTAAAGAAACAATTTTGGAACACGATGAAAATGGTTTCCAGCTATAACAGTTTCTGAATGTTCTCTTGTTTGGTTTTATGTGTGGGCTTCCGTATTCTACAAATAAGCAGCATCTTTTTACCCTGCTCTGTTTTTGGGTGTTCAAGTATGAAAATTTACTATGATTATATTTGGATGTACATTTTGGATTGGTTTTGGCATAAACCCTATATCCTGAATCTTGGAAGAGGAAATTTGTCAGTGTTGGACTAGAAAAGCATATGATACAGCAGCTAAACACATTTTCCGCTATCTGCTATCCTGGTTTGAGATTACGTGATTTGATACGAAGAGTTCTTGCTTGCCCTGTTTTAAGATTTTTGTTTGTTTTGCGGATTATGGTTCAGACTGTCTCGATAAAAATGAAGCAGCTGGTCAAGATAACTCCTTTATGCGACATTCCTCATCTAAGCTAATACTTGTGCTAGTCAAACATGTCGCGCATCTGGCAAGCAATCTTCATCTTGTACAAACATTGCAAGTCACCATTTGCTATTTGAAGGAAGATGGATACATTTTTGGCTCCTCTCTTATCCCTACGTCCCTCCCTTCCTCTATCCTCCTCTCTTTCTCAAACATGACGAAGATGATTTTCGATTGAAGTGTCATATTATCTCTATTATTTTTTTAGTTCTGTGCTAATGGCACATATCATACTTATAGTTGCATTAGTAGATTTATTACTCTTCCTGAAGTTGTCTTCTGCATTTTTTCAAGGTTGTTCAGACTCTTGGTGATTGCATGATATCTCGAAGTACCTTCTCATCTACTGCAATATTTAACTTTTATATATCCCCACGCCCTAAGCTCAACATTTTATTTTGAAGGGAACAATTTATGATTCAATTCTCATTGAATTGCAGAAAAGGAAAATCTTTGCCTATATGGATTTCCAAGTGAACAGTGGGAAGTCAATCTACCAGCTGAGGAAGTGCCCCCAGAGCTTCCAGAGCCTGCTCTGGGCATTAACTTTGCCCGTGATGGCATGCAAGAGAAGGACTGGCTATCTTTGGTTGCTGTGCATAGTGATGCATGGTTACTTGCTGTTGCATTTTATTTTGGCGCTAGGTTTGGTTTCGATAGAGCTGATAGGTATGTTTTCTCTTTTCTCTTTGATTTCATCTGTTTTAGCTCAAACCAATTGTCTAAATTGCAAATTGGAGCCTTAACCAGTGTTGTAAAGTTAGAAAAAACTTGTTTTGATGGGTAAAGCTAGAACCTAAAAGGTGACATTTTTACATATAGTTCTTGAATTTTTCACTGGTACACTTTTAACTGTGTCCTCTACTGTTTTATCTATTACTCTTTTATGAGTATATGGCTTGTTAATATGGTTGTTTGCTATATATTTTAGCTTGTTCTTTACTTCCACATTTTGGATACAATTTCTCATGATATACATAGTAACTGTTTATTTCTTCTGCTGAGGCAAATTCAGATGATGGCCCTGTTTTAGTTTTCCTTTTAGATATTGGAATATTCTAGACTAGCAATTCCTTATCTTCTCATTGCTCCCTTTTTTTATTGATAATGTTAATTCTCGTTGTTCCTTATTGCAAGTAAGTTAGTAAAATAGCAGAGTTTACTTAATTGAATTTGTACTTCTGTTCATGATATATAACATTAGTGGTAGGCAGAGGCGGATCCAGGATTTGAAGGTTCCGGGTGTCATATTGCTTTGAACTTTGACTTAGTCTCTTTTGAGTTTCGGTTCGGGTTATTCGCCTTTTTGGTTTATATAGACAAATCGATCAAATAAAATAATATAATCATTATGGCGAGCAAAGCATAAAACTTCAATAATATAACTAATATCAACAAAAAAATTAGTATTATTCCTTTACAATTGTATTCGACAAATTTTCATATTCTAAAGTTAAGGTTTGACTAAAGGATGGAAAAATAGGACTAAAACTTGCTATAGGTGCATATTTAGATACTCAAAGCAAAAACTTACTTAACAAACACTAAAAAAAAAAAAATTTTTGGGCAGAATAGAAGAAAGAACTTATAAAATTTAAAAAGTCAATAGAAACTCATAAGGAAAAAAGAGTCAGCATCAATTGAAGAAAAGGAAAGAAGAAGAAACAAGGAAATGAAAGAAAACAAGCAGCAACAAAGAAAAAGAAAAGAAGAAAAAAGGAGAACAAATCTCCTGCAAGGGACGAACAGAATTATTAGAGAAAAGCAATAGCCTGGGCTCGATCCCAGGCCAAGAAGGTGATGTAAGCCCTGAGCCAGTGGCACCGAGCAATCCTTTATTACTGCGGGTGCCACTTAACTTATTTATACCAATTTCTATAATATACATAAATACACATATAGTGATTCGACCGAGGTGTGCGGGTGGCGTGCCACCCCCTTCCTCCTTAGTAGATCCGACCCTGGTGGTAGGCAGAGCAAGAGCTTTCGGTTTTCTAGACTATGCTATTGTGCATCTGCTGCTTATTAAGAGTTGGATTATGCTTTTACTCAATTTATTTTAGTTAGATAACCAATCAAAAAAAATTGTTACAGTGACATAAATTCGTCATGTGTAACAGTTAGAATAATAAATCGAAGAGGTGAGCAACTAGAATGCTATGTACTTAAGATTAATTACTCATAAAGTATGAAAGATAATTTATGGACAATGCAAATTTACCTATATGAAATTGTCTTCGGCTCATCTCAATCGGTGACAGGCCACTGATGAAGCCAGTTGTGCCAAGGAACAGGTATCTTTATAGGAGTATAAATTATGTCCAGATCAGCAGTGACTACTTTATTTACTATTTGGAGTAAATGATGAAGGTACCCACTATCAGAGCCTCAGAGGGCATTACAATGACAGCTTTAATGTGATTGTTGTTTGAGCGGGTGCTGCGAAACTCGAAAGCACATGCAGAATAAGCAGATATTTCAGGTGACAGTGTAAAAGTGGGTCCGGTAACTACAGTTTAACATAAAGATTTAACTTGTAGGTACAAGTGCAAAACCTCTCGATGAAGGAGAATTTATCCAGAGGAACATAGAAATCAGTACTTAGAGGGGTGGCCCCTCACAGTCCAAAAAGGCAATAAAAGGTTATCATAGTTGAATGTCACAGTCCAATTTGTTGATCTTGTTTCCTGCATTGGGCATCCTAAGTAAAACTCATTGTTTGCTTCATATTGTACTTATAAAATGTGCACTGCTTTCTTTTCTCATGCTTATTTACATCGTTGTTTTGTTCCTTGAAGTAATTTTCATTTTTCTATGTTGCAACACTTTAAATATATCACAGCATTATTACCTAAGAATGTGACCTAAAAGAAAAAAAATTCTGGGAAATGACTGGATGTTACATGCGACCTAAGGCAAATTAACAATCTTGTACACATAAACCTGCTTGGCATACTTGCAGACTAACTTGTGTTTTTCTTTTCTTTTTCAGTTTAACCATATTTACTGAGCAGTCATTTTTTATGTTGGGTTGCAGGAGAAGATTGTTCAATATGATAAACGATCTTCCCACCATTTTCGAGGTTGTATCTGGGACAGCCAAGAAACAATCAAAAGAGAAATCATCAATGTCAAATCACAGCAGCACAAAGTCCAAGTCAAATTCCAAGGTAATCCTTGTAGTTTCTTCATCCCATTCTCCCTTTTAGCCTGTCCATTGGATGTTTTTCCTTTTTCCTTTTGTTGCTCGAATGACTGCCTAGCTGTACGTGTACTTGGCGTGTTTGCTGACATCAATATTTGCCTATTCACTCGCCTAAGGTTCTTGGATGACAGGGTTTTAAGTTTTAGATTTATGATTTTGGTACTTACTAAAGAAGATCTATTTCGTGGTCACAGATTATTTCAGCTGTCTTCAGACAATTCTATTCGAATTTCAGGGTTTTTAGATTTTTGAATCATTGGAGCGCGGCTAACATTCTTTAGGCATGTGTACAATTTTATGTTTCAAGTTTAACATTGTAGTAGAATCATGCTCTCTGGTATGTTAAGATTCTACATAAGCAAAATTTCTTCACTTCTAGTCGTATTCATTACTCACTAGTAACAGATGCTAATAACAAGTAGGGGTGGCAAACGGGCGGGTTGGATTGGATTGGATATGGGCGGGTTGAAAACGGGTAAATATTTGCCCCGACCCATATTTAATACGAATAGAAAATAGGTTAACAGACGGATAATATGGATATGATATCCATGGCTTCTTGAATATGATCACTTTTGGGAGAATTCCTAGTCTTCCAAACTTGAGGAACTCTCAATTTGAGTGTTTGCAAATGTAAAAGTTAAAACCCATTGGTTATCCATTTTTAAGTGGATAATATGGATCTTATTCATATTTGACCCATTTTTAAAAAGTTTATTATCCAACCCAGTTTTTAATGGATAGTATGGATGGATAACCTTTTCCTATCCATTTTGCCACCGCTAATAACAAGAAACATCTTCTTTAGGTCTTTGAGTAGCTGTCATTTCTCCTATCCTGTTTGAAGTTTGTGATGCATAGGCCCAACCTAGCTAGAAGGTTGACACTTAAATATCCTTCAAATTTGCACTTTAGTTACTTTTTCCAACCAAAGCTTTGAAAGATCGAATACTCCTACCCACTTAACACTCCTTCAGACTGGTGGATCAGCCATCTGTATGTGAAACTGGGGAACCTCTCTGAAATTAAACATAAATACTAAGATCTAAGGTAATCAAGAAGTTGAAGTAATTATGGTCTCTCTCTCTCTCGGGTGCTTGTTGTCCTGGTATGAATTCTAAGAGTTGTTTGTGGATTTATTGTTAGCTTTGCCTAGTTTACATAATCTGATTCTGCTCGTAGGCGGCACAGCGTGGCTCTGAACCGCCACCCAAGTACTCAAGACCACAACCGAAAGATGAGGATGAAGATGGTTTGGAAGAGGAGGAAGATGACGAGCAAGGAGAAACATTATGTGGTGCTTGCGGTGAGAACTATGCATCTGACGAGTTCTGGATCTGCTGTGACATATGTGAGAAATGGTTCCATGGGAACTGCGTTAAGATCACTCCAGCTAGGGCCGAACATATCAAGCAGTACAAATGCCCCGCCTGCAGCAACAAGAGAGCACGCACATGATTGTAAGGTCATCAGGCTCACACTTAATCAGGGAATTATTAACAAGATCATTTTCTAATCTGAGGAAATCTCTTTTCGAGAAGCTTGAAAAGGTCATAGGTATTGTTTCTAGGTTGCTATGTTGTCCAGTTCTTAGTTGTAGTTTGTGGTTGAGGCCTGCTTTTTTCTATGTAGGCTGCCGATGTAGTTGGTTGTGTAGGTTTAGGTTATGGTGTTAAGACTCCACTCTCAATTACTGTCTGTTTCATTTAAAGGGAAGTCAATCCCAGTCATATGGTGGAAGGATATGTTAACTGCCTCGCATAAATTTGTGTAAAGTGATGTTCTATGAAATAATTATGCTTTGACTGCTTGATTTGGTTTCAGTAAATTGATGAAAGATGAGATCTGCTGTTGGTTGTTGAGACCTTTCTTGATGATGCTGGCCATCCCAGAAATCACATCAGCAGTCTGTTATACTCTTGGTAAAACTGCGGGAAATGTTGCCGCGGAGGAATATGCTTCTTACCTTTTCACCGGCTCTAGGTGAATTTAGAATGTCTTACGTATTAATTTTGTTTTATGAAATATTCTATGCTTTGAAAGGTTTTAATTAATGGAATTTAGGTGAATTTTTTCCTTTGTCTAAGTCTTGGCGAACAGAGTTATCTAGTATCTGTGTTGGTTTGAAGTAGCAGGTACTTGGTGGAATAGATGCGGTGTTCCATCTAAGCCGTGGTGGACAAAGTTATTCGGTATGTATGCGAGTTGGAAGTAGCAGTAACTCGGAAGAATAGTTGAGGTGCATGCAATAGCTCGAACACCACCGTTGTAAAAAGAATGCTTCCATGGATAAAAAGGAATTCTTACTTAACAAGGAATGAGATACGAGACTTTCAAGTGGAGCTTTAAGCAAAGCATAAGTGAAACCAAGTTATGCCTGGATATGTTGCTATCTGAAGCTGCCGTTTCAGCTACATCTTGCCATATTATTTCTTGGCTGATCATTGCATTTCTGGTATATATTTAGGCATCGGGGTTTGCTTCATATAAGAAGCAATTTGAATACTTGCTTCACTGCTTATAATCATGTTTGCTTCATATAAGAAGCAAGGGTGTGCAGAGTGTTTGTATCTCGCTGGGGGCTGGGCACATAAAATTTCTTCACTCTTATGACAAATAAGAAACCTCTGAAACATGAGATTTCTGGGTTGGGCTCAGCATGAGTTGACTAAATAGAATTCCATGCTCGATTTCATAAATACATATAAAATACTGTGGAAAGTCATATGTACAACTAGGAGGGATATCTCATATCATTTGATCCACCTTCCCTACAATTCGGGGTAAGAAAAGGGCAAAATAAGTGATTTTAGCTCATGTAATGTTGAGGTATTATGGGGAAAAACAACAAAATTCGATCCAATATTTCATAATTGATTAGTTCACGTGTTGGTTAACTTTATTCTAAAAGATAGAGAAAAATTATTAGCTTATCAAATTATCTATAGACTATCGAGTCGTAAAAAGATTCAACAAAAGATTCCTATTGAAATAGTATCTAGACAAAGAAAATCACTTGCCATTCGTTAGATATTAGCGGCTAAAAAACTCAAACATGACTACAAGATGATCATACGATATGATGTCAATGCTACAACTGATGGAATTGCCCACGAATCGACAGAACTAAATTTTATTAAAATAGTTTCATTAGCTTTTGAGGTATTATAAAATGACATTGTGATGTTTCTGGTCCGGATTACATCACTCACAAGTCACAACCTTAAGGTTTTGGCTTAAATTGCAGTTTCTTTAACATTAATACCACCAAAATGTCTCTCCATTCCAAAGATTAAAAGATCATTATCCAGATAATCCAAATAATCCAAATCTAGGTATTAGCTGCCTAAAAATTTTGGCCAGTTGAAAAAGATAGAAGGGAAGAATGTGGTCCGAAAAGTTAAAGATTGGAAAATGAAAGGTGTCCCACGGTATCAATAGCCTAAAACTGGGTGATAGTGGTCCATTACATTGGGACGCAAAAATGACTGCTGAATTTATGATCTCAATTCTCAGCTCATGATTTTCTGCATTTTGGCCGTGTAAATTCCTAAAGAATCAAACTTTTATTAATTCTTTTCTCTCGTTACTCCGGAGGCGGATTGAAAATCCAAAGTTTTTAAGTTTTTACAACAAACTCAAGTTAATATACAATAATATTTGAGTTCACTACCAAATATTTATAGATATTTAGTGAGTTTTTTTTTAACTCCGGACAAAAGCTATTCAATACAGTTACTCCTAGAATACATCCTAAAAATGAATAAGAGGACATAGTTGTAGTTGGCCGTAACATATGAAGGAAGATTCTCAAATTATCCATCACCAGGCCTCTCAGATTTGTATTTTTTTTCTTCAGAAAAGCCATTATCTAGTTATAAAAATATCTCAACGAGAGACGAGAGATCGAGAACCGAAAAAGCAGGAGAGCAAGTTGACACATTGAATACAAATTTTTGATCCATATTAGATTAAATTTGAACTTTTGAGTCTTAGTTTTGGATAATGTTGAGGACTTTTATATTCAACGAAAGTTATTGACTTGATGATAGTTACCATGTTTTTTTATTTGTAGGGGCAAGGGTGAATTCTGGGGCTGCCTACAAATGACTAGTCACCATATTATTTTTATTTGTAGTTGTAGCATCATCTAATATTGTAAATCCATTAATTTTAGGCATCCTACCGAAAGGTTCTTCTTTTATAGGGTTCGAGGTTGAGACCATTCTGATTAAAACCGAAAAGACACAATCTGAATGGTCGCATCCAACATGAATACAAACACCCTTTCTGCTCTAAAATGCCAATCTTGTTATTATAGACACGCTACAGTAGTCTATGAACAATCAAGTTTGCAAGATTTAATTTGCTGTTGATAAGTGGTTCTAAATAATTTAAGTAGTACTTTTTAGGACAGCATAAACTAATTAAACCGGTGCATCTAGTATTCCAGTTACACCTATTTCCTCGAAATAATAGATTTTCAGGCCTTTCAACCAATTAATATATATAACACAAGAGGGTAAATATATTTGAAATGTGAGAATTTGTAATATATACAATATCCAAGTATATTACTGGATTTTTTCATCTTATTTCTACTTTTCATCTAAACATCCACGTAGAACGATGATGGTAGTGCACGGTTAACTTATAAGTAATTTGACTATTTTATTAGATACCTATATCCATTTATCAGTACATCTACCTTATAAATCTACAATGAGAAGAAATTAAGTAGCTAACGTTTAGATATAGATTTGATTGAAACTTGAAAAAAGAGTTTTTTTTTTGAAAATTAAAGTTGTCTTTGGACATGCATTTTATTTGAAGAAAAATTGAAGTTTTATGAGTGGAAGAAAAAATTTCACCCAAAAACTACCCTAAACCAGTTTTTGGGAACTTAAAATATTTTGAATTTTTTCCCCAAAACATGATTATATTTCATAAACAAACAATGTTTTAAATATTTTTTTTAAAATAAAGCCAAAAAGGGAACGTAGTAATTTTTTTGGTCTCAACTGGAGTTCGAACACTGATTTTCTACAGTCTTCCTTCCAATTTCATTTAGCTAAATTAATATTTTTCCATGCAATCTTCTTTATTATGACAAGAAACCCAAGAAAGAAAATGAACCCCGAAACAAAAGAATTTCTTACACTATACAGAAAATAAAAAACTAGGAATTGCCTCATAAAATAGTATGTTGGCCAATTGAAAGAGACAGGAGAAGAATAAGATAGTCCAAAAAGTAGAGCTAAGAGAAGGAAAGGTGTCCAAGGTAGTTAATAACGAGCATATGCATATTCATAATTTAAATTCTATGAATTTAATTTTTATATTTTTTAGTATTGAACTTATTATTTATGATTTAAATTTTATAAATTTAACTTATTAAGGTTCCTTATTATATTTTTAAAATTACAAATTCCTATCTACTATTCGTTACTATAATATTAGTTGATTTTTCACAAATAAATTCATGATTGTGAGCACCTAATTTTTTATCGTGCTTGAATATTTTCCGCTCCCATCTTCCCAGGCGTGTCCCCACTCCACTTTCTTTTGTCCTCCATGCTTGTCCCCCATACTTGTCCCCCACACTTTGCTCCCCACTCCGCTCCCCATTGTTCCCCACTCCTTGTCCCCCATACTTGTCCCATATCACAGAACCCTCCCCCTCCCCCGTTTTAAAAAGGAGAACACAAAAAAACGGAAGGGGGCCCTTCTTTCTTTTTTGTCTCTTTCTTCTTTCTTCTCTCCTCTCATACACAGAAACTCACAATCAAAAATTGTTGGAAAACTTCAAAAAGAGGAAATAGATTAGAAAGGGAGATTATGAAGCTCTTGTTTCTGTCTAACTTCAGTTAATCTATTTGTTAGTTTTGAGATTCTCAAGTTTAAGCTGTTGAAGGTTGATTTTGCCGTGGACTGATGCCGTTGCTGTTGCTGTCTTGTTGAGCTTCATTTGACCCTTTTGTCTAGCCTTTATTTGGCGTTTTAGTCAATTCTCGCACAGTTAGGTATGTATTTCGACTCGTATGCCCAGATCTGATTTGTTATGAGATTATGACCATATGTATTAGTTTCTGATACTGCATTTTTGATTAAGAGAGCCATACGGTAGTGGTGATTTTACTGAAAAGTTGTCGTTAACTATCTTTATTTTTTATGCTGTTTGACTAACTTAGAACATGTCGTCAACTCTTTATCTGGTATTAGCTTTTATAATTCTAGCTAGTTCATATTCTTTTTTTAAAAAACTTAAATTGTAAGATTTTCTTCTTTTTTTTTATGATTAAAATTGGCCACAAGGTACATTGCTCAGTGTTAATTTGTGACAAAACTATTTTCTGTCAAATTGCTAGTAAGTAATTCTGGTAAGAACCGAAATGAAGCAAAAAATAAAAACATAAAAAGAAGCATATTTTGCTCATTTACCATTTACCTCCCCAACTGTGTAGTATAAGTATATATTATTAAAAAAATAAAATCATGTATAGTGGAGTCTTATTCAATTCACAAACACACACACACACACACACACACACACATATATATATATATATAAGCCTCACAAACGTGTCTATACTACATGCTTCTGTTCTTTGTAAAACTTGTGTGAATAAAGTGCATTTTTTTTACAATTTGTTTCATTTAGTTGTTGAGCTCCCTTACTGGTTTAGCTAGCGAATTGTTTATTCATGTGATTATGTTGTTTTATTTCAAAGGTAGCTTAGAAAAATAATCCATGAACATTCGTAGCATGCTTTTGGGCGCGATTAATAATAAATCATCGTGACTATGAGTACTGTCTCCTTGGCATAGTCATGATACATAAACCCCAAACTCGAGTGCCCGTTTCACGTGACTCGGCCTCACAACTTCAAACAATAATAAAATTAAACATGTCATAAATCGCAAGTACGTTTCGCGTGACGCAATTCGCAATATGTACAAAACCAACGAGTGCGCGACATCGCGATTTATTCGAACAAATCTATAAATATTAAAAGCGGTAAACGATTAAATGCACTATAAGTTTTTTAAACATGTTAATAAATCATATAATTAAGCCAAGTTTAAGTCAATAAAGCGACCGTGCTAGAATCACTGGACTCGGGGAATGCCTTACACCTTCTCCCCGGTCAACAGAATTCCTTACCCGGACTTTGTTTTCGCAGACCAATAATAAAAGAGTCAAACCTTCATTTGACTAGGAATTCAAATAAAAGGTGACTTGGAACACCGGCAAAAAATCAATTCCAAGTGGCGACTCTGTAAATAAAATAATCCCTATTTCAAAAATTATCACTTTAATTGAAAAAACTCTTTAACCCACAATCCAAACACATTATCTTTGCGGGGGGTAAAAAGGAGGTGTGACAGCTCTGGCGACTCTGTGGAACTTCAAGAATTCGAGCTTGTACATTGACTTTATTTGGCTTTATTAATTTTTATATATATTGTGATTTATTTGGGACTAATGTGCTACTTGTCCACTTTTTACTGTCTTGATATTGTTGAACTGTATATATAAATTGTATCCCCTCTCGCATCCCACTGAGTCTTTTGATAATTAGTTATGTTGTGTTTGCCTACCAGCATCACAAAATTTCTGTCTTGAGATAAAGCCAGTTAACCTACCCGCTTCTGGTGAAGGATTTAGTCACACATGTTTGGGCGGGAGAGCCGTTAGCTAGCCAGTGCTGTTCTACTACTGGTAATGCTTGACGCTCCTCGGCTCGGGTTGTCCATCCGGGTAAGCCAGGTCTAGATACCATCTCCTTTAGGATTTACAAACTTAGAAGAACAAGCCACAAGCAATGAGTATCCCTTGTAGGCTACGCTTTATTTGCATCATGTGCATTTGACTTAGCAACGCTCGACTCATGGGCCGAGTTCTGTTTTAGGACAGGTACCTTGTTGAGACCATTATGTCATGTTATGTGCTACTTGTTGCATTATTTGGGAGGCTTGCATGTCGACCGACTTTAGCATAAATCAGTTGAACGAACAGAGAAAAAATGATGTGGTAGAGTGCATAAGGTTTTTAAAGATAAATTTTCAAAAAAAAAAAGAAAAAAAGAAGAAGAAAAAAACATAGTCGATTTTAACCAAACTACGCGGGTCTGATTCTCACCGGATGTGAGATACGTAGGCAAACCTCATCGGTTCCGGACCCCAATTTTTAAAAATCCAAAAAGATATTTTCTTTTAATTACTTCTTTAGAAGCTTCTTTTTTTGAGACCAAAAATCCAAAAATATTTTCTTCCTTTTTTTTAAAAAGTCTTTCTCCCAAAATCCAAAAAGAAATATTTTCTTTCTTTTGAAATTTAAAAAAAAAAAATCAAAAATCAAAAATATTTTTTCTAAAAAATTTAGAAGTTTTTCTTTCACCAATTCGGAAAAAAAAAAAATCAAAAAAAAAAATTAAAAATATTTTCTTTGCTAGGAAATTTTGTCGGATTAATTGTACATGAAAAAGAGTTAGTTTATCTATTTTATTTCTAATCCACCGAACTATACGGGTCTGATTCTCACCGGGGGAAAAAAAACCAAAAATATTTTTTTTCTTTTTAGAAGTCTTTCATTTGAAAAAAAAATCAAAATCCAAAAATATATTTTTTCCTTCTTTAGAAGTCTTTCTCTCAAAAAATCCAAAAACAAAAATAATCAAAATCCAAAAAAAATATATTTTTCTTTCTCCTTTAAGAATTCTTCTTTTCAAACATTCCAAAAGAAAAAAAGAGCTAGCTTATGTATTTTGTTCCCGATATTCCTGAACTACGTAATGATCTGATTCATGCGGCGTCATGATACGTAGGCAATCCCCATCGGATTCGATCATAGCCATAAACAAATTGAGTAAAAAAAATCGAAAAAAATTGAGTGAAAAAGAAAGAAAGAGTGACAAAAAATAACAGAGAAAAACAAAGAGCGAAAAACAACAAAAAGAAAAAAAATCAAGATATGAAAAAAAAATCAAAAAAAAAAAAGGAAAAAAAAGAAGAAGAGAGAGAGCCTCCCGAGATGGATTACCCCTGTTGGTGAATCATACTCGATCTTGTTCCAAAAGCTAGTCAGGCTAGGTCTACTTTGGCTAGTAGCCCCGAACCGGCCAAACCCTGAGTTCCATTCGCACCAGGCTAATGCTAGATGTGAATACCACTCTGGAGCAGTCAGACATGATACATAAGACTGTTAGACTCTTAAGAGAGCAGTGGAAGACCTCATCAATGTCAAGGAAATAGTGCTTAGGGATGAAGAGGCCCCTAATATGATAAACAATTCTCTGCCTACTCACACCAATGGGCCAGTAATCGGAATGATCTGTGAAGATGAGGAATTTGATCTGGCACTGAAGGCCATTGCAGCCATTGCCGAGACAGAAGAGAAACCTAAAAACGGGCGCCAAACCTGAAAAATTCTCTGTTATATGGGAGTCTCGGTAGCCGGTCTTGCTATCTTTTCTGCGTCCGAATTATTTCAGAATCTAATCCGAATATTTTACTTCACTACTTTGCTTTCTGATGTAAACCCTTCTATCTTAAATTTTTTTTAAAAAAAAATCAAATAAAATTAATATTTCATTATCGGGGAATGTTTCTTTTCTTAATCTTGTCACTTTTCTTATTCTCTTTTTAGTTCTGTTAATGCAAATTTTAATGACATGACATGCTTGCGGACTTCATGCCCAGATCCTAAAACGATGTCAGACCCCGAAATAATAGATCAAGAAACAAAATATTTTGAAGACAAGGCTTGTAAGAAAAAATAAATAGAAAATTGGAACGAAGTTGAGATTCCCTCTCTTCGGATCATTGTTGAAGCCGGGATTGAGGATAAAGATTGGGTCAAGAACCGATTGAAATAATTGACACTGATGAATGAAAAATGATTGGCCGCAATTTGCCATGGGCAGTTGTGCCAACAAAGAATGGTCCGTGTCTACAACAAGAAAGTGCGGCCCAATAAATTTAAAATAGGACAACTCATTCTGAGACGTATTCTCCCAAATTATGAAGAAGCTAAAGGAAAATTGGCTCCAAATTGGAAAGGTACATACATTGTAATGAGAGTACTGCAAAAGAGAGCGTTGTACCTGGGAAGCAACGAAGAAAGTGTCCCTGAAACGACCGTCAACGCGGATACAGTCAAAAGGTATTATGTTTGACCCTCTATATAGCATTAGTGTTCTCTGATTGGGATGATGAAGGTTTTCATTCTCGCTATCCAAACACCATCAACCCTTTGCTAACCCTTTTGAGCCGGTTACCTTTCTTTGATTAACCTCTTTGGAACCTGAAGATGTTATTTTAAAAAAAAAAAAAAGAAGAAGAAAAACAAATAAAAAAAAGAAAAAAAAGAAAAGAAAAAAAAATAAAATCAAACAAGTTCATGTTAATCGAACTACGTTCGACTTGATTCCGAAAGGATATATAGGCAGTTTCTCTCTGGGGTTCAGTCACACCAAAATAAAAATCTACATTCTCCCAAAAGTTGAAATTGGGGCAGGTGTTATAATGGTTCGGCGATGGTTTCGCCTGAGAGGTTCCAAAGTTGTAATTCAATCCAAATTCTTTTTACCCAAATACTTTTCAAGTCCTTCCGATCAATCAACGAGAATGTTCAAGAATTGGAGGATACAATCACTTGGATCTGATGCCACCAAAATGAGAGAAATAAAATGAGAGAGTCTTATTGGTGAAACCCTCACGGGTTCCATAGGGCGATGACGAGCAAAGAAAATGAAAATGAGAGAGTCTTGTTAGTGAAAACTCGCAAAAGGCACTATAAGGCAATGGTGAGATGAGAATTGAGAGAGTTTAGCTGGTGAAAACCCGCAAAGGGCACTACTGATCGAAAAAAGGATCTTCATAGCCATTGGTATTGATAATCCTGGGCAAGGTTTCTAGGTTTCGAGGCAAAAGTTGTGATGAATTTCTAAGAGTCGGACGGTTTACACATATCAGACATCAAGTCCAAAAGGCATGTTATGTTCATTGAAGTCCGCATATACTCCAGATAAGTTTTCTTTCCTTCCCCGAAAGGGATACCTCTTGTCTAAATTCATTGTCCATTCCATTGTTTGTTTTTCTTCGAATCCATTTTGGTCTAACTCTGTTCCAAAACTAAGGCAAAGAAGGGATAGAAAGATTGATTTACAGGGCTTTCGTTTGATACAAGCTAATATGCAAAAAAGACACCCAGACTCGGCAGCGACATCAAGTTGACCCCGACTGGCCATGGCGGCTGATGCTTAGAAATCAAAAACTCTTGTAAAGAAGAAATCAAAAACTCTTGTAAAGAGGAAATCAAATTGAAAGTGCCTACAAGGCAAAATGAAGTTGAATAGGTTAAGTCCCAAGTGGCTAACCGTTTTGGAAAAAGTTTGAAAAGCTAAAGGTTCCCCAATTCTCTGAAATTGAAAGTTTCGGAGGAAAGAAGTCGAAAGTAAAATTCCACATAGGCAAAACAAAGTTGAAAAGGTTAAGTTCCACGCGACCAACCGTCATATAAAAGTTTAAAAAGTCAAAGGCTCTCTGGGGCCATACATGCTAGTGGTATTCAGGAAACATCTAGTGGCAGGTTGAAATCATCATCAAAAGAAGATGGGTACAAAGCCAAGCTTCCAAAGACATTAGGGCCACAAATTGACCACTATTTTCAAAACTCACAATTTTTCTTTGTTTGCAGCATGAACAAAACAGTGAAGAATGGTGATTTCTAAAGCACGAATGTCACCAAAGGTAAGTTTCTTCAAAATCTCCACTTTCCTTTATTTTTAGCATGCATAACTATTGTTCATACCTGTTGTTTTTCGTAGCTTTTAACCCAGGTAGAACCATTTCGCCTAGGGGGATTCAGTTCATAGTTACGGGTAGAAGTACTATTCGCTCAGGATGTTTTACGTAGCTTAACTCAGGTAGAACCATTTCGCCTAGGGGGATCCAGCTCATAGTTCCGGGTAGAAGTACTCTTCGCTCAGGTTACTTTTCGTAGCTTAACCCAGGTAGAACCTTTTCGCCTAGGGGGATCCAGTTCATAGTTCCGGGTAGAAGTACTTTTCGCTTAGGATGTTTTACGTAGTTTAACCCAGGTAGAACCTTTTTCGCCTAGGGGGAACCAGCATATAGTTACGGGTAGAAGTACTCTTCGCTCCTTTTGTTTTTCGTAGCTTTTAACCCAGGTAGAACTATTTCGCCTATGGGGATTCAGCTCATAATTTCGGGTAGAAGTACTCTTCACTCAGGTTCCTACCGAAAGGTTCTTCTTTTATAGGGTTCGAGGTTGAGACCATTCTGATTAAAACCGAAAAGACACAATCTGAATGGTCGCATCCAACATGAATACAAACACCCTTTCTGCTCTAAAATGCCAGTCTTGTTATTATAGACACGCTACAGTAGTCTATGAACAATCAAGTTTGCAAGATTTAATTTGCTGTTGATAAGTGGTTCTAAATAATTTAAGTAGTACTTTTTAGGACAGCATAAACTAATTAAACCGGTGCATCTAGTATTCCAGTTACACCTATTTCCTCGAAATAATAGATTTTCAAGCCTTTCAACCAATTAATATATACAACACAAGAGGGTAAATATATTTGAAATGTGAGAATTTGGAATATATACAATATCCAAGTATATTACTGGATTTTTTCATCTTATTTCTACTTTTCATCTAAACATCCACGTAGAACGATGATGGTAGTGCACGGTTAACTTATAAGTAATTTGACTATTTTATTAGATACCTATATCCATTTATCAGTACATCTACCTTATAAATCTACAATGAGAAGAAATTAAGTAGCTAACGTTTAGATATAGATTTGATTGAAACTTGAAAAAAGAGTTTTTTTTTGAAAATTAAAGTTGTCTTTGGACATGCATTTTATTTAAAGAAAAATTGAAGTTTTATGAGTGGAAGAAAAAATTTCACCCAAAAACTACCCTAAACCAGTTTTTGGGAACTTAAAATATTTTGAATTTTTTCCCCAAAATATGATTATATTTCATAAACAAACAATGTTTTAAATATTTTTTTAAAAAATAAAGCCAAAAAGGGAACGTAGTAATTTTTTTTTGTCTCAACTGGAGTTCGAACACTGATTTTCTACAGTCTTCCTTCCAATTTCATTTAGCTAAATTAATATTTTTCCATGCAATGTTCTTTATTATGACAAGAAACCCAAGAAAGAAAATGAACCCCGAAACAAAAGAATTTCTTACACTATACAGAAAATAAAAAACTAGGAATTGCCTCATAAAATAGTATGTTGGCCAATTGAAAGAGACAGGAGAAGAATAAGATAGTCCAAAAAGTAGAGCTAAGAGAAGGAAAGGTGTCCAAGGTAGTTAATAACGAGCATATGCATATTCATAATTTAAATTCTATGAATTTAATTTTTATATTTTTTAGTATTGAACTTATTATTTATGATTTAAATTTTATAAATTTAACTTATTAAGGTTCCTTATTATATTTTTAAAATTACAAATTCCTATCTACTATTCGTTACTATAATATTAGTTGATTTTTCACAAATAAATTCATGATTGTGAGCACCTAATTTTTTATCGTGCTTGAATATTTCCCGCTCCCATCTTCCCAGGCGTGTCCCCACTCCACTTTCTTTTGTCCTCCATGCTTGTCCCCCATACTTGTCCCCCACACTTTGCTCCCCACTCCGCTCCCCATTGTTCCCCACTCCTTGTCCCCCATACTTGTCCCATATCACAGAACCCTCCCCCTCCCCCGTTTTAAAAAGGAGAACACAAAAAAACGGAAGGGGGCCCTTCTTTCTTTTTTGTCTCTTTCTTCTTTCTTCTCTCCTCTCATACACAGAAACTCACAATCAAAAATTGTTGGAAAACTTCAAAAAGAGGAAATAGATTAGAAAGGGAGATTATGAAGCTCTTGTTTCTGTCTAACTTCAGTTAATCTATTTGTTAGTTTTGAGATTCTCAAGTTTAAGCTGTTGAAGGTTAATTTTGCCGTGGACTGATGCCGTTGCTGTTGCTGTCTTGTTGAGCTTCATTTGACCCTTTTGTCTAGCCTTTATTTGGCGTTTTAGTCAATTCTCGCACAGTTAGGTATGTATTTCGACTCGTATGCCCAGATCTGATTTGTTATGAGATTATGACCATATGTATTAGTTTCTGATACTGCATTTTTGATTAAGAGAGCCATACGGTAGTGGTGATTTTACTGAAAAGTTGTCGTTAACTATCTTTATTTTTTATGCTGTTTGACTAACTTAGAACATGTCGTCAACTCTTTATCTGGTATTAGCTTTTATAATTCTAGCTAGTTCATATTCTTTTTTTAAAAAAACTTAAATTGTAAGATTTTCTTCTTTTTTTTTATGATTAAAATTGGCCACAAGGTACATTGCTCAGTGTTAATTTGTGACAAAACTATTTTCTGTCAAATTGCTAGTAAGTAATTCTGGTAAGAACCGAAATGAAGCAAAAAATAAAAACATAAAAAGAAGCATATTTTGCTCATTTACCATTTACCTCCCCAACTGTGTAGTATAAGTATATATTATTAAAAAAATAAAATCATGTATAGTGGAGTCTTATTCAATTCACACACACACACACACACACACACACACACACATATATATATATATACACACACACACACACACATATATATATATATATAAGCCTCACAAACGTGTCTATACTACATGCTTCTGTTCTTTGTAAAACTTGTGTGAATAAAGTGCATTTTTTTTACAATTTGTTTCATTTAGTTGTTGAGCTCCCTTACTGGTTTAGCTAGCGAATTGTTTATTCATGTGATTATGTTGTTTTATTTCAAAGGTAGCTTAGAAAAATAATCCATGAACATTCGTAGCATGCTTTTGGGCGCGATTAATAATAAATCATCGTGACTATGAGTACTGTCTCCTTGGCATAGTCATGATACATAAACCCCAAACTCGAGTGCCCGTTTCACGTGACTCGGCCTCACAACTTCAAACAATAATAAAATTAAACATGTCATAAATCGCAAGTACGTTTCGCGTGACGCAATTCGCAATATGTACAAAACCAACGAGTGCGCGACATCGCGATTTATTCGAACAAATCTATAAATATTAAAAGCGGTAAACGATTAAATGCACTATAAGTTTTTTAAACATGTTAATAAATCATATAATTAAGCCAAGTTTAAGTCAATAAAGCGACCGTGCTAGAATCACTGGACTCGGGGAATGCCTTACACCTTCTCCCCGGTCAACAGAATTCCTTACCCGGACTTTGTTTTCGCAGACCAATAATAAAAGAGTCAAACCTTCATTTGACTAGGAATTCAAATAAAAGGTGACTTGGAACACCGGCAAAAAATCAATTCCAAGTGGCGACTCTGTAAATAAAATAATCCCTATTTCAAAAATTATCACTTTAATTGAAAAAACTCTTTAACCCACAATCCAAACACATTATCTTTGCGGGGGGTAAAAAGGAGGTGTGACAGCTCTGGCGACTCTGTGGAACTTCAAGAATTCGAGCTTGTACATTGACTTTATTTGGCTTTATTAATTTTTATATATATTGTGATTTATTTGGGACTAATGTGCTACTTGTCCACTTTTTACTGTCTTGATATTGTTGAACTGTATATATAAATTGTATCCCCTCTCGCATCCCACTGAGTCTTTTGATAATTAGTTATGTTGTGTTTGCCTACCAGCATCACAAAATTTCTGTCTTGAGATAAAGCCAGTTAACCTACCCGCTTCTGGTGAAGGATTTAGTCACACATGTTTGGGCGGGAGAGCCGTTAGCTAGCCAGTGCTGTTCTACTACTGGTAATGCTTGACGCTCCTCGGCTCGGGTTGTCCATCCGGGTAAGCCAGGTCTAGATACCATCTCCTTTAGGATTTACAAACTTAGAAGAACAAGCCACAAGCAATGAGTATCCCTTGTAGGCTACGCTTTATTTGCATCATGTGCATTTGACTTAGCAACGCTCGACTCATGGGCCGAGTTCTGTTTTAGGACAGGTACCTTGTTGAGACCATTATGTCATGTTATGTGCTACTTGTTGCATTATTTGGGAGGCTTGCATGTCGACCGACTTTAGCATAAATCAGTTGAACGAACAGAGAAAAAATGATGTGGTAGAGTGCATAAGGTTTTTAAAGATAAATTTTCAAAAAAAAAAAGAAAAAAAGAAGAAGAAAAAAACATAGTCGATTTTAACCAAACTACGCGGGTCTGATTCTCACCGGATGTGAGATACGTAGGCAAACCTCATCGGTTCCGGACCCCAATTTTTAAAAATCCAAAAAGATATTTTCTTTTAATTACTTCTTTAGAAGCTTCTTTTTTTGAGACCAAAAATCCAAAAATATTTTCTTCCTTTTTTTTAAAAAGTCTTTCTCCCAAAATCCAAAAAGAAATATTTTCTTTCTTTTGAAATTTAAAAAAAAAAAATCAAAAATCAAAAATATTTTTTCTAAAAAATTTAGAAGTTTTTCTTTCACCAATTCGGAAAAAAAAAAAATCAAAAAAAAAAATTAAAAATATTTTCTTTGCTAGGAAATTTTGTCGGATTAATTGTACATGAAAAAGAGTTAGTTTATCTATTTTATTTCTAATCCACCGAACTATACGGGTCTGATTCTCACCGGGGGAAAAAAAACCAAAAATATTTTTTTTCTTTTTAGAAGTCTTTCATTTGAAAAAAAAATCAAAATCCAAAAATATATTTTTTCCTTCTTTAGAAGTCTTTCTCTCAAAAAATCCAAAAACAAAAATAATCAAAATCCAAAAAAAATATATTTTTCTTTCTCCTTTAAGAATTCTTCTTTTCAAACATTCCAAAAGAAAAAAAGAGCTAGCTTATGTATTTTGTTCCCGATATTCCTGAACTACGTAATGATCTGATTCATGCGGCGTCATGATACGTAGGCAATCCCCATCGGATTCGATCATAGCCATAAACAAATTGAGTAAAAAAAAATCGAAAAAAAATTGAGTGAAAAAGAAAGAAAGAGTGACAAAAAATAACAGAGAAAAACAAAGAGCGAAAAACAACAAAAAGAAAAAAAATCAAGATATGAAAAAAAAATCAAAAAAAAAAAAGGAAAAAAAAGAAGAAGAGAGAGAGCCTCCCGAGATGGATTACCCCTGTTGGTGAATCATACTCGATCTTGTTCCAAAAGCTAGTCAGGCTAGGTCTACTTTGGCTAGTAGCCCCGAACCGGCCAAACCCTGAGTTCCATTCGCACCAGGCTAATGCTAGATGTGAATACCACTCTGGAGCAGTCAGACATGATACATAAGACTGTTAGACTCTTAAGAGAGCAGTGGAAGACCTCATCAATGTCAAGGAAATAGTGCTTAGGGATGAAGAGGCCCCTAATATGATAAACAATTCTCTGCCTACTCACACCAATGGGCCAGTAATCGGAATGATCTGTGAAGATGAGGAATTTGATCTGGCACTGAAGGCCATTGCAGCCATTGCCGAGACAGAAGAGAAACCTAAAAACGGGCGCCAAACCTGAAAAATTCTCTGTTATATGGGAGTCTCGGTAGCCGGTCTTGCTATCTTTTCTGCGTCCGAATTATTTCAGAATCTAATCCGAATATTTTACTTCACTACTTTGCTTTCTGATGTAAACCCTTCTATCTTAAATTTTTTTTAAAAAAAAATCAAATAAAATTAATATTTCATTATCGGGGAATGTTTCTTTTCTTAATCTTGTCACTTTTCTTATTCTCTTTTTAGTTCTGTTAATGCAAATTTTAATGACATGACATGCTTGCGGACTTCATGCCCAGATCCTAAAACGATGTCAGACCCCGAAATAATAGATCAAGAAACAAAATATTTTGAAGACAAGGCTTGTAAGAAAAAATAAATAGAAAATTGGAACGAAGTTGAGATTCCCTCTCTTCGGATCATTGTTGAAGCCGGGATTGAGGATAAAGATTGGGTCAAGAACCGATTGAAATAATTGACACTGATGAATGAAAAATGATTGGCCGCAATTTGCCATGGGCAGTTGTGCCAACAAAGAATGGTCCGTGTCTACAACAAGAAAGTGCGGCCCAATAAATTTAAAATAGGACAACTCATTCTGAGACGTATTCTCCCAAATTATGAAGAAGCTAAAGGAAAATTGGCTCCAAATTGGAAAGGTACATACATTGTAATGAGAGTACTGCAAAAGAGAGCGTTGTACCTGGGAAGCAACGAAGAAAGTGTCCCTGAAACGACCGTCAACGCGGATACAGTCAAAAGGTATTATGTTTGACCCTCTATATAGCATTAGTGTTCTCTGATTGGGATGATGAAGGTTTTCATTCTCGCTATCCAAACACCATCAACCCTTTGCTAACCCTTTTGAGCCGGTTACCTTTCTTTGATTAACCTCTTTGGAACCTGAAGATGTTATTTTAAAAAAAAAAAAAAGAAGAAGAAAAACAAATAAAAAAAAGAAAAAAAAGAAAAGAAAAAAAAATAAAATCAAACAAGTTCATGTTAATCGAACTACGTTCGACTTGATTCCGAAAGGATATATAGGCAGTTTCTCTCTGGGGTTCAGTCACACCAAAATAAAAATCTACATTCTCCCAAAAGTTGAAATTGGGGCAGGTGTTATAATGGTTCGGCGATGGTTTCGCCTGAGAGGTTCCAAAGTTGTAATTCAATCCAAATTCTTTTTACCCAAATACTTTTCAAGTCCTTCCGATCAATCAACGAGAATGTTCAAGAATTGGAGGATACAATCACTTGGATCTGATGCCACCAAAATGAGAGAAATAAAATGAGAGAGTCTTATTGGTGAAACCCTCACGGGTTCCATAGGGCGATGACGAGCAAAGAAAATGAAAATGAGAGAGTCTTGTTAGTGAAAACTCGCAAAAGGCACTATAAGGCAATGGTGAGATGAGAATTGAGAGAGTTTAGCTGGTGAAAACCCGCAAAGGGCACTACTGATCGAAAAAAGGATCTTCATAGCCATTGGTATTGATAATCCTGGGCAAGGTTTCTAGGTTTCGAGGCAAAAGTTGTGATGAATTTCTAAGAGTCGGACGGTTTACACATATCAGACATCAAGTCCAAAAGGCATGTTATGTTCATTGAAGTCCGCATATACTCCAGATAAGTTTTCTTTCCTTCCCCGAAAGGGATACCTCTTGTCTAAATTCATTGTCCATTCCATTGTTTGTTTTTCTTCGAATCCATTTTGGTCTAACTCTGTTCCAAAACTAAGGCAAAGAAGGGATAGAAAGATTGATTTACAGGGCTTTCGTTTGATACAAGCTAATATGCAAAAAAGACACCCAGACTCGGCAGCGACATCAAGTTGACCCCGACTGGCCATGGCGGCTGATGCTTAGAAATCAAAAACTCTTGTAAAGAAGAAATCAAAAACTCTTGTAAAGAGGAAATCAAATTGAAAGTGCCTACAAGGCAAAATGAAGTTGAATAGGTTAAGTCCCAAGTGGCTAACCGTTTTGGAAAAAGTTTGAAAAGCTAAAGGTTCCCCAATTCTCTGAAATTGAAAGTTTCGGAGGAAAGAAGTCGAAAGTAAAATTCCACATAGGCAAAACAAAGTTGAAAAGGTTAAGTTCCACGCGACCAACCGTCATATAAAAGTTTAAAAAGTCAAAGGCTCTCTGGGGCCATACATGCTAGTGGTATTCAGGAAACATCTAGTGGCAGGTTGAAATCATCATCAAAAGAAGATGGGTACAAAGCCAAGCTTCCAAAGACATTAGGGCCACAAATTGACCACTATTTTCAAAACTCACAATTTTTCTTTGTTTGCAGCATGAACAAAACAGTGAAGAATGGTGATTTCTAAAGCACGAATGTCACCAAAGGTAAGTTTCTTCAAAATCTCCACTTTCCTTTATTTTTAGCATGCATAACTATTGTTCATACCTGTTGTTTTTCGTAGCTTTTAACCCAGGTAGAACCATTTCGCCTAGGGGGATTCAGTTCATAGTTACGGGTAGAAGTACTATTCGCTCAGGATGTTTTACGTAGCTTAACTCAGGTAGAACCATTTCGCCTAGGGGGATCCAGCTCATAGTTCCGGGTAGAAGTACTCTTCGCTCAGGTTACTTTTCGTAGCTTAACCCAGGTAGAACCTTTTCGCCTAGGGGGATCCAGTTCATAGTTCCGGGTAGAAGTACTTTTCGCTTAGGATGTTTTACGTAGTTTAACCCAGGTAGAACCTTTTTCGCCTAGGGGGAACCAGCATATAGTTACGGGTAGAAGTACTCTTCGCTCCTTTTGTTTTTCGTAGCTTTTAACCCAGGTAGAACTATTTCGCCTATGGGGATTCAGCTCATAATTTCGGGTAGAAGTACTCTTCACTCAGGTTCCTACCGAAAGGTTCTTCTTTTATAGGGTTCGAGGTTGAGACCATTCTGATTAAAACCGAAAAGACACAATCTGAATGGTCGCATCCAACATGAATACAAACACCCTTTCTGCTCTAAAATGCCAGTCTTGTTATTATAGACACGCTACAGTAGTCTATGAACAATCAAGTTTGCAAGATTTAATTTGCTGTTGATAAGTGGTTCTAAATAATTTAAGTAGTACTTTTTAGGACAGCATAAACTAATTAAACCGGTGCATCTAGTATTCCAGTTACACCTATTTCCTCGAAATAATAGATTTTCAAGCCTTTCAACCAATTAATATATACAACACAAGAGGGTAAATATATTTGAAATGTGAGAATTTGGAATATATACAATATCCAAGTATATTACTGGATTTTTTCATCTTATTTCTACTTTTCATCTAAACATCCACGTAGAACGATGATGGTAGTGCACGGTTAACTTATAAGTAATTTGACTATTTTATTAGATACCTATATCCATTTATCAGTACATCTACCTTATAAATCTACAATGAGAAGAAATTAAGTAGCTAACGTTTAGATATAGATTTGATTGAAACTTGAAAAAAGAGTTTTTTTTTGAAAATTAAAGTTGTCTTTGGACATGCATTTTATTTAAAGAAAAATTGAAGTTTTATGAGTGGAAGAAAAAATTTCACCCAAAAACTACCCTAAACCAGTTTTTGGGAACTTAAAATATTTTGAATTTTTTCCCCAAAATATGATTATATTTCATAAACAAACAATGTTTTAAATATTTTTTTAAAAAATAAAGCCAAAAAGGGAACGTAGTAATTTTTTTTTGTCTCAACTGGAGTTCGAACACTGATTTTCTACAGTCTTCCTTCCAATTTCATTTAGCTAAATTAATATTTTTCCATGCAATGTTCTTTATTATGACAAGAAACCCAAGAAAGAAAATGAACCCCGAAACAAAAGAATTTCTTACACTATACAGAAAATAAAAAACTAGGAATTGCCTCATAAAATAGTATGTTGGCCAATTGAAAGAGACAGGAGAAGAATAAGATAGTCCAAAAAGTAGAGCTAAGAGAAGGAAAGGTGTCCAAGGTAGTTAATAACGAGCATATGCATATTCATAATTTAAATTCTATGAATTTAATTTTTATATTTTTTAGTATTGAACTTATTATTTATGATTTAAATTTTATAAATTTAACTTATTAAGGTTCCTTATTATATTTTTAAAATTATAAATTCCTATCTACTATTTGTTACTATAATATTAGTTGATTTTTCACAAATAAATTCATGATTGTGAGCACCTAATTTTTTATCGTGCTTGAATATTTCCCGCTCCCATCTTCCCAGGCGTGTCCCCACTCCACTTTCTTTTGTCCTCCATGCTTGTCCCCCATACTTGTCCCCCACACTTTGCTCCCCACTCCGCTCCCCATTGTTCCCCACTCCTTGTCCCCCATACTTGTCCCATATCACAGAACCCTCCCCCTCCCCCGTTTTAAAAAGGAGAACACAAAAAAACGGAAGGGGGCCCTTCTTTCTTTTTTGTCTCTTTCTTCTTTCTTCTCTCCTCTCATACACAGAAACTCACAATCAAAAATTGTTGGAAAACTTCAAAAAGAGGAAATAGATTAGAAAGGGAGATTATGAAGCTCTTGTTTCTGTCTAACTTCAGTTAATCTATTTGTTAGTTTTGAGATTCTCAAGTTTAAGCTGTTGAAGGTTGATTTTGCCGTGGACTGATGCCGTTGCTGTTGCTGTCTTGTTGAGCTTCATTTGACCCTTTTGTCTAGCCTTTATTTGGCGTTTTAGTCAATTCTCGCACAGTTAGGTATGTATTTCGACTCGTATGCCCAGATCTGATTTGTTATGAGATTATGACCATATGTATTAGTTTCTGATACTGCATTTTTGATTAAGAGAGCCACACGGTAGTGGTGATTTTACTGAAAAGTTGTCGTTAACTATCTTTATTTTTTATGCTGTTTGACTAACTTAGAACATGTCGTCAACTCTTTATCTGGTATTAGCTTTTATAATTCTAGCTAGTTCATATTCTTTTTTTTAAAAAACTTAAATTGTAAGATTTTCTTCTTTTTTTTTATGATTAAAATTGGCCACAAGGTACATTGCTCAGTGTTAATTTGTGACAAAACTATTTTCTGTCAAATTGCTAGTAAGTAATTCTGGTAAGAACCGAAATGAAGCAAAAAATAAAAACATAAAAAGAAGCATATTTTGCTCATTTACCATTTACCTCCCCAACTGTGTAGTATAAGTATATATTATTAAAAAAATAAAATCATGTATAGTGGAGTCTTATTCAATTCACACACACACACACACACACACACACACACACACACACACACATACACACACACACACACACATATATATATATATATAAGCCTCACAAACGTGTCTATACTACATGCTTCTGTTCTTTGTAAAACTTGTGTGAATAAAGTGCATTTTTTTTACAATTTGTTTCATTTAGTTGTTGAGCTCCCTTACTGGTTTAGCTAGCGAATTGTTTATTCATGTGATTATGTTGTTTTATTTCAAAGGTAGCTTAGAAAAATAATCCATGAACATTCGTAGCATGCTTTTGGGCGCGATTAATAATAAATCATCGTGACTATGAGTACTGTCTCCTTGGCATAGTCATGATACATAAACCCCAAACTCGAGTGCCCGTTTCACGTGACTCGGCCTCACAACTTCAAACAATAATAAAATTAAACATGTCATAAATCGCAAGTACGTTTCGCGTGACGCAATTCGCAATATGTACAAAACCAACGAGTGCGCGACATCGCGATTTATTCGAACAAATCTATAAATATTAAAAGCGGTAAACGATTAAATGCACTATAAGTTTTTTAAACATGTTAATAAATCATATAATTAAGCCAAGTTTAAGTCAATAAAGCGACCGTGCTAGAATCACTGGACTCGGGGAATGCCTTACACCTTCTCCCCGGTCAACAGAATTCCTTACCCGGACTTTGTTTTCGCAGACCAATAATAAAAGAGTCAAACCTTCATTTGACTAGGGATTCAAATAAAAGGTGACTTGGAACACCGGCAAAAAATCAATTCCAAGTGGCGACTCTGTAAATAAAATAATCCCTATTTCAAAAATTATCACTTTAATTGAAAAAATTCTTTAACCCACAATCCAAACACATTATCTTTGCGGGGGGGTAAAAAGGAGGTGTGACAGCTCTGGCGACTCTGTGGAACTTCAAGAATTCGAGCTTGTACATTGACTTTATTTGGCTTTATTAATTTTTGTATATATTGTGATTTATTTGGGACTAATGTGCTACTTGTCCACTTTTTACTGTCTTGATATTGTTGAACTGTATATATAAATTGTATCCCCTCTCGCATCCCACTGAGTCTTTTGATAATTAGTTATGTTGTGTTTGCCTACCAGCATCACAAAATTTCTGTCTTGAGATAAAGCCAGTTAACCTACCCGCTTCTGGTGAAGGATTTAGTCACACATGTTTGGGCGGGAGAGCCGTTAGCTAGCCAGTGCTGTTCTACTACTGGTAATGCTTGACGCTCCTCGGCTCGGGTTGTCCATCCGGGTAAGCCAGGTCTAGATACCATCTCCTTTAGGATTTACAAACTTAGAAGAACAAGCCACAAGCAATGAGTATCCCTTGTAGGCTACGCTTTATTTGCATCATGTGCATTTGACTTAGCAACGCTCGACTCATGGGCCGAGTTCTGTTTTAGGACAGGTACCTTGTTGAGACCATTATGTCATGTTATGTGCTACTTGTTGCATTATTTGGGAGGCTTGCATGTCGACCGACTTTAGCATAAATCAGTTGAACGAACAGAGAAAAAATGATGTGGTAGAGTGCATAAGGTTTTTAAAGATAAATTTTCAAAAAAAAAAAGAAAAAAAGAAGAAGAAAAAAACATAGTCGATTTTAACCAAACTACGCGGGTCTGATTCTCACCGGATGTGAGATACGTAGGCAAACCTCATCGGTTCCGGACCCCAATTTTTAAAAATCCAAAAAGATATTTTCTTTTAATTACTTCTTTAGAAGCTTCTTTTTTTGAGACCAAAAATCCAAAAATATTTTCTTCCTTTTTTTTAAAAAGTCTTTCTCCCAAAATCCAAAAAGAAATATTTTCTTTCTTTTGAAATTTAAAAAAAAAAAATCAAAAATCAAAAATATTTTTTCTAAAAAATTTAGAAGTTTTTCTTTCACCAATTCGGAAAAAAAAAAAACAATCAAAAAAAAAAATTAAAAATATTTTCTTTGCTAGGAAATTTTGTCGGATTAATTGTACATGAAAAAGAGTTAGTTTATCTATTTTATTTCTAATCCACCGAACTATACGGGTCTGATTCTCACCGGGGGAAAAAAAACCAAAAATATTTTTTTTCTTTTTAGAAGTCTTTCATTTGAAAAAAAAATCAAAATCCAAAAATATATTTTTTCCTTCTTTAGAAGTCTTTCTCTCAAAAAATCCAAAAACAAAAATAATCAAAATCCAAAAAAAATATATTTTTCTTTCTCCTTTAAGAATTCTTCTTTTCAAACATTCCAAAAGAAAAAAAGAGCTAGCTTATGTATTTTGTTCCCGATATTCCTGAACTACATAATGATCTGATTCATGCGGCGTCATGATACGTAGGCAATCCCCATCGGATTCGATCATAGCCATAAACAAATTGAGTAAAAAAAATCGAAAAAAATTGAGTGAAAAAGAAAGAAAGAGTGACAAAAAATAACAGAGAAAAACAAAGAGCGAAAAATAACAAAAAGAAAAAAAATCAAGATATGAAAAAAAATCAAAAAAAAAAGGAAAAAAAGAAGAAGAGAGAGAGCCTCCCGAGATGGATTACCCCTGTTGGTGAATCATACTCGATCTTGTTCCAAAAGCTAGTCAGGCTAGGTCTACTTTGGCTAGTAGCCCCGAACCGGCCAAACCCTGAGTCCCATTCGCACCAGGCTAATGCTAGATGTGAATACCACTCTGGAGCAGTCAGACATGATACATAAGACTGTTAGACTCTTAAGAGAGCAGTGGAAGACCTCATCAATGTCAAGGAAATAGTGCTTAGGGATGAAGAGGCCCCTAATATGATAAACAATTCTCTGCCTACTCACACCAATGGGCCAGTAATCGGAATGATCTGTGAAGATGAGGAATTTGATCTGGCACTGAAGGCCATTGCAGCCATTGCCGAGACAGAAGAGAAACCTAAAAACGGGCGCCAAACCTGAAAAATTCTCTGTTATATGGGAGTCTCGGTAGCCGGTCTTGCTATCTTTTCTGCGTCCGAATTATTTCAGAATCTAATCCGAATATTTTACTTCACTACTTTGCTTTCTGATGTAAACCCTTCTATCTTAAATTTTTTTTAAAAAAAAATCAAATAAAATTAATATTTCATTATCGGGGAATGTTTCTTTTCTTAATCTTGTCACTTTTCTTATTCTCTTTTTAGTTCTGTTAATGCAGATTTTAATGACATGACATGCTTGCGGATTTCATGCCCAGATCCTAAAATGATGTCAGACCCCGAAATAATAGATCAAGAAACAAAATATTTTGAAGACAAGGCTTGTAAGAAAAAATAAATAGAAAATTGGAACGAAGTTGAGATTCCCTCTCTTCGGATCATTGTTGAAGCCGGGATTGAGGATAAAGATTGGGTCAAGAACCGATTGAAATAATTGACACTGATGGATGAAAAATGATTGGCCGCAATTTGCCATGGGCAGTTGTGCCAACAAAGAATGGTCCGTATCTACAACAAGAAAGTGCGGCCCAATAAATTTAAAATAGGACAACTCATTCTGAGACGTATCCTCCCAAATTATGAAGAAGCTAAAGGAAAATTGGCTCCAAATTGGAAAGGTACATACATTGTAATGAGAGTACTGCAAAAGAGAGCGTTGTACCTGGGAAGCAACGAAGAAAGTGTCCCTGAAACGACCGTCAACGCGGATGCAGTCAAAAGGTATTATGTTTGACCCTCTATATAGCATTAATGTTCTCTGATTGGGATGATGAAGGTTTTCATTCTCGCTATCCAAACACCATCAACCCTTTACTAACCCTTTTGAGCCGGTTACCTTTCTTTGATTAACCTCTTTGGAACCTGAAGATGTTATTTTTTTTTTTTAAAAAAAAAGAAGAAAAACAAATAAAAAAAAAGAAAAAAAAGAAAAGAAAAAAAAAATCAAACAAGTTCATGTTAATCGAACTACGTTCGACTTGATTCCGAAAGGATACATAGGCAGTCTCTCTCTGGGGTTCAGTCACACCAAAATAAAAATCTACATTCTCCCAAAAGTTAAAATTGGGGCAGGTGTTATAATGGTTCGGCGATGGTTTCGCCTGAGAGGTTCCAAAGTTGTAATTCAATCCAAATTCTTTTTACCCAAATACTTTTCAAGTCCTTCCGATCAATCAACGAGAATGTTCAAGAATTGGAGGATACAATCACTTGGATCTGATGCCACCAAAATGAGAGAAATAAAATGAGAGAGTCTTTTTGGTGAAACCCTCACGGGCACCATAGGGCGATGACGAGCAAAGAAAATAAAAAGAGAGAGTCTTGTTAGTGAAAACCCGCAAAAGGCACTATAAGGCAATAGTGAGATGAGAATTGAGAGAGTTTAGCTGGTGAAAACCCGCAAAGGGCACTACTGATCGAAAAGAGGATCTTCATAGCCATTGGTATTGATAATCCTGGGCAAGGTTTCTAGGTTTCGAGGCAAAAGTTGTGATGAATTTCTAAGAGTCAGACGGTTTACACAGATCAGACATCAAGTCCAAAAGGCATGTTATGTTCATTGAAGTCCGCATATACTCCAGATAAGTTTTCTTTCCTTCCCCGAAAGGGATACCTCTTGTCTAAATTCATTGTCCATTCCATTGTTTATTTTTCTTCGAATCCATTTTGGTCTAACTCTGTTCCAAAACTAAGGCAAAGAAGGGATAGAAAGATTGATTTACAAGGCTTTCGTTTGATACAAGCTAATATGCAAAAAAGGCACCCAGACTCGGCAGCGACATCAAGTTGACCCCGACTGGCCATGGCGGCTGATGCTTAGAAATCAAAAACTCTTGTAGAGGAAATCAAAAACTCTTGTAAAGAGGAAATCAAATTGAAAGTGCCTACAAGGCAAAATGAAGTTGAATAGGTTAAGTCCCAAGTGGCTAACCGTTTTGGCAAAGTTTGAAAAGCTAAAGGTTCCTCAATTCTCTGAAATTGAAAGTTTCGGAGGAAAGAAGTCGAAAGTGAAATTCCACATAGGCAAAACAAAGTTGAAAAGGTTAAGTTCCACGCGACCAACCGTCATGTAAAAGTTTAAAAAGTCAAAGGCTCTCTGGGGCCATACATGCTAGTGGTATTCAGGAAACATCTAGTGGCAGGTTGAAATCATCATCAAAAGAAGATGGGTACAAAGCCAAGCTTCCAAAGACATCAGGGCCACAAATTGACCACTATTTTCAAAACTCACAATTTTTTTTTGTTTGCAGCATGAACAAAACAGTGAAGAATGGTGATTTCTAAAGCACGAATGTCACCAAAGGTAAGTTTCCTCAAAATCTCCACTTTCCTTTATTTTTAGCATGCTTAACTATTGTTCATACCTGTTGTTTTTCGTAGCTTTTAACCCAGGTAGAACCATTTCGCCTAGGGGGATTCAGTTCATAGTTACGGGTAGAAGTACTCTTCGCTCAGGATGTTTTACGTAGCTTAACTCAGGTAGAACCATTTCGCCTAGGGGGATCCAGCTCATAGTTCCGGGTAGAAGTACTCTTCGCTCAGGTTACTTTTCGTAGCTTAACCCAGGTAGAACCTTTTCGCCTAGGGAGATCCAGTTCATAGTTCCGGGTAGAAGTACTTTTCGCTTAGGATGTTTTACGTAGTTTAACCCAGGTAGAACCTTTTTCGCCTAGGGGGAACCAGCATATAGTTACGGGTAGAAGTACTCTTCGCTCCTTTTGTTTTTCGTAGCTTTTAACCCAGGTAGAACTATTTCGCCTATGGGGATTCAGCTCATAGTTCCGGGTAGAAGTACTCTTCACTCAGGTTCCTACCGAAAGGTTCTTCTTTTATAGGGTTCGAGGTTGAGACCATTCTGATTAAAACCGAAAAGACACAATCTGAATGGTCGCATCCAACATGAATACAAACACCCTTTCTGCTCTAAAATGCCAATCTTGTTATTATAGACACGCTACAGTAGTCTATGAACAATCAAGTTTGCAAGATTTAATTTGCTGTTGATAAGTGGTTCTAAATAATTTAAGTAGTACTTTTTAGGACAGCATAAACTAATTAAACCGGTGCATCTAGTATTCCAGTTACACCTATTTCCTCGAAATAATAGATTTTCAGGCCTTTCAACCAATTAATATATATAACACAAGAGGGTAAATATATTTGAAATGTGAGAATTTGTAATATATACAATATCCAAGTATATTACTGGATTTTTTCATCTTATTTCTACTTTTCATCTAAACATCCACGTAGAACGATGATGGTAGTGCACGGTTAACTTATAAGTAATTTGACTATTTTATTAGATACCTATATCCATTTATCAGTACATCTACCTTATAAATCTACAATGAGAAGAAATTAAGTAGCTAACGTTTAGATATAGATTTGATTGAAACTTGAAAAAAGAGTTTTTTTTTTGAAAATTAAAGTTGTCTTTGGACATGCATTTTATTTGAAGAAAAATTGAAGTTTTATGAGTGGAAGAAAAAATTTCACCCAAAAACTACCCTAAACAAGTTTTTGGGAACTTAAAATATTTTAATTTTTTCCCCCAAAACATGATTATATTTCATAAACAAACAATGTTTTAAATATTTTTTTAAAAAATAAAGCCAAAAAGGGAACGTAGTAATTTTTTTGTCTCAACTGGAGTTCGAACACTGATTTTCTACAGTCTTCCTTCCAATTTTATTTAGCTAAATTAATATTTTTCCATGCAATGTTCTTTATTATGACAAGAAACCCAAGAAAGAAAATGAACCCCGAAACAAAAGAATTTCTTACACTATACAGAAAATAAAAAACTAGGAATTGCCTCATAAAATAGTATGTTGGCCAATTGAAAGAGACAGGAGAAGAATAAGATAGTCCAAAAAGTAGAGCTAAGAGAAGGAAAGGTGTCCAAGGTAGTTAATAACGAGCATATGCATATTCATAATTTAAATTCTATCAATTTAATTTTTATATTTTTTAGCATTGAACTTATTATTCATGATTTAAATTTTATGAATTTAACTTATTAAGGTTCCTTATTACATTTTTAAAATTACAAATTCCTATCTACTATTCGTTACTATAATATTAGTTGATTTTTCACAAATAAATTCATGATCAGCATAAAACATAGTGATTTAGATAAACTTGATCGAAAATAATTAGTTCAAATAAATCGGGTGTCACGAGACTAGATCCGCCTCTGCTACTGTGCCATTAGGATGCAAAAATGACTGTTGGATTTATGATCTAAGCTCCCTTTCCCCCCTACAAATCTGGCTATGTGAAATCACGAGGATAAACCCCATTTTCTCTCTCAACTACAGTTTTGTAGGTGCAGCCCACTGTACACTAAAAAACTTCCAAAAATGAATTTAGGACATACTTAGTTGTTATTTGAATTTTTAGTTAAATTGTCCCTTATGTTTGATAATAGGTTTAAATTTGTCATTTATATATGGTCCCTTGAGTTTGTAAAAGTTGAGCACTCCAGTGGATTTCCCAAAAGTAACAATAATTCAATTATCATCACGTAACTTTCTCATTCTTCAATTATTGTTCGTGAGATAAAATAAAACCAATTGAGTAGAGTAGATACTCATATATTCAATTACTATTATTTCATATTTGAAACATGTTAGCTATAACGTTCGATTAGATAGATATCCTTGTCTTAAAAAATAAGGTCAGCTTATGATTCTCAACTTTTACAAATTCAAGATAATATATAAAGGATAAATTTAAATATATTCTCAAAAGCAAGAGACAATTTTGACTAACAATTCGTTCTTATTCTATCGAACATGAATAAAGAATTCTGACTTCATCGACTTGATTACTGCACTCCAGAAAAGAAAAAGATAAAAAGTAGTACTAATATTTTAGTTATCAAAATATCTGAGAGATCGAGAAACCATAAAGCAAGAGAGCAATTAAGTTGACATATTTGAATAGAATCTAGATCTCCAAATTAGATTAAGCTAGTCCGCAATTTTCTTTTGATACTTTTTTCATATAAAATTGGCTTCCCAAGGTAGAACTCAATAACTAAGTTTTTGGATAATATTTAGGGCCTTTTTTTCATTCAGTGGAAGCTATTGACTTCTCGTGAATTAGTTACCATATTGTATTGTTGGGGCAAAGGGTAGATTTACAACAATTGTTGTCTCTTCATCTTCTCGAAGGCCATAGACAAACACCTTCACTGTCTCTCACTGCTTTAGCTGCTCTACTCTAAAACGCTACTTTTTCTATTCAATATAATATGGAACATGCAAAATAATCGCAAAAAATTACCTTTACGTAATTTGCAGTTTTTAGATGTAAAATAATAGCAACTCTAAGGGTCGTTTGGTAGGAGATATAAGAATAATACTTAATAAGGTATATTGGTAATGCTGCTATTAGTAATGTTGATATTAATTATACTGACATTATTTCTTATCCACTGTTTGGTTTGATATATTAAAGCATTGCATAATTTCTAAAAAAAAATAGGTTGCTTACAAAAATACCCTCCACATTCTTTAACTTTGTACACTATTTTTATTGCAATAGTTTTATTACCTCCCACATTCTTTACTCTCTCTAAAGCCTTTACAGAAGAGCATTTAAAAAAGAAACTGATTGAAATATTAAAGTTAAAAGAGAAGAAAAATTTAATTGCTTTGACATATAATACAAAATATCAATTATTAAAAAATGGGTAGATTCTTAACAAATAAAGAAAAATCAGTTTATACTTTGAACGAATTTAAAATCAAATTTGGTATTATATATGAAATTAATTTGATTATAGTAGAATGATAAAAGGGAAAAAATAATTAAAATATCACAATATAAAAATATACAAGATATGGAGAAAATATTTTGAATAAGTTTTGAGGGATTTGAGGGGCAATTATGTCTTTAACCATGTTTATGCAAGTATTAAAAATTCTTGCATTGCTAATACCATGATTTGCTACGTATTAGTTATACATAGAATAATACCAAATAAGATATATAACTAATACAAGTATTAGTTAAAAAAATATACCAAACAAGGGATTAGTAATGCACAAAGTTAATGCTTGCATTGTTTTTTCCTAATACCTCCTACCAAACGACCCGTAAGTATTCTAAGTAACTCAAAGTAGGGGATTTGCAATCGTACCCTATATTTGTGCTACCTTTTAACTTGTACCCTATTTTTTAAAATTATTAATTTGGTAGCCATCTCACAAAAAATCCATAATAATATGACAATTACACCCTTGACAAAAGATATAAAACGATCTCCTCTTCTCCTCTTAGCAACTTTATAAAAAAAATCAGAAACTTGTCCAGATTCATCTTCAGAATCACACTTGTATGAAATTGTTTTACTTTGAAGATAAAACTTCATGCTAATGTAGCATGAAGTTGTTTCACATTGAAGCTAAAACTTAATGCTAATGCATGCTGAAGTTATTTATCCTGCAGTCTACAGTTTTGCCATGAATTTTATCCGAAACTTCAGTCTAAGCTTGCTGAAGTTATTTAGTTCATTTGTTAAAACTTTAGTCTAAGCTTTCTGAAGTTATTTAGTTCATTTGCTAAAACTTCAGACTAAACATGCTGAAGTTATTTAGTTCATTTACTAAAACTTCAGACTAAAGATGCTTAAGTTATTTAGTTCATTTGCTAAAACTTCAGACTAAACATGCTTAAGTTATTTAGTTCATTTGCTAAAACTTTAGACTAAACATGCTTAAGTTATTTAGTTCATTTGCGAAAATTTCAGACTAAACATGCTTAAGTTTTTTTGTTCATTTGCTAAAACTTCAGACTAAACATGCTTAAATTTTTTAGTTCATTTGCTAAAACTTCAGACTAAACATACTTAAGTTTTTTTAGTTCATTTGCTAAAACTTCAGACTAAACATGCTTAAGTTTTTGTCTTGTAGTATGTAATTTTCTAATGAGTTTTTGCTAATGTATGCTGAAGTTATTTAGTTCATTTGCTAAAATTTCACACAAAACATGCTGAAGTTATTTAGTTAATTTGCTAAAACTTTAGACTTAACATGCTGAAATTTTTTAGTTCATTTGCTAAAACTTCATACTAAACATGCTTACGTTTTTGTCTTGCAGTATGTAATTTTCTAAAGAGTTTTTGCTAATGCATGCTGAAGTTATTTAGTTGATTTGCTAAAACTTCATACCAAAGCAGTCTATAGTTTTGTCCTGAGTTTTATCCGAATTTCCGTCTAAACAAGCTGAAATTTTTTAGTTTATTTGCTAAAACTTCAGCCTAAACATGCTTAAATTTTTGTCCTTCAGTTTGTCAATAGTCTTTTATTAAAGAATAGCAAAATCGTCTTTTTAAAACGCTTTTAACAAAAAAATGAGTACGGATACAAACGAAAAAACAAAATGGGTATAAGTTAAAAAGGGACAACCAAATAGGACGCCCCATGCAATTTTTACTTCAAAGTACTCCCTATGTTCACTTTTAGAGTCCGTTTGGCCTTGAAAAGTTTCACTTTTTTCGATTTTTTTTTTTTTTCGAAATCGGTGTTTGACCATAAAATTTTAATTTTCACTTGAAAAAAAATCATTTTTTTTCGGAGTTTTACAATTCTTATGTCCAAACGCCACTTACTTGCACACAATGGACTTTGCACGACTCTTAAGAAATAATAAATGAATTGCATATTTTATCATAGTACCTATAATAATAATAATATTATTTTAAAAAGTTTTCAGAAATAATTTGTGAATGAGTAATTAAAAATATATGACCATTTCTTGGTTTGCTAAAATTGATAAATTAAAATTTCAATATATTGTTTTAGTACACTGAAGAAGTAAAAGTAACGGAGAGATAAATTCTTTGGTGACAACTGACAACAAAAACAAAACATGTAATCCACTCATAACTGTTTCCTCGAGATAACAAACTTTCAGGCCTTTCAACCAATTAACTCAATCCTAGATAATATAGCTTGAATTCTTGATCAGCGTACAAAATCTTAAGTGTAATACTGATTTTTCGTCTCTACTTTTCAGGTAAATGTAAATATGCACGTTGTATGTAGTGTACTTTGACTTTCTTTTAAAATTTATATTGTTAAATAATAATAATAATAATAATAATAATAATAATAATAATAATACGTACTCCTATGAAACTATCCACTACGTTTTAAACCGTGTACTGTTGGCCCTTGAAAAATCTCTATGAAACAATATGAGTAATGAGAATTCATATAACCTACTTCAACCTAGTTGGATTGAGGCATCTAGTCGATTGTTGTTGTATTTAAATTCCCTCTACTTAAAGGGGTTGTAATTAAAAATAAAAAATAAAAAAATGTTGGCCTCAGATCTTGGTACAAGAGTCTAAAGAAACCATTTCCCCCAAATGCTAGATTGACAGCTCGAGCACCAAAATTCATGCACATATAGTCATGTCTGAAACTGTGGACCACCTCTGATTAACACTTACCAGGGGGCAAAAATATCAATCAGGGGTTTGTTGGGGGCTGGAGGAGAGTTGGTAACAACTAACAAGCCATGAAATGTTCCACAGCTTCCACAGCACAGAAATGTGAAGAATTAAAAGCATTTAAACAAGCATCACTTTCACATTCATACACAGCAAAAAAGCTTCAAACATAGCCAGAAACTTATCATTTTTGAAATATAATGATAGGATAAGAGTGGGACATGAGACAACATGAAAGATAAAAGATGAACCCAAATATTGCTACATTTTTTACAAAAATTTACATAGTTGGTATGCAATTAGGCAGGCCACCCAATGGCAGCATCAAAAGATAAGAACAAGAAAACAGCAAAAGGGGTTAAAAACACAGAACATCACCTGCACAGAAATGTAGGTTAAGGCTGCGTACTATAATACCTTGTCGTCCGGCCCTTCTCCGAACCCCGCGCACAGCGGGAGCTTAGTGCACCATACCGCCATTTTTGCCCCAATGGAAACATTATCCATCAAGCAAAGCTCTCTTGATTCTTGGTAGATAGCCGCTTGAGAAACTCATAGGTAGTGATCATAGTTGTTGCAGACATAGACATTGATGCCCACCTTGGTCCTAATCCTCTGTAACATGCTGCAAATCCACCTTCCTTAACCAAATTCCTCACAGTCTGTAAAATTGTTGGTGATTTCTGACCATTCCCTTCTCCATCTAGGACTTGTAATCTTGTCTTAACAGTGTCAAGTGGCATTGTAACTAATGCAGACACCCCACTAGCCATTGCAGCACTTAGCCCTTGAACAGCCACCACTGCTTTCCCATCTGGCCTATAACCATTCTCATCTTTCTTGCAACAATAGCACCCAATACAACCCCAAATCACTCTGTGTGCAACAGAGTAAGATCCCCACCAAACTGCATTTGAAGGTGCATAAGTCAGTATTGAAATACCAAATCCCCTATACAATCCTCTCAATCCATCACTATAAATTATCTTCCTAAACGCGTCGATTCCACCATTGTAATTCTTCAATCTAACAGCACTACAACAAGAAGTATTCCCATTTCCTTGTACCATTAATCTCTGACTCACAACATCAATTGGCGTCCAAACCAATTGAGCAGCCATAGCAGCACTTAGCCCTGCAGAGGCATTAGCAATAGTGGAGGCCGACGCCTCGGAAAATCCCAGCTGAACAGTGGCAGTTCCTACATTACTTTTGGTCATTTCAAGTGCCCCCATGTACAGGGCACGTGCAGGGATTGTCCCAGTAAGGGAAGTACCAAATCCTCTGTAAAAACCCCTGAATCCTTCATTCCTCAAAATGGAAACTGCCATTTTTAGACAAGGAATTTGGGTAGTTATCACCTGCTGCCGTGTCTTTAACACCACAATCGGGTAAAGTGCTGCAGAGACACCCGAAAATAGCGCTGCTCCGAGGAAGAAAAACTTAGATTTGTCGAGCATTTCCCAATTTATGTCGGCAGGAAGATGAATTTCCGTCGTTGAATCATCCTCCGCCGCACTCAAACTCATTTTCGCCACTTTTACAATACTTCACCAAATTCCTCCAAATTGTTATCCACTAACCAACAAGAAAACGGATGCGCTAAGATGTAATAATTTTCGCTCAGCTCAATCCCTTACTTAGCTGGAGCTTACAACAAATATATTATCTAAAAGAGCACCGAACATATACAAGAAACAAAAGGACAAAGGGAAACCTCAAAAAACAAAGAACTATGTAGAAGTTACTAATACACAAAACTAAAACCAACCCAGATACTTATTTCATGAGTTCTCAAATGGGTCGAGCTCAAATCAGTGAAAAACTATACGTATGAAAAGTTACTATTAGTTATATACATACACTACCAATATACCCTATATTTATGCAAGCAGATTTGAGAGGGAAAGTGAATCACCATATAAAAGATCCAACATTTCCTCACCAGAATTCAAGATCATTGATTATTTTGAGGAAGCTTTTGATGTTTGAGCAAATTGAGAGAGAGGGGGAGAAAGAGACAGGGGTGGCGGAAGAATGAGGAGAAGGAAAAAGGAGAGGGTTATGAAGGCGAGGGTTTTTCGGATCAAGGGAAATGGACAGGTGTCAGTTGATAGTTCGAGAACATTTCCGTTTTGATCCACTGTGTGTGTGTGTGTATATGGGCATCCATTTGTATATAAACTGTGGGTAATACTAATAGGTGGCTAAGACCAGTGGGCTCACCACTTATTTTATGGGCATGGCACCCATTTGCTTTTCTGTTTGTTTTGTTTGGTTCCTTGAACCGTTTTGATTTTGAGACTCCATTTTTTATGAGTAATCATTTTGAAAAATAACTTTTTTTATGTTTTTGAATTTTTTAAAAAAGTTTAAAATTTATCTTCAAATGAAAATTAAAAATTTTATAGACAAATACTGATTTTGAAAAAAAATAAAAAATATTTCATGGCCAAACAAGCTCTTATTCTTTTTAATTTAAAGAATTATTATTATTTGCATGTATTTTTATTCTTCATAATAGTACTATTTTCTCTTCCAACGAATCTAGTATAATTATCAAAAAGTTCCCCGCTAATTTAGTATTTTGTGCAAATTTTGTTATAGATTCTATTGGCACACAGTGTCGCAAAATGAAGCACGATTCACAAAAAAAAAAAAAAAATATATTATGACAAGAGATAGATTTTATTATCCATTACAAATTTTATTTTTAATTATATGATCATTGTTCACAAGAAATCAATTAAATATAATGTAAAAAGCGATAGATAAAATACAATAAATTTTTTTGTAAGATTATTTTCTTTTATTCAATTTATAATTGATTAATAGAAGATGATTTGTACAGTTTTGAGGCTGCATTTGGATTCGAACGTCGTTCTTAACTCACTAGTTGAAGGAGTATATAAGAAACTTTTTAGTTGCCCTTGAACTTCTCGTGAGGACAGTCCTTTGTTTTAGATCTGGCTTTGATTCCCTTTACTTTATCTTGGGACTATCAAGATGCCTTAACTAAATGGTAGTAAGTACTACTAGTGTTAGTATACCAATAATTTTGACAGTTTGTAGACTAGATCTAGTACTGTTAATTAATTAAGATGCTTAATTATTCCATAAAATTCAGAAAGATGTCTTTTACTGACGGATTAATTTGTCAAAGAGACAGGGCTCTGTTTGGATATCAAGTTTAGAAGATGTTTAACCAAAAATAGATTTCTCGGTCAAAATCAATATTTAGAAAAAATCGGGTTACTGATAACCAACATTTACTTCACTTTCTCAATGATTTTGGAAGAATGGATCAAAATGATTGATAGAGAAAATAAAAAATGAACTAATAATCACTCCCAAGAATTAAGGCTTAAAGCTTGGAGAATAAAGCAAAGAATAACAGTATGGATTTCAATAGTAATAGTTACTTACCTTTACAAATGAAATGTCAACCCTTATATAGGTGCATACAATTATAACGACCCCCTTACTTAATTTGGGCTCATTAATGGTATTAATTGTATTGATTGCCCGTTACCATGTTTAACCGTAACGAAAACATTTATGACTGAAGATTTCTTGTAATTGTACCGATTTCCCTTCTATATTTACATCAGGTTCGTGTATCTTCCCTTCTTTGCAGCCTTGATTCATTCCGCTCTTGTTTCTTCCTTTACCCCGTGGGTGTTTCTCCCGTGCATTTTTCTGCACTCTTTAATTCGTCTAATTAAGAATGCCATTTGTCCTTACATCGATGTTCCACGTATCATGCCCCGTCAGTTTGTTGAAAGCCCACGTGTCATGTCTTTTTTCCACCAATACAGATAGTCTCCCCCACTTTCTGAATATTCTCAACTGAATATTCAGGAAGTGGTAAGTTTTATGGCAGGAATTCTTTGCCACCGTTTTCTCGAGTATCATTATGCCTCCTTGAGAATCGATGCGACGTATGTCACATTCATTTAATGCACATACCAAGTGGCTTTTTATGACTGGATCTCCAGTTTCTCAGCGCTTTTAGGGTTTTTTTTGCGGCTACGTTAGTCATGAAGTAACGGTTCCATTATGACGCTTCATAATGACTATTTTTAACGATGGTTGTATCTCTTTATAAATACTTCATACTTTTTGATTTCTTGAGACCTTCTTCCTTTTGTATCCATTATCTTAGTCCTTCTTCATATCTCTGTACCTTTCCTCTGTATTTCTTTTGTTAAACATGTCTTCATCAATACCACACCCTCGCAAAGTTGTGATCGTAGATGAACTCGCTCCTTCTACTGCCCCTACTAGAAGTAGGAGAGGTGGTAGACTTCGTAGCCTTGGTTCGTTATCTACTCGTGGTTCCTCTTCTCAAAGTAGTTCTGCTAGACCATCTTCTTCTAAACCTAGGGCTCCTCTGACCCCTAAATCCTCTTCTAGAAATAGGGACCTGAATGAACATGTGCGAGAGCCTACGGTTGCTGAGATTGTTCCTCAAGAATTATTTTTGGGTCAGATTGTGAGACCTTGAGGAATCAAGTCTCCTCTATAGCTTCCCTTAACCCTGCTGAACTTTATCCAAGTTTAATCACTCCTAGCCTACTTTTCTTAGTTCAACGAGAATGTTATTGGAAACTAGATTTTCCAGTTTTAATCCCTGATGCTAATCAAAGAATCACCTCTTACCATGTCGGGTTTTCTTTTATTTATACCTACCCTTTCACTATAGGGTTTAAGCCTCTCATTGATCCAGTGATCATAGAGTTTTATCGCTATTTTAATGTGTGTCTTGGTCAGATTGGTCCCATCGTGTGGAGGGCGGTAGCATGCGTTCGTTATTTATCGGATTTGGTCACTGTTCCTTTTACCTTTCGTCACTTACTTCATCTTTATTCCCCCAAGTTGTTTCATGGAGGAGTCTTTTCCCTCGTGGCTAGAAGTAAAAGAGTATTAGTTAGCCCTGAAGATGACCGGAACCGTGGCTGGTACGCCCGTTTTGTTGCTGCCCCCACGAGTGGGTTAGTGGGTGATGAAAACATGATTTTTCCAGAAAAAATAAAACTTTGCACGTAAGTTTTTTTTTATATCTTAAATTCCTTTATGTAACCATATATCCATTTTTCCAGCAACTATGGAAGTCTTTGAAGAAATTCCGAACTTCCGTACTTGGGTAGAAAAGATATTGACTGCTGCTCCTATGGATAAAAGATTGTGAAAATTGCTTTCTCAAAAATTCGGTTTGAAAGTGAAGACGCACGGTACTCTTCACCCTCTTAGTTTTTCTTCTTCTTTTGCTTGTTCATATGTAATTTTTTTTTCATCATCCTCTTTTTTTATTAGGGTTTGCTATTCGTGGCATTAGTTTCGCATCTGTTTTATCAACCATGCTTTCTATAAGCCTTGCTCAGGAACGAATTTTGAGTGCTTCTTCCTCCAAGAGGAAAACTGGTGAAGCTCGTGGGTCTGATAATGAAGATGAGGTAGAAGAAGGTTCTTTGGTGAAAAAGCCGCGTGTCAGGAGACGCGTGATTTCTGACGATGAAACCCCTACTTCTTATGATCCTCTGTCGAGTTCAATTCCTTTCAGACTCATTGACGAGCCAGATAATACTCCTTTAGAAATTTCTGATGAAGACGCAGCTAATCCCCATCTAGTCCCGTTGATAGGTTGTTTGCCCATGGCCTTGAGGGTAAAGAAGGCTTCAGGCCTGTTTCTGAAGAATTGCCTCTTGATTCCTCTCCAGTTTCATCTACTGTTAGCCCCCTATGTCTTTACCTAATGTTACTCCGGTTGTTGCTCCCATTGCTGCTTCTCATGTAGAAGTTGAGCCTTCTAGCAACATGAGGGAAATGAGAAGAGTTGTAATTGAGGTTCCTAGGGGTGAAAATTTATTGAGGAAGTCTGGTCAAGCTGATGTGTGGCTGAAGCCATTGTTAGGACCCGTGGAGAAGAAGAAGTTGGAAAGCCATAGTTCAATGACTTTAATGAAGGGCATTTTTCGTTCTTCTCTGAAGGTATAAGCTTGCTTACATTTCCTTCCTTCCTTTTTCTCACTCATAACTCTTTTTTCCCTACCTTTTTGTAGATTAGTGTGATTGGTTCGGAGCTTATGAAAAGAGTCTCTCAGACTGATCAATAGATAATTAAATTGCGTACCGAGGCTGACAACTGGAAAGAACAATTCGAAGGTCTTCAATTGGAAAAAGGACGTTTTTGCAGAAGAGAAAAGTGCTTTGGAATGATAAATGAGAATGACTTCCGCTGAGTTAGCGGTTGAAAAAGCTTCTTCCAGTCAAGTTGAGAAGGATAAGGATAGACTGGAATCCTCTTTTGCTGAACAACTTTCCAAGGCTACTGAAGAGATAAGGGATTTGAAAGAACTCCTTAATCAAAAAGAGGTTTACGCAAGTGAATTGATTCAAACACTTACCCAAGCTCAGGAAGATCTCCGCACCTCTACAAATAAAATTCAGTTCTTGGAAAGTTCTCTTGCTCCTTTGAAGACAGCTTATGAAGCATCGGAAGTAGAAGAATAAGAGCTGAGAGCCGAAATTGATCAGTGGGAGAGAGACTATGAGGCCCTCGAGGATAAGTTATCGTTAGATGTTAGCTGGACTTTTCTGAACACTCGCTTCGAGACTTTAAGTGAAGCCAGCCAGGAAGGTTTTGACCTTAATGCTGAGATTGCTGGGGCTAGAGAAGAAATTGATCAAACTTAGCAACGTCAAAGCTTTTTCACACCTGAAGAAGAAGGTTCTAAGGGTGCCGGAGATGGACTTGTTCCTCGCAGAGCTGGTGTTCAGGTCTCTTCTCCCCAAGTTGATCCCTCTTCTCATGTTGATGATGCTCCTTAACTTTTCTCCTTTTCCATACTCTTTTGTTGGCTCTTACTTGGAACTCCCTTATGTTGCCTTTTTTTTTTTTATTCTAACAACTTTTTGGAAGGTTTTTTTTTGCCTGCCCCTGGCGTTTTGGGGTTAGATGACAAGAATATCACCCTTGTTCTTTAGGGTTACTATATATAAATGTCTTTATTGCAGATTATGCTTTTTCCCTTTAAATATTTGAGCTTTCACTTGCACTTAAAAATGCTTTAATAATCCGTGACTTCAATACACATGAGTTTTTATAAAAGAGGGCCCTTTTATATTAATGACACTGATGAAGATGACGTCTCAATGTATGAAACATAAAGTAGACATGAAAATAATTTGAGGAAGTTTTATGCTTTGAACTTTCAAATAAATTCTGTATATCATTTTCATAACTGTTCATACAACATATTCATAATTGCTTTCATTGTAGCAGATTTACAAATTCGGGTCTACTTTCCCGCGACTAAATTTATGACCTTAACCTAGAAGCTCGTAGGAATATCTTGCATCCTTTTTGCGAGTTTGAACTACTTTGAAAACTTTTCAAGGGTATGTTCAAGGTTTTGATCTAGGCTGAACTATGCCCTTCGTATATATTTTCCTTCCTTGTGTATTCTTCTATATGCATAGTCCCCCTAGTATTGGAGCATTGAAGTATGAAATATCGAACACTGGATCAACTCCTTTGTTTTGGTCCTTTCCATGTAATAGAAAAATACAAACGTGACTCAGAGATAATTTTTTAAATGATGACTGCATAACCTTTTTTCCATCAGAAAAGTTATAACCTAGACCGGGAATAATTCAGTTTTTCGCGTGTCTTTCGGGTTTAAAATCATCATTTGGTACATGCCACCTTTTTTCTTATCATCTAAAATGGTTAGTAAAATTTAAAAGAACAAAATAAAATTGAACTTGCGTGATACCTAATCGTGGGTATTTTCCCCGTCTAGAAGTAATACTTATTCAAATGGACCGCATTCCAGTTCGTCGGTAGCGTCTTGCCATCCATGGTTTCCAACTCGTATGCTCCTTTTTCAGCGACGCCTCTAACCCTATATGGGCCTTCCTAAGTTGGACTCAATTTCACCTGCATTTGCCGCTCTTGTTGACCGGAACACCTTCTTGAGGACGAAGTCCCCAATCTTAAAATACCTCAAATTGGCTTTCCTGTTATATTATCGTTCAATCATCTGCTTTTGAGCCGCCATTCGAATTAATGATGCTTCCCTCCTTTTTTCTAACAAATCCAAATTTGTCTGCAACTCTTCCTCATTTGCCGCTTCAGTGGCATGCGTATATATTGTACTTGGTTCACCTATCTCCACCGGAATCAAAGCTTCTGCTCCGTATATAAGTGAAAATGGTGTCTCACCTATACTAGTTTTTATTGTTGCTCGGTAAGCCCATAGCACCCCTGGTAATACTTCTGGCCATTTGCCTTTTGACTCTTCCAATCTCTTTTTTAAGTTATTGTTATAACTTTATTCGTCGATTCATCTTTCCCGTTGGTCGCATGGTGATAAGGTGCAGAAGTAATTCGTTTAATCTGCCAACTTTGGAAGAGTTCTGTGACTTTCGCGCCTATGAATTGTGGGCCATTGTCACATACAATCTCTTTTGGAACTCCAAACCAGCATATAATATTTCGCCAAATTAAATCCATAACTTCTTTTTATCGCACCTGTTTAAAATCACCTGTTTCTACCCATTTTGAGAAATAATATGTTAAAACTAACAGAAATAGTATCTTTCCTTTAGCTTCAGGCAACAGCCTTACGATGTCCATGCCCCACTTCATGAAGGGCCAAAACGAAATAATTGAATGCAGCAACTTCGCCGGTCGATGTATATTAGTGGCATATCGTTGACACTTATCGCACCTGACTGCAAAATTCTCTGTGTTTTCTTCCATTTTTTGCCAATAATATCCCGCCCTTATTAATGTTTTCACCAACTATCTTCCCCCAGAGTGATTGCCACAATGCCCCTCATGTACTTCTTTCATTACGTACTCTGTTTTTGATGGTCCAAGGCACCGTGCTAAAGGTCCACCAAATATTTTACGATACAAATTTCCATGAATTAAGCAGTACCATGCAGCTTTCAGCCGTAATAATTGGAATTTCTTCTTATCTCCAGGCAAGATACCATACTGCAAAAAGTTCATAAAGTCGTTTCTCCAATCCCAAGTTAAATTATTAAAATTTACCTCACTCTTGGTTTGATCGAGCGCTGAATGAAACAAATGTATCATAATAGCATTTTCTGCATTTGTTACATCCATGACAGACATGAGATTTGCCAACGCGCCTGCTTCTGCATTTTCCTTCCTGGGTATTTGCACGGGTTTCCACGTCTGAAATTGTCTAAGTAATTCTCGTATCTTTTCCAGGTATTGCTGCATTCACGTCTCTTTTGCCACGTAAGTCCCCTGCATTTAGTTAACCACCAACTGCGAGTCACTTTTGATCATAATTTGCTCGATACCAAGTTCTCTTGCCAATTCTAAACCTGCAATCACAGCTCTGTAGTCTGCCTCGTTGTTAGTGATTGGATAACATTTTATTGCTTGTCCTATGACTTCACCTAAAGTTGGAATTAGAACAATTCCTAAACCTGCTCCTTTAACATTTGAGGAACTGTCGGTGAGCAGGGTCCAAGTTTCCGAATTAGCTCCGATAAACACCTGTAGCTCCTTCTTTGCTTCAGGAACTAAATTCGTGCTAAATTTTGCTACAAAATCTGCTAAAACCTGCGATTTTATTGCAGTTCTAGGTTGATATATGATATCATACTCACTGAGTTCTATTTCCCATTTAGCTAATCTACCTGATAATTCCTGTTTATGCAGTATATTCCTCAGGGGAAAGCAGTTATAACAGAAATAGGATGACATTGAAAATAAGGTCGTAACTTCCTAGATTCCATAATTAATGTTAAAGAAAGCTTTTCCAAATGTGGATATCTTGTCTCTACATCTAGTAAAGATTTACTAACATAATAAATTAGGGATTGTTTACCTTTATCTTCTCGTGCCAACACCGCACTTACCACTACTTCTGACACAACGAGTTAAATGGGCGATCTTTCATCGTCTTTTGGTTTGGCCAACAAAGGCGGATTCGATAGATATGACTTTAGGTACTTGAGAGCTTATTGTTACTCATCAGTCCATTCAAACCGATTCTGCTTTTTCAACACTGAAAAGAATTTAAAACTTTTTTCCAACGACTTTGATATAAACCTTCCCAAACCTGCTATCATGCCTGTTAATCTCTGCACTTCTTTCTTGCTCGTGAGTATATCCGGTATTTCCTAAATAGCTTTGATCTATGCAGGATTTATTTCAATACCCCTGCTAGAAATAAGAAAACCTAAAAACTTACCTGAAGCCACGCCAAAAATACATTTTTCCGGATTTAGCTTCATATTATACTTGCGTAGAATTTCAAAGGTGCCTGACAAGTGTAGAAAATAATCTCCTGCATGTGTTTTCTTGACTAACATATCTTCTATGTATACTTCCATGGTTTTTCCCATATGTTCTTGTAACATTTTCGTCACCGATCTTTGATATGTGGCTCCAACATATTTCAAGCCAAATAGCATGACTTTATAACAATAAGTACCCCTGTCTGGTGATAAAGGAAGTTTTTTCTTCATCTAGAGGGTCCCTTTTTATTTGGTTATATCTTGAGTACGCATCTAAAAATATTAAAAGTTCATGACATGCGGTAGAATCAATTCGTTGATCTATATGCGATAAAGGAAATGAATCTTTAGGACAAGACTTATTTAAATCAGTATAGTCTATGCAAACTCGCCATTTTCCATTCTTTTATGGAACCACAACGGTATTAGCTAACCAGTCAAGGTATTTTACCTCCCGTATTGAACCAATTTTCAAAAGCTTTTGTACCTCATCCTGAATCACTTGATTTTTGAAGGATCCTTGCTTCCTTTTCTTTTGCTTGACAGACGGGTGTAATGGATCCTCATTTAGTTTATGAGTCATCACCTTCAGTGGTATACCTGTCATATATGAGTGCGACCAAGCAAAGCAATCTGTGCTAGCACGTATAAATTCAATTAACGTACCTTTTATCTCAGGGCTCAAATTTGCTCCGATGTAAACTTTCCTGTCTGGCCAGTGGTCAAATAATATTTGGGCTTCGAGCTCCTCGGTGGTTGTTTTAATGTTCTCATTTTCCTCAGGCTCCTAAATCACATCGGGTCTCGAGTCAACTTTAGTTTGATCTAACGTGTCTTCAGTTGAGGTTTTAATAGCAACGTCCTCAACTGAATTCTATAATTGCTATTCCGCATCTGAACTGTTGGTTCTTGTGCTTGCAAACACCACCGAGTTGATACTTCGTGAAGCTTGTTAGTCTCCGCGGATTCGACGGATCCCCCACTGTGAAGGAAATTTGATGAATTTATGCAAAGTGGATGGGACAACATACATATCATGAATCCATGGCCTTCCCAGAATTGTATTATAGGCCATATCCGCGTCTATCACCTGGAACTTCGTATCCTTGATGACCCCTTCTGCAAATGTGGTAAGTACAATTTCCCCTTTCGTAACTACGCTTGAATTATCAAACCTAGACAAGGTTCGTGCTTTTGGTATGACCTTATCATTAGCTTATATTTCATTCACCACGCTAAGTAAAAGATGTTTACTGAACTACCTGAAACAATCAAACTCATTTTATATTAGTATCATGTACATGCAAAGATATTACCAGTGCATCGTTGTGAGGAATCATCAATCCATCCACATCTTCATCATCGGATGTTATACTGTCGCCATCCAAGACTTGGATAACTCGCTTCCCGTGAGTGACAGTGACCTTTGACGTCTTTTTTTGGGATGTATATGTCACTCCATTGACCTTATCTCCTCCAGTGATGACGTTGACTGTTCTTTTTGGTGATGGAGGTTTTGGGGGTTCCCGACTGTTCTTCATGTATGATTGTCTTCCTTTCTCATTGAACAGATCAATAAGATAACCTTGCTTTAATAAATGTTCGACCTCTCCTTGCAAAAGCCTATAATCTGCTATTCTATGGCCATGATCATTATTAAACTCGCACCAGAAATCTCGGTTTCTTTTGTTCGGATCTGACCTCATCTCTTTTTGCCACCACACCTTATCTCCCATACCTCTTAAAACATCCACTAATTTAGAGGTGCTAACGTTAAAGCTGTAATCCCCTATTCTTGTTTGCGTATCAGAATCATTGTTTTGGGAATCCCACTCATTTTTGAATCTAGATGAAAAGATCGCATATTTTTGCCTTGATCTTGGATCAAATCATGGATTCTCCCCTTTAGATCAAGAATCTCGTCCTGTAGGTCCCATGTATGGCTCGTACCTATTTTTATCGAACCTCCTTTCTGATTCTGAATGTCTAGAACCTGATCTTTCTTCGGCCATTGGAGGTGTGACCGTATCTTCTTCTATCCGCAACTTCGTACTGTATCTATTGTACACATCGTTCCAAGTTGTTGCAGGAAATTCTCACAAACTTTCCTTCAATCTCCTAGTGGCTTTTGAAATTTTCTCGTTCAAGTTGCTCGCGAATGCCATAGCTGCCCAATTATCAGGTACTCAAGGTAACGTTATCCCTCCCGCTTGAATCTATCTACGAATTCCCTGAGCAATTCTGTACTTCCTTGTTTAACCTTAAAGATATCCCCAATCCTTTTTTCCAACTGTTTGAGCTCCCAAATGTGCTTTTATAAATGAATCTGCATGCTCAACAAAAGAATCAATAGAATTTTCAGGTAAAATAGAATACCATGTTAACGCCCCTTTTGTGAGTGTTTCACCAAACTTTTTAACCAAAACTGATTCGATTTCCTTCTTGGTTAAATTATTGCCTTTCACGCCAGTAGTAAACGTAGTTACATGATCACGAGGGTCAGCTGTTCTATCATATTTGGGAATATCGGTCATTTTAAATTTTTTGGGAATCGGTAAAGGTGCTGCACTTGGCTTCCAGGGTTGTTGTGAATTCTTATCAATATCCACACCTTTTATCACAGGTGGTACGCCAAGTATTTGCTCTATATGTTCGTTTTGCTCCTTCAACTGTTTCTACAAAGTTAGCACTAAACTTTGTAAATTTGAATTATTTGGTGTACCTGACCCTCCACCACGATATTCATTAGGAATTTCTCCACTTCCAGAGTTTTCTAGCCCTAAATGCGGGTTATTAAAAGTTATCGTGTTAACTGGCGAAGGAGTTTGCACCGCATTGGGTAATTCTCTGACAAAAGCCTACAGTGCACTGTTCACGTCTTCTGCAATCAGTTGCTTTAGAGCATCCTGCTCCATGGTTTGGTCGTCTCCCTGTTGATCATCAGCGCACGAAGCATACCTTTTAGGTGAATTCTCATGGGATTTCTGTGGGGATCCTATAGGTATGTGGTGTGGTGGAGTTCCACTTTGTTAGTTCAACTGATCGTTCTCGTTAATGGTTGACATACTTTGTTATTAAAAATAGAGTTTGTAAAGTGAACAGATTATCAGATTCGCGAAAACGAAACTAATTTGTTTAACCAAAAATAGATTTCTCGGTCAAAGTCAATATTTAGAAGAAATCAGGTTACTGATAAACAAGATTTACTTCACTTTCCCAATGATTTTGGTAGAATGGATCAAAGAATGAAAATGTTTGATAGAGAAAATAAAAAATGAACTAATAATCACTCCCAAGAATTAAAGCTTAAATCTTGGAGAATAAAGAAAAGAATAACAGTATGGATTTCAATAGTAATCGTTACTTGCCTTTACAAATGAAATGTCAGCCCTTATATAGGTGCTAACAATTATAACAGTTTCCTTACTTAATTTGGGCTCATTAATGGTATTAATTGTATTGATTGTCCGTTACTATGTTTAACAGTAATGGAAACATTTATGACTAAAGATTACTTGTAACTATACCGATTTTTCTTTTTTATTTACATCAGGTTCGTGTATCTTCCCTTCTTTGCAGCCTTTATTCATTCCACTCTTGTTTCTCCTTTTACAGCTATCAGGTCTGGTTCTTTATTCTATATAATCTCGTGGGTGTTTCTCACGTGCCTTTTTCTGCACTCTTTAATTCATCTAATTAAGAATACCACTTCTCCTTACATCGATGTTCTACGTATCATGCCCCATCAGCTTGTTGAAAGCCCATATGTCATATCTTTTTTCTAGCAATACAGAAGACTTTATTATTCGCATTAACATCAGTCACTTCATAAGGGCAGTTCATGGTTATTTATTGAATTGGTCTGATCAACTCCATAGAGTGAAGGCGTTTGTGTGCTTTGTATATGCTTTGGTACTAATCGTTTGGTGGAAGGTATAAGAATAATGGTGAACATGATGTATTAGTAATGCTGGTATTAGTAATATTGTGATTTGTTATGTTTATTTCTTATTCACGGCTTGGTTTGGTGTTTAAATCATTGCATAATTTTTCAAAAAAATAATTATTTACAAAGATACCCCCCACATACTTTAACTTTGTACACTATTTTTATTACAACAGTTTTATTACCCTCCACATTTCTTACTCTCTCTAAAGACAGTTTTTTTTTAAAAGAGAGCAAAATTAAAAGAAAAAAGTAATTAGAATATTAAAGTTAAAAGAGAAGAAAATTTTAATTGCGGTGACATATATACAACATACCAATTATTAAAAAAAATAGGTAGAGTTTTAACAAAATAAAAAAACTTCAGTTTATATTTTGAACGAATTCAAAATCAAATTAAGTATTAAATATGTATTATTTTGAATATAGTAGAATGCTAAAGGAAAAAAAATAATTAAAATATTACAATATAAAAATATACAAAACATGCCGGAAAGTATTTGGAATAGATTTTTAGGGATTTGAGGGATAATTATGTCTTTAGTCATGTTTTTGCAAGTACTAAAACTCTTGCATTGCTAATACCATAGTTTGTTATGTATTAGTTATACATAGGAAAATACCAAATAGAATGTATAACTAATACTTGTATTTATTATACATATATTGGAAAAATATACCAAACAAGGACTAATAATGCACAAAGCTAATGCTTGTATTTGTTTTCCTAATGCCTCCTACCAAATGACCCTAAAGAGTAATAGCCTGTTTGGCCAAGTTTCTTCAAACCCAATTTCAAAGCTGAAGTGTTTGGCCAAGCTTTTAGACGGAAAAAGTATTTTTGAATAGAAGCAAAAGTAGTTTTGGAGAAGGAGAAAAAAATAGCTTCTACCCAAAAGTACTTTTTTGAAAAATACTTTTGAGACAAGTACATTTAGAGCCCGTTTGGCCAAACTGCCAAAACTACTTATTTTGAAAAAGTACTTTTTTTTCAGAAGTGCTTCATCCAAAAGTACTTTTGGAAAAAAATAGTTTGTGTTTGACCAATTCATTTAAGAAGTACTTTTTGCAACATTTGGTAAATAAATTGTGTTTGACCGATCTTTCTAAAAAGTACTTTTAAGTGTCAAATTACGATGAATACTTTAATATTTATCGTAAGAAACTTTTATTATTATTTTGTATTTAATTAAAATATAAAATATAAAGTAAACATACATATTAAAAATTTAAATCAATATAATATACATAATTATACCAAAGCATATAATATTATCTACTATAATTACTTATTGTTTACATGATGATTTGAATAATAAAAATACATCATTCAATATGAGTGTCACGACCCAATTCTCCCTCTATAAGATGTCGTGACGGCAACTAGTCTCTACGACTAGGTAAGCCTAACAAAGATGCAGAAATAACAAAAATGGAAACAAAACTCAATAACTAACTGTAACAGATAACTAAATAACTGATAAGAATGCTACTCGGCATTTACAATAACCAACACTCTAATAATACACAGTATTCCCAAGACCCGGAATATCATAAGTCACAAGCTACGGGAGAAAAATTAGTATCTCTATACACCAGAGTCTAATAAAAGTAGTAAGGAAGGTAAATGACATAGGTGGGAAATGGAGGGAGACTTCGAGGTCTGCGGACGCGGCAGATATACCTTGAAGTCTCCGTACAACAGCAAGCACTCTTAGCTAGTAGTGGGGCTAATAAAAAGTACTTAGATCTGCACACAAAATATGTGCAAAAGAGTAGCATGAGTACACCACAATGGTACCCAGTAAGTGCCAAGCCTAACCTCGGTATAGTAGTGACGAGGTCAGGTCCGGGCCCTACTGGTATATAATAATAAAATAGATGCTATAACAAACATGAATTAAAAACAGAGAAGACAACAATAGGTATTCACAAAGAAATAACAACACCGCATAATGATATAACAACAGGGGCGCTCTCAAGATACCGTCTCGTAGTCCCAAAAGTAAATATACAGGGAGAACTCCCGAGGTACCGCCTCGTAGTCTCAAAAGTAAATATGCAGCCAGAACTCCCGAGTAACCACCTCGTAGTCTTAAAAGTAAATGTGCTGGGAGAACCCTAGAGGAACCGCCTCGTAGTGTCAAAAGTAAATGTGCAGGGAGAACTCCCGAGGAACCGCCTCGTAGTCCCAAAAGTAAATATACAGGAAAAACTCCCGAGATACCGCCTCGTAGTCTCAAAAATAAATATGCAGGGAGAACTCCTGAGGAACCTCCTCGTAGTCTCAAAAGTAAATGTGCAGGGAGAACTCCCGAGAAACTGCCTCGTAGTCTCAAAAGTAAATGTGCAGGGAGAACTCCCGAGGAACCGCCTCGTAGTCTCAAAAGTAAATGTACAGGGAGAACTCCCAAGGAACCGCCTCGTAGTCTCAAAAGTAAATGTACAGGGAGAACTCCTGAGGAACCGCCTCGTAGTCTCAAAAGTAAACACACAACTCAAGCCGATAGATAGAACAATTAACAGCAAGAATTGTTTTTACAGTTAAGACTAATAAATATCAAGGGAAAAATAGGAAATCAATTAGGCATGTTGCACAGAGTTCAAATAAGCAGTTAAAGCACGTAGACATGGGATATTAGGCTGAGCAGGATAACTACACATATTGGAATAGCTCAATTAAGACTGAAAAACAGACTAATACTCATTTAAACGGTATAACTTCCAATTTAAGAAAAAATATGTTGCTACTCAGTAAAATAAATTGTGTTTTAATACAAATAGCCCGTGTACGTACTCATCACCTCACGTACACGGTGCTCACATATCACAATAGTACCAAATCCTAAGGGGATTTCTCCCACACAAGGTTAGGCAAGCCACTTACCTCGAACCAAGCTCAATCAATCGGTAACGATGCTTTTTCCACGAATATCCGACTTCGAATGGCCCAAATCTAGCATAAATCAAATTCATACCATAAATACAACTATAAGAAATTAATCTAATTAATGAAATCAAAGCTAAAACAAGAAATTAGAAAATCACTCCAAAAAGTCTCCCCTGGCCCACGTCTCGGAATCGGGTAAAAGTCACAAAATACGAACACTCATTCACTCACGAGTCTAACCATACAAGAATTATTCGAATCCGGCCTCAAATCACCTTCCAAAACTCGAAATTTAGTCTATGAAGTTTCTACCATTCCCCCCCTCCCCCAAATTTCCAACTCAAATCCCTAATTAGATGATGAAAATAGCAATACATTCATGAAACATAGTCTAATCCGAGTTATAACCACTTACCCCAACAATCTCCTTGAAGAAATCTTGAATAATCGCCTCACACCGAGCTCTCAAACTCCCAAAATCGAAATGGGTAATCAACCCTCGAATTCCTCTTTTCTGCCCAGTAAACTCGCTTTTGCGAGCCTTCAACCGCACATGCAGTTCCTATAACGCATCTGCGGGAATCGCAGATGCGGAAATTACCTCGCACCTGCGATCCCTGGACATGCCTCCAATCTCCGCTGCTGCACTTTGTGCGCCGCACGTACGATCCCGCACCTGCGGTCTCCCCGCCGCAGGTGCGAAAACACTAGATGCCTGAAGACTTCAACAACAACACCAATCCAACTTTTGATCTGTTAAGCACCCGAAACTCACCCGAGGCTCCTGGGACCTCAACCAAATATACAAATCAATCCTAAAATACCATACAAACATATTCAAGCCCTCAAACCACATCAGACAACGCTAAAATCACGAATCCTCCTTCGATTCAAACTTAAAGAACTTGAAACTTCCAATTCTGACAACCGATGTCGAAACCAACCAAACCACGTCCGATTGACCTCAAATTTAGCACACAAGTCATATTCAACATTATGGACCTACTCTAACTTCCGAAATCAGAATCCGACTCCTATATCAAAAAGTCCACTTTCAGTCAAAATCTTTAAAAATTCGACTTTCGCCATTTCAAGCCTAAATCAGCTACAGACCTCCAAAACACAATCCGGACATGCCCCTAAGTCCAAAATCACCCAACGGAGCCAACAGAATTGACGAAACTCCATTCCGGAGTCATCTTCATACAGTTCCGACTATAATCAAAATCCTAAGGCTTAAGCTTTCGTTTAGGGACTAAGTGTCCCAAAACACTTCGAAACCAAAATCAAAACCTCCCGGCAAGTCAAATGAGCTGAAACAGATATGGGGAAAACAGTAAATAAGGGATCGGGCCTAAAACTCTCAAAACGACCGGCCGGGTCGTTACATCCTTCCCCTCTTAAAACAATCGTTCATCCTCAAACGAGCATAAAGACATACCTGAAGTGGTGAAAAGATGAGGATAACGGCTGCGCATACCATGCTCGGTCTCCCAAGTCGCCTCCTCGATCGATTGACCTCTCCACTGAACCTTCACGGAAGCAATGTTCTTTGACCTCAGCTTTCAAACCTGCCTGTCCAAAATAACCACTGGCTCCTCAACATAAGATAGATCTTTGTCCAACTGGACTGAGCTGAAATCCAACACATGAGCCGAATCGCCGTGATACTTCCAGAGCATAGAAACATGGAATACCGGATGAACCTCTGCAAGGCTGGGAGGTAAGGCAATCTTATAAGCAACCTCCTCAACACGCCGCAACACCTCAAATGGGTCGATAAACCTTGGGCTCAGCTTGCCCTTCTTCCCGAACCTCATAACGCCCTTCATAGGCGAAACCCGGAGCAAGACCTGCTCTCCAACCATGAATGCAACATCGCGAACCTTCCGATCCGCATAACTCTTCTCTCTGGACTGGTCTGTGCGAAGTCGATCCTGAATCACCTTCATCTTATCTAGGGCATACTGAACCAAGTATGTACCCAATAATCTAGCCTCACCTGGCTCGAACCAACCCACTGGAGACCGACACCGCCTACCATACAGAGCCTCATACGGTGCCATCTGAATACTTGACTGATAACTGTTGTTGTAGGCAAATCTGCAAGTGGAAAGAACTGATCCCAAGCACCCCCAAAATCCATCACACAAGTGCGGAGCATATCCTCCAATATCTGAATAGTGCGCTTGGACTATCCATCCGTCTGAGGATGAAATGCTGTGCTCAGCTCAACCCGAGTACCTAAATCCTGATGTACAACCCCCCAGAACGGTGATGTAAACTCCGTACCCCGGTCAGAGATGATAGATACCGGTACGCCATGAAGCCTAACAATCTCGCGGATATAAATTCGAGCCAGCTGCTCGGAAGAATAAGTAGTCATCACAGGAATGAAATGAGCTGACTTGGTCAGCCTTCCACAATCACCCAAACTACATCAAACCTCCGCTGAGTCCATGAGAGTCCAACAACGAAATCCATAGTGATCCCCTCTCATTTCCACTCCAGAATCTCTAACTTCTGAAGCAACCCACCCGACCGCTGATGCTCATACTTCACCTGCTGGCAATTTAGGCACCGAACCACATGCTCCACTATGTCCTTCTTCATCCTCCTCCACCAGTAATGCTGCCTCAAGTCCTGATACATCTTTGCGGCACCCGAATGAAATGAGTACAACGATCTATGAGCCTCCTGAAGAATAAACTCACGCAAACCATCTACATTAGGCACACATAGTCTGCCCTGCATCCTTAATGCACCATTATCCCCAATAGTGACCTCCTTAACATCACTGTGCTGGACCGTGTCTTTAAGGACGAGCAGATGGGGGTCATCATACTGACGCTTCCTGATACGATCATAAAGAGAAGACCGAGAGACCATACATGCCAATACTTGACTCGGCTCAGAAATATTCAATCTCATAAACTGGCTGTCTAAGGCCTAAACATCCAACGCCAATGGCCTCTCTGCTACTGGTAGATATGCTAAACTCCCCAAACTCTCTGCCCAACGACTCAAAGCATTGGTCAACACATTAGCCTTCCCCGGATGGTACAAAATGGTGATATCATAATCCTTAAGCTGCTCTAACCACCTCCTCTGACGCAAATTAAGATCCTTCTACTTGAACAAATGCTGCAAACTCCGATGATCGGTGTAGATCTCACAAGGAACACCGTACAAATTGTGCTGCCAAATCTTCAAGGCATGAACAATAGCTGCTAACTCAAGGTCCTGGACATGATAGTTCTTTTCATGCACCTTCAGCTTTCTGGACATGTAGGAAATCACCCTACCGTCCTGCATCAACACCGCACCGAGACCAATCCGCGATGCATCACAATGTGCAGTATAAGACCCCGAACATGTAGGCAATACCAATACTGGGGCTGTAGTCAAAGCTGTCTTGAGCTTCTGAAAGCTCTCCTCACACTCCTTTGTCCACCTGAACGGAGCACCCTTCTGGGTCATCATGGTCATAGGTGCTGCAATAAATAAGAATCCCTCTATAAAACGACGGTAATACCATGCCAAACCAAGAAAACTCTGGATCTCCGTAGCTGGTGATGGTCTAGGCCAACTCTGCACTGCTTCCACCTTCTTCGGATCCACCTGGATCCCATCACTCGATACTACATGGCCCAAGAATGCCACTGAGTCTAGCCAAAACTCACACTTTGAAAATTTTGTATATAACTTCTTTTCTCTCAAGGTCTGAAGCACAGTCATCAGGTGCTGATCATGATCCTCCCGAGTCCGGGAGTACACCAAAATCCCATCAATAAACACAATGACGAATGAGTCAAGATAGGGCCGGAACACACTGTGCATCAAGTGCATAAAAGCTGCTAGGGCATTGGTCAGTCCAAATGACATCACAAGGAACTCGTAGTGACCATACCGAGTCCTGAAATCAGTCTTCGGGATATCTGGCTTCCGAATTTTCAACTGATGATAACCTGAACGTAAGTCAATCTTGGAAAACACTCTGGCACCCTATAACTGATCAAATAAATTATCAATACGAGGCAATGGATATCTGTTCTTTACTGTAACTTTATTCAACTGGCGATAATCAACGCACATACGCATAGAGCTATCCTTCTTCTTCACAAACAAGATAGGATCACCCCAAAGTGACACACTAGCCGAATGAAGCCCTTATCAAGCAACTCCTGTAACTGCTCCTTCAACTCCTTCAACTCAGGAGGAGCCATACGATACGGAGGAATAGAGATGGGCTGAGTGCCCGGCAATATATCAATGCCAAAATCAATATCTCTATCGGGTGGCATGCCAGGAAGATCAGTTGGAAACACATCTGGAAAGTCCCTCACTAGTGGAACTGATTCAACTGTAGGGGTATCAATACTGACATCTCTCACATAAGCTAGATACGTGTCTCACCCCTTCTCAACCATTCGTTGAGCTTTAAGAAATGAAATAACTCTGCTGGGAGTATGCTCTAAGGTACCTCTCCACTCTAATCGCGGTAATTCTGGCATAGCCAGTGTCACAGTCTTAGCGTGACAATCAAGAATAGCATAATGGGGTGACAACCAGTCCATGCCTAAGATAACATCAAAGTCTACCATGCTGAGTAATAATAAATCGGCTCTGGTCTCAAAACCACTAAGAGCAATCAAACACGACCGATACACGCAGTTCACAATAAGAGAATCTCCCATAGGAGTAGACACATAAACATGGGAACTCAAAGAATCCTGAGATATGCCCAAATACGGGGCAAAATAAGAGGATACATAGGAATATGTAGAGCCTAGATCAAATAAAACTGACGCGTCTCTATGACAGACCGGAACAATACCTGTAATGATAGAGTCGGAAGCAGCTGCCTCTGTACGAGACAGAAGAGCATAATATTTGGCATGCCCTCCCCCTCTAGGGCGACTTCGACCTCCCTGACCTCCACCTCGTGCTGGCTGAGCAGGTGGGGCGGTAGCTGGTGCTGGAATCATAGCTTGAGGACCCGGTGGAGCACGCTGTGCCTGAGAAGTCTGAGGAGGTGCACCCCTCCTAAATTTGGAGCAATCCTTCACCATATGGCGAGTGTCGCCATACTCAAAACAAGCTCTCGGAGGGTGTGACTATTGTGACTGGCTCGGGCCAGGTCTGCTGGACTGGCCGCTAAAAGCACCCCGAGCAGGAGGCACACTAGACACTGGCAGTGTATAATAAGGATCCTGGGGCCTAGAAGGGGCTGGAACACTACTGGCGGCTGGAAGTGCTGAATGGACGGGGCGACTCACATAACCCTTACCATGGCGAGCTGCTGGGGCACGAGCACCAGAATAAGAACCAGTCTCTCGAGACCTCTTGGCCTCTCTCTCCTCTTTATCTCGGGCAAGCATGACCTCCAACCTCCTGGCGATACTTACAACCCGCTGATAAGAAATATCCATCTCCAGCTCCCTAACCATGCTAATCGTGATACTGGGGTGGAGTCCCTCAATAAACCGATGAACCCTCTCTCGAACTATGGCAACCAAGGCTAGTACATGTCAGGCCAAATCACTGAAGCGAACTGCATACTCTGATACAGTCATAGCCCTGGCGCAACTGCTCAAACTCCACACGCCATGCGTCCCTGAGGCTCCGAGGGACATACTCTCTCAAAAACATGTCCGAGAATTGAGTCCATGTAAGTGAAGCTATCTCATCCGGACTACTCAACTCATAAGCACGCCATCACTGATAGGCTGCTCCTCTAAGCTGAAATGTGGTAAAAGAAAACCCACTCGTCTCCGCTACGCCCATAGTACGGAGAATACGATGACACTCCTCCAGAAAACCCTAAGCATCATTTGTAGCCAATCCGCTGAAGGTAGGTGGGCGGTACTTCTTATACCTCTCAAGTCTGAGCTGCTCCGCCTCAGAAGCGGCTATCCTGGTCTCGTGCTGAACCGGAGCTACCGGCTGCATCAGTATAATCTCTGGAACCTAGTCGACTTGAGCCCGCTAATCAGGAGTACCGATGACGGGAGTCTGTTCTCCTCCCCCGGCCTGAGATGTGGCAGGAGTAAGTGGAATCAATCCAGCCTGAGCTAAGGTGCCGAACATGATCAGAAATTGGGCTAGAGTCTCCTGGAGGGCTGGTGCAGCAACAGGTACCTCAGGTGCCTGCCCTCCAGCTGGAGCTACTGGGGACTCATCTGTAGCAGCTCGTGCGGGTGCTCTGGCTGCACCGCGTGGACGTCCTCGGCCTCTACCCCGGCCCCCGCCCCGGCCTCTCGCATCTCTAATAGGGGGCACGAGTGTTTGGTCATCAGATCCGCCTGTACGTGTCCTCACCATCTGTGAGAGAATAGAATACAGAAGTTTAGAATTTTGATGTCAACAAATTTCGCACAACAAAGAATTAAACGAGTTTAAGTTTTCCTAATAGTTACATAGCCTCCCGAAACGTACCGATCCGCGAGACTCTAATAAATCGGCTTGTAACTTACGACACCCATGAACCTAGAGCTCTGATACCAACTTGTCACGACCAAATTCTCTCTCCGTAAGATGTCATGACAGACCTAGTCTCTACGACTCGGTAAGCCTAACGAAGATGTGAAAATAACAGAAATGGAAACAAAACTCAACAACTAACTATAATACATAACTAAATAACTGATAAAAATACCGCTTGACATTTACAACAACCAACACTCTAATAATACACAGTATTCCCAAGACCCGGAACATCATAAGTCACAAGCTATATGAGAAAAACTAGTATCTCTATATACCGGAGTCTAATAAAAATAGTAAGGAAGGTAAATAACATATGAGGGAAATGGAAGGGGACTCCGAGGTCTGTGGACGCGGCAGATATACCTTGAAGTCTCCGTACAACACCAAGAACTCTTAGCTAGTAGCGGGGCTGATAAGAAGTACTTGGATCTGCACACAAAACATGTGCAGAAGAGTAGCATAAGTACACCATAACGGTACCCAGTAAGTGCCAAGCCTAACCTCGGTATAGTAGTGACGAGGTCAGGTCCGGGCCCTACTGGTATATAATAATAAGACAGATGCAATAATAAACATGAAATAAAAACGGAGAAGACAGCAGCAAGTATTCACAAAGCAATAACAACACCGCATAATGATATAACAACAGGGGCGCTCCCGAGATACCGTCTCATAGTCCCAAAATTAAATATACAGGGAGAACTCCCGAGGTACCTCCTCGTAGTCTCAAAAGTAAAAATGCAGGGAGAACTCCCGAGGAACTGCCTCGTAGTCTCAAAAGTAAATGTGCAGGGAGAACTCCCGAGGAACCGCCTCGTAGTCTCAAAAGTAAATATGCAGGTAGAACTCCTGAGGAACCACCTCGTAGTCTCAAAAGTAAACCCACAACTCAAGCCGATAGATACAATAATTAACAGCAAGAATTTTTTATAGTTAAAGACTGATAAATATTAAGGGAAAAATAGGAAATCAATTAGGCATGCTTCACAGAGTTCAAATAAGCAGTTAAAGCACGTAGACATGAGATTTTAGACTGAACATGATAACTACACATATTGGAATAGCTCAATTAAGACTGAAAAACAGACTAATACTCATTTAAAAGGTATAACTTCCAATTTAAGGAAAAATATGTTGCTACTCAGTAAAATAAATCGGGTTTTACAACAAATAGCCCGTGTACGTACTCGTCACCTCACGTGCACGATGCTCACATATCACAACAATACCAAATCCTAAGGGGATTTCCCCCACACAAGGTTAGGCCAACCACTTACCTCGAACCAAGCTCAATCAATCGGTAACAATACTTTTTCCACGAATATCCGACTCCAAATGGCCCAAAACTAGCCAAAATCAAAATTCATACCATAAATACAACTATAAGAAATTAATCTAATTAATGAAATCAAAGCTAAAATAAGAAATTAGAAAATCACTTTAAAACGTCTCCCCTGGCCCACGTCTCGGAATCGGGTAAAAATCCCAAAATACGAACACCCATTCACTCATGAGTCTAACCATATAAGAATTATTCGAATTCGGCCTCAAATCACCTTCCAAAACTCGAAATTTAGTCTATGAAGTTTCTACCATTCCCTCCCCCCCTCCCCAAATTTCCAACTCAAATCCCTAATTAGATGATGAAAATAGAAATAGATTCATGAAATATAGTCCAATCTGAGTTAGAACCACTTACCCCAACAATCTCCTTGAAGAAATCTCGAAACATCGTCTCACACCGAGCTCTCAAACTCCCAAAATCGAAATGGGTAATCAACCCTCAAATTCCTCTTTTCTGCCCAGTAAACTCGCTTCTGCGAGCCTTTAACCGCACTTGCGGTACCTATAACGCATCTGCGGGAATCGCAGATGCGGAAATTCTCTCGCACCTGCGATCCTTGGCCATGCCTCCAATCTCCGCTTCTGTGCTTTGTGCGCCGCACGTGCGATCCTGCACCTGCGGTCTCCCCGCCGCAGGTGCGAAAACACCAGATGCGTGAAGACTTCAGCAACAACGTCAATCCAACTTTTGATCCGTTAAGTACCCGAAACTCACTTGAGGCCCCCGGGACCTCAACCAAACATACCAACCAATACTAAAATACCATATGAACATAGTCAAGCCCTTAAACCACATAAAATAATGCTAAAATCACGAATCATCCTCCGATTCAAACTTAAAGAACTTGAAACTTCCAAATCCGACAACAAATGCCGAAACCAATCAAACCACATCCGATTGACCCCAAATTTTGCACACAAGTCATATTTAACATTACAGACCTACTCCAACTTCCGGAATTGGAATCCAACCCCGATATCAAAAAGTCCACTTCCGGTTAAAATCTCCAAAAATTTGACTTTTGCCATTTCAAGCCTAAATCAGCTACAGACCTCCAAAATATAATCCGGACATGCCCTTAAGTCCAAAATTACTCAACGGAGCTAACAGAACCGACAAAACTCTATTCCGGAATCGTCTTCACACAGTTCCGACTACAGTCAAAATCCTAAGGCTTAAGCTTCCGTTTAGGGACTAAGTGTCCCCAAATACTCCGAAACCAAAAATAAAATCTCCCGCAAGTCACATGAGCTGAAACAGATACGGGGAAAGCAGTAAAAAGGGGATCGAGGTTATAACTCTCAAAACGACCAATCGGGTCGTTACAATGAGTTAAAAGTCTATTCCATTAATTACTATATATTGATAATCCACCATGAAATAATAAGCAAAGTCACTCACACATGATAACATTTCTTAACAATTTCATCTCTAATTCTATCACACGACGCCTCCATATTAGTAGAAGACTTTCCTTATATTTCTAAAGGAATACTAGAAGACCTATCTTCTTCCTCAATATCTATAGTGGTGTCTTTATTAGCATAATAGTTGAATTCCTTATTGGTAGAAGAATGTCGTCAGATAAAATTTTGTATAGCTATGGTAGCGGTAACAAGATGATTCTAAGTGTCAAACTTGAAAGATGGTATTGAGCATAAAATAGAAATAATTTTAAATATATAAAAAATTATTATTTTCATAAAATATAGTTTAATATGTTTAAATTCAAATTCAAAAAGAGTAACTAATTATTAACAACACATCATGCATAATTTAATTATTTTAAATTTAAAGTTAAAAAAAATATATTATTACCTAACCTAACTAGCTTTGTCCTAAATTACCAAGTGGCCTATTGTGAGGCTGCCACTTGTGTGAATGCCTTTTCTTTAAATTTAAAAGAATGGTAAAAACTAAAAATAAAAATGAAAAAAAATCGTAAATTAATAAGGGATAATTGGAAAATATAAATTTGTAGTGAGGATAGTTTTGTCTTGAATAAATTAATTTTCTGCTTCTACTTCTGCTTCTTGGAAGAAGCTAGAATTTTCTGGTAAATATAATTGGTAAATGTTTTAGCGGCAATAAATATTGCCGCTAAAGGATTTTTTTATTGCCGCGAAAGACCCTTTTTGTTGTAATGTTCTTCTTGGAAGAAACTAGAATTTTTTGTTTCTTCCCAAAAGTAGAAAAACTGCTTCTGTTGCTATCCAAAAATACTTCTCTGTCTTAGCCAAACAACTTAAATTTTTTAAGAAGTACTTTTTCGAAAAAAAAAGTACTTTTGGCCTCTCAGAAACTTGGCCAAACAGGCTATTAGAATCACTTTTAAAAATATGGCCATACACTAACTGCTACTCATAAGTGCTTTTAAAATTAATTAACCAAACACAAACAACTTTTTATCAAAAATATCTTTTGAAAAAAGCAATTTAAAAAATATACTTCTCAAAATAAGCTGATTATAAAAGCTTAACCAACCAAGCTATAATTTGACAACTTGCGTATATTCAATTTATGAGTAAAAATTGTTCGTGCTTCCAATAAAGCGAGGACACGTGGATTTAACTTTTAAAAATAAAAAATAATTTGAAAACTAAATAAAATATAGTAAAAACAAGAACCCCACCACGCATCGTCATCTTCCCCAACAGACTAATCCTCAACCATGTTTGCTCGATCTCTGAAATTGTCACCAGCTTCCACCTTGAGCAAATTCTGTTCCATCAAAATTCTTTCCCATGTCATTCCCAAAAGCTTGCAAAAGCTTAGATAATTTAATCGTCTCAAATGCAATGAATCTCCCAAATAAACAAATCCGACGAACTTGACAAACGACCATGGAGGCTCCGCCCATTATGTGCCAAATTTTGTCATAAGTGAATCAATTAGTGATCTATTTTTGCTCAGTTCTTTTTTATTAAAGCTATAACGTTCCGAGGCCAATCTGTATTGGGTAGTGGTGGAAGTGGAGCATGGTAAATCGAGATCTGGTTGTAATTTTTTTTCTTCACATTTTAAGAATAAATATAGATAGCTTCTAGATTTGAGAAGAATCTTACTTATTGTTTGATTTAGAAGAACGAAGTTTAATCAGTTTTTGTCTTTGTGAAACAACATGGCTTTGGGGAAGAAAGTCACACTGGAGCGCAAAACACGAAGGACTGGTTGATCGGGAATCCGACAAAAGAAAAAAGAATTATGGGGAATTTGGCGAGCTCAGATCATGTTGAGAAGAAAAGAGAAGTTGGCCGGAAATCTTTTCGGCAAAAGCTGTACATTTCTGGCAAGAAGTATGTGAGTTTGTTTTTTGGATGACTCCGCGCGCTTGAAAAATGTGAGAAATACTTATTTTACATCATATTGTGTTTAAATAACACCGTAAAAACCTCCTTAAAGTGTTCAAATAAAATAAATTTAAGATAAAATGTTTAAGTGAATATGAAGGACAACTTTAAGGGCATGTTGATGTATTATACCACTAAACTAGAAAGTCAAAGAGTCAAATAAGATCCAACTCTTTCTTTTTTCTTTTCAGAAATGTTGAATTATACTTTAATCACATGGAATAGGAGAATAAATAATCCAAAATATTAATAAAGGGTGTCTCGTGCCAGCCATAACAAACGGTCTTCTCTCGAGTTTTCCACCCTTTCACGTGCACTAATTAATTACACTAGAGAAACACAAACAAACATCAACAGAAGCATTGATTCAGATTCTTCTGTAGGTTTTAGTCTTTTAGACTTTGGTTTGCACTCTTCAAGTCTAATGTTGTCAAAATATACAACGAAATTACCATGTTTTTTTGTTTAAATTGCAGGATATTAATTATTCTAGGTTAACAAAATAATTAGAGATCATACAGAGCTAATCTTATCCACACTTTGGTAGTAGGTGGGTTATTCAGGTTAGTCATGTTATCTAGACATCCAATTTGGGGAAGGGGGCTCAAAGTCCAGAGCAACCTTTTCGGTCCAAGCCCACCTCACCAGAAAAAGAAATGATTTATTTAGTGACGCCCTATTTAATTGCCCTATTTAACTTGTATTCATTTTAAAAAAAAAATTCAATTAATACCCAAAGTACATATAACTTCAAGCCTTTCCTTCCCCTCCTTCTTTGTCTTCTTAGTCCATGTGAAAACAAAGATGACAGTAAATTTATATGATGTTTGTAAACAAAGTCCCTTTCTTTACTATTGCTTAAGGTTTCTTTTTCTTCATCTTCATCTTTTTCTTAATTGTAAAATGAGTTTATTAGATTTATTGTTATTTTGATAAATTAATGATTGAGGTTTGTTCTTTATGATATTTGGAGGTTATATTTTAAATTTGATATAATTTAGAGTAGATTTATGTGTTGAATCGTATATTGGATTATTGAAATTTGAAGAACAAATTTTCGTTTCTGGGCACTTCAGACCTATTTGGCGTTAAGGACATGAAGACATTGATTGCATTTCATACCTATTTGGCCCTAAGTGCATGCTAAGTGTAATTTTTTCATTTCAGATCTTTTTGGCCTTAAGTGCTTGATAACATTTGTTGCACTTAAGACCTATTTGACCTTAAGTGCATCTTAAGTACAAATTTTACTTCAGTCCAATTTGGCCTTAAGTGCATGAAAATATTTGTTGCACTTCAAACCTATTTGACCTTAAGTGCATCTTAAGTGTAATTTTTATGTTGTAGACTTAATTGGTTTTAAGTGCATTGCACTTCGAATTTTGTTTTCTTCGAGATAAGTCTGAAATTGATACTAAAGTGGGTAGACTTATAAAGTTTTGTGCAAAATGGATATAAGTTCAACGATATCCTCAAAACTGGGTATAGATGCAAATGCCCAATTTATTTCGTGTCTTCTTTAGTTGGGCCTGGCTCATTAGATAGTTGAGGAATTTTCAGAAACCACTATTGTTTAGTGGTTATTAACTTCCTATATCTACCATTTACATAATTACATCATATAACTACTATTTAGTTATTACGCGGCTGTATTTGTTGTATTCGCGCTACTGTATTCATGAATACAATAGCAGAATTCACCTAAAAAACAGGGGAGTCCAGCTGTGCGACTGTATTCGCACTACTGTATTCATGAATACAGTAGCGCAATTCGCCTAAAAAATAGGGGAATCTAGTTGTTTAATAACGAAAAGAGGATCAATTATCGTGTATCACTCCTAATTTAACTAAAAAAAATTAATTCTAAATAAATTTCGTCGCTATTGTGCTGTATTCCATCTATTCGCGCGACTGTATTTATGAATACAGTGAGGTAATCAAGAAATAGGGTGTATACTGTTCTATTCAATTCGACTGTATACATTGTATTCGATTCACATGTATTCATTATTCACTATTATACATTGTATTCAATTTACCACATTCAATTCGACTGTATTCAAACAATAAAAAATAACAAAACACAGTGATATACATAAATACAGGCAAAAAAATAATATATTTATATAAAAAATATAATGTATTTGAGTATATTTGTATAGAATATAATGTATTTGTATCATTGTATGTGACTAAATAGCAAAGAAGAGAAGAAAGTGGAGACGGCGGAATCGAAGTTGTGCTTTCAAGGAAGAAAAGGGCTTCGGGATTGGAAGCAGAAGTGATTTCACAGAATGTGTTGACGGGTGCTTCTCTTTGTGGATCGGCGGTAAGGTTTGCTTAATTTTCCATCTTTTTCTGCTGTTGCTTCTTTGTCCTCTCCTTCTGCTTCTATTAGGAGTACTAGTATGTATTACTTCTCCTTTTTCTCAAGAGGCAGAGTTTGGTATGTATTCGTTTCTTCAGCCGAAGTTGGAGGTTTATGACTATGGACAGAGAGGATTGAGAATCTTATTGAGAGAGAAGGAAGAAAGAGAATATAATTGGCGTATTTCATGCCTTAATGGTAGGGTATAAAATAAATACTTATTTTGCTATAAAATAGAAAAGGTAGCTATAGGTAATAATATTTTGAAATAGTTTTGGTTTATAATAATAGGGTGTAATATTTTTTTATAGGATGTAAATTTTCCTAGATAGTTTACTTAACATTTTTGACAAATTAACTTGAAGATGAGTTAGCTGGTTAGATAGTTTTCATTACATTTTTGACTGAATTAACTTGTAGATTAATAGTCAATCTCTTTTCATTCTAGACTATTCTTACTTTTGTACTCTGATTCATTCCCTCACCTTTTCTCTCAAGTTCTTGACTCTTGAGTATTCTCATGGTGAATCAGACTTCTCATCACTGTTACATGGTTTTCTTATCTGTGTTTCCTGTCTCAAAATATTCCTTTTGCAAATTTTTGTTCTCTTAGTCATATATTTAGTCTTGGTTAGGTTTTGTGAAACACTATCAAGGTTTAATTAGTTAAGAATTTGCGAACACTATTATTGCTTATAAATATTTGAAACTCAGCCGGTATCACTATGATGTATGAAACTAGAGTAAGATCATTCCTCCTTTTTTTTTTTTTTTGAAATTTGAAGCTAGAAATAGAGGTAGGTGTTCTGACAGTTCGGATTGAATATCAAAACTTCGATTTAGATTTTCGGTTTGGATTGAGAAATTATAATTTAAATCCAATCCATTGCAATCCAAATAAGTTTTGATTGCTTCGGTTCTTTTAAATTCAATTTCGCATTAATCGTTTTGGTTATTTTGAATTTTTGATTTTGAGCCTATAAGTTGAGCTTCTTCATTTTACAAAAATGAACATTCATATAAAGTATTAAGTATTCAGGCTAAATTAGCTTAATAATTCGTCATTTCTACGATAATCATCCAAATAAATTATTTATGGCAACAATGAGATCATCAAGGAAATTCTAGCAATAGAATTCATTAAAGTCTAAGAATTAACAGGTCCAACATAGTAAAATCATGTCAAAATAGATCTTACTACTAATCGTTTATATTCAAGTCAACCAATACTTTATCCTTATAGACTTCGTGTGATTTAAACAAAAATTAATATGCTTCCTTAAGGACCCAGTGCCACAACTCTTCAAATGGCAAGCTTATGTGTAATGAGCAGTGATAAATATAAGGTATAAAATTTTGAATTTTCGGAGTCCCAAAGTTGAAATTCACTCTGTAATTTAAAAATTATAAAAATTAAATTCCAAATCAAATATGTATTCATAATGAAGCTTCTACGTAGTAAGAGAGCTAGAAATCCAAGGTAGAAACAACTTGTCTTCCGTCTCATACTACGAGAAGAGCTTATTCCTTAATATTTGAACGTTAACTGGTAAAGTTCCTTGTACCTATTCAATACAATGAAATAAAACAAAGTAAGATCAACACTGGTTGCACAATATATTATAAAAAGCATAGATATTTTGAAGTGCGTTGATAAGCTTATATTTCTAGACAAACTTATGTGATATATTATCTAGTTCCATAGTATCATTGAACCTCAAAATTCTTAGGATATGCCTCATTTTCTTCGAGATAATTTCATATAGGAAGAATTACACCTCTTGTCACTTGGCCCAAGAGCCCAACCTAAAATGACCTAGGTTTGAAGTCCTTACCCGGTTTGGCCCAAGTTATATAAAATTTGAAAGAAACTTTTCGGTCTTTAGCCCATTATTAAAGACACACTTCTAGTTTTTTTTTTCTTTTCTTCTTTCTCCTTTTCAAGAATACTCAATCTCTCTCCATTCGCCTCTCTCTTCTTTCTGCCTAAAAATTACAGAATTATTTTTTACACACACGTGTTTATTGCTTTTGAGGGCTTTTTAATCCTCATATTCTATGTCAATAAGGTTTTGAATTTTGAGTTAATTGATGAAAAGAGGTTAAGGAACCACAATAAATTTGGCCTATCAGTCCAAAAACTATTAGATCTGGCCTAAAACTATCAGATTTTGCCTAAAAGAGCATCTCTGACGACCTCGTCTCGTATTTTTCTTTTTCTTTTTCCTTAGTTTTTGTATCATCCTTTGCTATTGGTGAAGCCCAGATTTGAATGCCAAAACCTCGCCGGGAAAATTCAACACCAGCAACCACCCAAAGTTGCAATGTAGTGATGAACAGAAGGTGTTTTTAGTGTAAATGTTGTACGAGTAATGTTTATACACACTTATACAATATTGTATAAATATGTATAAGCGTGTATATCTGCGTACGATGTTGTATAAATTATTTATGTTTTTAATATATAAGTGTGTATATTCATTGTACGTGTATAATAGGCATCCATGGAAGTTTAGCACTTTCTTCTCTTTTTCTTCTTTGTTTTATTTTTCTGGTATACATTATTAGAGATTGTATATACAAGTTTATACAAAGTTATACATAATTATACATGTAATGCACATGTGCAGTTAAATCTAAAATTAAAAATTTCAGATGTTCAATTTTTATTTTTTCTCGAACAATCTATGTATAAATCGACTTTCCTTGTTGATTTATCTCCCAAATCATGTGCAATAATTTTTTCAATTTTGTTTTTATTTCTGCTATTTGGAACTTGGAAAGGAAGAAAATTTAAGGTTCTCGAGTTGCATTATATATTAATTTGCTTTTTTTTTTTGTAGATGGAATAAGGATATATACAAACTTGAGGAAGAAGAATAAAAAATCACCCAATTTTCGTGCTTGAAGATCTGTTGAATAAAAAAATAATAAGAAAAATGCTCATTTTTTGAAATTTGACCTATTGTTAATAGGCTACAGATTTGCAAAGTTGTAACTGGGTTATTCTGCTGCAATGTATGTGGGTGGACTGTATTTTTGTGTAATTCTCCCTTTCATATATGGTTAATCAGTTTTTATTTTATTTTACCAAAATTACTAAACCACTTTTTGTAAGGAAAGTTAAGAAAGGGAACAACCCCCCTTGTAAATTAATTGTGTTCAATATACGTAGAGGCGGATCCAGGATTAGAAGGTTGCAGGTGCCACCATATTATGCATACAGTATACATGTCAGTAGCTACAAAGACAGATTAGGAATAATGGGTCGGTTCGGTTAGTTTTTGGTTAATTTGAATAGGCCTTTCATTCTCAAAGCAAATAAATTCGATTTTAGTTCAAATTTTTAGCGCTTAATTTAAATACATTCTAAATAAAAGTGTAAAAGAAAAATAACATTTCATGAAAGAGCGCCTCCAATATAAATATTTGCTTAAAGGGTACCTTAATTATACTATATTCTTTGTTTGACTAGATTAATTAAGTTGTATTGTTCTTTGTTTATTTTTCCATCTTAATTGTTGAGTTATATGACAATTATTTTCAAAGAAAAACCTTCAACATTCAACCTATGATATTTAACTCAAAACGACTATCAATCAAGCCATTTATTTTTTTTAAAATCCAATAGAAAATATTGCTCAAATTATATTTCAATATATAAATTAATATCGTTTCATTAAAAATAAAGAAATTATGTTCTAATTAAAATTACTATAGAAAATAATTATTTATAAAGTAAGGTATAATGATAGAAACAAAATGAGGACTGAAAGTTAAAAAAATAAAGAAGAGAGACTTAACAAGTAATAAAAGGAGGGAAAAAACCGAAGAGAAGGAAAAGATATGAGGCCCTAGGGTTCAACTAAAAATAAAAGAAATCTTAATAAGTAGAAAAAAGGAAAAATCAAAGGAGGTGCTCTAACAAGGAATCGAACTTGCATTCTTGAGACCAAAAAAGCCTTCAAAGGGAAGGCTAAACCAATGGCACCCACTTCCACTTTGTGACTTTTGGGTGCCATTTTATCGATTTATACGTTTTTTCACAGAGATATTATGTACATGATAGAAATTTTAGCGAAGCGAGCGGGTGCCGTGATACCCCTAACTTGCAACGTAGATCCGCCCCTGAATATACGTCTCGTATAATAGGGGTCAAAAGAAAAACAAAAAAGGATATTAATTTCTTTTTGAATAAATATACAAATTTCCTTTTGAATTTAACTTAAATACACGTATAGTATATATAAGTTAAAGGAATCTTATGCAAAGAGTCTGCTGAATACAACGTTTACTTTTCCTAATTGGCATGTATAAATTATACTATATATATGCAAGACAGAACAGAAAGCAAGGAAGGTGAAACGATGTTGGCAAAATCCGATACAGAATATCCGGGGGCAATTGTTGAATGAATTGACTTTGGTTTGATTTCCTGAAACAATATATATATATATTCCACCGACGACTTTACTTTAAACAATTGAGTGAATGACTATTTAGGTTAATTTTCGAAGTTAAACTCAAGCCAAACAGATAGATGGAGAGAAGAAAGAGAGTGAAGTTTATATTAATACCGGAAAATGCAAATTGTAGAAAACTCTATCTTGCAGGTCTGAAAACAAGATGCAATTAGTAGGTGAAGTTCTTCCTCCTCTAATTCTGATATAGCTTCAGCAAACGAACTCTTATTGGTCTTCAAAATAGATATTTGAATCGTGATTTCTCTATCTCCTACTTGATTTGCTGAGACAATTGATAAAGAATTCTGAATTCTTCCTCTTAGTGTTTGCTTATTGAAATCAGCTGAATATTCTTTCTTAGGGATTGATCTTAATGTGAGATCTTCTTTCTTTTGTGTCAGTCTTTCTACTTCTTTCTTTAACTCTGGTATGTACTTTAGCGTTCTTGCCACTGTGGCTGGAAGACTTGAAAGATTAATAATGGGTTAACTTGCATGATCATATAACTATTAAGAATATGATAAACCCACAAAACATCAAGGATATTTAGTAAAGGATGCAAAGTAAAAATGTACCGATTGAAATATTTATTATCTTTGTTTACCCTCAAAATCGGATAACAATTAAATTTGTAAGTGGTTTTAAAAATACGCGGATTAATTTGATACAAAGCGATAAATTAAGTCAATATTAAACAAACAAAGATAAAATGGATTCAAACCACACGAGTAGGATAGTTTCAGCCTTAGTGAAATATTCACCATCGATCCGGGCTCACTATGGCCAGCACTAATGAACAAGAGAAAGAGCTAATAACAGAAAAAATAATAATATATTGCTTTGGAATGCGTGTTACCACGTCCTCATGAATTATCAGACCCCTTTTATATAGTAGGGAGTCCTACTTTAGGTACAACTCTATAAAAGGTAAAAGAATCCTCTGATTAACTGATTGCCGGTTCCTCATCGATATGTGCCGAGATCCCCGCCGTGATATCCGGCCGGTCATGGATATTACGGCCTTCTGTTGGTCGTGCTTGATTACCCGATAATATTCTTCGAAGTCGTTCGAGGCTAGGACCGATCCGGAACCATGACCCCAATATTCTCGAGGTCAGGCGTCATGCCCCCGGGTTCTGACTCCACGAGAATTTTGCCTCGATTTTGGTCCCTTGTCATCATGTCTCGAGCCTGGCTTATTTTGTCGGAGATCGGGGTGCACCATGAGCTCGATTTTACCCGTATACAGATAGTCCCCTCGTTTCTCGGAGAGTAAATGACGAGAAACGACATGAGCTCCCAATTCTTACTTCGATACATCGCAGCGAAAATGACAATAAACCCGAGATGTCTCGTTAGTCATGTCATAATGGCATTAAATGCATGTCGGCCGCCGGTCGACTTTCCCTAAACGCGAAACATCGCTGAACTCTTATAAATATCCCCTCATTTGTCCATTTTTCACTTTACACCAAATCTTCTATCTTCGTTCCTTCAGGATTTCAATATTCTCTAGCGCTTTTACCTCCGTTACTCAAGGTTCTTCAGTACTTCGCAAAAACTTTTACTCATCTCCTACTCAAGCCAACAAGTCTGACCCTTCAACTTTAAATCTTTCTTCTTCTTTTCCAAGCTTTTTCTTTCCTAACAATGGCAAAAATCTCAAAATTTGTTCCTCAGAAGGATGCTCCTTCTTTCTCGCGACCGACCACTGAGGTCGAAGAGACCGCCCCCGATATGGTTGTTAATGAACCGGCGGAAGAGCCTCCCTTGAAAATGTACATTCCCGGCAGCTGTTCGGTCACCGGTGACTTCAAGATTGAGAAACCTTCTTCTGTACAGGGTCGGCGTGAGGAGGCCTCGAGATACATCTGCTCAATTACCGAAGAGGTCCTCCCCATGGTCTAAAAAGACTACAACTGGGCCAACAAAGACATAGTGGTCCCCGACTCCGAAGAGGCCATTACCACCTATGTCGAGGGATATCTGAGTGTTTACACTTATCCCTTTATATTGGGACCTGTGGACCCGGTCATTATAGATTTCTGTAAGAGATACGAGGTATGCCTCGGTCAGATTCATCCTTCACTGTGGAGGATTGTGATCCTCCTTCAGTTTTTTGTGAACAAATCGACTCTAGCCAGTTTACTGTGGATCACCTACTCCTTTTGTACTGTCCCCGAATATTCCGTGGGGGGCTGATAAAGCTTGTGTGCCGGGCCAATAAAGTCCTGTTCTCAATTACCGATGAGGACCGGGATCAAGGCTGGTAAGGCCATTTTGTCCGTTGAGGACTTCAGTCTTGATTCCGGCTGAATTCAGGACATTCCCCGAGAAGTGGAATGCATCACGTAAGTAAAACTTTCCTTCAAATGTTGATTTTATGTTCACTTCTCTTTTTCTCATTGGTATTCGTGGTGGTGCAACCGTCGCTCGAGTCCCAAATGCTATCCCTCGACTCTAGGAATGGGTCAAAGGTATCGTTTCATAGATGCCCTACTCCGAGCGCTCGTGGCGCAAACTTTCGAAGGGCCATTGGGAGGCCCGTTCCCATGGTAAGATTCCTTTCCCGAGTAGGATGTGTTAGGCTTCTTCTTTTAACATCAAGTCCTTATTTCTTTTACTTTCTTTTGCAGGTTTGCCTAAGAACATCAAGCTTAGGCCTCCAGTCTGTGACGAGGACTTGCCTGTTGAGTTTCCCGCTTCGGGGCTGACCGGAGATAGGAAAAGGAGGAGAGCTCCGAGTTCCCCGAGCTCGGAGAAAAAGAAACCAAGGAGAAGGCTGGTGCGCAAGCCGAAGGAAAACACCAGCTCCCGAGCACCAACTTCGAATTTGCTCTATCGGCTTAGGGACGAGTCCGAGGGGGAAGAGCCTTTTGTGGCCCGCGAACCGTCGTCCCTCGAAGAGTGGGGGCCGTTGAACTAGAGACCTGCGAGGTTGATCTTCATCAGGCTAGGGAGGTCGATGAGGAGGCCATGGCTGAATCTTCCCGGGATACGGGCAGTGCCCCGAAGGAGGCATCTGGTGTGATAGACATCACCGAGTCACCCTCGTTTACCGAGTCTATGTACAACGAGTCCCAAATGGTGAAAGAACAACTCAACGAGGGGGCCCACGAGGTGGGCGACCCCCTCCGCTGTGATTTTGACTGCATGGACTCCACCGCCATGGAGGATGCCACCGAGTTAGGTGACTTAGAGGTACCGAGGAAAAGTTCGTCCTCAGAGGCAGGTGGACCTAACTCAAGCCCTAAACTGGTCAACCGGTTCCTTGCCCCGAGTGCGGATCCTGGTCGGAAGCGGTCAATTATCATCACCGTTTCGGAGGATACCCGGGTTCTTTTCGCCCCCGTTGGGATAGCTAGTTACCTCCAGTGCTTGGTAACAGAAGAAGATTAGGCAAAAATGAACGAGGTTGATGCCCTATGCCTATTCAACGAAGCACAACAGGCGCTAAACCGGGTAAGGTGTTACCAAATTTTTTCATTTTTCAGTTTTAGTTTCTTGACGATTCTAATATTTCTTCTCATATTTGCAGGCCTCGTTGCTTCACCATGAAACCTTCCTCCGGTATCGGGATGAGCTGAGCCAACTCGAGGTCGAAGTCAAAGAGCTTGTTGAGAAGAGAGACATGTACAAACTTCTCAGCGAGCAACATGAAGGAGAGGCTAAGACCCTTCGAGCCGAGTTGGACGCGGCTCGAAAAGAACACGCCAACAAGGTGAGATAGACAAGGTGACTAATGGTCAGAACCCACAAGTCTAACAGAAGATTGATCGGATCGACCAACGTCGGGCCTAGATGAATGTAATCAAGGTCGAGGCCGAAGAGTAGAAAGGCAAGATGGACCGCTTGGCCTCGGAAAAGGAGACTGCCCGGGCGCAATTGGCCTCGATGGAGGCTCAACTTCGAGTGATGAGGGAGAAGGCTGAGGCCCGATCCCAGAAAATTGAAGATCTCCAGTCTTAACTGAGCTCGGCTATTGCCGATTGGGAGACCCTCTCCAAGGAGCTTAAAGCGGCCAAGTCGGTGGCTGAAATAACCAAGGCCGATGCCGATGAGATGTGGCCCAGTACAAAGCCGATGCTGAGGTAGCCCAGGACCGCCTGAAAGACATTGCTAAATATGTGAAGTGGCAGTCCCGAAGGGAGGCCCTCGAGGAGGTTCATGCTCGGGGTTTTGATTTATCGGCCGAGATCGAAAGTGCTAAGGGGCTAGAGGCCGAGGCCAATAAGTTGGCATACCCCGAGGATGAAGAAGACTCCGAGGGTTCTGGCAGATCGGCGAGCGAAGAAGACCCTGATGGTCCAGGTGATGAGGCGGGCTCCGGTGAGGACCAGATTCCTTAGATGCTTTGTAGATGTTTTTGCTTTTTTGTATTTTTTGTCGAGGCCGTTTGGCCTTTGTAAAAATCTTTTAATATATATATATATATATATATATATATATATATATATATATATATATATATATACACACAAGGCCTTTTTCCTTCAACAAATTTTAAGCTTTTTGCTTTTTTCTTTACGATTGCAAAGATTCTGAATGCCTTAGCACATAATAATTATATCTTGTCCGGTGGTTCGAACAAGGCTCATTCTCGATATTTCTTGCTCAAGATACGTGGGGTCTCTGTATGACCGGGAGCCTTCCCCGAAGTATTTACTCAGAATGTTTTAAATTATAATTTTGCCGAAGGTATTCTTTGAACCAGTTTAAAATGTTTGAAGGCCTTATGTTTTGGTTACGTGTCTCGGACGTCTCCGAGCCATTTTAGGATGGCCGTAGCCTTTTAAGTTTGGGTGTTGCCCAATGGGCTTGTTATTCCGAGTCGTCCGGGCTTGCCCAGGACAACAGTTCCCGAATGTGGGTGGCCGTAGCCTTTAGAGTTCGGGCACTGCCTAATAAGCTTTGTGCCCCCGGGCTTTGATACCCCAGGTCACCTGAGACTGCCTTGGACGACAGTCCCCGAGTGAGGGTGATCTTTTGGATCCAAACAGAGGTGGCCCTTGGGCTCGATATCTTTAGGGGACCGAATGTAAAAATTTTTAAGGGACAAAATATTTATCCGCAAGGTAGTAACTTTCTTTCACTTCAGTGCGTAGTATACATGGTTACAAATGTGTACAAGCTTCGTGTTAGGGCTTGGGTGGTCTATGTGGGCACGATTCATCTGACCGTTTGGCCCTTACAATAAATCCTATCCACCGAGCCTAGGTTGTTTAAGCATAAAGTTTCTTTCCTTGCCAAAATCATTATCCGAGGGTGATGGCCCCCAGTATCTTAGGCCGAACTTTATAGAAGCCTAAGATACTGTTATCGTGATCTTTGACACCGGTTCATTGCCGGGCTTCAATTCTAAGTTAGCACGATCCACTGTTGCCTTGTTAAAAACCTTGCCAGAAAACCCATTTGGGAGAAAACCAGTTTAAGGGAAAAAGAGTGCAACGCGTGCTTTCAGGCCTAAAAGTTGTATCGTTCCTTGACGGTTACCTGCAAGTGTTAGTACAATATGTAAAGAAAATAAATGAATGGGGTCGTACCTTACCAGTAGTATCATTTCAAGTGAGTTACGTTCCAGTTGTTCGGTAGTCACTCACTGTTCATTGCTCCGAGTTTGTACGATCCTTTTCCGGTGATCTCGATAATTTGATACGGACCTTCCCAGTTCAGCCCTAGCTTCTCTTTGTTCGAGTTCCGGGTGCTTAGTATGACCTTCCTTAACACCAAATCCTTGACATTGAAGTGTCGTAGGTTGGTTCTTCGATTGTAATACCTTTCGATCCATTATTTTTGGGCGGCCAACCGAACGAGGGCGGCCTCGTGCCTTTCATCTAACAGTTCGAGGCTCGTATTCATGGCCTCATCGTTTGACTCTTTGGTCGCATATCATAACCTAAGACTCGGTTCTCCTACGTCGACCGGTATTAGAGTTTCAGTGCCGTAAACCAACGAGAATGGGGTGGCCCCAGTACTGGACTTTGAGGTCGTGCGGTATGCCCATAGCACTTCGGGCAAGATTTCTTTCCATTTTCCTTTGGCATCGGTCAATCTCTTTTTGAGGTTTTGGAGTATGGTTTTGTTTGTGGACTCCGCTTGCCCGTTCCCACTAGGGTGATAGGGTGTTGATAAGATCCTTTTGATCTTATGGTCTTCGAAAAACTTACTTACTTTGCTGCCGATGAACTGCTTCCCATTGTTGCACACGATCTCGGACAATATTCCAAACTGCATATTTTGTGATCCCAGATGAAATCAATGACTTCCTTCTCCCTGACTTTCTCAAACGCCTGGGATTCCACCCATTTAAAAAAATAGTCAGTCATAAACAATATAAATTGAGCCTTACCGGGTGCCCATGGAAGGGGGCCGACGATGTCCATCCCCCATTTTATGAATGGCCAGGGTGACAAGATCGAATGCAGCAGCTCCCCGGGCTGATGAATCATCGAAGCATGCATTTGATATCCGTCGTATTTTTGTATGAACTCCTTCGCGTCTTTTTCCATATCGATCCAGTAGTAGGCAGCTCTGATTATTTTTCGAACTAATGATTTGACGCCCGAATGATTTCCATAGGTGCCTTCATGGACTTCCCTCAGAACATACTCGTATCTCCTGGTCCTAGACATATTGTGAGTGGGACATCGATCGTTCTCTTGAATAGGGTACCGTCTTCAGACAAGCTGAACTGGGCCGCCTTCGTACGCAGAGCCCTCGATTCCTTAGGATCCGAGGGCAGTTTTCCGGTCTTCAGATACTCTATATATTTCTTTCTCCAGTCCCAAGTTAGGCTTGTTGAGTTTATCTTTGTGTGACCTTCTTCCTCTACCAATCTCATGGGTTATACGACCACCCCCGAGTTGAACTCATCATCGTCGACCGACGATCCCAAGTTAGTGAGAGCATCAGCCTCGCTGGTTTTGTTCCCGAGGTACATATTGTAGAGTCCACTCCTTGAACTGATGTAACATTACCTGCAGTTTATCCAGGTATATTTGCATTCGTTCCTCTCTGATTTCGAACGTCCCATTAACTTGGTTTACCACAAGGAGGGAGTCGCACTTATCTTTGATCACCTCTGCCCCCAAGCTTTTGGTCAGTTTGAGGCCTAAAATCATGGCCTCATACACGGCCTCATTGTTAGTCAATTTTACAGTCCTAATAGATTGTCTAACTGCATTACCTATTGGTAGCTTCAATATAATGCCGAGTCCGGACCCCTTTGCGTTCGAGGCACCGTTCGTAAAGAGGGTCCAGATTCCCAAAGAAGTCTCTGAGTTCAACATCAACTCTTTTTCGACGTCGGGTATTAGTGCTAGCGTAAAGCCAGCCACAAAGTCTGCCAAAATTTGAGATTTAATGGCAGTCTGGGGTCGATATTCGATATCGTATCCACTGATCTCCACAACCCATTTGGCCAATCATCCCGAGAGCTCGCGTTTATGCATTTTGTTTCTCAATGGGTAAATAGTTACAACACATATGGGGTGGCATTACAAGTACGATTTCAGCTTCCTAGAGGCGCTTAGCAAAGCGAACGCCAATTTTTCTAGCTGAGGATACCTAGTTTCGGCCTCGCCTAGAGTCATGCTAACATAATAGATTGGAAATTGCGTACCTTCCTCTTCTCGGACCAGGACTCCACTTACCGCTACTTCGAATGCTACTAAGTACAGGAACAACTGTTCGCCTACCTTCGGAGTATGAAGCAAATGTGGGCTCGAGAGGTACCGGTTGAGTTCCTCCAAGGCTTGTTAGAACTCCGGAGTCTATGAGAAGTTATTCTTCTTCTTTAATAGTGAGAAGAACCGATGGCTCTTGTCGAAAGACCTCGATATAAATCGACCCAAAGTGACTATGCGCCCGATTAACCTTTGTATGGCCTTGATGATTCCCACTACGGTAATGTCCTCTATGGCCTTGATTTTATCAGGATTGACCTCGATCCCCCGGTTGGACACCATGAATCCGAGAAATTTCCCAGATCCGACTCCGAGTGCATATTTTTTGGGTTCAGATTCATATTGTATTTCTTCAATATGTTGATGGTTTCCTGCAAATGCTTCAAATAGTCCTATGTTCGCAAGAACTTAACCAACATATCGTCAATCTATACCTCAATTGATTTTTCTATCTGTTCTTCGAACATTCGATTTACTAGGCGTTGGTAAGTGGCACCGATATTTTTTAGTCCGAATGGCATTACGTTATAACACTAGGTACCATATTTAGTGATGAAGTACATTTTTTCCTGATCGCCCGGGTCCATCCGAATTTGATTATTCCCGGAATAGGCGTCGAGAAAACTGAGGATCTCATGGCCGACCGTCGCATCGATCATGCGAGTCCTTGGGGCATGCCTTATTCAAATCTTTATAGTCTACACACATTCTTAATTTATTCCCTTTTTAGGGACTACCACTACATTTGATATCCAATTTGGGTACTTAACCTCTCGAATGGACCCTATTTTAAGGAGTTTAGATATCTCGTATTTGATGAATGCATGCTTGACTTTGGACTATGGTCTCCTTTTCTGTTTGACTGGATGACACTTTGGGTCCAGGCTCAACTTGTGAGCGGTTATTTCCGGGGAGATCCCTGTCATATCAAGGTGGGACCAAGTGAAACAATCTACTTTGGCTATAAGAAATTTAACTAGTTTTTTCCTGAGCTCGGGACTTAACCCCGTGCCTAGGTATACCTTTCGATCGGGCAAATGCTCGATCAATGTGACCTGTTCCAGTTCTTCGACCATTTATTTGGTGGCATCAGAGTTATCGAGGGCTATAAAATACATGGTAACCCCATAGTCTTCGTCTTCATTAGTCCCATGCTTCTCCGGTTGGGTTGGGTCGATGTTGGTAATTTCTATTCGGCTTCTTCCTTGGTGACCGAACCCGGACCTTTTGTCATTATAAATGTGGATATCGGGATCATCTCTTCAACCTTGAACATTTCCTTTACGACTGGTTGTTCTCCGTTAGGTTGTTTTAATCCCTCATGGCATTGGGAATTTCAACACCTGGTGCAGAGTCGAGGGTATTGCTCTCATGTTGTGGATCCATGGCCTCCCGAACAGAGCATTATACCTCATATCTCCTTCGATTACATAGAACTTGGCTTCCTCAATGGTCCTGCGGCATTTACCGGTAATGTTATCTCCCCTTTAGTGATCTCACATGCCATGTTGAATCCGTTTAGAACTCAAACTGTAGGCACGATTTGAGCTTGTAGACCGAGCTGTTCCACGTCCCCCGATATGATGATGCTGGCCGAGCTACCTGGATCAATTAACACGCATTTAACTCGAGATTTATTATGAGTACAGATATTACCAGTGCATCGTTATGGGGATACACGATCCCTTCAACGTCCTCATCATTGAATGACAAGGTTCCCTCCGACACATAGTCCCGAGTCCATTTTTCCCTTGTGATGGATACTTTGGTGCGATTTAGCATCGGCCCTTAGGGAATATCGACCCCACCGATGATCATGTTAATGACGTGCTGAGGTTCCTCCTGCTCGATCTGTTTATTAGAATCTCTATTCCAGAAATGATTCTTGGCTCGATCGCTCAGGAACTCTCAGAGATGTTCGTTGTTGAATAGCCGGGCTACTTCCTCTCTTAATTGTTGGCGATTCTCTGTTCTGTGGCCGTGAGTGACATTATAGTTTCACATTAGGTTAGAATACCTTTGGGCTGGATCATACTGTAGAGGTCGAGGCCATTTGATGTCTTTGATGCGTCCGACGGCGGATACGATGGTGGCATCGTCGATGTTAAAGTTTTACTCTGATTGCCTTGTGATAAGTGGGAATTTTGACTACTTATTAGCGATTTTTAAATTTTGTTTTAGTCTAAAAGTATTGAATTGTATTTCCAAAAATTGATGAAATGTGCTAAATTGCAGGAATATTGAAAGATGGACTCCCGAGATGAAATCCAACTCAAAAAGGAGTAATCTAAACTCAAGGCCATAAAAGGCACACAGCTCACAAAGCGCGGATCACAGAATTTCATCTATGGCCGTAGATGATGAAGGAAAGGCCAACAGACTTTTGTACAATGTGCAGACCACACAAAAATTGTGGGCCACAAAAGATGGCTAGGAACAAAGTTCAGAGAATGTGCAAAAGTCCCAAGTTTCCAAGCCCTCAGAAGTTTGGACCGCACAGGAATTGTGCGGCCGCAGACATAAAAGTGCGGACCGCAGAACACCAAGTGCAACCGTAGTTACAAATCTACGGACCACAGAAATAATGCCTTGCGGTAGCAGATCGGAATTATGCGGCCACAGACCTCCAGTCCTGACAAGTTAAAGAAATTTGCGGACCGCACATGGAATTGTGTGGCCGCAGAACCTCCCGAAGGGCATTTTTGTCCGAAATATCTAGCCATATATAAATAGATGAGTTTCAAAAATTTAGGTTAACTTTTAACATCAGCAGCTACAATAGCCGTTTCTCTTTTGAGAAAGCCAAATTGGGCAAAATCATTGTCTGATCGAGAGGTATTGAGTGGGTAATTGAGAGTTGATAGCTATAATATATCCCAATCAATAAAACTAGCATTAAGGTTTATATCCCATTAGGCAAACACCTAGGTTGTGGTCATAGCCCTAGGCTTTTTACAAAACTTGAAAAACAACAAAAACAATTTTCTTAGTTTCATTTCTTAACTTTGCATCTTAGTTTAAATTTGACATAGAATCAATCCCAATTTGTCGAAGTGTAAATTGAGTTAGTTTAAACTCACGTACTAAAATATATACGCCTAACTCCCATATATAACTCCCTGTGGAAATCGTCCCCGACTCTTGTTGGGTACTACAATTACAATTGACCATTTCATAACCTTGATTTGAGGTGTGAAATTGGAGGAGACCAATTTTTGGCACCGTTGCCGGGGAGTTAAAAATGGTGTTAACTATATATTTTGGTGTGTGTTTGAAATATCTTCTTTTCCTTCCTTGTTACTAACGTGTTAAGAAATTGTAGGTGCAATCATGGCAAACAATAAGCACGGAAACATAGCTTTGGGGGACATGGACGTTGAGGATGATCAACTGGATGAGGTCCCTCATGAACCTCAAGCAAATAGATGAGGCCGAGTGCCTCATGATAATTTACCCGCTCCACCCCCACCACGAGCGGCTCCACATTGGGTGTTACCTAATGAAGGTTATGCAAGTTCTATAGTCCCTCCCCGTATTAGGACGGGCAACTTTCAAATAACCAACGAGATGCTCACTTTGCTCGAGCAATGAGGGTTCTTCACCGGTGCACCGGGTCAAAATGCATACTAACACTTGAAGGGGTTCGTAGATACATGTTGGGGGAGTAAACAAACAAATGTCTCCGAGGATGCTTTGAGGCTAAGGCTTTTTCTCTTCTCTCTACGGGGGAAAACTTTAGATTTGTTGGAGCGTTTTCCAAATTATTCCATTCATACTTGGGATGAATTAGCGGAGAAATTTATTTCTAACTACTTCTCTCCCGGGCACATAGCTATTCTTCGGGATGAAATTCTAGCATTCAAGGAAGTGCCCAATGAAACCCTACACGAGATATGTGAAAGGTATAGAACAATGGTGAAAGAGTGTCCCAACAACAATATGACGAAGAACATGATTCAACAAACTTTTTATCGGGGGATCAATACAACCAACCAATGTGTAGTGAATCAACTTGCCAGTGGGAACTTCATAACTACGCCTTATGCGGAGGCGTGTGATATCTTGGATGAGATGGCTGATACTTCATCGGCATGAAAATCTCAGGCTAATGTTCCACAAGGTGATCCCAATGTGATTCTCCTTCACAATGAGTTGCATGATCATGGACAAGCCATAGCCGAGTTGGCTACCACCATGAACCAATTGGCAAAGACTCAAATTCAACAAGTGCAAAACCCGAGGCAAGTTAATGCAATGGAGGGAGTAAGTATGATGGTGAACAAGCGAAGAACAAGAAGTCCACAGGTGTAAAAAAGAGTGGACAATTTTGTGCAAGATGATAGTAGATTTGATCAAGAGGATTCCTACAATGACTAAGAAGAAGCGGTCCAATATGTGAACAATTTTCAAGGGCAAAGAAACAACTTCCAAGTCCCAAGCTAACAACAATGGAGACCTCAAAACAAACAAGGTAATTGGAGTGGTGGAAACAATCAAAGCAATTGGAATAACAACAACAATAAAGGCAATTGGATTGGAGTCAATAATCAAGGGAATTGGCATAACAATAATAACCAAGGCAATTGGGAAGGCAACAATCAAGGCGGGTGGAATAACAATCAAGGAAATCGGGGGCCGGGTTTTCAAATGGCCCCGATGTATCAACAACTGAGCAACCCACCTCCTTATCCTTACCATGGCCCTAGTTCTTCCAACAATGAAATGAGTTGTATTGAAAATATGTGCAAGCAAATGATGGAGAAGAATGCATATTACTTCACACAACACATCGATCTGCAACTTAGAAGTGAAAATGGGGCAAATCTCTCAAGCTTTAAATTCTCGTCCTAAGGGGGCACTACTGTTGCAGCCAAACGCACACGCAAGTATACGCGGTCGTCAAGTAATAAAGTGACTAAAGTCGGATGTCGAACCCAGGAGGACTTATGATTAACTATTAACTAAATTAGACTATCCCAATTATCTAAACAAGAATTAAATCTAAAAATATTTTATTCTAAACTAATTAAATAAGAAAAATATAAATAATAAACTTTGAACAGAGAAAGAGCAGATTTTAATGATATCAATGTAATGAAAACGATCTAGGGTTATGGGCTATCTAACAATCCTATTGTATTCTTCAATTGAATTGACCGACTAATTTATCTAGCTTATTGGTTGACAGGGTTAATGCTCATAAGAATCTGTCGAGTTCTTACTCGCCTATTCAAGCTAACCTAACGCCTATATGTCTATGGAGTTAGAATCAACAAGAACGCATTTATAATTCCTGTAAATCAACCAAGCAAGGCAATTAGGTATATGTCTATCCTAACTACGAATCCGTTCCCCGATGCCCGAGTTCAAGAACTTGCCCTACTCAATCCTATATGCAATATAGAATTCCCACTTTCGAGTTCAATTCTAGATTCTTAGATAATATTCAATTGGTGATCAAGCAATTAAATAATTAAGTGCAAGATTGAATAAATAAACTAATATGATAAATCAAGAAGTCAAAATCAATATCCGAATAACAATAGTCATGAAAGAACCACAACCCTAGAACGTGAAGTTTAGCTCCATATAGACATGGTAGCCAAACAACAAATCATACAAAGAAACATAAAAATTACTAAGTTTGGTGGGAGAAAGATGGAACTTGATGAATTCCGGCCTCCACAGCTTTGTCGTGGCTTTTTTCCTCTTCCCAATATGTTAGATAACCTAAAAGAGGCGTTTTTAGCTTATATATTGCGTACAAAAGTCGTGGGCCAAAGCTCTCCTATTCCTAGTCCAAATCGGCTTCAGGGATTGATGCTAAGGTGGATGCGTCGCATCCACCTCGTCCTCCACTTCTCAGCTTCGCATGCTAGGGTGGATGCTTCGCATCCACCCTTTGTTCCTCCATTTCTTAACTTTGCATGTGAGGGTGGACGCGACGCATCCACCCTTCTCTTCTACTTCCCAGTCTCGGATGCTATGGCGGACGCTATGGGCCGACTTCACTGCTAAGGGTGCACGAAAGATGTAGTTTTTCTAGGTTGGATGCGACGCATCCAACCCTTCTTCCTCTGGCTAGACCACCTTTTCTTCATATTTTGCACTCCAAACACCTTAAATCGTCACACATAACTTAATTAGTCATAAAACCAATAATTAAACCATGTTGGGAATTTTAAAGATCAAATAACATCAAGAAGTGGTTAAAACATGGGTAAAGTAACATCAACACATATCGAAATATGCCAAACATCACTACCCCACACTTAAACCTTTGTTCGTCCTCGAACAAACCATCCTATAGTAGACGAAACAAAATTAAGCTCTTATCATTCAAAGCACACTGCACCTATGACCGTGGTTATTTGCAACAATTAGGCTCTAGGCTATGCATCACATACCCTTCCCTTTACTTATGCCATTCTTTAAAAATATTCGAACAAAGACAACATGCTCACAACAATCCTAACCTCAAAAACCGACTCAATGTCACTATGCACTCATGGCTTGAACACCCAACATCATAGAGAAGTCTAATAACGTTACCTATCCCTCGTGAAACCATGTGCCCTCACAACAAGAACAAGAGAGCGAGTTCAATCCACACATTCGAATCTCATGATCAAATATATTTTAATGACTCACATATATCAAAGAAAATCGCTCACTCTCACAAAGAAGTCACATGCATGAAATTAGTACCATAGGCTTGCCCTTAATGTAAATCTCTACTAATGTAAGCTCGCTCGATCTAAAATCAATTAGGACTTTTTCATGGTTGTAATGTGGGCTAAGGGACGGGTAGGATATATTTAAGGAATAGTGACTCACCCTCCTAAGCACTTTAATACATCACAAAATTACTTTAAGCATTTTTTTTCTTCAACCCCACTTCAATTTCACAAACAATATCACCCCCAAAACAGTCCCTTTTTCTTTAAGCACTACTTTAGTTCATACCCACTAGCAAGAACAAGATAACAATTTATTCATTTATATTTTTCTTTCTTTTTTTCCAGATTTTTCTCTTTTTTTTTCCTTTCAATTTCCGCTAGTGGTGTATTATTTTACAAAATAAGTGCACCCTTCTTTCTTTCATTGGTTCCACTCAAAAGTCACCCCACACTTAGTCCCTTCTTACTTCTTTTAGCGCTCATCTAACAATTAAAGTGCTTTAAGAGGTAAAAGGATCAAAACAATGTCAATTAAGAATAAAAAGGGTATAGGCTTGTAATGTGGGTACCAAATAAAAGGTCTACAGGCTCAAAAGGGTTAACTAGGGATAGATTTTATTTGTGATAAGCAATAAGCTCAAAAAGATCAAAGAAATCCTAAAATCATTTTTCAAACCGAGCATCACCTAAAATTTCGCTTCAACTCACATACCGGGCAAGTTCTAGACACAAGTACAATACATGGACAACACAAAAAACCTCACCACACATGGCACATGACTCACTAAGGACGATCACATTCCGACTCTCAAGCAATGCAAGTATTCACGGAGCCACGAGATATTAAGTATTAAACACAAGGTGAACATAAGTCATGTAAACGAGACATAGGCGCCACAAAACATGCTATCCAATTTAACAAGGCATCATCAATAAATTCAAATCATACAGAAGATACTACACATGCGAAAGTATAAATATGTTACTATCAAACAAGTCAAGGGCGCCTAGGTTCATCATTCTTGCTCCTTTTATTCCCTAAATTCCTAATCTACTCGGAAAGAAAAAACTACCCGGTTCAAACTACATCCCATGGAAAAGAACCGAGGCACAAAAAAAAACCACAGGGGATTATTACTACCTAAAGAAAGCTAAAAGACATATTTTGAATTTTTGTTTAGACTTTAATCCCTCAAGAAAACTGTCTAGGAGATCAATCGTCGGGAAAAGTCCAATTTTTCTACTTTTTCGTTTTTTTTTTTAATTTCTTTTTTTCTTTTCACAAAAGCTACTACACTTAAGAATGAGTACTACTACTAAGCTAAAATAGCACAGAAACTCATCCAAACGATCTCCTCACCCCACACTTAAAATTTTGCAATGTCCTCAATGCACATTATAAATAATAAGAGGGTAAACGAGACTCCCTGGTAGGCCAAAGGCCGAAGCAATAGCGGCTCACGAGGTACTCAGACTTCCCCCAGGCATCGTCCTTTGTGTGGGCACCCCACACTTAGTCCTCACCATCTAGCTCGCTTTTGCACTCTTCTAATGGCTTTGCTTCCTATGCTCATAATCCTTCAAAATAAAAATAAATACTACAAAATAATAAAAATAAAATAAAATAAAAAGTAAACAAAAATAAAAGAAAGCAGTAACGCTGGGTTGCCTCCCAACAAGCGCCTGATTTAACGTAGCGGCACGACGTGAATCACTTTTTGCCTCCACCTCGAACTTATGAATTGAGCCCCTAACATGGCATCCAGTTTGCGGCTATGCTCCAGTGGTGGGGCTACAAAGATAACCAGGCCAAGTAATAAATTTTTCACTCTACACTTCTCGGCCTTTAGATGAGGATTGTATTTTTTGCTTTTTGGCATGACAAATTCAAAAATATAGGCATCATGTTCCTCTTCCATTGACTCCTCCAAAGGCTTAGATAACTCGATTTCCATGTCATCATCCAAATACAATGTCGAAAAATGTTTAGAATGAGGACCAACACGCCCCAACTTTAGAATTGTATTACTATTTATATCCTCATATGTGCACACATTAGAGTCTTCAAATATAACATTATCTGCTACCTCGCATGGCTCTAGTGTACTTTTCTCAACATGGGCATCATCAACAGAAATATGCTCGAATGATTGGCTCTCCACTTTTAGCTCCTCAATTTGGCGTATAAGCTCCTTTTCAGCTTCCGACAACTCATTACTATTTTGTTGGGCGATAGACGCAACAACCTTTGCATTTAATTTATCTTGCAAGTCGTGAATAGTAGTGACAAATTTATAGATCCCTTGTCCCAGTTTAGATCTTCCCTCTATAAAGTGTCTCATCCCATCAGTAAGTTCCTCATGTTGAGCTTCATATATTTCTAACTTTTTAGCCTGTTCTGCCAGCCAAGTTTGGCTCAAAATCTCCTCTTTTTCAAAAAATTTCTCTTGCTGGTACTCGCTCTCTTCATTCAATTCTTCCATATTGGCCTTCATTCTTGTGATTGCTGCCCTCATTCTTTTCATATCTTTTTTGAGTTCATCCTGTTGCTCTGCTACTTGCCTCAGAATATCCCTAATATATGCATCAGGCTCCATATCCTGCACTTCATTGCCCCTATCAAACTCAGAAATATCATTAGAAAGATCATAATAAGGGCTCAGAGAAGGATGAACAAAATTAGGACAACCATCCCAATGGCCATCTTGACCACCACACATATTACAAATATTCCACTCAAAGGATTGAGATTGTGCGCACAACTCGCTCCTGGGAACATTCTGACAATTTTTCCACCAGTGGGGTCCTCCACAATATGGACAAGGATCATCAAAATAAGAATAACCATCATTCGAACAATTTTTATTCCAAGATGCCATGCTAAAATAAATAAAAAATACTAACTAAAATAAAATAATAAAAAAAACATGAATAGATAAAAAAAATGTCTAATCTAGAAAAATAGCAAATTTCTAAGTCCCCGGCAACGGCGCCAAAAACTTGTTGCAGCCAAACGCACACGCAAGTATACGCGGTCGTCAAGTAATAAAGTGACTAAAGTCGGATGTCGAACCCAGGAGGACTTATGATTAACTATTAACTAAATTAGACTATCCCAATTATCTAAACAAGAATTAAATCTAAAAATATTTTATTCTAAACTAATTAAATAAGAAAAATATAAATAATAAACTTTGAACAGAGAAAGAGCAGATTTTAATGATATCAATGTAATGAAAATGATCTAGGGTTATGGGCTATCTAACAATCCTATTGTATTCTTCAATTGAATTGACCGACTAATTTATCTAGCTTATTGGTTGACAGGGTTAATGCTCATAAGAATCTGTCGAGTTCTTACTCGCCTATTCAAGCTAACCTAACGCCTATATGTCTATGGAGTTAGAATCAACAAGAACGCATTTATAATTCCTGTAAATCAACCAAGCAAGGCAATTAGGTATATGTCTATCCTAACTACGAATCCGTTCCCCGATGCCCGAGTTCAAGAACTTGCCCTACTCAATCCTATATGCAATATAGAATTCCCACTTTCGAGTTCAATTCTAGATTCGTAGATAATATTCAATTGGTGATCAAGCAATTAAATAATTAAGTGCAAGATTGAATAAATAAACTAATATGATAAATCAAGAAGTCAAAATCAATATCCGAATAACAATAGTCATGAAAGAACCACAACCCTAGAACGTGAAGTTTAGCTCCATATAGACATGGTAGCCAAACAACAAATCATACAAAGAAACATAAAAATTACTAAGTTTGGTGGGAGAAAGATGGAACTTGATGAATTCCGGCCTCCACAGCTTTGTCGTGGCTTTTTCCTCTTCCCAATATGTTAGATAACCTAAAAGAGGCGTTTTTAGCTTATATATTGCGTACAAAAGTCGTGGGCCAAAGCTCTCCTATTCCTAGTCCAAATCGGCTTCAGGGATTGATGCTAAGGTGGATGCGTCGCATCCACCTCGTCCTCCACTTCTCAGCTTCGCATGCTAGGGTGGATTCTTCGCATCCACCCTTTGTTCCTCCATTTCTTAACTTTGCATGTGAGGGTGGACGCGACGCATCCACCCTTCTCTTCTACTTCCCAGTCTCGGATGCTATGGCGGACGCTATGGGCCGACTTCACTGCTAAGGGTGCACGAAAGATGTAGTTTTTCTAGGTTGGATGCGACGCATCCAACCCTTCTTCCTCTGGCTAGACCACCTTTTCTTCATATTTTGCACTCCAAACACCTTAAATCGTCACACATAACTTAATTAGTCATAAAACCAATAATTAAACCATGTTGGGAATTTTAAAGATCAAATAACATCAAGAAGTGGTTAAAACATGGGTAAAGTAACATCAACACATATCGAAATATGCCAAACATCACTACCCCACACTTAAACCTTTGTTCGTCCTCGAACAAACCATCCTATAGTAGACGAAACAAAATTAAGCTCTTATCATTCAAAGCACACTGCACCTATGACCGTGGTTATTTGCAACAATTAGGCTCTAGGCTATGCATCACATACCCTTCCCTTTACTTATGCCATTCTTTAAAAATATTCGAACAAAGACAACATGCTCACAACAATCCTAACCTCAAAAACCGACTCAATGTCACTATGCACTCATGGCTTGAACACCCAACATCATAGAGAAGTCTAATAACGTTACCTATCCCTCGTGAAACCATGTGCCCTCACAACAAGAACAAGAGAGCGAGTTCAATCCACACATTCGAATCTCATGATCAAATATATTTTAATGACTCACATATATCAAAGAAAATCGCTCACTCTCACAAAGAAGTCACATGCATGAAATTAGTACCATAGGCTTGCCCTTAATGTAAATCTCTACTAATGTAAGCTCGCTCGATCTAAAATCAATTAGGACTTTTTCATGGTTGTAATGTGGGCTAAGGGACGGGTAGGATATATTTAAGGAATAGTGACTCACCCTCCTAAGCACTTTAATACATCACAAAATTACTTTAAGCATTTTTTTTCTTCAACCCCACTTCAATTTCACAAACAATATCACCCCCAAAACAGTCCCTTTTTCTTTAAGCACTACTTTAGTTCATACCCACTAGCAAGAACAAGATAACAATTTATTCATTTATATTTTTCTTTCTTTTTTTCCAGATTTTTCTCTTTTTTTTCCTTTCAATTTCCGCTAGTGGTGTATTATTTTACAAAATAAGTGCACCCTTCTTTCTTTCATTGGTTCCACTCAAAAGTCACCCCACACTTAGTCCCTTCTTACTTCTTTTAGCGCTCATCTAACAATTAAAGTGCTTTAAGAGGTAAAAGGATCAAAACAATGTCAATTAAGAATAAAAAGGGTATAGGCTTGTAATGTGGGTACCAAATAAAAGGTCTACAGGCTCAAAAGGGTTAACTAGGGATAGATTTTATTTGTGATAAGCAATAAGCTCAAAAAGATCAAAGAAATCCTAAAATCATTTTTCAAACCGAGCATCACCTAAAATTTCGCTTCAACTCACATACCGGGCAAGTTCTAGACACAAGTACAATACATGGACAACACAAAAAACCTCACCACACATGGCACATGACTCACTAAGGACGATCACATTCCGACTCTCAAGCAATGCAAGTATTCACGGAGCCACGAGATATTAAGTATTAAACACAAGGTGAACATAAGTCATGTAAACGAGACATAGGCGCCACAAAACATGCTATCCAATTTAACAAGGCATCATCAATAAATTCAAATCATACAGAAGATACTACACATGCGAAAGTATAAATATGTTACTATCAAACAAGTCAAGGGCGCCTAGGTTCATCATTCTTGCTCCTTTTATTCCCTAAATTCCTAATCTACTCGGAAAGAAAAAACTACCCGGTTCAAACTACATCCCATGGAAAAGAACCGAGGCACAAAAAAAAACCACAGGGGATTATTACTACCTAAAGAAAGCTAAAAGACATATTTTGAATTTTTGTTTAGACTTTAATCCCTCAAGAAAACTGTCTAGGAGATCAATCGTCGGGAAAAGTCCAATTTTTCTACTTTTTCGTTTTTTTTTTAATTTCTTTTTTTTTTTCCACAAAAGCTACTACACTTAAGAATGAGTACTACTACTAAGCTAAAATAGCACAGAAACTCATCCAAACGATCTCCTCACCCCACACTTAAAATTTTGCAATGTCCTCAATGCACATTATAAATAATAAGAGGGTAAACGAGACTCCCTGGTAGGCCAAAGGCCGAAGCAATAGCGGCTCACGAGGTACTCAGACTTCCCCCAGGCATCGTCCTTTGTGTGGGCACCCCACACTTAGTCCTCACCATCTAGCTCGCTTTTGCACTCTTCTAATGGCTTTGCTTCCTATGCTCATAATCCTTCAAAATAAAAATAAATACTACAAAATAATAAAAATAAAATAAAATAAAAAGTAAACAAAAATAAAAGAAAGCAGTAACGCTGGGTTGCCTCCCAACAAGCGCCTGATTTAACGTAGCGGCACGACGTGAACCACTTTTTGCCTCCACCTCGAACTTATGAATTGAGCCCCTAACATGGCATCCAGTTTGCGGCTATGCTCCAGTGGTGGGGCTACAAAGATAACCAGGCCAAGTAATAAATTTTTCACTCTACACTTCTCGGCCTTTAGATGAGGATTGTATTTTTTGCTTTTTGGCATGACAAATTCAAAAATATAGGCATCATGTTCCTCTTCCATTGACTCCTCCAAAGGCTTAGATAACTCGATTTCCATGTCATCATCCAAATACAATGTCGAAAAATGTTTAGAATGAGGACCAACACGCCCCAACTTTAGAATTGTATTACTATTTATATCCTCATATGTGCACACATTAGAGTCTTCAAATATAACATTATCTGCTACCTCGCATGGCTCTAGTGTACTTTTCTCAACATGGGCATCATCAACAGAAATATGCTCGAATGATTGGCTCTCCACTTTTAGCTCCTCAATTTGGCGTATAAGCTCCTTTTCAGCTTCCGACAACTCATTACTATTTTGTTGGGCGATAGACGCAACAACCTTTGCATTTAATTTATCTTGCAAGTCGTGAATAGTAGTGACAAATTTATAGATCCCTTGTCCCAGTTTAGATCTTCCCTCTATAAAGTGTCTCATCCCATCAGTAAGTTCCTCATGTTGAGCTTCATATATTTCTAACTTTTTAGCCTGTTCTGCCAGCCAAGTTTGGCTCAAAATCTCCTCTTTTTCAAAAATTTCTCTTGCTGGTACTCGCTCTCTTCATTCAATTCTTCCATATTGGCCTTCATTCTTGTGATTGCTGCCCTCATTCTTTTCATATCTTTTTTGAGTTCATCCTGTTGCTCTGCTACTTGCCTCAGAATATCCCTAATATATGCATCAGGCTCCATATCCTGCACTTCATTGCCCCTATCAAACTCAGAAATATCATTAGAAAGATCATAATAAGGGCTCAGAGAAGGATGAACAAAATTAGGACAACCATCCCAATGGCCATCTTGACCACCACACATATTACAAATATTCCACTCAAAGGATTGAGATTGTGCGCACAACTCGCTCCTGGGAACATTCTGACAATTTTTCCACCAGTGGGGTCCTCCACAATATGGACAAGGATCATCAAAATAAGAATAACCATCATTCGAACAATTTTTATTCCAAGATGCCATGCTAAAATAAATAAAAAATACTAACTAAAATAAAATAATAAAAAAAAACATGAATAGATAAAAAAAATGTCTAATCTAGAAAAATAGCAAATTTCTAAGTCCCCGGCAACGGCGCCAAAAACTTGTTGCAGCCAAACGCACACGCAAGTATACGCGGTCGTCAAGTAATAAAGTGACTAAAGTCGGATGTCGAACCCAGGAGGACTTATGATTAACTATTAACTAAATTAGACTATCCCAATTATCTAAACAAGAATTAAATCTAAAAATATTTTATTCTAAACTAATTAAATAAGAAAAATATAAATAATAAACTTTGAACAGAGAAAGAGCAGATTTTAATGATATCAATGTAATGAAAACGATCTAGGGTTATGGGCTATCTAACAATCCTATTGTATTCTTCAATTGAATTGACCGACTAATTTATCTAGCTTATTGGTTGACAGGGTTAATGCTCATAAGAATCTGTCGAGTTCTTACTCGCCTATTCAAGCTAACCTAACGCCTATATGTCTATGGAGTTAGAATCAACAAGAACGCATTTATAATTCCTGTAAATCAACCAAGCAAGGCAATTAGGTATATGTCTATCCTAACTACGAATCCGTTCCCCGATGCCCGAGTTCAAGAACTTGCCCTACTCAATCCTATATGCAATATAGAATTCCCACTTTCGAGTTCAATTCTAGATTCGTAGATAATATTCAATTGGTGATCAAGCAATTAAATAATTAAGTGCAAGATTGAATAAATAAACTAATATGATAAATCAAGAAGTCAAAATCAATATCCGAATAACAATAGTCATGAAAGAACCACAACCCTAGAACGTGAAGTTTAGCTCCATATAGACATGGTAGCCAAACAACAAATCATACAAAGAAACATAAAAATTACTAAGTTTGGTGGGAGAAAGATGGAACTTGATGAATTCCGGCCTCCACAGCTTTGTCGTGGCTTTTTTCCTCTTCCCAATATGTTAGATAACCTAAAAGAGGCGTTTTTAGCTTATATATTGCGTACAAAAGTCGTGGGCCAAAGCTCTCCTATTCCTAGTCCAAATCGGCTTCAGGGATTGATGCTAAGGTGGATGCGTCGCATCCACCTCGTCCTCCACTTCTCAGCTTCGCATGCTAGGGTGGATGCTTCGCATCCACCCTTTGTTCCTCCATTTCTTAACTTTGCATGTGAGGGTGGACGCGACGCATCCACCCTTCTCTTCTACTTCCCAGTCTCGGATGCTATGGCGGACGCTATGGGCCGACTTCACTGCTAAGGGTGCACGAAAGATGTAGTTTTTCTAGGTTGGATGCGACGCATCCAACCCTTCTTCCTCTGGCTAGACCACCTTTTCTTCATATTTTGCACTCCAAACACCTTAAATCGTCACACATAACTTAATTAGTCATAAAACCAATAATTAAACCATGTTGGGAATTTTAAAGATCAAATAACATCAAGAAGTGGTTAAAACATGGGTAAAGTAACATCAACACATATCGAAATATGCCAAACATCAACTACCAAGTGAAACGGTGGTGAACCCAAAGGGTGGTAACAATATGGGGCATGCCATGTCCGTTACTACAAGAAGTCAAAGAGGTGGGAATGCACCCACGTTAAGTCAAAAACAACTTGTGGATGATGAGCAAGTGGTAGAAGAAGAAGAGATCCCGAACAATGTGGTGCATGCAAATGATGAAGTTGGATTGATATTTATGACATTGTGGAGGAGACTTTAGAGGAAGTGAATCCATCTAGGGATCATGTTATTGACTTACCGGAACCGCTAGTGCAAAAGGCTAAGGCACCATTGCCTAAGCCTCCTCCTCCATATGCTCAAAGGCTCGCCAAGAAAAAAGGCGAGAATCAATTCAAAAAGTTCATTGACATGATGAAGAGTCTCTCGATAAATGTGCCATTAGTTGAAGCCTTGGAGAACATGCCTGGTTATGCAAAGTTTATGAAGGATTTGGTGACAAAGAAGCAGTCGATGAATTCTGAAACTATCAAAGTCACACATCAAGTGAGTGCAATTGTGCATCGGATGGCTCCTAAATTAGAAGATCGCTTTGCTTTTACAATCCCTTGTACCATTAGAAGTGCTGAGTTTGCTAAAGCTCTTTGTGATCTTGGGGCGAGCACCAATTTGATGCCCTATTTAGTTTTCAAGACCTTGGGAATTGGGCAACCAAGACCCACATCTATGAGATTACAAATGGCTGTTCGTACAATGAAGATACCGTTAGGAGTGATTGAAGATGTATTGGTTCGTGTTGATAAGTTCATTCTTCCGACGTATTTTATTATTCTTGATTGTGAAGTAGACTATGAGGTGCCGATTATTCTTGGAAGACCTTTCCTTGCTACGGTGAAGGCTATTGTTGATGTAGAAGCCGGAGAACTCACTTTCTGGGTGGCTGATGAAAAGGTGGTATTCCACGTGTGCAAATCTATGCAGCAACCAAATTGAAATGAAGTATGTTCTTTCGTGGATTTGGTAACCGAAGTAATTATTGATGATACGAGTGCCACGATTAATGTGGGTGATATGTTGGAGGCCGTCTTGTTCAACTTTGATGATGACGAGATGGATGGCTTCATGGAATGTGTGAATTATTTGCAAGGAATGGGGTTGTACAGCCATGCACCCCGGAAACATTCCTTGGATCTTGAAAATAGGAAAACTCCTCATACAAAGCCTTCAATTGAAGAGCCTCCTACCTTGGAGTTGAAGCCATGGAATGTGTGAATTATTTGCAAGGAATGGGGTTGTACAGCCATGCACCCCGGAAACATTCCTTGGATCTTGAAAATAGGAAAACTCCTCATACAAAGCCTTCAATTGAAGAGCCTCCTACCTTGGAGTTGAAGCCATTGCCTCCACATCTTCGGTATGAATTTCTTGGTCTTTGCTTTACTTTACCGGTTATTCTGTCCTCTTGTTTGACTAATGTGCAGGTTGACTCTACATTGGCGGTGCTCCACAAGAGAAAAAGGCTATTGGGTGGACTTTGGCGGATATTCGGGGAATAAGCCCCTCATTTTGCATGCACAAGATTAACTTGGAGGAGTATGTCAAACCATCTATTGAACATCAAAGGAGGCTTAATGAAGCTATGTAAGACGTGGTCAAAATGGAGATTATCAAATGGTTGGATGCCGGGGTTGTCTACCCCATCTCTGATAGTTCGTGGACTTCTCCGGTGCAATGTGTCCCAAAGAAGTGGGGCATGACGGTGGTTACCAATGACAAGAATGAGTTGATTCCCACAAGAACGATGATCAGGTGGAGAGTGTGTATGGACTATCGCAAGCTAAACAAAGTCACTAGGAAGGATCATTTTCCACTTCCCTTCCTTGACCAAATGCTTGATAGGTTGGCCGACCGTGATTTCTATTGCTTTCTAGATGGATATTCGGGCTACAACCAAATTGTTATTGCTCCGGAAGATCAAGAGAAAACAACTTTCACATGTCCTTATGGTACTTTCGCTTTCAAGCGGATGCCATTTGGCTTATGTAATGCACCGATGACTTTTCAAAGGTGTATGATGGCGATCTTTACGGATATGGTCTAGGAATACCTTGAAATCTTCATGGATGACTTCTCGGTGGTCGAGAATTCCTTTGATGATTGCTTGGATAATTTGGATAAAGTATTGGCAAGGTGTGAAGAAATGAACTTGATGCTAAATTGAGAGAAATGTCATTTCATGGTCAAGGAAGGCATTGTCCTTGGCCACAAAATTTTAAAGAATGGCATAGAAGTTTACAAGGCAAAGATAGAGGTAATTTCTAAACTTCCACCTCCAACTTCGGTGAAAGGCGTGCGTAGTTTCTTAGGACATACATTGTGCAAACTCTTAGAGAAAATACTATGTTTGACTTCAATGACGATTGCATGAGAGCCTTTAAATTGCTAAAGTTCAAGTTGACATCCACTCCCATTATCACCGCTCCTAATTGGAGTATCCCGTTTGAGCTCATGTGCGATGCTAGTAATGTAGCGGTTGGAGCAGTTTTGGGGCAACGTATTAACAAGATTTTTCATCTGGTCTACTATGATAGTAAGACCATGAATGATGCCCAACACAATTACACCGTTACAGAGAAAGAGCTTCTTGCCATTGTGTTTGCAATTGAGAAGTTCCGCCCATACTTGATGGGTGCAAAGGTTATTGTTCATATGGATCATGCGGAACTTCGCTATCTTATGAGCAAGAAAGATTCAAAAGCTCAGTTGATGAGGTGGGTGCTATTGTTGCAGAAGTTTGATATTGATATCCAAGACCGAAAAGGGAGTGAAAATCAAGTGGCATACCACTTGTCTCATTTAGAGGAGGAGGGGAGGCCGCATGATGGCCTTGAAATTAATGACTCCTTCCCCGATGAGCAACTCTTGGCTCTCTCAAAGAAGGAGGTGCCATGTTTCGCGGATCTAGCAAACTTCCTTGTGTGTGGAATCATCCCGGATGAGTTCTCTTCAAATCAAAGGAAGAAGCTCAAACGGGATTGTAAAGATTATTACTGGGACGAGCCATACCTTTTCCGGATTTGCACGGATAAGGTAATTAGAAGATGTGTGTCGGATGAAGAGCAAAGAGATATTCTTGAGGCTTTCCATTCTTCGACTTATGGTAGTCACCATGGCAGAGAAAGAACGGCGGCCAAAGTGTTGAGTTACGGGTTCTATTTCCACACTCTTTACAAAGATGCAAGTGATATGGTAAAAAGATGTGATGAATGTCAACGGGCCGGTGGAATCTCAAAGAATATTAAAATTCCTCTCATTACCATTTTGGAGATTGATATATTTGATGTGTGGGGTATTGAATTCATGGGTCCTTTTGTGAGTTCTTGTGGAAACACCTACATCTTGGTCGCGATTGATTATATGTCTAAATGGGTTGAGGCCATTGCTCTACCCAACAATGAAAAGAGAAGTGTGGTGGCGTTCTTGAAGAAGAATATTTTCACAAGATTTGGTACTCCGCGGGCTATCATAAGAGATGGGGGGTCGCATTTTTGAAACAAGGCTTTTGACACTTTGCTTAGCAAGTATGGTGTCACTCATAAAGTTACGACTCCCTATAATCCATAAGCTAGCGATCAAGTAAAAGTCTCTAACCGGGAGATAAAGAGTATCAAGTCCAAAACAGTGAATGCTAAGCAGACAGATTGGTCAAAGAAGCTTGATGATACACTATGGCCTTATAGGACTGCTTTCAAAACTCCTATCGGGATGTCTCCATACCGGTTGGTGTTTGGAAAAGCTTGTCATCTTCCGGTGGAACTTGAGCACAAAGCCATGTGGGCTTTAAATAAATTGAATCTTGATTGGGTTGCTGCTGCTAACTTACGGGTACCATGCCTATGCAAGTTCGTCCTTGTACAAAGAGACGATGAAATACCTCCATGACAAATACATTCGAAACAGGGAGTACAAGGTGGGCGATCTTGTTTTGTTGTTTAACTCATGGTTGAAAATGTTTTCCGGAAAGCTGAAATCTAAATGGAGTGGTCCTTTTGAAATTGTGGGTGTAACGCCTTTTGGTGCATTGGACTTGAAGAACAAAAATGACGAGGTATTCTGAGTCAATGGTCACCAGGTGAAGAATTATTTGGGAAAGGTTGATGATGGTCACGTGGTGGCAGTTATTCATTTTAAATGATGGTAATCTGCATCGTGTCGCGACGTTAAATCAGGCGCTTCTTGGGGGGCAACCCATATTTCTATTTCTTTTTCTTTCTTCTTTTGTAGATAGGTGTTATTTTTGTGCTAATTGGATTTGAAGTGTGTTGCAGGGATGAGTGTACTTTACAGAACTGTGCCTAGAAAATTGGCTAAGTGAGGAAAGAAGTGAGGACCGCAAATATATTATGCGGACCGCACAATTTTGGTTGCTACAACAAAAGGGGCTCTGCGGCCACACAATTGCACTACGGACTGCACGAATTAAAAATAATAAATGCCAACTCTCTAAAGTTGTTTTGTTAGAGAAATAGCCTATCTGCGACCGCAACCCATATTTTGCGGGCCGCAATTGAATTTGCGGCCGCACAACAAATTCTGCGGATCACAAATCAACAAGGGCTTCTGAGCCCTAGGTAATAGAGTGCGGACCGCAGTAGGAATTATGCGGCCGCCCTCAACCCTTTGTCCCTCAGTCAGAACCCTTGGTATAAATAGAAGGCCTAAGGTTACTGTTACGTTTTTCCCTCTCTGAGCACTCACAAATCTAAAATATTGAGATCGTCTGGTAAATCATCTACCACACACAATCAACATATGTGATCACCTATTTGCACTACTTCCTATCTGGTATGCCTCAATTACTTGTACATATTTTCAATTTTTATTATAATTTACAATTTGTTAGTTAGTTTTACGCCATTTGTCAGTAGAATTCAATTATACAACCATGTGGGGTTAAAATTGTGGTGGGTCAACTGGTACTTTCTATATGGGGAATGGGTAAATAGGTTTTAATGATTATACACTGCCACCATGTCAAATTTGTGCAAAAATTGTAAACCCTAGAGCTATGTTCATATTTGTTTTGAAATCTATGGCCGCACAAGAAATTGTGCGGTCCGCAGAAGTTACGATTAGGGTACCTTTAGTCTAGCATAATTTTGCGGCCGCAATGAAAATTGTGCGGACCACAGAAATCCCATCACGGCCACAGAACAACTAGTTATCTGTTATCGGAGAGTTGTCAATTTGATAACTCACATGTGCGGCCGCAATAGAAAATGTGCAGATAGTAGAAAAGTGATTGTGGCCGCAAAACAGTCCACTATCTATTATCAGAGAGTTGGAATATTGGTGGTATCTATACTGCGACTGCAATGATAATTGTGCGGAACACATTCCAATTATGCGGTCCAATTGACAATTGTGCGGACCACAAATCCAACACTGCGGTCGCAATGTTAAATTATGTGGTCCGCAATGCCCATTCTGCGGCCGCACTAATAATTCTACAGACCACACTCCCCTACCCTGCAAGCATGTTTTACACTGTGTTGTTCACTGTCTCTCTGGTGTGTTCTTGTATGATTTGCACTTGAATTACAACTGACACATGCTGTTGCTTGATACAACAAAATGGTTAGATTTCGAGGCAGAGGTAATACTTCAAAGGGGAGGGGTGAACCTTCCAGTGGTCGAGGAAAGAGTGCTTTACCCCTCGCCCTCCAAAAGTTAATTACAAAGAAGGCTACAGCCATCCGAGGAGAAGTGCAGAGCTCTATGAATCCAATTCTTATGCCCCATCTAGGGAAGCATCGAAGGGCAACTCAATTCAAGAGCTGCCGACTGTCCAATCAAAGCCGTCAGGAAGGTATCAACTTCAGGACGAGCGTTCCAAATCACATAGAACCTCCGAGGATTCGAAAAGTGCTAGCCCTTCTCTACACCCGTCCATGAGGCACCAGAGACTACAGTTGATGAAATCCCAGATGATGGCCGAGGGGGAGATAATATAGTTGTCGGCCTTGAGCGGTCAAATAAGAAAGAGGTATGGGAGGACCGGTTCGTCAGTCTGGCTGCCTTCACTATCTTTCGTGGGTGGTGGCCAGTGAGGTCTCTCACTATCGAGCAAAAGGTTCCAGTTACAAGATCTATAAAACTATAACCCGACAGTCTTGAGGAAGTTCCGAGAGCTGAAGGGGTGGAGGTGGTTCACCTAGAGCGTAGTGGATGCAAAGAAATATCTTGTCTGGGAGTTCTACGGTAATGTGGCGCACATCAAAAAAGGGACAAAGATAACTAAAGTGAAGAACCTGAAGGTGCCTTTTGACCCACACACATTGAACATCTACTTGGGGTTTGAGGATGTTGAGCCCGCACAATATTTGGAGAAGTTGGCAATGGGAGATGCAGCTTACCTATGGCTAGCTGAGATTCTGGCAGCTCCTGGGCCACCACCACCATGGATTACCGTAGAGGTGTCTATTCATAGAAACACCCCGAGTTTCGAGGCGAAGGGGTGACAAACTTTTATATGTAGCCGACTCGACCTGTGTCAAAACGAGACAAATCTTCCTATCCAGCGGGCAGTTCTAGTCGCCTCCATCATGGCCGGGTACCGATCAATGTGAGTGCCGTGATGTCGGCCAACATATTTGTGGCACCCAGGCAAGATGATACCTCCTACCCATATCCCAACACCATTACTTAGTATCTTACGGATACATGGGTGGAGCCGAGAGATTTTGATACGAAGATGCAAACGAAGAAGCCCTTTTCATGGTATTCGTTGGTGGATGCACACAACCCTAAGAAAAAGGGTCAGCCGACTACCACCATAGGCCAATCTAATGAGCCATTGGTGGTAGCTGTAGAGATAGTAGATATGCCTTGCACATCAGCAGAGCCTTCAGCCAGCACAACAACTATGCCACCACCTTCAGCTTTAGTACCTCCAACAACCCCCATTACAGGTTCCACCTCGGCTTTGAAGCCAGTATCGATGCCTACTGCTTCATTGTCTACGCTGCGAGTCTCCCAAACACTGGCGATCCTCAACAACTGGACATGCTAATTGACCCACAATACCCAGACCCAGATCCCACAACATATACAACACATGTTGGCCAGTCTGAGGTGCCGGACTCTGCTGCTGACACTGCTGAGGCAGTGCGTCAGATGTTCACCAACCCAGTCACTCCCAGAGTTGAGGATGATGAGATCCAGTTGGAGGAAATGGAGGGTGGTGATACTATTGTGGACACAGAGATGGCCAAGGATCCATAGGGAGTTTCTTTTCACTCTTACTTTTCATTTACTCTTATTTTGTTAAGCCTTGGGGACAATGCTTATTTTTATTCGGGGGGGGGGGGGTGGATTTTATTTGATATATTTTGATGATTCTGAGACATTTGGCCTTTAATTAACTTGATACTATTTTCTTCTTCTTTCTCATTATGTATATATTCTCTCTACTCTCTCATTATGTATATTCGTTACACTTTCAATAGTTTTGCCATTCCTCGACTCTTTTGTGATAGTTTTTATTGACGATATTCTTGTAAATTCACAAAGTCGAGAAGACCATGCCGATCATCTCAGGGTAGTTATGCAAACCCTTCATCAGCACCAGTTATATGCAAAGTTTTCAATGTGTGAATTTTGGCTTGAATCAGTCATATTCTTTGGTCATATACTTTCTAGTGAGGGAAGTAAGGTTGATCCTTATTTCATCGGTGAAGAATTGGCCGAGGCCTACAACTCCAACAGAGATTCGCAGTTTCTTAGGCTTAGCTGGATATTATAGAAAGTTTGTCGAGGGGTTTTCCACTCTTGCCTCTCCATTGACTAAATTGACGCAGAAGGCAATTAAGTTCCAATGGTCAGATGCTTATGAAAAGAGTTTCCAGGAATTGAAAGCAAGACTGACTACGGTGCCGGTGTTGACTCTACCAGAGGGTATGGATGGATTTGTGGTATATTGTGATGCTTCAAGAATCGGGCTTGGGTGTGTATTAATGCAACATGGGAAGGTGATAGCTTATGCTTCTAGGCAACTAAAGAATCATGAAAAGAACTATCCAACACATGATTTAGAACTTGCGATAGTGGTATTTGCATTAAAAATTTGGCGTCATTATTTATATGGGGTCCATGTTGATATATTCACAGACCATAAGAGCCTTCAATATATTTTCAAGCAGAAGGAATTGAATCTGAGGCAGAGAAGATGGCTTGAGTTACTCAAGGACTATGACATCGATATTCTATATCATCCGAGAAAGGCCAATGTTATGGCTGGTGCTCTTAGCCGGAAATATATGGGTGGTTTGGCTCACTTGGAGGCATATCAGAAGCCATTAGCCAAGAAGTTCACCGATTGGCTAGTATGGGAGTTCGCCTTACAGACTCTAGTGAAGGAGGGGTAATTATGAAAAATAGGATTGAATCATCGCTTGTTATGGAAGTTAAAGAGAAGCAATACAACGATCCATTGTTAGTGCAATTAAAAGAGGGGATACATAAACATCAGACCATGGCCTTTTCTCTTGGCATGGATGATGGTACACTAAGGTACCAAGGGTGACTATGTGTTACAAATGTGGATGGTTTCCGTGAAAGAAATTTGATTGAAGCTCACACTTCTAGGTTTTCTGTGCACCCAGGTTCAACAAAAATGTATCATGATCTTAAGGAAGTCTATTGGTGGAATGATATGAAGAGGAATGTGGCGGACTTTGTAGCAAGATGTCCGAACTCTCAGCAAGTGAAGGCCGAACACCAAAGGCCCGGTGGGTTGGCACAAACCATAGAAATTCCAATGTGGAAATGGGAAATGATTAATATGGACTTTGTGGTAGGATTACCGCGCACTTCGCACAAGTTTGACTCAATTTGGGTGATTGTGGATCGACTCACAAAATCAACACACTTTTTGCCGGTTAAGTCAACCGACACAATAGACTAGTATGCTCAGTTGTATATCAAAGAAATAGTCAGGTTGCATGGCACCCTAGTTTCCATCATTTCTGATCGGGGGGAACAATTCATTGCTAATTTTTGGAAGAAATTTCAGCAAGGTTTGGGTACTCAAGTGAATCTTAGTACAACCTTTCACCCGCATACTGATGGGCAGGTAGAGCGGACTATTCAGAAGCTTCAGGATATGTTGCGTGCTTGTGTTATAGACTTTAAAGGTAGCTGGGATAATCATTTAACACTCATAGAATTTGCATATAATAATAGTTATCATGCTTGCATTCAAATGGCACCGTTAGAGGCTTTATATGGTAGGAGATGTAGATCTCCCATTGGGTGGTTCGAAATTGGGGAAGCAGAGTTGATAGGGCCAGACCTCATGCATCAGTCTATGGAAAAAGTTAAAATCATTAAGGAGCGGTTGAAGACTGCTCAGAGTCGTCAGAAATCCTATTCAGATGTTTTTGAAAGTTTTCCCCATAAAGGGTGTAATGCGATTTGGTAAGAAAGGAAAATTGAGTCCGAGGTATGTCGGACCGTACAAAATCATTTAGAGGATCGGTGAGGTAGCATACAAGCTTGAGCTACCACCTGAGATGTCATTAGTACACCCGGTGTTTCATGTGTCTATGTTAAAAAAAGTAGTTAGAGACCCGACAGTCATTGTTCCGGTTGAGACTATTGAGGTAAATGAAGAATTGATTTATGAAGAGATTCCAGTTTCTATTATTGATCGGCAAGTCCGAAAGTTGAGAAACAAAGAAATTGCATCCGTGAAAGTACTATGGCGAAACCAACAGGTTGAAGAGGCTACTTGGGAGGCCGAAGAAGAAATGAAGAAAAAGTATCCGTATTTATTTGAATAACCATGTAATTATGAGTTGTGCCTTATGAATATGCTAAGGGATATTCCTATGAAATATGTATGACTTGTACATCTGGTGTTAAGGGTATTCCTTTCTGGAAATATATTGCTGATGAGGCCACAGTTGGTGTTGTTTTGTATTATGTGTGTTTCTAGGGTTCTCTGACAGGTGGATAGGCCTAATTACAAAGGAAACTCTGGCGATATTTTTGGAAATTTAGGGAGTTAGTCCAATTTGGGGTTGCTGGTGTGTGGTATGAAAAACTGAGTTGCATAAGATGCTAATAACAAATTTTGACACTCATTCGAGGACGAATGATCCTAAGTGGGGGATAATGTAAGGCCCCGTAAAATTTTGCAAAAGAAAATAATGTTTCGTGGTGCCAAATTGATTTTACGTGTTGAGTATGGTGATGCTATTGTGGACACAGAGATGGCCAAGGAGCCATAGGGAGTTTCTCTTCACTCTTACTTTTAATTTACTCTTATTTTGTTAAGCATTAGGGACAATGCTTATTTGGGGGGGTGGGGTGGGATGGAGTTTATTTGATATATTTTGATGATTCTGATACATTTGGCCTGCAAGTAACTTGATACTATTTTCTTCTTCTTTCTTATTATGTATATATTCTCTCTACTCTCTCATTATGTATATTCGTTATGCTTTCAATAGTTTTTGCTTTGTAGTTTCTTTATGTTTGTTTTCTTATTAGTTAGCATTTAACTAAGTAGCTTCTTTCTGATTTAATAGCTTATTTTTGTATTTTAGTAGATAATAAGCCTTTGATTTTCTTAATGCCACGATTCTTTCCAAAGGTAGTTTTGTGTGAAATGGGTGACTCTTCCCAATGATGGATGGTGTGAAAACCTTCTTAAGGGATTGAGTCCATTTTTGGTGTTTAGGTAATAATAGTAGTAGTAATGAATAAAAAGACCTAATTGAGTCATTCTCGAAGAGTCAAACATGCTTCACTTGGTACCATCACACTTAACTACGTGCTTATGGTTAAAAACAAGGTTTTTGGAAAGAAATAACTCTAGTTAGTGTAAGGCCCAGTCAAATTTTGTAAAAGAAAATAATATTTCGTGGTGCCGAATTGGTTTTACGTGTTGAGTATTATAGAAGTCTCGGATTTTTTGGGTTGAAAAATACACCGGAAAATAAAGGAAAATCTTTGGCGGAAAAGTGTATTTCTGCGGTCCACTATGCGACCACAGAATCACTATGCGGACCGCATAATGGCTGCAGAATGAGGCAGTTAATTGGGTCAGTTGGATGAAATTATGCGGTCGACTATGCGACCGCATAACTTTTATGTGGTGTACTATGCGACCGAAGAACAATTATGCGGACCGCATAGTGACCGCAGACTCAGGCAGATATTTTGGTCATTTTGGACACCAATTATGCGACCGATATGCGGTCCGCATAACCATTATGCGGTCACATATGCGACCGCAGAACCTGTTCCGGAGCTTATTTTTGGGTTTTTAAAACCCGACCCTATTTCGTTAAATACACTCTTTGGGTCATTTTTGAGATATTTTCTGACATTTTTGAGTGAGAGAGGGTGCCCTAGAGTGAGAAGGTGTTCTACAATATTTGTCCTTCAATTCTTGTTCATGTTTTGAAAGATTAAGAAGGGAAAACTCACTTGGTCTTCATCCTAGAGGTAAAATTCTACACCCTAACCCTCACTTTCGAATTTTGTGCAGAATTGGATAATTAACAAGATAATTTTTGGGCAGTAGGGTTGTTTATTTACATGCATGTGATATCAAGGGGTGTAGGAAGATTGTTGAACTAGGCATGGTAAATATTGGGTTGTGGGATGATGGAATTCTCCATAAAAAGGGCCTTGAAACCTTAATGCACCCCTTGTGTTTGATAAAATGCTCAAATGAGCTAGAACCATAATCATCTTCCTAATTTTGGTTCAATTTGTTATATTTCTAAATTAGATTGAAGTTGCTAAGAATTCCGAAATATTTAGAGTGTAAGGAATCTCAAGTGAGGCATGTTGGCTAAACTCTTCTTTAAGAATTGCAATTCTCATTATCCTTGTAAGTTCCGAGATGTTGATTATAAATCGAGTATTCCGATAAGTTTTGTGATGAAGATATATGTTCAATTTGTATTTCAAATGCCCTTATCATATTGCATTATAAATTGAGGATGTGTCCCAAACTATGGATTACGTATCCACGTATTATAATTTCTAGTCGTGATATATGTGAAAGTTATTATGCCAAGTTGTGTAGAGATTGTGATTGTGACATACCTCCACCCGCATATATATTGGGGTGAGGCAACATGACCGCTTTGTGTAGGGATATGATATTATGGGACTGCATCTCTACCTGCTTACATTGGGGTGAGTCAGTACGGCCGCTTTGTGTATGGTTTTGGTATTGTTGTGGCACCACCACCCACATACATTGGGGTGAGGCGGCATAGCCGCTTTGTGTTGGTATTGCTATCGTTGATGCATTTCCACCCGTATACATTGGGCTAAGGCGGCATAGCCGCTTTGTGTAGGTTCTTGGTACTGTGGTTATACATCCACCCCTATACATTGAGGTGAGGCGGCATGGTCACTTGATTAGAGTTGTGGTATTGTACGTACACCTCCACCTGCATACATCGGGTGAGGCGGCGGGGCTGCTTTGTGTGAAGATGGTTATAGAGGATCTCATCTTAAATCCTATAAATGTTGTTGATAGCTTTTAATACGCTTGCTATGGTTGAGACAGTTATCTATATTATTCTATTTCCACACTGGTTCATCATAATTATCTTGTATTTCTAGATTCTTAAATTGGTATTTAGTTTTCATACTAGTACTATTCGACGGTACTAACATCCCTTTTGACGGGGGCGCTGCATCTTTAAATGGATGCAGGTGGTTCCACAGCAGGAGACATTGATCAGTGATAGCAGTACACCTTCTTTCCAGCTGACTTGGTGAGCCCCACTTCATCCCGGGGTCATGTATCTTTTGTTCTTTATGTATTATGGTTGAGGTATAGCCGGGGCCTTATTGTCGGCATTATCATTGTACTCTTCTTTATTTATAGAGGCTCCGTAGACATAGTGTGGGTTGTGTATTTGTACTGGGAAAGACAAACTATGCTATGTTGTGGTTGTATTACTTGTCCATTTGAGACTTTAAAAATGGTGAAACTTATGGTAAGAAATTGGTAATTGCAGACACGACCACTTTAATGTTTAATTAAGGAAAACATATATTCTCCTTATTCATGAATGAGTTTGGGTAGAAGAAATCCAACAGGCTTGCTCGGTCGAGTTCACTCGGTTGAGCGTCGGTCGCGCTCCACGGTTTTGGGCGTGACAGTTAGTGACTTTGTAACTCTTGTGTTGACTTAGGCAATCATCGAGTGGTTTAATCGAACCATAGTGATTTTCAATCTTGAATATGGTCATTGTGGGCCCTCGACTCTATTCTCTTTAACAATCCAGCTGCGTGAGAGGTGAGATGTTTTTGTTGCAAGTCCAAGTACCTGTGTGAATGGTCTAGAACTTGTCCTGAATGTATTTTAAGGCGACATCTTAAGTTTTGCTAGGCTTGAGAAGTGATTGTCGGATTTCCTCGACCCGCTTGAAGTTTTCTATTGGCTACCAAGATTGTTATCCCTAATCAACCCATTTAAGCCTCAAAACTTTCTCATTTGATAACCATGTTACAAGCCTTTACCCGTTTGGTCGTGACCCTTTCTTGGCACCCGAGCTTTTTTTAACACTCTTGTTAAACAATTGGCTAAAACCGTAAGTTTGGGGGAGAGACGAGGAACTTGAAAGAGGTATCAAGGCACAAAAAGAGCAAAATAATGATGAGAAGGAAAGGCAAGAAAAGGAAAGAGCAAAAAGAAAAATGCAAAAAGAAAGTGATAAGTGGAAGAGTTGAAGGGATTCAAAGAAAAGTAATGATGTAGAGCATGGAGAAATCAAAGAAGGAGAAAATGAATGTCATGATCAAGAAAAAGTGATGTGAAGTCTCTCTAGTTTCCACAAGGAAAAAAAAATGCCTCAAAGAATTGGCAAAGCATGAGTCAAGAGCAGAAAATGGAGTGCTTAAGGAAAGATGAACCCGCTGTATCATAGTATATCCAACTTTAGTCCAAAAGTCTTCATTGCATTCCGAAAAAGCCCTATGCGATTTCAAGACGAGTGAACTTACATTAATGGTGATCTACATAAGGGGCAAGCCTATGGTACTTAAAGCCGTACTTGCAACATTCTCTTGAGAGAGATGAGTGAATCTTTCGTAAATATTTGGATTGAGTGCTAAATTTCTTAAGCAAGATAGGCAAATGAGGAGTACAGGAGGAGGAGTTTGGGATCCACAATGACCTACATGAAAGAGCGAGCTTCCTTGATGAATAAAGTCAACTCTTGATGCTCAAGTGTCACATTAGAACTATTTGTACATAAAAGTTTAACTCGTTGCCTTGTTGATAATTCATAAGTGGTGTGGGTAATTGTTGGTCCCAATTGATGTGTGAATGACTCACTTTTGATTATCTAGAATGGCCCTCAACTTGTGGAGGTGGGAACTAATTTATTTGCTTGAGGACAAGCAAAAACATATGTCTGGGGGAGTTGATAAGTGGTGATTTTGACTACTTATTAACGCATTTTAGCTTTTGTTTTAGTCTAAAAGCATTGAATTGTATTCCCCAAAACTGATGAAATGTGCTAAATTGCAGGAATATTGGAAGATGGACTCCCGAGGTGAAATCCAACTCAAAAAGGAGTAATCTAAACTCAAGGCCATAAAAGGTACAAAAGCTCACAAAGTGCAGACCGTAGAATTTCATTTGCGGGCGCAGATGATGAAGGAAAGGCCAGCAAACCTTTGTACAAAGTGCGGATCGCACATGAATTGTGCGGCTGCAAAAAAATTGGCTAGGAACAAAGTTCTGAGGATGTGCAAAGTCCCAAGTTTCCAAGCCCTCAGAAGTGTGGACCGCACAGGAATTGTGCGACAGCAGAAGAAGTGCCTTGCGGCCGCATACATAAAAGTGCGGATCGTAGAAGTCCAAGTGCGACAGTAGTTACAAATATGTGGACCACAGAAAGAATGCCTTGCGGTCGTAGATCAGAATTATGCAACCGCAGACCTCCAGTCCTGACAAGTTAAAGAAATCTGCGGACCGCACATGGAATTGTGCGGCCGCAGAACCTCCCGAAGGGCATTTTTGTCCGAAATTTCTAGCCCTGTATAAATAGACGAGTTTAACAAATTTAGGTTAACTTTTGATATCAGCAACTATAGTAGCTGTTTCTCTTTACTTTGTTTAGTAGTTTTTCATATTGTGGGATATTTTATCATAGATTTTATCATTTTGATTTCATAATATGAGTTTAATTATCATTTCTTCTTCTTTTTCTTTAATTTCAAGCATGAGTAGCTAGATTTTTACTAGGGTTGTGACCCAACCCTAGTGTGTAAACCTTATGGGTGTTTAACTCAATACTTGTTTATGGTGGAGTGTTTATTATTTAGCCTTGTTCATGCTTTAATTTGTGGAATTAATGGTTGCAAACATTAGTTCATGCCTATTTGACCTGGTCTCTGCTTGAGAAAGAGAGACTTAGGCTAGGACAACTCAACTAACAAGAAATTGGGTCAATCGAGATATTGATAATCCCAATTAAAGGGTTCAACCTAGATATAGTAATAACCTGACTTGAGCTTTTATCAACCGTTATGTGCAATACCCATTTGGGCTTGAGAAAACCAAATTGGGTAAAATCACTCTCTGACCGAGAGGTATTAAGTGGTTAATTGAGAGTTGATAGCTATAATAAACCCCGATCAATAAAACAAGCATTAAGGTTTATATCCCATTAGGCAAACACCCAGGTGATGGTCATAGCCCTAGGCTTTTTACAAAATTTGAAAAACAACAAAAATAATTTTCTTAGTTTCATTTCTTAACTTTGCATCTTAGTTTAAATTAGACATAGAATCAACCCCAATTTGTGGAAGTGTAAATTGAGATAGTTCAAACTCACGTACTACAATATATACGCCTAACTCCCATATATAACCCCCAGTGGAAATCGACCCGGACTCTTGTTGGGTACTACTATTACAACTGACCATTTCATAATCTTGATTTGAGGTGTGAAATTGGACGAGACCACCTTGGCGCTTCCTTAGGCCCAATGGGCCTATCGAAACTGTTTTTGCTCATGAGTCCCCGATTGTTTTGACCTCGATCACTCCTCCTTTCACTTCTCACAGGGTTTCCCCCCAGACCCACTACCTCTTCGGTCTCCATTGTATGGCTGATATAGATCCCTGTTCGATCTTGGTTCAAGATCAACGTCTCTCTTGACTCTGTCGACGTCTCTGACGGGATAAACGGACCCGGAAGCGATCCCCAGTTGATCATCTTCGACCCTGATTTTTGATTGATATCGGTTATGCACGTCAGCCCAAGTAATAGCCGGATATTCTACCAGATTTCATTTTAACTGCTATGAAGCCAACGAGCTTCTAACATTGAGTCCCTAGGTGAAGGACTGAACGACCCAATCGTCCGCGATCGAAGGCAGGTCCATCCTTTCCATTTGAAACCAGGACACGAATTCTCTGAGCATTTTATTATCCCTCTGTTTTCCTCTGAAAAGGTCTGACTTCCTGGTCTCGACCTTGATAGCCCCGGCGTGTGATTTCATGGAGGAATCTGCAAGCATATCAAACGAGTCAACTTAATTAGGAGGTAGGTTGTGATACCATATCATAGCTCCCTTTGATAGAGTTTCCCTAAACTTTTTCAGCAGGAAAGACTCGATCTCATAATCCTCCAAGTCGTTCCCTTTGATGACGCATGTGTAGGAGAACACATGCTCATTTGGGTCGGTCTTTCCGTCATACTTAGGAATCTCGGGCATGCTGAACTTCATCGGGATCAGCTTCGGAGCTGCACTTGTAGGGAAAGGTTTTTAACAAACTTCTTGGAATCTATGCCTTTTAATATCAGAGGTGCTCCTGGGATTTGGCCGACCCAGGAATTGTAGGTTTCCACCTTTTTGTCATTGACTTCAATTTTCTTCTCTCCCGATTCTACCCGTTTTGTCAGCTTCTCGAGCATCTTTATGATCTCGGGGTCGGTCCCCGATTCATTTTCATTCGGCCTCTCCGTGACCGATTCATTTTTGCGGGTGACTTTCCGGGATGGCTCGGGCTCAATTCTGCTCGGGGCGCGGCTTTAGTTCTGCAACTGGGCTATCGCTACCTGTTGAGCCTGTAACATTTTGAAGATCAACCGTAAATTGATCCTGTCACCTTCACCACCGTGCGTATTTTGGGCAATCAATCGGACTTCCCTGCGGACACTGTTCTCAGGATTGGTAGGCAAATTTTCATTGGTGGCTACATGCGAACTAGCGTCGATCGGTTTTGCGACTGGAACTCTATTGAGATCGACAGGGGGCACCTCGTTACCGGGTGCTACATTGTTATTCTCGCCATGGTGGCTGGATTCGACATCAACGTTTATAGGGGCAAACTAGGAGTTCGACATTTCAAACTTTAACCTGGAATCAAAGATAGTCTAAAGAACAAGTGTAAAATGGTGTGTGTTCTGGGAATTTTTATCAAATTGCCGCTATTATCCTTAGCCCCACGGTGGGCGCCAAACTGTTTACCTTCAAAATTAGATAACAATTAAATTTGTAAGTGGTTTTAAGGATACACAGATTAATTTGATTCAAAGCGATAAATTAAGTCAATATTGAACAAACAAAGATTGAATGGATTCAAACCACAAGAGTAGGATAATTTCAGCCTTAGTGAAATATTCACCCTCGATTCGGGCTCACTTTGGCCAGCACTGATGAACAAGAGAAAGAGCTAATAATAGAGAAAATAATAATATATTACTTTGGAATACGTGTTACCATGTCCTCATGAATTACAGACCCAATTTATATAGTAGGGGAGTCCTACTTTAGGTACAACCTTATAAAAGGTAAAACATCCTCTGATTAATTGATTACCGGTTCCTCATCGATACGTGCCGAGATGCCCGCTGTGATATCCGGCCGGTTATGGATATTACAGCCATCTGTTGGTCGTGCTTGATCATTCGACAATGTTCTTTGAAGTCGTTTGAGGCTAGGACCGATCCGGAACCATGACCCTGATATTCTCGAGGGCAGGCGTCATGCTCACGGGTTCTGACTCGACAAGACTTTTACCTCGATTTCGGTCCTTTGTCATCATGTCTCGAGCCTGGCTTATTTTGTTGGAGACCGGGGTGCACCATGAGCTCAGTTTTATCCATATACAATCTTCAATATATTAAATACAAAAAAGAAATAAATATTCTAATTATTATTCCCTTCCCTTCTTCACTAAAGGCAAACAAGAAGCTGATGTAATACTACTCTTCCTTTTTTTTTTACCACCAAGAAAATGTGGAGGGATGAATGAGATATCCTTATTTTTAATTAAAAGTCTCACACTCGAGTTCTGAGAATGGAAAAATACCAAGCACTACTAGAAGTTTGATCAAAATAGTCTGCGGTCGAATTCTTAGCCAGCCAATTTATTCTTCTGTCGCACTAGATGTCAGAGCGACCACCCCATGCTGCACACAAGAAGATCACAATAAGCCGTTGCTTAAAAACAACAAATAGTTGCTAGGTTGTCCACAAAAGCTGAGTATCGGGTTGTTGCCTCAGCAGTTGCTGAGATCAATTGGATTACCAATATGCTAAAGGAACTTCGATTCTCTATATCCAATCCACCTAAGGTGCTTTGTGATAACATTGATTCCACCTATTGTAACGATCCAGCTGGTTGTTTTGTGAGTTGTAGCCCCGTTCCCCCATTTACTGCTCATTTCCAGCTTAATTATTGTTATGTGACTTGCTGGGGTAGTTTATTTGGTTCCGAAGATGTTTAGGAATGCGATGAGGCACTTAGTCTCAAGATTGGAAGCTTAAGGTGAAAAGGTTGACCGAATGTTGACTTATGTGTAAATGACTCTAGAATGAAGTTTTAAGGCTTCCAATCGCTCCGTTGGGTAATTTTGGACTTAGGAGTGTGTCCGGATAGTGATTTGGAGGTTCGTAGTTGAGTTAGGCTTGAAATGGCGAAAGCTAGAATTTAGAAGTTTGATCAATAGTGGACTTTGTGGTTACTGGGCTCAGATTGAGGTTCCGGGACTTGGAGTAGGTCCATTGGGTCATTTGTGGTGTGTGCAAAATTTGAGGTCAATCGAACATGATTTGATATGTTTCGGTGTCAAATGTAGAAGTTAGATGTTCAAAAGTTCATTAGGCTTGAATCGATGCGCGATTCGTGGTGTTAATATTGTTTGATGTGATTTGAAGGCTCGACTAAGTTCACATCATGTTTTAGGATTTTTGGTATGTTTGGTTGAGGTCCGGGGGTGGGGGTGGGGGGTGGGGGTGGGTGGGGGTGTTTCGGCTTGAAATCAGAAATCAGAGTAGATTTTGAAAATTTTGAAGGCTGGTGTGATCAGGTCTGGTGCGACCGCACCTGCAAGGGAAAGGCCACAGGTGCGGAGTCACAGAAGTGGCCTTGGGGTCGCAGATGCAGTTTTGGGCGAAGTGAAGGTTTGCGCAGATGCGAGGGAAAATTCTGCATCTGCGATCTCTCAAAATGCAGAGGCTAGTTGCAGAAGCGGAGAGGGGGTGGAGTCGTGGGCCCCGGGGTTGACTTTTGAGTTGACTTTTCGACTTTTGATTTAGAACTTAGCATTTTTATATGGAATTGGTTCTTATAGCTTGAGCTGATTGTATCAAATTATTTGTGACTAGATTCGGGACGATCGGAGGTCGATTCGCGAGGCAAGTACTTGCTAGCGGAGTGATTCGATTTGCTTGAGGTAAGTATCATATTTAAACTGGGTTGAGGCACCAGTTGCCTGAATTGTTGTGATAGCCACGTGCTTTTGGGTGCGCATATGCGTGGGGATGATCCCATGTTTGGGTTGTGCTCGGGCTCTTATAAGCCCAAAAATTACTGTTGAGCTTCAAGCTTTGATATCTAACATGTTGTAACAATTTATATGATCTAGTCGAGCCATGATGAGACTACTTAGAGGTTTAATCCTTGAACGAACTTGATAAATGCTTTTCATTGATGAAATTGCCGGTTTGGACTATGACACTTTGCACATGCCTATACTTTAGCATGCTATTTACTCTAGTCCAAGGACATGGGAATCTTATTTCATTCATTTTAAACCTGTGCACTTGCTTCATTGCTTCTGTATGATATTTTGGACTGGGCCTACGGCTATGCCATGCGGATTATTTTATTGGCATGTGAGTTATCTGTGCAGTACGTGAGTTGTCCATGCGGATCCATGTATTGATATTATTGGCACTTGAGCTGTTCGTGCAGTACATGAGTTATCCGTGCGGATCCATATATTGATATTATTGACACGTGAGTTGTCCGTGTCGCACGTGAGTTGTCCATGGAGGTTCTATTGATAGCACGCGAGTTGTCCGTGAAACACGTGAGTTGTTCGTACAGTGTGTGAAACTTGTATTTCCTTGATCATTTATCTGATTTACTTGTGTCTTACCTCTATATGCCATAGTATTGCCTGAATAGGGTATTTGAGAAACAGTGCACATGCACACACTAATATTCTTTTCATGAGGCTTTATGTGTTAACTTTAAATATTGTGATGTGTTAGTCTGGAAGGGCAGAATTACACTGAAGCAACTAACATCCTCAATAATTTAAGCTTCTCTTACCTTGCCTTGTTTATTTGCGATACTCATTGAGTTGGTTATACTCATACTATGCCCTGCACCTCGTGTGCATATCCAGGCATTTTCGGGCATGACCGTTGTTGATCGTGGAAACTTACTTGTTCGGAGATCATCAAGATAACTGCTTAGGCGTCCGCAAACCTTGACTCTCCTTTCTCTATCTTTCAGTTTTATTTATTTATTCCTACTTTCTAAACAGTGTATCAGACTATGTCATTACATATAGATGCTCACGTAGTCGGTGATGCCTAGGTTTTGGGGATTTTCTATATTTAGTTGTGACGTTTCATCTGGTTTTATGAGATTTCCATTGATTTAAACCTATTTCTAGCATGTTTTGCTTTTGAAAATGTTGGTTTATGTGAGTTGTCGGCTTGCCTAATATCATGATAGGTGCCATGACGATGTGTCGAGGTTTGGATCGTGACAAGTTGGTATCAGAGCCTAGGTTACATAGGTCTCACGAGCCATGAGCTAGTTTAGTAGAGGGCCTCACCTATCCGTTGAGGGCCTCACCTATCAGTTGCATTTTGTTATGGTTTGGGAGAGTGTGTCGGATGCCACGTTTGACAAGGTGGTTGATATTGCTTGGCATCTAGAGATGGCTCGTAGTTAGGAGCGTGAGGAGAGGGAGGCCAAGAGGCCTCGTGGTTCAGGTGGTTTCAATGGTGCTTCTTTTGGGGGTCAGTCTTACCATAGCAGAGGGTCGTCTTTATAGGCCAGCTCAGATGACTCATCCAGTTCATCGTGGCACATCAGTTAGCCACGGTTCTTATAGTGTTCGCTCATGCGAGTCTTCATTCAGTGCACTACCAGCACAGAGTTCTCAACATACCTCATCTGCTTAGGTTTCTATAGGCAGTTCCTCGGGTTATCAGGAGCAACAACTCCATCACAAGAGGGGTTGTTTCAAGTGCGGGGACTTGAGTCATATAAAGAGATATTGTCCTAGATTGTTGAGTGGGGTTACACAGCAGAGTTCTCGGCCGATGATACTAGCACCAACAGTTACACCATTTACTCAGCCAGCTCGGGATGGGGCCCAGGTAGCTAGAGGTCGCCCTAGAGGGGGACACCAATCAGGTGGTGGCCAGGCTTATTTTTATGCTATTCCTACCAGGCTAGAGGTCGTTGCTTTAGATGCAGTGATCACATGTATTGTTTCAATGTGCCACAGAGATGCTTCCACACTATTTGACCCTGGTTCTACTTATTCCTATGTATCATCCTATTTTACCCGTTATTTGGATATGCCCCGTGAGTCCTTAGCTTCACCTGTTCACGTCGGTGGGCAATATTATTATTGTGGACTGTGTATATCGGTCATGTGTAGTGACTATTGAAGGATTGGAGACTAGAGTTGATCTCTTATTGCTTAGTATGGTTGATTTTGACGTGATCTTGGGTATGGACTGGTTGTCTCCATGTCATGCTATTCTAGATTTTCACGCTAAGACCGTGACATTGGCAATGCCGGGGTTGCCGAGGATCGAGTGGAGAGGTTCTCTAGATTATGTTCCCAACCAACGGATGGTTGGGAAGGGGTGTCTGTCATATTTGGCCTTTGTGAGGGATATTGGTGTTAATACTCCTACTATTGACTCGGTTCTGGTGGTGCGAGACTTTCTGGATGTGTTTCCTCTAAACCTTCCGGGCATGCTGCCCGATAGGGATATTGACTTGGTGCCGGGCACTCAGCCCATTTCTATTCCTCCATATCATATGGCACCAGCCAAGTTAAAGTAATTAAATGAACAACTTTAGGAACTTCTTGATAAGGGGTTTATTAGACCTAGTGTGTCTCCTTTAGTGCACTGGTTCTGTTTGTGAAGAAGAAGGATGGTACTATGCGGATGTGCATAGACTATAGGCAGTTGAACAAAGTTACAAGCAAGAACAAGTATCCTTTTCCGCGTATTGATGATCTATTTGTACTCACGTAGCCAGGAGGAGTATGCCCAACATTTGAGGATTGTACTATATCGACTGAGGGAGGAGAAACTTTATGCCAAGTTCTCCAAATGCGAGTTTTAGCTTTGTTCGGTGGTGTTCTTGGGGCACATGGTGTCCAGTGAGGGGATTAAGGTGGATCCAAAGAAGATTGAAGCGGTTCAGAGTTGGCCCAGACCGTCCTCCGCTACTGAGATTCAGAGCTTTCTTAGCTTGGCCGGTTATTATTGTCGCTTCATGAAGGGTTTCTCATCTATTGCATCGCCTTTGAACAAATTGACCCAGAAGGGTGCTCCTTTCAGGTGGTCGGATGAGTGTGAGGAGAGCTTTCAGAAGCTCAAGACTGCCTTGACCACAGCTCCAGTTCTAGTTTTGCCTTCAGTGTCATGCTCTTAATGTATTGTAATGCTTCTCGGATTGGTATTGGGTGTGTATTGATGCATGAGGGTAGAATAATTGCTTATGCTTCACTTCAGTTGAAGCCCCATGAGAAGAACTAACATTTTCATGATTTGGATTAAGCTGCCATCGTTCATGCATTGAAGATTTGGAGGCACTATCTCTATGGTGTGTCTTGTGAGGTCTTTATAGATCATCGGAGTCTCCAGCACTATCTCTCAATTTGAGATAGCGGAGATGGATGGAGTTGCTAAAGGACTATGATATTACTATCCTATATCATCTTGGGAAGGCCAAATATGGTGGCCGATGCCTTGAGTAGAAAGGCGGTGGGTATGGGTAGCCTTGCATTTATTCCTGTTGGTGAGAGACCGCTTGCAGTTGATGTTCAGGCCTTGGCCAACCAGTTCATGAGATTAGATATTTCGGAGCCCAGCCGGGTTTTAGCTTGTGTGATTTATCGGTCTTCCTTATATGATCGCATCAGAGAGCGCTAGTATGATGATCCCTATTTTCTTGTCCTTAAGAACACGGTTCAACATGGTGATGCCAAGGATGTTACTATTGAGGGATGATGGGGTGTTGAGGATATAGGGCCGGATTTGTGTGCATAATATAGATGGGTTATGGGAGTTAATTCTTGGGGAGACCCACAGTTCGTGGTATTCCATCCATGCGGGTGCCGCGAAGATGTACCAGGACTTGAGGCAACACTATTGGTGGAGGAGGATGAAGCGGGATATAGTGGGGTTTGTATCTCGGTGCCTAAATTGTCAGTAGGTGAAGTATGAGCATCAGAGACCGGGTGGATTGCTTCAGAGGCTTGAGATTACGGAATGGAAATGGGAGCGTATCACCATGGATATTGTTGTTGGACTCCCACGGACTTCGAGGAAGTTTGATGCTATTTCATTCCAGTTGGGACTACTTATTCTTCAGAGCGGTTGGCTAAGATCTACATCCGCGAGATTGTTCTCCTTCACAGTGTGCCGGTGTCCATCATTCCAGATTGGGGCACGCAGTTTTGGAGAGCCGTCAATGTGCGATTGGTAAACAAGGATCGTTTTTTTAGCAGTGAGAATTGGGCATGCAGGTTGAGCTGAGTACAATAAGTTACCCTTAGACGGACGGGTAGTCCGAGCGCACTATTCAGATATTGGAGGATATGCTACGTGCTTGTGTCATAGATTTTGGGGGTTCTTAGGATCAGTTTCTGCCGCTCGCAGAGTTTGCCTACAACAACAACTACCAATCGAGCATTCAGATGGCTCCGTATGAGGCTTTGTATGTGAGACGGTTTCGGTTTTCGGTGGGTTGGTTTGAGCTTGCTGAGGCTAGGCTATTGAGTACTGACTTGGTTCAGGATCCCTTGGACAAGGTTAAATTGATTCAGGATTGGCTTCACACGGTGCAGTCTAGATAGAAGAGTTACGCCAATTGGAAGGTTCGTGATGTTGCTTACATGGTTGGGGAGAAGGTACTTCTCAAGGTTTCACCCATGAAGGGTGTTATGAGGTTCGGGAAGAAGGGCAAGTTGATCTCTCGGTATATTGGGCCATTTGAGGTGCTTCAGCGGATTGGAGAGGTGGCTTACAAGCTTGCCTAGCCACCTAGTCTATCAAGTGTTCATCCAGTGTTTCATATTTCTATGCTCCGTACATATATCGACGATCTGTCTTATGTTTTGGATTTCAGTACCGTTCAGTTGGATGGTGATTTGACTTATGATGTGGAGCCGGTGGCCATTTTGGATTGGCAGGTTCGAAACTTGAGGTCAAAGGACATAGATTCAGTGAAGACGTAGTGGAGAGGTCAGCCAGTTAAGCAGACTACTTGGGAGACCGAGCGGGAGATGCTGAGCAGATTTCCACACCTATTTGAGACTCCAGGTGCGTTTCTAGACCCGTTCGAGGACGAACATTTGTTTATGAGGGAGTGGAGGTAACGACCCGATCGGTCATTTTGAGAGTTGTATCCCTATTCCCCTATTTATTTATCATTTCCTGCTTAATTATTGTTATGTAACTTGTGGGGGTAGTTTATTCGGTTCCGAAGATGTTTCGGAATGCGATGAGGCACTTAGTCTCAAGATTGGAAGCTTAAGTTAAAAAGGTTAACCAGATGTTGACTTATCTGTAAATGACTCCAGAATAGAGTTTTGAGGGTTGCGATAGCTCTATCGGGTGATTTTGGACTTAGAAGTGTGTCCAGATAGTGATTTGGAGGTCCGTAGTTGAATTAGGCTTGAAATGACAAAAGTTGGAATTTAGAAGTTTGACCGAGAGAGGACGTTGTGGTAACCGAGCTCAGATTGAGGTTCCGCGAGTTGGGGTAGGTCCGTTTGGTCATTTGTGACTTGTGTGCAAAATTTGAGGTCAATCGGACGTGATTTGATAGGTTTCAACAGCGAATGTAGAAGTTAGAAGTTCAAAAGTTCATTAGGCTTGAATCAATTGGTGTTAGTGTTTGTTTGATGTGATTTGAAGGCTGACTAAGTTTGCTTCGTGTTTTAGGACTTGTTGGTATGTTTGGTTGAGGTCCTGGGAGGCCTCGGGAGTGATTCGGCTTGAAATCGGAGCAGATTTTGGAATTTTTGAAGGCTGGTGTGATCAGGTCTGGTGCGATCGCACCTGCGAGGGAAAGGTCATAGGTGCGGAGTCGCAGAAGCGGCCTTGGGGTCGTAGATGCGGTTCTTGGCAAAGTGAAGGTTTGCGCAGGTGTGAGGGAAAACCCTGCACCTCCGTCCTCTCAGATGCAGAGGCTAGTCGCAGAAGCGGAGAGGGGTCTTGGAGTCGCCGATTCGCAGAAGCGGATGGAATTGCGTAGAAGCGCACCCGCAGGAGCAGTATTTGGACCACAGAGGCGGTTGGTCGGCCTTTAAGTGACCTCCGCAGATGCATATTTTTAACCCCAAAAGTGGTACCGCAGAAGCGGATTTTTGGACCACAGAAGGGGGATCTATGGCAGTGTTAAATTCGAAGGGTTCCGAGGTTTTAACCATTTTTTGACATTTCAAGTTTGGGCTTAGGCGATATTTGGGAGGGATTTGGAAGGGATTCTTGAGGTAAGTCACTTGTGGTTATTTTTATTCAATAATGTTGTTTCCCTATTGAATTTCCCCCTAGTTTATGTGTTTTTGAGGTGTAATTTTGGGAGTTTGAGGCTAGAGATTTGAAGAGTTTAATTGGGGATTTGAGTGACAATTTGGTGTTGCATTTTGGTAAATTTAGCATGGTTGGACTCGTTGTTGAATGGGCTTTCGAATTTTGTAACATTTATTGGATTCCGAGACATGGGCCTAGGGGTTGAATTTTTAGTTGACTTTTCGACTTTTGATTAAGAACTTAGCATTTTTATATGGAATTGATTCTTATAGCTAGAGTTTATTGTTTCAAATTGTTTGTGGATAGATTCGAGGTGTTCAGAGGTCGATTCACGAGGCAAGGGCTTGCTAGCGGAGTGATTTGATTTGCTTGAGTTAAGTATCGTATTTAAACTGGGTTGAGGCACCAATTGCCTTAATTGTTGTGATAGCCACATGCTTTTGGGTGCGCACATGCGTGTGGATGATCCCATGTGTGGTCACCGGGATTATATATTCATGTTTGGGTTGTGCTCGGGCTCTTATAAGCCCAAAAATGACCGTTGAGCTTCAAGCTTTGATATCTAACATGTTGTAATAGTTTAAGTGGTCTAGTTGATCCATGATGAGACTACTTAGAGGTTTAATCCCTGAACGAACTTGATAAATGCTTTTCATTGATGAAATTGTCGGTTTGGACTATGATAGTACACTTTGCACATGCCTACACTTTAGCATGTTATTTACACCAGTCAGGGGTATGAGAATCTTATTTCATTCATCTTATACCTGTATACTTGCGTCACTGCTTCTGTATGATACATTGGACTGGGCATGCGGCTATGCCGAACGGATTATGTTATTGGCACGTGAGTTGTCCATGCAACACGTGAGTTGTCTGTGCGGATCCATGTATTGATATTATTGGCACGTGAGATGTCCGTGCAACACGTGAGTTGTCCGTGCAGATCCATATATTGATATTTTTGACACATGAGTTGTCCGTGCAGTGTGTGAAACTTGTATTTACTTGATCATTTATCTGATTTGCATGTTTCTTTCCTCTATATGCCATAGTATTGCGTGAGCAAGGTATTTGAGAAATAGTGCACATGCACACACATAAATTCTTCTCACGAGGCCTTATGAGTTAACTTTAAATACTGTGCTGTGTTGGTCTGGAAGGGCAGAATTACACTGAAACAACTAGCATCCTCAATAATTTAAGCTTATCTTACCTTTCCCTGTTTATTTGCGATACTTATTGAGTTGGTTATACTCATACTACACCCTGCACCTCGTGTGCAGATCTAGGCATTTTCGGGCATGATGGTTGTTGATCGTGGAGTCTTACTTGTTCAGAGATCATCAAGATAACTGCTTAGGCATCCGCAGACCTTGACTCTCCTTCCCCTATCTTTTAGTTTTATTTATTTATTCCTACTTTCTAAACAGTGTATCAGATTATGTCATTACATATAGATGCTCATATAGTCGGTGATACCTAGGTTTTGGGGATTTTCTATATTTAGTTGCGACGTTTCATCTGGTTTTATGAGATTTCCATTGATTTAAACCTGTTTCTAGCATGTTTTGATTTTGAAAATGTTGGGATATGTGAGTTGTCGGCTTGCTTAGTATCATGATAGGAACCATCACGACATGTCTAGTTTTGGGTCGTGACACCTATCTAAGTCACAATCTAGTTGTTGACCTAAGCAGATTTTTGATGATTGACAATGGCACATATGCATGAACCAGATCCATAGACAGTGTATGCAGGTCACGATCAAATTCAAGTAAAAGGCATGCAAGTTCAAGGGTTAAGTATAAGTGATTATTTTTTATAATCCCTGAACGAAAAGATTGCATAATTGATAAGGAGCAAGACTCCTTACTTGAAGAGAACTCTATCCAAGATAAGGAAAGAGTTAGAAGTTGAAGATAACTAGAACTCTTCCACAAAGGAAGAGTAAATCATCAGATTTCTAGTTAATCCTTATCCTACTAACTCTATATATATATCACGTGTGTTATTTTTTACAGGTGACACACACACACACTAAAGTTACACAAGAATTGAGAGCAAAATAGCAAGGCATTTTGTAAATAATTCCTAAGAGTTTCTAGTGTGCGAACCTGGAGATACATGAACCAGATAGAAGAACCAGTTCCATGTGTTGTCTTTTATTCTAGTTCAATTGTAGTAGAAGCTTTTAAGTTGTACCTTTCAGCTTTTCTTAGAAGCATTTGTATTAGGTACTTGAGTTGTATTGTTCAAGCTAGAGTTAACTTAAAGCAGTCGTAACAACTTGTGGCTTGTTGCTACAAGGGTTAAAGTTTAATCCTTAGGTTTGTAAACATTATTGTTTGTCTCAAAGTTGTAGTTAAGCGTTGGAAAAAATCCTACCGTGAAGTAGGTCATGATTGTTTCACCTTTTGAAGCCGGGTATTTTTCACGTAAAAATACGGTGTTCTTTACTTTCTACATGACTTATTCAGCAATGGAAGATTAAGGACCGCCTAGAAGAACCATGTCCTTCTATAATTCAGTGCACACAAAAATTGGAAACTACACAAATCACCCTCCCTCTTGTGTGGTATTGAAATATAAAGCATCAATTAGTATTAGAGCGGGTTATCCTTGAATAACACCTTAGGAAAAGATCAAGATGAGTGCACTGCCTGAAAATTGGGAAGGGCAATCCATCTAGGACACCACTCTTTAATGTCCAGTACTACTAATGGTGAAAAACAAGAATGAGAGATCACATGCAGGCAAAAGATTACGAGCTATAGGATATAATCACTGATGATCCACTGCCAACACTAAATAAAAATGCTAAAGGTGAGGATGTTCCAAAGACAAGAGCTGACTGCAAGTTGATGACTTGACGAAGTGGGAGAAGAATACTAAAGACAAGAAATGACTTGTCTGTAGACTTGGTCCATATGAGTACAGCAGAATCCAAGGCTGCTCTACTCTAAGCAAATATTGGATATACTACAAATGGCCCATAAAGGAATAACTCAGGTGAAAAGATCAAGAGGAACCATTCAGCAGTTGTACACAAGGCTCACTACCTTAACAAATGCACTAAAGTTTCTTGGAAGGACTATCCCTGAAGAAAAAAGGGTTGAGAAGATCCTAACTGGGTTTCACTAATCACATGGGAAAGCAAGATCACTACTATTCAGGAATCAAAGAATATTGCTATACTTTCTTTGGATGAGTTGATTAGAGGTCTCAAAGCTTATGAACATTGAAAGCAAACTATAAAGATGGATATACCTAAGAAGGAGAGGAGTCTGGCACTCAGAATTATTGAATGTTCTAATTTAGAAGATGATGAGATGGAAATGATTACCAAAGACTTCAAGAAGTACCTAAGGAGAGGAAATGGTTCTTCAAGAAGTGGAAGCTACAACAAGGCCAAATCTCCAGAGAAGAAGGTAAATAATGGATGCTATAAATGTGGAATGCCTGATCACATGATCAAGAACTGTCCTTGTAACGACCCGACCGGTCGTTTTGAGCATTTGCGTTATGTTCAGCTATTTGGTTTTCAGGTATTTCAGAATTCTTTTGGAAGAATGAATTTCACGTTTGAAGCTTTAATTTAGAAGAGTTGACCAAGTTTGACTTTTAATATTTCACCTCGGATCAAAGTTTTGATGATTCTGTTATGTCCGGATGATGATTTTGGACTAGGGCGTATGTCCGGAATTTCATTTGGATATTTCTAGAAGGTTTCAGCACTAATTGGCAAAAATTAAAAATTTGAAGGTTTGGAATGTTCATAAGTTTGACCGGGAGTTGACTTTGATGATTTTGGGTTTAGATTGTGATTCCGAGAATTAGAATAACTTCGTTATTTCATTTAGGACTTGTGTGCAAAATTTGGGTTCATTCTGAGTTGATTTGATATGGTTCGACACAAGTTTTGGAAGTTGAAAGTTCAAAAGTTCATTAAGTTTGATTTGAGGTGCAATTCATCATTTCGATGTTGTTATGCGTGATTTGAGGCCTCGAGTATGTCTGTATTAGGTTTATGGGACTTTTGGTATGTTCGAACGGGGTCCCGAGGGGCTCGGGCGTGTTTCAGATTGATTTCAGACCATTTTTCTTCTTGTTTTCACTGCTGGTTTCTGTTGCCTTGATTGTCCTTCACGGCCGCGAATACGGGGACGCGATCGCAAAGAGGAAAAATTAGAGCCGGGCACTTTCTTCATCGCGGTCGCGATTGGATGACCACGTTCGCGGATGAGGAATTATGGCCGCGTAGTGTTGAGATTGGGCAGCTGAGAGCTGGAGCATTCTTCAATGCGATCGCGTTATATGGGTCGCATTCGCGGAGCTTTGACGTTTGTGGTCATCGCGTTCGCGTGGCTAGTATCGCGAACGCGTATTGCATTTTGGTGGCAGTGTGTTTTTTTCTTCGCGATCACGAAGGTTGTTCCACGATCACATAAAGTATTTTTGAGGTAGTGCATTTTTCTTCTTCACGATCACTATGGTATTTCCTCGATCGCGATTCATTAATTCGTCCAGTGATTATAAGTACTCTATTTTCGGGGGTTTCAACCTTTTTAACATATTTGGAGTTATGGAGCTCGGATTGAGATGATTTTTGAAGTCAATTTTTATCACATGGATTGGGGTAAGTGTTTTATACTTGGTTTTGTTTATATTTCGTGAATTATCTTTGTTTTTGGTAATTGGATTGGGAATTTTAAATAGAAATTTGGGGATTTTGTCTAAAATTTTATAAAGTGAATTTTCTAGTTTTGAACATCGATTCAGAGTCAGATTTGAGTGAAACTAGTATAGTTGGATTCGTAATTGAATGTGTTGTCAGATTTTATAAGTTTTGTTGGGTTCCGAGGTGCAAGCCTGAGTTTGACCTTTTAGTTGACTTTGAGTTTTTGATTAAAGATTCGACATTTATCGATTGGGTTTGTTTCCTTTGGCATTATTTGATGTTCTTAAGGTTCTTTTGACTAGTTTCGGCCCGTTTAGAGGTCAGCATGCGTGTGATGGCATTTTTGGTGTATCGTTTGGCTTGCTCGGTATTGGATTTAGCTTGTTCGAGGTAACTAACACTTCTATACTTGGTGTTGCGGGTATGGTTTCCTGAATATACGTATTATGTGTTTGGTATTGAGGTGACGCATATGCTAGGTGACGGGCGTGTGGCTTTCCACCATGTGAATTGTGACTCGGTTAATTTTGTGGTACGATGTAATTACCTAATCTTATTTTTATCCATGAAATATCTATGTGCTAGAGTAATTAAGCTGTAATCCATGTTAGAAACCATGTTTAGGCTATATGCTTATTCTATTGGGACCCACTGAGGTCATATCTGCTGTTGAGTTATTTGCTTAAATTGCAGTTACATACTCAGTCATAGTTATTCATTTCCATATGGTATCTCAGTCTTTGTTATCATTAGTTGTCTCAACATGTTATCATTGTTTGGATTGATTGGCATGAGATTTGTGAGCCCGAGAGACTGGAGAGATTGATGACTGAGTTAGGGCCTGAGAGCCGGATTGTGAGTGATATTGATGGGAACGGACTGCATGCCACAATAGGTTTATTTGATTCATGATGGATCGGGATGCACGCTGTAGCATGCCATATTTTCTTTATATATATATATTATTTAGTGGATAGGGTTGTACGCTGCAACAGGCCTTATGGCTATATGCGTATTAAGATGCATTCTGCAACAAGTCATATGGCTATACGTGGATCGGGCTGCATGCCCCAGCAGGCCTTATAAGATTTATTATTATTGATGGGATCGTGTTGCACGCCACAACAAGAACCGTACAATGCTGAGAGGTTGAGTGTGTTGAGTGACTGAGCGTGATGAGTGGGAGTGTGAGACAATGATATTGAGTGCTCTGAGAGCATGAGTACATGAGTTTATCATTGTGATGCATTGCATTTGACATGTATACTTGACATACAGACATGGAGATGCATTCCCGCATGTTACACGGTTCTGTGACATTTATGATTTCACATGAACATTGGCATGTATGTATAGAGTTGTACTTCCTCATGCTATCTAAGATTGAAACATCTTATCTGTTGTTGAGCATCTACGTTCTGTTCAACTATTTGAAGTCTTGAGAAGCTTCGTATGATGTGTTATGACTTGTGTGTATCTTCAATTTTGGTTTTCAGGTGTTTCGGAATTAGTTTGGAAGAATGAATTTCATGTTTGAACCTTTAAATTGGAAGAGTTGACTAAGTTTGGCTTTTTAGTATTTGACCTCGGATAGGAGTTTTGATTCAGTTAGATTTGGGTGGTGATTTTGGTCTTGGGCATATGCCCAGAATTTCATTTGGACATTTCTAGAAGGTTTCGATACTAATCGTCAAAAATTAAAAGTTTGAAGGTTTGGAATGTTCATAGGTTTGACCGGGAGTTGACTTTGATGATATCAGGTTCGGATTGTGGTTTTAGGAATTGGAATAGCTTCGTTATGTCATTTGGGACTTGTGTGAAACATTTGGCTTCATTGTGATGATTTGATATGGCTCGACACGAGTTTTGTGAAGTTGAAAGTTCAAAACTTCATTAAGTTTGATTTGAGGTTCGATTCGTTGTTTCGATGTTGTTATGCGTGATTTCAGGCCTTGAGCAGGTCTGTGTTAGGTTATGAGACTTTTTGGTATGTTCGGACGGGGTCAGGAGGGGCTTGGTCGTGTTTTAGATTGATTTCAGATCATTTTTCTTCACGTTTTCACTGCTGGTTGTTGTTGGTTTCTGTTGCCTCGATTGTCCTTCGCGGTCACGGATATGGGGATGTGATCGGGTAGAGGAAATATTGGAGCTGGGCACTTTCTTCATCGCGGTCGCGATTGGATAACAGTGTTCGCATGAGGCTGTGTGGGTTACTGTCCGCGTTCGTGGATGAGGAATTGCGGTCGTGCAGTGTTGAGACTAGGCAGCTGAGAGCTGAAGAATTCTTCAATGCGATCGCGTTATATGGGTCACGTTCGCGGAGCTTTGTCATCTGTGGTCATCCCCTTCGCGTGGCTAGTATCGCGAACGCGTATTACATTTTGATGGCAATGACTTTTGTTCTTCGCGATCGCGAAGGTTGTTCCGCGATCGCATAGAGTATTTCTGGGGAAGTGCATTTTTCTTCTTCGCGATCGCTATGGTATTTCCGCGATCATTATTCATTAATTCGTCTAGTGATTATAATACTCTATTTTTGGGGGGTTTCGGCCATTTTAACATATTTGGAGTTGTGGAGCTCGGATTGAGATGAGTTTTGAAGCGATTTTCATCATGTGGATTGAGGTAAGTGTTCTATACTCGGTATTGATTATATTTCGTGAATCTATCTCCGTGTTTGGTAATTGGATTGTGAATTTTAAAGAGAAATTTTGGGTTTTGTCTAAAATTTCATAAAGTAAATTTTTTAGTTTTAAACATCGATTCAGAGTCGGATTTGAGTGAAACTTGTATGGTTGGACTCGTAATTGAATGGGTTTTCAGATTTTATTAGTTTTCTTGGGTTCCGAGGTACATGCCCAGGTTTGACGTTTTGGTTGACTTTGGGCTTTTGATTAAAGATTCAACCTTTATCGTTTGGGTTCGTTTCCTTTGGAACTATTTGATGTTCTTAAGTTGCTTTTGACTAGTTTTGGTCCGTTCGGAGGTCGGTACATGAAGGATGGTAATTTTGGTGTATCATTTGGCTTGCTCGGTATTGGATTCAGCTTGTTCGAGGTAAGTAACACTTCTAAACTTGGTGCTGAGGGTATGAACCCCTGAATATACGTGTTATGTGTTTGGTGTTGAGGTGACGCACATGCTAGGCGACGGGTGTGTGGGCGTGCACCATGTGAATTGTGACTAGGTTGACGGTGTAGTTACCTTATCTTTCTTTTATCCATGAAATCTTTATGTGCTAGAGGAATTGAGCTTTAATCCATGTTAGAAACCATATTTAGTCTATATGCTTATTCTGTTGGGACCCACTGAGGTCATATCTGCTATTGAGTTATTTGCTTAAATTGCAGTTACATACTCAATCACAGTCATTCATTTGCATATCATATCTCAGTCTCTGTTATCATTTGTTGTCATAACATGTGATCATTGTTTGGACTGATTGGTATGAGATTTGTGAGCTCGAGAGAGTGGAGATATTGATGACTGAGTTGGGGCATGAGAGCCAAATTGTGAGTGATATTGATGGGATCGGGATGCACGCCGCAATAGGTTTATTTTAATCATGATGGACCGGGTTGCACGTCGTAGCAGGCCATATTGGCTATATATATATATATATATATATATATATATATATATATATATATATATATATATATATATATATTATTTAATGGATCGGGTTGCACGCCACAATAGGCCTTATGGATATATGTGGATCGGGTTACACGCCGCAACAGGCCTTATGGCTATATGTGGACATGCCTTATAGGCTTTATTATTATTGATGGGATCGGGATGCATGCCGCAGTAGGCACCGTACAATGCTGAGAGATTGAGTGTGATGAGTGAGTGAGCGCGATGAGTGGGAGTGTGAGACAGTGAGATTGAGTACTCTGAGAGCATGAGTACACAGGTTCATCACTGTGATGCATTGCATATGACATATATACTTGACATACATGTATTGAGATGCATTCCCTCATGTTACATGGTTCTGTGACATTTATGACTTCACCTGCACATTGACATGTAGGCATAGAGACATACTTCCTCATGCCATATGAAATTGAAACATCTTATCTGTTGTTGAATGTTTTTGGGAAAAATCATAGATTTTTGACGTACTCATATTTTGGTGATTTCAGTCAAAGATTTGGGTTTTACTGTTATACTTTAAAAGCATGCCTATTTTTCCATAACTGTGAATGAGATTAGCGTCATATCTTTGAGTTTTTTCTTTTACTACTTTTATTATATCGTTATAAGTTGATGTTGGCTATTGCTGTTGGATTCCGACCATTGTCCAAGCTCGTCACTGCTTTCAACCTAAGGTCAGGTTTGTTACTTATTGAGTACATGGGGTCGGTTGTACTCATACTATACTTCTACATCTTGCGTGCAGATTTTGGATGTTGATGTTGATGTTGTTGTGTATGGCGGTAGATGGAATTGAAGATGTTCCTGCATTCCGGTCACAGCTGCATCTTGTTCTTGGTAGCTTTAGAATGTTTAATCTGTTCATGTATATTTCAAACAGATGATGTATTTATTTCATATCAGCTTTGAAAGCTCTAAATCTTAGGAGCTCATGATTTGTACTACCAGTCCTTGGGAAGTGTATAAAAGTTCAGTTATTTCATCATATATTTTCTCATTAAATCTCATTAAATTGGATTGTTTTTAATTGGCTTACCTAGCGGGTTAGGTTAGGTGCCATCACAACTAGTTGGATTTTCGGTCGTGACAGTCCTTTGTGGGAGATTGAATGGAAAAAGGAAAGAGCTGAATGAAGGAACATGTTCATCCCAGGAAAAACAACAACAAAGGATTAACCAAAGCAATGGTCGCTGCTTGGGAAGATAGCTCAGATTAGGGCTCGGATGATGATGATGATGATGAACGAGATCTAATGGCTATTGGAGAATCTAATGAAGAACCTGAGATAACTGTCCTTCAATTAAAATATACGATCAAATTTTTGTCAAAAGAAAGATTATCTGAATTACCGTTGGAGTTAATTGATGAGTCTAAAGATGAGAATAATTAAAATGAACAATTATCAAAGGACCAAAGGGAAGATAAAGAATACAAAGTTCATATATGCAGCAACACAAGAAATACATATACTCCTACCCTGGTAAACTAATTGTGAGTTGATTAGCTTAAGTATTGCCATTATCACATGCATAGACTGACCGCACTGCTTCAATTTCTTAGAAAGCATCAACAAAGAATAAACAACCACACTATGATGACTCAAAAGGCCATCTTATATTTTAGAACTCGAATCTGCGCTCTTAAGCCTTATAAATCTCATTTTTACCCTCCTTGATTTGTGTGCGCAGTCCGGACAGGTTTCCGAAAAGCTTTTATGTTGAAAACTAAAAAAATAAGAATTTTAACCTTAAAAGTTGATTTTAGTTGACTTCGGTCAATATTTTTGATAAACGGGCCCGGATCCGTACTTTGACGGTCCCGGTAAGTCCGTATCGAATTATGGGACCTGGGCGTATGCCAGGAATCGATTTCGGAGGTCCCTAGCTTGAGTTATGAATTTTTTATGAAAATTACAAGTTTGGAAATTATTTGTTTTTAAGAATTGATTGATATTTGGCATTGTTAGTATCGGGTACGTATTTTGGTTTTGGAGCTCGGTACAGGTTCATTATGATATTAAAGACCTGTCTGTGAAATTTTGTGAGAAACAAAGTTGATTTGACGTGATTCGGACGTCCAGTTGAGACAATAAAATTTTTAAAGTGTTCTTGAGAATTTCATTTGATTTGGTACTAAATTCGTAGTTCTAGGTGTTATTTTGGCGATTTGATCGCGTAAGCAAGTTTGTATGATGTATTTAGACTTGTGTGCATGTTTGGTTAGGAGCCCCGAGGGCTCGGGTAAGTTTCGGATAGGCTACGGAGTGAGATTTGGCTTGGAAAACACTGCTGGGCATCTGATATTATTGCAGGCCTCTGATCTTGCATTTGGGAGATCATGCATCACAATTGCGACCTCTAAGAGGTTCGCATTTGCGAGCTACTCATCGCAAATGTGAAGATAAGCTGGGCCAATATTTTTCGCATTTGCGAGTTTTCTTTACCATTTGCGAAGGGAGTCGGGGAAGGGCAGTGATCGCAAATGCGATCATTTATTCGCATTTGCACACATTCAAGGTCGCATTTGTGAACTTATCTTCGCATTTGCGAAGGTAGCGGAAGTGTGAAGGGCTTCGCATTTGCGATGATTCCTTCGCATTTGCGAAGCTCAAGTCGCAAATGCAACATCTGCAGCTGATCAAAATGACTTTTGGATGAGAATTTTCATTCATTTCCCAAATTTTCAAGACCTAAAACACAAGAGGCAATTTTCCAAAGACCATTTCTTTCCCAAATCATAGGTAAGTGATTCTAAATTGGTTTCTTTCAATCTTTCATTACATTTTACAAGATTTCAACCTAAAATCTAAGGTTTTCATGGTAGAATTAGGGGTTTTGGGTAGAAACTAGGAATTTCGGAAATTTGGGGATTTAGACCTCAATTTGAGGTCGGATTCCAAAATCAATTATATATTCAGGCTCGGGGGTGAATGGGCAAATGGATTTTGGTTCGAACCTCGGGTTTTGAACAAGCAGGCCTGGGGTCAATTTTTGACTTTTTGGAGGAAAATTTGGGAAATCTAAATTTATGTAATGTAATTGATTCCTTTAGCAATATTTGATATTATTGAGTCATTTTTGAATAGATAAGAGTGGTTTGGAGGTGCATTCTAGAGGACAAGCTGTGATTGGGAATTTAGTGATCTTCGGAGCAAGGTAAGTGTCGTGTCTAACTTTGGCTTGAGGGAATAAGTATTATGTATTCATTTGCTACGTGTTTGGTTGTTAAATACGATGTATAGGTGAGGTGACGAGTATCTATGCGTCGTTGTCGAGTCATAGCATGCGAGTGAAATTCTATTCTTGTCTATTTTGTAGCCTTAAATTCTACTATCCATGCTTAGCAGGTTATTTGAAATGTTGGGTGACTCACATCTGGTTTCACTAAGATTTGGTAACTTTCGAATATTGATTCAAGATTGAGATTACATTGTGCAATTGATTATGTGTACAATACTGGTTTCTCTGTGATACTCTTATCTATCCGTTGTTATTGATTATGTGATTGGTGAGGAGGAGTGTAAAGCACGAAGGGTGATGCCGTGCATGCATTATTTATATTGTGAGGAAGAGTGTAAAGCACGAAGGGTGATGCTGTGTATATTATAAGAGGTTTAAAGCACCAAGGGTGATGCCGTGTATATTATGAGAGGTTTAATGCACGAAGGGTGATGCCGTGCCGTTCTATTTATTTATTTGGTGAGGTTGAGAGTAAATGCACGAAGGGTGATGTCGTGCCGTTCTATTTCTTTATTTGGCGAGGTTGAGAGTAAAAGCACGAAGGGTGATGCCGTGCAGTTTTCCTAGCTATTTTAATTGCTCCATTCGTTTAAGGATTTTTGGTTTGATTCTGTATTTTCATTATTCTCACTCTTTATGTTGTATCCCCCCACAGTATGTTCCCTTCCCATTATTTCTGTGTTACTTCTTTATTTACTGTTGTTGCGACTGGCATGATTATACTGTTCAGGTTATATGTGGGTGTCTTGTCCTAGCCTCGTCACTACTTCGCCGAGGTTAGGCTCGACACTTACTAGTACATGGGGTCGATTGTACTGATGCTGCACTCTTTACTTTCTGTGCAGACTTTGATACCGGCTCAGGTTGATCGAGATTTTGCTATTGATTCGCTGTTCGGAGACTCAAGGTAGATATGTCGGTGTTCACAGACCTTGAAGTCCTCGTCTACGTTTTATGTCACAGTTGTTTTCTTTCATTCAGACAGTTATATTTCTTTCAAACTATCACTTATAGAATTCTAGAATGCTCGTGAATCGTGACTCCAGATCCGGGTGGTAGTAATTAATACAATTTTATCAAACTTTCAACCTCTTATATTTCATCTTAGTTAATAATTGTTATTTACTGAATGGAAATAAGGAATTGGTTTAACGATTTTCTAATGTTGGCTTGCCTAGCAAGTGAAATGTTAGGCGCCATCATGGTCTCATCGGTGGGAAATTTTGGGTCGTGACAGTTGGTATCAGAGCACTAGGTTGCCTAGGTCTCACAATTCACGAGCAAGCTTAGTAGAGTTTGGAGGATTGGTACGGAAACATTTGTGCTTATCTTCCAGAGGCTATGAAGTTTAGGAACAAGTTTCAGTTCTATTCTTATCTATCGTGCGATTTTGCTTTCTCAATACTGATTGAACTCTTCTACTTTTAATCTCGCGCAGATGGCGAGAATATGTACCGCTTCCTCAGCTGAACATCAGTCAGAGCTTCCGGTGGCAGCTCCTAGCGGGGCAGAGGTCGAGGCCGAGACCGTGCTAGAGGTCGAGGCCGAGACCGTGCTAGAGGTCGAGGCAGGGGCAGGGCTCAGCCTAGAGCCCGAGCAGCAGCCCCAGCAGTGGAGCCTCATATAGAGCTTGACGTGGAGGTTCCAGCCCAGACTGTTCTTACCGGACCAACTCAGGTTCCGGAGGGGTTCATTGCCACCCTAGTACTTCAGGACGCTTTGGTCGGTTTGGTAGGCCTTATGGAGAGTGTGGCCCAGACTGGCACATTTCCCATGGCACCAGCAGTCTCTCAGGCTAGAGGAGGAGCCCAGACTCCCACCACTCCCGCTCCGGAGCCGATAGCTCCCCAGTATCAGGCTCCAGCAACTCAGCTAGTCGGATTAGTGCAACCGGTTATTGCGACACAGGTCGGAGATGGGCCAACTATGTCTTCTGAGGCTTTATAGAGATTGTACAGGTTTATCAAGCTCTTTCCTGTTCACTTCAGTGGTGCTCCTTCAGAGGATCCCCATGAGTATCTTGACAGTTGTCATGAGGTTTTACGGAACATGGGTATAGTGGAGACCAATGAGCTCGATTGTGCTGCATTTCAGATGACTGGTTTAGCCAAGAAATAGTGGAGAGATTACTTGTTGACCAGACCAGCTGGGTCGCCTGCTCTTACTTGGGACCAGTTCTCTCAGCTCTTCATAGAGAAGTTTCTGCCAATCACATTGAGAGAGGAGCGTCGCCGTCCAGTAGGGCAGTATGACTGTTACTCAGTATGAGACCCGTTTTGTGGATTTGTCCCGACATGCTATTCTTCTACTTCCCACCGAGAGAGAGAGGGTGAGGAGTTTTATTGATGGACTTGCTCAGCCTATCAGATTGCAGATGGCTAAGGAGACTGGGAGTGATATTTCATTTCAGGCGGCTACTAATGTCGCCAGACGGGTCAAAATGGTTCTTACTCAGGGAGGTTAGGGGTCTGACAAAAGACCTCGTCATTCCGGTTAGTTCAGCGGTGCCTCATCTAGAGGCAGGAATACTTTTGGTAGAGGGCATCCTCCCAGGCTTCATTCAGCGCTTCAAGCATCCCACAGTGCCTCAGGTGGTCATGGCCCTTAGATGCATTATTCCGACCAGCTAGCCTACAGTGCACTACCAGCTCCTATTAGTGCACCTCCACTCCAGAGTTATCAGGGTGGTTATTCGGGTTGACAGGGTCAGCAGTCACATCAGTAGAGGTTATGTTATACTTGTGGTGATCCAAGGCACATTTCTAGATTTTTCCCTCAGGCAACGGGCCACAACATCAGAGTTCTCGTGCCATGGTTCTGGCACCAGTTACTGCACCACCTGCTCAGCCAGCCAGAAGCAGGGGTCAGGCAGCCAGAGGTAAAGGCCAGACTGTTAGAGGTGGAGGTCAGGACGTTAGAGGTGGAGAACAGCCAGTTAGAGGCCATCACAGGGACGTAGTTCAGAGTGGTGGGGCCCAGCCCCGGTGTTATGCTTTCCCAGCCAGGCCTGAGGTAGAGTCATCTGACGCTGTTATCACAGGTATTGTTTCAGTTTGCAGTAGAGATGCCTCAGTTCTATTTGATCCGGGATTTACTTACTCTTATGTGTCATCCTCTTTTGCTTCCTATTTGGTTGTGCCCCGTGATTCTTTGAGTGCTCCTGTGTATGTGTCCATACCAGTGGGAGATGATATTATTGTAGATCGTGTTTATCGTTCGTGTGTGGTCACCATTGGGAGTCTTGAGACTTGTGTAGATCTTCTACTTCTTGACATGGTTGATTTTGATGTCATACTGGGTATGGATTGGTTGTCACCTTATCATGCTATATTAGATTGTCACGCTAAGATGGTGACCTTAGCCTTGCAGGGGTTGCCTTGATTAGAGTGGAGAGGGAATCTTGGCCATTCTGCTAGTAGAGTTATCTCTTATATGAAGGCTCAGCATATGGTCGAGAAGGGGTGCCTAGCTTATTTGGCTTACGTCCGCGATTCTAGTGCGAAGGTTCCTTCCATAGATTCAGTGTCAGTTGTTCGTGAGTTTCCAGAGGTGTTTCCTGCAGACCTGCCGGGGATGCCACCCGATAGGGATATTGATTTCTGCATTGATTTGGCTCTGGGCACTCAGCCTATTTCCATTCCGCCATATCGCATGGCCCTACCATAGTTGAAAGAATTGAAGGATCAGTTGCAAGAATTGCTTGATAAGGGTTTCAATAGACCTAGTGTCTCGCCCTGGGGTGCACTCGTGTTGTTTGTGAAGAAGAAAGATGGATTGATGAGGATGTGTATAGATTATCGGCACTTGAACAAAGTCACCGTCAAAAATAAATATCCGCTGCCAAGAATTGATGACTTATTTGATCAGCTTCAGGGTGCCAAGGTATTTTCGAAGATCGATTTGAGGTCTGGTTACCATCAGTTGAAGATTAGGGCATCTGATTTCCCTAAAACAGCTTTTCAAACTTGGTATGGGCATTACGAATTCCTAGTGATGTCATTTGGGTTGACGAATGCCCCAGTAGCATTTATGGATTTGATGAATCGGGTGTTCAAGCCTTATTTGGATTCTTTTATGGTTGTATTCATTGATGATATCTTGATTTACTCCAGCAGTCAAGAGGAACATGAGCAGCATCTTCGAAGTGTGCTTCACACCTTGAAGAATAATCAGTTATATGCCAAGTTTTCAAAATGTGAATTTTGGTTAGACTCAGTTGCCTTTTTGGGGCATGTTGTATCGGCAGAAGGCATAAATGTGGATCCTAAGAAGATTGAGGCTGTTCAGAATTGACCTAGACCTACTTCAGTTACAGAGATACGGAGTTTCCTGGGTTTAGCAGGTTATTATCGTCGGTTCGTGGAAGGGTTTTCATCTATAGTAAGCCCATTGACCAGATTGACCTAGAAAGGTGTCCCATTCAAATGGTCAGACGAGTGTGAGTTGAGCTTTCAGAAGCTCATGACCGCTTTGACTACGGCGCCAGTGTTGGTATTACCCACAGGTTCAGGATCGTATATGGTATATTGTGACGCATCTCACATTGGGCTTGGTGCAGTATTAATGTAAGATGGCAAGGTAATTTCATATGCATCACGGCAATTGAAAGTTCACGAGAAGAATTATCTTGTTCATGACTTAGAATTGGCAGTCATTGTTCATGCACTGAAGATTTGGAGGCATTACCTCTACGGTGTCTCGTGCGAGGTATTTACTGATCATCATAGCCTTCAGTGTCTGTTCAAACAAAAGGATCTTAATTTGAGGTAAACAAGATGGTTGGAGTTGTTGAAAGACTATGATATCACCATATTGTATCACCCCAGAAAGGCCAATGTGATGGTCGATACTTTGAGTAGAAAAGGCTATGAGTATGGGCAGTCTTGCGTATGTTCCAGTTGGTGAGAGGCCATTAGTTGCAGATGTTCAGACTTTGGCTAATCAGTTCGTGGGGTTAGATGTTTCAGAACCCAGTCGGGTTCTAGCTTGTACAGTCACTCGGTCTTCTTTATATGAGCGCATCAGATAGAGGCAGAATGATGATCCTAATTTACTTGTCCTTAAGGACACGGTGCGGCACAGTGATGCCAAACATGTTGCTGTGGGGGAAGATGGGGTTCTGCGAATGCAGGGTCGTATTTGTGTGCCTGATGTGGATGGGCTTCGTGAATTAATTCTTGAAGAAGCACACAGTTCCAGGTATTCTATTCATCCAGGTACTGCCAAAATGTATCAAGATTTACGGAAACATTATTGGTGGAGAAGAATGAAAAAGGATATAGTTGCATATGTAGCTCGGTGTCTGAATTGGCAGCAAGTTAAGTATGAGCATCAGAGACCTGGTGGTTTGTTTTAGAAGTTAGAAATTCCTGAGTGGAAGTGGGAGCGTATCACTATGGATGTTGTTGTTGGACTTCCATGGACTCAGAGGAAGTTCGATACAGTTTGGGTTATTGTGGACAGGCTGACTAAGTCAACGCATTTCATTCCTGTGGCAGTTACCTATTCCTCAGAGCGATTGACAGAGATTTACATTCGTGAGATCGTCCGTCTTCACGTTGTGCCCGTGTCTATCATTTCTAATCGAGGTACGCATTTTACCTCGCACTTTTGGAGGGCAGTACAACGTGAGTTAGGTACGCGGGTTGAGTTGAGCACAGCATTCCATCCTCAGATGGACGGACAATCCGAGCGTACTATTCAGATCTTGGAGGATATGCTCCGCGCTTGTGTTATTGACTTTGGAGATTCTTGGGATTAGTTTTTGCCGTTAGCGGAGTTTGCCTACAATAACAGCTACTAGTCGAGCATTCAGATGGCTCCCTATGAGGCATTATATAGTAGACGATGTAGGTCGCCAGTTGGGTGGTTTGAGCCAGGGGAGGCTCGGTTATTGGGTACAGATTTAGTTCAGGAGGCCTTGGACAAGGTCAAGATTATACAGGATCGATTTCGCATAGCTCAGTCCAGGCAAAAGAGTTATGCCGACCATAGAGTTCGTGATGTTGTATTCATGGTCGGAGAGAGAGTGTTACTTCGGGTTTCACCCATGAAGGGTGTAATAAGGTTCGGAAAGAAGGGCAAGTTGAGCCCTAGGTATATCGGACCTTTTGAGATTCTACAGAGAGTGGGAGAGGAGGCTTACAGGCTTGCGTTTCCACCTAGTTTAGCAGCTGTTCATCCGGTATTCCATGTGTCCATGCTTCGAAAGTATCAGGGCGATCCATCCCATGTGTTAGATTTTAGCTCTGTCCAGTTGGACAAGGATTTGACTTACGTGGAGGAGCAGGTGGCAATTCTAGCTCGGCAAGTTCGCCAGTTGAGATCAAAGAGTTACCCTTCAGTTCGAGTGTAGTGGAGAGGTCAGCCTATTGAGGAAACTACATGGGAGTCCGATTCCGATATGCGGAGTAGATATCCCCACCTTTTCACCAGCCTAGGTACTTTTCTATGTCCGTTCGAGGACGAACGGTTATTTTAGAGGTGGAGAATATGATGACCCAAAATGTCATCTTATGTTTTAGAACTTGAATCTGCGCTCTTAAGCCTTAAAATCTCATTTTTACCCTCCTCAATTTGCGCGCGCAATCTGGGCAGGTTTCCAGAAAGCTTTTATGTTGAAAACTAATGAAAATAAGAATTTTTGCCTTAAAAGTTGATTTTAGTTGCCTTCGGTCAACATTTTTGGTAAACGGGCCCAGATCCGTGCTTTGATGGTCCCGGTAGGTCCGTATCGAATTATGGGACCTAGGCGTATGCCCGGAATCGAATTCGGAGGTCCTTAGCTTGAGTTATGAATTATTGATGATTAAAAGTTTGGAAATTATTTGTTTTTAAGAATTGATTGGTATTTGGCATTGTTAGTATCGGGTGCGTACTTTGGTTCTGGAGCTCGGTACATGTTCATTATGATATTTAAGACCTTTCTGTGAAATTTTGTGAGAAACAGAGTTGATTTGACGTGATTCGGACGTCCAGTTGAGAAAATAGAAATTTTAAAGTGTTCTTGAGAATTTCATTTGATTTGGTACAAAATTCATAGTTCTAGGTATTATTTTGGCGATTTGATTGCGCGAGCAAGTTTGTATGATATTTTTAGACTTGTGTGCATGTTTGGTTTGGAGACCCGAGGGCTCGGGTGAGTTTCGGATAGGCTACGGAGTGAGATATGGCTTGGAAAACACTGCTGGGCATCTGATATTATTGCAGGCCTCTGATCTCGCATTTGCGAGATCAGGCATCACAATTGCGACCTCTGAGAGGTTCGCATTTGCGAGCTTCTCATCGCAAATGCGAAGAGAAGCTGGGCCAATAGTTTTCGCATTTGTGAGTTTTCTTTCGCATTTGCGAAGGGAGTCGGGGAAGGGCAGTGATCGCAAATGTGATCATTTAGTCGCATTTGCAAAGATTCAAGGTCGCATTTGCGAACTTATCTTCGCATTTGCGAAGGCAGAAGAAGTGTGAAGGGCTTCGCATTTGCGATGAATCCTTCGCATTTGCGAGCTTCGCATTTGCGAAGCTCAGGTTGCAAATGTAACATCTGCAGTTGATCAAAATGACTTTTGGACGGGAATTTTCATTCATTTCCCAAATTTTCAAGACCTAAAACACAAGAGGCAATTTTCCAAAGACCATTTCTTTCCCAAATCATAGGTAAGTGATTCTAAACTGGTTTCTTTCAATCTTTCACTACATTTTACAAAATTTCAACCTAAAATCTAAGGTTTTCATGGTAGAATTAGGGGTTTTGGGTAGAAACTAGGGATTTCGGAAATTTGGGGATTTAGACCTCAATTTGAGGTGGGATTCCAAAACCAATTATATATTCAGGCTCGGGGGTGAATGGGTAAAAGGATTTTGGTCCGAACCTCGGGTTTTGACCAAGCGAGCCCGGGGTCGATTTTTGACTTTTTGGAGGAAAATTTGTGAAATCTAAATTTATGCAATGTAATTGATTCCTTTAGAAATATTTGATATTATTTAGTCATTTTTGAATAGATAAGAGTGGTTTGGAGGTGAATTCTAGAGGAAAAGTTGTGGTTGAGAATTTAGTGGTCTTCGTGAGCAAGGTAAGTGTCGTGTCTAACTTTGGCTTGAGGGAATAAGTATTATGTGTTCATTTTTTCCGTGTTTGGTTGTTAAATACGATGTATAGGTGAGGTGACGAGCATCTATGCGTCGTTGTCGAGTCGTAGCATGCGAGTAAAATTCTATTCTTGTTTATTTTGTAGCCTTAAATTCTACTATTCATGCTTAGCGGGTTATTTGAAATGTTGGGTGATTCACATCTGGTTTCACTAAGATTTGGTAACTTTCAAATATTTATTCAAGATTGAGATTACATTGTGCTATTGATTATGAGTACAATACTGGTTTCTCTGTGATACTCTTATCTATCCATTGTTATTGATTCTGTGATTGGTGAGGAGGAGTGTAAAGCACGAAGGATGATGCCGTGTATATTATGAGAAGTTTAAAGCACGAAGGGTGATGCCGTGTATATTATGAGAGGTTTAAAGCACGATGAGTGATGTCGTGTATATTATGAGAGGTTTAATGCACGAAGTGTGATGCCGTGCCGTTCTATTTATTTATTTGGTGAGGTTGAAAGTAATTGCATGAAGGGTGATGCCGTGCCGTTCTATTTCTTTATTTGGTGAGGTTGAGAGTAAAAGCATGAAGGGTGATGCCGTGCAGTTTTTCTTGTTGTTTTAATTGCTCAATTCGTTTAAGGATTTTTGGTTTAATTCTGTCTTTTCATTATTCTCACTCTTTATATTGTATCCCCCCACTGTATGTTTCCTTACCATTATTTCTACGTTACTTCTTTATTTACTGTTGTTGCCACTAGCATAATTATACTGTTCGGGTTATATGTGGGTGTCTTGTTCTAGCCTCGTCACTACTTCGCCGAGGTTAGACTCGACACTTACCAGTATATGGGGTCGGTTGTACAGATGCTGCACTCTGCACTTTCTGTGTAGACTTTGATACCGGCTCAGACTGATCGAGATTTTGCTATTGGTCCGCTGTTTGGAGAATCAAGGTAGATCTATCGGCGTTCACAGACCTTGAAATCCCCGTCTACTTTTTATGTCACAGTTGTTTTCTTTCATTCAGACAGTTATATTTCTTTCAGACTATCACTTGTAGTAAATTCTAGAATACTCGTGAATCGTGACTCCAGATCCGGGTGGTAGTAATTAATACAGTTTTATAAAATTCCGCACCTCTTATATTTCATCTTAGTTAATAATTGTTATTTACTTAATGAAAATAAGGAATTGGTTTAATGATTTTCTAACGTTGGCTTGCCTAGCAAGTGAAATATTAGTCTCCATCACGGTCCCGTCGGTAGAAAATTTCGGGTCGTGACACACACCAAACAACTTCTTAGGCATTATCAGAAGTACCAGAAATATGATTAGGGTTTTTAGTAAGATTATAGGTTATACATTCAACATGGAGTTCTCATAGGATTGAAAATAAGATTCAGTTTCAGAATAGCAGAAAGGAAAGGACTGAATATAATATCAAAACAAAAGCATGGAATTATAAAGTTATGAAGACAAATAAGGATACATGTGATATTCAGTTAGTTATACATAGACACTTCAAGTGGGGTTGTGATCTTATATAGACAAAGAAAATTTACATGTTATGGAATCAAGTAGCCATGTCATGAAGGAAAGAGTTTATAGACAAGGGAAGTATTATGCCAAAACAGGTTTAACTTAGGTGTATAGTCTAAATTAGTAACTAAATGAAGTAATCATACCCAGCTTTAAAAATTATTATTTTTGGCTATAACAAGAATGATTAGGTCCTACTTTATGAAAGATACCTTAATAACAATTGAATGTAGGCTTCACAAAGTCAGTAGTAGCATAAAAGAGATTAGAGACAAGAAAGTGTTGTTGCTTACAGGTTTTGACTTAAACAGGTGACTGAAGACTTTATCTAAACATGAGACAGTTTTGTCAAGCTTGAAGACAGTCATAACTAGGTTTATGAAAGACAACATATAACAACAGAATATAGGCAAAAAGGTTATGGAAGTTCATAAAAATTCATCCTAACAACACTGTTTCATATAGGTATAACCATCAGTTAGACATGAACACAAGATTGTCACAATGACAACTCAGAAGCTATTCTCAGAATTAATAACCATTGATAGAGAAGGAGAGCATTTAAAAACACTTAGACTTTTTTATTCTTCAGTTAAATGATATGAACTTATGAACTTTCAAGTTCTTCTCAGTTAGGATTATCAAATAATAAACTTGACCACAAGAGAAATAAAATGCAGGGAAACAATATACAGAGGTAAATATCACAACAGAACCATCATTGAAAGGCTATGAAGTTTACATGAGCAGTTATTCAAGGCACATTACAGCTTAATCATGCAGACTGTTTAGACTCAGAAATGAAAGTCATCAGGAGTCACACAATAGCCTGATCAACATTAATTAAAGACTTAGAGGCGTGACAAGTGATCATAAGCAAACAACATCTTAGCATAAACTGAAAATAACATTTCTATACTAGTTATGAGCATCATAAACGACTATAATTCACAGAAGACAACAAGCACATTCATAGCACTTTAATAAGATAATCAAAAGAAAAGAGTTAAAGGGATGCTGACCTTTTCGAGGGCAGCAGACCAAACAAGGATTTCTCATAGTTTCTCAAGACCCCACAGCTTCAAGCTCTAAGCAGCGTAACTACTCAGAAATGAGAAAAAAAGGAAATCAGTAAGAAACCCTAGGTTTTGAAATCTCAGAATTGCTCTTAGATGATTGTTCTTTCGTCTAATTGATGATTCTAGGTTGTGGCAGATGATGTTAGGTTAGAACATTAAATGCTCTATTTATAGTACCATTTAATGCTCTTAGTGTTTCAAGATTCAAAATAATGGTTCGCCGCAACCAATTTGCGGGTTTTTTTTTGACAGACCGCCATTATCATATAACGGCGGGTATTTAACGGCGGTAAACCTCCGCAATTCGGCAGTTTGACTTTTAAAGAACTTACTTATTAAAAAATAGCGGAGGTCTAAACCCTCGCAATTTATTTATTTAACCCCCACAAGTTTATAACACAATATTATTATAGGTTAAATAACGCCAGTTATAACCCCCACTATATATATATATATATATATATATATATATATATATATATATTGCAATGTTACTCTATAACTGATCCAATTTTAATTATATATATATATATAAAATATATATTGCAATGTTACTCTATAACTGATCCAATTTTAATTATATTAATATAATGAAGCGTCAACAAATTATATAAAATGCTTACTAGAATCAAGTAACATCAATATATTAATAAACCATAAAATACATTAAAGTAAATTATCATTAGTCTCAAAAATTTACTTTAAATACAACTACTCCAACCATTAAATACAAAACATTAATATTATAATTAGTCTTAAAACTAACTTTAAACATAACATCCACTTCAACCATTATAGACAAAAGATCTACTATGACCATTCAATCGAGTACGATACATAATTATCTAATACATTTGCAAGCAACTTCAACGGTTGTCGTTAGGATTACTTCCACCGGATGATCTTATTATATGCATGGGTGAAATGAATCCGCTAGCTGCATCACTTGTTTACAAAACAATCAAAATAAAATATAATTAATAAAAGGTACCTCAACAATATCCTAATTAATAATCACTTAGATTCAGTCAAGTATCAGTAACTTATCTAAGCCATCTATTAATCAAGAGAATATTTATGGCACAAAGTTAGGACACATCGAATGTTGTAAGGTATGTCAAACACCACATAGCACAAAAGTGTAAGTAAACTGTAATTGGAGGTTGTAAAAAGTGATTATTCTTAAATTTTATGCTGCCATACTTTTGTTCCTAAGGAAAACAACTTCAGATAGCCTGCAGCTCAATAGCCAAATGTTTTTGGCTCATACATTCATCGATCAATTCAAAGGAATTGGCTACTGAAATATCTTTCCAGTTAACAGTAAAAGCACAAGATTGACAAGCCTCGAGAGAGTGGATGTCAAGAAAAGCAGAACAACTAGAGGGAATATGATTATCTAAACAAATGAATGAATGAATGAAAGAAATAAAGGACGCTAGCTTTGTAGAACCACACACTTCTTTTATTCTGATATGGAAATGGAAAAGATTAAATTAACTTGCGAAGTTTGTGAATCTAAGAAGTAAGAATAATTTTGAGAATGGTGAATTTTGGAATTTTGAAGATTCACCAAATCTAGATATCACAGATGTAAAGGATCCACCAATGATAGGGACTATTCGAACATACCAAGAATGCATTTCCACATGTAAACAAGTGCTCTTATTGGAACTCTCTTTAGATGTGTCTTTTCAAGTTAACATATCAAAATTCTATTCTCTAGTCATTTTCAACTGAAAAATCTACGGAATCAACCAAAGAAAACATCCTTGATTACGACATAATTTATAATTTCAAGCAAATTCTTTACCCCATTCCATTTGAATGCTATGTCAAACACCACATAGCACAAAAGTTTCTACTTTCCTAATTTAGAATAATACTTGGACTGATCAATCATACTTTCAAAATTAAATAAGAAAGTTATGAACTATTCTTACCGTTGAACGAGGAGGAGAAACAAATATCCCTGCAAATTCTTCAGGTATCTTCCCTTATTTAATTATCATATACGCCTTAAAAGTATTCATCATTTCCCTGTAGTTCTCTTGGCTTTGATTATGAGCATTCAACATTTGATTGTACTTCTCTTGGCATTGGGAAGAACATGAACCATTATTATAACTTGAAGCATTCAAATCACTATAACGAGGTTTTGTTTGTCTAAAAGATCTGCCAAGAACAACTCCTAATCCCAAGCACCTTACCCTTCCAGGGTGCTCTTTTCCCATTACCTTACCAACAACATCATTTGGCAAAATTTTAGACTCATCCACGGTGCTTTGGCTCAATGCTAGTTCAATTTTTTTCTAAATACATTACACTCCAAAACCCAGTGTCCTAACTTCAATCAGTGAATGACAAGTTAAAAAAGAAAAACAAGAGAAGGATATTATCTTTTTCTGGTATAAAACAAGTGTTAAAACTTTGGGACTGCAGTTAATAACACAAAATTTACCATAAAAAGGATTTGTGACAGCATCAATTAGCAACATATAATACTCCCTTATTCTGAGATGTAAACTAATCTACCCCAGTTAAGGCTGTTCTACTATGCACATGCAAAATTATGCTTTAATTATGACTGGATTTGGCAAGGTTACTTGCCCATTACTTTGCTGTAAGGAGCTTCAATTTTCATCTGGCCGGCGAGTTTCACTCCCCACAAAGCACATGAAATACCAGAAGGTAAGCTATCCAATTTTTTTTTCTTTTTACTTCACCTCAACATCAATCTAGAATCAGTTCATCAGCTAAAGAGAAGGATAAACGTGGCAAACTCATGTAGTAGTAATTCAAAAAAGAAACATATATTGAATAAAGTTGCCGCTAGACAAAACTATTTAACCTTGTGGGTTCTGATGGTTTTATATAATGGGAAATTTTACCAATGTTACTACGAGATATTAGGTCTATGTAGTGCTAGCTTGTTTTTCTCTCTACATGAAATCCTAAGTTCTATATAATAGCTTGATTTTGATACCAAAGAAGGAGATCCTTCTGATTTCACCTATGTTATACCCGTTACCTTCTTCCGTTAGTGACAAGAGACTCTCTAAACTTTTTCTTTTATGAGATCGGGAAAGGTTTTGCTTAACAAATATTAAAGTTTTGCGAAAGGAATGTCTAAATAAGAGAATAAATAACTTATAGATGAGTTATATATCAACAAAGAAGACTAATAGCAATTACTGGTGTAACGACCCGATCGGTCATTTTGAGCTCTAACATGTCGTTTAGTGATTTGAGGCCTTGAGTAGTTTTACTTCAGGTATTATGACTTGTACGTGTGGTCGGAATTAAATTTCGGGAAGTTTAGAGTCGATTCAGATAGAAAATTTTAATTACGGAAGCTTTAAGTTGGAAGAATTGACTAAGGTTTGACTTTTAAGTAAATGACCTCAGAATCGGGATTTGAAGGTTCTAGTAGGTTCCTATGATGATTTCAGACTTGGGCGTGTGTTCAGGTTGAGTATCGGGTGGTCCGGGGGCATTTCGGCTCCTATTATGGGAAGTTGGTATTTTGGAAGTTCTAGAATTTCATAAGTTTGGTTTGAAGTGGATTTTGATATTATCGATGTCTGTTTGGAGTTTCAAGACTTGGTATAGGTTTGTATTGTGATTTATGACTTGCACGTGAAGTTTGGTGTCATTCCGGGATGTTTAAGTGTAATTCAAATGCGTTAGGCGAAGTTTAAAGGTTGGAAAGTTGAAAGAATGGTTTTGGCCGTTGATTCGTAATTTTGATGTTGTTTGACGTGATTTGAGGTTTTGACTAAGTTCGTATCGCATTTTGGGATGTGTTGGTATGTTTGGGCAGGGTCCTGGGGGCCCCGGTTGTGAATCGGATTGGAAACAGATCGAGTTTGGACTTGGAGGAACTGCTGAAGCTTAAGGCTTTTGATGTGATCGCACATGCGAGGTTATGGCCGCAGGTGCGAGACCGCAAAAGTGGCCAAAGGGTGGCAGAAGCGGTCCTGGGTGAGATGGGCAGTGGTCGTTGGTGCGAAGAGGATTTCCGCATCTGCGAGCCCGCAGATGCGACGAGGCTCCGCAGATGCGGAGTTGGAGAGATGTGGCTGGCCCCGTAGAAGCGGAAGGGATCATGCAGGAGCGAAAGCGCGAAAGCAAGTGGTGGGCCACAGAAGCGCCCTGGAAAGTGCGAGCCTTAGGCCGCATGTGCGGCTGGTCGGGACCTAAGTGACTTTCGCAAGAGCAGACATTTTCCCGCAGAAGCGGAGCCGCAGGTGCGGCTGGGGTGCCCGTAGGTGCGAAAATGCCTGGGTAGAATATATGTTGCTCAATCGAAATTTTAGCTCATTTCACGCATTTCTCTCTTGGTTTGGGCGATGTTTGGAGAGCTTCAAGGGGAGACTTTCATCTTCTATGGCAAGGTAAGTTATTCCCACCTATTGTAAGTTAAATACATGGATTCTATAAGAATTTAAACATGAAAACTAGTAGCAATTGTGGGGTTTTAGTAGAAAACCTAGAAATTGGTATTGTTGGATTTTGACCACGAAATTGGACATAGAATTTGGAATAAATTATATATTTGAGTTCGCGGCGTTATGAGTAAAGTTTATCTTAAAATAATTTCAGAATCCGGGCACGTGGGCCCGAGGGTTGACTTTATTGACTTTTCGAGCGGAGTTGGGAACTGTTATAAGTTGTTAAATTGTAAGCATTGGGGTACATTTTGATTGATTTGCACGTTGTTTGATTAGTTTCGGAATGTTTGGCTTGGAGTTGAGGTGTTAGAGAGGCGCGAGAGCCGGTTATGAAACATTGGAGCGAGGTATGTCTCCTATCTAATTTTGTGAGGGGGAAACTACCCCTAGGTGATATAATTGTTATGTGTTATTAGTTGTGGGTGATACGTACGCACGAGATGACGAGAGTCCGTACATAGCTAAAGAATATTTATGTCTGGGTAAACTTAGGACTTTACCCTATAATATTTGAAATACTTGAATTCATTATGCTAGCTTAATTAATTAAAATTATAATTGAGTTTATTTAGAAATACATACATATATATTAGGCCGAACTTTATTATCTTGAGTTGTTGGCAAATTAATTGAAAAGCGGTAAAGGTTAAATTCGCTTCGTATCCATGCACTGTATTGTAAGCACATGTCTCGTAATTCGAAGATTTCCTTCCTTTCTTGTGCAGCGGGTTGAACACCTCGGCAGTATAATAGATGTATCTATGGTTCATGCCGCTCGATCCTCTGCAGTGTACACATTATTCTAGATCGAACCGAACGACCTCGGCATAATCATGCGTTATATCGATGGTAGTCAGAATATTCACGAGATTACCCTTTCACTGATGCCCGGCCTTTTATATGGTATTTCTTATCCGTTTTATACTGGAACTTGATACATCTGCGTTGTTGAGGTTGAATACAAGACTGAAAAATTCATACTTTAAAAGAAATATTTAGAAGATTATGTAACTAACAGTTTTACCCCATTAGTGTTATGCACTTCATATCTTCTTATGATTTATTAATTTGTTTTATTAGACCTCTAGTAAGTATCGATGTCGACCCCTCGACACTACTTCTCTGGGGTTAGGCTAGATACTTATTGGGTATGCGTTGATTTACGTACTCATGCTGCACTTCTGAACTAAATGTGCAGAATCTGACAGGTTCATTTGATGATCGTCTTGGCGCATAGGCGCAGTTGTTGAGGAGACTTCATGTGAGCTGCATACCTGGCCACGCATCGCAGTCCATAGAGTCTTCATCGTACTATTTATTTTATCCTGTCTTATTTACATTCTAGACAGATATTGTATTATTATTATTGTACTCCTTAGTAAATGCTCATGCACTTGTGACACAGGGTTTTGGGGTTATACTAGTTGATGCTTACGGTTTCGTATATTATTATCGCCTTTCATTTTTTTTATACACTACAAACGTTGTACGTTCCCATGGATTTAGAAGTGTAAATCTCCTTATTGATTAAAATCTATGATTTCGAAAGTAATAAAATGGGTAATTAAATTGATAAATCACCGTTGGCTTGCCTGACTGCGACGATAGGCGCCATCACGACCTATAATGGATTTTGGGTCATGACAACTGGGGCTCCATATGTCTTACACATATCTCTTTTGCCGCCTCATTAACATATGATCCATCTTCATTCCTATGTATAGCGAGATAAAGTTGTCCTCGTCCAGGCTTTTGTCCAGTCTCAGCCATCTATATATGAAAAAGTCAAAGTCGCATTAACTTAACTAACTAGGAATAGTTGCTAGTTTAATTAAAGTATCCAAAATGAATTATTACCTTTTCAGCCCTTCTTCTGGAGTTAGGTTTGGAGCCACCAATATGTAAAACAGTTTGTTTCTTTCGAATTTCAGCATTTCTTTTACAAGTTTCCTTACAAAAAGATACCAAGAAAATATCACAGAACAATCAAATCAGCATGCAGAATCAAAAACTGATGATGAAAATAAGCTCAAGCAAAAACGGCAGTGGTATTGCTAGTGTCATTTTGTTCGGTGGAGTTTTTATCACAACTGCTCTAGGTTCTGCATTCTTGGTTGAAAGAAAGAGAAGGAAATCCAATAAGAAAATTAAGAATGAGTATTTTGAAGGTGAATCAAGTAAAGGGCTTCACTTTCTTCTACCTGATTTTTCTCCATGCATAGAGCAACAGCAACCTTCCAGGTTAGTCATACAAGTTCCTACTATTTTACAATTATAACTCACACATTCAAAAACTATGTAACATGGGCTGTGTACTTTGCTATAATGAACAAGTTTATCTTCAGTTTCAATTTTCATTATGTTCTTCACCTGTTAGGTCTCATTGCACATGGTAGTGGCCTGTTGGTTGTACAATAAATCATCAAATAGTTCTGAAATATTCTAGCTAGAACAAATTAAAGTTTGCAACTATTCACCATTATTACAAGTTTGAAGAAGTGATCTCGAATTTCGAATCTGAAAATTAAGTTTAAGTCAAGTCGATGTTGTTGGAAAAGCTTGAAAACGTTAGCATGGATGAAGATTGGTTAAAGTGAAGCCATATAATTACACATACTAATTGAAGCATTGAAATAAAACCTGTGTTTTTTTCTTTAAAGCGGCAATCAACATAAGAAATCTATTGATCCGGTGGAATCCCCGGTGGAACACTATCCAGTATCTCAGCTCTGCTCTTAAGTGGATCATAGACCTTATCAAACAACTTTAGCCTTTTTGCGCCCCACTTCTTACACATAGAATTATAAACATATGGTCTTGCATTTGACTCAGTTGTCCTAAAACAAAATCGTGGCTTCAAGAATAAACCAATGGTTATATAACTATTACATACAAATATACAATCTAATGACATAAAAACAGAGATATTGTATGCCTCAGGAATACCTTTATAAATCGTTCATAACAACGGTTGAAGATTGTCACAGGTAAATTTTTCCATTTCTCAAAGTGAATTGGAAAAATGGAGCAATCGGTTGCTAAAATTCCACAAAAGCCTGCAAAAACGTCTTGTCCTTCACCAATGGAAGAATCCGTGTCGTCAAAATAAACCACAAAACGTTCTCCATTAGATAAATTTAACACGCCCCTTTTCTTCACTTTAAGTATCTTGCTAGCTCCTTGTGAATCTTAAAATATAAAAACAGTGTGAGATAGCACAAATACATAAGATTTTCTCCAAGTAGAAGAATAATAAAGTATAATGGCCCAACATGAATTGAATAAGGAAAGGATAACAAAGTACTTGGCACGCTTAAAACTGTAAGCCTAAGGACGGCCAGAACTTTGGTCAGCACCCTTTAATCCTCACAACCCGATTGAGTTGTTCAGAATATTTGAGGAAATAAATAAAAATAGAACCTAATAAAATTCGAGCAGACAACTTCAAGAAAACTATTTAGATCACACTTCAGCTCTACACAACGAGGACAACTTTGATCTGGATAGGGTAATAGTTAGCACCATGATATTAACCGATTGAGCCATGCAACAGTTCCCCCAAAAAACTCAAATATTCATGTTAGATAAGAAACTTAGTCAAATCAACAACGAGCACAAAACCAAAAACTTCTAACAACATACACAATTGGATCTAAAAGGGTTATTAACTGGAATCCAGAGGTTGCATGGCCAGCACAGTTGATCCTACTATACAGTTGATGGCAATAACATACCTATTGCATTTACAGTTCAATGTTGCGTAGACACATGTCCATTACACTTTCTAGATAGTGGGTGTTGTGACGCAGCCCGAATAGATGGAACCTGCTATGTTGTGGTCTGATCAGACAGAATCAAATATGCTGCAACCTGACCTGAAGGTGTTGGTCGTGCTGTCGGTTGAATAAATGAAGTCAGTTGTGGTGCATCATCAAAATGCAAAGATGTTGATTCAGTTGTTGATAAAGGTTGTGCTACATCTTGTGATGTAAGTGCTGACTGAATTGATTTCTGGAATTTTTCGTAACGCTTGGGCTTCGGGATACCTGCAAGCAATAAAAGAAAAGCAGGAGTTCACGTAGAAGAAAAGCCAACATATCAACTCACCGTAGAATAATATCCAACATACTAATAGCGACACTAAAGCACGTCACATTCATATCCTCTTACACATACTTGTTTTCAAGTACACAATCTCATTTTAGTCTAAGCAACTCAACTTTGAAAACAACAAAATACATGTACCCAATGAGTCCCAATCATTCAGTAATGAACAGTAGTAGTATTATTACAGAAAAAGTATACCCCTAACATTTTCATATTCACATTGGCTAAAACTTATAGTTATCATTTAATAGACTAAATAACAGTGCTGAAGAAACCAACTACCTAAAACATAAAAGGAGTCACATCATTCTTCTATGCAAACCAAGGAAAATCTAACAAATTATCAGAACTTAATGCACAAGAATATCACATAACAGAAACAAGGCAAGAATTTACAATCTTACAGTTAGTAGCTCATGTAAAATCATAGTCTCGGGCTAAACTATGATTTTGCACGCACAAAAAGAAAGAACTTGGAGAAAATAGAGAAGAAAACAACCCAGGAACTGAGAATTAGAACTAAAAAACAGAATAACATAACTGAGAAGGTAAAAATTTGGACAAAGAAACAAAAAAGAAAAGGGAGAGGAAATGCAGAGCTTGTTCTTATTTTACAAAGACAAAAGAGAAGAAGCAGAAAGCAAAAAGAAAGAAAGAAAGAAAATTTTCCTTATCAACAATAAAGATTTCTTCACCATTGACATCCACTTCAAGATCACAAGAAACATCCATTAAAGCCAAATAAAGAAAACACCTCAAATAAGAGTCCCTTTTGGAATCTACTTTAATAAAACAACTTAAAACCTCGTAAAGATTTGATCTTGGAAAATACCCACATAGATTTGAGAAGAAAACATCAGCTTATTCTCAAATAAGCATGAAGACAAACGGAAAAAGTTTAGTTCTTGGTATTACAAAAAAATGCTTAGTCAGTTGGTTCAAAAGCAGAACTGAAAATATAACTTAGAGAGACAAGAGTATAGGTGAAGCAAAGGAAAGAAAGGGTACATATATATAATGTATACTAATATGAGGATAAAACAAAGAGAAAATCAGAACTTCAGTGAGTAAGGGAAATGCTTGTATGCTAAGAAGAACAGAATTATTGAGTGCCCAACTAACTGTATCTGACAAAATCAACTGGATAAACTCAAACACAAACAAAGTATAGGTGAAGCAAAGGAAAGAAAGGGTACAAATATATAATGTATATAATATGAGGATAAAACAAAGAGAAAATCAGATCTTCAGTGAGTAAGGGAAATGCTTGTATGCTAAGACAAACAGAGTTATTGAGTGCCCACTAAACTGTATCTGACAAAATCAACCGGATAAACTCAAACACAAACAAAGTATCTGTTTACCGGAAAAATGGATAGAGTTGAATTTATACGCAGTTCCAAGGATATGTGGCGTAACTTAACACAAAATATAAGGATAAATAGAAATGTAAATATAGATTGCAGAGAATGCGAAATAGATAAGGTTGTTAGGGACAATGAATCTTAGGATTCAACAAATAGAATCAATCTAAGAAATCTGAAAGAACGATTCTTTACTGTAGAAGAATATAACACTTTTATTACAATGTAAGCCTGAGAAAAATTTATTTTACAAAAATAGTAACCAAGCCCTTTTATAGTGGAGGGATTTGGCTCTAAGCATAATAAAATAAACATTCAGTGGGAGACCCATAATAAGTCAGCTTTTTCACAATTTCTGCCAAGATTCTCTCTAGTGGGATTGCAACGGCTTTTGTCTGCGAGCTCGATCTTGCTTAGAACCCTCGATTTTGGTTTGAGCTTGATTTCGACTCGAGCTCTTGATCTTGGTTCGAGCCCGATCCTGGCTAGAGCCCTTGAATTGATTTGAGGTCAATGTTGGTTGGTCTCTGGATTATCAGCATGATAGATCTACTCTGCATCATGGTTCGATTTCGATTCGAGCTTGATAATGATATCGACATCGATACGGATCGGCCTCCCCGGGTTCGAGGTTAGTTTGTTCCACCTTCGGAATCTTACCTCGATAGATCATCGTTCGAACTCGATCGGACGTGCCAAGGCCAAAATCTATTTCGACCGTATACAGATAGTCCCCTCGTTTCTCAGAAAGAATGTGGCGAGAAACGATATGATTTTTTAACGGCTCGATCGGATTATAACCTGACGTTTCCATCGGGTTCGACCATGACGCATCTGGTAGCTATCCCATCGGTTTAATCTTTCAAGGCATTTAATGCATGTCAGGCGGTGGTCGGCCACTGCTGATACTGAACCGCCATCGCTTGAACCTATAAATAACCCTTTCTTTTATCTTTTACCACTTTTACATCTTCTATCTTCCAAATTTCCCAAGTTCTTCTTCGTACTCTCCAACTTACCAGTAAATCTGTGATTTCTTTTTGCAAAAGCCCCTCCTCAATTTTACCAAATCTTTGTCATTTTTCTCTATTCCTTGCTTCTGAACTCAAAAATAGCGAAAGCGTCACAAACCATCCCTCAGAAAGAGAAAACTTCATCTTCGCAGTGTGCCGCCGATGATACGCCGGTAGAACCACGGCCTGAGGAGTGCGTTCCTGGGGCGTGCATCCTTACTTCTGATTTCAAGGTCGATAAAGGATCATCGGTGCCTGGTCGATGTGAACTAGTATCGAGGTATATATGTTCGATAATCAAGAAGCACCTCCAACAGCTAAAGAAAGGTTGCAATTGGGATAAAAAAGAAATAATGATTCCTTCTTCTGACGAAGATATCACTTCGCACGTGAGGGGGTTTTTGAATGTGTATTCTTATCCTTTCACGTTGGGTCCTCTCGATTCCGTTATCATTGATTTCTGTCATCAATACCAAATAACCCTAGGCCAGGTCCACCCTTCTTTTTGGCGGATCGTTATCCTGATCCGATATTTCGTAAGCAAAATCGAGGGGATGCCATTCATCCTCGACCATCTTATCCGATTATACCGTCCTCGACTTTTTCGAGGAGGGTTAATAAAACTTCAGCGTCGGGCTACCAAGGCTCTGTTCTCGAGTATTGACGAGGATAGGGACCGGGGTTGGATGGGCAGGTTCGTTTGAGTAAGGACTTCGGACCTGATTCCGACTGAAAAGATGCCCTTTTCCGAGGAGTGGAATATGAAACGTAAGTGTGATCTTGTTGTTACTTCTACTTTGTTCTTTCATTTATTCTCTCATCGACACTCCTCTTTTTGTGATGTAGCGGTTTTCTGGATGCCCGGAGCAGTTCCCGATCTCAAGAATTGGGTACGAGCCCTTGTTTTGACCTCCACATACGCCGAGCGCTCATGGCGTGATTTGTCAAATGGTCGGTGGGAGGCCAAAAATCATGGTAAGCTCATTTCTCGTAGATTTTCAAAATATTATATTTAGGTTTTCCTTATGCAGGTTTGGGTACTCTTTGATGATCCGAACGCAGTTTTGAGGCCCTTGTCCAATGAGGAGGAAATTTCGGCCTCTGTTCCAAAGCCGGTGAAGGACAATAAAAGGAAAAGAGCCTCCGTTCCCAAAGATCCAAAACCGAAGAAGAGGATGGCTCATAAGCCGAACAAGAATGTCATTTTTTTTACCGTGGAATTCGTTCTGCGTCTAAGGGATGAAGATGAAGAAGAAGAAGAAAACGATGAGTCCGCGCTGGTGGTCCGAATGAAGAGAACCACCGATGCCTCATTGGCGGCTGGATCGATGATGCTCCATGAGGCTCTGCCTCGAACTGAGGATATACCGGAGAAAGATTCGGGTAGAGTCCCCGAACTATCGGATATCGAATACGAATCTCATCGGAGTCAACGGGCAGGGGATATGACCGAAGGGGCCCTCGAACCCCTTCGAACCGAGGAGAATGCTCCAGGCGATTCATTTGGGGCAGCAGCAATCGAGGATTCATCTACCTTTCCCGCTTTTTCCACAGGGGTGATTCGGGAAGCTCAAGCTCCGGGAGCCCTCGATCTAGATAGGCCTCACGATGAAGAAGATCCCTTTTTTGACCTTTTTACCGGCATTGAGGATGTTGCCGGTGCTGGTGATGAATCAGATCTTTTTCACGGATTGCGGCAGGTTTTGAATCAGGTAAGCTTTTAAAATTATTTTGTCGGTACTATATTTATGTTCATTTTTCGTTAACTTCGCTTCTTCTTTCTTTGTAGGCAGCGGCAGTTCATCGAGAACAATGTTCTCGATCCCAAAATGAGCTACATCGATACGAGGCCGACCTACAATGGGCTACTGATGAGAGGAACTCCCTTAGACTTTCCTTAGGGCAGAGAGAAGAGGAAATAAAAGACCTCCGAGCTGAGCTGGCCAAGGCTTATCGAGATCAGACCGATTTGTCTGAGCAGGTAATGATGCTTTTGAAAGCCTATGGGCTTGATACTGGAAGGATAGCTAACATTTCGGTCTCACAGCTGCAGCAAAAAATTGAGATGATCGGGAAGCTTCGTGAGGAGGTCGACGTGATAAAAACGGAGTCTTTGCGGTGGAAAAAATGTATGGATCACTTTTCTGCAGAAAAAGAGACTGCTCGAGCCCAGTTATCATCATCCGAAACCCAACTTCAGAAAATGAAGGAAAAAGGCCTGGTTCAAGCAAGAAGAATTGAGGAGCTTGAGGCTCGGTTGGCCTCTGTACTTGCCAAGGCCGAATCTGATGCCGAAAAGGCAAAGCCTATGCGGATGTGCTCGTGGCCGTCTATCAGGCCGATACTGAAGCTGCCCAAGTCCAGGAAAGAGAGGCAGCCGAGTCCGCCGATACTCAAGCACATTGGGTCGCCGAACTTGCTAAGTGCTGATCCCGAAGGGAAACTCTCGAGGAGATCCATGCTCGTGGTTTCGATCTCGCTGAAGAGATAAAAAGGTCCAAAGAACTCGAAGCCGATACTGAAGCTCTAGTTTCTGATGGCGATGATGATGATTATGATGATGATGATAATGGGAGCAAGAGCGGATCCGAGGACGGGGGGAGCCTGATAAAGAAGAGACTGCTCCTGACCGAGAAGTTTAGTTCTTAGTTTTTACGTTGTAATCACCCATGCAGATAAATTTGTATATAGATACATCCCTTTTTTGCCGACTTGCTTCTGTTTTTGTTTTCTGTCTTGTGAGGACTTTATTCATGCCTTATGAATGTTTTCACAATGATTTAAACAACTTAATCAAATTTGGACTTCGTAGCCTCTGTAACCGAGCGAGCGCTTACTCAAACTTGGAGCGATGTAGCCCTTAGGCTTATTAGTTGAGTCAATGATTCGAACTTGAAGAAATGTAGCCCGTAGGCATAATGGTCGAGTGAGTGCTTGCTCGAACTCAAAATAAAAGGTGCCCGTAGGCTTAGTAGTCGAGTTAATGATTCGAACTCGAAGCAATGTAGCCCGTAGGCATAATGATCGAGTGAGCGCTTGCTCGAACTCGAAATAAAAGTAGCCCGTAGGCTTAGCCGAGTGAATGATTCGAACTCGAAGTAATGTAGCCCGTAGACGTAATGGTCGAGTGAGCGTTTGCTCGAACTAGATATAAAAGTAGCCCGTAGGCTTAGTCGAGTGAATGATTCGAACTCGAAGTAATGTAGCTCGTAGGCGTAATGGTCGAGTGAGTGTTTGCTCGAACTCAAAATAAAAGTAGCCCGTAGGCTTAGTCGAGTGAATGATTCGAACTCGAAGTAATGTAGCCCGTAGGCGTAATGGTCGAGTGAGTGTTTGCTCGAACTCGAAATAAAAGTAGCCCGTAGGCTTAGTCAAGTGAATGATTCGAACTCGAAGTAATGTAGCTCGCAGACGTAATGGTCGAGTGAGTGTTTGCTCGAACTCGAAATAAAAGTAGCCCGTAGGTTTAGTCGAGTGAATGATTCGAACTCGAAGTAATGTAGCCTGTAGGCGTAATGGTCGAGTGAGTGTTTGCTCGAACTCGAAATAAAAGTAGCCCATAGGCTTAGTCGAGTGAATGATTCGAACTCGAAGTAATGTAGCCCGTAGGCGTAATGGTCGAGTGAGTGTTTGCTCGAACTTGAAATAAAAGTAGCCCGTAGGCTTAGTCGAGTGAAGGATTCAAACTCGAAGTAATGTAGCCCGTAGGCATAATGGTCGAGTGAGTGTTTTCTCGAACTCGAAATAAAAGTAGCCCGTAGGCTTAGTCGAGTGAATGATTCGAACTCAAAGCAATTTAGCCCGTTGGCGTAATGGTCGAGTGAGTGTTTGCTCGAACTCGAAATAAAAGTAGCCCGTAGGCTTAGTGGTCGAGTTTATCTTAATTCTGATTGCATAATAAATCTCAAAATAGAGGAATTTTCTTTGGATATAAGATGCCGATAAAGAAGATAACTTTCTTCGCATGTTATTACATGCCTGGGTTCGAGCCAAACTGTATGAGCATGGTTCGCTTCGACCATTTGGCTCTTACAGTTTTTCCTATTGGAACCCTGTTGTTGTGAAATAACTTTCTTGCGAGGCCTCTAATATTGTCTTAAATGCTGCAAGATCAATGGTTGCCTCATTAAAAACCTTGCCGAAAAACCCATTTGGGATAAAATCGGTCTAAGGGAAAAAGAGTGCAACGCGTGCCTTCAAGCGAGAGATCCATCTTAGCCCTTGTTCGGACTTCTGCAGGGGTCAGTTTTGAAATATAAACGAATATGGAAAGGTCGTACCTTAGCAGTAGTACCGTTTTAGATGTAATACATTCCAGCTGCTTGATAGTTGTTTGCCATTTATAATGCCGAGCCTGTACGATCCCTTTACGATGTTCTCGAGCACCTGATATGGTCCTTCCCAATTCGGTCCTAGTTTTCCTTCGTTCGGATTTCGAGTATTGATGGTAATTTTTCTTAACACTAAGTCCCCAGGCTTGAAATGGCGGAGCTTGGTTCTTCGATTATAATATCTTTCAATTCGCTGCTTTTGGGCGGCCAATTGGACAAGAGCAGCTTCTCGTCTTTCATCCGATAGTTCGAGGCTGGCATTCATAGCCTCGTTGTTTGATTCTTCCATCGCGAATCAAAATCTGGCACTGGGTTCACCAACTTCGACTGGTATCAATGCTTCGGACCCATATACTAAGGAGAATGGGGTCGCCCCCGTACTGGATTTTGACGTCGTCCGATATGCCCAAAGGACTTCAGGCAGGATTTCTCTCCATTTCCCTTTAGCGTCGTTCAACCTCTTCTTTAAGTTTTGAATGATAGTTTTGTTCGTTGATTTGGCCTGTCCGTTCCCACTGGGGTGGTATGGCGTCGATAGTATCCTTCTTATCTTGTGGTCTTCGAGGAATCTCGTTACTTTGCTGCCAACGAATTGTTTTCCATTGTCACACACTATTTCGGCGGGTATCCCGAATCGGCATATGATATGATCCCAAATAAAGTCTATAACTTCTTTCTCTCTTATTTTCTCGAACGCCTGCGCTTCAACCTATTTAGAAAAATAGTCATTCATAAATAAAATCAATTTGGCTTTACCTGGGGTCGATGGTAGAGGGCCGACGATATCCATTCCCCACTTCATGAACGGCCATGGGGATAGGACTGAGTGGAGTTGCTCTCCGGGTTGGTGGATCATCGGTGCAAACCTTTGACATTTGTCATATTTACGAACAAATTCCTTTGCATCTTTGCCCATATCGATCCAATAATACCCTGCTCTGATTATTTTTCGAACTAGTGTATCGGCTCCAGAGTGATTCCCGCAAGTACCCTCGTGCACTTCCCGTAGGATGTAATCGGTATCTCCCGGACCCAAGCATACTACCTACGGTCCATCGAATGTTCTTTGGTACAGCATTCCGTCCGAAGCCAATGTAAATCGAGCAGCTTTAGTCAGTAGGGTTCTGAAATCTTTAGGGTCCGATGGGAGTTTTCCGCTCTTCAAGTATTCAATATACTTGTTTCTCCAATCCCAGGTTAAGCTTGTAGAATTTAGTTCGGCGTGACCTTCTTCGATTACCGATCTCGAAAGTTGAACAACATTCCCCGAGTCTGAGTCATCTACCTCGACCGACGACCCCAAATTCGCAAGCGCATCTGCCTCATTATTCTGTTCCCGTGGTACATACCGTAATGTCCATTGTTTGAAATGGTGCAAAGTGACAAGCAGTTTATCTAAATACCTTTGCATTCTACCTTCTCGAACTTTGAAGGTTTTGTTTACTTGACTCACCACCAACAAGGAGTCACAATTGGCTTCAATGACTTCTGCTCCCAAATTTCTAGCTAGCTCGAGACCTACAATCATGGCTTTATACTCGGCCTCGTTGTTAGTCAACCTGATAGTTTTAATAGATTGCCTAATAGTGTTACCCGTGGGTGGTTTCAAAACTATGCCCAGCCCGGACCCTTTCACGTTCGAAGTCCCATCCGTAAAAGGATCCATACCCCCGATGATGTACCTGATTTCAACAAAAGTTCTTTTTCGACTTCGGGTACGAGGGTTGGCGTGAAATCGGCCACAAAGTCTGCTAAAATTTGAGACTTGATGGCCGTACGGGGTTGATATTCGATATCGTACCTAATGAGTTCGACGGCCCAATTGGCCAGTCGGCCTAATAACTCGGGTTTGTGCAAAATATTACGAAGCGGGTAAGTGGTTAACACACATATGGGATGACATTGAAAGTACGGCCTTAACTTCCTAGAGGCGCTTATCAGTGCAAGTGCCAATTTTTCTAGGAGCGGATATCTAGTTTCCGCTTCTCCTAAGGTTCGACTCATATAATAAATGGGGAATTGCGTACCTTGCTCTTCTTGAACTAGGACACCGCTTACGGCGATTTCCGATACTACCAAGTACAAACAAAGTTTTTTGTCTGTTTTTGGAGTGTAAAGTAGTGGTGGGCTTGATAGATATCGCTTTAGTTCCTCTAATGATTGTTGGCACTCCGGGGTCGAAGCAAAATCGTTCTTCTTTTTGAGTAGAGAGAAAAATTTGTGACTTCGGTCTGATGATCTTGAAATGAACCGTCCTAAGGCTGCAATCTGACCCGTTAGCCTTTGTACGGACTTCACGCTGTCCACAACGACGATGTCTTCGATGGCCTTGATTTTATCGGGGTTAATCTCTATTCCCCGATGTGACACCATGAAGCCGAGGAACTTTCCCGAACCGACCCCGAAAGCACATTTTTCGGGATTGAGCTTCATGTTGTATTTCCTCAAAATTTCGAACGTTTCCTGCAAATGGGTCAAATGGTCCTCTACGCGCAGGGATTTAACTAGTATGTCATCAATATAAACTTCCATTAATTTTTCTATTTGTTCTTCAAACATTTTATTTACTAGGAGTTGGTAAGTAGCCCCTGCATTCTTGAGCCCGAAGGGCATCACATTATAACAATACATTCCATATTTGGTGACAAATGAAGTCTTTTCCTGGTCCTCCGGGTTCATCCGGATTTAGTTATACCCGGAATAGGCATCGAGAAAAGTGAGGATATCGTGGCCGGCCGTGGCATTGATCATGCGATCGATGTTGGGCAGCGGAAAGGAATCTTTGGGGCATGCTTTGTTTAAATCCTTATAGTCCACACACATTCTAAGTTTGTTCCCTTTTTTAGGGACTACAACTACGTTGGCTAACCATTCAGGATATTTTACCTTCCGAATGGGCCCTACTTTGAGAAGCTTGGTTACCTCGTCCTTTATGAATGCGTGCTTTCCTTTGGACTGGGGTCTTCTCTTTTGCGTCACCGGTCTGAACCTGGGGTCCAAACTTAGCCGATGCGTCGTTATGTCCGGTGGGATCCTTGTTATATCTAAATGGGACCAGGCAAAACAATCGATGTTATCGATAAGAAATTGAACGAGTTTCTTCCTGAGTTTGGGGCTCAACCCCGTTCCCAAGTATACCTTTCGCTCGGGCTAGTGCTCGATTAATGTGACTTGCTCTAGTTCCTCGATTGTTGATTTGGTGGCGTCGGAGTCCTCGGGAATCACGAAAGATCGAGGGACCCTTTGATCATCATCCTCTTCGATTTTTTGGTTGTCTGGCTGGGTCGAAGCCGATGTCTGTGATTGCTATTTGGTGTCCCGTTCACCTTCCGAGCCCGATCCTTTTATCGGCGAAGGTGAGGACATTGGTTTAGCTTCCTCGACGTCAAACATTTCCTTCGTGGATGGCTGTTCTCCGTACACCATTTTGACACCTCTCGATATCAGGAATTTGAGGGCCTGGTGTAGGGTCGAAGATACAACTCTCATGTTGTGGATCCATTGCCTTTCGAAAAGGGCGGTGTATCTTATATCGACTTTGATCACGTGAAACTTTGTTTCCTGGATGGTTTTGGCCACGTTTATTGGTAGGATTATCTCGCCTTTAGTGGTTTCACATGCCATATTGAACCCGTTTAGAACCAAAGTTGCGGGTATGATCTGATCCTGTAGGCCGAGCTGCTCTACTACCTTCAATCGGATGATGTTGGCCGAGCTACTTGGATCGATTAACACACGCTTAATTTTAGTTTTATTCATGAGTACGGATATTACCAGTGCATCGTTATGAGGTTGGATGACTCCTTCTGCATCTTCATCATCAAAGGACAAAGTCCCCATGGGTACGTCATCTTGAGTCCAAGATCGCTTTTCCCTCACAATCGATGTTTTAGTGCGTTTAAGCACTAGTCCCTAAGGGGTATCGATGCCGCCGATGATCATGTGGATGACGTGCTGTGGTTCTTATTGCTCGTTTTGCTAGCTAAAATCCCTGTTTTTAAAATGGTCCTTTTCCCTATCACTCAGAACATCCCGAAGGTGCCCTTTGTTAAATAAGCGAGCTACTTCCTCTCTTAGTTGCTTGCAATCTTCCGTTCTGTGGCCATGGTAACCATGATATTCACATGTTTCATTGGGATTTCTTCGGGCAGGATCGGTCTGTATGGGTCGAGGCCATTTAGTGTCTTTGATGCGTACGATGACCGACACGATAGCGGATGCACCAACACTAAAGTTATATTCTGATAATAGAGGTGCTTCTATAGTATAGGCATATTTATCGAAGCTGCTCTTACTCATAAGTCCCCGAGAATTTTGCCCTCGATCAATCCTTTGATTGTTCCAAACTGCATTGCGTGCTGAACCGTTGTTCACCCGATCTGTGATGTACGGTCGATATCGGTCTCTGTTTGACCTTTGTTCTCTGTCAATCTCCTTTTGGTTTTTAGTAACTATCTTGTTCTGATGCACGGGTCCGTACAGAGCTCCCAACTGATCATCCTCGACCCTAATTTTTGATTGGTATCGGTTGTGTACATCTGCCCAAGTTATCGCTGGATACTCGATCAAATTTTGTTTCAGCCGATGTGATGCTGTCGAGCTTAGCTCATTCAACCCTTGGGTGAAAGCTTGTACGGCCTAATCGTCTGTGACCGGTGGTAATTCCATGCGTTCCATTTGAAATCGGGATACGAATTCCCTCAGGATTTCATTCTCCGTTTGCTTTGCTTTGAAGAGGTTTGATTTCCTTGTTGCAACCTTTATGGAACCAACATGTGCCTTTACGAACGAATCTGCTAACATGGCAAAAGAATCGATGGAATTTGGTGGTAAATTGTGATACCAGATCATCGCTCCCTTCGAGAGGGTCTCCCTGAACTTTTTCAACAACACGGATTCGATCTCATCGTCCTCCAAATCGTTGCCTTTTATGGCACATGTGTAAGAGGTGACATGTTTGTTAGGATCGGTCGTACCGTTATATTTGGGAATTTCGAGCATACGGAATTTTTTGGGGATTAGCTTCGGTGCCGCACTCGACGGAAAAGGCTTTTGTATGAATTTTTTCGAATCAAGCTCCTTTATCATTGGTGGAGCCCCCGGAATTTGATCGACCCTGGCGTTGTATGTTTTCACCCTCTTGTCATTGGCTTCGACTCATTTTGTGAGTTCCTCGAGCAATTTAGTAATTCCGGGAGTAGTCCCCGATTCTTGCTGGTTAGATTTCACTATGGCGGGCTCTGTTCTAGGGGTGACTTCTCGAAGTGGATTGGAATCCGGCCTGCTTTGTGCGTGAGTTTGACTCTGTAGCTGAGCTATCACTACTTGTTGGGCTTGTAGCATCTCGAAGATCATACGTAAGCTGGCCCCGATTTTCCCCGCGTTTTGGGTGTCTCGGGCTATGGATCGAGTACCGCCCTAAATGCTTCTTTCCGGTTCGGAACGCTGATTCGCCTCCAAAGCTATTTGTCAATTGACATCTAATGGTATTTCGGCTTGAATTTCGGGTACTTCGATTCGAGTCTGGGTGCCATCATTAATTGGCCTTTCGGCCTCGGGTTCCAAGTTGTTGGTTTCATCTTGAAGGCCGACTTCGTTATCGATCGGTGAAGCCATTTGATTGGTGGTTATTCGTATTTGATCCGAAATTCAAGATATTTTCGGAAATAAGCGCAAAGCACAATGGCGTGTTTTTTCAGATTTTTATCAAATAACCACTCTTATCCTCGGCCCCACGGTGGGCGCCAAACTGTTTACCCGAAAAATGGATAGAGTTGAATTTATATGAAGTTCCGAGGATATGTGGCGTAACTTAACACAAAATGTAAGGATAAATAGAAATGTAAATATAGATTGCAGAGAATGCGGAATAGATAAGGTTGTTAGGAACAATGAATCTTAGGATTCAACAAATAGAATCAATCTAATAAATTTGGAAGAACGATTCTTTACTGTAGAAGAATATAGTGCTTTTATTACAATGTAAGCCTGAGAAAAACTTGTTTTACAGAAATGGTAACCAAGCCCTTTTATAGTGGAGGGATTTGTCTCTAAGCATAATAAAATAAACATTCAGTGGGAGACCCATAATAATTCAGCTTTTCCATAATTTCTGCCAAGATTCTCTCTAGTGGGATTACAACGGCTTTTGTCTGCGAGCTCGATCTTGCTTAGAACCCTCGATTTTGGTTTGAGCTTGATTTCGACTCGAGCTCTTGATCTTGGTTCGAGCCCGATCTTGGCTCGAGCCCTTGAATTGATTCGAGGTCAATGTTGGTTGGTCTCTGGATTATCAGCATGATAGATCTACTCTGCATCATGGTTCGATTTCAATTCGAGCTTGATAATGATATCGACCTCGACATGGATCGGCCTCCCCAAGTTCAAGGTTAGTTTGTTCCACCTTCGGGATCTTACCTCGATAGATCATCGTTCGAACTCGATCGAACGTGCTAAGGCTGAAATCTATTTTGACCGTATACAGTATCAAAATGAAAATACATGAGCTATAACACATTTTCTCATTTTCTATTGGAAAACCTAAGGACTGGCCTAATTCCTATTCAAACATATGCTCCTCTATTGCAAGTTGAACATTTTCATAATTAATAGCAAAAAATTGTTCAAATTCTTGTTGTTGGAATGGCTCATTCTCGTATATTTCTTCTTTATCAACCTCTCCCATATCAAACAAATCTCTTGGCTTTAAATGTACAACCGCACTCCATCTTTCATCAGTTTCATTTTTAACATAGTATACCATATTTGCTTGAGATACTTCAATATAAGGATCATGCTCCTTACGATCACCGGTGTGAATCAATCTAGAAAAATCAACACAGTTAAAATTTCAAGCATCTCTTTTGAACCCTCTATCTCGAGTAGTGTCAGCCTACTGGCATTTGAAGAGCACAACCTTAAACTGACCATAATAATTAAGCTCAATAATATCTTCCAACTTCCCATAATATGGCAACTCTGCTTGCCTCGAATTTTTGTCTGCGTTAGATGCAATACAAGAGGTGTTAAAGGTAAGAAAATCTCCACTATTTTGAGTTTGTGATCCTTTTTCTCTAGACAAAGTCTGAAATTTGAATCCATTAATGTTATAAGCAGTGAACCTTCTCACATCTGGACATGGACCTTGTGCTAGAAACTCCAAATCAGTAGAGATTGTGTTTGCTATATCCGGATTCATAATCTAAATAGACAAAATTATTTTCGTCAAATATTCAAAATTAAACACAAGAAAGTTAATTAAGCATAGACAAGCATTTTCACTCACTCTCTTTGGAAACCAACCAGGAAACTCTTTATTAACTCTCCTTTCTACTTCGGTTATCGAAGGTCTCCGGCCTCTTGAACTTCTTCTTATGTAATCCCTAAATTCACTACAAAAGGAGTTTATTGTATCAATTTAAATCACTTCACTAAAAGTTAATTCATTTTTCTTATCTAATAAACGGCTTTACTGATGCACAATTAAGTAACATATATGTCACGACCCAAAATCCTCATGTTGTGATGGCGCCTATCTCAATACTAGGCATGTCGGCAACTGCAATAAGCCACAATTTCTTTTAAGTTTGAAAATATAATATTTAAAATTAATAGAAAAATCCCACACACACTAATATAAATACACTCTCAAAATTTGGTGTCACTGAGTACATGTGCATCTAAATGACAATACAGTCTGACTAATAAAAATACTGTCTGAAAATATAGAATATCATCATAACTGAAAAGGGAGAGAGTCAAGATCTACGGACGCCCACTTGAGCCCTAGCGAGTCATTCGGTAGTTTGAGTCCCTGAGCTGCTTCACTTCAGGTATTATGACTTGTACGCATGGTCGGAATTTAATTTCGGGAAGTTCGAAGTTGATTTGGAAAGAAAATTCTCATTTCGAAAGCTTTAAGTTAGAAGAATTGACTAAGGTTGGATTTTTTGAGTAAACGACCTTGGAATCGGGATTTGAAGGTTCCAGCAGGTTCGTATGTTAATAAGTGTACGAGTCATATTATAAGTGATGTAGGGTCTAAGGAGAGCCCTAAGTCTAAGTCAAGTTGGAAATTACATGATAGACTAAAGTTCCAAAAGAGTACACACAAAACATAACTTTGAACGAGCATGCCTATATATATATATATATATATATATATATATATATATATATATATATATATATATATATATATATATATATATATATATATATTAGGGGTTATATGGTGGACAACCTATCAAATGAAAGATCATCGAGTTTAGTTTCTAACGCTTTAAACCGTTCGTCATTTGTATATTTCTACAAGGAGTTATGGATGTTTTAGTAAAAGGTGTGCTGCAGGGGGAAAACTTGTAAAACGAGGTACAACCTGCACAGTGCAAGGTACAACTCGCTGAAGCACATGTACCTAAATAAGGCAGTCACGGGCAGCAGCCATTTTTGGGGATTTTCTTGAGCTAGGGATTGGTTCTTTCATGGTGGATTCGACCTTGTAGACTACATAAGAATACAAGGTGAGTTTTTTCGGATATTTTAAGTTAATAACATCCTATTAATACTAGTATTAACATACTTCAATCTTTGAAATCACTAGAAATCTTTCAAGTTGTTCAAGAACACCAAATTTCCCAAACATTGAAATTTTAAGGAAAAGCTTCAAGAAGATACTACTAATGCTTCAAGCTCATTTCTTATGAGTCGGTGAGAGTAATTCTAATATTTGTTTCAGGTTGTTATGGTTGAATAATTGATTTCATAAACCCTAGTTTATGGCATGAATAGTGTTCTTGAGACAATGAGGGAAAGATAAATAGTGTTCTTGAGAAAATGAGGGAAAGATAAATAGTGTTCTTAGAAATGAAATTAAAGGATGCAATGAACCTATGGAATCATTTTCTAGCTTAGTTGGAAGTGTTCAACTAAGTAATCACCAAATTGAATATTTTGGAAATGCTGGTTAAGGAAGACGATGAATAGTAATTTTGCGGTGTTGGAGAATTAATGTAGTATCATTGATGATTTCAAATGGGTATTAAATGATAATAGTGGAGTTGAATGTTCTAGTAAGTGAACCTATTAGACGATTTGAGCTGGAGGCTTGTAGCCAACTTGTGAGCCATAAATGGATATTGATAAATATTTTTGAGTCATATTTTGATTGTAATTGGGATTGTAATTGTAGATATCAATTTGTTGATGGCATATGAGCATTTAACTCGATGTTACGATGTCGTAGGAGGATTAAAAGCTTGTGAATGTTAATAAAGCGAAAGCGAGTTTTGGAGCGTTGGGCATCGGTCGAGTTATTTGAAAGGCTTGGGAGCCGGCTATAGAACTTCAGAGCGAGGTAAGTCTCTTGTATAACCTTGTAAGAGGGAATATACCCCTTGGTGATTTAAATTAATAATTGTTGCTAATTGTGGGGGGCAACGTACGCACGAGGTGACGTGAGTCCGTGCGTAGCTACTAATATTGCTTAGTCCGGGTAGTTTAGGACTCAAATCATGAATTACTTGTAATAATTGCATCTTTTAGTTAATTGAAATATTTGAATTTTTGTTGTAAATTGTTAGAGGAAATAATAAGAGACAGAAATTTCACATACTTGAATTTTTGCTCAAATTATTTAACTGGTTCTATAAACTGTACATCATGGTGTGTAAATCTTAATAAAAATAAATATATTCTCATTCCGGAGGTACATAAGAAAATGTCCTCCTTTTTTGTGGAGCGGGCCGAACACCTCGGCAGTATAGATGCATCTGTAGTGTACAGAGGGATCGCGCCGCACGTCCCTCTGTAGTGTACACGACACTCTGGATCGGGCCGTACAACCTCGGCAGAAATCGTGCCTAATAATAATAATTACACGATACTTTGATATTATATTGCAACTTGTGAAGCTAATTGATAAATTGGAAATTATTGTTAATCCTATAAATCATGTTGATTTAATATTTCTATTTTTAATATTATTGACCCGTAGTGAGTGTCAAAGTCGACCTCTCATCACTACTTTTTCGAGATTAGGTTTGATACTTACTGGGTACACGTTGTTTACGTACTCATGCTACACTAGCTGCATATTTTTTGTACAGGTACATATATGTCTAGCAGCCTTGTGGGCGCAAAGGTGTGGTTAATGCAGAGATTTAGGTGAGTTGCATTCTATATTACGATTCACAACCAGTAGAGTCTCCTTCAGAGTTATTTATATTTTCCATGTCTAATTTGTATTCCGGACAGTTGGTGTATTTTATTTTATATTCCTAGTAAATACTTATGCACTTGTGACATCGGATTTTGGGAGTGGTTATCGGTTGTTTAGTAATTTAGTTGCTAAATTATTTATTATTTACTCTTATGAGTTCTATCTTTACTATTTAATTGAGGAAATTTTGATTTCAAAAATACTAAAATGGGTAATTAAATTAATTAGTCAAGGTTGGCTTGCCTGACAATGGTGTTAGGCACCATCACGGCCTTTAATGGGTTTTGGGTCGTGACAACATGGTATCAAAGCATTGGTTCACTTAGGTCTCATGAGTCATAAGATGGTCTAGTAGAGTCTTGCGGATCGGTACAGAGACGTTTGTACATATCTTCGAGAGGCTACAGGACTGTTAGGAGCACTTCCCTTCTTGATTCCTCATTGTGCGATTTAATTCCTTTGAGTCTTAGGCCTTTGTTTCTTTCCTATTTAATCTTGTGCGACGTGAAATTCTTGTTATAAATCGGGAATTGAGGAATTGTAATGGTACTACAGATGTGGTGCAGGATGTTTTTCCTTACGTAATTGATTGGGCTATTGTCGTTGCCTTGCAGAACGATGTTCTGTCATTCCAGCTCAGTAGCTATATTTCAGATGGTTTTGAGGCTATGCACAGATTGCTATGATGTTCATGAGTTATTATCTCGTGGAATTGATGTAATGGTGGGGTGCTCGTTTATGTGCCGACGCAGTGAATGACTTGAAACAAGGTTTTTCTCAGTACATGATGTAGGGGTTTGGCGTTTAATCCCAGCAAAGGAAAGGTAATCGTATATTGAATGTTCAGGTTTGGGGTTGATGGAGTAATGAGGCTTGATATTTTCGAGCGTGGTAGAGTTCTCAATTGTGATGTGGTTTCATCGCCTTGTTAAATACGTTAAGGTTCGCCGGTGTTATGGGTTTCTTCAACACGCCTTTATGGTGGGGTGTTAGGAATTGGTGCCTGGGAAGCAGTTGTCAGAAATCGTGGTGTGCAGTGGTTCAGGATCGAATCGGTGTTCCTAGTGTTGATGGCTGGAGAAGGATGATCTTCGGAGAGGTTTAAAGCTGGCAGTGATCTATTGGTTCAAGTGCTACAGAGATGGATTTTGAGTTAAGGCAACGACTGGGCAGCGGAGGATTAGGAAGGACATGTGGGAGGTGTCTTGTGGTGGTTAAGTTCCTAGAAGGCCAAGTGTGAGAAACAAAAGTCGAGTAGTTGCTTAAAGGAGAGGGTTTGACCAAAGTGGGAGAGCGGCAGAGTAACATATGGGTTCTGTGGTAGGACAGCTACACGCCTTGGGGAAAGTTTGGAGTAATTTGGTATTGATGGTGGAGAGTGACTAGGTTTACAGGCTTAATTTGGAATATTTGCTACTATATTGAGGAAGATTTGGTGCGACAGGAGGGAGTTTCTTAATAGGAAGCAAGATACAACATGACTTTGGATTGGAATGTATTGTCGCACCTTTAGTTGATGTCAACGGGGAGTGAACGGACTTGTACAGCTGGTGAACGAGCACGAGCTCATGATGGTTTAATGGTTTCACGGTAATAGTAATCGGTGCAGCATTGTTGGAGGATGTCGGCATGGAATTTTCACATATGGGATATCTCCCGTAAGTAGATTAGCAGTTTGCGGGGTGTTGATGGAGCTTCTACGAAGCAGTTTACTGACTATCCAGTAAGAGGTCAAGTATGTGAATGTGGATAGTGATTCAGAATGTTCATGAAATGTTTAACATAAGGATTTCGAGGAAGTTGGTGGGTCGATTATGCGAGATTGTGTCAATAGGGGATAAGGAGTCTTGGTAGGTTCCAGAGTTATGTAATTGTAGTTTCAAGCTATGTGGGAGAGCCCCACTGTCTACAATTGGATTGCATGGTTGTCTATTTGTGAGGTTTCTGGTTATCAGTGTATTGGTGGGTTATTACAACTAAGGAAAGAAAACATCAGTGGTAATTTAAGCAAAGGATTTGGGGAATTTGTGCCATATTTGGCTTTATCGATTCATGTTCAGGCTTTGGGGAGACTCAGAGTCTATGCTTCGTGTTGATATGATGTACAAAGAAGGTGATTCGACCGGGTGCTTCTTTAAGAGAGTGTTCAATTGCTAGCAGAGACTTGGAGTTGATTATATTTGGGACCAGGTCGGAATGGGAGACTCTCAACAACGGTCCTAGTGGATTCAAAAGTTAACGTGCAGTGCCTAAGGATTTCGAGCCTGTAGTATGGTTAAGTATCGAGCTTTTGCAACAGATTATGAAAGGGGCTTAGAGTGTTCTACGTTATCTTCGGGTTGCGGTATAGTATTAGAGGAATGGAAGAAAATAACTTTGGATTCATAGAGGGATTTTCCAGAATAGCTGTACCAGTTGAAGATGCGAATATGCGCATAAGGAGGGTATGAGATGGTTCGTGGGTTTTGGAAACAACGTGGTCTCATAAAATGAGGTCACTCAGGATGAGTGCGGATTTGGATTCATGATGTTTTGAATGGAGCTATTAATTTTCCTAGGGCAAGTCCAGAGTAAATTAGAAGAAGTCAGATCGGTTAGCAATGGTTGAATTGGCATGATGGTGCCGATGATCAGTTCCTTCAGCGTGTTCAGTTATACATGTGGTTGTAGCGGTACGTGCGAAGCTTGACGCCCGCCGTAATTTGATTTATTTGGAGGTAGTTGATTCAAATGACTTTGTCGTATAAATGGAGTCCGGAAGAGTTATGACGGTTGAGATCACGGTTTGAGGTTGTGTCTTTTTCTACTATTTGGGGAAATTCGGTTGCGTGTTGCATTGGCCCTTCTGAAATGATGCTAAGTGGAAGGTTCTAGCCAGTGAAATGTTTAATTCTACTAGTAATTCAAGGGTTATGGTGAATACGTGTATTTATCACATAGCGGCGTGATAAGTGCGGTGAGAGGTATGGAAATTGGAAGTTAAGGATCGAGATTATAGTTTGGTGTTGACATGGATGTCACGAGCTCGGACAAGCATGGAAGGATTCAAATGTTTAGAGTAAGCTGGTATTGTTTTTAGCGTCACCTGAGATCGGTGTCCTGTGTGAGAGGCTTTGTGTATTGATTTGCGAATTTTTGATTTTTCTCTACATCATTTGTGTGGCCGGTGGTATGGATGTGCAGACTTGATATCTGCTGTGGAAGGTCGTGGGAGCGTATTCCACGGGAATATTGTATGATTATGACCTATAGTCACTTAATTGATCAGGGATTGAGACCAAGCATGAATATTGTGGTACTATCGCTAATTTGAGAAATTATGCCTGTAGGGCGCTCTATTCAGTTGGTTGAGAATTGTGAAAGTTCGTTTCAAATTCAATGGTTGTTCTTGCGTGTTATATGAAAAAGGGTCATTGTGGATCCTAGAGAGATTATTTACCCAAGCGTGATATGATAAAAAAAATCGATTTGAGGTACGTTGATGTGTCCAAATGTGGATGTGTACTCTACACCAGCCTGGGTGTATTCATGCACCATAACATTCATTATGGAAGAATATTTGGGCGTGGGATGTTAATTTCGTCGCCAGCTATTTCATGTGGTACTTTATAGTGCCGTGTGGGCTGTGGAATGGATTGATTATTTGTACAATGTGCTGAGCTCCCACACAGCGGTGGTATTATGTAAGCAGGGTGGCTCTTGAGATGCAGATCATATATCGCGCCTTAGTTGTGTTTGAGTTTTATAGCGTATGACGCTACCCGTCCCCCCAGGATTCGTATTATGCACTTGGCATGCTTATGGTTAATATTCAGGCATTCGTGAGTATAAGCATTACGGTTCGAGGTTTGTTTTACTTAGATTATTAAGTGTGGATCGGGTGGCATGCCGCCACGGGTAACATGGTTGGATCGGGTGGCATGCCGCCACAGGTATCATATGTGAATTGGGTTGCATGCCGAAATAGCGTGATGTTGAGCACAGTTCCCTATATCTATTCCTGTGTGTTTTGTCCGCATTTTCTGAGAAAGATTCATGACATTTTTTCAGTTGTTAAATTAGTTACGCGAGTAGAGTAGCTCTTTCTAGAGTTCATTTTTCTTTATGTATCATATTCGACTTTGTATCCAGTTGGCGCATTGTTGGCATCATATGAGATCTTGGACAGTGTTTGAAGTGGCTTATTGCATGTGTAGCTTATACTGGGTGAGACGAGACTACTGGACCTGAAATCAATGCAATCAAATTTATATAAGGTATATTAAAGAACAAATATTGTTATTCAGTTCAGAATGAGGTGATGGTCCTTGTCAGGAGGAGACATTTCATGATTTGTTAATTCGGCAGTTGGTTATGATTTCTACACGTCTCTTCAGTCGTGGCAGCATTTCAAGAGCATGACTTATATGTGTCATGAGGTGTGTTGTGGGCATTATATTTGTGGAATTTTGGTTATTGTTATCAGAGGATGTTATTATGGTTATGTGAATTATGCGGTGCATGGTGTGGATTTAGCAAAGGTATGCAACCATGTATTGGTGCATCATGTAGTGATTGATACGGTATTCGGATGATGGAAACAGGCCTGGCGGAGAATTCCGGATGTTGGAATTGGGCTCTAAGGCTTATTTGACTTAAAAAAAAAAGAGAATCTTCAGGCTGGCTCGAGCTAGTGAGCTCAACTAAGTTATGGTAGCACGGGTAGGTGCACGATGTGTTAAACAATGATTTCAGACAACTCAAGAGCAGTTCTTAGCACGTTTGAGGACGAACGTATGTTTTAATGGGAGAGAATGTAACGACCCGATCGGTCGTTTTGAGCCCTAGTGCGTCGTTCGGCTATTTGAGGCCCTGAGCAGCTTCACTTCAAGTATTATGACTTGTACGCGTGGTCGGAATTTAATTTCGGGAAGTTCAGAGTTGATTTGGAAAGAAAATTCTCATTTCAAAAGCTTTAAGTTGGAAGAATTGACTAAGGTTGGATTTTTTGAGTAAACAACCTCGGAATCGGGATTTGAAGGTTCCAGCAGGTTCGTATGTTAATAAATGTACGAGTCATATTATAAGTGATGTGGGATCTAAGGAATCCCTAAGTCTAATTCAAGTTGGAAATTACATGATAGACTAAAGTTCCAAAAGAGTACACACAAAATATAACTTTGGACGAGCATGCCTATATATATATAGGCATGGTGGACAACCTATCAAATGAAAGATCACCGAGTCTAGTTTCTAACACTTTAAACCGTTCGTCATTTGGATCTTTCTACAAGGAGTTATGGACGTTTTAGTAAAAGGTGTGCAGCAGGGGAAAACTTGTAATACGATGTACAACTGCACAACGCAAGGCACAACTCGCTAAAGCACCTGTGCCTATATAAGGCAGTCATGGGCAACATCCATTTTTGGGGATTTTCTTGAGCTAGGAATTGGTTCTTTCATGGTGGATTCGATCTTGGGGAATACTTATGAATACAAGGTGAGTTCTTTTTGGATATTGTAAGTTAATAACATCCTATTAATTGTAGTATTAACATCCTTCAATCTTTGAAATCACTAGAAATCTTTCTAAGTTGTTCAAGAACACCAAATTTCCCAAACATTGGAATTTTAAGGAAAAGCTTCAAGAAGGTAATACTAATGCTTCAAGCTTATTTCTTATGAGTCGGTGAGAGTAATTCTAATATTTGTTTCAAGTTTTTGTGGTTGGATAATTGATTTCATAAACCCTAGTTCATAGTATGAATAGTGTTCTTGAGAAAATGAGGGAAAGATAAATAGCGTTCTTATAAATGAAATTAAAGGATACAATGAACCTATGGAATCATTTTCTAGCTTAGTTGGAAGTCTTCAACTAAGTAATCACAAAATTGAATGTTTTGGAAATGTTGGTTAAGGAAGACAATGAATAGTAATTTTACGGTGTTGGAGAATTAATGTAGTATTATTGATGACTTCAAAAGGGTATTAAATGATAAGAGTGGAGTTGAATGTTCTAGTAAATGAACCTATTAGACTATTTGAGCTGGAGGCTTGTAGTCAACTTGTGAGCCATAAATGGATATTGATAAATATTTTTGAGTCATATTTTGATTGTAATTGGGATTGTAATTGTAGATATCAATTTGTTGGTGGCGTATGAGCTTTTTACTCAATGTTACGATGTCGTATGAGGATTAAAAGCTTGTGAATGTTAATAAAGCGAAAGCGAGTTTTGGAGCGTTGGGCATCAGTCGAGTTATTTGAAAGGCTTGGGAGCCGGCTATGGAACTTCGGAGCGAGGTAAGTCTCTTGTCTAACCTTGTAAGTGGGAATATACCCCTAGGTGATTTAAATTAATAATTATTGCTAATTGTGGGGGGAAACGTACGCACGAGGTGATGCGAGTCCGTGCGTAGCTACTAATATTGCTAAGTCCGGGTAGTTTAGGACTCAAATCATGAATTACTTGTGATAATTGCATCTTTTAGTTAATTGAAATATTGGAATTTTTGTTGTAAATTGTTAGAGAAAATAATAAGAGACTGAAATTTCACATACTTGAATTTTTCTCAAATTATTTAACTATTGCTATAAACTGTACATTCTCGTGTGTAAATCTTAATAAAAATAAATATATTCTCATTCTGGGGGTACATAAGAAAATGTCATCCTTTCTTGTGGAGCGGGACGAACGCCTCGGTAGTATAGATACATCTATAGATCACGCCGCATATCCCTCGGCAGTGTACACGATACTCTGGATCGGACCGTACGACCTCGGCAGAAATCGTGCCTAATAATAATAATTATACGATACTTTGATATTATATTGCAGCTTGTGAAGCTAATTGATAAATTGGAAATTATTGGAATTCAAAGAATTAATTGTCTCTGCTTGTTAAGGAAATTATTATTAATCCTATAAATCATGTTGATTTAATATTTCAAGTTTTTATATTATTGACCCTTAGTGAGTGTCAAAGTCGACATCTCGTCACTACTTCTTCGAAATTAGGCTTGATACTTACTGGGTACACGTTGTTTACGTACTCATGCTACACTTGCTGCACATTATTTTGTACAGGTACGTATATGTCTAGCGGCCTTGTGGGCGTAGAGGTATGGTTAATGCAAAGACTTAGGTGAGCTGTATTCTATAGTACGATCTACAGCCAGTAGAGTCTCCTTCAGAGTTATTTATATTTTTTCCGTCTAATTTGTATTCCGGACAGTTGCTGTATTTTATTTTATATTCCTAGTAAATGCTCATGCACTTGTGACATCGGGTTTTGGGAGTGGTTATGGGTTGTTTAGTAATTTAGTTGCTAAATTATTTATCGCTTACTCTATGAGTTCTATCTTTACGATTTAATTGAGGAAATTTTGATTTCAAAAATATAAAAATGGGTAATTAAATTAATTAGTCAAGGTTGGCTTGCCTGACAACGGTGTTAGGCTCCATCACGACATTTAATGGGTTTTTGGTCGTGACAGCCAAGCAACTACCTTGATAGTCTCCAATAGATGAATCCCCGAATCTAGCAACCGACGTATCCGGAAGTACCTGGATCTGCACACGAGGTGCAGGGTGTAGTACGAGTACAACCAACTCAATAAGTAACAAGACTAACATTTGGGCAGAAAGTAGTGACGAACTCAACAGGTATAGTCCGGTATAGAAATAGTAGTACAAAAATGTAGGCATGCTTTCAAGTTCAATAGTTAAAATCAGTACAAGAAAAATAGATAAATTTTGCATGATATGAGGAATATTGCATCTCTATGCCACAATGGAAACCTTGTGCACTCACTCTCGGAATACTCAATCACTCAGTACTTTATATGGCCAATCCAGCCTAGGCAACTCCATCCCAAATATATATATATATATATATATATATATATATATATATATATATATATATATATATATATCAACTCATAGTCAGTCACTCAGTACTTACAATGCCAATCCAGCCCAGGGAACTCCATCCCCAAATGTATATAAATAAGGCAACTACATGCCTAGGGAACTCCATCCAATATATATATATATATATATATATATATATATATATATATTTGGGGATGGAGTTCCCTGGGCTGGATTGGCATTGTAAGTACTGAGTGACTGACTATGAGTTGATATATATATATATATATAAGGAAACTCCATGCCTAGGGAACTAACTCCATCCCAAATATAAAGAAATTGCGCTCACTGTGGGGGTGCAGGGCGGGGGGGGTGCAGACTCTGGAGGGGCTCCTTCAGCCCAAGCGCTTTAATAAGCCAGAACATGATGCCACGTGCAGCCCCGATCCCATAAATATCACTCAAAATCTCCAGTGTCTCGGGCTCTCAATGACATGAAAATCAACCTGACATGCTGATATGATGTATCAATGAATGACAACAGAGACTGAGATATGATATTTAAATGATGGATGTGACTGAGTACACAATTTACAATTTAAACAAATAATTCAATTGCCAGATGACCCTTGTGGGTCCCAAAAATATCGGCACGTAGCCTAAACATGATCTTTAATATGAGTCTCACCTCAATTTCTCTAACACGTGGAAGATATGTGGATAATGACTTTTATTTAATTATGCAGCTCCATAGAATCAATTAAGTCATAATTTCTATGGTGCACGCGCATACGCCCGTCACCTAGCATGTGCGTCACTCCAAACAATTCATTTAATACGTAATTCAGGGATTCATACTATCAGAACCAAGTTTAGAAATATTACTTACCTCAAACCGTGTAATTCTTTATTCTAATATGCCTTTGCCTCACGAATTGGCCTCCAAACGCCTCGAATCTAGTCACAATTAATTCGATACAGTCAACACAAATTATGGGAATCAATTCCATATGAAAATAATAATTTTCCAATAAAATCCGAAATTCAACTAAAACATTGTCAGTGGAGCCCACGTCTCGGAATCCAACAAAAGTTACAATATATGAATGCAAAATCAACCACGAGTCCAACCATACCAAATTTACCAAATTCCGACAACAACTCGACCTTCAAATCCTCAAATCTTATTTTCAAATGCCTAAGCCAAAATCCTCAAATTTCACCTCAAAAACACGTAATCTAGTCGAAATACTCAATGATAATTAAATATTATTGACTAACAATGATCACAAGTGACTTACCTCAAGTTTTTCAGTGAATTCCCTCTGAATATCGCCCCAAACCGTGCTTGAAAGTCCAAATAAATAGGAAAAATGCTTGGACCCTTCGAATATATTCTGTCCAGGATTTTCGCTTCTGCGGGCATTTATCTGCATCCACGGTATCACAGAAGCGACCAAAATTCCGCTTCTACGGTGAACCACTGGAGCTGGGCCTCCGCTGCGCAACCGCAGGTGCGGTATTACCCATCGCACCTGGGCGTCTTCCGCTTTTGCGCCCATCACACCGCACCTGCGGCCACGCAGGTGCGGAAAACACCTCGCACTTGTTACCACAATCCTCCCCAATCTTGGCCGCATCGGCGCATCCCCGGCTCGCATTTGTAAGCTTGCACCTGCGACCAAAGTTCCGCAGGTGCGATTGCACAAGAAGACTGAAATTTCCAGGTTTGTTCTAAGTCCAAGTTTTGATCCGTTAACCATCCGAAACTCACCCGAGGCCCCCGGGACCCCCAACCAACTATACCAAAAAACACTAAAAACATGATTCATACCCCAATTCTAGCCTAATTAAGATTACAAATTCCAACTTCTACATTCGATGCCGAAACCTATCAAATCAAGTCCGATTGACCTTAAATTTTTTACACAATTCATAAATGACATAATAGACCTATTTCAATTTTCAGAATCGGATTCCGACCGCGATATCAAAAAGTCAACTCTCCGGTCAAATTTCGAACCTTAAATTTTGTATTTTCGCAATTTCAAGCCTAATTTAAGTACGAACTTCCAAATAATTTTACGGACGCACTCCTAAGTCCAAAACCATCATACATAGCTACTAGAATCATCAAAACTCTATTCCGTGGTCGTTTACACATAAGTCAACATCTGATCAACCTTCTCAACTTAAGTTTTCATCCTTGAGTCTAAGTATCTCAATTCATTCCGAGACCTCACCGAACCCAATCCAACTACTCCGCCAACTCACATAACAATTGTAAAGCACAAAATGAGCAGTAAATGGGGGAATGAGGCTGTAATATTCAAAACAACCAGTCTGGTCATTACATTCTCCCCCTCTTAAACAAACGTTCGTCCTCGAACGAGTTTACAATCATACCTGGAGTCTCAAATAGGTGTGGATATTTGCTCCGCATCTCGCGCTCAGTCTCCTAGGTAGCTTCTCCAACTGGCTGGCCTCTTCACTGCACTTTCACTGAAGCTATGTCCTTTGACCTTAACTTTCGAACCTGTCGATCCAAAATTGCCACCGACTCCACATTATCAGTCAAATTACCATCCAACTATACTGTACTGAAATCCAAAATATGAGCCGGATCTCCGACATACTTCCGGAGCATAGATACATGTAACACTGGATGAACACCCGATAGACTAGGTGGTAATGCAAGTTCATAAGCCACCTCTCCAATCTTCTTAAGTATTTCAAAAGGCCCAATATACCTAGGACTGAACTTGCCCTTCTTCCCGAACCTCATAACACCCTTCATAGGCGAAACGTGAAGTAGTACCTTCTCTCCTACCATATAAGAAACATCGCGAACCTTCCGGTTGGCATAACTCTTATGTCTAGACTGCACCGTGTTTAGTCGATCCTGAATCAATTTGACCTTTTCCAAAGCATCCTAAACTAAATCAGTACCCAATAGACTATCTCACTTGGCTCAAACCAACCTACCGAAGACTGACATCGTGTCCCATACAAAGCCTCACACAGAGCTATCTAAATGCTCGATTGGTAGTTGTTGTTAAAGGCAAACTCTGCAAGTGGCAGAAACGGATCCCAAGAACCTCCAAAATCTATAACACAAGTGCATAACATATCTTCCAATATCTGTATAGTGCGCTCGGACTGTCCGCCTTCAGAGGGTGAAATGTTGTACTCAACTGAAATTGCTTGCCTAACTCTCGCTGCACTGCTCTCCAAAACTGTGATGTAAACCGCATGCCCCGATCTGAAATGATGGACACTGGCACACCGTGTAGTCGAACAATCTCGCGGATATAAATCTCGGCCAACTGCTCTGAAGAATAAGTAGTACCGACTGGAATAAAATGTCCGGACTTTGTCAATCGATCCACAATCACCCAAATGACATCAAACTTCCTCAAAGTCCGTGAGAGTCCAACTATAAAGTCCATGGTAATACGCTCCCATTTCTATTCCGGAATTTCAAGTCTCTGAAGCAATCTGCCTGGTCTCTGAGCTTATACTTTACCTGTTGACAATTTAAACACAAGTCTACAAACCCAACTATATCTTTCTTCATTTTTCTCCACTAATAGTGTTGTCTCAAGTCCTGATACATCTTAGCGGCACCCGGATGAATGGAATACCGTGATTTGTGGGCTTCTTCAAGAATCAACTCACGCAGTCCATCTATATTTGGCACACAAATCTGACCCTTCATCTTCAACATCCAATCATCTCCAATAGTAACATATTTGGCATCGCCATGCTGAATTGTATCCTTTAGGACAAGCAAATGGGGATCATCATACTGTCGCTCTCTGATACGGTCATATAAGGAAGATCGAGAAACCACACAAGCTAGAACACGACTGGACTCCAAAACATCTAACCTCGCGAACTGATTGGCCAAGGCCTGAACATCAACTGCAAGAGGCCTTTCACCAACAGGAATGAATGCAAGGCTACCATACTCGCCGCCTTTCTACTAAACGCATCGGCCATCACATTGGCTTTCCCGGGATGATACATAATAGTAATATCGTAGTCCTTTAGCAACTCCAACCATTTTCGCTGCCTCAAATTTAGATGCTTCTATTTGAACAAGTGCTGGAGACTTCGATGATTTGTAAATACCTCATAAGACACACCATAGAGATAGTGCCTCCAGATATTTAATGCATGAACAATGGCTGCCAATTCTAAATCATGAACATGGTAGTTCTTTTCATAAGGCTTCAAATGGCTTGAAGCATAAGCAATAACTCTACCCTCCTGCATTAAGACACACCCCAATATTGATCCGAAAAGCATCACAATACACTGTATAAGAACCTGAAGCTGAAGGTAAAACTTTAACTGGAGTTGTGATCAAGGAAGTCTTGAGCTTCTGAAAGCTCTATTCACACTCATCTGACCCCCTGAATGGATTACACTTCTAGCTCAATTTAGTCAAAGGTGATGCAATAGGCGAGAAACCATCCACAAAGTGACGATAATACCCGACCAAGCCGAGAAAACTACGAATATTAGTAGTTGAAGATGGCCTGGGACAACTCTGAACTGCCTCTATCATTTTCGGATACACCTTAATTCCCTCAGTGGACACTATGTGTCCTAAGAATGCCACCGAGCTAAGCCAGAACTCACACTTAGAGAATTTGGCATAAAGTTTCTCCTCCATCAGCCTCTGTAGTACAATACTCAAATGTTGTGCATGTTCCTCCTGGCTACGTGAGTAAACCAGGATATCATCAATAAATACTACAACAAACGAATCAAGACATGGCTGGAATACACTATTAATCAAGTGCATAAATACTGCTGGGTCATTGGTCAGCCCAAAAGACTTCACGAGAAATTCATAATGACCATAACGAGTCCTGAACGCCGTCTTTAGAATATCCGAATCCCGAATTTTCAACTGGTGATAGAAATAGCAGTATAAAAATATAGGCATGCTTTCAAGTTCAACAGTTAAACTTAGTACAAGAAAAATAGATAAATTTTGCATGATATGAGGAATATGACATCTCTATATCTACATGCCAAAATATATGTTGTATGTGATGTACCACAATGGAAATATCGTGTACTCACACTCTTAGAATACTGAATCACTCAGTACTATATATGGCCAATCTAGCCCAAGGAATTCCATCCTCAAATGTATATATACCAACTGACAGTCAGTCACTCAGTATTGTATAATGCCAATCCAGCCCAAGGAATTCCATCCTCAAATGTATATAAATAAGGCAACCCATGCCTATGGAACTCCATCCCACTAAAATATGATATGCAAATAATAGATGTGGTTGAGTATAAATTATATTTTTAAACAATTAATTCAACAAGAGCACGACCTCTGCGGGTCCCAAAAATATCGGCACGTAGTCTAAACATGAGCTTTAATACGAGTCTCAGCTCAACTCCTCTAACACGTGGAGGATATGTGGATAATGTAATAATTATTTTATTATAAAATTTCACATAATCAATTAAGTCACGAATTCTACAGTGCACGCCCACACGCCCGTCACCTAGCATGTGTGTCACCTCAAAACCAATCACATAACACGTAATTTCGGGAATTTATACCCTCAGAATTATGTTTAGAAGTGTTACTTACCTCAAACCGTGTAATTCTTTCTTCCAATATTACCTTTCCTCGCGAATCGGCTTCTGAACGCCTCGAATCTAGTCACAATTAATTCGATACAATCAACACAAATTATAGGAAATAATTCTATATGAAAATATAAATTTTCCAACAAAATCTGAAATTTCACTCAAAAGTTGATAGTGGGGCCCACATCATGGAACCTGACAAAAGTCACAAAATATGAACGCCCAATCTATGGCTGTCCAATGGGATGGGACGAGACGATATTTAGCCGGGACGATGGCGGGACAGGACGAAATGGGACGGGACAAACAAGACAAAATGGTAGGCCCATCCCGTCCCGCTAACAAACGGGATGGGACGGGACGAGACGGGACGGGTTCACGCGCCTTAAGTGCCATTTTTAAAAAAGAATTATTTAAGCATTGAGTTTGGCAACAGATATTCTTTTGAGAATGACTAAGTTTGTGAAGTTTGCAACATCTAGTTTTTTGACTTATTTAATAAACTTTAAAATTAAACGAAAATTAGGAAACTAAGTAAAGAATTATAAAATATTTAAACAAAAGACTTGTAATGAAATATTCTAGCAATTATAAATATATATAGAGTTATAATTTATTTAATATAATTTCAATCCATTAAGTAACTAAGTAAGAGTGTAAGACAATTCATAAAACAAATTCAACGCTTAGAGCCTTTTTATTTATTAATAGAACTTTCAAATCTCACATACAAATATAATTCTTTTGAAGAGCACCTAATCTACGCAGCCACCTTCTAGAAAGGGTTCTGTTTGAACTAGGCCTCTTAGTAGCCAATTACAAATTATCATACTAATATTTGTAAGCTCCTATATAACTTCATTGTAACTTATCTATAAATTCTCTCGGACATTGTTCTGGAATTGGCAATGTTGATTGATGTTCCATGAGTTCCATGCCGTCATCGCTCCCAGTGCTAAGTATCTCATTGTATTCTTCTTCTTCCCTAGTGGTTAATTTTTCTAAACCAAGATTTCTTCTTTCTGAATTAATCCAATCTCTGAATAATACGGAAATCTCTAGGCTGTCCTCCGCTAATGAATGTCTATGATCTCCGATTTGAAATCTTGTTGCGCTAAAAGCACTCTCCGATGCTACTGATGATGCTTGAATAGCAAGGATATCTCGGGCCATTATTGAAAGTGTTGGAAAAGCCTTGCCACGCTCCCTCCACCATGCCAAAAGTTGTTCGTTGCCTTCTTCGTCTTTATTACTTTCCAATCCTTGATTAAGATAAGAATCAAGTTCATCATCAATAGAGGAATCAAAACCTGTTATATCATCCATATCTTCCCATAGAACTTCTACTCTAGACTTAGAAGTAGAAGGAGCAGTTTCACCACCTGTTGTTTCCATAGATTTATATTTATCAAACATTGATCTAACATAAGTATATATGTTAGCTTGGCATTCTTCGAGAGATGGTTTTTCATTTTCTTGAATTGCTAAATTCTCATAAATTTTACGAACAAGTCCCTTTGCACCTCTTAATTTTAAAGATGGGTTAAGTATAGTAGAAATTAAATAAACTTGGGGAATAGGAAAAAAATATTTTTTAAATTTTATAATCATTTCATTAATGGACGGTGCATAAGTTGGATTAGTTTTATACTTACCAAATACAACAGAAATTCCACAAATATACCATAATATTTATGTAATAGTAGGATAATATATACCAGAAAATTGTTTTGTAGCATAATAAAATTTTTCTAAAAATTTAGTAAGCTCTTTGATCTGATCCCAATCAGAATCAACAATTTGATCAGCGGGGATACCATTATGCATATTAAATACCTTTTGTATAGGCACCCGATAATCATAAGCAACTTTAAGCATTTCATAAGTAGAATTCCACCTAGTACAAACATCTTTTGGAAGTTTTCTATATTGAAGGTTAGCACTAGCACATTGTTGAGCAAATTCACGAATTCTACTCGCTTTATTAGCACGAAAAATATAGCCGCAAGCATGTTGTACTTTACTACAAGCATCAGAAAATAAATTAATACCATCTTTTACAACCAAGTTAAAAATATGGCATGCACATCTAACATGAAAAATTGCTCCAAATATTTGTCCAAATACTTGAAACTTATCACTTGATTGCGAGAAAATTGAGAGAATAATATAGATAGAATGTAAGAGATTTGAGAAAGAATGATTTATATTTGTGGGAAACAATGAAGAAGGATTGGGGTATTTATAGTAGAAAATAGGGCCAAAGTATAATTTAATAAACTTAAGGATTATATTAAAAGTTTGGAGGGGGGGGGGGAGGCAAATATGGCCCTTTTTGGCCGTTGGGAATGGCTATTTTTTGCAATTATAGCCATTGCCCAACGACTATAATTCAAAAAAAAGGGACGCGAGACGGGACGGGACGGGACGAAACGGGATGAAATGGGACGGGATAAACGGGACGAAATGGCCATCCCGTCCCATCCTGTGTCCCGTTTAACATGGGCCCATCCCGTTTAAAATTAAGTGGGACGGGACGGGATACGGGACGGGACGTCCCATCCTGTTCCGTTGGACAGCCTTAGGCCAATCAACCACGAGTCCAATCATACCAAATTCTGACAACTACTCGACCTTCAAATCCTCAAATCTTATTTTCAAATCCCTAGGCCCAAATCCTCGAATTTTACCTCAAAAACACGTAATCTAGTCGAAATACTCGATGATAATTTAATATTATTGACTAACAATGATCACAAGTGACTTATCTCAAGTTTTCCCATGAATTCCCTCTGAAACATCGCCCAAACCGTGCTTGAAAGTCCAAAAATGAGAAAGACTCTAGGACCTTTCGAATATATTCTATCTAGGTTTTTTTGCTTCTGCGGGCACTTTTCCGCATCTGCGGTCTCACAGAAGCAATCAAAATTTTGCTTCTGCAGTGAACCACTGGAGTTGGGCTGCCGCTTCTGCTGTCCTTTTCCCCGTATCTGCGCAACCGCAGGTGCGGAATTACCCATCGCACCTGTGCCTTCCGCTTCTGTGCCCATCACACTACACTTGCGGCCACGCAGGTGCGGAAAACACCTCGCACCTGCGACCACAGTCCTCCCCAATCTTGGACGCATCTGCACATCCTCATCTTGCATCTGCGAGCTCACACCTGCGACCAAAGTTTCGCAGGTGCGATTACACCAGAAGACTGAAATTTCCATGTTTGTTCTAAGTCCAAGTTTTGATCCGTTAACTATCCGAAACTCACCCGAGGCCCCCGAGACCCCAACCAATAATACTAACAAGTCCTAAAATATCATACGAACTTAGTCGAAACCTCAAATCACATCAAACAATGTTAAAAACACTAATCATACACAATTCAAGCCTAATTAAAATAACAAATTCAAACTTCTACGTTCGATGCCGAAACCTATCAAATCAAGTCCGATTGACCTCAAATTTTGTACACAAGTCATAAACAACATAACAAACCTATTCCAATTTCCATAATCATATTCCGACCCCGATATCAAAAAGTCAACTCTCCAGTCAAACTTCCAAGCTTAAATTTCCTATTTTCGCCATTTCAAGCCTAAGTTAAGTACGGACTTCCAAATACTTTTACGGGCACACTCCTAAGTCCAAAATCACCATATAGAGCTATTAGAATTATCAAAACTCTATTTTGGGGTCGTTTACAGATAAGCCAACATCTAGTCAACCTTTTCAACTTAAGTTTTCATCCTTGAGACTAAGTGTCTCAATTCATTCTCTGACCTCATCGGACACGATCCAATTACCCCTAGAAGGTCACATAACAACTGTAAAGAACAAAATAAGTTGTAAATGGGGGAACGGGGCTGTACTATTCAAAATAACCGGCCGGGTCGTTACAATATAGCGATGAGTTTGAGTCTTCTCCAATTAAGTCAAGGAGAATATTTAAGAACCTCCGACAGGTTTACCTTGTGTAAGGAATAAAAATGACATTTCAGAAGCCTGATTAAGATTTGGTCCATCGTTTACACGTTTAAGCCTATTTACCTTCAACTCAATATCCTTAAAATAACGAGAAAAAAAAGTTAGGGCTTCTTCAACAATGTAACCCTCAGCTATGGAACCTTCTGGTTGTGCTTTATTCCCTATAAGGGAATTCAAATGGCCTAACAATCTATAACCTAAATAAAAAAGGTATTCGATAAGTATTTACTTTGAATTACTATTATAAGATTGATTGAAATTATACAGAATAGGTAATGTTTTACCTTTCAACAAAATACATCTACCGATAATGTTCTGGTCCACCTTGTATTACTTCATCCACTAGATGGACAGTTAAATGAACCATTACAGTAAAACAGGATAGAGGGAACAACATCTCTAAATGGCAAAGTGTGAGTGCAATATGATTTTGTAGCTTTTCTAGGTTCGAGAGGCTCAAGCTTTTCGAAAAAAGTTGTCTAAAAAAGGATGAAAGATCTACCAAGACTGCAACAACCTGGTTTGGAAGCATATTTTGAATTGCTATGGGAAACAATTGTTCCATAATGATATGACAATCATGACTTTTTATCCAAATAATCATTTTTTATCTAGATCAACACAACGAAAGATATTACGTGAGTAACCATCTGGCACTGAGATATTTTTTAAAGTTTTGAGAAAGTCGAGTCTTTTTTTGTTGGAATTGCAAACGAAGAAAGCCGACAATTCTCATTCTCATCTGGCCAAAGATCATGCCTTATTCCCACATCTTCTAGATCTTTTCGAGCCTTAACATGATCATTTGATTTGTTTTTATCATGTAGCAAAGAGTATATAATATTATCAAACACATTCTTTTCAATGTGCATAACGTTTAAATTATGGCGCAACGAGTTGAATTCCCAAGAAATTAACCTACAAAAATACCCATAAAGGCTAAATTTTACAACCTAAAATACCTAATGCAGAAGGAGAAAAAGGAAATCTAGAATTCAAAATAGAGTGTTGTATCCTTCTTCAAAATACACTGATTCAACCAAAATTTATGTTACTTTCAGTAGAGAATCGAAAAACAGAAAAGCCACAAATTAGAGAAAAAATCAGTAAAGAAAAAACATAAATTAATAGAGAAAATAAACCTAAAACCCAAATGCATGAAGAAAGAAAGACAGAAAAACAAAATCAAAGAATGGGGAAGACGAATTACCATAGATCTAAACCCACATCGTTCAAAATATATCCAGGAACAAAGCACAATTTTGCATCTCTTTCATCACGAAGAAAGAATTACCATACAAAAAATGTTTTGTGAATCTCTTTTAGTTTTTTTAATCTTAAAGTGAGGGTTTTTTAATTTTTCAAGTGAAATAAAATGGAAGCTGAAAAGCTTCTCTTTCGTGAAATTGAGGGAGGAGTTTGGGAAAAAAGAGGGAAAGGATCAAAACAAGAGGGAAATATTGGGGTTAGTAGGCACGTTTTTTAAAGGTTGGCGGAGGTTGTTGACCGCCGCAAATATAATATATTTTTGGGGGTTTTTTCTCAGTCCCCCAAATTTGATATAAATTGTGGAGATTACAATAACCGCCACATTAAATCTTCGCAAACTCACTGTGATAGTAATATTAAGTGAAATTATAAAGAAAACAGAGGGAAAAATGAATGAAGCTTTTACCTGAGTGCACGACATCCGTTACAAGTGATGAAACTATCGGGTAAAGACTGGAGGTCCAGAGGTCATTGCATTTGACCTTTGGTCCAGAATAATCACCATGAGGAGCTCATGCATGCTCTGATTTGGAAGAACGAGTGGAGAAACCAGATGAAATGAAGTTTTATCGTTTAGGTCTAGGGTTTCACAGTGGGGGTTTCGAATTTAATCAACGAAAATGGAAACTGAAATCACTGGCTTCATCACCTAAGGATAAATGAGACGAATCTGTAAGTCGGATTTGAAAGAACGAAAAGAATTGGGGTTTCAACTTTCTTGGCCGCATCTAATCTCTCAGATTTGAAGAGCAAAAAGGGGGAAAGTAGCGGGATTCGGGGATGGAGAAGCAGGGAAGAACGCTTTGGTGAAGGTTTTGTAACCTTGCACTGATTCGTTTAAGGTTTCATGACTGATGGGTTTGAAGGGATGAGAGAAAAGAGAGAGGAAAGGGAAATGAGGGCGGCTGGTCTTTGGGGTGAATGATTAGGGTTTGGGGAAGTAGGGGTTGATCTCCAAAATAAAGTTGGGATATGGAATGAGAGTCGTTGGATCTATTGATCAACGGCTCCGATCATTTTGGTAATTGAAATTTTAGAAATGATTTAAATGAAAAAAATCGGTGGCCGTTGGATTAAATCTTTGGGTGTTTAAAGTAAAGAGACAATGGAGGCGAATTGTGAGTCGTTGATCTGAGGAACAGACGACTCAGATTCGTTGTGTTTCTTGTGTGAGTGTTATGGAGAGGTGATGTGGTGCGAGCTCATTAGCTCAAAGAGAGGAATGGATTGCCATGTTGGAGTGGAGATGGGGTGTTTGGACTGGGTATTTCCGTTTGGGCTTGCACGCTTGGGCCAAGAATAATTTGAAAGATGGCCATTTTTCATTTGATTAAGCATTGCAATTGTAGCCCTTCTGTCTTTTAATCCCTTTTGAATTTAATTTAAATAAAATTAACAATTTTCAATAAATGTAGTAAGATTATTATATATATAATTAATTATTTTAATTAATTCTTTATAAATTGCAACACTACTTTTGAATTTTACATAATAGTCTAATTAGCTCGAAATTAAGAAGTAATTTATTAAATTAATTATAGAATCTATGTAATGTATATATAAAAGTTATTTTAATAATCTTAAAATAGTAAGTAATTTGTAATTACATAATATTAATATTACATGATTAATTTTAAAATTAATACTTAATTAATTTGTAAAAATAAGTATTTATTACTAGAAACACTTTAAAAATATTTATTGTAAACTATTAAGTATAAATAAATAAATTTAAAAAGGGAGGGTCAAAATTAGCCATCAACGGCTGCCCCTTTTGACCGGAGACGATGAAAGCGTTTTCTGGCAAAGAAATTGAACAAAAGCCAATTTTGTCCCAACTTTAGGCATATAGTGAATGAGTTGCATGAAGATTATGAGTTGCAAAATTGAGTTAAAGAAGATTCTGGAAAGATTTTAGGAAGAGCTTTTGGAGAGATTAGGGCCGAATTCTGGCTTTGAATTGCTTACATACCTCGGGTTTAACAAAGATCATGCCTCATGTAGTTCTGGAGTAAAGATTTTAGGGAAGCGACACTTGCAGAAATTTCTCCAGTATCGTATTATGACCGTACAACAACACGGAGGATTGGACACTCATGATAGCTTGAGTTTTGCATCTTGATTTGAAGGATTTAAAATTTTTGAGTTTCACTGGTTGTCTTGAACTTGGATCCTTGTCCCGCTAATGGGTTTGTTGTCCCCATAGAGTTGTAGTTTGGTATGCTGCTTAGAAACGTTTCATGATGCGGTGTTTGTTCCTGCAAAGCAAATGAAATACACGCATACCAATATATTGCAATGCAGAATATATTATGATGCGATGTAAATGATGAAGGAATGATAATGCCTAGCTGTCGGCGAGCCGTTATTTGGGATCGGGATGATGTGATACTCGATCTTGACTCAATTAGTTAGTCGGGCTGTGTACCGTTCCGCAGCTGTCGGAGTATTTGAAAATTATCTCTACTTGTTGGGAGAGCTTGATCAGTAGAGTATGTCTTCGCTTGTTGGAGCCTTTGAAGAAGGATCCCGGCGGCTTCTGCATTTCCTATAGTGACAATTTTTCCCTTTAGATCACACTCTTCGTCCAAAGTGATCATGTTTGCTCTCCGGTGATTTGACAATAGATTGTGATTCATATTGGGCGGTGCCGGAGTGCACTGAATGGACCCACTCTTGATCAGGGTTTCAATCTCATTTTTCATCTTAAAACAATCTTCAGTATCATGCCCAAGTACATTGGAATGTTACACTCATCTTTTAGTTACGTCAAAAAACTTGGAGGGATGTTCGAGAACCCTTCCTTCAACTGGGTGTATCAATCCAGCTCTTCTCAATCTCTCAAACAATTAGGCCAGAGGCTCAGTAATCAAGGTATAATTTCTAGGACCCTTCTCTTCAAGGTTTGGACGAGGGAGTGGTGCATAAGCAGATCGGTTTTGGTGAATATTGGTCTGGACAAGAGCATATGGTCGTTGTGGGTTTTGGCCCGATGAGGGTTGTATTGTGGTTGCAGGTGGTAATATGGTTGGGTGTTATAGACTGGAGCATAAGTGGGTGGTGGTGAATGGTTGTTTGGGGAATAGGAAGTGTTTCCGTGATATGGGTGTTGAGACCTCATATTTCTTCTTCTTTCCATTACCAATTGACCCTGATTGGAATGCCTTACTGGCCGCTTGCAATGCTGTCATGGATTGTACTTTACTAGATTTTATACCTAATTCAAAGAAATCTCCTATCTTGACCACCTCGGGGAATTTCTGTCTCATCATTGCCATCATATTTTCAAAGTATATCTCTTCCTGGGCTCTGATGAAATACTTGGTTAATTCCCTATCATCCAGCGGAGGTTGCGCCTTGGCAGTCTTTGACCTCCACCGATGTTTATATTCTTGGAACGACTCAGATAGCTTTTTCTACAGGTTCACCAGTGCAAACCGATCAGGAGTGATCGATGTGTTGAATAAAAAATGATTCATGAAGTCCTCCGCCAAATCTTGCCAAGTTTTCTAATTTCACGGATCCAGTCGAGTATACCAGGTGAGTGATTCTCCCGTCAGATTCTTATAAATAACTTTATCCTTAGCTTCTCATTCCTCCCCACTCCGACTAACTTGTCACAATACGCCCTCAAATCTATGGAATTTGGAGGTTTATACCCTACTGGCATATCCATATCCATATGAATGCATAGCTCCTCATAGTCCAACTTTCTCTTCTTCGGGCAACTTGGAAGATCTTCATTTGCTTTCTCAAAATTTACAACTGCTCAGATACTGATTCTTCTGCCTGACTTCTCTTTCCATCTCGGCGTATTGGTTAATCTCATAAGTCACCCTGATCGTAACAAGTGTTGTAAATGTAGGTTCATAAATGGCATATAAGTGGGAATGTACCGCTCATGGGCGACGGCATGTGCCATATGTATAAGCTGGTTAGTGGTAAAAGTAACTCCGTCACGATGAGGGGTGTGAGTTGCATTGGTGGTAACATGCGGGTTTTGTGGTGTATGAAAGTACTGTGGTACGTAATGAGTATGGATAAGGGTATTTTGGTGGGTTTGCGGGGGGTCATTGGAGGTATGACTTGAGTGGTAGGAGCTGAAGTTGGGGTGTTGCTATTTTGGTGTGATGTGGAAGGAAAGTGGTAGGGGAGTGAATCCAAAGAAGGGAATCGAGGTGGTTGAGGAAGTGTTATCACGGCTAGGTGCGCTAGATCTCTGATATGATGTACCTCCTCCCTTAGAGATTCCATTTCCTGGGCCATCCTAGCCACATGTTCATCATTCCTAGTGTTGTCTTTTTCCCCCGATCACCCCGGGCTATCGGCTGGTTATGCGGCTCACATCTTCCCTTTTGACCTTAGATTCTATGGTGGTTCCACCAATTTTAGTCGACACAAACCAACTTTCTTTTTGAGGGTAACAATAAAGCAAAAGAAAAATAAAAAGAAAGAAAAGAAAAAGGAACAAGAGTCAGTTTCTTCATTTATACAAGCAGAAAATCACACAGAGCAATTACTTCGTACATTACAGCTATCACGTTTCCGATAATTCGCAGGGACCTATCATTGCCAAATGTAGGCCTAAATCGCAGATGTTTGATAGATATTTAGACTTGACACATTTAGATCCGAATCAATTTGTTTTCATTGATAATTTGGAATGATACAAGTGGGAACAAGGATTACATCACTGTTTCATAGAATTGCATGGGCTTGGACAACTTGCCCTTTTGGAAAGGAAAGAGAGAACTGGGGATAAAGGTAAAAAGCGGGATAGAAAGGGAAATCAACCAACTCTAAGAACCATCCCCTGATTCATTTCCCATATCATCCTCTTCTTCTGGCACCTCTTCCGGATCCTCCTCCGGGTCTTCCTCAAACTCCTCCTCGTCATCGTTGAACTCTGACTCTTCCTCCGGATCTTCTTCTAGCTCTGTGCTAGACTCTATTTGGATGCACTCTACTACCTGATCATCGTCTTCAGCAGGTGGCAACAAGTGGTCAATAGATCTGGGACTACTTGACGGTGCATTGAAGTGGTTACATGGTAATGTGGCAGGATCTCATGGTAAATTTGTAAAGCAACTACTGCGTCTTCTAACCAGGCAATACCCTCTCTACTTGGCTGAGCCAACTCTTCTTCTTCGTTGATCTAGACATGATACTCAGGTGTACACCAAGAGTTTTGACCCATAGGCATTGTGACCAGGTCGTTCCACTCTTTTTGGAAACTCGTATCTTGGGGATTGATATTTTCCCGTTGTACTCATCCTCGTATAATCTTGTCCTTGTCCATAGAGGCACATCTTGGATCATCTCGAACTGTCTGAGGACCCGCAGGGGTGAATATGGTTGAATTCCTTGAAGTCCGATCAACTCAATAAAGTATTTGAGAAGTTCTCAAGATTGCTCTTCCACCTAACCAGGATATCTTCGAGTTGATCCATTCCCCACTCAAGTTTGTCAGCATTTCCCTCCACTCTTCTTGCCCATGTGGGGACACCCAATGTCTCATTCTTTCATTGTGGTTGCGGATCATGTTGCTGATGCCCACAAAGTAGTCGATGGTAGCCTCACACTGGAAGAAATGTTTAGTAGCCCAGATCTGAAGCAGCAAGTTACAACCTTTAAAGAAGTCATACCCTCGTGCACATGCGGATAAAGCCCCCATCATCTCAGCTAATACCATTGGTACCAAAGTATCTTGAAGATTGCCACGGAAGGTTGCCAGAACCACAGGTAATAAATTGTTGTTGATCTGACCCTTTCGCTGCGGGAGGACTAATAGTGCCAATAATGCCATTGAGAAAGTGATAGGCCTGAGACTCTCCCACTTATCCTGGTCACATTGAAACCTGAAAACCACTCGTAGCTTTCACGGTGCCCAAATCTGTCGAACAGCTGGTCAAGGCTCACCCATCCGTCCTCGATAGTTTTGAGACTCTTACTGTTGAACAGGCCTAGAGAATCCAAGAACCGGTAATTGGGCATAGTAATTGGCAATATTGGCTTTCCTTCCATTGAACAATAGCTCCGTGAAACTTGTGACTTCCTCCAATGTTGGTACTAACTCACAATCGGCAAATTTGAACACCACCTTAGCCGAATCCCAAAATTCTATCAACAAGCGAGTTAGCACCCGGTCTTCTCAGATATTTAGCAAAGCGGTTTATTCCCCCAGGTGCGTTCGAACCTCATCTCCGTGTTCCCAACGTATATTCTTCCACCACTGTTTCAATTTATGTGGTTCTCCCATTACCATGCTAATCTTAGGGATGTTTCGGTTGATTTCCTTTTTTCTGAGGTAGGTAAAAGAAAGATGTTTGGTAGGTGTTTACTTTGGATCTTTAAGTGTCTTGTCATATTTTTTTGTTTTTCCACAGAAGTCATGTCATTAGGTGCAAGACCCATTGACATTAGGGTGGCTTTCCTAATTGTGTGTCGGTGCCAAGGACCGAATCTCCTAAGGTTTATGTAGTATGACTATTTTACTAGGGTAGAGTGTTTCCTACTTTTGAGTTGGACTGAAGGCTGCGAGAAGTTATGTCAGTTGACCTGACAAAGCCATTCTCTGGAACTAGAGAGTTTTAAAAAGAAGGTTCGGAGGGGTGTAAACAATAACCCTCGCGTGCCATTGTGTGTGATAGTGTACGACCAAGACTCGATAGGAAGAAATGTAATGATAGTTTATATAAAGCAGTAACAGATAAGGATGTAACAACAATAAGCATGATAATAAGCATAAAGAGCACATAAAGTAGGTAGCACGTAATTACAATTTTATCTATAATTAAAGCAACATACAAATAAATCTAGATGCCAAATTAGTCTAAGTATGCTAAGGTCAGAACCTAAGTGTGAATCCCCAGCAGAGTTGCCATGTTGTTGCACCTTATTTTGCACTTGTCAAAATAAGATTCAACTTGTGGTTTCTGTATTGTTGATTAAAGAGTTGCCACCTAATATTTAAAAGTATACTAGGGTACATATTTAATTACTAAATTATATTCTTTATTAGTCTACTAACCAGTGAGATTATGGGTAAGGGTTCTTGTTCATCTAAGGGGAAGGTGTTAGACACCGATAAAACCTACCTGAGGTAGCTCCGTAGGATTTAGACTATGTTTGGGATCAATTATTTGCACTACGCCTTAATTAGTATTAAAGAGTACGACTTACTATATACCTAAGGGAGAGTATAATAAAAGGAGCGTAAGACCTTTAAAAGGATGTGAATTTATGAAGGAATTTAAAGATATGTTGGTGGATTAGAATAGTTATAAAAGGTGTATGTAAATGGTTTATATTTATAAAGCATGTGAAAAGAGGTTAAGTTATGAAACACTTGGTGTAGGGAATGAATGTACATGTAACTGATCTAAGAGATGTTTGTAAGAATGCAAGCCTAAGATATACCTTGATCTTTAAAACTTTGAATAAAAGCAATCTTTTGAAAGTCCATTTTTGGGGCGATAGTTCTTCATCTTTTATGAAAATTCTGATTTTCCTCTTGATAGTAAAGCATGCGATTTAAATCTGATTTCTTTTGAAAATAGGGCTGCAGTTTTTACTAAGTTCTGGGCTTCAAAATCTTTTTAAGAAAAGGAAGGTGAGCGATAGTTAGTGAAATGTGGATTAATTACTTATCTAATTCTTTTAGTGCTATGTTCTTTAGGGCTTGCCTAAGTTTTATATGACATTAAAGCATAAAATAAAGTATGTGATCTAATATATGAGTGTTATATACATGACAACAAAGATGCGACAAAGCAACAAGGCTGGGATTGGGCCTGAGTTCCTTAGAAGTTCACCAGGCCTAAATGGATGTACATGTCCAAAACAGAAAGAATGTCATTAGACACATTCTCCATATATTCAACATATTCAACCATGTATGAAATATATACACAAATGACTGGAACAAGAATATATTAAAATATCAATACTTTAACACTATGAGAGATTAAACTAATGCAGTGGTTATACATGGAAAATAATTTATATTGAAAACCTTTCGTTGTCATTAAACACCAAACCCATAAAGAAACAAAAATGTTAATGAATTAGAGGCTAAGGAGGGAGTTCTACTCAAGGTCGATGCACCCTTTGTATCCCCTGACACTTCAAAGTTCCCAAGGGTCTCAAGGCCCAGGGCAATGCTTGTGTCCGGGAGGGCAGCCCATCCTAGAGTTAAACTCCGCTCCCAAATACCCCTAACCACTAACGATTTATTTTTTCCTATGGGTTTAAGTGCCAATGAGTCCCTTTCAATGTAAACTAAATGTTATAATATCCCCTACCACAAAAGTATACTTTCCCTTTTAACAGAGTAACATTACACACAAACAATTCTACATTGTTTCTAACACTAGATGAACAATCCACACGTTAGGTAAATATTAAGGTCAGACTTTAGAGCACATATAAGAGAGAAGCAGAAATATTATAACATACTGTTAAAGGTCTAAACATTAGGGAAAAACACATCCAAAGGGAATATAAAGAATACAAAGTTCATATATGCAGCAACACAAGAAATACAGGTACTCCTACCCTGGTAAACTAATCGTGAGTTGATTAGCTTAAGTATTGCCATTAGCACATGCATAGACTGACCACACTGTTTGGATTTCTTAGAAAGCATTAACAAAGAGTTAAACAAACAAAAACACCAAACAACTTCTTAGGCATTATCAGAAGTACTAGAAAGATGATGAGGTTTCTTAGTAATATTATAGGTTATAAATTCAACATGGAGTTCCTAAAGATGCTCTAACAGACTCCCTTCTCAAAATAATACTAATCTTAAACAAACCACTATGTTCAGTTAGTACCAATAGACAACTCCTCATAGGATTGAAAATCAGATTCAGAAAAGCAGAAAGGATAGGACTGAATATAACTTCAAAACAAAAGCATGGAATTATAAAGTCATGAAGACAAACATGGATACATGCAATATTCAGTCAGTTATACATAGACACTTCAAGTGGGGTTGTGATCTTATACAGACAAAGGAAATTTACATGTTATGAAATCAAGTATCCATGAAGTCTAAATTAGTATCTAAATTAATATCTAAATGAAGTAATCATACCCAGCTTTAAAAATTATCATTTTTGGCTATAACAAGAATGATTAGGTCCTCTTTATGAAAGATACCTTAATGACAATTGAATGTAGGCTTCATAAAGTGTCACGACCCAAAACTTAGCATGTCCTAATGGCGCCTAACATGGTACTAGGAAATCCGACACCTTAAAATATTTCCCACACTTTTAAATTAAAAATGAACTAAAACAACACCCACCATGTCCAGAAACACCTGGATCTATACACGAAGTGAAGGGTGTAGTGTGAGTACAACCAACTCAGTAAGTAACAAGACTAACTATTGAACTGCAAGTAGTGACGAGCTTCACGGGTACAGTTCAATTGCATGAATTACAGTACAGGAAAGTAGGCATGCTTTCAAGTTCGACATTTAAAGCTGAAATAGTTAAATCATGTCAAGTTCAATTGAAATAGGATCTCGCACATCTCAGTAACTACATGACAGTTATATATGCCAACTGATGTACAAACAATAATGAAATCATATGCATACTCTCAAAGTATCAGTCACCCAGTCCTCCCATTCACACCAACCTTACAGTCACTCATTCCTCATAGTCACTCCATCCTCACGGCCACTCAGTCCTCCTAGTCGCTCGGCACTCGCATAGTGGATGTGCAAGCTCTAGAGGAGCAATTCTAGCCCAATCGTTATAATAAGCCAATCATGGCATGAATCAAAATAACATATTGCGGCGTGCAACCCACTCCCATAAATATCGTCACAATCAGACCCTCGGCCTCACTCAATCATCAATCTCTCTAATCTCTCATGCTCTCAAGTATCATGATAAGCAACCCAAGTAATGAAGACATAATGTATCAATAAAGGACAACAAATACTGAGATATAATATGCAATAAAGGATGTGACTGAGTACAAAATGACAATTTAGCAAATAACTCAAAATATAACACGACCTCTGTGGGTCGCTACAGTACCAACACGCAGCCTAAGCATGATTTCTAACATGAGTGGCAACTCAATTTCTTTAACACATGATGAAAATACAGATAACGATAAGATTAATCAACTATAGTTCCATGGAATCGACCAAGTTATAATTCTTACAGTGCACGCCCATACGCCCGTCACCTAGCATGTGCGTCACCTCAACACCAATCACATAACATGTAATTCAGGGTCTCATACTCTTAGAACCAAGTTTAGAGGTGTTACTTAACTCAAACTGTGCAAATCCCTACTCCGACAAGCCCTTGCCCTGTGAAACGGCCTCCAAATGCCTCGAATCTAGCCACAAACAGTTCGATACAATCAACACGAGCAAAGAGAATCAGTTCCATAAGAAAATACTAAGTTCTTAGACAAAAGTCAAAAAGTTAACTCAAAAGATGTCCCTCGGGCCCACGTCTCTTAATCCAATAAAAGTCACAAAATCTGGAAGCTCATTCATCCACGAGTCTAACCATACCAAATTTATCAAAATCCGACACGAAATCGTCACTTAAATCCTCAAATTAAACTCTCAAAATCCATAGCCTCAAACTCCCAAATTCCACCTAAAAAACACACAAACTAGGTGGGAAATTCAATGGGGAAACATAATTATTGAATAAAAATAACCACAAGCGAAATCCCTCTCAAAAATCGCCCTAATCCGAGTTTGCAAAGTCCAAAAATGATAGAATCTTGGAATCCCAAGAATTTAAACACTGCCCAGGCATTTCCGCAACTGCGAGGCCTGGGCTCGTACCTGCGCATCCACTTTTGACGAGAAAACTTTGCTTCTGTGAAACACACTTAATAGCCGATCTCGTGCTCCTGCGGTCCCAGCCTTGCACCTGGGGGACTGCATCTGCGAACCTTCCTTCGCTTCTGCGACTCTAACACAACATGTCAATTTCGCTTCTATGGTAGACCATTTGCTGATGGGCATTCGCATATGCGGAAACCTTTCTGTGCCTACGACTACTGCACAATCCTTTCTAGTCCGCACCTGCACTCCACTGCTCGCACCTGCGATCAAAGCTCCGCAGGTGCTATTGCACTAGAAGACTCCCAGCTTCAGCAATCCTTTTACTTTAAACCTTGATCTGTTAACCACCCGATCTCTACTGTACCTTCACTGAAGCTATGTCCTTTGATCGCAACCTTCGAACCTGCCATCCCAAAATGGCCACCGGCTCCACATCATAAGTGGAATCACCATCCAACTGAACCGTGCTGAAATCCAAAACATGAGATGGATCACCGACATATTTTCGGAGCATAGAAACATGAAATATTGGATGCACACTCGACAGACTAGGTGGAAAGGCAAGCTTGTAAGCCACCTCCCCAATCCTTTGAAGCACCTCGAACGGCCCAATATATCGAGGGCTCAACTTGCCCTTGTTTCCAAACCTCATAACACCCTTCATGGGTGAAACCTTGAGCACTACCTTCTCCCCAACCATGAAAGCAACATCACGAACCATCTGATTGGTATAACTCTTCTGTCTCGACTGCACCGTGCAAAGTCAATCCTGAATCAATTTAACATTCTTCAAAGCATCCTAAACCAAGTTAGTACCCAATAGCCTAGCCTCACCCAACTCAAATTAACCCATCAGAGATCTATACCATCTACCATACAAAACCTCATACGGAGCCATCTGAATGCTCGATTTGTATCTGTTATTGTAGGCAAACTCTGCGAGGGGCAGAAACCGATCCCAAGAACCCTCAAAATCAATTACACAAGGGCGTAACATATCCTCCAATATCAGAATAGTGCGCTCGGACTATCCATTCGTTTGAGGGTGAAATGTTATACTCAACTCAACCTTAGTGCCCAACTCTCACTGCACGACTCTTCAAACATGCGATGTAAATTGCATGCCCGATCTGAAATGATGGACATTGGCACACCGTGAAGGAGAACAATCTCGTGGATGTAAATCTCAGCCAACCACTCCGAAGAATACGTAGTCCCAACTGGAATGAAGTGCGCAGACTTGGTCAGTCAATCTACAATCACCCAAATAGCATCAAACTTCCTAGAAGTCCATGGGAGCCCAACTACAAATCCATGGTGATACGCTCCCATTTCCACTCTTTAATTTCAAGCTTTTGAAGCAGTCCGCCCGATCTCTGATGCTCATACTTCACCTGCTGATAGTTCATGCACTGAGCTACAAACCCCACTATATCCTTCTTCATCCTCCTCCACCAATAGTGTTGCCTCAAGTCCTAGTACATCTTCGTAGCACCCGGATGGATGGAATACCATGAACTGTGGGCTTACTCAAGAATCAACTCTCGTAACCCATCTACATTAGGCACATAAATCTGACCATGCATCCTCAGCACCCCACCATCCCCAATAGTAACATCCCTGACATCACCGTGCTGAACCATGCCCTTAAGGGCAAGTAAATGGGGATCATCATACTGGCGCTCTCTCATGCGATCCTATAAGGAAGAGCGAGAAACCACACAAGCTAGAACCCGACTGCGCTCCGAAATGTATAATCTCATAAACTGGTTGGCCAAATCTTGAACATCAACTACAAACGGACTCTCACCAACGTGAATAAATGCAAGGCTACCTATACTCACCGCCTTTATACTCAAGGCATTGACCACCACATTGGCCTTCCCAAGATGATACAGAATGGTAATATCATAGTCCTTTAGCAGCTCCAACCATCGCCGTTGTCTCAAATTTAAATCCTTTTGTTTGAACAAGTGCTGGAGACTTCGATGATCTGTAAATACCTCACAAGACACACCATAGAGATATTGCCTCCAAATCTTCAATGCATGAACAATGGCAGCCAACTCCAAATCATGAACATGGTAGTTCTTCTCATGGGGCTTCAACTGACTCGAATCATAAACGATTACTATACCCCCATGCATCAAGACATACCCAATACCAATCTGTGAAGCATCACAACACACTGTATAAGAATCAGAACCTGAAGGTAGAACTAGAACTGGAGCTGTGGTCAATGCTGCTTTGAGCTTCTGAAAGCTCTCCTCACACTCATCCGACCACCTAAAAGGAGCACCCTTCTGGGTCAATTTGGTCAAAGGAGATGCATTAGATGAGAAACCCTCCATGAAGCGATGATAATAACCGGCAAAGCCAAGAAAGCTCTGAATATCCGTAGCTAAGGACGGTCTGGGCTAACTCTGAACCATATCTATCTTCTTCGGATCCACCTTAATTCCCTCACTGGACATCACGTGCCCCAAGAACGCCACTGAACTAAGCCAAAACTCACACTTAGAGAACTTGGTATAAAGTTTCTCCTCTCTCAGCTGCTGCAACACCATCCTCAAATGTTAGGCATGCTCCTCCTAGCTACGTGAGTACACCAGGATATCATCAATGAATACTATGACAAATGAGTTGAGCTAAGGCTGAAATACACTATTCATCATATGCATGAAAGACGAGAAGAGAGCGAATAGGGAGAATTATAAGTTGGCTAAGAAAGAGGCAAAGCAAGCAGTCACGGCGGCCAAGACTGCAGCTTTTAGTCATTTGTATGAGGAACTCGAGGGTCGAGGTCGGGATAAGAGGTTGTTCAGGTTAGGCAAGATGCGAGAAAGGAAGGCGCATGACTTGGATCAAGTGAAGTGCATCAAGGACGAAGAATGTAGAGTTTTGTTGGAGGAGGGACTTATCCATTGGAAGGTATGGAGGTCGAGGATTAAGGTAGTATAGTAGGTAGTCTAGAGTATTCATAGCAGTAGTATTGGCACACAGTCTCGCTTTCTGTTGGTAGTAGGTTTTTATGACTAACCGTTGTTTTCTTTCATTGTTGATCACCTTACTGTCGTGTTGTTTTTATTCTTCTTTTATATTTTTTTTTGGTATTGTCCCTTATTATCTATATTTTCGTTAATGTAGTGCTTATGATTTCCTAAGCCTAGGGTATATTGGAAACAAACTCTCTATCCTCACTAGGTAGGGGTAAGGTCTGCGTACACACTACCATCCCCAGAACCCACGGTATGGGATAATACTGGGTATGTTGTTGATGTTGTATCAGATGCATGAATGTTGTTGGGGCGTTGGTCAGCCCAAAAGACATCACAAGGAACTCATAGTGACCGTAACGAGTCCTAAATGTTGTCTTTAGAAAATCCTAGTCCCGAATCTTTAACTGGTGATACCCATAACTCAAATCAATCTTAGAGAGCATCCTTGCTCCCAGAAGCTGGTCAAATGGATCATCAATACGTGGCAAAGGATACTTGTTCTTGATTGTAACTTTGTTCAACTGCCTATAGTCGATGCACATCCGCATAGTACCATCATTCTTCTTCACAAACAGGATCGGTGCACCCCATGGCGACACACTAGGCCTAATAAGCCCCTTATCAAGAAGTTATTGAAGTTTCTCATTAAATTCCTTCAACTCAGCTGGTGCCATACAATACGGAGGAATAAAAATGGGATGAGTGTCCAGCACCAAGTCAATACAAAAGTCAATATCCATGCTGGGCGGCATGCCCGGCAGGTCTGCAGGAAACACGTTCGAAAAGTCTCGCACCACCGACACAGAATCAATAGTAGGAGTATCAGCACCAACATCCCTCAGAAAGGCCAAATAAGACATACAACCCTTCCCGACCATCCGTTGGGCCTTCAAAATCACTCTGCTGGGAACAGAATCTAGAGAACCTCTCCACTCGATCCTTGGCAGCCCCGACATCGCCAACTTCACGGTCTTTGCATGACAATCCAGCATAGCATGACATGAAGACAACCAGTCCATACCCAAGATCATATCGAAATCAACCATACTAAGCAATAAGAGATCAACTCTAGTCTCTAATCCCCCAATAGTCACTACACATGACTGATACACACCGTCCACAATAATAGTATCGCCCACTGGCGTATATACATGAACAAATGAAATTAAGGACTCACGAGGCATATCTAGATAACGAGCAAAATATGATGATACATATGAATAAGTGAAACTAGGGTCGAATAATACAGAAGCATCTTTGTGGCATACTGAGATAATATCTGTGATTACTGCATCTGAAGCAACAACATCTTGCCTGGCAGGAATAGCATAGAATCGGGCGTGACAGCCACCTAATCAGCCTCCCCCTCTAGGGTGACCTCTAGCTGTCTGGGCCCCACCCCGAGCTAGATGGGCGGGGTGAAGTAACTGGCGCTGAAGTCGCGGCCTGACTCCTCTATTTCACTGGACCTTCCGGGCGATGAGGATAATATATCCATATATGCCTAAACTCCCCGCACTCGAAGTAACTCCCCGGTGGTGTGGCGGTGGGGGACTGAATCGGGCCCTGAGTACCAAAGTAACTGCTCGAAGGGCCTAACATAGATGAACCCTGAATCAATGGAGCACAGGATGAACTCTGAGCTAGAAGAGCACTGAGATATGACTGACCTGGATGGGCGCTGTATGAACCATGGCTAGATGATGCACCACAGTGAAATGGACAAGCCATCTGAGCGGGCCTATAAGGATGACCCCTGCTGTGGTAGGATTTTTCTCAAGAAGGAACACCACTAAAACCACCCGAACCGCGAGGCCTCTTGGCCTCTCTCTCCTCACGGTCCTGACTATGAACCATATCTAGCCACCGAGCAATATCAACCACCTCGTCGAAAGTAGCACCTGATACACTCTCCCGATTTATAACAAAATGATACTGGTAGTAGAAACCATCAATGAACCTCATAATCCTCTCCCTATTAGTGGGAACCAACCAAACTATGTGACGAGTCAACTCTAAAAACCTCATCTCATACTGGGTCACAGATATGCCATCCTGACGTAGCTGCTCAAACTCTCTACGCAGCTCCTCCCTACGAGTTTGTGGCATGAACTTCTCCAAGAAGAAAACGGAGAACTCATGCCATGTAAGTGGTGCTGCACCGATTGGCCTGCGTCTCTCATAGGCCTCCCACCATCTGAAAGCAATCCTAGTGAACTGAAATGTAGTGACTGATACCCCACTGGTCTCTAGAATACTCGTCGTGCGAAGAATACACTGGCCCCTATCCAAGAAGTCATGGGCATCCTCGGACTCATACCTACTGAAAGATGGAGGCTAGACCCTTTCAAACCTCTCCAGTCTCATCTGCTCCTCATCAGTCATAACGGGACCCACCTGGCCTGAGCAGCTGCAGCCGACTGGGGTGGTAGTACCTCCATTGTCTGAAGTCCCTGCATCACCTGCTCTAGAGTACAGGCGGCGAGAGTCTGAGTACCTTCCCCGACCTGAGAAGTGGTTGGTGCGGTCTGAACAGAAACTAACTAAGCAAGGCTAGTGCACACAATCAAAATCTAAGCCAAAGCCTCATGAAGGCCTGGAATCATGATAGGCATAGATGATGCCTGGGCTGGCCCCATTAGCTCAACCATATTTGGTACATGCTCCTGAGCTAGAGCAACTGGTGGATCTGCAGGTGTTGATCTAACTGCTGAGCGGCCCTTACTGCGACCTCGACCTCTCGTGGCCCTAGCTGGTGGTACTGGTGGTTGTCCGTCATGTTCGGTAGCACGTGCCCTCACTATCTGTTAGAGAATAGAATAACAGAAGTTTAGTTCCCGGAATCAAAATATCTGCACGACAAGAATACAAGAATGTGATGTTTTTCCTAAGGGTTCAGTAGCCTCTCAAACATAAGTACAGACATCTCTGTACCGATCCGCAAGACTCTACTAAACCTGCTCATGACTCATGAGACCTATGTAACCTAGGCTCTGATACTAACTTGTCACGACCCAAAATTTAGCATGTCGTGATGGTGCCTAACATGGTACTAGGCAAGCCGACACCTCAAAACATTTTCAACAGTTTGTAAATGAAAAATAAACTAAAATAGGTTTAAATAATTAAAGCTCTCATAAACTAGATAGAAGATCAAAGCTCAATATGGAAGTTCCCAGAACCAGGGTGTCACTTGGTACATGAGAATCTATACAACATAAGTCTGAAATACTGTATATGAAAAACTGAAACTAAATACATAAAGTTGAAAGATAGGGAAGGAGAGTCAAGGTCTGCGGATGCCGGGCAACTAGCTAAAAAACTATGAATGACTAAGCTGCTCAGATAATCAGCACCCACCGTGTTTGGAAACACCTGGATCTGCACACGAAGTGCAGGGTGTAGCGTGAGTACAACCAACTCAGTAAGTAACAAGACTAACTATTGGACTGAAAGTAGTGACGAGCTTCACGGGTACAGTTCAATTACAGAATTACAGTACAGTAAAGTAGGCATGCTTTCAAGTTCGACAATTAAAGCCAAAATAGTTAATTCATGTCAAGTTCAATTGAAACAGGATATGGCACATCTTTGTAACTACATGACATTTATATATGCCAACTGATGTACAAACAGTAATGAAATCATGCGCATACTCTCAAAGTATCGGTCACTCAGTCTTCCCATTCACTCCAACCTCGCAGTCACTCATTCCTCACAGTCACTCCATCCTCATGGCCACTCAGTCCTCCCAGTCACTCGGCACTTGCGCTCGGTACTCGCACTCAGTAGGTACCTCCGCTCACTATGGATGTGTAGACTCTAGAGGGGCAATTCTAGCCCAAGCGCTATAATAAGACAATCATGGCATGAATCAAAATAACATGTTGTGGAGTGCAGCCCGCTCCCAAAAATATCCTCAAAATCATGCCCTCGGCCTCACTCAATCATCAATCTCACCAGTCTCTCGGGCTCTCAAGTATCATGATAAGCAGCCCAAACAATAAAGATATAAAGTATCAATAAAGGACAACAAATACTAAGATATAATGTGCAATAAAAGTTGTGACTGAGTACAAAATGATAATTTAGCAAATAACTCATCATATAACACGACCTCTGTGGGTCCGTACAGTACCAACACGTAGCCTAAGAATGATTTCTAACATGACTGACATCTCAATTTCTTTAACACATGATGAAAATACGGATAAAGACAAGATTAATCAACTATATAGTTCCATGGAATCGACCAAGTCATAATTCTTACGGTGCACGCCCACACGCCCGTCACCTAGCATATGCATCACCTCAACATCAATCATATTACACGTAATTCGGGGTCTCATTCTCTTAGAACCAAGTTTAGAAGTGTTACTTGTCTCAAACTGTGCAAATCCCTACTTCGACAAGCCCTTGCCCCTCAAAACGGCCTCTAAATGCCTTGAATCTAGCCACAAACAGTTTGATACAATCAACACGAGCTAAAGAAATCAATTCCATAAGAAAATACTAAGTTCTTAGTACAAAATGAAAAATTCAACTCAAAAGATGGCCCCTGGGCCCACATCTCGGAATCCAATAAAAGTCACAAAATACGGAAGCTCATTCAACCACGAGTCTAACCATACCAAATTTACCAAAACCCGACACTAAATCGTCACTAAAATCCCCAAATTAAACTTTCCAAATCTCTAGCCTCAAATTTCCAAATTCCACCTCAAAAATACACAAACAAGGTGGGAAATGCAATAGGGAAACATAATTATTGAATAAAAATAACCACATGTGACTTACCTCAAGAATCCCTTTGAAATCCCTCTCAAATATCGCCCTAATCTGAGTTTGCAAAGTACAAAAATGATAGAATCTCGGAAACCCTCGAATTTAAACACTGCCCAGGCATTTCCACACCAGCGGGGCCTGGAGTCGCACCTGCACATTTGCTTTTGCGTAGAAAACTTTGCTTTTGCGAAACCCGCTTAATACCCGATCTCGCGCACCTGCGGGACCATATCTGCTAACCTTCCTTTGCTTATGCTACTCCAACACAACCTTCCAATTCCGCTTCTGCGGTAGACCATATGCAGATAAGCATTCGCATCTGCAGAAACCTTTCCACGCCTGCGACCACTGCACAATCCTCTCCAGGTTGCACCTGCGCTCCACTGCTCGCACCTGCGATCAAAGCTCCGCAGGTGCGATTGCACCAGAAGACTCCCAGTTTTATCAACCCTTTAACTCCAAACCTTGATCCGTTAACCACCCGAACTCCACCCGAGGCCCCCGGGTCCTCAAACAAACATACCAACAAGTCCTAAAATATGATAGAAACTTAGTTGAGCCTTCAAATCACATCAAACAATGCTAAAATCACAAATCACGCATCGATTCAAGCCTAATAAACTTTTAAACTTCTAACTTCTACATTTGATGCCGAAACCTATCAAATCACGTCCGATTGACCACAAATATCGAACACAAGTCACGAACGACACAACGGACCTAGGCCAATTCTTAGAACCCCAATCCGAGCTCGGCAACCACAAAGTCAACGCTCGATCAAACTTCTAAATTTCCAACTTACGCCAGTTCAAACCTAATTCATCTATGGACCTCTAAACCATAATCCAGACACATTTCTAAGTCCAAAATCACCCAACAAAGCTAACATAACCATCGAAACTCCATTCCGAAGCCATTTACACACAAGTCAACATATGGTCAACGTTTACAACTTAAGCTTCCAACTTTGAGACTAAGTGTCTCAGTTCATTCCGAAACCTCTCCGGACCCGAACCAACTACCCCAGCAAGTCACATAACAACAATTAAGCGGGAATGAGCAGTAAATTGAGGAACGAGGCTAGAACTCTCAAAATAACTGTCCGAGTCATTACATAAAGTGAGTAGTAGGATAAAAGATATTAGAAACAAGAAAGTGCTATTCCTTATAGGTTTTGACTTAAACAGGTGACTGCAGACTTTATCTAAACATGAGACAGTCTTGTCAAGGTTGAAGACAGTCATAACTAGGTTTGTTCTATGAAAGACAACTTGATAACAACAGAATATAGGCAAAATGGTTACTAAAGTTCATAAAAATTCATCCTAACAACACTGTTACATATAGGTATAACTATTAGTTAAACATGAATACAAGATTGTCACAATGACAACTCAGAAGCTATTCCCAGAATTAACAAGCATTGATAGAGAAGGAGAGCGTTTAAAAACACTTAGACTTTTTTATGCTTCAGTTAAATGATATGAACTTATGAACTTTCAAGTTCATATCAGTTAGGATTATCAAATAATAAACTCGACCACAAGAGATATAGAATGCATGGAAACAATATGTAGCGGTAAAGATCACAACAGAACCATCATTGAAAGACTATGAAGTTTAGGTAAACATGAGCAGTCATTCAAGGCACATTACAACTTAATCATGCAGACTGTTTAGACTTAGAAATGAAAGTCATCAGGAGTCACTCAATATCTTGATCAAGATTAATTAATGACTCAGAGGTGTGACAAGTGATCATAAGCAGACAACATCTTATCATAAACTGAAAATAACATTTCTATACTAGTTATAAGCATCATAAATGACTATATTTCATAGAAGGCAACAAGCACATTTATAGCACTCTAATAAGATGATCAAAAGAGAAGAGTTAGAGGTATACTCACCTTTTCAAGGGCATCACACCAAATAGGGATTTCTCTGATATTCATAAGACCCCAAAGCTTCAAGCTATAAGCAGCTAAAGTACTGAGAAATGAGAAAAAAAAAGAAAATCAGTAAGAAACCCTAGGTTTTAAAATCTCAAGATTGCTCTTAGATGATTGTTATTTCATCTAGTTGGTGATTCTAGGTTGTGGTAGATGATGTGTAACGACCCGACCAGTTTTTTTGAGAAATTGCACTTTACTCGGTAGTTTCAGGCAATGAGTACCTATGTATGATGTATTACGACTTGTGTGTATCATCGGTTTAGATTTCTGAGTGATTCGAAATTTGTTTGGAAGAATGAATTTCATTATTGAAGCTTTAAGTTGGAAGAGTTGACCAAGTTTGACTTTTGTGAATTTGACCACGAAATGGAGTTTTGATGGTTCCGTTAGGTTTGGATGGTGATTTTGGACTCGGGCATATGCCAGGATTTGCATTTGGATATTTCTATAAGGTTTCGGTACTAATTGGCGAAAGTTAGAAATTTGAAGGTTTAAAAAATTCATAAGTTTGACCGAGGGTTGACTTTGAGGATATCAGACTCAGATTGTGGTTCCAGGAATTGGAATAACTTCGGTATGTCATTTGGGACTTGTGTGAAAAATTTGAGTTTATTCCGGGTTGATTTGATATGTTTCGGCACGTGTTTTGGAAGTTGAAAGTTCAAAGTTCATTTAAATTTGAATTGAGGTACGATTCGTCGTTTTGATGTTGTTATGTGTGATTTGAGGCCTCAAGTAGGTCCGTATTATGTTACGGGACTTGTTAGGATACTCGGACGGGGTCCCGAGGGCCCGGGTAAGGTACAGACATATTCCGGATCTTCTTTCATTCATGTGTGATGGCTGGCCTTTGCTGGACCTAGTGTGACCACACCTGCGGAATATTGGTGCAGGTGCGGAGCTGTAAATGTGGTCATGTGAACGCAGAAGAAAAGTAAAGATCTAGCAGGAATTTCACAGAAGGGGGAACGTGGACCGCATGTGCGGTAGCACAAAAGTGAAAGGCGTGATAGTAAAAGCAGGGATGTGCGCAGAAGCACAACTTGTCTCGCACCTGCACTTGCGCAGAAGCGGGTCCTATTGCACAGGTGCGGAAGGGTGGAGTTCTAGTGTTTTCCTCAGAAGCGGAGGTTTGTCGCAAAAGCGACGCCGCATAAGTGGCCTTTTTGTTCGGAAATGCGAAAATTGCTGGGCAGATTCTATATAATTCGAGGTTTTGGTTCTTTTACCATATTTTGAGATTTGGGGCTCGGATCGAGGCAATTGTTGAAGAGATTTTCATCACATGGATTGGGGTAAGTGTTATACACTCTATTTTTATTTTATTTCGTGAATCTATCTTCGAATTTGGTAATTGGATTATGAATTTTTAAGAGAAATTTGGGGGGTTTTGTCTAAAGTTTCAGAGAGTGACTATTTGAGTTTTGAACATTGATACGGAGTCGGATTTGAGTGAAACAAGTATGGTTGGACTCGTAATTAAATTTGTTGTCTGATTTTTTGAGTTTTATCCCTTTTTGAGGCATGAGGCCGGGTTTGCCTTTTTGGTTGACTTTGGGCTTTTGATTAAAGATTCAACCTTTATCGATTGGGTTTGTTTCCTTTTGCACTATTTGATGTTCTCGAGTTACTTTTGGCTAGTTTCGAGCCGTTCGTAGGCCAGTACGTGCGGGATGGCATTTTTGGAGCATCATTTGGCTTGCTCGGTATTGGATTTCGCTTGTTCGAGGTAAGTAACACTTCTAAACTTGGTGCTGAGGGTATGAACCCCTGAATATACATGTTATGTGTTTGATACTGAGGTGACGCATATGCTAGGTGATGGGCGTGTGGGCATGCACCGTGAGAATTAAGACTCGGTTGATTCTGTGATAGTGTTTAGTTACCTAATCTTGTTGTTATCCATGAAATCTCTATGTGCTAGAGTAATTGAGCGGTGATCCATGCTAGAAACCATGTTTAGGCTATGTGCTTAGTCTGTTGGGACCTAATGAGGTCATATATGTTGTTGAGTTATTTGCTTAAATTGCAGTTACATACTCAGTCATACTCATTCATTTGCATATCATATCTTAGTCTCTGATGCTATTAATTGATACATCATATCATCATTGTCACGACCCGAAATCCTAACCTATCATGTTGTCGCCTATCTCGATACTAGGTAAGCCGACAACCTCAATAAACCACAATTTCTTTTAAGTTTAAAAATATACTATTTAAACACAATCCACAAATCTCGCAAATACCGATACAAACACTCCTAAAACCTGGTGTCACTGATTACATGAGCATCTATACATTACAAGTTTGGAAAACGTGGTCTATAAAAATCTGAGACCAAATATAATAAACAAAAGGATAGGGAAGGAGAGACAAGGTTTGCGAAATATGGAAGCTACCTCTGAATCTACGGAAAATCGATTGTGTGAAATAATCAACACTCGATGTATCCGGGATCACCTGGATCTGCACACGAAGTGCAGGGTGTAGTATGAATACAACCAACTCAGTAAGTAACAATAATAAATAAAGAACTAAAAGTAGTGACGAGCTTCTCAGCTAAGTCCAAATACAGTACTTTCCAATATAAAAGAGTAGGCATGCTCTCAAGTTCAACATTTAAGATTTCACTGAAATTTCAAATCAAGTTTGACCAAGACAGAAAATAATGTCTTTTTCCAAAATTTTCAAAATAGTGATATATGACAGCTGAAATGCAGCAAATAATGAAATTAATGCATCCTCTCAGAGTAACAGCCACTCAGTCCTCCAATTCACTCCAACCTCACAGTCACTCTTTCCTCATAGTCGCTCATTCCTCATAGTCGCTCATTCTTCACAGTCACTCATCACTCGGCACTCGCACTTAGTAGGTACCTGCGCTCACTGGGAGTGTTTACAGACTCCAGAAGGGCTCCTTCATCCCTAGCGCTATATCAAGCCAATCATGGCATAAATCAATGAACATGATATGGCGTATAGCCCGATCCATAAATATCCTCATAATTAGGCCCTCGGCCTCACTCTGTCATCAACCTCTCTAGTCTCTAGGGTTCTCAAAAATCACGATAAGCAGCCCAACAACAATGATATGATGCATCAATAATGAATAAGAGAGACTGAGGTAAATATGTGCAAATAGAACGGTAAGTGAGTGCAAAACAATAATTTAGAAAATAATTTCACAAGTACACAACCTCTGTGGGTCCCAACAGTGTAAACATATGATTTAAACAGGATTCATTGATCAATTTCTCTAATACGGGGAAAAATGTACGGATATCAACATATTTTTCAACTACACAGTTCCATGGAATTGGCCAAGTCAGAATTTCTACAATGCATGCCCACACGCCCGTCACCTAGCATGTGTGTCAACTCAAAACTAATCACATAATACATATTCTGGGGTTTCATACCCTCATGACCAAATTTAGAACTGTTACTTACCTCAAACCGTGAAATTCTTTATTCCGCTAGGTCTTTGCCTCGTGAATTGGCCTCCAAACACCTCGAATATAGCCACAAATAATTCGATTCAGTCAATAACATTTATTGAAATTAATTCCATATGAAAATACAAATTTTCCATAAAAATCCGAAATTTAACTCAAAAATCGTCCGTGGGGCCCACGTCTCGGAACCCTACAAAAGTTACAAAATCCGAAAGCCCATTCAACCACGAGTCTAACTATACCAATTTTACTTATATCCGACATCAACTCGACCCTCAAATCTTTAAATTAAACCAAGAGGGTTTTCTAATCTTTCCAACTTAATTCACCCATTAAATATTAAAAACAACCATGGATTCGGGTAATTTGACCAATAATGAGTTAAGGACACTTACCCCGTTGGTTTCCTTGAATATCTCCCAAAAATCGCCTCTTCCCGAGCTCCTATCTGTCAAAAATGGAAAATGGGATGAAGTACCATTTTCAGAACTTAAACTTTCTGTCCATACCTCTCTTCTTCATGAACGTGACAGGTCCCTCGTGTTCGCGAAGCACAAAATCGTGTTGTCCAAACATTGCTCTTCGCGAATGCGAGACACTACCCGCGAACGCGATGCTTTACTGAGCTCTTCTTCACGAACGTGAGCTCCCCCTTCGCGCACGCGAAGGCAAAAATCCATGCCTACTATTTTTCCCTTCGCGGACGCGGTACCCAATCGCGAACGCGATGTACAACCCAACTCCTCTTCGCGAATGCGAGAGCCCCTAGCGAATGCGAAGGGCAAATCTTGCCTGCCTCAAATTCCCTTTTGCGAATGTGCGGGCCCCCTCGTGAACACGAAGAAGGAAACCAGAAAAACACACTACCAGTCTTCAGCCAACATGCCAAGTCCAAAAATGATTCGTTAACCTCCCGAAACTCACCCGAGGCCCCCGGGACCTCAACCAAACATACCGTCAGGTACCAAAACATCATACGAACTTAGTCGAACCCTCAAATCACCTCAAACAATGCTAAAACCACAAATCATACCCCAGTTCAAGCCTAATGAACTTTGAAATTTCACGTTTCCACAAACGACGCCGGAACCTATCAAATCAAGTCTGATTGACCTCAAATTTTGCACGCAAGTCATAAATGACATAACAGACCTATTAAAATTTTTAGAATCGGATTTTGACCCCGATATCAAAAAGTCATCCCCCCGGTCATACTTTCCAAAAATTCAACTTTCGCCATTTCAAGCCTAATTCCACTACGGACCTCCAAATAATTTTTCGGACACGCTCCTAAGTCTAAAATCACCATACGGAGCTATTGGAATCATTAGAATTAAATTTCGAGTTCTTTTACACATAAATCAATATCCAATTAACTGTTTCAATTTAAGTTTTTAATTGTAAGACTAAGTGTCTCATTTCACTTCGAAATCCTTCCAGACCCGAACCAACTAACCCGGTAAGTCATAAAATAACTGTAAAGCATAGATTGAGTAGTAATTGGGGAAACACGATTATAATATTCAAAAACGACAGACCCGGTCGTTAAAATCATTTTAGGCTGATTTTCATGAGATTGTGAGCCCGAGAGACTGGAGAGATTGATGACTGAGTTGTGGCTTGAGGGTTGAATTGCGAATGATATTGATGGGATTGGGCTGCACACCGCAGCAGGTATTATTGATTCATGATGGGATCAGTCTCCACACCGCAATATGTATTATTGATCCATGCCATGATTGGCTTATTATAGTGTTTGGGCTGGATCTGCCCCCCGGAGTCTGCACACCCGCAGTGAGCGTAGTTGCTATTGATTTTTTTGGGCTGGATCTGCCCTACACAATATTGAGTGCGAGTGCCGAGTGACTGTGAGAAGTGAGTAACTGTGAGGACTGAGTGATTGGGAGGACGTAGCGAGTTGATACACCGAGAGTATGCATATGGTTTTATCACTGCATTATAATACAGTTGGCATGCATACTTGGTATGTAGGCATTGAGATGCATTTCCTCGTGCTATATGGTATAGTGACACTCATGAAATTCACATGCGCATTGTTATGTAGGCATAGAGATGTACTTTCCTCATACCATATGATAATGAGACTTCTTAACTATTATTGAAATTTTTGGAAAAAATTACAGATTTCTGACTTACTCACATTTTTTTGAGATTACGATGAAAGATTTAGGATCTACTGTTATATTTGAAAAATATGCCTATTTTTCCGTAACTGTGAACGAGTTGAGCATCATATCTTTGAGTATTTCCTGTACCACTTTTATTATATTGTTATGAACTGTTGCTGGTTATTAGTGTTGGACTCTAACCTTTATCCCAGCTCGTCACTACTTTCAAGCTAAGGATAGGTTTATTACTTATTGAGTACATGGGGTCGGTTGTACTCATAAAACACTTCTGTACCTTGCATGCAGATGTTGGATACTATTGTTGTTGTGTATGGTGGGAGTTGGATTTGAAGACGTACCTGCATCCCGGTCATAGCTGCCTCTTGATCTTGGTAGCTTTAGAATTTTAATCTGTTCATCTATATTTCAAATAAATGATGTATTTATTTCATACCAGCTTTGTAAACTTTAAATTTTAGAAGCTCATGATTTGTACTACCAGACCTTGGGAATTCTTTGTGTAAAAGTTCAGTTATATTATCATTTCTTTTCTTAATGAATCTCATTTGAATTGATTTATTATTACCTGGCTTACCTAGCGGATTGGGTTAGGTGCCATCACGACTGGTTGGATTTTGGGTCATGACAAGTTGGTATTAGAGCTCTAGGTTCATAGGTTCTACGAGTCATGAGCAAGTATTTAGTAAAGTCTTGAGGATCGGTATGATGACGTCCATACCTATCTTCGAGAGGCTACAGGGCATTTAGGATAAACTTGCCATCTTTCTTTCCTTATTGTGCGGTATTGATACAACTTGAAATGTAACTCTTTAAATTCCTTCCACTCACTCATATGCGTATATGAGCGCTCAGTGTCAGATGTACATCGACGGCTTGTGATTTCATAGATGAGGTGCGAGATGTGATTTATGTGTGCTAATGCGAGATTTCTAGATAAATTGAGGTATTAGATGGTTTGTGTTACACGAGCTTATGAAGGATTTAGTTGAATCTCACGGCGGTTTTATGGCAGTAATGGGGTATGGTTATTGTAAATTATCAGATGTTTTATTCCTACGCTTTGATCCAATTGAGGGAGTCTACTATCGACGAGTTGATTGCATGGTTATATGTGGTATTGGTTTTGGCCTGAGGCATACTTGTTGATTGGTTAGGACTTACAGAAGCTGGTTTTGAGGATAACGTAAGCAAGGAAATTTCTAGATGCAGGATGTATTACACTTAAGGGGTATATAGGAATCATGGAATGATTGAATTGTTATTCGTGAAGGATATAGTGCGCATGGAGTAGGAAATTGCTCGGTTGCTTAGAGGTGTGGATTACTTCTTTGGGTGTCGTCGTGCTAATAGGGCACATGTCGTTCAGCCCGTTTGCATGGTGAAATAGAGATTTGAGCAGAGTGGATGACTTTAGATAAAGGTCTAATGGATTCAGGAGTTATATGTAGAAATTGGGGATTTTCAGGATTTGTATATGGCTAGAATCTGAAATTTACATTGGATGGTGTCGAGACTTGCGGTTCTGTATCACTATGGATTCTATATTTCAGTATCAGGAAGGTAAATAAAATAATTTTAGGTTCACATAAGGTCTCTTCAGAGTGGGTGTCTCGGGTGTGGTACTTTTGGAGTGCTTCAGAGGGAATACAGTGGCTATGGGCCTTAGGGCATGTGGTTTTATGCTAGGATCTCTTGTGGTGAGCTTTGGGTAAGGATCGTAGTGTTCTGGCAAGGAACAATGTCAACTTGAGGGTAATTTAGAAGGAACTCGGAGAAATAGGACAACTTGGCAGTAGGTTGAATCAATATGGTAATGGTATGCTCAATTCTTTTGGTTCTTATGATGTAGTGAGTCTCTACAGGTATTTTGTGGCAATGCTCTTGGGTTTTGGCGACCAGTGTAGCTTGGTTGAGTTAGAGGGATTCAGTTCTGATATCTTGGTTGTATGAAAATGGTTGATACACATCCTCAAGATGACCATGGTTGATTTGGGGGACCATTGGTAGGCCTAATGAGGATGTGTATCCTACACCGAGATGGATTTGTTGACTCAGAATTGTTAGTGTTGAGGCGTATGCCGTTCGGTTAGAGTTGAGCTTATTCAAGTTCTGATATGATCTATGTGTTACTCTTCTATGCTACGAGGGGTTGTGATTTATTCGTTAGATGCAAACATGGTGAGGTTATGTTTGGGCCTTATAGCGGAAGTCGAGCGAAAGGGTGATTGGGAGTATGGAATGGTTGATTGCGCCTTGGTTATGGTCTTTTCCAGTTATGGTATACTGTGTTGTGTTCTTCTTCATGGTTATGGACATGCACTTTGTGTACTTGATGTCAAATTGTGTGTGGTTGTTGATTTGGAGCATTGCAGCTTGAGGTATTTCATATGGACCAGTTTTCGGATGGGGTCACGCATTGCAACGTAGTTATGTTGAGATATGATCCTTTGTGATTGATTCGTGTGTCTTCGTTCTACTATGTATGATGGGCTCATAGAATTGCGGTTGTGGTGGTACTTGTTGAGCTTACAGGACAGTTTTCTCATTTGAGTCATCTTTTTCATTTTTGGGTGCATTGAGTTATTGCGTATTGGCGGACGGATTGCACGGTTTTGTGGCTCTAGGTTGTATCGATGTGGCATGTCACTAGAGTGGTTGTGTTTGATGAGATGAGGTCATTGGACCTAGAATGGATACTATCGGATTTGATTGCAGTATATATGGAGGAATAATATCGGAAGTCGTCTTAGGATTTGGCTTAAGTTCTTGTTAGACGAGAGGCGGCTCCATGACTTGTTGATCTAATAAAGTGGTTATGAGTTTCTGCATGTTTCTTTCATCATCGGTAGTGTGCAAAGGTTTTAGAACTAGGTTTTGTTTGATATGAGGTTTATTACCTGTACCGGGTTTGCCTTGAGCAGTTATTGTGGTCGAAAATTCATCGCTATGGGTATTTGAGTTATGTGGTATATCATGTGATTGTGTCTTGGGTTATGGTTATGGCTTGATGCAGCTTGTTCAGACTTATACAGTGTGTAGATGTGAGATTCGGTTGTGTCGTCAGGCTTATGTGCATTAGGGTGATGTGGGATCACCACCGGGTATGTTCATGGTAGGGTGACACGGCGGTTTGATGGCTTTGGAACGACTCTGGGCACGTTCGAGGGTGAAGGTATGTTTAAGTGGGGGAGAATGTAACGATCCGACTGGTCATTTTGAGCATTTGTACTTCACTCGGTGGTTTGAGGGCATGAGTACCTCCGTATGATGTATTACGACTTGTGTGTATCGTCGGTTTCGGTTTACGGGTGATTCGGAATTTGTTAGGAAGAATGAATTTCATTGTTGAAGCTTTACGTTGGAAGAGTTGATCAAGTTTGACTTTTTTGAATTTAACTCTGGAACGGAGTTTCAATTGTTATGTTAGGTTCGTATGGTGATTTTGAACTCGAGAATATGTCACGGATTTATATTTGGATATTTCTAGACGGTTTCGGCACTAATTGGCGAAAGTTAGAAATTTGAAGGTTTAAAAAATTCATAAGTTTTACCGAGGGTTGACTTTGAGGATATTATATTCGGATTGTGGTTCCGGGAATTGGAATAGCTTCGTTATGTCATTTGGGACTTGTGTGCAAATTTGAGTTCATTCCGGGTTGATTTGATATGTTTCGGCACGAGTTTTGGAAGTTGAAAGTTAAAAGTTCATTTAAGTTTGAATTGAGGTGCAATTAGTCGTTTCGATATTGTTATATGTGATTTGAGGCCTCGAGCAGGTCCATATTATGTTATGGGACTTGTTAGTATATTCGAACGTGGTCCCGAGGGGACTAGGTGAGTTACAAACCTGTTTCAGATTATCTTTCATTCATGTGTGATAGCTAGCCTTTGCTAGACCGGGCATGACCGCACCTGCAGAATATTGGGCGAAGGTGCAGAGCCGCAAATACGGTCATGTGAACGCAGAAGCGAAGTAAAGCTGGAGCAGGACATCCGCAGAAGCGGGGAAGTGGACCGCATCTGCGGTAATCTAGAAGCGGAAGGCTTGATCGCGGAAGCGGGGATGTGCGTAGAAGGGCAGCTTGTACCACACCAGTGCTTGCGTAGAAGCGGGTCCTATTGTGCAGGTGCGCAAGGGCGGAGTTCCAATGTTTCCGCAGAAGCAGAGGTTTGTCACAAAAGCGACGCCGCAAAAGAAGCCCTTCTGTTTGCAAACACAAAAATTGCTAGGCAGATTATATATATTTCGAGGCTTTGGTTGTTTTATCATATTTTGAGAATTGAGGCTCGGATTGAGGCGCTTTTTGAAGCGATTTTCATCACATGGATTGGGGTAAGTGTTCTGCGCTCGGTTTTGATTATATTTTCTGAATCTATCTTCGTTTCTGGTAATGGATTACGAATTTTAAAGAGAAAATTAAGGGTTTTGTCTAAAGTTTCATAGAGTGAATTTTTGGGTTTGAACATCGATTCGGAGTCGGATTTGAGTGAAACTAGTATGGTTGGACTCGTAATTGAATGGTTGTCGGATTTATTGAGTTTCATCAGTTTTCGAGGCGCGATCTCAGGTTTGACATTTTGGTTGACTTTGGGCCTTTGATTAAAGATTCGACCTTTATCGATTGGGTTTGTTTCCTTTGGCATTATTTGATGTTCTTGAGTTGCTTTTGGCTAGTTTCGAGCCTTTCAGAGGTCGGTACGTGCGGGATGGCATTTTTAGAGTTTCGTTTGGCTTGCTCGGTATTGGATTTGGCTTGTTAGAGGTAAGTAACACTTCTAAACTTGGTGTCGAGGGTATGAACCCCTGAATATATGTGTTATGTGTTTGATGTTGAGGTGACGCACATGCTAGCTGACTGGCGTATGGGCGTGCACCATAAGAATTAAGACTCGGTTGATTCTGTGATACTGTGTAGTTACCTAATCTTGATGTTATCCATGAAATCTCTACGTGCTAGAGTAATTGAATGGTGATCCATGCTAGAAATCATGTTTAGGCTATGTGCTTATTCTGTTGGGGACCTAATGAGGTCATATCTGTTGTTGAGTTATTTGCTTAAATTGTAGTTACATACTTAGTCATATTCATTCATTTGCATATCATATCTCAGTCTATGTTGCTATTTATTGATACATCATATCATCATTTTGGACTGATTTTCATGACATTGTGAGCCCGAGAGATTGATGACTGAGTTGGGGCTTGAGGGCCGGATTGTGAGTGATATTGATGGGATTGGGCTGCACGTCGCAACATGTATTATTGATTCATTATGGGATCAGGCTGCACGTTGCAGCATGTATTATTGATTCATGCTATGATTGGCTTATTATAGCTCAAAGGCTGGATCTGCCCCTCCGGAGTCTGCATACCCACAGTGAGCGCAGTTGCTATTGATTTTTTTGGGATGGATCTACCCTGTACAGTACTGAGTTCGAGTGCCGAGTGACTGTGAAAATTGAGTGACTGTGAGGATTGAGTGATAGGGAGGACTGAGCGAATGGATACACCGAGAGTATGCATATGGTTTTATCACTGCATTGTATTATAGTTGGCATGCATACTTGGCATGCAGGCATTGAGATACATTTCCTTGTGTTGTACGGTATAGTGACACTCACGACATTCACATGCGCATTGACATGTAGGCATAGAGATGTACTTTCCTCATGCCATCTTATAATGAGACTTCTTAACTATTGTTGAACGTTTTTGGGAAAAATCACAGATTTCTGACTTACTGACATTTTTTTTGAGATTACGGTGAAAGATTTGGGATCTACTGTCATATTTGAAAAGCATGCCTATTTTTCCATAACTGTGAACGAGTTGAGCATTATATCTCTGAGTTATTTCTGGTACCACTTTTATTATATTGTTATGAACTGTTGCTGGTTATTGGTGTTGGACTCTGACCTTTGTCCGAGCTCGTCACTAATTTCAACCTAAGGATGGGTTTGTTACTTATTGAGTACATAGGGTCGGTTGTACTAGTACTATATTTCTGCACCGTGCATGCAGATGTTGGATGTTGGATGTTGATATGTATGGCGGGAGCTGGATTTGAAGACGTACCTGCGTTCCGGTCATAGCTGCCTTTTGATCTTGGTAGCTTTAGAATTTTAATCCGTTCATGTATATTTCAAACAGATGATGTATTTATTTCATACCAGCTTTGTAAACTCTAAATCTTAGAAGCTCATGACTTGTACTACCAGACCTTGGGAATTCTTTGTGTAAAAGTTTAGTTGTATTATCATTTCTTCTCTTAATGAATCTTATTTGAATTGGTTTATTGTTACCTGGTTTACCTAGCAGGTTGGGTTAGGTGCCATCATAGCCGGTTGGATTTTGGGTCGTGACATGATGTTAGGTTAGAACATTAAAGGCTCCAATTATAATGCCATTTTAAGGCTCTTAGGGTTTCACATATTCAATATAATAGTGAAAAGTGACGAATGGTAGATGATGATAGCAAGATTGAGTGAAATCAGAAAGAAAATAAAGGGGAAAATGAATGAAGCTTTTACCTGAGTGCACGACAGTCGTTACAAGTGATGAAACCATTTGGTAAAGACCGGAGGTCTAGAGGCCATTGCATTTGACCTCTGGTCTAGAATGATCATCTTGAGGAGCTCATGCATGCTCTAATTTGGAAGAACGGGTGGAGAAACCAGATGAAATGATGTTTCACCATTTAGGTCCAGTGTTTCAAATTGGGGGTTTCAAATTTAATCAACAAAAATGGAAACTGAAATCAATGGCTTCATCGCCTAGGGACAAATTAGATGAATTTGTAAGTCAGATTTGAAAGAACGAAAAGAAATGGGGTTTCAATCGCGTCAAATCTCTCATATTTGAAGAGCAAAAGGGGGAAAATTAGCGGGATTCGGGGATGGAGAAGCATGGAAGGACAATTTGGTGAAGGTTTTGTGACTTTGCGCTGAATCATGCAAGGTTTTATGACTGATGGGTTTGGAAGGATGAGAGAAAAGAGAGAAGGAAGGAAATTAGGGAAGCTGGTCTTTAGGGTGAATGATTAGTGTTTGAGGGGAATAGGGGTTGATCTCCGAATTAATGGTGGGAGATGGAACGGGAGCCGTTGGATCTGTTGATCAACGACTCCGACCATTTTGGTAATTGGAATTTTAGAAATGATTTAAATGGTAAAAATCGATAGTTGTTGGATTACTTTGATCGGATGGTTGAGATTAGATCTCTGGGTGTTTAAATTAAAGAGACAATGGAGGCCAATTGTGAGTCGTTGATCTGAGGAACAGACATCTCAGATTCGTTGTGTTTCTTGTATGAGTGTTATGGAGAGGTGATGTGGCGTGAGCTCATTGGCTCAAAGAGAGGCATGGATTGCCACGTTGGAATGTAGATGGGGTGTTTGGACTGGTATTTCCGTTTGGGCTAGCACGTTTGGGCCAAAAATAATTTAAAAGATGGTCATTTTACATTTGATTAAGAATTGCAATTGTAGCCCTTCTATCTTTTAATCCCTTTTGAATTTAATTTAAATAAACTTAAAAATTTTCAATAAATTTAGTAAGATTATTATATATCATTAATTATTTTAATTAATTATTTATAAAAATACTTTATTTTTCTAAATTGCAACACTAATTTTGAATTTTATATAATAGTCTAATTAACTAGAAATTAAAGAGTAATTTATTAAATTAATTATAGAATCTATGTAATATATATATATAAAGTTATTTTAATAATCTTAAAATAGTAAGTATATTTGTAATTACATAATATTAATACCACACGATTAATTTTAAAACTAATACTTAATTAATTTGTAAAAATAAGTATTTATTACTAGAAAACACTTTAAAAATATTTATTGTAAATTATTAAGTATAATTAAATTAATTTAAAAAAAGAAGGTCAAAATTGGCCGTCAACAGCTGCCCCTCTTTTGTTGCGCCCCTTTTTTCCCGCGAAAGCGGGCCTTGACGTGTGACAACTCTTTAAAATGGAAGATAGAGTGTTAAAGAGAAGAGTCGCCACCTAACGGTTTTTAAGGTGTGTTAGGGCACTTAATATGCAGATAACTCTGTTTGACTAGTCAACGCCACCAAAGATCGGGTAAGGGCTCAAATTACCTCAAAGAGAAAGTGTTAGGCACTCTTCGAGGTCCACAACTGTGGGTCCCGGTCGAACATAAGACTTTGCGGATTATAATTAGGTGAGATGATTAAATAAACAAATAGAATAAAAGGTCAAAGAGATTCATTATAACACAATGAGAATTGGTACGAATCTTAAGGACTACAAGGATACAACTATAACGGTCTATATTATATGACTAAGTGTATAAAGGAAAAGGGGGGTCATTAGTTTTTTAGCCTAAAGGATCACTCCGTGCAACATAAAGATTCTAGGTCGCGTCTTATGCGTGCACTACCCGTCCCATGATTATGGTCCATGAGGCTTTGGACCTCAATTTGGGTGGTTCTAGATTTACTTAGGCTGCTCAAAATGATAAAACTAGGCGATATTGAAAACAAATAGGACTTCATGTAAAGACAATTAAAGGCCCAAGTTAGCCTCCACACATAACAACAAATGCACGCGGGCAGATTCCATATTATATATAGGCAGTTTTAGGTTCGAAGTGTCATTTTAAACCTATAGACAAGGTTTCTAAATGACTGCACAGTTTAAGAATGTCTTATGACAGTGCTGCTATTCAGATTATAGCGATTATAAAATCTATAAACATGATCTCTAAGTGATTTGTGCAAGGTGGGAGTGATAGCCATTGAAAAACTCAGAATTACTCTCGTTTGATCCTGTTGGCATGCTTTATAAGCTAGTAGCAGTGTTTATAGCTAAGTTCTAATAGTTGGCAAATTTATCACTTATTCCTATACGCATGTTATCTAGGTGAGTAGAGTAATAAGACAACAGAAATAATTGATCAATAAATTAAAGCTCTATAGACATGGTATCTAAATGAGGATTAGCAGAGCATGAATTAATATAATCCTATAGGCATGTTATCTAGTAAGTACATTGCAGTTGCACAAATTGAATGAATAGTTATTGACACTTGATTCCTATAGGCATGCTATCTAATTATGCATAGCAGTAGACATAGGAACAAGTAAAGTACTTAACTCATGCTTCTGATAGTAAAACAGGTTAAGTCAGTGTGTGATTCCCAATAGGCATGGTTTTTAATAGTGTACAATTCATGAAAACCAAATAGCATATATATCATGTTGGATAGAATAACAAGTAGATCACATAGACCCTATAGGCACGTTTTTTGCCCTTTTATGCAAATATTAGAATATACCCATTTCCCCAATTTCAATAATACCCCAATTGTTTGTTTACAACTTATTACAAACCCAAGAAGGAATGAAAATAAACTTCGGAATAACAATATCTAAATAATTATAGGCCTTACACGTTGAGCAGGCCCAAAGGAGATAATCCAGGACTGCATGGGCCTTCAATAGGCTTATTCTTCGTGCCAGTAGCAAACTCAGGCCTAAACTTGACTCGAATATTGGAGTGTACCAATTACAAACTTATGAATAGACCCATACCAAGCAAAGGTAGAGAATTCACACATTCAATAAGGGAAGATGAACAACTAAATCCAACCACCAGTTACTGAATTGGTTAAGAAGAATTCTAAGTCCACACACTCAGCTCTTATAGCTATTAATAGTTATAAACCAAAGGCACACAGATAAGACAACATTAAATGGAAAGCACATGAGACATATATGAGGAAAGTTTGTATTCGCAAAATGTTTGAAGCAACAACGTTTAGCAACATGAACTAGCAATCCATTCCTCGAAGAGTGTCAAAATAAAACATGATTCAGAACTAACCTAAAGATCTTCAAAGGTTAATCAAGTATAATCGTAGGCAGGAGGCAAGTAGAGCACAAGTTTTATGTAAAGGTTCTAACATGCCAGTTTTAACATGTTAACATATCAACATACTGATGGTATAACTTGGCCAACATCATGAAACTTAACATGATGAGAATAGATCATAGTACAAAGGATCCACAGAAACTTATGGCATGTGAAAGGACAAATCACTATACATTAACATGTCAGTTGACCATGCATAAGAGAGGAAACAAGATATTTATCCTAAATTTTTAGATAATGCTAAAGATCAGAATTACAAATAGCAAGGAAACATGTTTAGTCTAGATCTTAAGGCAGCATCGTTACATGGGATCTATATAGTTGTGGCCAGTTTGCAAAGAACAATTGGTTAAACACAAGACTCGGCACAAAGGAATTCATTCAAAGCAAAGAGATGGTTTCATAAGAGTTTCAGTGTAAGACCCAAATCAAGACATGAAGAGGATTCTATAACAAACAATAGGTAGTCATGATAGTCAAATTAAAATAGCACACATATAATAGGCATGCGTTGAAACGTAAAGCTCAAACATGTTAAGATGCTAGGAAAAAAATAGAGGTACAGAATTGATTCCAGAGGAGAACCAGAAAACCAACATAGAAGTGCAGGATATAATGAAGAGAACATATTAGTCCAACACAAACTAAGAACAAGCTGGAATCTATCACATGTGCTGAAAATGCATTCAACTATCAAAGAACATAACATTACAGGGGAGTATAGAACGATATCATGGAATTATAGTATCAGGGATTCATAACTAGCAAAGGAACTAAATCATGCTCAAAGAATGTAAATGTCCTTAACACCTATAACACATATAAATATACAGAAGAAAAAATAGTTAACATTGCAAGAGTTAAAGGAACTAACAAGTAGCGAAATTAAATGACCAAAAGAATAAGGAGTTTAGAATACTGGTAGCAAGAACCCCAGATCTCCGATGCTTCAGAGTTCACAAGAGCCTCGTACGGGCCCCGAGCAGTGCTTGCACCGGATGAGGTTGATAATATTATGGCCTTGGCTTTCAGCCGGCCAAAAAGCTAAGTGTTTAAGAGAAGATGAATGGATGAGGGAAATATATCGAGTGCAATAACGGTGATATTAGGTCTCCCTGGAGGGGAATTGGTGAGGGGTTTATATAATGGTAGAAATTGAAAGAACAAACATGAAAAATAATCAATTAAGTGCAAATAAGGAAAGGAAATATCACATGCAAATCAAAATCAGTAAAGGAGATGGAAAGTCTCAAACCCTAATTAGGGTTCAATCGTCTGAAAATCAATCCAAGAGTGCAAATCACTCTTCATTGAGTGTATATAGACTGAATAACGCCCAAAATCAAAGATTCAATCCATTCTAGTCTCGTCTCAGAAGTGATACTTTACAAACTTAGGCAAGTACCTAAGTAACACCATAAACTGATGAGTAATGATGAGAGAAGATTAATAAGGTAAGTGTATCATAGACGGATTCCATCTCTAAGTTGGAACTAGAGAGGAAATAAGCAACAGCGACTAGGGTTTCTCAGATAAGAGAGTGTAGAGAGGATTTAGGGGCGGCGGAGATGGGAAATAGGGTTAGGGTTTATGGGTTAGGTTAATTAAAAGGGGGGAGTGAACGAGGGCTGTTGATCTCTCAAGATCAACGGCCAGGATGAAAAATTGAACGGTGCGGGTCATGGAGATGGGTCGCGACCGGGTTTTAGTAAAGGGTCGTTTGGTTTGGGTTGGGGGTTGTTGGGATAAGGATTTGGGCTAAATTTGGTCCGAAATTGGCTTAAAAACTGGGCTACAATTAAAATACACGAAATTTATAAATTATAGAAAATGATTAATAAATGATAAAAATATTATTTATGGAGTAAAATACTTTAAAATTATAGATTAATATTATAAAAATATAAGGTATGATATTTTAGCACTAATAATGTAATAAAAGGCAATTATGCATGAATATAGGCCATTATTCCAAAATTATGTAAATAGCTTAAGAAAACACAAATATGCTCACATAAAATAAAATAAAATAAAATAAAATATTTTGAAACATATATGTTGATGCAAATAATAAATTTGATAATGATGTAAGAATGACATTTTAAAAGTATATATACTATTTTAAAAATATGAGGGCAAAATTGGGTATCAACAGTTGCCCCTCTTTACCCGGGAATGATGAAAGAGTTGTCGGGTAAAGAAAATGATGACCAATTTTGGCCGAATTGAGCGGACGTGATGTGTTTTGAAAAATAGGGCCGAACCCTGGTTCCTGAGTTGCCTACATATCCCCGATGTTACGGGTATCAGGTCGTGTGTAGTTCTAGATCCAACGGTGAACGAAACTGATGAAGCTGTTGTAAGAGTGGTCGTATGTTTTGAAAAGATTTCTTTGGGTAGGATATTATCGCAAATAACAGATGATTTTAGGTGGATTTATGAATGCGAATTTGAAACATTACGGATGTATCACAAGGCAGGTATCTGAACGGTCATAGAGTAAAAGGTAGGCAATTACTGGTAGTCGGTTACGTTTGAAGCGATAGAAGGATGTGAACGTTGTGAACGAAAACTGGAGCAAAGATTGCTCCTGTTTGTAGAACGGTTACCTCCCGAATTACCTACAAAACTTAAAACAGTGTGCATGAGAATATATATGGGTTATTGCGACAATTTAAACATGATGCAAATTCCCTTTGGACTATGAAGATTGTCTTTGGACGGTGAGGATGATGTCCTTAGACCATGACGTCCTGGGCCATGAATTGCATGATAAGGGATTCACAAGCCATGAAATGGTGTCCTCGGGCTATGAGGATGGTACCTCTGGACTATGACGCCTTTGAATAATGATATACAGTATCGAGAGATCCTCAGGCCATAGAATGGTGTCTCCCGGTTGTGCGGATGATGCCTTCGGACTTATGACGCCTTCGGAAAAATGGCGATGTTTCAGTCTATGAGATGCAGAGATATAGCGGTATCGATCGTTTGATAAAAGAAAAAGGTGATGCTTGGTTATATGCGAGGACGAGACAAGAAAAGGCTTAGTCTTGTATGAGATGAGGGTAGTGTTTAGCCCGATACGAAGAAGGGAGACAATGCTTAGTCTCATGCAAGAAAAGGCAGTGCTTAGCCTTATGCAGAGGATGGAGACAGTGCTTAGTCTCACGCAAGGAAAGGTAGTGCTTAGCCTTATGCAGTGTAGTGGAGACAATATTTAGTCCTATGCAAAGAAAGGCAATACTTAGCCTTATGCAGGAAACAGAGACAACGCTTACTCTCGCACGGGGAAAGGCAGTGCTTAGCATTATGCAAGGAAAGACAGTGCTTAGCCTTATGCAAGGAAGAGAGACAGTACTTAGCCTTATGCAAAGAAGAGAGACAATGCTTAGTCTCATGCAAGGAAATGCAGTGCTTAGCCTTATGCAATTACACATGCAATGCTTAGCCTCAAGCAAGAATTGGAGACAATGCTTAGTCTCATGCAAAGGAAGGGAGACAAGGCTTAGTCTCATGAAAAGGAAAGGTAGTGCATAGCCTTATGCAATTACAGAGGCAATGCTTAGCCTCGTGCAAGAAAGGGAGACAATGCTTAGTCTCATGCAAAGGAAGGGAGACAAGGCTTAGTCTCATGCAAAGTAAATGCAGTGCTTAGCCTTATGCAAGAAAAGCGATAAGTGACAGTGAGAGAGTGAAGTATTTCTTAGCTGGATGTGTTTGCGTTTGGTAACTTGTCATTATGAAGGTAGTGATGTGCATATGTATTAGTGAATACTGCTATTTTATTGTGCCTGCATTCAAATAAAAATCGTGAGTTTTGCGGGGGAGGGGGAAGGTCGGTTCGTGCTCTTGACTCTTTTCTTTGCCTTCACTCTTGTCTTGAGATCCTGTTTAAGTTACCATGGGTAAAGTCTGGCTGTCATAGAAACAAAGTTTTCGAAAAATGTGTGTGCATTTGACAAATTATTTGCAAAAATATAGTTGTTTGAAATGTATTGCAGTATGTGATATCAAGTAATTTAGATGAACCGGTGACTGTGACGCATTTAGAGACATTGCAACCTCCTTGCTTTAGAATTTTGAGGGTCCTCCTCAAAATTCTGTCCTAGTTTAAATGCATACTTCTGACAATGCTTTTTGGTTGTTCCACATATGGCAAAGTTGGCTGAACTTGCGATCTTGCCCTAGTTTCTGATCATGGGAAAATGAAGATTATATTAAGATGTGACCAAACCCACAGGGCTGCCTACGTATCCCCTCTTAAATGGGAATCAAGTGAAGCATAGTTCAGTTACATCAAATGCAGAAATGTAAACAATCCTAAACATAGTATCTCTTGACTGTGTCTGAGTTGATAGGTTTTGGCCAAATATCTCCGTCCATTTCTGCAAGTATAAGTGCTCCTCCTGTTAGTACTCGATGAACCATGTAGGGACCTTGCCAGTTGGATGAGAACTTCCCCTTGGCTTCATCCTGATATGGGAAGATCCGCTTTAGCACCAATTGCCCCGGTGCGAGATGCCTTGGTCTGGCCTTTTTGTTGAAAGCCCTTGCCATTCTGTTCTTGTAGAGTTGATCGTGACATACCACATTCATTCTCTTTCCATCAATGAGAGCTAATTTCTTGTATCGACTCTGTACCCATTCTGCATCGCTGAGCTCAGCTTCTTGTATAATTCTTAAAGAAGGGATATCTACTTCGGGAGGAATAACCGCTTCAGTACCATAAACCAATAAGTAGGGAGTTTCCCCAGTTGATGTGCGAACCGTGGTACGATACCCGAGCAGAGAAAATGGCAGCTTCTCGTGCCATTGTTTGTAATTATCTACGATTTTCCTTAGTATCTTCTTGATGTTCATGTTGGCGGCTTCTACGGCTCCGTTTATTTGTGGCTTTTATGTTGTGGAGTTCTTATGCTTGATCTTGAAGGTTTCACATATGGCCTTCATCAGATCACTGTTGATATTGGCGGTGTTATCGGTGATGATTGACTCTGGTACTCCGAACCGACAAACAATGCGGTCCCGAACAAAATCTGCTACGGCCTTCTTAGTTACAGCTTTGTAAGATGCGGATTCAACCCATTTTGTAAAGTAGACTATGGCCACTAGAATGAATCTATGCCCATTCAAAGTAGCGGGCTCGATCGAGCCGATGACATCTATACCCCAGGCCGAGAAAGGCCAAGGTGAACTTGTTGCATTGAGTTCATTGGGTGGTACCCGTATCATGTCAGCATGTATCTGGTATTGGTGGCACATCTAAACATACTTGATGCAGTATGTTTCCATAGTCATCCAGAAATACCCCACTCTTAGTATCTTTTTGGCTAAGGTGAATCCATTCATGTGCGGCCCGCAGGTTCCGGCATGTATTTCCTCGAGCAATCTGGATGCCTCCTTGGCATCGACACACCGTAATAATCCCAGGTCTGGAGTTCTTCTATACAAAATTCCTCCACTTTGAAAGAAATGGTTGTCTAACCTTCGAAGTGTGCGATTTTGAGTATGGGTTCTGTGCTCTGGATACTCTCCTTTTGCCAAGTATTCCTTGATGTCGTGGAACCATGGATTTTCATCACTCTCTTCTTCAACATGAGCACAATAAGCTGGCTGTTTATGGATTCCTATTGGGATGGGATCGATGAAGTTCTTGTCTGGGTGTTGTATGATTGAATATAAAGTGGCCAATGCATCTGCGAACTCATTCTAAGTTCTCGGAACATGTTTGAATTCTATCTTTGTGAATATCTTGATCAACTCTTGTACACAATGCAAATATGGAAATATTTTGGTGTTCTTTGTGGCCCATTCTCCTAGAACCTGGTGCACCAAAAGGTCTGAATCTCTGATTACCAGCAGCTCCTGAACGTTCATGTCAATTGCCAACCGGAGTCCCAAAATGCAGGCCTCATACTTCGCAATATTGTTGGTGCATGGAAACCTAAGTTTTGCAGATACCAGATAGTGTTGGCCAGTCTCTGATACCAAGACAGCTCCAATACCTACTCTTTTGAAGTTTGCTGCTCTGTCGAAGAACATTCTCCAACCATCATATGCTTCGGTGATATCTTATCCCACGAACGACACCGCCTCATCGGGAAAATATGTTTTCAATGGTTTGTATTCTCTGTCTACGGGATTTTTTGCCAGATGATCTGTCAATGCTTGCCTTTGATCGCCTTTTGAGATGCATAGACGATGTCGAACTCACTCAGCAATATTTGCCACATTTCTAGCTTACACGTAGGCATGGGTTTCTGAAAGAAGTATTTTAGCGAGTCCATCCTTGATATGATATATGTAGTGTATGCACGGAAATAATGCCTCAACTTCTGAGTTGTCTTGTCAAAGCACAGGAGGTACGTTCCAGTAAAGAGTACCGGGCTTCGTAGGGTGTGAATTTCTTGCTCAGATAATATATCGCATGCTCCTTTCTTCCAGTCTCATCATGTTGTCCTAGAACGTAGCCAAAAGCTCCATCCAATACGGACAAATAAAGCAACAGGGGTCTTCCTGGTTCTGGTGGAACCAAAATGGGTGGTTTAGATAAATACTCCTTGATTTTGTCGAAGGCTTTCTGGCATTCTTCAGTCCAGCTTGTTGCTGCATCTTTCCTCGGTATCCTGAAGATCAGCTCACATATCACGGTTGATTGTGCTATGAATCGGCTGATGTAATTGAGGCGCCCTAAAAATCTTATGACATCTTTCTTATTCTTCGGAAGTGGCGTATCCTAGATAGCTTTGACTTTTGATGGGTCTAGGTCAATCCCTCGGCGACTAACGATGAATCCTAACAATTTTCCAGCAGGGACTCTGAAGGCACATTTTGCAGGATTCAGTTTTAGATTGTACCTTCGAAGCCGATCAAAGAATTTCTTAAAGTCTACTATGTGATTTGTACTCTTTTTGGATTTAATGATAACATCATCCACGTATACCTCTATTTCCTTGTGTATCATGTCTTGGAAAATGGTTGTCATGGCTCTCCAGTATGTGGCTCTAGCATTCTTCAAACCAAATGGCATCATTTTGTAGCAGTATATTCCCAATGGTGTGATAAAGTCCATCTTTTCAGCATCATCTTCATCCATCTAGATCTGATGATATCCAGCGAAGCAATCCACAAAGGATTGGAGTTCATGCTTTTCGCAATTGTCGATCAGTATGTGTATATTGGGCAATGGGAAATCATCTTTGGGACTTGCCATGTTTAGATCTCGGTAATCAACATATACTCTAACTTTTCCATCTTTCTTTGGAACTGGTACAATGTTGGCCAACCAAGTCGGGTATTCAACTACTCTAAGAACCTTGGCATTGATCTGCTTAGTGACTTCCTCTTTTATCTTCAAACTCATATCCGGCTTGAACTTTCTGAGCTTCTGTTTTACCGGTGGACATGTAGGATTAGTGGGTAGCTTGTGAGCCTATGGATGTGCTCAAACCAGTCATATCGTCGTAGGACCATGCAAATATATCTTGATACTCCATTAGGAATATGACGTACTCTTCCTTCTCTGATGGCGATGGGTGAATGCTTATGTGTGTTTCCTTGACCGTTGCAGGATCCCCTAAGTTAACTGCCTCAGTTTCATTCAAATTAGACTTTGGTTTGTTTTCAAAGTGTTTCACTTCTCTAAAGATTTCCTCATGCATTGTATCATCTTCCAGATCCTCAGAATCACTATCCTTATGTTGCGTTGTCTCATTACATATCATAGTTGCAGGTTCATCGGGATAGGTAATAGTGATGATGTAAAGAGAGGAAGAAAATGTAGAGAATAATAATAAATACGCAAAGTAGTAATGCGCTAATAAAATTTGGAAACGTCAACAAGTGCGGCTCGATGACTCGAGCAATTATTTCAAAACAAAATACTGAAAATGTCTAAAATGCTCAAAAAACTATTTTGAAAAAAACAATAATTGATGCTAATTGCCAGGCTACCCAGGAACTCGCGGGCCCGGGATGGTGCATCAGTCCAGTTCTTGAGAACATCTCCTTTCCCCACGGTCTGAATGGTAAGGTCTTCCTCCTCCTCCTCCTCCTCAACTATCGCACTGCAATCCATATCTTCTTCATCGAGAAACAGTTTCCTCTTGCCAGCTAAGACTTTATCTTCCTCAGATTGTCACATCATGTCACCTTGATGAAATGTTTGGTGCAAAGGTGGTACTGATTGTTCCAGTGAATAATAAGGACCACGCCATGGTGGAGACCAATCCCGGTACTCTTGCCAAGTATATTCATATCCGAGCCCAAAAGTTGTGCCACGACGCTGCGGTTGTACAGGTTTGGTGATCCCTTGGAGGTTTTTGCCGAGACCCTTGCCGGGTTCATATCCTATCCATAGTAATATTCTTTCTTTCTTGTTACTCCACCATCGCTCATTTTCAATTGCGCTAACTCGCTCAATGCGATGGTATGTTTCTCCACCCAGTTTCTTCCAATTCTCGATGACTGGAACGGTCTGATTGGTATAGATGGGGTTACTTCCATCTCCATGGATAATCACCTCCTGATGGTTCCACTCAAACTTGACATCCTGATGCAGAGTAGAACCCACTGCCCCAGCGGTATGTATCCAGGGTCATCCCAATAATAGATTATAGGTAGCAGATATATCTAACACTTGGAACTCAACATCCAACCAGGTTGGGCCCATCTGTAGGCTGAGGTTGATTTCTCCGATTGTGGCTCTTTGGGATCCATCAAATGCCTTTACATTTATATTTCCCATCCATATCTCATGCAGGCCTTTGTCCAACCTCTTTAGAGTAGTAAGTGGGCATATATTGAGACTTGAACCCCCATCTATCAGGACCCTGGCGATGAACTTATCCTCAAATTGCACTGTGATGTGTAGTGCCTTGTTGTGACTTAGTCCTTCTGGTGGTAATTCATCCTCCTGAAAGGTGATTTTGTGGCTCTCCAGTACCTGCCTGACCATGTTGGCCATCTCCCCACTGGTGATATTGGTGGGTACATAAGCTTCACTCAGTACTTTCATTAAGCCATTCTTGTGTGTCCCGGAGTTTTGCTGCAGTGATAAGATGGATATCTGAGCGGGAGTTTTGTTAAGATGATCGAAAACAGAGTATTCCCTTGCTTGTAACTTTCTCCAAAGGTCATCAGGTCTAGCCTCAACAACAAGCGGCTTAGATGCAGCTTCTTTTCTTGTTCCTCCCAGGTGCTCAGGTGTATAAACTCTATCAGTTCTAGTCATGCCTTGCGCCGCACCTGTTTCCTCCATTTTTGCTTTTCCTTTTCTCCTTGATTTTGCAACATAATCCCATGGGATAGCATCGGACATGTAAGATGGCGTGGGGGCTACCATCACAGTGAAGGGTCTAGTTACCTCGACTTTAAACGGTGCTTGGGTTTGTACCACAATGGGTGTGAGGGTAACGAGAGACGTTTTAGGATTGTCCCCCTCCCGAATGAGTCCAATTGACCCCTTTGGATCCCATTCCTCATCGATCTCTATCACATTCACTCCCTCACCTCTATGATTCGGGAGAGGATTGTTACGAACATTTGGTGCAGTTTCCTTTGCCAATATGACCTTAGTGTCGATCAATGTCTGAATCTTGTCTTTCAATGTGCGACACTCATATATGGTATAACCATTCATGCCTGAATGATAGGCACATGTTTTGTTAGGGTTAATCCACTGAGAAGAATTCTCGATAGCAATGGTAGGAATGGGAGTGACATAACCAGTAGCTTTCAGTCTCTCGTATAGTTGGTCTATGGGTTCAGGAATTGGGGTGTATTGTCTAGGTGGTCTGCGGTCGAAGTTTGGTCGTGGTTTTTGGTAGTTTTGGCGGGAGGGTGGTGGTGAGTGGTAATATGCAGGTTGAATGTTATAGGCGCGGTAGGTGACAACAGGTTGTTGGTATCTGGGGGGTGAAGGCTGGTATGTGGGTGGAGGCATTTGGTTTGTAGGTGGAGGTTTTTGGTATGTGAGAGGAGACTTAGGACCCTAGGCCACCATTACAGATCCCACTTCTTTCTTCTTCAAAATACCCCCCGATTGTAATGCTTTATCCGTGGCCTACAGTGCTTCGATATTTGTCACCATACCACTCTTAATCCCTTCTTCTATTCTTTCTCCCATCTTGATGATGTCGGAGAATTTATGGTTTTTAATAACCATAAGCCTTTCATAGTACTGCAGGTCTTGAGCTTTGACGAAGAACTTATTCATTTGTTCTTCTTCAAGTGCTGGACTTACTTTCGCGGCTTCAGATCTCCACTGAGTATCATATTCGTGAACGGTTTTTGTTGGTTTCTTCTTGAGGTTTTGAATGTAGAAAACGTCTGGTGCGTTTTCTGTGTTGAACCTAAATTTATCCATGAAATCTGACGCCATGCTTACCCAATTAACCCACTTTTTCGTGTTCTGACTGATATACCAAGACAATGCATCTCCTGTGAGGCTTCGCATGAACAGTTTCATGCGTATTCGTTCATCTTTGCCCACTCCTACAAGTTTGTCATAATATGTCCTCAGATGCACTTTCGATCACCAGTTCCATCGAACATTTTGAGCTTGGGGGTTTGTAACCCTCCGGTAGTTCCACATCTGGCTGAATGCACAAGTCCTCAAAGTTTAAACCTTCAATGCCTTTACCACCTTCGGCACTCTGAACTCTACCACTGAGCTTCTTGAGTTCTTTCGCCATGTTATTAATGAGAAGGTATTTCTCGGTTGATTCAGGTATGTATAGGGTTTGTTGCGGGGTATGGGCTAAAGTTTCCACATATTTGGGATTACTTTGATGAACTCCGGGAATCTGGGCATCAGGGTGGTCATTGGTTGAGTTTTGGGGATCATGAGTGGGTTGTGGTGCATTCTGGGGAGTGTGATAAGTGGTAGTTTGTGGGTATTGAGTTGGATAATGGTGTTGTTGTTGAGGAGTAGGTACTGGTGGAGGGTTAAGGTTTTGAGGAGGTGTGGGGTACTGGCATGGTGCAGGAGGATTTGGCGGTGGATTTTGGTTTTGTGTGTTTTGTGGTGGTGTTTGGTTTTGGGTAGTTGGATTTTGCTGGTTAATATCAGGGACATTGAGGGTGAGAGAAAGGTTTGCCAAGTTTTTGACCTGCTCAAGTTCTCCTTGTAGCTCCAGGATTTTCTGTTCCAGACGTAAGACTAGTTCATTCTGTGCTGGAGTACTTCGGCCATCCGAAGTTTCGACATTTTCTGCCAGGGTGGCGTTGTCTTTCCTGATACCACTCCAATAATCTATTTTCCCTTTCCCTTTGCTTTTGCCTTTAGGATCGCTTGGTGGAGGAAGAGGTAGAGGACCTCTGGATCTAGTGTGATATGCTGACGATGCCGATATGCACGAACCAATCTTGGGGAGTGGGAATAATCAAAAGAAAGAAAAAGCAAAAGGTACCCAAGTTAGTAAGGGGTATTGAAACAATGCTTGCAATATTAAACATGTTTTGCAAAATCATGTAATAATTCGCGTCCTAATTTGGGGAACTCGTTGTGCTTGAGGTAGGCCTAAGCGACGCATAGACTTGGAGAAAATTGATGCCAATAATTGTGTTATATCATTAATGTGAAAATGAGCCAAACCTTCACTAAATCAACAATAATAATAAAGTTAGTAATGACATTTAGCCTTATTACTATTGAAATCTAAAACAAAGCTAGAAAACAATAAAGAACATTATTTGCTAGTATACTTGGTCCTTGAAGGACCTTCTCCGTGCTTGGCTCTTTTGGCTCCATCAATCAAGTTCCCCAAGCCGCGCATATCCAATAATAAATAAGCCTTTTCTAGATGCCCTCCTTCACTGTCATCCGTGTTTTGACAATCTTCAAGCCTCTTTCTCATCTTTCCCTCAAGCTCCATCAATGATTGTTCTAGATATTCAAATCTATCGGTGGACTTAGTGGCGATTTTCTTCCATTCATTAATTTCCTCCTTGTCCACTTTATGTTGTTCTAGATGTCTAGCTTCAGACTCAAAAATCCTTTTGCGTAGCCTCCTATACTTGACTTGTGCCTCAACAACATCATCTATGATCTTGTTCTTCATATTGACTCCTGGCTTGACGTCTCCTCCTATATCATCTACCAACTATGATGGGTAGAAGTATACATGACCGGCATGATACCTGTCTGGATCAATAGTTTCCTTTTCCACAATGATCTTTTTGTTCCACATATGTTGTGCCTCGAACTTGAATGGAATGATGCCCCCTTTGAAATCTGCCTTGTACTGGACAATGTTTGGAACCCGAGGTACGACCTGTTTTCTTCCTGCTTGTCTCATTACCCTTATGGGAGCATAAGGTTAGATGCCTTTCAACCCGATCAGTACCAAATGAGTAGTCTCTCTTGACCTAGGAACCATTCAATCATCCAATGTACCTGCTCGTCTATCAGATTGCTGAAGAAACGCACCCAACTTACAACATTTCCAGGTTGTGCAAACCTGTCTGGAATAAATGTCATTTTCTTTGGGTGATGGTAAGTTATATAATCATTCAACGATCGTCGCAGAAGATCTTGATGATATTCTCCCCTCTGAAATTATTCCAACAGCCAGACTTGCAGTAACAAATTACAACCTTCGAAGTGTCTGAATCCTTGCTTGCACCGATCTAGAGCGCGGTACATTTCTGCTAGGATCATGGGGATGATGGTATAAGTGTCCCTCAATGCCTTCCATCAAAGTCCTGGCGACCATGGCTAAACGGGTATGAATCCTTACCCCTTTCATTGAAAATATCAACAACCCCAAGAAGCAAATGATGAGCACATAAACCCGGCGGTGTGTCCAACCCAAGGAAGTAATGGCGAGTTCATCATGATGAAGGTGAAATGACTTGATGTTCCCGTAACGCTCATAAAGGAAGTCAAATGGGATGTATGATTTCATTAAACAAACCAACTCATTATTTTTCTTAAAACCTAGCATCTTTAGAAAACCGCAAGGGGTGTGATTCTCTAACACTAGTAATTCGGGACTATCCCACGACAACTTAGCGAAGCCTCCTATTTATTCTAGGAGAGGAGTCATTTCTATGTCACCAGAGCGGAAGACAACCCTTTTCCCATCCCAAAACATGGTAGCAGGCTCAATCAAGGCCCTATTTGGTCGGATGTTAAGTAAATATGGTAAGTCACCAAGTACCTTTCTCACATGATTCTGGTCGCAAGGCGTAAGGTCTTTTCACCAGTCAAGTAGCAGAGGTGGGATGTTTTGGACCATGCCGAACCTGGGGACTTCGTGCTTCATTTTCTACAAACAAATAAAGTTAACCCTTTCCCCCGCCAGATTCGACCACTTACACAATAGTGCACATAACATGGTAGTGTCCATTGGGATTTTAGAAATCCCGTCGAACTTTGGACAAGGCTTATCTTAGCGGGCTATTACGTTAACAATGTTCTAACCCGTACTAGGTTTAACATGATGCATGTACATTTCATATTGAAGTAAGGTGTCTAGAATGGCCTAGACTGGTACTCCTAAGTGGACAACTTGAGAGGAAAAGACACGGGACCGTCGATTGTACCGCTGATCGACTAGTCTACCGCAAATAAGACTTTTCGATTTAGAAAAAGGGGTAATTTTGGAAGAGTGCGGACACTCATCAAGCGCCGTTATGTTGATAATTGGCACAAGTGTAGCATGATGTGGAGCATGCTTTATGTAGAGATAATAACACGTTGTCAAGTATTTACATGATAAATATGCAGTAATTACTATAGTAAGGTAAACTTAGGAAATATATAAAGGAAAGACAAAAGGAAGGAGTCAATTTAGTTCGTGGAATATATGCAAGAATATAATAAAACAGATATGGGAATAGGGATGGGAGAGGCATGATATGGTAGTCTTAGACAAGATGAAATGAAGAGTGGTCATAGAAAATAAAGGTGAACGGGAAATGGATGTGCATGTCATAAAAAATTTAAACAAATAAAGGTGAACGGGGAAGGGATGTACATGTCATAAAAAATTTAAATAAATAAAGGTGGATAGGGAAGGGATGTGCATGTCATAACAAATAAAGGTGAATAGAGGAAGGGATATGTATATAATATCAAATTTAAACAAACAAAGGTGAATAAGGGATGTGCATGTAATAAAGAAAGTAATCCATGTATGTCAAGTTCATTATGGTAAGATCCTAAATGTATCCCTAGCAGAGTCGTCATTATGTCGTGCCCCTTTTTCTTGCGAAGCAGGCCTCGACGTGTGACAACTCTTTTAAATGGAAGATAGAGTGTTAAAGAGAAGAGTCTCCACCTAACGGGTTTTAAGGTGCGTTAGGTCACCCAATATACAGATAACTCTATTTGACTAGTCAACGCCATCAAAGATCTGGTAAGGGCTCAAATTACTTCAAAGAGAAGATGTTAGGCACTCTTCGAGGTCCACAATTGTGGGTCCCGGTCGAACTTAAGACTATATGGATTATAATTAGGTGAGATGATTAAATAAACAAAGAGAATAAAAGGTCAAAGAGTTTCATTATAACACAATGAGAATTGGTACAAATCTTAAGGACTACAAGGATACAATTATAACGGTCTATATTAGATGACTAAGTGTATAAAGGAAAGGGGGTCCTAAGTTTTTTAGCCTAAAGGATCACCCCGTACAATATAAATAATACTTCACAACTCCTTTTAGATAGGAGTTGCTCATATTATTCAGTGAGCACATACAATCATCTCCTGCTACCCGATTACTATGTTGAAGATGTTTACTTAGAGCGTTCTAATTCAATTCTAGGTCGCGTCCTATGCGTGCACTACCCGTCCCATGCCTATGGTCCATGAGGCTTTGGACCTCTATTTGGGTGGTTCTAGACTTATTTATGCTGATCAAAATGAAAAAATTAGGCGACATTCAAAACAAATAGGACTTCATGTAAAGATAATTAAAGGCCCAAGTTAGCTTCCACACATAACAATAAATGCACGGGGGCAGATTCCATATTATGTATAGGTAGTTTCACGTTCAAAGTGTAGTTTTAAACCTATAGACAAGGTTTCTAAATGACCGCACAGTTTAAGAAAGTCTTATGGCAGTGCTGCTATTCAGATTATCGCGATTATAAAATCTATATACATGATCTCTAAGTGATTGTGCAAGGTGGGAGTGATAGCCATTGAAAAACCCATAATTACTCTCTTTTGATCCTATTGGCATGCTTTATAAGCGAGTAGCAATGTTTATAGCTAGGTTCTAATAGTTGGCAGATTTATCGCTTATTCCTACAGGCATGTTATCTAGTGAGCAGAGTAATAAGACAACAGAAATAGTCGATTAATCAATTAAAGCCCTATAGACATGGTATCTAGATGAGGATTAGCAGAGCATAAATTAATATAATCCTATAGGCATGTTATCTAGTAAGTACAATGCAGTTGTACAAATTGAATGAATAGTTATTGACACTTGATTCCTATAGGCATGCTATCTAATAAAGCATAGCAGTAGACATGGGAACAAGTAAAGTACTTAACTCATGCTTCTAATAGTAAAACATGTTGAGTGACTGTGTGATTCTCTATAGGCATGGTTTCTACTAGTGTACAATTCATGAAAACCAAATAGCATAAATAGCATGTTGGATAGAATAACAAGTAGATTACATAGACCCTATAGGCAGGTTTTCTACCCTTTTATGCAAACTTTAGAATATACATGTTTCCCCAATTTTACTAATACCCCAATTGTTTGTTTACAACTTATTACAAACCCAAGAAGGAATGGAAATAAACTAAAGAATAACAATATCTAAATAATACAGGCCCTACACGTAGAGCAGGCCCAAATGAGATAACCTGGGATTGCCTGGGCCTTCAATAGGCTAATTCTTTGTGCCAGTAGCAAACTCAAGCCCAAAGTTGACTTGAATATTGGGGTGTACCAATTACAAACTTATGCATAGACCCATGCCAAGCAAAGGTAGAGAATTCACACATTCAATAAGGGAAGATGAATAGCTAAATCCAACCACTACTTACTGAATTGGTTAAGAAGAATTCTAAGTCCACACACTCAGCTCTTATAGCTATTAATAGTTATAAACCAAAGGCACACAGATAAGACAACATTAAATGGAAAGCACATGAGACATATATGAGGAAAGTCTGTAATAGCAAAATGTTTGAAGCGACGGTGTTTAGCAACATGAACTAGCAGGCCATTCCTCATAGAGTGTCAAAATAAAACATGATTCGGAACGAACCTAAAGAACTTCAAAGGTCAATCTAGTATAATCGTAGGCAGGAGGCAAGTAGAGCACAAGTTTTACGTGAAGGTTCTAACATGTCAATTCTAATGAGAATAAGGTCACAAACAACACATCAACATATTGATGGTACAACTTGGCCAACATCATGAAACTTAACATGATGAGAATAGATCATAGTACAAAGGCTCCACAGAAACTTATGGCATGTGAAAGGACAGATCAACTATACATTAACATGTCAGTTGACCATGCATAAGAGAGGAAACGGGATATTTATCCTAAAGTTTTAGATAATGCTATAGCAAGGAAACATGTTTAGTCTAGATCTTAAGGCAACATCGTAACATGGGATCTATATATTTGTGGCCAGTTTGCAAAGAACGGTTGGTTAAACACATGACTCAACACAAAGGAATTCATTCAAAGCAACGAGATGGTTTCATAAGAGTTTTAGTGTAAGAACCAAAGCTAGACATGAATAGGAATCTATAACAAACAATAGGTAGTCATGATAGTCAGATTAAAATAGCACACATATAATAGGCATGTGTTGAAACTCAAACCTAAAACATGTTCAGATGCTAGGAAAAACACAGAGGTATAAAATTGATTCCATAGGAAAACAAGAAAACCAACATAGAAGTGTAGGATATAGTGAAGAATACATATTAGTCCAACACAAACTAAGAACAAGCTGGAATCTATCACATGTGCTGAAAATGCATTCAACTATCAAAGAACATAGCTTTACAGGGGAGTATAGAACGATATCATAGCATTATAGTATCGGGGATTCATAACTAGGAAAGGAACTAAATCATGCTCACAGAATTTAAATGTCCTTAACACCTAGAACACATATAGATATACAGAAGAAAAAATAGTTAGCATTGCAAGAGTTAAAGGCACTAACCAGTAATGAAATTAAACGAGCAAAAGAATAAGGAGTTTAGAATACTGGTAGCAAGAACCCCAGATCTCCGGTGCTACAGAGTTCACAAGAGCCTCGTAAGGGCCTCGAGCAATGCTTGCACCGGATGAGGTTGATAATATTATGGCCTTGGCTTTCAGCCGGCCAAAGAGCTAAGTGTTTTAGAGAAGATGAATGGGTGAGGGAAATATATCGAGTGCAATAGCAGTGATATTAGGTCCCCCTAAAGGAAAATTGGGGAGGGGTTTATATAGTGGAAGAAATTGAAAGAACAAACATGGAAAATAATCAATTAAGTGCAAATAAGGAAAGAAAATATCACATGCAAGTCAAAATCAGTAAAGGCGATGGAGAGTCTCAAACCCTAATTAGGGTTCAATCGTCTGAAAATCAATCCAAGAGTGCAAATCACTCTTCGTTGAGTGTATATAGACTGAAAGATGCCCAAAATCAAAGATTCGAGCCATTCTAGTCTAGTCTCGGAAGTGATACTTGCCAAACTTAGGCAAGTACCTAAGTAACACCATAAACAGACGATCAATGATGAGAGAAGGTTAATAAGGTAAGTGTATCATAGACGGATTCCATCTCTAAGTTGGAATTAGAGAGGAAATAAGCAGCGGCGGCTAGGGTTTCTCAGAGAAGAGAGTGTAGAGAGGATTTAGTGGCGGCGGGGATGGGAAATGGGGTTAAGGTTTCTGGGTTGGGTTAATTAAAAGGGCGGAATGAACGAGGGCCGTTGATCTTGAGAGATCAACGGCCAGGATAAAAAAATTGAACAGGGCGGGTCATGGAGATGGGTCACGACCGGGTTTTAGTAAAGGGCCATTTGGTTTGGGCTGGGGGTTGTTGGGCTAAGGATTTGGGCCAAATTTGGTCCGAAATTGGCTTAAAAACTGGGCTATAATTTAAATACATGAAAATTTTAAATTATAGAAAATGATTAATAAATGATAAAAATGTTATTTATGCAGTAAAATACTTTAAAATAATAGTTTAATATTATAAAAATATAAGGAATGTTATTTGAGCTGAGAAAAGTTATGCTTTGCGATCGCGAAGGGTAAATACCTGGGCAGAGGCTATATTTCTGGGTTTCAGCCATTTTATTATATTTGGAGCTATGGAGCTCGGATTGAAGTTATTTTTGAAGCGATTTTCGCCATATGGATTGGGGTAAGTGTTCTCTACTAGGTTTTGATTATATTTCATGAATCTAACCTCGTTTTTGGTGTTTGGTTGATGATTTAAAAAGAGAAATTGGGGGTTTTTGTCTAAAGTTTCATAGAGTGAATATTTGAGTTTTGAACTTCGATTTAGAGTCAGATTTGAGTGAAACTAGTATGGTTGGAATCGTAATTGAATGGGTTGTCGGATTTTGTGAGTTTTGTCAGATTTCGGGCATGTGGGCTTGGGGGTTGACTTTATTTATTTTTCAAGAGGGGTTGGGAATTGTTATAAATTGATTTATTACGAGTATTAAAGTAGAGTTTTATTGGTTTGCACATTGTTTGACTAGTTTTGGAGCAACGAGAATCAGTTTGAGGTGTTAGAGTGATGTTGGAGCCGGTTGTGGAACTTCGGAGCAAGGTAAGTCTCCTGTCTAACCCTGTGAAGGGGAATTTACCTCGTAGGTGTTATATTCTTATGTGCTACATGTTGTAGGAGCTACACATGTATAAAGTGACGAAAGTCCGTGCGTATGCCAGAATTCCTGATTATGTCTGGGTAGACTTAGGTTCACGCCATGCTATAATTGTACTATTTGAGTTATCTTTGCTCGTTTAATTCCTTTATTTCGCGTTACGACTTGATACTAGACTTGCATAGGGTGATAGACTCGCTATTGTAGAGATGTGATGAGCTACTTGATAATTCGCGGAATAATTTGTGCTTCCCTTCTGAATTCCTCCCGCATTGTGCGTTTTCATCGAAAAGCTTTCCTTAAAGTTCATAACTCACACGTTTATTCGTGAGTGGGTTCAAAGACCCGTTAAAGCTTCTTACTCTAATGGGATTGGGTTGATCGCCTCTGTAGGATTATGTACCACACTCTTATGGGAGCGGGCCTCTCACCTTGGCAGCATAATAGATGCATCTATGGTTCGTGTCATTCGACCCTCGATGGGATACACATTATTATGGGATTGGGCCGTAAGCCTTGGCATTTCTATAAACTACTCTTATGGGATCGGGTCGTTCGCCTCGGCAACATCGTGCGTAATATCTGATAAGAAACTAGCGTATCTGGGTGGTTTCCTAATTTGAGTTGTGATGACCTTTCTGGTGAGGTCCATTTTATATATACTCCGGTTGAGGAGGTAACTGATAATTGAGAGCTTGAATTTATTTTTTAGAGGAGGATTGTACCACGTACCTATATTTGGTTATACTATTTATTACCCGACTGTATATTTGTTTACTTCCTACTGTATTTGAGTTATTAGACCACTTGTAAGTGTTGATGTCGACCCCTCGTCACTATTTCTCTAGGGTTAGGCTAGATACTTACTGGGTATGCATTGATTTATGTATTCATGCAACACTTGCTGCACTTATTGTGCAGGTATATATATATATATGTTTGGTGGTCTTTTGGGTGCAAAGGTGTGGCTGTTGCGAGGACTTTACGGTGATTTGCATTCCGTGTTATAATCCACTTCATATAAAGACTACATCAGAGTTATTTATATTCTCCTATCTAACTTGTATTCGAGACAGGTATTGTATTATTATTGTACTCCTTAGTAGATGATCATGCACTTGTGACACTAGGTTTTGCGGGTTCCTACTGGATGTTCATTATTGTAGTTCACGTAATTATTATAATTTCACCTTGTAATTTATATTTTATGAGGAATTTGGAAAATAAAATCATGGGTTTTTTGGGAGTACCAGATTTTACTCTACTTATTTAATGGGATTCATGATTTTAAAAATAATAAAATGAGTAACTAAGTTGATTAATCACCGTTGGTTTGCGTGATGGCAGCGTTAGGCGCTATCATGACCTATAGTGGATTTTGGGTAATGACAACTTGGTATCAGAGCTCTAGGTTCACTTGGGTCTCACGAGTCATGAGCAAGTCTAGTAGAGTCTTGTGGATCGGTACAGAGATGTATGTACTTATCTTCTAGAGGCTACAAGGCTGTTAGGAGCACTTCCTTTCTTGATTCCTCGTCGCGCGATATGATTGCCATTGAAGCTTAGGCCTTCATTCCCTTCCTACTCATTCTTATATGATGTTGACCGCTCATGTCAATTGGGCATCGAGGAGTTGTATTGGTACTGCAGACGTGGAGCAAGATGTTTCTCTTTGCGTATTCGAGCTAGTTATACTAGTCTTCTTATGGAAGGGTGTTCTGTCGTCTCAACCCTGTATCAGCATTGCCTATGGTTTTAAGGCTATGCACAGATTGTTATGACTTCCGTGCATTATTACCGTGATATGTTATTGTGAATGGTAGGTTGCTCGTGTATGGATCGCGACAGTGAATGGCTCGGAAAAAAATGATCTTGAGGAGGCTCAGAGTTGGTAGAAATTTACCCATTCGGGTGCTACAAAGATGGATTGAGATTTGAGGTAGTATTTTGGCAGCAAAGGAGGAGGAAGGACCTGGTGGGAGGTGTCCCACGGTGGTTGAATTTCTAGAAGGTTAAGTGTGAACAACAGAGGTCAAGAAGTTGCTTAAGGAGATTGTTTAACCGAAGTTGGAGTGGTAGAGTCGCATATGGATTCTTTGGTAGGATAGCCACATGCCTTGAGAAAGTTTAGAGCAATATGGGAGTCATGGTGGAAAGTGACTAGGTCTACGAATTTTATTTAGGATGGAGGCTACTGTACTGAGGAAGATTGAATATGGCAGAAAGGGTTTTGGTTGAAATGAAGAGGGGTGTGAAAACTTGATTATCGTTTTGGGTGCAACATGACTTTGAGTTTGGAATGTATTGTCGGACTTTCAGTTGATGTCAATGGGGAATGGGCAGGCTTGTACAGCCTGTGGACGAGCATGGGCTCATGAGGGTTTACTGATTTCGTAGTAGTTGTACCGAGTGCAACGTCGTTGGAAGATGTCTATATGGAATTCCACAGGTGGGTTATCTCCTATGAGCAGGTTAGCGGTTGCGTGATTTTGATGAAGTTTCTACGAAGAGTTCTACCTACTACCCGATAGAGGGTCGAACATACGATTGTGGCTGATAATTTGGAATGTTCATGAAAAGTTTAACAAGGGACTACGAGAAATTTGGTGAGTTGACGGTGCGAGATCATTGTAAGTGAGAAGGAGGAATCTGTGTGGGTTCTACATTATGTGATGGTAGCTTAAAGCTAAGTGGGTAGCCCACCATCTACGATTGGATCACGTGGTTGTCTGCTTGTGCGATTTCTGGTTATCGGTGCATGATCAGATTATTTATGACTAAGAAAAGAAAACATCAGGGGTAATTCGAGCAAAGGACTTGATGAATGTGTGCTATATTTCTCCTTATCGATTTATGCGCAAGTTTTGGGAAGACTAAGAGTTTATGCTTCTAGTGGATGTGATGTACAAGGAAAATAATTTATACAGTTATTTCTTTATGAATGTTCATGTGCTGACAACGTACTAGAGTTTGGCTTATATTTGGGACCATGTCAGAGTTGGTGACTCTCAATAGTGGTTCTAATGGGTTCGTTATATGGATGAAGATCGAGATTTTGTAGCAGAGTGTGAAGAATATTTGGGGAATTTTCTATGTTATCATCGGGTTTATGGGGAAGTATTGGAAAAATGGGAGAAACAGTTTTGGATTCGCGGAAGGTCTTTCAGAATGGGTGTACCAGTTTGAGATGCTATTGTGTGCATGAGGAGGGTATGAGATGGTTCATGGGTATTGAGACGATGTGGTATCATGAATTGGGTCACTCGGGGGGAGTGTTGTTGAGTTTTGTTATGTTATCGAATGGAGCTATTATTATTTCTAAGGCAAGTCAAGAGTAAATTAAAAGAAATGGGGTCAGTTAGTAATGATTTGAATCAACACGATTGTGGTAATGATCAGTTTCATTGGCGCGTAAGTTATACAAGTGGTTGGTGGTTGTACGTGCGGGCTTGACAACCATCATAATTTGATTGATTTGGGAGGTATTTGATTCTAATGGCCTTGTTATGTGTAAATGGATCCCAAAAGAGTTATGACGATTTAGACCACGACTTGAAGTTTGTATTTTCTGCGGTTATGGGGATTTAGTTGCGTGTTGCAATGGTTCTTCTGAAATGAGTTAAGTGAAAGGTTTCTAGCCAATGAAATGTTTATTCTACGAGTAGTTCAGGGGTTATTATGAATTTTTATATTCTCGTGTAGAGGCATAATAGGTGCAGTGAGTGGTGTGGGAATTGGAAGTTGAGGATCAAGGTTGCGGCTCGGTGTTGACAAACATGTTACGAGCTCGGATGGGCAGGGGAGAACTCCAGTGTTCAGAGTAAGTTGGCATTGTCTCAGTTTCGCCTGGGAATGGTGCTCTGTGGAAGAGGCATAGTGTATTAATTTGCGGATTCTTGATTTGCACTACAGAATTTGTACGGTTGGAGGTGTAGATGTGCAGACTATGCTACCTGGTGCGGAAGGTCATGGGAATATAACCCACGGAAAGACCGTATAAGTGTAACATGCTAGTCACTTGATTGTTAAGGATTGAAACAAAGTATGAAGATCATGGTACTATCACTAATGTGAGAGTTTATGCCTGGAAGACGCTCTATTCCTTGGTTGTGGAATGTGGGGGTTTATTACGAATTTGACGGCTACTCGTGTGTGTCATGAATAGGGCTATTGTGGATCCTTAGAAGGTTGTGGACCAGTATGGTATGATCGGAATCGGCTTGTGGTCCATTGGTGGGTCTAATGTGAATGTGTGCTCTACGTCAAGTCAGATGTGTTCATTCATCATAGCATTGCTTATGGTGGAGTCTACGGGCATTGGATGTTATTCCCGTCGCCAGCTATTCCATGTAATACTCTGTTGTGCCAGGTTGGTTATGGGACGGCTTGATTATTCGCACATGTGTTGTTATCCCGTGTAGCTTGTGGTTTTATATGAGTAGGATGGCTCTCGAGATGTAGGTCATTTATTGAACCTTGGTCGTGCTTGGGTTTTGTATCTTATGGCACTATCCGTCTCCCCAGGGTTGTAATATGCACTTGGCGTGTTTGTGGTCGATATTCGGGCATTTCGTAAGTATAAGCATTACGGTTGATGGGTGTTTCCTTGTTGGTTATTGTGTGGATCGGGTGGCATGCCTCCATGGGTATATTGTTTGGATCGAGTGGCACACCGCCACAGGTATGTTGTTTGGATCGGGTTGCACGCTGCAACTGTATCATGTGTGGATCGGGTTGCACGCCGTAACAGTGAGATGTTAAGTACAATTTCTTATACTTATTTCTGTATATTTTGATTCTCGTTCTCTGAGAAAGGTTCATAGCATATTTTCGGTTGTTTTATTTGTTACGCGGCTGGGTAATTCCTTATTGCAGTCCGTTCTTCCTTATGAGTCCTATTCGAGTTGTATCTTGTTGGCGCTTGATGGCGCTGCATGAGATTTTAGACGGTGTTAGAGGTGGCTTATTGCCCGAGCAACTTGTACGAGGTAAGATGAGGTTATTGGACCTGATATCGGTGCGATCAAATTTAAGTAGGGTATATTAAATAGAAAATTCGTTATTCAGTTCAGAATAAGGTAATAGTTCGTGTCAGGTGAATAGACTCAATGAATTATCGTTTTGGCAGGTGGTTATGAGTTTCTACACATCTCTTTCATCGTGACGGCGTTACGAGAGTTGGAACAGGGCTTACATGTGTTATGAGGCGTATAACGGGCATTGGATTCGTGAAATTGCAGCTATTGTGGTCGAAGAATTATGGGATTATGAATTATGCGGTGCGTGGTGTGATTTTAGCAAAGGTGCATGATCATGTTTTGGTGCAGTGTGTAGTGATTGATGCGGTGTTCGTATGTTAGAATCAGGTCTTGTGGAGAATTCTGGATGTTGGAATTTGGTTCTAAGGCTTGTTAGCTATGGTTATAGGGCGGATCCTTAGTCTCGATCGAGCATGAGGTGTTAAAAAATGATTTTGGACAACTCCGGAATAGTTCTTGGCACATTCGAGGACGAACGTATGTTTAAGTGGGGGAGAATGTAACGACCCGACTGGTCGTTTTGAGCTCTAGCGTGTCGCTCGGTCGTTTGAGGCCATGTTACAATCCGCAGCATACAAAGTCTCCATCAGAGTTATTTATATTCTCCTGTCTAACTTGTATTCCACACAGATGTTGTATTATTATTGTACTCCTTAGTAGATGCCCATGCACTTGTGACACTGGGGTTTAGTGGTTCTTACTGGATGTTCATTATTGTAGTTCAGGTAATTATTATCATTTCACCTTGTAATTTTTATTTTTTTACAGAAATTGGAAAATAAAATCATAGGTTTTCTGCGAGTACCAGATTTTACTATACTTATTTAATGGGATTCATGATTTTGAAAATAATAAAATGAGTAACTAAGTTAATTAATCACGGTTGGTTTGCCTGACTGCGGCGTTAGGCGCCATCACGACCTATAGTGGATTTTGGGTCGTGACAATATCATATTTTGTTGAGTTGTTGGTAACATAATGGTTTAAATAAAAGAATTATTAACATGCTTTATTCTATGTGCCTCTTAAGATAGAACTCGTTATCTCACTCGGTGCCTTATTATTCTAAATGGTTATCGCACTTTCACTATAATTGGGTTCTCAAATTATACTCATCACCCTGTTAGATGTTTACTTTACTTAAAATTATTATCATGTTTTTCCATAACAAATTCTATATTTAATTCATTAATTTAGCTTATGTTTTGCTTTGTTTAAAACTGATACTTTTACTCAATTTTATTGATTTCTAAACTAAACCCATCTTATACTTTGTTTCGTACAAATTATATATTATTTTACTTTACTTGATTTTTAGAAAAAACTCATTATTTCATTTGACACCTTACTTTATTCAAGAATGTTATTATGTTTTATTGTGTCTATATATATCTTTCGTTCATCTAAGTTAATATTTATCACGGTTGCAAAGTACATGGTAGCATGTGGGTTTTGCCATGCGAAGATGATTGTTATTGTGGGCACGAGGTGCCATATATGTAAGATTTGGATATTGTGGTCCATGACTTGTGGTTTATGAGGTGTGGTTCGTCTGGGTAATTCTTGTTGTAAGTCCATGCGTTGGGAGCGATTTGATTATTTGAGTTGCCATTCGTTTTTCCTTATTTGAGTTCATTTACATCTCATCAGTGTTCTGATTATGTTGTTTCTTTATTACGCGTTTACTACTTGCTGCCATTTATGTTTCTATTACTTCATTATTGCTTGTAAATCAATAATTTTTCCGTCGTTGGTCTTAAATTGATGTTCTTTCCATTGTTAGCTTATGTGTATCTTGAGCAGGTTCCTATATCTAGTAGGTGTCTTGACCTGGCCTCGTCACTACTCTACCGAGGTTAGACTTGATACTTACTGGGTTACGATGTGGTGTACTCATGCTACGCTTCTGCACATTTTTGTGCAGATCTAGGTATTCTTACTATGTTGTTGAGAGTTGCGTTTTCCTCGGAGACACCATCTTACTTCATTATGCTACTTTTAAATTGTAATTCAAAACAATATTGTGTTTAGAAATTCTAGTGTGTTTCAGTAGTTCTTATGACTATGTACAACCAATTTTTAGAAATGTAGAACTATTCACCGCTTGTGGCTATGTATGTCATTTAATGGTTTATGATAAATGATTAAATAGTTCAATTCTATTATTAAATCAGCATGTGTTAGGCTTACCTAGTCTTAGAGACTAGGTGCCATCACGACATCCTAAAGTAGGAAATTGAGGTCGTGACAAGTTGGTATCAGAGCTCTAGGTTCATAGGTTCTAATGACCCGACCGATCGTTTTAAGCTCTAGCATGTAGTTCGACTGTTTGAGGCCTTTAGTAGCTTCACTTCATGTATTATGACTTGTACGTGCAGTCAGAATTGAATTTCGGAAAGTTTAGAGTTATCTCGGAAGGAAAATTCTCTATTCAGAAGCTTTAAGTTGGAAGAGTTGACTAAGGTTTGACGTTTAAGTAAACGACCTCAGAATCGGGATTTGAAGGTTCCAATAGGTTTGTATGATGATTTCTGACTTGGGCGTGTGTTCAGGTTCAGTATCGGGTGGCCCGGGAGCATTTCGACGCTTCTTGAGAAAAGTTAATATTTTGAAGGTTTTAGAATTTTCTAAGTTTGGTTCGAAGTGGACTTTGGTGTTATCAATATCCGTTTGGGGTTCCGAGCCTTGGAATAGGTCTGTATCGGGATTTGTGACTTGCACACAAAATTTGGTATCATTCCGGGATATTTAAGTGTAATTCGGACGCGTTCGGCGAAGTTTGAATGTTTTAAAGTTTAAAGAAGGTTTCGATCATCGATTCGTACATTTGATGTTGTTTGGTATGATTTGAGGCCTCGAGCAGGTTCGTGTTGTGTTTTGGGGCTTGTTGTTATGATTGGGCGGGGTCCTGGGCGCCTCGGGTGTGTTTCGGGTTGGATTCGGACCAAGTTTGGGTGATTTGCAACTGCTGGCGCTGATGTCTGGTTTTCTTGTTCGCCAACGCGAAGTGTCTCATGCATTCACGGAGAAGGATTTTGGGGCTGCTAGGATTTGCTTATCGCGAATGCGATGAAGGAAACGCAAACACGGAGAAGAGGCTGGAGTAGCCTTCGCAAACGCGACTTGGAGGTCGCGAACGCGAAGAGGAAGGTGATTTTTAGCCTTCGCGGTCGCAAAGATAATCATGCGATCGCAAAGAAGGACGAGCCTAGGAAAACTTGATTTTATATGGGATTTGGCCCATTTTCTTTCATTCTCTTTTGGATTGGGCAATTTTTGGAGGGCTTCAAGGGGAGATTTTCATCATCTATTGGAAGGTAAGTAATTCCCACATAATGTTAGTGAAATACATGGATTATATGTGGATTTAAACATGAAAATTTATGGAAATTATGAGATTTTTAGAGAAAAACCTAAAATTGATAATTTATAATTTTGACCACGATTTTGGAATGGAATTAGGAATAAATCATAAATTTGAGTTCGTAATGTTATGGGTAAAGTTCATCTTCGAAACATTTTCGGAATTCGGGCGCGTGGGCCCGAGGGTTGACTTTATTGACATTTCGAACGAAGTTAGGAATTGTTATAAATTGATTAATTATGAGTATTAGAGTATATTTTTATTGGTTTGCACATTGTTTGACTAGTTGAGATCGATGGGCATTGGTTGAGGTGCTAGAGAGGCGTTGGAGTCGGTTATGGAACTTCAGAGCGAGGTAAGTCTCCTGTCTAACCTTGTGCAGGGGAATTTACCCCGTAGGTGTTTTATTCTTATGTGTTACATGCTGTGGGATCTACGCACGTATAAGGTGATGAGTGTCTGTGCGTATGCTATAATTTCTGATAATGTCCGGGTAGACTTAGGTTCACGTCGTGCTTTAATTGTACTATTTGAGTTATCCGTGCATGTTCAATTCCTTAATTTTGCGTTACGACTTGAGACTAGGATTTCATAGAGTGATGGACTCGCTACTGTAGAGATTTGATGAGCTACTTGATTAACTGCGGAATAATTGTGCTTCCCTTACGAATCTCTCATGCGTTGTGTTTTTTCATCGAAAAGTTTCCTTAAAAATTCATAACTCAAACGTTTATTCATAAGTGGGGTTAAGGACCCGTTATAGTATCATATTCTTATGGGATCGGGCCGTTCGACTTGGTAGTATCATATTCATACAGGATCGGGTCGTTCGCCTCAGCAGTACCACACTCTTATAGGATCGAGCCGTTCGCCTCGGCAATACCACACTCTTATGGGATCAAGCTGTTCGCCTCGGTAGTACCACATTCTTATAGGATTGGGTCGTTCGCCTCGGCAGCTTCATGAAATACTTTTATGGGATCGGGCCGTTCGCCGCGGCAGCGTTGTGCGTAATATTTGATTAGAAGCCATCGTATCCGTGAGTTTTCCTAATTTGAGTTGTGACGACCTATCTGGTGGGGACCATTTTACATATGTACTCCAGTTGAGGAGGTAACAATAATTGAGAGCTTGTGTTTACTGTTTAGAGGAGGAATGTACCACGTACTTATATTTATTTATACTGTTTACTTATCATGCCTCATACTTGTTTACTTTCTACTGCACTTGATTTATTGGACCACTAGTAAGTGTCGATGTCGACCCCTCGTCACTATTTCTCTGGAGTTAGGCTAGATACTTACTGGGTACACGTTGATTTACATACTCATGTTGCACGTCTGCATTTATTATGCAGGTATATATATATATATTTCTAGTGGTCTTTCTGGCGCAAAGGCGCAACTATTATGGGGACTTACGGTGAGATGCATCACATGCTACGATCCGCAGCATACAGAGTCTGCATCTGAATTATTTACATTTTTCTGTCTAACTTGTATTCTAGACAGATGCTGTATTATTATTGTACCTTCTAATTGATGCTCATGCACTTGTGATACTGGGTTTTAGGGGCTCCTAGTGGTTATTCATTATTTTAGTTCACGTAATTATCATCATTTTACCTTGTAATTTATATTTTATATGAAAATTGGAAAAGAACATGACGAGCTTCTACAATGTACCGGATTTTTACTCTATTTAATTAATGAGATTTATGATTTCAAAAATATTAAAATGAGTAATTAAGTTGATAATTCACCGTTGGCTTGCCTGACGGCGACGTTAGGCGCCATCACGGCCTATAGTGGATTTTGGGTCGTGACATAGGTGTTACGAGTCATAAGCAAGTTTAGTAGAATTTTGCGGATCGGTACGGAGATGTCTTTACTTATCTTCGAGAGGCTACAGAACTATTAGGAACCACTCCTTTCATTCCTTATCGTGCAGCATTGATTTAGCTTGAAGCATATATCTTATATCCATTTGCATCCACTCGTATATGATGTTGTGCTCTCGGTATCAGCTATGCTCCGACGGTTTGTAATGCTGCGGATGGACTACGAGGGGGACATAGATGCTCAATCATTGTCTCAAGGTATTGTACAGACTAAGGACGTGGACGTGTTGGTAGATATTCAGTTGTTCAAGTGAGGGATGTAACTTGTTCGCAAATCTGATTGATGATATACGAGCTTATGAAGGTTGGTAATGTGGATCATCGGATGTTGTGCCCTATGACTCCGCACCAAGTAGGGGAGTCTACTATCAATGATCAGATTGCATGGGCAAGTGTCATATCACTCTTGGGTTTGAGGTATATATGCAGTGTTGAGGGGTTCCCCAGAATTCTACATGACTAAGATCTAAGCTTTTCATGGGATTGTGCTAGAACTTGCAGTATATTTGTATCATTTCTAAATCTACATTCTAGTATCAGAGAGGTTAGAGAAACATGTTTAAATTCATAGAAGATCTCTTCAGAGTGGGTATCTCGGTTACATCATTATTGGGTGCTCCAAAGGAAATACAGACGTTTATGGATTTTCGGACGACGTGGTTCGTTCTAGGGTCTTTCGCAACGAGCTTTGACTTAGGATAATTGTGTACTGATAAGGGAAAGTGTTGACCTGAAGATAAGTCGAAGATGATTAGAAGAAATGGGCCAGCTCGGTGGTGTTGGATCAGCATAGCAACAAAGGTAACTGGTGTTTTGGTGAGGTAATGCTTCACCAGCGTTCTGTGGCAATACTCTTGGTTTTGATGGCTTGCGTGACTTGGTTGAGTTGGGAAAGTTCAGTTCTGATGGCTTGGTGATGTGCAGACTGGCCTCGAAGAGTTCTTGATAGTGTCAACCACAGCTTGAGCTTGATGTTTGCTACCGACATAAGGAACGTGTTGGGTGTTATGATTTTTTCCTGGATGGGGTCACGAGTTCTATACAACATGGATGATTTCAGATGTTTAGAAGAATTCTAGCATTATTTGATACCACCTAATAAGGGTGCGCACTCCAGAAGGTGCACTATGTTTCGACTTGCAGATGCTTGACTGGTATTACCGCAATCGCCTGGTTGATAGTTGATGTCCAGATTTTGCTTTGTGGCACGAAAGAATTATAGAAGTACTTCTCGTAGGCTGACCGTATGTGAGGAATGTGTCAGTTATTTGAGTAGTGTAGTTGTGATCGGATATGGAGATTCTAGTATTCTAGGGATTTGAAGACTAAGAGGGCTCTCCCAGCAAATTTTTCCATGGTTGTGAATGATAAATGTATGTTAAGAGGTTGGAAACTGATGTTATATACTATAGATATGTTATTGTGGGATTTTCGGAGTCTATCTACCCACTTCGGAAGGATCCGAATTGATTTGGAGGCTAATAGTAGGTCTCATAAGGATGTGGGTTCTAAATCTAGTCAAATTTATCTACTCACCACAGTTATTATGGAGGGGTATGTTATCGGTTAGGGTGGATAACATTGGTGTTCTGATATGTCTCATGTGTTACTCTCCTATGCTGCGATAGGTTGTGATCTGTTGGTTATCTGCACACTGACGCGGTTATATTTGGGCTTTGTAGCGAAATTTGAGCGAGATTGCTCTTGGGGTGTTGAATGGTTGATTGTACCTTGGTTATGGTCTTCCTGTTTCTGGTATATAGTGATTTCCATATCTTCATAGTTATGATCACGTGCTTCATGTATTTGATGTTGATATGCTTATGGTTGTTGATTGTGAGTATCATGGCTCGACGTATTCCAGGTGTACCGGTGTCGGATTAGGTCATGCATCACAGCAGCGTTATGATAGGATATGATCCTCTGTGCTTATTTTGTGTGTTATATTTCCCCTTGTGTGGTGGATTTATAGCATTGCGCTTCGTGGTGGTATCTGTTGAGCTGGCGGGATGGTTTCTTCATTTCCATTCTCTTTCCATCATTGGGTATATTTGAGTTATTGTTACTTGGTGCATGGATTGCATGGTATATGGCTTTAAGTAGGATTTGTATGACAGGTCATTCGAGTAGCTTGTACTGGATGAGGTGAGGTTATTGGGTGTAAGGCCCCGTAAAATTTTTCCTAAAAACCCGAATTTCGTGATGCCGAAGTAGGTGTAGAGGTTAATAGTAGTAGAAAAATGTTGGGCAAAAGTAGGCATTTCTGTGGCCCGTTCTGCGGCTGCAAAACCACTCTGCGAACTGCAGAATGGTCGCAGAGTGTGGCAATTTTGTGGGGTATTTTTTATGTCAATTTTGTGGCCGATTATACGACCGCATAACCGTTTCGCGGGCTGCACTTTGGTCGCATAGTCATCCTTAGACTTTTTTGGAGGGAGGTTCTGCAGCGCATTATGCGACCGCAGAATAGGTTTGCGGACCGAATAACGGTCGCAGAGTGAAGCAGGCCAGCCCAGTTCCCAGAGCCACCTTTCGCTGTCATTTCACGGACCGCATAATCATTATGCGGTCACATATGCGACCGCAGAACCTGTTCTGGACCTTCATTTTTGGGGTTTTTAAACCAGACCATATTCCGTTAAAACACATCCCATAGACCATTTTTGAGCTTATTCCTGATTGCTTTGCGGTGAGAGAGAGAGCCCTAGAGGGAGAAAGTGACCCTCATCAAAAATTTCTCTTCAATTCTTGCTTAAACTTTTGAATATTATCAAGAGAAGCATCCTAGGTATTCATCCAAAGAGGTAAGATTCTATCACCAAGCTCTTAAATTCAAAATATAACTAGAATGGGCAATTAGTAAGGTAGTTCATGATGATGGGAGTGCTTACCTTGCATGCATGTATTCTTAAGGTACGTGGGGAGGTTGTGAGTTAAAGATAGAAAAAAATGGGGTGTGGGATGGTGAAGTCTTTCAAAAAAAGGGCCATGGAACCTTAATACACACATAGTGTTTGATAAAATGCTCAAGTGAGCTAGAATCATGGTCGTTTTCCTAATTTTTGGTTCAATTTTGCTATATTGCTAAAATAGATTGAAGTTGCTAATATTCCAAAAACATCTTAGAGTTTTAAGAAGCTCAATTGAGGTATGTTGGCTAAACCCCCTCTTCTTAGAATTGAACCCCATGGTATTCATGAAATCGATGCAAGTTCCAATTTGAACGTCCTAAAAATTGCTATCCTGAATGTGCTTGTTTTGAAAATATATGTGTAATATGTATTCCCATGCTTTCATCATGTTATCTCGTCACCTGAGGAAATGTTCAGAACTTAGAATATGTGCCAAAAATGCCTAGACTTCAAGTCAAATTCAATTAAAGACTGTTATGCCAAATTGTGTAAAAAGCCTCTATGTGCCTTAGATTCTAAATTGCTCACATGTGAAATCAAAAGTCTTGAATGAAAAATCGTGTTGTTATTGATGATAATAATAATGTTGGAACGTGGAAAAGAACTTGAATCATGAAATACGGCCAAGCGCCAAGAATAACTTTATAATTTGCGCCACTCGTGCCATTGTATTGAAAAGATGGGAAAGAAATATGAATTGAGATGACTGATTGAAAAGGGGTGATGTCTCAAATGAGATGGCTTAGCCGATCGGGCCGAGATCAGACTCCGTGTAAGGACACGATGATATTGTGGATGAAATTGTAAATATGATTGATGTCTCAAATGAGATGGCTTAGCCGATCAGGCCGAGATCGGACTCCGTGTAAAAACACGGTGGTATTGTGGATTGTGGCATATTGGCACCAAAAACCACCCAACCTAATAATGCGGAAATCGACTTGAAAATCTATGAGATCCTTAACTTGATGTTTTTTTGTGTTATTTAAAGCATATTGCATTTTTGACTGTTTCCCCCTATATTATTATTCATTCTATTGAGATAGTGTTTTAGTTTTACATTCTAGTACTATTCGACAGAACTAACATCCCTTTTGCCGGGGGCGCTGCATCTTTAAATGGATGGAGCTGGTTCCATATCAGACATTGTTGATCACATATAGTGTAGCATCCTCTTCTCAGCGGACTCGGTGAGCCCCATTTCATTCCGGGGTCATGTATTATACCTTATGATTATATTGTGGTCACTTTTTGAGGTATAGCGGGGGCCTTGTTGCCGGCACCATCTTTACTCTCTTTTGTATCTTTAGAGGCTCCGTAGATACTATGTGGATTGTGTATAGGTGTTAGAGAGGTCAACGGATCATGTTGTGTTTTGGACTCTAGTTCCAGTCAGCCATAAGGACGTATGTATTTTGAAACAAAACACTGATGTAACAAAATGAAATGACTAAGTAATGTGTATATATATAGAATCTCTCTACTATTTAATCAGTGAAAACATGCCTTCTCATGATCATAAGCGCGTCGGGTAGGAAGTGTCTAACATGCTAGCTCGACCGGGTCCACTCGGTTGAGCATCGGTCGCGCTCTCCGAGGTTGGGGCATGACATTGGGCTGGATGAACAACTGCTAAACTAGGTGGCAATGCAAGCATGTAAGCCACCTCTCCCACTCTCTCCAGAATCTCAAAATGTCTGATATACCTAGGGCTCAACTTGCCCTTTTTTCCGAACATCATTACACCCTTCATGGGTGATACCTGAAGTAACACTCTCTCTCCGACCACGAATGCAACATCACAAACTCTACGGTCTGCATAACTCTTCTGCCTGCTCTGAGCTGTGCGAAGTCGATCCTGAATAATCTTGACCTTATCCAAGGTATCCTGTACTAAGTCTGTTCCCAACAACTGAGCCTCTCCCGGTTCAAACCACCCAACTAGCGACCGACACCGCCTATCATATAATGCCTCATAGGGAGCCATCTAAATGCTCGAGTGGTAGATGTTGTTGTAGGCGAACTCTGCAATGGGGCAAGAACTGATCCCACGATCCTCCGAAGTCTATAACACATGCGCGGAGCATGTCCTCCAAGATCTAAATAGTGCGCTCGGACTGCCCGTCCATCTGAGGATGGAATGCTGTGCTCAACTCAACCTGCGTACCCAACTCACGCTGTACTGCCCTCCAGAAGTGCGAGGTGAACTGCGTACCTCAATCATAAATGATAGACACAGGCACCCCGTGAAGACGGACGATCTCACGAATGTAAATCTCTGCCAACCTCTCCGAGGAATAGGTAACTGCCACAGGAATGAAATGCGCTGACTTAGTCAGCCTGTCCACAATAACCCAAACTGCATCAAACTTCCTCTGAGTCCATGGAAGTCCAACAACAAAATCGATACTGATACGCTCCCATTTCCATTCAGGAATCTCCATCTTCTGAAGCAAAGCACCAGGTCTTTAATGCTCGTACTTTACTTGCTGATAATTTAGACACCGAGCTACATATGCAACTATGTCTTTCTTCATCCTCCTCCACCAATAATACTGTCGTAAGTCCTGATACATCTTGGCGGCGCCCGGATGAATAGAATACCGAGAACTGTGGGCCTCCTCAAGAATCAACTCACGAAGTTCATCCATATTAGGCACACAAATACGACCATGCATCCTCAAAACTCTGTCATCTCCAACTGTAACCTGCTTGGCACCACCGTGCCGCACCATGTCTCTAAGGACAAATAAATGAGGATCGACATCCTGCCGATCTCTGATGCGCTCAAACAAAGAAGACCGAGCAACTATACAAGCTAGAACACGGCTGGGCTCAGAAATATCCAACCTCACGAACTAGTTGGCCAAGTCCTGAATATCTAATGCAAGCGGTCTCTCACCAACTGGAATATATGCAAGGCTACCGATACTGACTGACTTTCTACTCAAAGCATCGACCACCACATTGGCTTTCCCGGGATGATACAATATGGTTATATCATAGTCTTTCAATAGCTCCAACCACCTTCTCTGCCTCAAATTGAGTTCCTTCTGCTTGAACAAATACTGCAAGCTCCGATGATCTATGAATACCTCACATGGCACGCTGTAATGATAGTGCCTCCAAATCTTCAGCGCGTGAACAATGGCTGCCAGTTCTAGATCATGAATAGGGTAATTATTCTCGTGAACCTTCAACTGTCGCGAAGCATATGCAATAACCTTGCCACCCAGCATCAATACTGCACCCAAACCAATACGGGATGCGTCACAAAATACTGTATAAGGTCCTGAACCTGTGAGTAACACCAATACCGGTGTCGTAGTCAAAGCTGTCTTGAGCTTCTGAAAGCTCGCTTCACACTCGTCTGACCACCTGAACAGGGCACCCTTCTGGGTCAATCTGGTCAATGGGGCTGCTATGGATGAAAACCCCTCCACAAATCGATGGTAATAGCCCGCCAAACCCAGGAAACTACGGATCTCTGTAGCTGATGTGGGTTTAGGCCAGTTCTGAACTGCTTCAATCTTCTTAAGATCCACCTGAATACCCTCTACCGATACAACGTGACCCAAGAAAGCAACTAAACTCAACCAAAACTCACATTTTGAGAACTTAGCATATAACTGGCTGTCTTTCAGAGTCGGAAGAACGATCCGAAGGTGCTGCTCATGCTCCTATCAACTGTGGGAGTAGATCAAGATATCATCAATAAACACAACTACAAAGGAATCCAAGTAGGGTTTGAACACCCGGTTCATCAAATCCATGAATATTGATGGGGCATTTGTCAGCCCAAATGACATCACTAGAAACTCATAATGCCCATACCAAGTCTGAAAAGTTGTCTTAGGAACATCGGATGCCCTAATCCTCAACTGATGGTAGCCAGATCTCAAATCAATCTTTGAAAACACCTTGGCACCCTGAAGCTGATCAAATAAATCATCAATCCTCGGTAATGGATACATGTTCTTGATGGTGACTTTGTTCAACTACTGATAATCTATACACATCCTCATCAATCCATCTTTCTTCTTCACAAACAATACGGGTGCACCCCAGGGCGAGACATTAGGTCTAATGAAGCCCTTATCAAGCAAATCTTGTAATTGTTCCTTCAATTCTTTCAACTCTGGCGGGGCTATGCGATATGGCAGAATGGAAATGGGCTGAGTGCCCGGAGCCAAATCAATGCATAAAGCAATATCCCTGTCGGGTGGCATCCCCGACAGGTCTGCAGGAAACACCTCTGAAAACTCACGAATAACTGGCACTGAATCCATGGAAGGAACGTCCAAACTATAATCGCGGACATAGGCCAAATAAGCTAGACACCCCTTCTCGACCATATGCCGAGCCTTCACATAAGAGATAACCCTGCTGGCAGAATGGCCAAGATTCCCTCTCCACTCTAATTGAGGCAACCCCTGCAAGGCTAAGGTCACCCTCTTGGCGTGACAATCTAATATGGCATGATAAGGTGATAGCCAATCCATACACAGTATGACATTAAAATTAGCCATGTCGAGAAGTAGAAGATCTACACGAGTCTCAAGACTCCCAATGGTGACCACACACGAATGATAAACACGATCTACAACAATAGCATCTTCCACTGGTATGGACATATACACAGGAGCACTCAAAGAATCACGGGGCACAACCAAATAGGAAACAAAATAGGATGACACATAGGAGTAAGTAGATCCCGGATCAAATAGAACCGAAGCATCTCTACTACAAACTGAAACAGTACATGTGATAACAACGTCAGATGACTCAGCCTCAGTCCTGGCTAGGAAAGCATAACACCGGGACTGGGCCTCACCACCCTGAACTACGTCCCTGGGATGGACTCTAATTGGCTGGTCTCTACCTCTAACGGCCAGATCTCTACCTCTAACAGTCTGGCCTCTACCTCTGGCTGTCTGACCCTTGCCTCTGGCTGGTTGAGCAGGTGGTGTAGCAACTGGTGCCGGAACAATGGAACGAGAACTCTGATATTGTGAGTTGCCCGTTGCCCGAGGGAAAAATCTAGCAATGTGCCTCGGATCACCACAAGTATAACATAACCTCGGTTGCTCTGACTGCTGACCCTGAAACTGACCCTGTTGACCTGAATAACCACACTGATAACTCTGGGGTGGAGGTGCACTAATAGGAGCTGGTGGTGCACTGTAGGCTAGCTGGTCGAAATAATGCATCTGAGGGCCACGACCACTTGAGGCACCGTGGAATGCCTGGAGCGCTGAATGAAATGGCCTGGGAGGATGGCCCTTACCAAAAGTACTCCTACCTCTAGATGAGGCACACTGAACTCACCGAAATGACGAGGTCTCTTGTCAGACCCCTGACTTACCTGAGTAAGAACCATTTCGACTCGCATGGCGACATTAGCAGCCGCCTGAAAAGAAATCTCACTCCTAGTCTCCTTAGCCATCTGCAATCTGATAGGTTGAGCAAGTCCATCAATAAACCTCCTCACCCTCTCTCTCTCTCGGTGGAAAATAGAAGAATAGCATGACGGGCCAAATCCACAAAACGGGTCTCACACTGAGTAACAGTCATACTGCCCTGCTGGAGACGCTCAAACTGACGGCGATGCTCCTCTCTCAATGTGATAGGCAGAAACTTCTCTATGAAGAGCTGAGAGAACTGGTCCCAAGTAAGAGCAGGCGACCCAGCTGGTCTAGTCAACAAGTAATCTCTCCACCATTTCTTGGCGGAACCAATCATCTGAAATGCAGTAAAAATCAACCCCATTAGTCTCCACTATACCCAAGTTTTGTAGGACCTCGTGATAGCTGTCAAGATATTCCTGGGGGTCCTCTGAAGGAGCACCATTGAAGTGAACAGGAAAGATCTTGGTAAACCTGTCCAATCTCCATAAAACCTCAGAAGACATAGTTGGCCCATCTCCGACCTGTGCCCTAGGAGTGGTGGGAGTCTGGGCTCCTCCTCCAGCCTGAGAGACTGCTGTGCCATGGGAAATCCGCCAGTCTGGGCCACACTCTCCATAAGGCCTACCAAACGGACCAAAGTGTCATGAAGTGCTGGGATAACAACTAGTCTGGCAGGAACAGTCTGGGCCGGAACCTCCTCGTCAAGCTCTATTTGAGGCTCCACTGTCGGGGCTGCTACTCGGGCTCTAGGTTGAGCACTGCCCCTTCCTCGGCCTCGGGCACGACCTCGGCCTCGACCTCTGCCCCTTGTAGGAGCTGCCACTAGAGGCTCTGGCTGCTGCTCAGCTGAGGAAGCGGTACGTATTCTCGCCATCTGTGAGAGAATAAGAGTATAAGAGTTCAATCAGCATTGAAAAAGCAAAATGGCACGACAGAGAAGAATAACATTTCACTGATACCAACTGTCACGACCCAAAATTTCCCACCGACGGGACCGTGATAGCGCCTAACATTTCACTTGCTAGGCAAGCTAACGTTAGAGAATCATTAAACCAATTCCTTATTCCCATTCAGTAATTAACAATAATTAACTAAGATAAAATATAATAAGTGCGGAATATCATAAAACTGTATTAATTACTACCACCCGGATCTGGAGTCACAATTCACGAGCATTCTAGAATTTACTACAAGTAATAGTCTGAAAGAAATACAAATGTCTGAATGAAAGAAACAGTAGAACAGAAAATATAGACGGGGACTTCAAGGTCTGTGAAGGCCGACAGATCTACCTTGAGTCTCCGGATAACGGACCAATAGTAAAATCTCGATCAACCCGAGCCGGTATCAAAATCTGTACAGAAAGTGCAGAGTGCAGTATCAGTACAACCGACCCCATGTACTGGTAAGTGTCGAGCCTAACCTCAACGAAGTAGTGACGAGGCGTGGGTAAAGTTTATCTTCGAGAATTGTCGGAATCCGGACACGTGGGCCTGAAGGGTTGACTTTATTGACTTTTCGAGTAGAGTTGGGAATCATTATAAATTGTTAAATTGTAAGCATTGGAGTATATTTTGATTGATTTGCACGTTGTTTAAATAGTTTCAGAACGATTGGCTTTGAGTCAAGGAGTTCGAGAGGCATCAGAGCTGGATATGGAACTTCAAAGCGAGGTAAGTCTCCTATCTAACCTTGTGAGAGGGAAACTACCCCCTAGGTGATGTAATTGTTATGTGCTACTAGTTATGGGTGCTATGTACGCACGAGGTGACGAGAGTCCATACGTAGCTAAAGCATATTTATTTCCGGTTAGACTTAGGACTTTATCATGTAATATTTTAATTATTTGAACTCATTCTGCTGGCTTAATTAATTGAGCTTATAATTAAAATTGATTTAGAAATATATATTATATATATATATATATATATATATATATATATATATATATATATATATATATATATATATATATATATATATATATAGGCCGAGCCTTATCATTAGGCCGAGCCTTATCACTTGAGTTGTTGACAAGTTATTTCAGAAACGATAAAGGTTATATTCACTTTGTGCTCATGTGCTGTATTGTAAGCACGTGTCTCGTAATTCTGTAGTTTCCTTCCTTTCTTGTGGAGCGGGACAAACACCTCGACAGTATAATAGATGCATCTATGGTTTGTGTCGCTCGACCCTTGGCAGTGTACACATAATTCTGGATCGGGTCGAACGACCTCAGCATAATCGTGCTTTATTTCGCTGGCAGTCCGAATATTCATGAGATTATCCTTCCATTGGCGCCTAGCATTTTATATGGTATTTCGTATCCGTTTGATACTGGCACTTGATATATCTAAACTGTTGAGGTAGAATACAAGACTGGGAAATTCATACCCTTTAAAAGATATTTTTGGAAGACTATGTAACTTACAAATTTATCCCATTATTGTTGTGTGCTTCATATCTGCTTAAGATTTATTATATTGCTTTATTAGATCTCTAGTAAGTGTCGATGTCGACCCCTCGTCACTACTTCTCTGGGGTTAGGGTAGATACTTACTGGGTATGCGTTGATTTACGTACTCATGCTACACTTCTGCACTAAATGTGCAGGATCTGACAGGTTTAATTGGTGGTTATCTTGGCGCATCGGCGCAACTGTTGAGGAGACCTTATGGTGAGTTGCATTCCAGGCTACGTATCGCAGCCCACAGAGTCTCCATCGTACCATTTTCTCTATCTTATCCTATTTACATTCCAGACAGATATTGTATTATTGTTGTACTCCTTAGTAAATACTCATGCACTTGTGACACCGGATTTGGGGATGTTCTAGGAGTTGTTTGTGATTTTTCTTAGCATTTACACACTTTTATTATCTATTCTGTTAAAATTTTAAGCTTCCATGATTTTAATGCGTTGATTTCTTTATCTAATAAAATTCACGATTTCGAAAAATAATAAAGTTCATAATTAAGTTAGTAGTTCACCGCTGGCTTGCCTAACCACCATGAACTATAGTGAGTTTTGGGTCGTGATAGGGAAGGTTGTCTCTAGGGCTAAAGATGGGAGATGGAATCCAGGTCGTTGGATCTAATGATCAACGGCCCTAATAATTTGGTCATTTAGGATTTTTTGTGTCCATTAGATTATAAGATTTGGACAGCGGAGATGAGATCTCGGGGACGGGTGTTTAAAAATCAAAAGAAAATTGGAGATTAAATGTGAGCCGTTGATCAGATGGACCAATGGTTCAGATGCATGTGTCTTTGTTATGTGATTGATAGAGACGAGTGACGTGGCACATCTCTATTGGTTTAAAGAGAGTGGCACCGATTGCCAAAGTGGGATGAGATTGGGTATTTGGACTGGGTCAGATCCGTTTGGGCTGAAAATGAAATAAATATTAGCCACTTCGTAATTAATTAAGAAATTGCAATAGCAGCCTTTTTGTCTTTAACCCTTTGAAATTAATCTAAATAAACTTAATTACTTTCAATAAAATATGGTAAAAATTATAATTATCAAATATACTGCTAATTATTGCAATTAAATATTTGTAAAAATATTTTATTTTCTAAATTATAACACTAATTCTAAATTATTAACATAATAGTCTAATTAACTAGAAATTAAGGAGTAATTCATTAAATTAACTATATAGGCCTATGTGATATATAAATAAGTTATTTCAATAATCATAAAACAGTAAGTATATTTGTAATTACATAATACTAATACTAAGTGATTAATTTCAAAAATAATATTAATTAATTTGTAGAAATAAGTATTCATTACTAGAAAACACTTCCAAAATACTTATTGTAAATTATTAAGTATAAATAAATTAATTTTAAAAGGGAGGGTCAAAATTGGCCGTTAACAAGGTCGATTTAGATTGAATCTTCGACCCCTATCATCTTCGACGGTCTCCTCAGCAGATCTACGGGCTGCCTCAGCTGCTATCCTTACAACTTCTTCTCTATGATGTGCTGCCTCTCTTGCAGCTAAATTTACCTCGTCGTCACCGTTATTAGCCATGTGTTCTTGGGTTGAAGGTTGCCCCAAGAACTTTTCGATGAGCTCTTTCTTTTTCCTCAGTTGTCGCATGTGCTTTTCCAACTCCGGTCTATAGAGTATTACTTATTTTAAAGAACATCGAGTCATACACCACGAACTTAACCTGTTGCCTACACACATAAGAGAAACCCGTGAAGAATAAAATAAAATAAATTCTGAATTAGCACCAAAAACTATTTTGAACACTATTGATTGCCAATCCCCGGCAACGATGCCAAAAATTGACGAGCGCAAAACACAACACGAAATTGATGCTCGCTAATCAAAGATAGTATAGTATAATATCATCTCCGCATGGATTAGATTTAAATAATGGTCGAGTAATTTCTAGTTTAATTGTTATTCAGGAGGATCAATACTTGAGATAAATGATTATGAACTATGTTTAACTACTAAAATAAAGCAATTGACAATTGACTGCAAAGAACTAGAGATTAGCAGAGTTGGTTTCTTGTTAATATGAGAAATAAGGGTTTTGAGATGATAGGTGCAATGTTGTTATTCTGGATATGATACTGTAATATTTCACTCTTCAGGATCTATTGATTCTCATGAATTCAATAGGTGATTAGCTTATGCTTCTGATTCATACTCCTCTCTCTATTAAATCTAATTCTTTCAAATAAACTAATGTGAGGTGCAATGAAACTTGCAAGAATCTATTGGTAAGAATGGTCTAAGAGAAACTTCTCTCGAATATTTCTCAATCTTAAGTTAAGGGATAGATCACAAATCTCTTTCAATTAATTTAAAGAAGTACCACAATAAATTAAGGCATGCATTGCAATAATATTCAATATTATGCACATTTTCCGATTAAACAAGATAATGAGTAAAATCACAACTAGAGTCAAAGCTCTTCCAATAGATTCAAGAAATTAAGCAGTGATCAAATCCATAAACAATAACCAAGTCACCAAATCATGTCAAACCCTAAGGTAAACTACTCCATACTCATTGAGGAAGTCATCACAAATATAATTAAAGAATAAGAAAACATCAATCTAACGTTACAATCTAAACTCCCGTCTTGAATTGATGGAAAGATGATAAAATCCTGTGTCTTGTAGCCTCCAATGCTCTCCCAAAGCTTCCAAGGTCAAAAGTTCCCTCCAAAAACTTCTTTTTGGTATATTTATACCTTGTAGGGGGTGGGCCCAAGCGAAATTACATTTTCCATGCCAAAACAGGAAAATACTTTGAGAAAATCACACATGCGCGCTGCACCATGGGCCCCCCATGCGGGGCATTAGTTGGGAAGTTCAAAGAGCAAGTTATGATGCGCAGCAACACCAACACACTGTCGAGCCGCCCCATGCGATGCGACAGTGTAATTTTTATCAAGTACTTTATTTTCTTTATGTTTTGACATCCAGACTTGGCTCCCGACCCCCGAACGCGATCCCGGTTTAATCTCTTGGGCTTTTACTCAGACTTCAAAGCTCCAACTTGTCCAATTTAGCTCTTGAATATCTTTTTAACTCAAAATCACTTCATGCAAGGCATAAAACACATAATAAGTACAATACACTAACATGTAGGTTTAAATACAAGTAAACTACAGTAAATAGAGTGCAAACTATGACTAAAACACGTGATTCTAGCCTACCATCCGAACTTAACAAATTTGAGAGAATTCAAGTTTGGCATCTGGTACCAAGACCCAAGGATAAAACAGTGATTGGCACTAAATGGGCCTTCAGAAAATAACTTGATGAAGAAGGAACATGTCACGACCCGAAATCCATTAAAGGTCGTGGTGGTGCGTAACGCTGTTATCAGGCAAGCCAACAATTAAATAATTAACTTCATTACTCATTTTAGTACTCATGAAATCATAATTTCCTTCGATTATTATGTAAGAGATGAAATTTACAAGTGAGTGGCAATAATTTTACAACGTTAATACATAACAACTCAAAAGCATCCCCAAAACCCGGTGTCACGAGTGCATGAGCATCAACAATGCAGTAAAATAAAATACAGCATCTGTCCAGATTACATATAGGACAGGAAAAAGATAAATAAATCTGGAGGAGACTCTGGTGGTTGCGGATCGTAACATGAAATGCAGCTCGCGGCAAGTCCCCCACATCATCCATGCCTATGTGCCCAAAGGACCACCGGACATAAAGGTACCTACACAAAAATGTGCAGCAAGTGTAGTATGATTACGTAAATCTACGTGTACCCAGTAAGTATCTAGCCTAACCTCGGAGGAGTAGTGACGAGGGGTCGACATCGACACACACTAGTGGTCCAATAATATCAGGTACAGTAAGAAGGTGAACAAATATGAGGCAGAGTAAATAAATGAAATAAACAAGTGTAAACATGTGGTACAATTATCCTCCTTACAATAAACTCAAGCTCTTAATTAGCAAATTCCTCCTCAACTGGAGCATATATATATATATATATATATATATATATATATATATATATATATATATATATATATATATATAATGGACCTCACCAAATAGGTTGTTATAATTCGAATCAGGGAAAAACTCACATATACTCTACCTTCTTGCCAAATATTACGCACGATTCCATGAGGATATTTTTATAGAAATGCCGAGGCATACGGCCCGATCGAACATAAGAATTTAAATTGTGCACGGCCGAGTGTCGAACGGCACGAACCATAGATGCATCTATTAAACTGCCGAGGCAAATGGCCCGCTCCCATGAGGGTGTGGTACATAAGTCCTGCCAAGGTAAACGGCCCGATCCCATAAGAAGTGAAATACATAATCCTACCGAGGCGAACGGCCCGATCCCATTAGAATAAGAGGTTTTGACGGGTCCTAGACCCCACTCACGAATAAATGTGTGAGTTGTAATTTCTTTAACAAAAACCTTTCAATGAAACATATATATATCCCGGAAACATGCCGTAAGAGAAGTAAAATTACTCAAGGTAAATCTCAAACCGATGCCCGTCGCTCCAAAAACTAGTCAAACAATGTGCAAACCAATAAAGATATACTTTAATACTCATAATAAATCAATTTAAACAAATTCCCAACTCTGTTCGAAAAGCCGATAAAGCAACCCTATGGCCCACGTGCCCAAATTCTAAAACTTTCCGAAGATAAACATTACCCATAACATTACGAACTCAAATATATGATTTATTCTCAATTCCATGCCCAATTCGTGGTCAAAATCCAAAAATATCAATTTCTAGGTTTTCTACCAAAACCCCAAATTTTCCACAAATTTTCCATGAATTTCCATGTTAAAATCTATATAAAATCCAAGTTATTAACTTGCAATAGGTAGGAATCACTTACCTTGACATAGATGATGAAGATGGAGCTCCAAAATCGCTCTTAGGTCGGCTCCCATGGAGAAAATGAGTTGCAATGATATTTTTGCAAACTTATACACTGCCCAGGCGACCCTTCTTCGAGTTCGCGAGCCCCCTATCGCATTCGCGATGAACAAAATTCTCAAAAGCCAATTTCAAACTCTTCTCAGACAGTCTCTAGTATAATGGTCATAACGTTTTGTACAAAACTCTTAATCACAAATGGTTTAACTTTCTGGAAACTACACATCAAGGACTATAAATTTCATATGTTGATGATCTCCCAATTCATTATAAATTTCAAGATATAAGCTTCCAAAGTCAACCCTATGCAGCAGAGATTTCCAAACTCTTCTCGGACAGTATGTAGTGTATCTACCATAACTTTTTGTACACAACTCCAAATGAAAAATTATTTTCCTTCATGCAAAACTAGAGACCAAGGGCTACAACTTTTATTTTTGGATCATCTCCAGATTCATTAAAGATTGAGAGATATAAGTTTCCGAAGTCAGACAACGGACAATAGAAAATCCTTCTTCGGGAACGCAAGAACCTCTTCGCGAACGCGAAGAACAAAGTCCCAGCAGCAAAATCCTTCTTCGCGAACGCGAGAGGCGAACGCAAAGAACAACACCAGAACCAGCAACCAGCTGCATCAAAACACCCAAACTTGGTTCGGAACCACCCCGATTCACACCCGAGGCCCCCTGAGACCGCGTCCAATCATACCGACCAGTCCCAATACATAAATCGAACCTTCTTGAGGCCTCAAATCACATCAAAACCACGAATCGCACCCCAATTCAAGCTTTATGAATTTTAGAACTTCAAACTTCTACATTCGACGCCGAAACCTATCAAATCAAATTCGATTGACCTCAAATTTTGCACACAAGTCATAATTGACATTACAGACCTACTCCTACTTCCGAAATCGGAATCCGACCCCGATATCAAAAGGTCCACTCCCGGTCAAACTTCCCCAAAACCTTCAATTTTTCAACTTTCGCCAAATGACCTACGGACCTCCAAATCCACATCTGAATGCGCCCCTAAGACCAGAATCACCATGCAGAGCTATTCTCAGGCTCAGAATCCCAAACGGACATCGATAACATCAAAATACACTTCAACCCAAAATTAGGAAATTCTTAAACTTTTTAAAATGCCAACCTTCATTGATAGGGGCCGAAATACTCCCGGGCCACCTGATACTCGACCCGAACATACGCCCAAGTTCGAAATCATCATACGGACCTATTGGAACCTTCAAATCCTGATTCCGAGGTCGTTTACTAAAATTCCAAACCTTTGTCAATTCTTCCAACTTAAAGCTTCTCAATTTAGAATTTTCTTCCTAAATCAATTCAAAAACCTCCCGAAATATGATTCCGACCACACGTACAAGTCATAATACCTGAAATGAAGTTACTCAAGGCCTCAAACCGCCGAATAACGTGCCAGGGCTCAAAACGACCGGTCGGGTCATTACATTCTCTGCCACTTAAACATACGTTCGTCCTCAAACGTGTCAAGAATTGCTTCTGAGTTGTCCAAAATTACTGTTTAACACCTTGTGCACCTACTCGTGCCATCACAATCCCAGTTTGGCACCTCGACTCGAGCCGGACTGTAAGTCTTCCTTTTTATTCAATCAATAAGCCTTAGAACCAAATTCCAACCTCCGAATTTCTTTACAATACCTGATCCTAACATACCAACACTGTATCAATCACCCCACACTTTACTGAAACATGATTGTGCACTTGTGCTAAACTAGCACCATGCACCCACATATGTCAGTTGCCCATAATGACATCCTCCGACCACAATAGCTGAAATTTCACAAGTCTGTTGCCCGCAATACATCTCATGACATATATAAGTCCTATCCAAATTCTCACATTACCTCCACGATAAAAGAGTCATGTAGAAACTCATACCACCTGTCAAATCAACAAATCATCGAGTCTCTCCCCCGGACAAGAACCATTACACCATTCAGAACTAAATGATGATATTTGCTCTTTAATATACCTTATATAAGTCTGATTGCATTGATTCCAGGCCCAATAGTCTCATCTCCCCCAATACAAACTTCCCTAGCAACAAGCCACCTCAGACACGGCCAAAAGTCTCATATGACGCCCACAACGCGCCAATAAGCTACGAACTCGAATATGACTAATAAGGAAGAACGATCTCTGACCGGGAATTACCCAGCCTGAGTAACGAATAAAACGGTCGAACAGACGCTATGAACTCTCCTTAGTGAATGAGAAACAAAATACACAAAAACCAATATATGGAATTATGCTCAACATCTCACTGTTGCGGCGTGCAACCCGATCCGACATGACACTGTTGCGGCGTGCAACCGATCCAAATAGTATATACTCGAATATCGACCACAAGCATGCCAAGTGTATAATACAAATACCGGGGAGACGGATAGCGCCACACGCTATGAAACTCAAGCACAACTAAGGCGCGATAACGACCTGCATCTCGAGAGCCATTCTGCTCATGTTACACTACAAGCTCCATGGAACCTCACACTAATTCTGATCGTATCATACTAGGCCAATATCCTTCCAAAGATCCACAATAACCTTTTTTCATGATATACAATAACAACCATTAAATCCAGTACAAACATTATGCAATCCACAGCCCAAGGAATAGAACGCCTCTCTAGCATAAACTCACATGTTAGGGGCATCACCAAAATCTCCATACTTAGTTTCAATCTATAACAATCAAGTGACTGCCACTCCACTCCGATACAAATCTCCTAGTGGGGTATGCTCTCACAACTATTCCGCACCAGGTGGCAATGGCTGCATTCCCATACCACCGACCGTGCTAATCTGTAAGGTAATTCATAATCCGTAAACCAATACACAATGCCTCTTCCAATGAACACCATTCTCAGGCGACACTACGATAACGTCTGCTTACTCTAAACATCTAAATTCTTCCCTACTCATCCGAGCCTGTGACATTTTTGACAACAACGGATCGTGACCTTGATCCTTAACTCAATTTTTCCATGTCGCTCTTTGCACTTAAAATGCCGCTATGCAAAAATACTAGAATTCATCATAACTCCTAAACTACTAGTAGAATGAACAGTTTGTTGGCTAGAAAACCCTTCGTTCATCTCATTTCAGAAGGATTAATGCAACACACAACTGGACCCCAACCCGTAGAAAATACAAACCTCAAGTTGTGGTCTAAACCATCGCAACTCTTTCGGAGATCCATTACACCTCAAAGCCATTTGAATAAAATACTTTCCCAATTCAAACAAGTTGTGGTGATGCTCAAACCCACGCATACAACCACAAACCACCTGTATGGCTTCACGCTGAAGGAGCTAATCACTGCCACAGTCATGCAGATTCAACCATTACTAACCAACCTAATTCCTTTAAATCTACTCTTGACTTGCCTTGGAAATAATAACAGCTCCAATCAAAGCACAATGAACTAAATCCGCCCTCTATTCATCCTGAGTGACCCGAATCGCGAGACTACATCATCTCAATACCCATAAATCACCTCATACCTTCATCATGTGCACAATGGCGTCTCTAATCGTATACCCATGCCACAAGACTTCCCACAATTTCCGAAACTATTTATTCCTTTTCCCTAATACTGCACTGCTTACCCGGTAATAACATAGAACACTTCAAGTCCCATCCGCAATCCACTGCAGAACTCGATCCTTAAACATACAACGGACCCGAAATCCTTAAGTACCAGACTTAAATTCTCGAACTCACTGAACCATTGTAAAGAGTCACCCACTTTGACCTGGTCTTGAATGTAACCAACTTCAACGCTCTGCTAGAACATGAACACACTCTCCAAGAATCAACCAGCTGAATTCGTTTCCTTGTACATTATATCCGTAAGAAGCATAAACTCGGAGTCTTCCCAAATCCTGCACCCCAATCGATAAGGCGGAATATAGCACACATTTATCAATTTTTCTACTCAAGTTACCCCTGATGTTTCCTTTTATTAGTCACAAATAAACCACCAATGCACCGATAACCAGAAGTTGCACAAGATGACAACCACTCGATCCAATCGTGGACGGTGGGGCTCCCCCACTTAGCTTTAAGCTATAATCACAAAATATTGAGCCCAAAATGATTCCTTCTTCTCGATTACCATGATCTCGCTCTGTTATCCCGCCAAATTTCTCTAAGTGTTTTGTTAAATCTCGTCATGAACATTCTGAATCATCAGCCACGATCTCCTATCCGACCTCTTTCTACGACGTTATATAGGTCCGTTCCTTCCTCACTAACATCAACTGAGAGTTCAACAATATCATCTGAACTCAAGTCATACCGCATCTATAATGATAGTCAAATCTTCACACCCCTCTTCATCCCAAGCAAACTCCTTTCTGCCTTATTCACTCTTTCTTCGTACGGTAACCATCATTCCAAGAAAATATGTATACCAAATCAACTTCCATCACGATTCCCAAACTGTTCTACACTTTCTTAAGGTACGTGGCTATTCCACTACCGAATCCATATGCTACTATGCCTCTATTCTGCCTCTCCCACTTCGGCCAAACCATCTCCTTAAAGCAACTTCCCGACTTCCTCTTCTCATACTTGGCCTACTAGTAAATTAACCAACGCAAGACACCTCTACGTGCCCCTCTTTATTCTTCGTTACCCAAATGTTGTATCAAATCAAAATCCATCTATGTAGCACCTGAACTAACAAATTACTACCAATTCTACGTCTCCTAAAAGATCATCGTTTTCGAGTCATCAACATTAGAATTACCCATTCGATCTTGAACCGCTGCACACTGCTATCTGATAATCGTCCCACAAGCACCATTTCACAACACCCTGCTCTGAAGGAAAAATCGAAGAAGATCATAATACCAGCGAACCATAATGCATTCAAATAAGGACGATGATGCATCACAATGAAAATTCCACCATGCTCGAAAATACCAAGTCTCGTTTCTCCACCAACCCAACCTGCCTATTCGTAGTTCGATTGCTTTTCCTTTGCTGGAATCAAATATTGAACCTATGAATCACACATTGAGATAAATCTCCTTTCAAGTCATTCATTGGGTTGACACATAAACGAGCACCCTACCATTACACCAACACCGTGGATAGCCTCAAAACCGTAGGAATTACCGATACTGAGCTGAAATGACAAAACCTCCTTTCGCAAGAAGACGATAATAACTTGTTTGAATGCGCAGGGAGAAACATCCTGCTCCACGTCTGTAGTACCATTGAAACTCTTCGATGTCCAATTGACACGAGCGGTCAACATCGTGTAAGAATGTATAGGAAGGAAATAAAGGCACAAGCCTTAATGGAATAAACCGCACGATAAAGGAATCAAGAAGGGAAATGCTCCTAACAACCTTGTAGCCTCTCGAAGATAAGTACAAACGTCTCCGTACCGATCAGCAAGACTCTACTAGACTTGCTCATGACTCGTGAGACTGAAGTGAACCTAGTGCTCTAATACCATGTTGTCAAGACCCAAAATCCATTAAAGGTCGTGGTGGCGCCTAACGTTGCTGTCTGGCAAGTCAACAATTAAGTAATTAACTTTATTACTCATTTTAGTACTTTTAAAATCATAATTTCTTTCGATTAATATGTAATATGAAATTTACAAGTGAGTGGCAATATTTTTACAACTTTAATACCGAACAACTCAAAATCATCCCCAAAATCCGGTGTCACGAGTGCATGAGCATCAACTAGGAAGTAAAATAAAATACAACATTTTTCTGGAACACAAATAGGACAGGTAAAATACAAATAATTCTGGATGAGACTCTGCTGGCTGCGGATCGTAACCTGAAATGCAGCTCGTAGCAGGTCCCTCGCATCATCCGTGCCTTCGTGCCCAAAGAATCACCGGACATAAAGGTACCTGCACAAAAATATGCAGCAAGTGTAGTATGAATACGTAAATCCACATATACCCAGTAAGTATCTAGCCTAACCCCGGAGTAGTAGTGATGAAGGGTCTACATCGACACTCACTAGTAGTCCAATAATATCAGGTAAAGTAAGGTGGTGAACAAATATGAGGCAGAGTAAATAAATAAAATAAATAAGTGTAAACATGTGGTACAATTATCCTCCTTACCATAATCTCAAGCTCTTAATTAGCAAATTCCTCCTCAACCGGAGCATATGTATATGTGTGTGTGTGTGTGTGTGTGTATATATATATATATATATATATATATATATATATATGTATGTATGTATGTATAATGGACCTCACCAAATAGGTTATTATAATTCGAATCAGGGAAAAACTCACAGATACGCTGGCTTCTTGCCAAATATTACGCACGATTCCATGAGGATATTTTTATAGAAATGATGAGGCGTACGGCCCGATTCAACATAAGAATTTAAATTGTGCACTGCCGAGGGTCAAATGGCACGAATAATAGATGCATCTATTAAACAGCCGAGGCGAACGACCCGCTCCTATGAGAGTGTGGTACATAAGTCCTGCCGAGGCGAACGGCCTGACCCCATAAGAAGTGAAATACATAATCCTGCCGAGGCGAATGACCCGATCCCATTAGAATAAGAGGCTTTGACGGGTCCTTGACCCCACTCCCGAATAAACGTGTGAGTTGTAATTTATGTAACAAAAACCTTTCAATGAAACATATATATATCCCAGAAATATGACGTATGAGGAGTAACATTATTGGTTAACTAATCATGAACTCGTGAAGTCTCTACAAACACAATTCTAGTCTCAAGTAGTAATGTAAAATAGAGGAATTTAATAGGCGAGAGACTGCTCAAATAGTACAGCTATAGCATGATGTGAACCTAAGTCTACCCGGACAATAACATGAATCTAACTATGTACAGACTCTCGTCACCTCGTGCGTACATAGTCCCCGCAACAAGTTGCACACATTAAATATATTACCTAGGGATAGTTTCCCTCTCACAGAGTTAGACCGGAGACTTACCTCGCTCCGAAATTCCATAACCGGATCCAAAGCCCTCTAACACCTCAAACCGATGCTCGTCGCTCCAAAACTAGTCAAACAATGTGCAAACAAATAAATATATACTCTAATACTCATAATAAATCAATTTAGAAAAATTCCCAACTCCATTCAAAAAGACGATAAAGTAACCCTAGGGCCCACGTTCCTAAATTCCGAAATTTTCCAAGATAAATATTACCTATAACATTACGAACTCAAATATATGATTTATTATCAATTCCATGCCCAATTCGTGGTCAAAATCCAAATATTTACATAGATCTTTCCACAATTCGTGGTCTACCAAAACTCCAAATTTTCCACAATTGTTTCATGAATTTCCATGTTAAAATCTATATAAAATCCAAGTATTTAACTTGTAATAGGTAGGAATCACTTACCTTGACATAAATGATGAAGATAGAGCTCCAAAATAGCTCCTAGGTCGGCTCCCATGGAGGAAATGAGATGAAATGAGCCAAACCCATTTTTGCAAATTTATACACTGCCCAGGCGACCCTTCTTCACGTTCGCGAGCCCCCTCCCCCCCCCCCCCCCAAAAAATCACGTTTGCGATGAATAAAATTCTCAAAAGCCATTTTCAAACTTTTCTCAGACAGCCTCTAGTATAATAGTCATAACGTTTTGTACAAAACTCCAAATCGCAAATGGTTTGACTTTCTGGAAACTAGACACCAATGGCTACAACTTTTATTTTTAGATCATCTCTAGAGTCATTATAGATTGAGAGATATAAGATTCCGAAATCAAACGACGGATAGCAGAAATTCCTTCTTCGCGAACGCGAGAGCCTCTTCGCGAACACAAAGAACAAAGTACCAGCAGCAAAATCCTTCTTCGCGAGCATGAGAGGCTCCTCGCGAACGTGAAGAAAAACACCAGAACCGGTAACCAGCAGCATCAAAACACCCAAACTTGGTCCCAAATCATACCCGAGGCCCCCGAGACCCTGTCCAATCGTACCAACCAGTCTCAATACATATTACGAACCTGTTTGAGGCCTTAAATCACATCAAACAACATCAAAACCATGAATCGCACCCCAATTCAAGCTTTATGAACTTTAGAACTTCAAACTTCTACATTCGATGCCGAAACCTATCAAATCAAATCCGATTGATCTCAAATTTTGCACATAAGTCATAATTGACATTATGGATCTACTCCCACTTCCGGAATCGGAATCCAATCTAGATATCAAAAAGTCCACTCCCGGTCAGCTTCCCCAAAACCTTCAATTTTCCTACTTTCGCTAAATGACCCCGAAATGACTTACGGACCTCCAAATCCACATTCGGACGTGCCCCTAAGACCAGAATCACCATGCAGAGCTATTCCCAGGATCGGAATCCCAAACGGACATCGATAACATCAAAATACACTTCAACCCAAAATTAGGAAATTGTTAAACTTTTAAAAATGTCAACCTTCAGTAATAGTCGCTGAAATACTCCCGGGCCACCCGATACTCGAACCGAACATACGCCTAAGTCCAAAATAATCATACAGACCTATTAGAACCTTAATATCTCGATTCCGAGGTCGTTTACTAAAACTCCAAACCTTAGTCAATTCTTCCAACTTAAAGCTTCTGAATTTAAAATTTTCTTCCTAAATCAACTCCAAACCTCCCAAAATTTGATTTCGACCACACGTACAAGTCATAATACCTGAAGTGAAGTTACTCAAGGCCTTAAACCACTGAATAACACGCCAGGGCTCAAAACGACCGGTCAGGTCATTACAGAACAGTTATAAGGAACAAGACAATATTGGTGGCTCAAGGATATAGTCAAGAGGAGGTCATAGACTATGATGAGACTTTTGCTCCAGTTGCAAGATTGGAAGCAATTAGGCTCCTTTTAGCCTTTACTTGGTTTGAAATCAAGGAATGTCTTGAGCATATGTACAAGCTTGACAAGGCACTATATGGGCTCAAACATGCTCCAAGAGCGTGGTATGAAAGATTGTCCAAATTCTTGCTTGAGCATGGCTATAAGAGAGGTAAAATTGTCAATACTTTATTCTTGAAAGAAAAAGGTAAAGATTTCTTAGTTGTTCAGATATATATTGATAATATAATCTTTGGAGCAACAATTGATAGGTTAAGTAAAGAATTTGTTAAGCTAATGAGGAGTGAATTTGAAATGAGTGTGATGGGTGAGCTTAATTTCTTTTTAGGCTTAAAATGGAACTATGATATCCATCAGCAAAAGTATGTGAAAGAGTTGCTCAAAAGGCTTAAGATGGAAGATTCCAAAGAAATTGACACTCTTATAGCAACAACCACGAAACTGGATTTGGATGAACCTGGTTCATCTGTTGATCAGAAAATGTATAGGGGAATGACTAGCTCTTTGTTATATCTCACTGCTAGTTGACCTGACATTATTTTCAGTATAAGCCTTTGTGCTAGATTTTAGGCAAATCCAAAGGAGTTTCAGTTGAAAGCAGTCAAGAGGATCTTGAGATACTTAAAAGGCACAACTGATATTTTCCTATGGTATCCAAAAGGTAGTAATTTTAATTTAGTAGGATATACTGATGCTGATTATGCATGTTTTCTTGTGGATAAAAAAGTGTACTTCAGGTATGGCATATTTTCTTGGCCCATGTCTTGTATCTTGGGCAATCAAAAAGCAAAATTCTATGTCTTTATCTACTGCTTAAGCTGAGTATGTGGTTGCTTTCTCATATTGTGCTCAATTTTTGTGGATTAAACAACAACTAATGAACTTTGGAATTGATGTAGATTATATCCCTATCTTTTGTGACAATACTAGTGCAATCACTATGACCAAGAAACCGGTCCATCACAAAAAAAACTAAGCATATAGATGTTAGGCATCATTTTATGAGGGATAATTTTGAAAAGGACTTGATCACTATGGAATTTTATGCTACTGATAAGCAAATAGCTGACATATTCACAAAATCTTTGAGTAGGGATAACTTTGAAAGGAACATATTAGAATTAGGGATGATTAAGATTGCCTAAAAGAAACTGATTCCAATTCAATGATTGGCCAGATAACTTGTGAATTTTATAAATAATTAGATTAGATATTGCTCAGTCTTATACTCTTATTAGTATACTCTTGTGCCAATGTGCTAAAATGTCTCACTAATTTCTAATGATATTACTCTTATTTTCTTGGAAAAAACCAGTCTTACACAAGAGAACTTTCAATGAAGAACCTGGTTCATCGAGCTTATAAGGTATGTATTCTACATTTCGCATAATTTAAAATAATATAAGAATCGTGATTTGAAAAGAGTCGCACTTTATCCCACAGTACTTCTGAACCAATCAGTTACAAATGAATCAGTTTCACCAAGAGTCCCACGCGCCATAATTGCCTAAATTTTTGGGGAAGAGTCCAATGTCTCTTCAAACTGACACTCCCAAGTTGATTGGACTTATAACCTCCAAAAGCGCCATTATACACTCAAACTTTCCCTATTGATCTGACCTTATCTTTTTCCTTCATCTCTCATTTTCTAAAAATAAAACATTTCTAAACCCTAAACCACTCTCAAAATTCTTCATTTACTTACACTGATTAAATGGCAAACGTATCTGAAAACCCCAAGAACACTGAGAACCCTTCCTCACCACCTAAAGAACCTTCACCCACACCTTCAACTACCCAAACCCCCCAAAAACATGTCAGGATGCTTGCACAAAAAACAATAGCAAGTAGAGAACATGCCAAGAAATTGAATGAGAAATTGCAGGCTAGTCAAGCAGAAGAACCCTATAAATCTGATGAGTCCTTCAAGTCTGCGACTAAGGGGGAAGAACTGGTTACATATGAAACTGAACACATAACTTCTGGGTTGAAAACTTCTAATATTGTTTCTGAAATTGCTGAGAATCTTAAAAATAGCTTTGTGTTGGTTGGTTCTATTGCTGGTGTGAAAACTGCTGAATCTGAGGTAAAAATATAAAAGAAAAAGGGAGTGAGGGCATTGAAATAGATGTGAGGGGAAAGGGAGAAGAAAGAGTGGCTGAACCTTCTTCACCCACTCTTGTTGGTCTGACTAAAGAAATATGGCCAATGGTATTATGGGGAGAGGAGAGTGCCGATAGGGAAGAAAGTGTTGAAATTAGAACTAGTAGTTCTGGGGATACTACTGCAGTGAAGGGGATGATTAGGTTGAGAAAAAGGTTCCAAGAAACTATTTCATCTAGAAAGGAACCCCACCATGACCAACTGCTGAAGGTTTCTGATAGTTACAACCCAAATAAAAAGAAGAGTGCAGGAGTTAAAATTCCTGGAAAGGTAATAGGTGGCAAGAAAAGAAAGCCTGCCTCTTCTATCCCTATAGAGGCTCATCACATGAGAGAAAGAACTACAAGAATACAGAAGAAATAGAGTGAGGCCAACTTTAAAAAGGCCTTAGCTGAAAGTGCCAAGAAAGTTACTGCCAAGGGGAAGAAGAAAGTTGGAGATATAAGTGAGTCAATTCAGATAGAGGAGATGGACCTGATCCTTCTTGATGAGGAGGAGGCAGAGAAAGTGGGTATTGTGACTCTCTGTTCTAAAAAAGAAAGACTTCTAAGAAGAAGTCTCCAGAAAAGCCCGTTAAGACAGAGGACTCTGCCTTGTCCAAAAGAACTAGGTTTGCTAGGAAATCTAGGAAAGTTTAAATAGCGGAGGAAGAAAGTGAAGAAGAGGAGATTGATGAAGAAAATAATAAGCTGGTGAAATTCTAAAAAAGAATCATTTTGAAGGGAAGGCTTCTTAGTGATTTAGAGGAAGAATGTATGGTTCTGCTGCTGGAAAAACTAGAGATACAAAGATGGAAGGACATGGTCCTTCAGTTGAAAGGAAGGTTGGCCAGCGCTGAAATTGTTGAATTCTTTACAAATTCTGAGATTGACCATGGAAGGGTCAACAATGGAGTGAAAGAAGTGAAGGTAAGCTTTGATGACAAGGAGCTTGAGGAGATTCTAAGTATACCTGCTGAGGGGTATAATGACTATAAAAAGTTGAAGTGGCCAGTCTAGAAAATCTTCCCACCTCACTGGCCATTACCAAAAAGTTTGCTAATATGGACTTGGAGCAAGAGCTCGGAGCTGTATGCAAGAGGGTGATGAAGCCTGCTCACATGTGCTCTTTGAATTTGTGAACAAGGTGGTTCTTCCTAGGTAGGAAAGAAGACACATTGCGGCCTTCATGGACCTGGTCCTTATGGATTATTTGGATAGTGAGAAGCAAATAAATTGGCCATGGTTCATAATCTAGCTCCTTCTTAGGGTTGTGTGTGGCACCCATGCCATTCCTTATGGATTTATCCTAACTGTTGTTCTTGACTACTTCAAGGTTCTCCTCAAGAAGTAGGATGTTAGTATGAGTAAAGGCTACTTTGGGGTTGGCACTTTAACTGACTGTGACTACCAAGTCCAAACTACGTCCAAAGAACCCGGTTCATCCCAGAGAGTACCTAAGAATAGCAAGGTTAAAGAATTAGAGCAGTAGAGTGAGTTTAAGGATGATGAGATTGAAAGGTTGAAGAAAAGGCTAACTGAAGTAGAAGCTGAGAGGGACTCTCTCAAGGCTGAGCTTGTAAAGGAGAAAGAGAAGAATGAGATCATTATTCACGACATGTTAAAGCTGCTTCAGGCCAAGAACCTAGTCCTTCCCAGTCCTAAACCTTTCCTAGCCCAGTTTGTAACCAGTGACCCAAGCGAGATTTTTCTATTTTTTGCTTATGGTTCTATGTTTCTATTTCTTTTTATGCTTTGTGGTAGGATCTGATCAATGAAATTCATTTTTTTTTCTCTAATTGTTTGTCGATATTTCTTACATGGCTAATATACTTAGATTGATAAGAGAAAATTGAATCCATAATTTCATTTTAAGTAGCTTTAGTGGCCATGAGTAAGATCTGCTAAAATCTGGTTACCTAACTTAATTATACAACTTTTCGATGATGCCAAAAGGTGGAAGACAAGGTGTGCTTTTGCTTTGAATTGTGTTGTTTATTACCTAATGAACATGGTCCTTGATGATTAGTGACTTTAAAAGAAAAGTATTCCGACATTGTCTTTGATATTGAGCTGAGTTGAAACAGGTTACATGTTTCTGAAAAGCACAGAGTTTGTCATCATCAAAAAGAAAAAATTTGTTGACCTAAGCGGTTTTGGTTTTGATGATTGACAAAGGAACATATACATGAACCAGGTACATGGACAGTGTACCCAGGTCACGGTCATATTCAAGCAAAAGGCATGCACGTATAAGAGATAAGTATAAGTGATTATTTTTTATAATCCCTGGATGTGATTATTTTTTATAATCCCTGGATGAAAAGATTGCATAATTGATAAGGAGCATGACTCCTTACTTGAAAAGAACTCTATCCAAGATAAGAAAAGAGTTAGAAGTTGAAGATAACTAGAACTCTTCCACCAAGGAAGAGTAACTCATTAGGTTTCTAGTTAATCCTAATCCTACTTACTCTATATATATCGGTTGTGTTCTCTTTTATAGGTAACGCACACGCACTAAAGTTATACAAGAATTGAGAGCAAAATAGCAAGGCATTTTGTACCCAATTCCTGTGAGTTTCAAGAGTACGATCCTAGAGCTACATGAACCAGTTAGAAGAATCAATTTCATGAGTCTGTCTTTTATTCTAGTTCAACTATAGTAGGTGATTTTAAGTTGTACCTTTTAACTTTTTTTAGAAGCATTTGTACTAGATACTTGAATTGTATTGTTCAAGTTAGAGTTAACTCGAAGCAGTCGCAACAGCCTTTGGTTTGTTGCCACAAGGGTTAGAGTTTAATCCTTAGATTTGCAAGAGATTTGTAAACATTGTTATTTGACTTAGATTTGTAGTGAAGTGTTGAAAAAAATCATACTAGGAAATAGGTCGTAATTTTTTCATCTTTTAAGCCGGGAGAATCAGGTCCTTCTATAATTCAATGCACGCGAAAATTGGACATCACACAAATCACCTCCCCTCTTGTGTGATATTAAAGTATAAAACATCACTAGTCTTTCATAGTAGAATGAAATATGTCTCCATCGATTTTTACTTTGTTCGAGATCAAGTGGAACGAAATAAACATTCAGTCAGTAAATCCACCGGAGATCAACTTGCATATGCTTTGACAAGGGCATTATTGAAACCGTCGTTTTCACACTTCATTTACAAGATTGGCATCAAGGAGATTGAGCCCATCTTTAGAGGGCATGATAAGGATAGATATTGAAAGTCTATCCATGTGATAGAGTTTGAATTGTTCCTGATTGTAACAGTTGTATTGAAAGTCTATCCATGTGATAGAGTTTGAATTGTTCCTGATTGTAACAGTTGTTCATACTATTTAGGATTCCATTGTAACAGTTGTTCCTACTATTTAGAACTCCACAACACATCTCTTCTCTACCTACACTTATATCTGTGTATATACTTCATATTTATTATTCAACGATAAGTAAACCTTTTACAACTTGTCTTTTACTCTTATAAATTGTGCATTAGAAGTTGTACAAGAGAGGAGTCCTCTGTTCATCCTTTTAGCAGAGTCCCTGCGTAAAAATAGTAGTGTCACCTAAATTAGGCTTTTGGTTTTAAGCTGTAAAGAAGTGGACTTGTCCATCTTCTTCTGTATTTTTGAAGAGGTTAGGCTACCTATACTATATTTGCTAACATATTTGTATACTAAAATTATAATGTGAAGTATACTATATTTACTTACATATTTGTAATGTGTCGTATTGAAACAATATTTGATATAACCGTGGTGGAAAAGTTGGTTGAGATATGATGCATGCAGTTTTTAATGGTTAAAATGTTGAATAAGAGAATGAAGATGATGAGATGCTTTTTAGGAAAGGATTGACGGTATTTGAGTTGTAGTCAATGTTAAGCTAACTTTAGGGATTTAGAAATTTTTTGAGAAATGATTTGATTTATATTTGAATGGTAGTCAATTGGGTTAGTATTATATTTAGGACGTAATTGCGTTTAGATTTCTGCATTTTTTTTAAGATATCGAGTGTATTTAGATTTCTTTTTAGGCATTAATTGATATGGATTTAACACATGAGGTGCCTCTTAATTTGGTTGAATATGATCAGCACAAATATAGTCAAACTTCTCTATAACAACCTTGTTTGTTTTAGATTTTTTTGATTGTTATAGCGAAATGATGTTATATAGAACATATATTATAACATAATATGAAAATTGGTTCCAAAGAAATTGACTTTTATAGTGAATGGTTGCTATACAGCGATGCTGTTATAGAGAGGTGTGACTTTAGAGATAAAGAGATCTTTATGGTATCCTCTTATAAATCTCTTTTTTGGTACCACATACAATAATCAAAACAGTACAATTAATTTGTAATAATATTTGTACGACGGTAAGACTTTTGAATCTTCTTTTGTAAATTCTGAAGATTAAAGTCAAAATAAAAAATTAAAATTAAATTATTTCCAAGTCTAAAAATGAGTACTAAATATTACTCCTATGAGGAGATGGTATTTATCAAAAAACTATTTTGGGTGAGACACAATTATTGAGTGGCAAACACAAATTGTATGTGATTCCTCTTATATTTTGCCAAGTGTCTTGTGAGTCCCACTTGCTGGGCATTCCTATCTCCCCTCTCGAGCACCATCCTCTCTCTTCTTTTGTTTGACTATCTTCTTTCTTTCTTTTTTGTTCTTTTCATCTTTCATTTTCTAAACAAAAAATTCTCTACAAATGTCTATAAAAGGACAATCGGTCACAAAGCAAACTTGCATTTACGTTGGGTTGGTTCGTAGTAGGGTCGTATCCCAAAGAATGTGATGTAGTAGGTTGTGTACAATAATTGGTTCATCAAAATTCAAATACAAATAAAAGGGAAGAGAACTTATCCAAATAATTTCAAAAATGAAGACTCACAATGCCAAAACTTTTGTGTTACAATAATATACTAAAACATCACTTTTATTTAGAGGCTCAAAGCTGCTTAAGAACAACAAAATGATGAATGTCGCGACCCAAAACTCACTATATGTCATGATGGCGCCCGACGTCGTCGTTAGGCAAGCCAACAGTGAATTACTAACTTCATTATGCATTTTATTATTTTTGAAATCGTGAATTTTATTAGATAAAGAAATCAACGCATTAAAATCATGAAAACTTACAATTTAAGTAGAAGAGATAACAAAAGTGTGTGAATGCTAAGCAGAACCACAAACAACTCCTAAAAGTATCCCAAAACCCGGTGTCACAAGTGCATGAGCGTCAACTAAAGAGTGCAATAATAATACAATGTCTGTCTGAAATATAAAATATACAAGATAAAGTAAATAAATAAGGTGGAGATTTTGTGTGCTGCGGTTCGTAGGATAGAAAGCAGCTCACCATAAAGTCCCCTCAGCTGTTGCGCCTATGCACCAAGATGGCCTCCAAATAAATATGTCAGATCCTGCACATTTAGTGCAGAAGTGCAGTATGAGTACGCAAATCAATGTGTACCCAGTAAGTATCTAACCTAACCTCGGAGAAGTAGTGACGAGGGGTCGACATCGAAACTTACTAGTGGTCCAATAAAATAATATACTAGATTATAAGCAGGTATGAGACACACAGTAACCATGAGATAAAAATGTAACTCACATAATTCCCCAACTTTTCCTTTGACAATATAAACCTCTCGAATGTCATATGCTATCTCACAGATCAGAAATATCAAATGTAATCTCAAATGGATAAGGGATACCATAAATATGTCAGGTCTCAATAAAAGGGGCATTTCACGAATATTCGAACTCCTACCGGTATTACGCATGATTATGTCGAGGTCGTACGACCAGATTCAGAGTGGCGTATACACCGCTGAGGGTCAACCGGCGCAAACCAGAGATGCATCTCAATATAATGCCGAGACGTTCGGCCCGATCCACAAGAAATGAACGAACTTAACGAATTACGAGTCATATGCTTACAATATAGGTACGAAGCATAAGGTTAATATAACTTTTACAGTTTATAAAATATCTTGCCAAACGACTCAAGGTGATAAAGTCCGGCCTTATATATTCCTAAGTCAATTTCAGTTATAAATTTAATTAATTAAGCTAGCAAATTGAGTTCAAATAATTTAAATATTACAGGATAGGGTCCTAGGTCTACCCAGACATAATCATGCTTTAGCTACATATGGGCTCTCATCACCTCGTGCGTACGTAGCACCCACAACTAGTAGCACGTAACAATTTTAATACCTACGGGGTAATTTCTCTCTCACAAGGTTAGACAGGAAACTTACCTCGCTCCAAAGTTTCATAACTAGTCCCAACGCCTCTCTAACACCTCAAACCGATGCCCATCGATCCAAACTAGTCAAACAATCAGGAAAACTAATAAAAATATAATCCAACCCTGGCATCGCCAACGTCAAAGTCTTAGCGTAACAATCTAGAACAGCTTGACATGAAGACAATCAATCCATACCCAAGATCACGTCAAAATCAACCATGCTAAGCAACAAAAGATCAACTCTAGTATCCAGACTCCCAATGGTCACTACACACGACCGATATACATGGTTCACAATAATAGTATCGCCCGCCGGCGTAGAGACATGAACAGATGAAACTAAGGACTCACGGGGCATATCCAAATGATGAGCGAAGTACGATGATACATATGAATAAGTGGAACTAGGGACAAACAGTACAGAGGCCCCCTATGGAAAACTGAGACAATACTTGTGATCACTGTGTCTGAAGCAAGAACATCTAGTCTGGCAGGAATAGCATAGAATTGAGCCTGACTGCCGCCTGATCGGCCTCGTCCTCTAGGGCGACCCCTAACTGACTGAGCTCCACCCCGAACTGGCTGAGTGTGTGGTGAAATAATGGGAGCTGAAGTCATAGGCCGACTCTTTTGCTGAGCTGGACCTCCCGTAAGGCGGGGACAATACCTCTTGATGTGACCCATATCTCCACACTCGAAACAGCCCCTCCCTGTGAATGACGGTGAGGGCTGGAGAGAGCTCCGAGCACCAGAATACCTGCTAGAAGAGCCCGGTGCCGATGAGTCCTGAACTAAAGGTGCATGGGATGAACTCTGAGGTAGTAGGGCACTGAGATATGACTGGCCATCATGATAACTATATGAACCATGGCTGGATGATGCACCACAGTGAACTGGATGACCCGTTTGAGCGTGCCTGTAAGGTCGACCCCTGCCTCGGTAAAACTGACCCCCCTGAAGGAACACCGCTGAAATCACCTGATCCACGAGGCCTTTTGGCCTCCCTCTCACCCACTCCTGACTGCGGACCATCTCTATCTTCCGAGCAATGTCGACTACCTCATCAAACGTAGCACCAGATACCCTCTCCCTAGTCATAAGCAATTGCAACTGATATGTGAGGCCATCAACGAACCTCCGAATCCTCTCCCTATCAGTGGGAACTAGCCAAACTGCGTGACGAGTCAACTCAGAAAACCTCATCTCGTACTACGTCACAGATATGCCATCCTGACGAAGCTGGTCAAACTGTCTACGCAACTCCTCTCTGCGAGACTGCGACACGAAATTCTCCAAGAAGAGAACAGATAACTCCGGCCATGTAAGTGGTGCTGCACCGACCGGCCTGCGCCTTTCATAAGACTCCCACCATCTGAAGGCAACCCGAGAAAATTGAAAAGTAGTGAACGAGACGCCACTGGTATCCAGAATACCCGTTGTCCGAAGCATCTGCTAACACCTATCCAGAAAACCCTGAGCATCCTCTGACTCAGCACCACTAAATGATGGAGGTCGAAGCCTCCCAAAACTCTCAAGCCTCCTCTGCTCATCGTTTGCCATAACGGGGACTACCGGGGCCTGAGCAGCTGCAGCCGGCTGGGCTGGTAATGCTCCAGGTATCTGAAGTCCCTACACTACCTGATCCGGAGTACGGGTAACAGGGGTATGAGTACCTCCCCCGGCCTGAGAAGTGCAAGGTACGGCCTAAGCCGAAACTACCTGAGCAAGGCCAATGCAAACTGTCAAGATCTGGGCCAAAGTCTCCTGAAGGCCTGGAATCACAATGGGCACAGCTGGTGCCTGAGCTGGAGCAACTGGTAAGTCTACAGGTGCTGCCCTAGCTATACCTCTATGGAGTGTGCAGACTCCGGAGGGGCTCCTTCAGCCCAAGCGCTATCATAAATCAGTATAACCATTGCGGCGTGCAGCCCGATCCCATAAATGTCACTCATAATCATGCACTCGGCCTCACTCAGTCATCAATCTCTCCAGTCTCTCTCTCACGGGCTCACAATGTCATGATACTGGCCCGAAAACAATGATATGATGCATCAATAAACAACAACAGAGACTGAGATGAAATATGAAATGAATGAATATGACTGAGTATAAAATATCAATGAAATCAGTAAGACAACAACAAGAAACGACCGCTATGGGTCCAAATAGTACTTGCATAAAGCCTAAACATGATATCTAGCATGAGTGACAGCTCAATTACTTTATCACATGATGAATACACGGGTATGAACAAGATGAAAACTACTATACGGTGCTATGGAGTCAACCAGGTCACAATTCTCACAGTGCATGCCTGCACGCCCGTCACTTGGCATGTGTGTCACCTCAATACCAATCACATAACACATAATTCGGGGTTTCAAACCTTCGGAACCAAGTTTAAAAGTGTTACTTACCTCAATCCGGGCTAAATTCTACTCCAAAATGCCCTTGCCTCTCAAATCCGTCTCAAAACATCCCAAATCTAGCCACAAGTAGTACAATAAAATCAATATAGGCTAAAGGAATTAATTCCACAAGAAAAATAGCCAAAATCCGAAATCGGCTCAAACCCGTCCCCCGGGCCCATTTCTAGAAATCTGACAAAAGTCACAAAATCCGAAAGCCCCTTCACTCACGAGTCTAACCATACCAAATTCATCAAAATCCGACACCAATTGGTCATTCAAATCTTCAAAACCAACTCTCCAAATCCCTAGCCTCTAACCCCCAAATTACACCTCAAAAACATACCATCTAGGTGGAAAATCAATGGGGAAACATAATTATTGAACAAAAATGAACACAAGAAAACTTGCCTCAAGAATCCCCTTGAAAAATCCTCTCAAAACCTCCAAAATCCGAGCTCAAAAATGTGAAATGAAGCCAAAAATCTCGGACCCCGCTGATATAGGTTCTGCCCAGGAATTTTCACACATGCGGAGCCTGGACTCACACCTGCGCGCCCACTGGTGTGAAAATCGGGGCGCACCTGCGAAAATGACTAACTCTGGCTGCCTCCGCTCCTGCGAACAATGGTCCGCATCTGCGCTATCACAGGTGCGGAGAAACCATCGCACCTGCGGCCCCTGCTGGTCTCCACCCTTTCCTCACCTGTGCACAACCTGCAGCACCTGCGGCATCGCATCTGCGGTCCCCTCTCCGCAGATGCGGTCACACTAGCAGCTCTCAGACTTCAGCAACTTCTCAAATCAAATTCCAAGTACGTTAACCACCCGAAATCAACCCGAGGCCCCCGAGACCTCAACCAAACATACCAACAAGTCTTATAACATCATACGAACTTAGTCGAATCTTCAAATCACCTCCAACAACATCGAAAACACGAATTACACACGGATTCAAGCCTAAGAAACTTCAAAATTTTCCAAATTCTACAAACGACGCCGAAACATATCAAATCACGTCCGATTGACCTCAAAATTTGCACACAAGTCATAAATGACCCCACGAACCTACTGCAACTTCCGAAATCGGAATCTGGCCCCGATATCAAAAAGTCAATCCCCGGGTCAAACTTTCCAAAAATTCAATTTTCACCATTTCAAGCCAAATTCTACTACAAACTTCCAAATAATTTTGCGGGCACGCTCCTAAGTCCAAAATCACCATACGGAGCTACTGGAATCATCAGAATTCGTATCCGGGGTCGTTTACACATAGATCGACATCTGGTCGATTTTTCCAACTTAAGCTTTCTATTTAAGAGACTAAGTGTCTCATTTCACACTGAATTCACTCCAGAATCGAACCAACTAACTCGATAAGTCATATTACAGCTATAAAGCATAAATGGAGCGGTAAATGGGGGAACGGGGCTATAACTTCTCGAAACGACCGGCCGGGTCATTATAATTTAACTCAAAATGTGTAAAAATATCTTACCTCAAGATGAATGACGAAAATGGCTCCTCCAAATAGCCCAAGCAAGAGAGAAATGAGTGAAATGAGAAAAAATCCCAAGTAAGTGACATATATTCTGCCCATGCTCTCTTCTTCGCGAACGCGGCAAGACCCTCGCATTCGCGAAGCACAACCAGCTTCAGCTCCCAAATCCTTCTTTGCGATCGTGAAGACAGGCTCTCGAATGGGATGCCTTACAGGGCTTGGCCATCGCGAACGCGGCTCCATCCTCGCGAACGTGTAGGCCAAGACTCCCCAGGCCCAGTTTTACCTTACGCGAATGCGGCCAAGCTATTGCGACCGCGGAGCACAACTGCCCAAACCTTCGCGAACGCGTTGAACAAAAAGGCCCCAATCCAATTCCTTCTTCGCGAACGCGTCTCTCCCTCCGCATTCGCGAAGAACAAAACCAGCACTAGCAAACCAGCAACAATAATTCATCCAAACTTGGTCCGAAACCATCCCAAAACATATCCCGAGGCCCTCGGGACCTCGTCCAGTCACACAAACCAGTCCCAAAATATTACACAAACTTGCTCGAGGCCACAAATCACATCAAACAACAATAAAACTATGAATCGACGATCGAGACCTTTCTTTCAACTTTCAAACTTCGTCGAACGCGTCCGAATTATACTTAAACATTCTGAAATGACGCCAAACTTTACATGCAAGTTACAAATCACGATATGAACCTATTCTAAGGCTCGGAACCCCAAACGGACATCGATAACACCAAAGTCCACTTCAAACCAAACTTAGGAAATTCTAAAATCTTCAAAATTCCAACTTTCCACAATAAGCGCCGAAATGCTCCCGGACCACCCGATGCGCAACCCGAATATACGCCCAAGTCCGAAATTATCATATGAACCTATTGGAACCTTCAAATCCCAATTTCGAGGTCGTTTACTTAAATGTCAAACCTTGGTCAACTCTTCCAACTTAAAGATTCTGAATTGAGAATTCTCCTTGCAAATCAACTCTGAACTTCCCGAAATTCAATTCTGACTATGCGTACAAGTCATAAAACATGAAGTGAAGCTACTCAAGGCCTCAAACCACTGAACGACAAGCTAGAACTCAAAACGACCGGTTGGGTCGGTATATCCTGCCCCTCTTAAACATATGTTCGTCCTAGAACGTGCCAAGAACAGTTCCGAAGTTGCTCAAAATCGTTATATAACACCTCGTGCACCTACCCGTGCCACCACAACCCATGTGAGCACATTAGCTCGAGCTCGACTGAAGATCCTTCCTACTACCTTAGCCCACAAACCTTAGAGCCAAATTCCAACATCCGGAATTCTCTACCTGGTCTGATTCTAACATACGAACACCATATCAATCTCAACACGCTGAACCCAAAACATGATCATCCATAAATGTTGCAATCACACATTGCACCACATGACTCATATGCCCATAATAACATCATCTAACCACAATAGCTGCAACTTCATGAATCTGATGCCCGTAATACACCTCATAACACATATCAGCCATGTTTCAACTCTCGCAACACTGCAACGATGAACGTGACACGTAGGAGTTCATAACCACCTGCCCAATCAATAAATCATGTAGTCTCTCCACTTGACAAGAACCATTTCCTCATTCTGAACTGAATAGTGACATTTTCTCTTTGATATACCTTACATGAATCCGATCGCACTGATTTCAGGTCCAATAACCTCATCCCACCCAATACAAGGTGCTCGGGCAATAAGCCACCTCAAACACCATCTAAAATCTTATATGAAGCCATCAATGCTCCAACATGCTACAACTCGAATATGACTCACAAGGAAGAACGAACTCTAACAAGGGACAACCCACCCCGCGTAACGAATAAAACGACCTAACAAATGCTATGAACCTATCTCAGAGATGAGAAACAAGGCATGCAATTAAGTATAAGGAATCGTACTCAACATCTCACTATTGCGATGTGCAACCCGATCCATACATGATACCGTTACGGTGCGCAACCTGATCCACACAACATACCTGGGGCGCCGTGCCACCCAATCCAAACACGATACCGTTGCGGCGTTTAACTCGATCCAAACATCATGCCCGTGGCGGCGTGCCACCCAATCCACACAATAATCAATAAGGAAATACCTACCGAGCCAAAATTCTCATACCCACGCAATGCCCGAATATCGACCACAAGCACGCCAAGTGCATAAATACAACCCTGGGAGACGGATAGTGCCGTGCACTACCAAAAACCCAAGCATGTCTAAGGTGCAATAAATGACTTGCATCTCGAGAGCCATCTTGCTCATATAACACCACCGGTACATGGGATCACAACACACGTGCGAATAATCAAGCCTTCTCACAACCCACATGGCATAATAGAGTTTTACGTAGAATAGCTAACGACAGGAATAACATCCGGCGCCTGAAGACTCCTCCATATGCAATGTTATGCCAAATGAACGCATCTAACCTATTGTAGAGCATACGTTCATATTAGATCTACTGGCGGATCTCAAGCTAATCCCGATCATCCCATACTGGGCCAATAACCTTTCAAAGATCCACAATGACCATATTCATGACACATACGAGCAGTCGTCCAACCCGGAACAAACTCCCCACTCCAGAACCAAAGGAACGGAGCGCCTTTCAGGCATAAACTCTTCCATCAGCGACATGACCAGAACCTCCATATCTGATTTCGATCTCTAACAATCAAATAACTAACATGCCCCACTTATACGACCTTCCGTGGGATATACTCCCACAACCTTCAGCACCATGTAGTAAAATTTGAACATTAATGGCCATCGACCATGATATTTCTATAATACTGGCCAAGCATCCAAATTTCAATACCCAACACTCCTACCACAAAACAGACCATTTGCAAGCTGCTCTAAAATAGCGCCAACATACTCTGAATATCTGAAATCCTCCCCCACTCCTCCGAGCTCGTAACATTCTTATCAATACTGAACCGCAACCTTGATCCTTAACTTCTAATTTACATACCGCTCACTGCACCTATCATGCTGCTATGCGAGAGTACAAGAATCTTATCATAGCTTCTAAACTACCAATAAAATAAACACTTCATCATCTAGAGCCCCTTTCACTCAACACATTTCAGGGCAACAATTGTAACACGTAACCGAATTTCCATAACCGTAGAAAATGAAAACCTCAACTTGTCATCTAAACTGCCACGACTCTCCCGGGATTCATTTACACATAACAAGGCCATCAGAATCATATACCTTCAAATCAATCAAATTACGGTGATTGTCAAGCCCGCACGTACAACCACGAATCACCTGTATAGCTTAACACACCGAAGGAACTGATCATTTCCACAACCATGCTGATTCAACCCATTACTAACTGACTCAACTTTTCCCAATATACTCTCTACTTGCCTTTGAAATGGTAGTTCTATTCAAACACATAACAAACCTCAACAACGCTCATCCCGAATGACTCCAAATCACGAGACTACATCTTCTCAATACCCATAAGCCATTACATACCCTCCTCATGCAGTCCATAGTAACTCCAATTGATACACATGCGTTGATTAAATCTTCTACGAATCTGAAGCTGTTTCTCCCATTTTTCTAATTGTGCCAGCAGACCCGTTGATAACATATAAATTTCCAAGCATTCTTCACACTCTGCTGCAAAATCCCGGTCTTCAGCCACATATAAACCCAAAATCCTTAGACATTGCGCTTAAATGCTTGAGCCCACAAGAACCACTGTTGAGAGTCGCCCACTCAGACCAGGTCCCGAATATATAACCAATCTCTAGTGCACTGTTAGCATATGAACACTCCCAAGGAAGCAACCGGATGAATTCTTCTCCTTGTACATCACATCCATAAGAAGCATAAACTCTAAGTCATCCAAAAAATTTGCACATGAATCGATAAGGCAAAATATAGCACACATTCATCAAGTTCTTTGCCTGAATTACCCTTAATGTTTTCTCCGTAGTCATAACTAAACCTCCAATGTACCGCTAACCAGAAACCGCACAGGCACGCAACCGCGTGGCCCAATTGTACACGGTGGGCTCCCCCACTTAGCTTTAAGCTACAATCATATAAATCTAGAACCCATAATGATTCCTCCTTCTCAGTTGCCCTGATCTCGCTCTATTAACCCGCCAAATTTCTCATAATCTTTTGTTAAACTTTTCATGAATATTCCGAATCATCAGTCACAATTGCATATTCGATCTCATGCTGGGTAGTAAGTAGAACTCTTCGTAGAACCTTCATCAAAATCACAAAACCGCTAACCTGCTCACAGGAGATAGACCACATGTGGAGTTTCATACCGACATCTTCTAACGACACTGCACTGAGTACGACCACCACGAAATCAGTAAACCCTCCTGAGCTCCTGCTCGCTTGCCAGCCGAAAGAGTCTATTCATTCCCCATTGACATCAACTGAAAAGCTCGACAATGCATTCCAATCTTGAAGTCACGTCGCATTCCATAACGATAATCAAACTCTTACACCCCTCTGCATTCCAAGCAAACTCCTTTCCGTCATATTCAACCTTCCCCAACACAGTAGCCACCATCCCAAATAAAATCCGTAGACCTAGTCACTGTCCACCATGATCCCCAAATTGCTCTAAACTTCCCCTAGGCATGTGGCTATCCTACCACAGAATCCATACGCTACTGTACCGTTCCCACTTCAGTTAAACCATCTCCTTTAAGCAACTTTTCGACCCCTGTTTTTCATACTTGACCTACTAGCATTTCAACCACCGTGAGCTACCTCTCACCATGTCCTTCCTTATCCTCCGCTGCCCAAATACTGCCTCAAATCATAATCTATCTCTGTAGAACCCGAACTGATAAATTTCCACCAACTCTGAGCCTCCATAAAGATCATCCCTTTCGAACCATTCAACACCGGAAGCATCGATCCGACCCCGAAGCTGCCACACATAACCATCTCTGATAACCGCCTGCTTAGGCACCATTCCACAACATCCTGCCCCAAAGGAAATTCAAAAGAGACCATAACACTGATGAGCCTTAATGTGTTCCAACAAGGACGACGACACCACACCTCAATAAGAATTCCACCACGTTTGAAAATATCAAGTCTTTCTACTCCATCAACCAATGCCTGAACATCTATAGTCTAATTGCCATTCCTCCGCCGGACTTAACCGAACTTCTAAATCATGAAACGAGCAACCCTTCTTGCGAGTCATTCACTACTGCGACACACACATAAGCACTCTACCATTTACAAAGATACTGTGTGATAACAATGCACGAACATCATAACACACTGCGCATAGCCTCGAAACTGTAGGCAACCCTAATGCTGGGCTGAAACAACCGAACACACTTCCACAAGACGACGATAAAAGCTCATTCGAATACGCAGGAAGAAACATCTTGTACCACATCTGCAGTACCACTACAACTCATCGATGCCTAATTGATAGTGAGCTCCCAACATCGTATAAGAATTAGTAGGAAAGAAATTAAGGCATAAGCTTTAATGGAACCAAACTGCACGATGTGGAATCAAGAAGGGAAGTTCTCCTAATAGCCATGTAGCCTCTCGAAGATAAGTATAGACGTCTCTGTATCGATCCGTAAGACTCTACTAGGCTCGCTCATGACTCGAGAGACCCAAGTTAACCAACAGCTCTGACACCAAGCTGTCACGATCCAAAATCCACTATAGGTCATAATGGCGTCAAACTTCATCGTTAGGCAAGCCAACGGTGAACTACCAACTTAATTATGTATTTTGTTATTTTCAAAATCATGAATTTTATTAGATAAATAAATCAAAGCATTAAAATTATGAAAACTTACAATTTTCAATAGAATAGATAATAAAAGTATGTGAATTCTAATAAGAACCACAAACAACTCCTAAAAACATCCTAAAACCTGGTGTCATAAGTACATGAACGTCTATTAAAGATTATAATAATAGTACAATATCTGTCTGGAATATAAAATAGACAAGATAAAGTAAATAAATAAGGTGGAGACTCTTTGGACTGCGGTGCGTAGCATGGAAAACAGCTCACCATAAATTCCCCTCAGCAATTGCGCCTACGCGCCAAAATGGCCACCAAATGAACCTGTCTGATCCTGCATATTTAGTGCAGAAGTGCAGCATGATTACGTAAATCAACGCGTACCCAGTAAGTATCTAGCCTAAGCCCAGAGAAGTAGTGACAAGGGGTCAACATCGACACTTACTAGTGGTCCAATAAAATAATATAATAGATTATAAACTGGTATGAAACACATAGTAACCATGAGATAAAAATGTAACTCACATAATTCCCCAACTTTTCTTTTGACAATATAAACCTATCGAATGTCATATGCTATCTCAACTGATCAAAAATATCAAATGTAATCTCAAATGGATAAGGGATACCATACATATGCCAGGTCTCAATAAAAGGGGCATCTCACGAATATTCAGACTCATGATCATGCCGAGGTCGTACGACCCGATATAGAGTGGCGTGTACGCTGCCGAGGGTCGATCGGCGCGAACCAAAGATGCATCTCAATATACTGCCGAGGCATTCAGCCCGATCCACAAGAAAGGAAGGAACTTAACGAATTACGAGTCACGTGCTTAGAACACATGTACGAAGCATAAAGTGAATATAACTTTTACTGTTTATCAAATATCTTGCCAAATAACTCAAGGTGATAAAGTTCGGCCTAAAATATTCCTAAGTCAATTTTAGTTATAAATTCAATTAATAAAGCTAGCAAATTGAGTTCAAATAATTCAAATATTATAGGATGGAGTCCTAGGTCTACCCGGACATAATCATGCTTTAGCTACGTACGGGCTCTCGTCACCTCGTGCATACGTAGCACCCACAACTAGTAGCACATAATAATTTTAATACCTACGGGGTAATTTTCCCCTCACAAGGTTAGACAGGAGACTTACCTCGCTCCGAAGTTTCATAACCGGCCCCAACGCCTCTCTAACACCTTAAACTGATGCCCATCGATCCGAACTAGTTAAAAAATCAGGAAAACCAATAAAAATATACTCCAACATCATAATTAATTAATTTATAATAATTCCCAACTCCACTCGAAAAGTCAACAAAGTCAATCCTCGGGCCCACGTGCCCGGATTCCGAAATGAAGATAATCATTACCCATAATACCATGAACTCAAATATATAATTTATTCCTAATTCTATATCCAATTTCGTGGTCAAAATCCAAACATACCAAAATCTCACAATTTCCCTAACTTTTCATGTTTTAAATCCACATATAATCCATGTATTTAACTCAAAATGTGTAGAAATATGTTACCTCAAGATGAATGACGAAAATGGCTCCTCCAAATTGCCCAAAAATCGTCCAAGCAAGAGAGAAATGAGTTATATGAGCATAAATCTCGATTGAGTGACATATATTCTGCACATGCTCTCTTCTTCGCGAACACGGTAAGACCCTCGCGTTCGCAAAGCACAACCAGCTTCAGTTCCCAAATCATTCTTCGCGATCGAGAAGATAGGCTCGCGAAGTGATGCCTAACCAGGCCTAGCCATCGCAGACGCGGCACCATCCTCGCAAACGCGTAGGCCAAGACTCCCCAGGCACAGTTTTACCTTACGCGAATGCGGCAAGGCCATCGCGAACGCGGAGTACAACTACCCAAACCATCGCGAACGCAACTGCCCTATAGCGAACGCGTTGAGCAAAAAGGCCCCAATCCAATTCATTCTTCTCGAACAAGTCTCTCCCTCCGTGTTCGCGAAGAACAAAAGTGGCACCAGCAATAACAATTCATCCAAACTTGGTCCGAAACCATCCCGAAACATACCTGAGGCCATCGGGATCCCATCTAATATACAAACCAGTCCCAAAACATGACACAAACTTGCTCGAGGCCTCAAATCACATCAAACAATAACAAAACTATGAATGGACGATCGAGACCTTTCTTTCAATTTTTAAACTTTCAAACTTTGCCGAACGCGTTCGAATTACGCTTAAACATTCCGGAATGATGCCAAACTTTACGTGCAAGTCACAAATCACGATACGAACCTATTCCAAGGCTCAGAACCCAAAATAGATATCAATAACACCAAAGTCCGCTTCAAACCAAACTTAGAAAATTCTAAATGCTAATTTTTCACAATAAGCGCAGAAATGCTCCCGGACCACCCGATGCACAATCTGAATTTACGCCCAAGTCCGAAATCAGCATACAAACCTATTGGAACCTTCAAATCCCAATTCCGAGGTCGTTTACTTAAAAGTCAAACATTGGTCAACTCTTCTAACTTAAAGCTTCTGAATTGAGAATTGCCCTTCCAAATCAACTCCGAACTTCCCGAAATTCAATTCCGACTATGCGTACAAGTCATAAACATGAAGCGAAGATACTCAATGCCTCAAATCTCTGAACAACGCGCTAGAGCTCAAAACGACCGATCGGGTTGTTACACCGAAGATTTTAAAATATCTTTAACTTACAAGCTTCTGAATACTTTTCCGCAAAGAAAATCATGAAAGCTTTTTTGAGAGAGGAAGAATAAAACAATCAATCAATTTTAAATTGCTAAAAATAGGTAGAGATAAGCGAGAAGGAAAGAACTTGTAACAACAGAGAGTATGAGTTCCAGTTGATGGAAACAAGAGGTGAGATAGTAGAAGGAAATTGAAAATAAGGGAAAGGGCCAAGACTTCGGCCAATTCTTTTGCTGAGAAGTGGGATCCAAAATTCACTTGGCAAAATATGAAAGAAATCTCATATGATAAGTTTTTGTGTCTCACACAGATAAAAATTTTCTAGTAGTTATGAAAATTTCCCTAACCTTTATCGTGGCCATGTCATGTCATTACACCCTTTGGACTTGACCCTGTGTGAATACAGGATATGAATATATAAATATAACTCACACACATACATTGCGCCTAAGTGGTATAAATTTAACTTTACAAAGCTATAGCCCAAAAATAATAGTCTAAGATTCAATATTCAATTCCAAATAGGTTTTCAAAATTATTATTCAATTTTTTAAAAATAATGCTCAAGGTTTAATCTAATTTTGGAATCTATAATTGTGACTCAAATATTAGTTCAACAAACCAAATATATTTGGGTGGTAAAATATTAGATTTTTAAGATAATTCACCATTGTTGAACACGCTTAAATAAGTGAGTTTAAATTTTGAATATGGTTTTGTTAGAAATTTGGAGTGGATATTGTTTAGACTTATTAGAAATACTATAAGGAGATTGTATACAAAATTTGAAGTCATTTAATAAAGATTTAGACTGGTCCACCATTAATGAACAAGCTTAAATAAGTTTATTTAAATTTTGAATCTGTTTTTGTGAGAAATTTGGAGTGGGTGTCCTGTAGACTTGTTAGAAAGAGTATAAGGAGGTTGTATAAAAATTTGAAGTCATTTAATGGAGATTTGGAATGGTTTTGAACAAAAATTATAACTGAAAATCGTGAAAGAAGTTCGTCTACAAACGTTTGTGTAAGGGTGTATAAGAGGCATTTATACACCCATATACACTATTATACATTATTATACAAAAACTAACTTCATCTTCTTCCTTGCGCCTTTTCTGAAATTTAACTCAAATCTACTCCAAATCACTTCAAATTTTAATTTTGAACTCCTCTTGATATTTTCAATCAATTGGAAGAATACCCAATCCAAACAACTAAAAAACTCAAAAAATTATATTTTCGAAAGCGAAACTTTGAATGGCCGTCAATGGTGGACTTTTATTCTTCAATTTTCTTACATCCACACGCATACATTGTAACTAGGCGATACAATTATAAATTTACAAATTTGTAGCCCAAAAGATAATAGGACAAGGTTTTAAAAAAATTATGTTTTTCACATAATCACATATTATTTTCACACAAAGGTAGTAGAAAATGCAAAGCAAAATCTCCAAACAACTAAATCGGGTAGCTTCCAATAATTTCTTTTCAAATCATGTACACATTGAACTAAGCCGGGTAAAGATTTGAAATATAGGCCAATTTGCGTTATGTGGTCCAGCGAATTGATTCTAAGTGTAATTGGTTTAGGGAGTTATCCTTTCATGTCATGTCATGTCACCTAAGGGAACAAATAGGACTCTGGAACCAAAGTGTGATATTTTTGGACTCAAAACACAAAAATAGGTGAAAAACAACATGTGATCGTTTTATGTATAGCGTATGGGTTGCATGCTCTATACCTTAACGGCACGTTTGTCCGTTAAAGTATAGCACATGCAACCAATGCACTATATTTGAATTTTAAATATTGGTCAAAATATAAGTATAGCGCATATACGGGATGCGTTACACCTGAAGGTTGAAAAGATAGGTAGGTATAGCGCATGACATATATGCGCTATACTTAAATCAAAAATGATCCAGCCTTCTTCCTCGCAACAGAACGGCAAACCCTCCCCCCCCCCCCCCATTTTTAAAGTTTAAATCTCCATTGGAGCCCACCCGCTTCACAAAAATCGTGTTCCCTCAGTATTTTAGCGAGCTAACACCCGATCCAAGGCGTTGTGGATCTCTTCTATTGCTCGTTTCGATGGTCAAATCACTAATTTTTCTCAATTCAAAAAAACTCTAAAATGAGGTATTCCGACTCACGTTTATAGTAAAACTCATGTATATAAATTACGAAGTTTTTACTGTGTTGTATGCTTTTTGTGATCGTTTTTATATAGTTATTTTTTTTATTTTTTATCCGAATTAGTTTATTTATGTGCAAACAATTATGAAAATTATATATTGTTCTTTTGTTGGATAATTAGTGTTATATGTGACTTTAGTATTGTACATATAATAATGTGTGACTTCATTGTTGTTAGTGCCCTTTAGTGTTATGTTGTGTCTTTTATTGTTATGTAGTGCCCTTTAGCGTAGTAAAACTGATAATGAATTTTAATTTATATTAGTTGATGTTGTTTATGACCATTTAGAGTAGTGTGACTTTAGTGCTCTTTAGGATTCTTTAGTCTAGAATAAAAACTACGTACCCTCATTAATTAACTCGGCTATAGTACTCAATTATGGATTTGTAATGGTCCGGCCAGTCGTTTTGAGAGTTGTAGCCCTGTTCCCCCATTTACTGCTCATTTTACACTTTATAGTTGTTATGTGACTTGCCGGGGTAGTCGGTTCGGGTCCGGAGGGATTTTCGGAATGAATTGAGACACTTAGTCTCAAGGTTGAAAGCCTAAGTTGAAGTAGTTGACCGGATGTTAACTTGTGTATAAATGACTCAGGATTCGAGTTTTGATGATTTTGTTAGCTCCTTGGGTAATTTTGGAATTAAGAGCGTGTCCGGATTATAATTTGGAGGTCCATAATTGAATTTGGCTTGAAATGGCGGAAGTTCGAAAATTAAAAGTTTGACCAAGAGTGGACTTTGTAGATACCGGATTCGGATTGGAGTTCCGGGAGTTGGAGTAGGTCTGTAGTGTCATTTGTGACTTGTGTGCAAAATTTGGGGTCAATCAGACATGATTTGATAGGTTTCGGCGTCGTTTGTAGAAGTTGAAATTCCTTAGTTTCAATATGCTTGAATTAGGATGTGATTCATATTTTTGATATTGTTTGATGTGATTTGAGGGCTCAAATAAGTTCATATCGTGTTTTAGGACTTGTTGGTATATTTGGCTGAGGTCCCGGAGACCTGGGGTTGATTCCGGTTGATTAACGGATCGAAAGTTGAAATTGAGAGGTTGCAGAAGCTGGAGTCTGCTGGTGTAATCGCACCTGCGGAGCTTTGATCGCAGGTGCGGGCTGTGTTGCGCAGAAGCGGAAATCGAACTGGGAGCTGGGCCCGTAGAAGCGGCTTGGTGGTTTGCAGAAGCGAGTCCGAATGGGCAGATTTATGGGCCGCAGGAGCGGAGGAAACCGCAGAAGCGGAAGTTTGGTCGCTTCTGCGATGCCACAGATGCGGTTAAGTGTCCGTAAAAGCGAAAAGGCTGGGCAGAGTGTTTAAATTCAAGGGTTTGCGGTTTTTCTTCATTTTGAACATTTCAAGCTGGGGATTGGGCGATTCTTGAGATGATTTTCAAGGGGTTTCTTGAGGTAAGTCCCTTGTGCTCATTTTTAATCAATAATCTTGTTTCCTCATTGAATTCTCACCAAGTTTGTGTGTATTTAAGGTGAAATTTAGGAGTTTGAGGCTAGGGATTTGGAGAGTTTGATTTGAGGATATGGATGGCGATTTGGTGTCGGATTTTGGCAAATTTGGTATGGTTGGACTCGTGGTTGAATGGGCTTTCGGGTTTTGTGACTTTTACCGGATTCCGAGACATGGGCCCGGGCCGTCTTTTGAGTCGTCTTTTGGCTTTTGATTGATAACTTAGTATTTTTCTTATGGAATTGATTCCTTTAGCCCGTGTTGATTATATCGAATTGTTTATGGCTAGATTTGAGGCATTCAGAGGCCGTTTCGTGAGGCAAGGGTGTGTTAGAGTAGAGATTTGTACGGCTTGAGGTAAGTAACAGTTCTAAATTTAGTTCTGAGGGTAGAAAATCCCGTACTACGTGTCTTGTGATTGGTGTTGAGGTGACGCACATGTTAGGTGACGGACGTATGGGTGTGCACCGTAGGAATTATGACATGGTCAATTCCATAAAACTGAATAGTTGAAAGATCTGTTATTACCCGTATACTCTCCATGTGTTATAGAAATTAAACTGCAAATCATATTAGAAATTATGTTTAGACTATGTGTTGGCACTATAGGGACCCACAGAGGTCGCGTACCTGTTGAATTATCTGCTAAATTGTTGTTTTGTACTCAATCACAGTTTTACTTGCATATTTCATCTCAGTCTCTACTGTTCATTATTGATACATTATATTATTTCTGGTTGGGCTGAATTTTCATGATTATTAAGAGCCCGAAAGACTAGAGAGGTTGATGACTGAGTGAGGCCGAGGGACTAATTGTTAGGATATTTATAGGATTGGGCTGCACGCCACATCATGTTTTATTGATCTATGCCATGATTGGCTTGTTATAGCGCTTGGGCTGAAGGAGCCCCTCCGGAATCTATACATACCCCCAGTGAGCGCAAGTACCTACTGAGTGCGAGTACCGAGTGACTGGGAGGAAATGAGCGACTGTGAGGAATGAGTAACTGTGAGGTTGGAGTGAATGGGAGGACTGAGTGACTGATGCTCTGAGAGAATGCATTTGATTTCTTTACTTTTGCACTTCAGTTGGCATATATCACTGTCATGTAATTTCTGAGAGATATTATATCTCGTTTCAATTGAACTTGACATAAATTAACTGTTTTGGCCTTAATTGTCGAATTTGAAAGCATGCCTATCTTCCTATGTTGAAATTACTGTAACTAAACTATAACTGTGAAGCTCGTCACTACTTTCACTCCTTTATTTAGTCTGTTACTTACTGAGTTAGTTGTAATTACGCTACGCCATGCACTTCGTGTGTAGATCCAGGTATTTTCAGACACGGTGGGTGTTGATTCTCTGCGGAGTTTGATCGTTTGGAGATTTCAAAGTAGCCACCCGACGTTAACAGACCTTGTTTCTTCTTCCCTATCTTTCCGCTTATTGTATTTAGTTTCGGACTATCATAGACAGTATTTTCCAGGCTTGTGATGTATAGATACTCATGTACTCAGTGACACCCCGATGTTGGGAATTTCTGTATTGGGTTTTGACCTTCTATCTAGTTTTTGAGAGTTTTGGTGATTTAAACCTATGTACTTTATTCTTCATTTAAAAATATTGGAAAGATTTTGAAGTGTCGGCTTGTCTAGTACCACGTTAGGCGCCATCACGACAGGCTAAGTTTTGGGTCTTGACAGGATTAAATGTATTACTAGATAATTACCAAATATTAGATGTGAACATAAAATAATTAGTTGACATTACAAAAGAGACATTGCCGGATTCTTGGGCAAAATATAAAAGTTAACAAACAAATCGTTACGAATGAAATAAATTAAATATTATTTAGTATTAAGTTTGTAGTATTTTTTATATGAATAATTATTTAATATATTTTGATTAGTTATGAAAATTAAAAATTTAATTATGTTATAACCCAAACAATCTGGAAAAAAAATGACAGTTCAAAAGCAGTCAGCAGTCAACTTCTCTAGTTGTGCGACAGAATGTCTCAAAAGCTATCATAACTCAAAATGCTTTTGATGCACTTACACATGATCCTGAACTTGATCGAGATACTGGGCAACATACAACTGATAAGGGGCAGTCCAATATGCAGAGGGTTTCAGCTGTACAGGAGAATAGAGCAGGGCTGCCTGATCATCATATTGCAGCACTTCAGCAGATTAGCTTTTCAACTGCTCGAAAGAATACAAGTAATGATGCTACTAGTCCAAATATGTTCGATGCAATTGTGAATGAGGAGGATATTTTCATGAACTCACCAACCATTACTGATGCCAAGATGCAGCAACAAATAGTCACATGTGTTAACAGCGACAAAGAGGCTCAAACCAATGCAAATTTACTAAGGCTTAGAGTGCTCGACTAAATTCTTCAAACACCAATCTGGTTGGGGAAATAACGAGTGTTTTCAGCACTCCTAAGTTATAATTCTCCAGCCCTAATGTAGAAAAAATAATCAAAGATGCTCAGGATGTAATGGTGTTGAATGCCAATATGGTTAAGCAACCATTGGTCACTTTGAACACCTCTGTGTTTGAAGTACCTACACTGTCAGTGGAGTCGTTTGGTGAACATGGAGGTGAGTCTGGGCAGTTGCTTCTGTCCACAGGCAATAACAACGAAGTGGTGCAATATCAAAATTTGAGAAAGATGGTTCGTGAACGATAGGGTTGTTATGAAGAGCATGATAGAGTGTTACCAAAATCCAAAACTAAGGCTGACCAAGTTGAGGAAGAGGAAGAAGAGGACTGGGGGAATAAAGAAGATGGTGAACCTACTGATTTTGCTAACAGGGAGAGTGAAGATGAATACTTACGGTCTGTATGATCACCAACATTGCCAAAAAATGGCTGCACTTCGAGGCCTCCATCTTTTGTCCCTAGGAATTCAACAGTTGGTACTACAATTGTTCAAAATGCAGTAACACCTATAAAGGCTGGACAACAGCAAGTTGATACAAGCAATCAAGCTATTTCTCTGGAAGATAGGATATTCCTAGACACAGTGGGATGCTCTAAACCTCTAAACTCGTTAAATCCATGTCAAGCTTTTAGCACTGGAGAGGTAAGAACAAAAATGCTCAATTAAACGCTTCCACAATAAAGCCTAATGCCATGGTTGTGAAAAGGCATAAACCATTAGGTATGGTTGTACTAAGTCTTGCTAATCAACAACTAGAGGCCAACTTACGTGTGGCCATTTATGAAGAAGGCGAGGAAGAGGAGTTACTTGATTATTTCCGAGACGGTAAAGTGAATGAAGGAGTAACACTTAGGCTACTCCCAATGAGAGCTGCAAAGCAAAAAGGGACAGCCCCGACCACGTCTACAAGATCCAATCGATCGAAGAATAAATGAAGATTTTTAAAGATTTATTGAACATAGTTGAAGAGGAATTAAAGGAACTAAAAGTTGAAGAACTCACAAGTTTGAAGAATGAGGGGCAAGACTCTAATTTCTACCTTGTCTTATTTTATCATTTTCTAAGTATCATATCATGTAATATCTTCACAGAGTGTGTTATAAACTCTGTGATGATCATAGAATATCAAGTTCATTCTAGTTCTTATTTTTTTTACATGCGTGCTAGTAGATGAGATTGTTCATGCCTCAATAGGAATTGTAAGGTAAGGTCTAGCACGTGTTGAAAAACAACTGTAGCTTTTGCCCCCTTGCTTGTACTCTTCCTTTGTGATTTTTTGCTTTTATTATTAATATAATAACTACTAGGTAATGATGCCTAGTGGTTTAATTTGCCAAAAAAAAAAACTACTAAATTTTAGTAAAAAAATGAAAGAAACTAACATATAAAATATTAATGTAGAAAATTTATCAACCTAAGTATTTTTTAATTTGAATAATATAAAATATATCTTGATTAGTTATGAAAATTAAATATTTAATTCTCTTATAACCCAAGAATAACTGAAAAATAGATGACAGTTCAAACAAAACCCTTCCGAAGTTTAGTCAAAAAATATAAGAAACTAACATATAAAATAATAACATAGAAATTTTATCAACCTAAGTATTTTTTATATGAATAATTACTAAATATATCATGATTAGTTATGAAAATTAAATATTTGATTCTCTTATAACCCAAAAATATGTAGAAAAAAGATAGCAGTTCAAACAAAACCCTACCGAATTTTAGTTAAAAATATAAGAAACTAACATATAAAATAATAATATAGAAAATATATCAACCTATGTAATAATATAGAAAATTTATCGATTAAATATTAATATAAAAAATATCACAATATATTTAAAGATGTTAAACGATTAAACAGACATATACTTTAATTAATATTATTTAATTTATAGACATCGTCATAGAGCTTCCCTTTGTGCATCCTGGACCTGTTGTTCGAGAGCTACTATTGTTTCAGGGTGGCCATAGGTCTTCACATATTTGGGATGGACATTGTTTGTCCCAGACCTTCCACCCCAGACATATAGACGATCTTTGGGAGCTCATTAGGAACCACCCACTTCATCCCCGTACAGTTAGATGCCTTCAGCAGACGGGGTTTTACCGGATTATAGAGATTGACCAGTTGTTGTTCGACTGGGCCCTGATCATAGCTATGATTGAGCGGTGGTGACCGGAGACGCACATATTTTATTTACCTATCGGAGAGGCTACCATCAAGCTAGAGGACGTGGAGGTTCTATTAGGGTTACACGTTGATGGTATGGCTGTCAGCTACCCGCATGCTCTTAGGGACTATACGGGAGAGGACTATCCACATATGTTGCAGAGGCTCACCGGTTTCCAACCTGCGGAGCCGACTGCTTTGAGTGGTGCCAGTCGATTGCAGTTGTCGCCTGTTAGGCAGCATCTAGTGGTGCTGCAATCGGAGATTACTGATCACTCACCGCCAGAGGCTATCGACAAGCAGACGAGGTTGTTGTTGTTGATGATATTTGGTGGTATTCTGTTCCCGAATACTTCGGGAAACCTAGTTAGCTTGCGATTTCTGCATCATATGGAGCAGCTAGATGAGTTACCTGATTACAGCTGGAGTGGAGCTGTTCTAGCCTACCTTTATAGGCAGCTATGTCGGTCGTCCATGGGCACCGTGAGAGACGTTGTCGGTTTTATACCGCTGCTGCAGGTGATAACATAATTAATTATTTTCATGATTATAACTAAGATAGTAAAAATGACTTAAATTTTACGTCCATAATCAATATTAGTTTTGGGCCTAGGAGTGGTTCCTGCATATCCAGCCACCTCTTCCACCGATAGCTCTAGATGTACCACCTTCATCGCTTCTACCACTAGCTAGGAGGTGGGTAGATAGGCGAGGCCATGCCCGCGAGGTCGAGGCTCGACATCATCTCCCTTATTACAGGGATCTGTTGGATTTACTTAAAGATGCTCAGGTATATATATAACTAAGTTTGTTTGATAATGCTTGATCTGTCTTACGTTTACTCATGATTCTTGTGTTTAATAAATAGGTTATATATAGGCCATACAACAACGAGCTCGTAGCTGGATCGCCAGATTATTGCTACCGCGATTGAGCTATATGGATGTCTTCAGTTCTCACTTATATGTCTCAATATAGTCGAGCATCATGCTATCAAGCGAGTCCTTCGACGGTTTGGTCGACTCCAGCTTATGCCTATTCTGCCCACTTGGCATTCCACACATTACCAGCGGGATGATCGCTGCAAGGTCGACCAGACATACTTGGACTGGCTAGAGGCCCACATGACCGTTTGGACCGATAGAGGATTGGGACCAGATGTATGGCCTGATTTCTCCATAAACTCCACATGATCGTTTGGACGGGGAGCATGAGTACATGGGTTGGTATAGTTGTGATGACCCAAAAGGTCATTTTTAAATTTAATAAATAATTCTGTGTTCTAAGACCTCAAAAAATACTATTTATCATTCCTCAACTTGCGTGCGCAGTCCGTATAATTTTTCGGAAAGTTTTTATATGAAAAATGGATTAAAATATGAAATAGAGCCTTAAAACTCAAATGGGTTGACATTGGTCAATATTTTGAGTAAACGGACTCGGATCAATGTTTTGATAGCTCTGGTAGGTCAGTATCGTGATTTGGGACTCGGGCGTATGCCCGAAATTTAATTTGGGGGTCCCTAGCTCAAGTTATGGCCATTTAACGGAAACTAGAAATTTAAAGGCTAAAGATTTCCAAAGTTGACCACGGATTTGACTTTTTGATATCGGGATCGGAATCCGATTCCAAAAATTAAAATAGCTCTGTTATGTCATTTATGACTTGTCTGCCAAATTTGAAGTCATTCCGAATTTATTTAACATGTTTCGGCACAAGTTTTGTAAATGGAAAAGTTTGAAACTCTTAAGTCTGGATCATGGTGTGAATTATAATTTTGATGTTAGTTGATGTGATTTGAGATCCGGAGTAGGTCCGTATTATGTTACCGGACTGATTGGTATAGGTGAACGGGATCCCGAGTGGCTCGGTGAGATTCAGGGTGAGTTTTAAGCGAATCCGGACATTTTGGTACTCTAATGTTGTTCTGGAACTTTTGAAAAAGTGCGGACCGCACAATTTTGAGTGCGGCCGCACTTCAGAGGAAAAGTGCAGACCGCAGAGGATAAGTGCGGACCGCACAATTTTGTGTGTGGCCGCACTTCAGAGGAAATGTGCGGACCGCACAATTTTGTGTGCGGCCGCACTTCAAGGGTTCTGCAGGTTCGATGGTCCAATTTCGGAGGCTTATATCTTTTAATCCACAACGAATTTGGAGATGCTTCAAAAATGAAAGTTGTAGCCCATTGAATCTAGTTTTCAGAAAGATATAGCATAAATCATTTGGACATTTATACAGAATGTTATGGCTAAATTACTGAAGCCTGGTAGTGCAGCCACTATTGAAGTGCGGCCGCACAATTTTGATCGCGGCCGCAGAACCCGGGATGTGCGGCCACACAAAAATATGTGCGGTCCGCACAATGAGGGGTCAGATTGTGTATTATAAAACTGAGGATTTGGGTATTATTTCACATTTGGACTTTGAGAGCTCAGTTTGTGACGATGTTTCGTGGGTTTTTCAAGAAATTCATTGGGGTAAGTGTTCCTTATCCTTTATTGGTTATATTTCATGATTTCATACTCATTTACATCATGAATCCGTGAATTTATGGAAGAAAAATCAGATTTTTATAAAATCTTCCAAAAATATAAAATTAAGATTTGAAAGTCAATCCGATGTCGGAATTCGATAATTGTTATATGGTTGAACTCGTATCGGAATGGGTGTTTGGATTTCGTAAGTTTTTCCGAGATTCGAGACGTGAGTCCCACTGTTGAATTTTGAGATAAATTTCGGATTTTAATCCGGAAAATTTTTAATTTCATACGAAATTAATTCCTACGATTGGTATTGAGTATATTAAATTGTTTATGACTAGATTTGAGGATTTCGGACACGAATTCACGAGGAAAAGGTTTATTGGAATCTTGAATTTGGTTGCAAGCGAGGTAAGTGTCGTGGTTAACCTTGACTTGAGAGAATAGAACCCTTAAATTATTTGTTATGTGAAATGCATGTGAACGACGTATAGGCGAGGTGACGAGTGTCTATACGTCGTCAAATTAATTATTTGCATAATTATTTGAAAAATTATAAATCATCTTAAATCATAAATTAATTATTATATTAATTGTTCTCTAGTGTTCTTTGCTCAATATCATGCCTTGAATCTGTGCTATAATTGCTACATGCTTATTTGATTTATGTGACTTATTTGCCACTTGACATTTAGCATACTAATTATTAAAATGCCTATTACATTCTTAATTTCCACAATTAATTGTTACTTGTCATCACTTATTTATAATAAATTATAATTATTGTATGCTTGTTGTCTTATAATTTCATATTAATGGTTGCATTTATTGGAGTAATCTTGTTATAAGAATTGATAAATGAATATATTGGAGGAACGGGTTGCACGCCGCAACGGAAATAAATATGAGTATATTGGAGGAATGGGTTGCACGCCGCAACAGAATTGATTGAAATGAATACATTGGAGGAGCGGGTTGTACGCCGCAACAGAATTAATTGGAATGAATATATTGGAGGAGCGGGTTGCACGCCGCAACAGAATTGATTTAAAAGATATATTGGGATCGGGTTACACGCCGTAACAGAAGTGAATATGAATATATTGTGGGATCAGGTTGCACATCGCAACGGAAATTGATTGAAATAATAATTGGTTATGACTGCCGAGTTGACTTCAACTGTTAAAATGAGTTACCTGATTTATTTCTATTATTGTTGTTATTATTATTAATGCGTACAGGTTAATGTAAGTGACCTGCCTTAGCCTCGTCACTACTTCGTCGAGGTTAGGCTCGGCACTTACCAATACATGGGGTCAGTTGTACTGATATTATACTCTGTACTTCTTATGCAGATTTTGGAGTTGGTCCCAGCCGCGTACTGTAGAGTTGCCCGGATACAGCTGCCAGTGGAGACTTGAGGTATAACTGCACAACGTTCGCAGTTCTGAAGTCCCCTTCTATCTTATCTCAGCTGTGTATTATATTTCAAACAGCTTGAATTTTATTCAGACCTTTATTTGTATTATTGTAGAAGCTCGTGCACTTGTGACACCAATTCTAGGATGGTATTTAGACATCGCTATTATTATGGATTATTCACTACATTTCAGACATTACTTCCGCATTTGTTTCTTTGTTATTAATTGGTTTAAAATTGTTTTAAAATGGATAAAATTATTCTAACGTTGGCTTGCCTAGCAAGTGAAATGTTAGGTGCCATCACGGTCCCGAAGGTGGAAATTTTGGGTCGTGACAGTTGGTATCAGAGCACTAGGTTACTTAGGTCTCACGAGTCACGAGCAACTTAGTAGAGTCTGAAGGATCGCTGCGGAGACATCTGTACTTATCTTTCAGAGGCTATAAAGTTTAGGAACAATATCACTTCTTTCTTATTCTGTCGTGCGATTTTATTCTATCATCGATGATTGAACCATTCTATTCTTATTCTCCCACAGATGGCGAGAACACGTAATACATCTACTGACGGACAAGGACCGGAGCCCCCAGTGGCAACTATGGCCAGGGGTAGAGGTCGAGGCCGAGGTCGTGCTAGAGGCCGAGGCAGAGGTAAAGCTCAGTCTAGAGCTCGAGCAGTAGCACCTATTGTAGAACCTCAGGTGGATCTTCAGGAGGAGGTTCCATTTCAGACTGTACTAGTTGGACTAGTCCAGGTCCCGGAAGGATTCATAGCTACTCTAGTGCATTAGGACGCTCTAGTTCGTTTGGTGAGTCTTATGGAGGGCGTGGCCCAGAATGGTACATTTCCAGTGGCACCATCCGTCTCACAGGTTGGGGAAGGAGCACAAACTCCCACTACTCCCACTACTCTTGCTCTGGAGCAGATGGCTCCCCAGAATCAGGCTCCAGCAGCCCCGCCAGTTGGGGTAGTTCAGCCAGTTGTTGCAGCACAGGCCGATGATAGGCCCGCCATATCTTCTGAGGCCTTATTGAGACTGGATAAGTTTACTAAGCTCTTTCCAATTCACTTCAGTGGTACACCTTCTGAGGACCCACAGGATTATCTTAACCGCTGCCATGAGGTGCTGCGGAACATGGGTATAGTTGAGACCAATGCGGTCGATTTTGTTGTATTTCAGATGACGGGTTCCGTCAAGAGGTGGTGGAGAGATTATACATTGACCAGACCAGTTGGATCACCTGCATTGACCTGGGAGTAGTTCTCACGACTATTTTTAGAGAAGTTTCTCCCTATCACATTGAGAGAGGATTACCGTAAGCAATTTGAGCATCTACAGCAGGGCAGTATGACTGTAACTCAGTATGAATCCCGTTTTGTGGATTTAGCCCGTCATGCTCTCCTTTTACTACCTACCGAGGGAGAGAGAGAGAGGAGGAGGTTTATTAAGGGACTCACTCACCCTATCAGGATTCAGATGGCCAAGGAGACCGGAAATGAGATTTCCTTTCAGGTAGCTGCTAATGTCGCGAGGAGGATCGAGATGGTCCTTGTACAGGAGAAAGGACAGAGGTCTGATAAGAGGCCTCGTCAGTTTGGTGGTTTCAGTTGTGCCTCATCTGGAGGCAGGGGTAATTTTGGTAGGGGTCATCCTCCCAAATCGTTTTATTCAGCACTTCAGGCATCTCCCGGTGCTTCAGGGAGTCACGGTCCTATTATGCCTTACTCTGGGCAGCCAGCATTTAGTGCACATTCAGCTCCTATCAGTGCACCACCACTCCAGAATCACTACAGCGGTTATCCGGCCTGTTCGTGTCAGCTTCAGCTTCAACAGCCACGGCAGCAGGATGGGTGTTATGAGTGTGGGAACATTGGTCACATCAGGAGGTATTACCCTAGGTTATCGAGTAACAGATCTCGACAGAATTCTCGTGCCATCATACCAGCACTGGTTGCTTCACTGCCTGCTCAGCCAGCCAGAGGTAGGGGTCAGGCAGCTAGAGGTGGAGGTCAGGCCATTAGAGGTGGAGGTCAGGCCGTTAAAGGTGGAGGCCAGCCAGTTAGAGGCCGTCCCAGAGACGCAGTTCAGAGTAGTGGGGCCCAACCCTGATTTTATGCTTTTCCAACTAAGACTAAGGCCGAGTCATCTGATCCTGTGATCACAGGTATTATTCCAGTTTGCCATAGAGATGCTTCAGTTCTATTTGATCCATGATCTACGTATTCCTACGTGTCCTCCTATTTTGCTTCATATTTGGTTGTGTCTCGTGATTCTCTGAGTGTTTTTGTATGTGTATCTACCCCGGTGGGAGACTCTGTTGTAGTAGACGATGTCTATCGGTCATGTGTGGTTACTATTGGTAGTCTTGAGACTAGTGTGGATCTTCTACTTCTTGATATGGTAGATTTTGATGTCATCTTGGGTATGGATTGGATATCACCTTATCATGCTATATTGGATTGTCATGCCAAGACGGTGACCCTAGCCATGCCGGGGTTACCTCGGTTAGAGTGGAAAAGAACTCCTGGTCATTCTACCAGTAGGGTTATTTCTTATATGAAGACTCGGCGTATGGTCGAGAAAGGGTGTCTAGCCTATTTGGCTTATATTCGCGATCCCAGTACGGATGTTCCTTCTATGGACTCAGTACCAATTGTTTGTGAATTTCCAGAAGTATTTCCTGCAGATTTACCGTGGATGCCACTCGACAGAGATATTGACTTCTGTATTGATTTAGCTCAGGGCACTCAGCCCATTTCTATCCCACCATACTGTATGGCCCCGCCGGAGTTGAAAGAATTGAAGGAGCAGTTACAAGACTTGCTTGATCAGGGATTCATTAGACCCAGTGTCTTGCTCTGGGTGTACCAGTATTATTTGTAAAGAAAAAAGATGGTTCTATGCGGATGTGTATAGATTATCGGTAGTTGAATAAGGCCACTATCAAAAACAAATATCTGTTGCCAATAATTGATGACTTATTCGATCAGCTTCAGGGTGCCAAGGTATTTTCGAAGATCGATTTGAGGTCTGGTTACCATCAGTTGAAGATTAGGGCATCTGATGTCCCTAAGATAGATTTTTGGACTCGGTATGGGCATTAAGAATTCCTAGTGATGTCATTTGGGCTGACAAATGCTCCAGCAGCATTTATGGATTTGATGGATCGGGTGTTCAAGCCCTATTTGGATTCTTTTATGGTTGTATTCATTGATGATATTTTGATTTACTCCAGCATTCGAGAGGAGCATGAGCAGCATCTTCGGATTGTGCTTCAGACTTTGAAGAATAATCAGTTATATGCTAAATTTTCAAAATGTGAATTTTGGTTAGGCTCGGTTGCCTTTTTGGGTCACGTTGTATCGGCAGAAGGCATAAAAGTAGATCCTAAGAAGATTGCGGTTGTTCATAATTGGCCTAGACCTACTTCAAATATAGAGATCCGGAGTTTCCTGGGTTTGGCAGGTTATTATCGTCGGTTCGTGGAAGGGTTTTCATCTATAGCAAGCCCACTGACCAGACTGACCCAAAAAGGTGTTCCATTCGGATGGTCAGATGAGTGTGTGTTGAGCTTTCAGAAGCTCAAGACTGCTTTGACTACGATACCAGTGTTGGTATTACCCACAGGTTCAGGATCTTATACGGTATATTGTGATACATCTCACATTGGGATTGGTGCAGTATTGATGCAAGATGGCAGGGTGATTGCATATGCGTCACGCCAATTGAAAGTTCATGAGAAGAATTATCCTGTTCATGACTTGGAATTGGCAGCCATTATGCGTTGAAGATTTGGAGGCATTACCTTTACGGTGTCTCGTGTGAGGTATGTACTGATCATCGTAGCTTACAATATCCGTTCAAACAAAAGGATCTCAATTTGAGGCAGAGAAGATGGTTGGAGTTGTTGAAGGACTATGATATCACTATTTTGTATCACCCCTAAAAGGCCAATGTGGTGGATGATGCTTTGAGTAAAAAAGATGTGAGTATGGGCAGTCTTGCATATATTCTGGTTGGTGAGAGGCTGTTAGCTGCAGATGTTCATACTTTGGCTAATCAGTTCGTAAGGTTAGATATTTTAGAACCCAGTCGAGTTCTAGCTTGCACAGTCGCTCGGTCTTCTTTATATGAGCGCATCAGAGAGCGACAGTATCATGATCCTTATTTACTTGTCCTTAAGGACACGGTGCAGCACGGTGATGCCAAACAGGTTGTTGTGGGGGAAGATGGAGTTCTGCAAATACAGGGTCGTATTTGTGTGCCTAATGTGGATGAGCTCCATGATTTAATTCTAAAAGAGGCCCACAGTTCCAGGTATTCTATTTATTCAGGTACCGCCAAAATGTATCAAGATTTGCGGCAACATTATTGGTGGAGGAGAATGAAGAATAATATAGTTGCATATGTAGCTCGGTGTCTAAATTGTCAGCAAGTTAAGTACGAGCATCAAAGACCTGGTGGTTTGCTTTAGAAAATAGAAATTCCTAAATGGAAGTGGGAGCATATCGCTATGGATTTTGTTGTTGGGCTCCCACTGACTCAGAGAAAATTCATCGCAGTTTGGATCATTGTGGACAGGTTGACCAAGTCGGTACATTTCATTCCAGTGGCAGTTACCTATTCTTCAAAGCGGTTAGCTGAAATTTACATTCGTGAGATTGTCCGCCTTCACGGTGTGCCCGTGTCTATCATTTCTGATCGAGGTACGCAGTTCACTTCGCACTTCTGGAGGGCTGTACATCGTGAGTTAGGCACGCGGGTTGAGTTGAGTACATCATTTCATCTACAGATAGACGGACAGACAAAACGCACTATTTAGATATTGGAAGATATGCTTCGCGCTTGTGTTATAGACTTTGGAGGTTCTTGGGATCAATTCTTGCCACTTGTGGAGTTTGTCTATAATAATACCTACCAGTCGAGCATTCAGATGGCTCCATATGAGGCATTATACGGAAGACGGTGTCATTCGCAAGTTGGTTGGTTTGAACCGGGAGAGGCTCGATTGTTGGGTACCGATTTGGTACAGGATGCCTTGGATAAGGTCAAAATAATTCAGGATCGACTTTACACAGCTCAGTCGAGGCAAAAGAGTTATGCCGACCGTAAAGTTCGTGACATTGCATTCATGGTTGGAGAGAGAGTATTGCTCCGGGCTTCAGCTATGAAGGGTGTAATGAGATTCGGAAAGAAGGGCAAGTTGAGCCCTGGGTATATTGGACCCTTTGAAATTCTTGAAAGGGTGGGTGAAGTAGCCTACCACCTAGTTTATCAGTAGTCCATCAAGTATTCCATGTGTCTATGCTCCGGAAATATCATGGTGATCCGTCCTATGTGTTAGATTTCAGCTCAGTCCAATTGGACAAAGATTTGACTTATGAAGAGGAGCCAGTAGCTATTCTAGCCAGCAGGTCCGATAGTTGAGGTCTAAGAGTTATACTTCAGTTCGGGTGCAATGGAGAGGTCAACCAATTGAGACAGCTACCTGGGAGTCCGATTTGGACATGCAGAGTAAATATCCACACCTTTTCACCAGCTCAGGTACTTTTCTAATTCCGTTCGGGGACGAACATTTGTTTTGGAGGTGGAGAATGTGATAACCCAAAAGGCCATCTTTAAATTTAATAAATAATTCTATGTTCTAAGACCTTGAAAAGCACTATTTATCATTCCTAGACTTGCGTGCGCAGTCCGTATAATTTTTCGGAAAGTTTTTAAGTGAAAAATAGATTAAAATATGAAATAAAGCCTTAAAACTAAATTGAGTTGACTTTGGTCAATATTTTGAGCAACCGAACTCGGATCAGTGTTTTGACAGCTCCGGTAGGTCCGTATCATGATTTAGGACTTGGGCGTATGCCCGGAATTTAATTTGGGGGTTCCTAGCTCAAGTTATGGCCATTTAACGAAAACTAGAAATTTAAAGGCTAAAGATTTCCAAAGTTCACCACGGATTTGACTTTTTGATATCGGGGTCAGAATCCAATTCCAAAAATTGGAATAGGTTATTTATGACTTGTATGCCAAATTTGAAGTCATTCCGGATTCATTTAACATGTTTCGGCACAAGTTTTGTAAATAGAAAAGTTTGAAACTCTTAAGTCTGAATCAAGGTGTGAATTATAATTTCGATGTTATTTGATGTGATTTGAGACCCCGAGTAGGTTTGTATTATGTTACAGGACTGGTTGATATAATTAAACGGGATCCCGAGTGGCTCGGTAAGTTTCGGGGTGAGTTTTGAGCGAATCCGAGCATTTCAGCACTCTAATGTTGTTCTAGAACTTTTGGAAAAGTGCGGACCGCAGAGGAAAAGTGCGGACCGTACAATTTTGAGTGTGGCCGCACTTCAGAGGAAAAGTACAGACTGCAAAGGACAAGTGCGGACTGCACAATTTTATGTGCGGCCCCACTTCAAAGGAAATGTGCGGACCGCACAATTTTGTGTGCGGCCGCACTTCAGGGGTTCTGCAGATTCGATGGTCCGACTTCGGAGGCTTATATCTTGTAATCCACAACGAATTTGGAGATGATTTAAAAACGAAAGTTGTAACCCATTGAACCTAGTTTTCACAAAGGTATAGTATTAATCATTTGGACATTTGTATGGAAAATTATGGCCAAATTACTGAAGCCTGGTAGTGCAGTCACTATTGAAGTACGACCGCACAATTTTGATCGCGGCCACAGAACCCGGGACGTGAGGCCGCACAAAAATATATGCGGTCAGCACAATGAGGGGTCAGATTGTGTATTATAAAATCGAGGGTTTGGGTATTATTTCACATTTGGACTTTGGGAGCTCGGTTTGTGACGCATTTTCGTGGACTTTTCAAGAAATTCATTGGGGTAAGTATTCCTTATCCTATATTGATTAAATTTCATGATTCCATACTCATTTATATCATGAATCCGTGAATTTATGGAAGAAAAATCAGTTTTTTATAAAATCTTCCAAAAATATAAAATTAAGTTTTGAAGGTCAATCCGATGTCGGAATTCGATAATTTTATATGGTTGAACTCGTATCAGAACGGGTTTTAAAATAATAATAATTGGTTATGACTACCGAGTTGACTTCAATTGTTAAAATGAGTTATCTTATTTATTTCTATTATTATTGTTATTATTATTATTGCGTACAGGTTAATGTAAGTGACCTGCCTTTGCCTCGTCATTACTTCGTCGAGGTTAGGCTTGGCACTTACCAGTACATGGGGTCGGTTGTACTGATACTACACTCTGCACTTCTTGTGCAGATTTCGGAGTTGGTCCCAGCGGCGTACTGTAGATTTGCCCGGATACAGCTATCAGTGGAGACTTGAGGTATAACTGCACAGCGTTCGCAGTTCTGAAGTCCCCTTCTATCTTATCTCAACTGTGTATTATAATTCAAACAACTTAAATTTTATTCAGACCTTTATTTGTATTATTCTAGAAGCTCGTGGACTTGTGACACCAATTCTGGGATGGTATTTAGACATCGCTATTATTATGGATTATTCACTACATTTCAGACTTTACTTCCGCATTTGTTTCTTTGTTATTAATTGGTTGAAAATTATTTTAAAATGGCTAATATTATTCTAACGCTGGCTTGTCTAGCAAGTGAAATATTAGGCTCCATCACGGTCCCAAAGGTGGAAATTTTGGGTTGTGACAATAGTAGTGTTACTCTCCTTCTCATCGGGAATTATGTTCATCGTGCTGGTGGTCGGTACGTTCCATATGTCGGGAGGCATGAGGCAGTGGTATGTTATTTGTTATACTTACTTATAATGTTACATTACTTTAACATCCTTCCTTAATTAATATTTTATATGCTATGCAGGCTATTGGCTTACACCGGTTCTACTAATTGGGACTATAGATGCTACAACATACAGACGGCAGAGCGGCAGTTGTGCACGGGCTTGGTCGTCAGGTTGCTGATCTTGCTGCTGACACATACGTGCCCGGAAGGATGCACGGTTAGGTTACGAGGCTGCTTATGTGCTGCCTTATGAGTACCATCATGAGCCACATGTGGCCCAGAACGTGGTAGATGTGGCAGGCGTGGCCAGAGAGGAAGGGGTGGCCCACGTGGTCGTGGTGGTTGGCGAGGAGGGGGTCCCCAGCAAGGGGGCGTTGAGGCACCCGTGGAGGATATTAGAGATGATCAGCCGGGTAACTACCCTGAGCCACACGACGCTCTTCATGATATGCCATCATTCAGCCTTCAGCTATCACCAAGGACTTCACAGTTGACCCTGTCAGATCCAGTGTTAATCTCGGGCACCACCATTACGCAGCATGATTAGGATCAGTATTTTCTTGATCATCTAGAGCCATCGAAGGTTGCTGAGGATCGTCCAATACGAGAGGTGCAAAGTGGGCGACGACTGAATTATGGCTCATTATCGAGGGCTGCTGAGGATCTTTCAAGCACAGATAGGGAGACATTACCTTGGGTCGAGACGTCACAACCTTCATCTAATCCAGTGCACCTCGAAGTTCCCATAGAGCATTGTGTGGCTACTCAGGCGCAGGTTTGTTTGTATTACTCTTATTTCAATTTATTTTTACCTTATAGATTAGTCAGTAATATCTAAAGTGTTTATATTTTTTTAAAGATTTCGTCATCACCCGTCACAGAGGCCACATTGTGCGATACTCGCTTTCCAGAGACGAATGATCTTATTCAGGAGCTTGTTGAGACCATGGTATGACCATTAATATTTTTTGCTAACACATATGTTAGTATTCTATATTTCATATGCTAAAATATCTTATTATTTTGTAGGTTACTAATGGCCTAACGGCCGCTTTTACTGAGCCTGCCAACCTTACTGACGATCATGTTGCAACACATCCTTCGATAAAGAGGAGATGTAATGAGGATGATCCTGATAGCATAACCGGGCGGGATGGTATGCGCCTCAGACCAACCAATGCTTTGAAGCATACAGGGTGTGAGACTCATTGATATGTATTTCGAGTTGTATATATGACATTAAATATCTAATAGTAAAAGTATAGATATTTTACATAATTTGCGCATGTGTTTTTATTTTTCGGGTTATTTATTAGTTTAAAACTATAACACAAAAAAATAAGACAGATTAACATAATTTAAATTCGTTACAAATTACAGATAATACATAACGCGTACAACATCAAATCAAAAAACTACACTTAACGCATCTAAGTACTTATTTAGTCCCAATCGCCCATTATTCTATGCTTCAACTAGTGAAATTTCTCTTCCACTCGATTATTTTCTTCTTCTGCCTTTTTTAGTTTCTTCTTTACTGTCGCAAGTTGTTCTTGTAGTTTCAAGATCTGGAGTTCGTACTCATCAGTTAGATTCCAAATGTTTAGCAAACATGATTTGTAGCATTCCTGGTTAATGGGTTCATCATATCATTCTTAAAAACCACATTGATTTTCGTCCTACAAATGAGGATGTCAACAAAAGACTATTAATTAACATGTTATAAATAATTTATTAACCAACATAACTTACAACTTGTTTACAAATCCAACGTTTGCGTCCTAGATTGCATTCTGACCAATATGGATTCAAAATTGCACGTTTGCCACAGTAACACCTTGGTACGTCATTGCGTCCAGACATGTCATAATGCTCGAACTTGAAAAATTTATGGAAAGTTGTTTTCTTCGTTTGGTTACGAAGCAAATAATAATGTAAAATGCGTGGGGTGTTATAGGCAGCTAAGAGTGATTTTAGGTTACATAACACATATTGGTGATGCGCTATGTTTCACGTGCTAATGATTCTTTATAGTACAAGTCGGTGCAGCTTTTTCAGATCGACAACTTTTTCAGATCGGCATAACAATACACATAACGCATATTGGTGATGCGCTACGTTTGGCGTGCTAATGATTCTTTACGGTACAAGTCGATGCAGCTTTTTCAGGTCGACATGACGATACACATAACATATATTGGTGATGTGCTACGTTTAACATACAAATTGGTGCAGTTTAGTTCTTTTTAAGTTGAACCAACATTCCAGTATTCAAAAACTATTTCAAGAACTATTACAACATCCATTTCAGAAATGCCACTAGCATTTAATAAGTGGTTTAATAAGAGGCAAAAAGGTGAAGGTAGTTCAACAGATCCACATGGAACACATCATAACACAATTGATCCCTACCTTGAAACAAATATTCTAGGTTGCTATACTGATTTGGTGGATGACAAGTGGTATGGTATTCTACGTCCCTTAGAAAATAAGCCTATCAATATACACATTGATCTCAAAGTTGCAGGGCACATTATTGAGGGGGAAGCGCACTCTACAAAACCTGAAGGTATGCGAATTTGGGGTAAAAAATACTACAATGGGTTCCCCTTTACTCAAAAAGGTGTGATTATGAAGTACTAGGCCATTGGCATGGGCTAGTTGTACCACAAGCATTGTTTGCAATATTCCAAACAAACATATAAAGATGAACTATAAGTGATTCGGCATTTGATGAAGGAGATTTTAGAGAAGAAAAAGGCACTAGCCGTTCATCATGCACTGGATGATCTTAACAACCTGCAAGGAATGGAGGATCAGTATTGGGATTTATTAGAAAATAAAAAATTACATAGAGACATTGATTATCTTGTATTTCCAACAGTTGTCTAGTGGGAGGGACTACCTAAATTTCTACCGCAGACGTTGGACGTAGGAGTCCCACATTGTTGTAGAAATCAAGCAAGTAGTCTTACTGATGATAGCGATAAAATATGAGAAATGTGTGCCAACTGGGGCCTAGATTATGATGCCCTCGGTCCGGACGGATGCGTAGAAGATGTTGACGAAGAAGATGAAGACAATGATAATGAAATAATATCAGACAGTGACGATAATGGCAAATGAAAATCATTATTTATTTGTTGAAGTTATTTTTAATTGTATTGAATCTTCAATGCTAAATGTCAATTAGATTTAAGCCTATTGGAAATTTAATTTTATTTCATAAATATTGCAAACAACATCATTACATACATTTATTACAACAAAAATATTGCAATAAAACACTAAGTTTATCCTTGAAATTTGGGCACATTGGATGAACTGTCACCGTGAGCTGAATTACAACCGTTTCCCAAACCAACTGAAGGACATTTACAGCGATCGTGTCCTGTTTGGGAACATATACCAATTTACGCGCATAAACAGTATCACCAACATCCATTTGGTTCTGTATCCGTATTCTTTTTTGCACTTGCCGGTGACGCACATAATCCTTGTTACACACCATTTTAGATGGATCTGGCGATCAATAATGCTCAGCACCCACTGGTTGCAAGTGGCCACTATAGGTGTTTACGTATGCAGCAACACTATATTCTTATCAACGTGCCTCGTCGCCGCAAAACTTATATGCAGAACTTTATGGCATGTGAGCATGGCAAGTGATAGATCGACCATTTTTCACATCACACGGACATAATCTTTTGAATTCATTGATAGTGTGGGTATTATTCCCGCTGATGCAGACCAGTACGAACTTCAAAAATATTTCGCTTGTTGCAATACTGCAAAAATGTATGCCATTGTGCTTGCTTCCTATATTTCTCAAATCATTTCATCGGTTGTGGCATAAATTGAACACCCCTTTGCAACAAGGACGATGCACTTTGGGATCTTTCAACAAACCTCTTCGCTATCTGCTTGAATGATATTCGCACCATGGCAGTGACAGGCAATCCATGGGCAGACTTCAACAACCCGTTGAAAGACTCCAACACGTTTGTAGTCAAAATTCCCCATCTTCTACCACCATCCTTATGCAAAGTCCACTTATCAAGCTCATGTCACATCAACCAATGATAAGCTTCTGGGTTTTTCTGCCTAATCAATTCCATTCGCCTCCTGAATTTACACTCTTAATGATCTGCTGCAGCCATCCATATTAAATCATGTAAGATCTTGTTCGGATGAGCTCGCTGGAAGTTGGCCTTCAAGTGCCTAACACAGTAACGGTGGTAAGCATATTGTTCCTGCCATGCATCCAAAGTCTATACAAAACTTAAAATACCACCATACCGATCAAATATTAGACAAATACCCGAACGCTGTCTAACAACGTGCTCCTTCAAGTAGTTCAAAAACCATATCCAAGCCTCTTGACTTTCATTGGCACAAATAACAAATGCGAGGGGAAATATACTTCCATTAGCATCTACTGAAATGACAATCAACATCTTAATATCATACTTTCCATAGACATGAGTGTCGTCTATGGAGATTACCGGCCGACAATGCAAAAAACCATTAATGGTTGGTTTAAATGCCTAGAACACATATCTGAATATGAATTCTTGTATTCCCGAACTCCGCTCAGGTTTCCATTCAACAACATTCCCAGGGTTAAAGTATTGCAAAGAAGCCATGTACCTGGATAGAGCAGCAAATGACTTATCACAATTACCATAAACAATCTCAAACGCACGTTTGCGTCCAAGAAATGCCTTTCTTTTGGTAATGGTACAACCATATACCTGGTGGACAAATGTTATACGCTCTTTAATCTTGTACCTTATGGACGATTCAATGTGTGGAATCAAGACAAGAGAAATCAAGTCAACATTCAAGTTAAAATGATTCCCACTGAATATATCCATATCATAAATGTGGGTACCAATGTATTTTCCCACAATCCACATATTTGTTTTCAATTTTCTCGCGCGCAACATCCATCTACAACTTTGAAACCATATACGACAAATAACCTTATATACTTCCGAAGATAACTCATGAACCTCGATCTTACGATACTCTTTCATGTTGTACATTCGCACCGTCCTGCTAAGGCGAGCTTTATCAGCAGAAAGCATATTTTTTTACAGCACTATTGGTCTAGATTCATCCCACATTTTTGTCTGAATGTCATCAAGATCCCTTGTGAGGATATCCACATCCGGCATACTGGTCAACTGATCAAGGTAGGGAATCGCCCTTGAATGAAAGGGCACATGGAACTCGTAATCTCTGGGTCTAACGGGAGGTGGAGTCTGCATATATTGAGCATGCTCATTGGTGGCATCATGGTCCCTTGGCAAATCAGGTTGCACATTCTCATTCTCATCAGCAAAGCGCGTTTCCTAATCATCGCCGCCCTCATCAGGGAATGGTGTATCATCTCCAGAGTCATCAGCATTGTTGTCATAATCACTATTATCTTTCTGACTCTGTGCATCTGCCAGGTCCTGATTAAATATATCGTCTTCGGGCAACTGAGTATTGATAGGACCTTAAGTTGTTCATTTTCACTGCACAACCAATAAAATAATGAGTTTCTCAAATTTATCCAAACATTATATATTAACTTTATCTCTTAACTTACAATTCATAATCTGTTGATATCCCATTATGAACATTATCGAGTTGTTGATGACTCCCGGATGGACCACCATGATCCAAAATACCATGATTGGCCATATTTTAACTGTCCGTTGGTTCATAACTTGTAAAATTCATATCTAGCCGGTACCCCATTTGGAATATATGAGTGTTAGTACGAATATGATACATAAAAAAAAAATTAAGACAGAGAAAAATTAAAATTTATCACTCGACCTGTGGATTATGTAAACTTGGGGAGAAATTATGTCATCACTCCTCATTCGCCCCTAGATAAGTTTAGATCTAGCCAAAATCTTTCAAACGGAACCTGTTCGGATAAAACTGCTCCAAAAATATTACCCGATGATTCAGGGTTATCCCTATTTTACGGAACCTCAATATTGCTAATGTCTTATGACTTGACGCACATTTCTAATATTTTTATCACAAGAAGTTCCTAGTGTTCATCCGGAGTCATCAAAAATTCTTTTAGAGTTTTATCGTTTTCGATGTTAAACTTAGCATAACAAGCAACCCCTTGCAGGGTAAGAGAATATGGTTATCTTTTAGTTACTTTAATATTAACCGAACGTGTCTTCACACTCATTCTTTTGCATATCAACGATATCAATCTATCGTACTCCAATGTAAGTGGCAACTTAATAATACACTGTGGAGAACAATTATAGTATACTGATTTATTCTCCACGATAACCTCACCCCTCACCCCCAATATAATGCAACCCTAATTTTTCGCTCTTCAGACATTATGGAAAAATACTGAAAAAGTTAAGTAAACAAATATTTCGGAATGGATTTTTGAAGAAATAATTAAGCTCCTTAAATAAGCAAAAAAGATGTGCGAGGGTACAATAATTGGAGATATAATGCATTAATTAAACGCGCTATATATATAGCGCAGTAAAACTATGCGCTATATATACCCACAAATTATTATGAATCAGTCAATTAAGAAATATAGCACACGGGTGCATGCAGCCAATGCGCTATACATAAAATGGTTACAAGTTATTTTTTCCATCTTATTTTGTGCTTTGAATCCAAAAAAATCACGGTTCTGGACTCGAGAAAATAGCTACTTTCTCTATATACTGCCAGAGCGTTTGAAAATTGTCCAAAAAGATATCTTGGTAGCTTCAGGCAATAATGGAGAGTTCCTTTTTTGTCCTGATAGCGTTGACGAAGACTTTCAATAATGACACAAGTCAAGAAGCACAAAAAAGTTGCTACGGAGTACTAAGCCTGATCCCTTGAAGGTGATTGCAAAAATCTTTAGAGACAAAAAGAAAGAGGGATTGAAGTTAGAAGATTTTTTTTTCTTTTATCAAAATTATACATAATTAAGTTGTGTGAAAGTGTCACGACCCAATTTCACCTATAGATTGTGATAGCGCCCAACACTACCGCTAGGCAAGCCAACCAGTAATTTAAAAATAACCAAGAAAATAAGCAACTCTTAATTCAACCAATGTGTATGCCAAGACCTGGTGTCACAAGTGTATGAGCATCTAGTAGATTATACAAAACTCCAAATACTGTCCGAAATGAAAATAGACAAAATAAAAATAATACTAGAAGAGGCATTAGTAGCTGCAGGACGGCTCAGAAAGGCAGCTCACCACTACGCCCCTGGATAATGAGGATATGCGATGATAAGTCCTCCACTAGTATCTGTCTCAGATCCTGCACAAAAAGTGCAGCAAGTGTAGCATGAGTACGTAAACAACGTGTACCGAGTAAGTATCAAGCCTAATCTCGAACTGGTAGAGACGAGATGACCGACTTTGATACTCACTATGGATCAACAATAATAAATGGAATAAATTATAATTATTCAAGTCAGCATGATTCACAGAATTTACAATAATTTATTTAACCAGTAGAAATAATTAAATTACTTCAAATGCAACAATTCTCAATATATTAATTAAATTCCTTCAATTCAAATAATTTTTAATTTATAAATTTGTCTCATTTACAAGAATAACAAATAATTCCTTAACAAACAGAAATAACAATTTCTTCAATATTCCAAAGATCTACAATTTATCAATTAGTTTCGCAAGCTGAAATAAACTATCAAAGTATCGTGTAATTATTATTATTAAGCACGATTTCTGCCGAGGTCGTACGACCCGATCCAGAGTTTCGTGTATACTGCCAAGGGACGAGCGGCACGATCCATAGATGCATCTATTCTGCCGAGGCGTTCGGCCCGATCCACAAGAAAGGATGACATTTTCTTATGTGCCTCCGAAATGAGAGTATTTATTGCAAGATTGATTCGGGAGAATAAATAATTTATTTCAACAATTAATTAATCTAAACAAAAATTAAGCATATGAAAATTTCATCTTTTACTACCTTTCATAATAATTCACAATATATACATCGAATAATTTAATTAATAAAGAATATAATTTACACAAGTAATTCATGCTTTGAGTCCTAAACTACCCAGACTTTTACATTAATAGTAGCTACGCATGAACTCTCGTCACCTCGTGCGTACGTAGCCCCCGCAATTAACAATAATTATTTAATTTAATCCCTATGGGGTAATTTTCCCCTCACAAGATTAGACAAGAGACTTACCTTGTCTCAAAATCCACTTTTCGATTACTGCATCACGTAAAATTTTCGATTCGACGCCGAAAAATCTGAAGCTATTCAAATATTATACAAAATAATTAATATATGCTCAATAATTCGAAATTCATCTATTAAATAATTACCCTATCCAAAATGATAAAAAATTTAAAATTCAACCCTAGCCCATGTGCCCAGATTTCGAAAATTTTTGGAGGAAAACGTTACTCATAATCTTAAGAACTCAAATATAAAATTTCTATCTAATTTCATAACCATTTTCGTGGTAAAAAGCTCATTTTTATAAAAATCTAGGTTTTTCACCTAAACCCTTGATTTCTAAGATTTACTAGTTAAAATCGACCCATAATCTATGTAAATAACTCAAGGGGTGTAGAATTAACTTACCTTCCAATTGCTAGTTGAAATCCCCCTCTCAAAAGCTCTGAAATCTCCCAAAAATGGAGAGAAAATGGGCTCAAAATGTCTGAGCCCCAACTTTTAATCATTCTGTCCAACAGTGTTTTCGCATCTGCGGCTCCGCATCTGCGGAAAACGCGTCGCAGATGCGGTTTTCCCTAGGCCGGCTTCTTCCGCTTCTGCGGCTTGTACATCGCATTTGCGATGCGCTTCTGCGGTTGTACCTGCGCACTTGCCTCTTATGTGATGCCCTTCACGCACCTGCGAGATTCGCACCTGCGGCTGGCCAAGCGCAGGTGCGGTTATAGCATAAGCTGAAAGCTTCAACTATGTCTCCAAGGTTCAAAATTGATCTGAGCCTTGTCCGGTTAACTCCCGAGGCCCCCAGGGGCCCGTCCGAACATACCAACAAGTTTGAAATCATAAAACGGACTCGCTCGAATACTCAAAACGTGTAAAAAAAATATCAAATCTAAAAATCATACCCCAAACCAAATTGATTCAAGCTTAAGAACTTCAAGTTCTTCAATTTACTTCCAACGCGCCGGAACGTACTTAAACTACTCGGAATGACACGAAATTTTGCGTGCAAGTCCTAATTCACTATACCGAACTATTCCCAAACTCGAAATTCTAAATGGATTTCAATTACTCAAAAACCTACACTAAGCCAAATTTAAAGAACTTTAAACCTTCAAATTGTTAATTTTCACTATTAAGCGCCAAAACGCTCCCGGATTTTCCAAAACCCGATTCGAACATACGTCCAAGTCCGAAATCATCACACGAACCTATTGAAATCGTCAAATTCCGATTCCGGGGTCGTTTTCTCAAAATGTTGACCGAAGTCAAACTTGGCCTTTTAAGGCTAACTTAAGGAATCAAGTGTTCCGATTTCAAACCAAACACTTCCAAATCCCGAACCAACCATCCCCGCAGGTCATAAATCAATAAAAGCACATACGAAAAATTTTATTTTTAGAGAACGGGATTTTAAAAGTCAAAATGACCGGTTAGGTCATTAAAAGAAACAAAAATGGAAAGACCTTCTTTCCGCTTTACTTTTGTAACATTGACCTCCATTATAATTGAAGATATTACGCAAAACTCTTACACTTTATTTTCTTCATAACAAAACCAAAATTGAAATGATAAAAATGTTTGAAATATTTCAGTATTTACCTTTTGTGATATCAATTGGATGCTAAATTTTGTAACACAACATCTTCTCAAAGTTCTTTTATTCTACTTAAGTAATTATGTCAGACTATTGACATCTTATATTACTAGGAGACGGCACGAGCCCAATCTCTCTCTATATATAGTATAAAGTATATCTATATATATATATATATATATATATATATATAAATGTTGAACGGTAAAAATATTCTTAAAATATTAATTAGTCATTTTTTATGCCCTTAAATAATTAAAACATTTGTTTAATGGAGCAAGTTAAAGGTGGATGTAACTGCAATATTCAAAATATTATCAATTTCGATTTAAAGTAAAAACTTTAGTTGTAAGTACAATACAGTAGTGCCGATCAAAAACTCCTACAAAGTTGGTTCAGTTCTGATTGTGATATGTGTCAAATATCACTCTAAATGTTGCAAAATAGCTGCCTTGCCAACATACTGAGATATCTAATACTCTTTGGGTTTTAGTTTGCATAGGATTTACATTTAATGCATGAATTCATGTAGAAAAAGAATAAGCCATTTGTTTTCTATAAAAAGAAGCTATTATTTCACATTATTTATCATAGATTTTTAGGGAAATATTTGACATAATTAAGTTGTGGTATTACAGTAGAAAGAAGGTTATAAAGCTCGGCAAAGTTTTCAAAAGGTATGATTAGTAGCAGTAACAATTTTATTATTATACGACATTAGATTAATCATCTCAATTTTTTTCCATAATTGTAATAAAACTTCCCTGTCCACAGTAACAGGTTATGCATAGGAATTGATGAGTTCTTAGGTCTCTTTGGACTTCGGGTGATATGGATTATTGGAAATTCTATCTTTATATCTTGTTTTGCTGTTAACTAGATAAATGATGATGTTATAGGTTTATCTTATCGTTATTGTATGGCATTCACATGTTGTATTATCTATATATGACTAGCTAGATTCAGATGCTTACTTACAACCATAACAATAATAACCCAGCATAATCTCACTAGTGGGGTCTGGAGAGGTTAGTGTGTATCAGACCTTACCACTACCGTGGGGTAGAGAGGCTGTTTCCGATAAACCCTCGGCTCCCTCCCTCCAAGAACTCCCCCCCTTGCTCTTGGGGTGACTCGAACTCACAACCTCTTGGTTGGAAGTGGAGGCTGCTTACCATTAGAGGAACACACTCTTGTCATCCAGATACTTGCTTATGATATAGATTTCTAGTGCAAATATATCCCAATGCATATCTATGTTGCAGGAGCATGAAGAGGATAGACTAGACAAAGGTATGCTAAAAATGCATTCTCGAAATTCTCTTACAAGTTACTCTTCTATTAAATGTTCTGATTTCTTTGAATATTTCAATTGTCTTGAGTATTATATTTATTGTCCACTTTCCCCGGAGCTTACAACTTTACTTCATAATATATAAGTATTTTTGAAAATTAAGAAAAATAACCTTTCCACCCCGTACAAATTATTTGCTTCATGAATATCAATATGTGTTCAAACTTTCAGTTCCCCTTGAATCCCAATGCTAGGTCTAATTTTTCGTATTTACCTTGTTCAGGTCTACGATGACAAAAATCAACTTTAAATTTATATCTTCTTTTAAGCAAACAACACGAGGGTCAGACTCTAAATTCGTATGAAAACTAAAGTTCAGAACCATTACAAAAGTATATCAAATTTATTAGGTACATTCATCTCTTAAAATTCATAGATTTTGTAGAATAAATTTCTATGTGCAAACTCTTTACTTATTAGATGAAAGTAAAAAAGAGGATTCAACGAATAATACGAAGAGATATAGGCATTAACCAACCAGGGGAACTAATCTTGGAAATTGAGAGGACGTTGGCGTAGTAGAATATTTAGTATTGGTTTTAGGATTCTAATTTCAGTAAAAGATCTACTATCAAGTATTATCCCTTTTCAAGATGATTTATTGTCACCACTCCCGTTGGCCTAGGGGAAAGCTTAGTGTATTTAGCTTCACAATTCTAATTATACAGTTGTAGTCAAATAGTAAATTTTAGCTGAAGTCGACGTCCTAAATATTAAACAAAATGTTAAATATCACATACAATTTTATCCAACTTTGAATTATTATCTTTTTTTTTGTTGAAATATCATAGCTTTCAAATCTTCCTATTTTAGATCAATAACATGTTTGTATCTTTTAATAAATAAAGGTAATGTAGCTAAAAATTAGATGTAACTATTTTAATGGTCATCCTTTGGTCTGGCTTTAAATATTAGTTCACCAATTATGGTAATTTATTATATATATTTTTGAAAAGATCCATTTTATTACTATGACAAATGTTATTATTTAAAAACATATGCAATTACAGGTTTGACTTAATTTTTCGTGCAATGCGCGAGTATTGAGACTAGTTATATTAAAAACACTAATGTTATTAGTGAAATATCATTTGTTTTTTTACCTTTTAAATATAGAGTTTCACATTTGATAAAATAATAATTTTATTATTTTTCTAAAATCTTAAAATTTTGGTTATTAAATCTTTCTTTGTTTGAATTATGTAAGAAGTTCTAATATTTAGGAACTAATATGTGAACCTTACCTTATATAAACTGTTAAAAAATAAAGAAAACCCCAAAATCGAATATTTAATGCAAAAGCATTTTAACAATGAACCAGAAGAATTTCTTAAAATTTATATCCAAATAATAAGGTTTAAAGCACATTGGCCGCCGTGACATGGTAATATTTTTTTTCCGACATTGACATGGTAATAGAATTCATCATTTTCTATTTCTGACATAGTCTTCTTTAAGCACAATTTCACAATTTTTAGAAATTAAATTGTTAAACAATTTAATCTAGATCTCTTCAAATACAATTCAGTATTTTTCTTCTATCAATATAATATATGACCAAATTAACATATTAAGTTATGTACGGGTCAGTATTACTATCAGAGGCGGATTTAGGGGCGGAAGGGTGTTCACCCGAACTCCCTTCGCCGAAAAATTACATTATATATGTAAGGCAAAATCTGTTTTTTATCTCTATATATTAAGTTTTGAACCCCCTTGACACACCCTAGAGGTGTAGCTTAGTGGTCAAGGGGTTTAAAACTTTTGTAAGGTTATTGGTTCAATTCTCACTCGTTACAATCTTTTTTAACTTTTTTCTTTTTGAACCCCTTTCACGGATATCCTTCCTCCGCCACTGATTACTATATCTATCAAACAATGTCTTTTAAAATGAATATATGTTATTGCTTAAATTTTAAAAGAAGTATAACTTGTGAAATTGAGTAATTAGATAATAACTGGAATCAATTTTAAGTTATATATTGAACACATATCGAATATAGTTTCTTTCTTTATTGAATAACTAAATAGGATCAACAATTATCATTTAATTAATTATATTTTTTCTTTTATTTTATTTATAACTAAATTACAAGTTTTAATATAATATTTTTATAATTTTTTATAAATAAAGTTTATTTGAATTGTGTAGGAAGTTTTAGCATTCATAGTACTTTAAATAAATTAAATTTTGATTACCTTATATAATTATTTTTTATTTGAACAATGTGACATAATTGTAATCCCTTTCATGTATTTTAAATTTGGGATGAGCTAATATTAAGAATTTGAATCAACAAAAATAAATTATTTCTTTTAATGTCAAGGCCAAATAATTAAGTCTAAAAATTCAATTCAATTCTTTGTCAAATTTAATTGTATAATTAAAATTATTTTTCAAGTAGACAAAACTCTTAGGATGCCTAAATTTGTTTGCACAAGAATAGTATTCGCGGTGAAAAAAAAATTAACATGGAAGCTTTTATAGATAAGCCTTTTCAACTAAAATTATATATATTTTAAGGAGCATAAAATAATTTTTATTTTATAGCACAAACATATTATTTTTTATAGTACTTCGACAATTGTCTAAAAGGTCGTATATTCATTAACTTAGGTATACACACAAATTGCATACCATAAGACTAGTATTATTATAAATAAAGAAATACAATTCGAACAGTGAAAGGTTAGTAAATTTATTAATTATATTTGGTATAGAAGGACAATTACAATTTATTCAGTTCAAATATAAGTACTCTAGTCCGTGGATGCTACTATTTTTATTTAATTTCGGATATGTGGGTTATTGGATTTGTTATGTTTTGCATCGTTTATATTGTTTCCCTTACTATGATATGTGTATGCAGTAAAAATCGGTTAGTCCTTCGTACGGACTGGTTTAAATGGTAATACATTGGATCAGAGAAGCGTCTTTGTAGTATCAGGTTGAGGTGCGAAGTCAGGTCACCAAGCTTCGAGCCCGATGGACCAATGTCGAGCTCAATGTTATTATCAAGATCGAGCCCAAGTCGAGCTATAATGCAAAGTAAAGTTATCGAGCTTATGATTCAGAGACGACCAAACACTGAGCCTGAATCAATACAGGGGTTCGAGTCAGAATCGAGCTCAAATCAGGATCGAGAGCTCGAGTCAAGACCGAAAACTCGAATCAATATCGAGCTCACAGACAAGAGCCGTTGCAATCCCACTAGAGGAGAGAATCCTAGCAGGAATTATGAAAAAGCTGATTTGTCATGAGTCTCCCCACTATATATTTTTAATTATATCTAAAAGTAGGATCCTCCACTATAAAAAGGATGGCTACATTTCTCTAAAGGACAGTTTTTTGCTTACATTGTAATTGAAGCACTATATTCTCCTATATTCGAGAGTTATTCTTTTAAGCTCCATAAATTTATTCATCTTGCTTAGTCCTAAAAATCATCGTCTTTCCAACCTTGTTTATTTTGCATTCTTTGCAATCCATATTTGATATTTCTATCTATCCTTACGATTTGTATTAAGGTATATCACATATCCTTAGAACCACGTACAAATTCAACTCTATCCGTTTTTTGGGTAAATAGTTTGGCGCCCACCGTGGGGCTAAGGATAACAGTGGTTATTTGATACGAATCTGTAAAAATACACCGTTTTGTGCTTGTTTCCGAAAGTATCTTGGATTCGGATTAGCAACGACCAACTATCAATCAAATAGCCTTACCTATCGACAACGAAGCTGGTCTTCAAGATGAGAATAACAACTTGATTCCCAGTACCGAAAGACCACTTGTCAAAGTCGTTGGAGCTCGAATTGATATGCCGATAGACATCAATTCGCATGTGGCCATTGAGGCGAACCTACATTCTGAACTTGAAAATAGCATTCATGGTGGCACTCGATCTGCAGCTCGAGATACCCATAACGTCGAGGAAAACGGCGTCAGCTTGCGTATGATTTTTGAAATGTTGCAAGCTCAACAGGCAGCAATAGCTCAGTTGCAGAGTCAAACCCAGATACCGAGTAGAACGGAGCCCAGTCAACCCCGAGAAATCGCCCATACAACGGAACCAGCTATAGTCAAATCAAATGAGCAGGAGTCGGGGACTAATTTCGAAATTGCTATGATGTTCGAAGAACTGACCAAACGAATAGAATCGGGAGAAAGGAGGATCGAAGCAAACGACAAAAGGTGAAAACATATAACTCTAGGGTCGATCAGATCCCGAGGGCACCACCAATATTGAAGGGCTTAGATTCCAAAAAATGCATACAAAAGCCTTTCCCCCCAAGCGCGGATCTTAAACCGATCCCAAAGAAATTCTGCATGCCCGAGATTCCTAAATATAAAAAACTACCGACCCCAATGAACATGTCACCTCATACACATGTGCCATCAAAGGGAACGACCTAGAGGATGATGAAATCGAATCCGTATTATTGAAGAAATTTGGTGAAACCCTATCAAAGGGAGCAATGATATGGTATCATAATTTACCATCTAATTTTATCGATTCTTTTGCTATGCTTGCAGATTCCTTCGTAAAAGCATATACCGGGGCCATAAAAGTCGAGACCAGGAAGTCGAACCTGTTCAAGGTAAGATAAAAGGATAACGAGATGTTAAGGGAATTCGTATCTCATTTTCAAATGGAACGAATGGATCTGCCACCAGTCACAGACGATTGGGCTGTTCAGGCTTTCACTCAAGGTTTGAACGAACGAAGTTCGACGGCTTCATGGCGGTTGAAGCATAACCTGATCGAGTACCCAGCTATCACTTGGGACGACGTGCATAATCGGTACCAATCAAAAATTAGAGTCGAAGATGATCAGTTGGGGTCTGAACCCGCTGCTCAAAGGAATATCAATCGAGAACAAGGTCCGATCAGGGACCGACACCGACCATAGTGGAAACCACAGAATTAATGAATCGAGACATAACCCCGGACAAAGCAACAAAAGAAATAATCGAGGTCAAGGGTCTTGGGGGCTGATGAACAAAAGTGGGTTCGACAGGCCTACCGGATCTAAGGAAGCACCACGGTTATCGGAGTATAATTTCAGCATTGATGCATCCGCCATCGTGTCGGCCACCGGACGCATCAAAGATACTAAATGGCCTCAACCCATGCAGACCGATCCTTCCTAGAGGAATCCCAATCAAATGTGCGAATATCATGGCACACATGGCCACATAACGGAAGATTGTAGGCAACTAAGAGAAGAGGTAGCCCGGTTATTCAATAAAGGGTACCTTCAAGAATATTTAAGTGACAGGGCGAAGAACCATTTCAAAAATAGGGATTTCGGCAAAAAAAACGAACCAGAAGAACTACAGCATATCATCCACATGATCATCGGTGGCATCAATACCCCTCAACGGCCTATTCTTAAACGTACTATGACATCGATTGTGAGGGAAAAGCGATCTCGAACTCAGGATTACGCACCCACAGGAGCTTTGTACTTCAATGATGAAGATGCAGAAGGAGTCATACAACCTCATAACGATGCACTGGTAATATCTGTACTTATGAATAAAACTAAAGTTAAGCGTGTGTTAATTGATCCAGGTAGCTCGGCCAACATCATTAGATCGAAGGTTGTAGAACAACTTGGTCTACAGGACCAGGTCGTACCCGCAATCCTGGTTCTAAACGGATTCAATATGGCATGTGAAACCACTAAAGGTGAGATAATTCTATCGATAAACGTGGTTGGTACCATCCAAGAAACGAAGTTCCATGTAATCGAAGGCGACATGAGGTATAACTCCCTTTTTGGAAGGCCATGGATCCACAACATGAGAGTTGTACCTTTGACCTTACACTAGGTTCTTAAATTCCCAACATCGGGGGGAGTCAAAACAGTGTATGGAGAACAACCGGTCGCGAGAGAAATGTTTGACGTTGAAGAAAGAATTCTGATATACTCACCCTCGTCAACAAAGGGATCGGACTCAAAAGGGGAACAAAATTCCAAATAACAATCACAGACGTCAGCTTCAACCCAACCAAAAAATCAGAAGATCGAGGTAGATGATGATCAAAGGATCCCTCCTTCGTGGTTCCCGATGATTCAGACGCTACCCAATCAATGATTGAAGAATTGGAGCAAGTCGTACTAATCGAGCATTTGCCCAAACGAAAGGTATACCTGGGAACGGGATTAACCCCCGAACTCAGGAAAAGGCTTATTCAATTTCTTATCGATAACATAGACTGTTTTGCTTGGTCCCACTTAGATATAACAGGGATCCCACCGGATATAACGATGTATCGGCTAAGCTTGGACGAGGTAAAACGCGTATTCATAAAGGACGAGGTAACTAAACTTCTCAAAATAGGGTCCATTCGGGAGGTAAAATATCCCGAATGGCTAGCCAATGTAGTTGTAGTTCCTAAAAAAGGGAACAAACTTAGAATGTGTGTATATTATAAGGATTTAAACAAGGCATGCCCCAAAGATTCTTTCCACTGCCTAACATTGATCGCATGATCGATGCCACGGCCGGCCACGAGGTCCTTACTTTTCTCGATGCATATTCGGGGTATAATCAAATCCAAATGAACCCGGAAGACCAGGAAAAGACTTTATTTGTCACCAAGTATGGAACATATTGTTATAATGTGATGCCCTTCGGGCTAAAAAATACAGGAGCCACTTAACAATGCCTAGTAAATAAAATATTCGAGGAACAAATAGGTAAATCAATGGAAGTTTATATTGATGACATGCTAGTTAAGCCCATGCGCGCAGAGGACCATTTGATTCATTTGCAGGAAACATTCGAGATTTTAAGGAAATACAACATGAAGCTCAACCCCCGAGAAATGTGCTGTCGGGGTCGGTTCGGGAAAGTTCCTCGGCTTCATGGTATCAAATCGGGGGATCGAGATTAACCCCGATAAAATCAAGGCCATCGAAGACATCACCATTGTGGACAGCGTAAAATCCGTGCAGAGGCTAACGGGACGGATTGCTGCCTTAGGCCGATTCATTTCAAGGACGTCAGATCGAAGTCACAAATTTTTCTCTCTACTCAAGAAGAAGAACGATTTCGCTTGGACCCCGGAATGCCAACATGCATTAGAGGAATTAAAATGATATCTATCGATCCCACCACTACTTCATACTCCAAAAACAGACGAAAAACTTTGCTTGTACTTGGCAGTATCGGAAGTGGTGTCCTAGTTCGAGAAGAGCAAGGTACACAATTTCTCGTTAATTATGTAAGTCGAACCTTAGGAGAAGCAGAAACTAGATATTCATACTTAGAAAGTTAAGACCGTACTTTCAATGTCACCTCATATGTGTATTGACTACTAACCCACTCTGTAATATTGTGCATAAGCCCGAACTATCAGGCCGATTGGCCAAATGGGTCGTCAAACTTAGTGGGTACAATATCAAATATCAAACCCGTACAACCATCAAGTCTCAAATTTTAGCGGACTTCGTGGCCGATTTCATGCCGACCCTCGTACCCGAAGTTGAAAAAGAACTCTTATTGAAATCGGGTACGTCATTGGGGGTATGGACCCTTTTTACGGACGGGGCTTCAAACATGAAAGGGTCCGGGCTAGGCATTGTTTTAAATCCACCCATGGATAACACTATCAGGCAATCTATCAAAACTACTAGGTTGACTAACAAAGAGGCCGAGTATGAGGCCATGATTGCATGTCTCGAGCTAGCTAAAAGCTTGGGAGCAGAAGTCATTAAAGCCAAGTGTGACTCTTTGCTGGTGGTAAATTAAGTAAAAAAAACCTTCGAAGTTCGAGAAGATAGAATGGAATGGTATTTGGATAAACTACACGTCACTTTGCACCATTTAAAAGAATGGACTTTACAGCATGTTCCACGAGAGCAAAACAGTGAGGCCGATGCACTTGCAAATTTGGGATCATCGATCGAGGAAGGCGAGATAAGCTCGGGGACTATCGTTCAACTCTCGAGATCCGTGATCGAAGAAGGTCATGCCGAGATAAATTCTACAAGCTTAACCTGGGATTGGAGGAATAAGTATATTGAATACTTAAAGAATGGAAAGCTCTCATCGGACCCTAAATATTCGAGGGCCCTACGAACCAAAGTTGCTCGATTCACATTAACTGCAGATGGAAAGTTATACCGAAGGACATTCGATGGACCATTGGAAGTATGCTTACGTCCAGGAGACACCGACTACGTCCTACGTGAGGTGCACGAGGGCACTTGTGGAAATCACTCGGGTGCCGATTCATTAGTCCGAAAAATAATCAGGGCAGGGTACTATTGGATCGATATGGACAAAGATGCAAAAGAGTTTGTTCGAAAATGTGACAAATGTTAATGGTTTGCACCAATGATCCATCAGCTCGGAGAGCAACTTCACTCAGTCTTATCCCCATGGCCATTCATAAAATGGGGAATGGATATCGTCGGCCCTCTCCCATCGGCCCCAGGTAAAGCTAAGTTCATTTTATTTATGATTGACTATTTCTCTAAATAGGTTAAAGCACAGGCGTTCGTGAAAGTAAGATAGAAAGAGGTTATAGACTTTATCTGGGATCATATCATATGTTGATTCGGGATACCCGCCGAAATAGTGTGTGACAATGGGAAACAGTTTGTCGGCAGCAAAGTGACAAAATTCCTTGAAGACCACAAAATAAAAAGGATATTATCAACACTGTATTACCCCAGTGGGAACGGACAGGCCGAATCAACGAACAAAACTATCATTCAAAACCTAAAGAAGAGGTTGAACGACGCTAAGGGAAAATGGAGAGAAATCCTACCCGAGGTTCTTTGGGCATATCGAACAATATCAAAATCTAGTACGGGGGCAACCCCGTTCTCCTTAGTATATGGCTCTGAAGCCTTGATTCCAGTCGAAGTCGGGAAACCCAGTGCTAGGTTCCGATATACAACAGAAGAGTCGAATAACGAGGCTATGAACACTAGCATCGAATTATCGGATGAAAAATGAGAAGCTGCTCTCGTCTAATTGGCCGCCCAAAAGCAGCGAATCGAAAGATACTATAATCGAAGAACCAAGCTTCGTCATTTTAAACTCGGGAACTTAGTGCTAAGGAAAGTCACCCTCAGTACCCGAAATCCAAACTAAGGAAAACTAGGACTGAATTGGGAAGGACCGTATCGGGTTCTCAAAAATGTCAGAAAAGGATCATACAAGCTCGGTATTATAAATGGCAAACAACTATCAAGCAATTGGAATGTATCGCACCTAAAATGATACTACTGCTAAGGTACGACCCTCCCATATTCATTTATATTTTGAGACTAACCCCTGCAAGAGTCTGATCAGGAGCTAGGATGGATCCTTCAATACGAAGCCCTAGTTCTGAAAGCGCGCGTTGCACTCTTTTTCCCTTAGACCGGTTTTATCCCAAATGGGTTTTTTGGCAAGTTTTTTAATGAGGCAACCATTGATCGTGCTAACTTAGAACAATTAAATAGTATCTGAGGCCTCTTCACAATTGACCTCGAATACTGGGTGGGCATTACCCCCTCAAATATATCAAGTTCAATGCAAGAAAGTTACTTCATAACAACAGGGTTCCAATAGGAAAAATTGTAAGAGCCAAATGGTCAAAACGCACCATGCTCATGTAGTTGACCCGAGCCCTGACACAAAACACGAATGCATGTATAATTACTTACAAAGAAAACTTTATTCTTTACTGATATCTTATATCCAAGAAAAATTCCTCTATTTTGAGATTTATTATGCAAACCGGCTTAAGGGTTGACCACTACCCCTTAAATCAGGGACTGCCAACCGAAAATCAACGAAGCCCAAAGGCTACACCGACTCGAGTTCGAGAAACTATTCTCACTCGGGGATTATCTATGAAGCCCTAGGGCTACCCTATTTCGAGTTCAAGCAATCACTCACTCGACCATCAAGCCTACGGGCTACATCATTTCAAGCTCGATTACTCACTCGACTACTAAGCCTACGGGCTACATTACTTCGAGTTCGAGCAAGCACTCACTCGACTACCAAGTCTACAGGCTACTCTTATTTTGAGTTCGAGAAATCACTCACTCAACCATTAAGCCTACGGGCTACATTACTTCGAGTTCGAAATCACTCACTCGACTATTAAGCCTACGGGCTACATTACTTCAAGTTCGAAATCACTCACTCGACTATTAAGCCTACGGGCTACATTACTCCGAGTTCGAGCAAGGAACTCACTTGAATACTAAGCCTACGGGCTACTCTTATCTTGAGTTCGATAAATCACTCACTCAATCATTAAGCCTACGGGCTACATTACTTCGAGTTCAAAATTACTCACTCGACTACTAAGCCTACGGGCTACATTATTTCGAGTTCTAAATCACTCACTCGACTATTAATCCTAAGGGCTACATTATTTCCAGTTTGAGCAAGGCACTCACTCGAATACTAAGCCTACGTGCTACTCTTATCTTGAGTTCGAGAAATCACTCACTCAATCATTAAGCCTACGGGCTACGTTACTTCGAGTTCGAGCGAGGAACTCACTCGAATACTAAGCCTACGGGCTACTCTTATCTTGAGTTCGAGAAATCACTCACTCAATCATTAAGCCTACGGTCTACATTACTTCGAGCTCGAAATCACTCACTCGACTATTAATCCTACAGGATACATTACTTCGAGTTCCAACTCACTCACTCGACTACTAAGCCTGCGGGCTACATTATTTCGAGTTCGAAAACCCACTCGACTATTAAGCCTACGGGATACATTACTTCAAGTTCAAAATCACTAAGCCTTCGGGCTACATTACTTCGAGTTCAAAAACGCTCACTCAGATATAAAGGCTGCAAAGTCCGAATTCGATCAAATTGCCTAAAGCCTTATGAAAACATTCATAAGGCACGAGTAAAACGAAATCTTCACAAGACAAAAAATAAAACAGAGGCAAGACGGGAAAAGAAAAGATATTTGTATATATTTAAAAGATTATTTACATGATTGTTTGCAACATCCGAAATAGAAACTAAGGGACTAAGTTTCTTGGTTATCCCCTGGGGCGGTCTCTTCTTCATCGGGCTCCTCCCCGTTCTCGGACCCGCTCTTGCTCCCATCATCGCCATCATCATCATCATCGGAAACCAAGGCTTCAGCATCGGCTTCGAGCTCTTTAGCCCTCTTTATCTCTTCAGTGAGGTCAAAACCTCGGGCATGGATCTCCTCGAGGGTCTCCCTCCGAGATCGGCACTTAACAAGCTCAACAACCTAATGCGCTCGAGTATTGGTGATCTCGGCTGCCTCTCTTGCTTGTATTTGAGCAGCTTCAGCATCAGCCCGATAAACGGCCACGAATGCATCCGCATCGGCCTTTGCCTTTTCGGCGTCAGATTCGGCCTTAGCAAGTTCAGAGGACAACCGAGCCTCGAGCTCCTCTATTCTTCTTACTTGAACCGAGCTTTTCTCCTTCATACTTTGAAGCTGGTTTTCAACCGATGATAATTGGGCTCAAGCAACCTCTTTCTCTGCAGCAAAGCGGTCCATACCATCTTTCCACTTCAAAGACTCCGCTTGTATCATATCGACCTCCTCACGGAGTTTCCCGATCATCTCATTTTTTGATGTAGCTGTGAGACTGAAAAATTAACCATCGTTCTGGTATCAAGCCCATAGGCTTTTAAAAATATCATTACCTGCTCTGACAGATCGGTCTGATCTTGGTGAGCCTTGGCTAACTCAGCTTGGAGATCTTTGATCTCCTCTCCCCTTTGCCCTAAGAGGATTTTAAGGGAGTTCCTCTCCTCCGTGACCCGTTGAAGATCAGTCTCGAACCGATGCAGCTCAGCTCGAGACCGAGAACATGCTTCTCGATGAACCATCATGGCCTGCGAAGAAAGAAGAAAAGAAGTTAGGAAAGAATAGCATAACATAAAAAATAAAGAGAGTTAAGAGCTTACCTGATTCAGAGCTAGCTGCGCTTCACAGAGAAAGCCCGACACATCACTAGGGCAGCAGCGTCCTCGGCCCCTGTAAACAGATCACGGAAAGGGTCCACCCCTTCGTGAGACCGGCTCATCTCGAAGGCCCCCAAAGCTTGGGCTTCCCGAATAGCCCCTTCGGAAATGGTAGGGAGAGTGGGCGAATCTTCGATTACTATTGCCCCAGGTGACTCGCTTGGGGCGTTCTCCTCAGTTTGGAGAGCTTCGGGACCGGCCCCTTCCGATGTAACCACCGTTTGTTGACTTCGGTAGGAAGAATCCTTGATCTCTAATGACTTGAGGACTTTTCCTGAACCTTCCATTGATATATCCTCGGTCCGAGGCAGAGCCTTATGAATCACCATCGATTCAGCCGCCTTTGGGGCATCAGTGCTTTTCTTTCGGGCCGCCAGTGCGGACCCGTAGTTTTCTTCTTCTTCTTCGTCTTCATCCCTTAGACGCAGAACTGATTCTATTGTCAAAGGAATGGTATTCTTCTTCGGCTTACGAGCCGTCCTCTTCTTCGATTTTGGATCTTTGGGAACAGCTTTTTCCTCTTTTTTTCCTTCACCGGCTTTGGAACAGAGGCTGAAGCCTCTTTCTCGACGGACGAGGGCCTCAAAACCGCATCTTTTCCCACACCTACATACGGGAAAATTTATTAAAAGTATATGGAAAGCATCTCATTCGAACTACCAAAAAATATGAAAAAAGGGCTTACCATGATTATTGGCCTCCCATCGGCCATTTGACAAGTCACGCCATGAGCGCTCGGCATATGTGGAGGTCAAAGCCAGATCCCGTACCCAGTTCTTGAGATCGAGAACTGCGCCGGGCATCCAGGGAACTGCTGCATCATAAAAAGAGGGATATCGGTGAGAAAAGAAATGAAAAGGCAAAATAGTAGGAGATAACAGTAAAATTACACTTACGCTTCATGTTCCACTCCTCGGGAAAAGGCATCTTTTCAGTCGGAATCAGGTCCGAAGTCCTTACTCGGACGAACCTGCCCATCCAGCCTCGATCCCTGTCCTTGTCTATGCTCGAGAATAGAGCCTTGATAGCTCGACACTGAAGCTTTATTAACCCTTCTCGAAAAAGGTGAGGACGGTACAATCGGATCAGATGATCGAGGGTGAAAGGCATCCCCTCGATTTTGTTCACGAAGTATCGGATCAAAATAACAATCCGCCAAAAAGAAGGATGAATTTGGCCTAGGGTTATTAGGTATTTATGACAAAAATTTATGATAACAGGGTCGAGGAGACCTAATTTGAAAGGGTAAGTGTACACACTTAAGAACCCTTTCACGTGAGTAGTTATATCCTCTTCAGGAGACGGTATTATCACTTCTTTGTTCCCCCGATTACAATCTTTTTTTATCTACTCGATATACCCCCGGGTTATCGAACAAATATATCTCGATACGGGCTCACATCGGCCGGGAACCGGCAAACCTTTATCGAGTTTGAAATCGAAAGTAAGAACACACGCCGCCGGAACGCACTCCTCAGACCGTGGATCCACCGGTGTTTTATCGACGGCGGATTGGGAAGAAGAAGCTTTTTCTTTTTGGGGGACTGTTTTTGATGTTTTCACCATTTTTGGATTTAAAGAAGGTGATAAAGATTTGGTGGTTTTTAAGGAAAGAATCACAAATCTACGAATGAACTCAGAAAAGACGAAAAAGAACTTAGAAAATTTGAAAGATTGAAGACATAAAAGTGATAAATGGTGAAAGGAAGGGCTATTTATAGATTGAAGCAATGGCGATTCAATAACAGCGGTGGCCGACCACCTTCTGACACGCATTAAATTCCTTGGGAAGCTAAACCGACGGGATATCTATCACGTGTGTCATGATCGAGCCCAATGTGAACGTCAACTTATATATGATCGAACCGTTGTGAAATCATGTCGTTCCTCGCTACATCCTTCTCGAGAAACGAGTGGACTATCTGTATGCGGTAAAAACCGGTTAGTCCTTCGTACGAACTGGTTTAAATAGAAATACATTGGATCAGAGACGCGTCTTTGTAGTATCAGGTTGAGATCTGAAATCAGGTCACCAAGCTTCGAGCCCGAAGGACCAATGTCGAGCTCAATGTTATTATCAAGATCGAGCCTAAGTCGAGCTATGATGCAAAGTAAAGTTATCGAGCTTATGATTCAGAGACCGACCAAACACTGAGCCCGAATCAATACGGGGGTCCGAGTCATAATCGAGCTCGAATCAGGATCGAGAGCTCGAGTCAAGACCGAAAACTCGAATCAATATCGAGCTCACAGACAAGAGCCGTTGCAATCCCACTAGAGGAGAGAATCCTAGTAGGAATTATGAAAAAGATGATTTGTCATGGGTCTCTCACTATATATTTTTAATTATATCTAAAAGTAGGATCCTCCACTATAAAAAGAATGGCTACATTTCTCTAAAGGACAGTTTTTTGCTTACATTGTAATTCAAGTACCATATTCTCCTATATTCAAGAGTTATTCTTTTAAGCTCCATAAATTGATTCGTCTTGCTTAGTCCTAAAAATCATCTTCTTTCCAACCTTGTTTATTTTGCATTCTTTGCAATCCATATTTGGTATTTCTATCTATGCTTACGATTTGTATTAAGGTATATCACATATCCTTAGAACCACGTACAAATTCAACTCTATCCATTTTTCGGGTAAACAATATGAAAGATGCTACTTTATGATTTTTTTGGTTTGCTAAATATTGCCCTTGGAAGTTTCTTTGCTTTGTGGGTAGTTGCTCGCTAAGTATCACAGTCACAAATTATGAAGTTTGGATCTTGACATTACCCTTTCAACTCAATTAAAAATTTTAAATACTTATTTTACTCTCTAAATTATCAACCTTTTATCTCATTTGACTCCACTTGTCATCCATCCCAATTTCTTTTATAGTTCTTGGGATATTGAGTAGGTTGGAAGGGCTTTCGATATAGATTAATGACACCCATTGTGAGGTTCTACCCCAAATCTAAAGACGGGAAGAACAATGAAAAAGAAAAAGAAATGAAGAATAATGGAAATTAAGGAAGAGAAGGTAGTCCAGTGCATTAAGTTTTCGCTATGCGTGGGGTCCAGGAAAGAGGCGGACCACAAGAATTTATTGTACGCAGCCTTACCCTGTATTTCTGCAAGAGGTTGTTTCGACGGCTTGAACCCGTGACCTCCTTGTCACATGACAACAACTTTACCCGTTACGCCAAGACTCCCTATCAAATTAAGGAAGATAAAGAAACAACAACAACAACAACAACAACAACAACAACAACCCAGTATAATCCCACTAGTAGGGTCTGGGGAGGGTAGTGTGTACGCAGACCTTACCCCTACCCTGAGGTAGAGAGGCTGTTTCCGATAGACCCTCGGCTCCCTCCCTCCAAGAACTCCCCTACCTTGCTCTTGGGGTGACTCGAACTCACAACCTCTTGGTTGGAAGTGGAGGGTGCTTACCATCAGAGCAACCCACCTTGTCACTAACGAAGATAAAGAAAAAGAAAAAGAAATAATAAATTGTAACCGCTTTAATTTTCCGATCACTGGATTTATTTGCCGGTGACCTGACATATTTTTTTGGGGGTGAAAATCATATTTCTCTACCAACTTTGCTTTAAAATCAAATACCTTTCCCATTTTGAACAATAGACAAGCGAAAAAAAAAGTAAGAAAAGAAAAAGTAAAAAAAATAAGAAAACAAAAATTAATACTAGAAAATTTAAAAAGTGGAACAAGTTCAAAAGAAAAAAAATGCTGAAAAATAAAATTTTAACCTTTTTTTTCCATCTCACTCTAAAGTGTAACAACTCTCTAGCGTCAAGGTTTTAGGGTGACACGATTCTGGATAGCTTGAGCAAAGTAGACGTTGGATGTGCGAATAAAGTCCCACATTGATAGCTGAAAAATTGGGGATTTCTTAATGGTGTGAGGCCTTTTGGGGAAAACCGTGCATCCTTGGCTCAAAACGGACAATATCGCACAATGTTAAGAGTGTCATTAGGCCGTTTTAGCCCAAACATTGTGGATGATCTTGAATTATTTGTAAACGTGTTTGGAGGCTTGAAGATTGTCCAAGGAATGCACGTTAGGGAGCAACATGATTTTAACAATTGATTAAAAGGTAGTCACCTTGAGGATTTATACAAACAACACCATATTTGTAGGCTTGAAGATTGTGAAGAACAAGCACGGGAGAGCGCTGAAAATTGCGTACCCCAATGGAGCACGCTAGGGCTGGTAAGTGGGCCAGTTCCGGTCCCGGTCCTGGGCCGGTCCCAAATTAAACGGGCCAAACGGGCCTAAACGGGCTTTTTGTAGGGACCGTCCCGGTCTCGGGCCGGTCCCAAAGTGGGCCGGTCCCGGGCCTAAACGGGCTTTTTGTAGGGACCGGCCCGGGACCGGGCTAAATGGTCCCGGCCCGCGGGCTAAGTGGGCTAAGTGGGCCCAACATATTTTGAAAAAACAAAAAAAATTAAATAGATATTAGAGACAAAAGGATGTTAAAAAAAATATCTAAGACAATGCTTTGTAAATTTTATTATAGAATTGTGACCTAAATTTTAATATTCAATATTTAATATCGAATATATATAGTATATAAGATGTATATATAGTATATCGATATAAGATGTATATATAGTATATATATATAAGTAATATATATATACGTCTTATATACTATATATAATATGTATATATTGTATAGTATATATATTAAATATATATATAGTATATATATATATATATCGATATAAGATGTATATATAGTATATATATATATAAGTAATAAGCTATATTCGATAAGCTATATATACATCTTATATACTATATATAAGATGTATATATAGTATAGTATATATATTATATATATATATATATAGTAATAAACTATATTCGATAAGCTATATATACATCTTATATATAGTATATAAGCCGTTGGGACCGTTTGGCCCGCTAAGGGACCGGTCCCTGGCGGGCTAAATGGTCCCGGGCCTGGCGGGCCCAAATTATAGGACCGGCCTAGGCCCACTAAAACCGGGCCAAACGGTCCTGACCCGCGGTCCCGGACTGGTCCCGGGCCTAGACCGGCCCACTTGCCACCCTTAGAGCACGCACATGAGGCGGACTCGCTGGAGTTACTGTGCCCTCAAGAGCACGTTCAAAGATCCCGGTGCACGATCACACCTTTCCACGATAGTGTTTTTTGGAGAATTAAGTTAAAACTTTTTCTATTTTGTCCATTGGATCTTTTTATAGTCTAGGTTTATATTTTCGGCAAAGGGCCAAATATACCCTTCTATTTTCGAAAATGGTCTAAGAATACTTCTCGTTATACTATTGGGTTATCTATACCTCTGCAGTCATACTTTGGGCTCAAATATACCCCTCATTTAAACGGAGGGACACGTGTCATCGTCCTATTGATCAATTATAAATATCTCATAATTAATTAAAAAGATCCACTACCCATACCTGAAAAATAATTATTTTTTTTGTAAAAACTGAAAAAAAACTAAAGAACAATTTTTACTAAAAACTGAAAAAAACGAAAATAAATTTTTTCTAGTTTTTACAAAAATACTGCTTTAAAAAAACTGAAAAATAATTTTCTAAAGCAATTTAAAACTGGAAAAAACTAAAATATTTTTAACTAAAAACTGAAAAAAAAATATTTGTTTTTTCAGTTTTTACAAAAATATTATTTTAGAAAATATTTTTCAAAATTTCTTTTAAAGCAGTGGTTTTGAAAAAAACTGGAAAAAAAATATTTTTATTTTTTTCAATTTTTAATACAAAAATATTTCACTTTTTTCCAGTTTTTACAAATAATATTCTTTAGAAAATTGATTTTCAGCTTTTTGTTTTCCAGTTTTTTCAAAAATATTGTTTTAGAAAATAATTTTTAGTTTTTTTTAAGGCAGTTTTTTTGTAAAAAATGAAAAACAAAATATTTTCGTTTTTTCAGTTTTTAGTAAAAATAATTTCAGTTTTTTCCAGTTTTTACAAAAAATAAAAATATATATTTTTCGTGTATGGGTAATGAGTCTTTTTAATTAATTAGGAGATATTTATAATTGATCAACAGGACGATGACACGTGTCCCTCCGTTTAAATGAGGGGTGTATTTGAACCCAAAGTATGACTGCAAAGGTATAGATAACCCAAGAGTATAACGAGGGGTATTCTTAGACTATTTTCGAAAGTAGAGGGCTATATTTGGCCCTTTACCATTATATTTTTTATAGCACTGTGGCCTTAGGGGTGTACATGAGTCGGGTTGGTTTGGATTTTCTAATTATCAAAATCAAATCAATGGTATCGGGTTATTAAATCTAAATACCAAACCAAACCAATAAAAGTCGGGTTTTTTAATCTCGGGTTTTTAATTTTTTTCGATTTTTTTTTATATAGTCTTCATAGCACAAAACGTAAAATTTGTGCTCTAAATATTTCTTTAATCCTAGTAAGACAAAACTATATAAGGTATTTTTTAATAAAATAACATAAATATGAGATGAGTCATGACATTGTACTAAAATTAAATATTCAATAATAAAGATAATAAAATCGCATAAAATTAATATTTTTAATAAGCCATAATGAAACAAACATAATTTAAAATTATGACTAATAAGTACTATTATTTACATGACTAACATAAGTTATACATTTTATCTAAACCATGGAAAAACTAAAAGAATAGATATCCAACACTATTTTCATTCATAGTACAATTGAATTGAATGTGTTTTATTAGCATTAGTATTGATTTGATTTTGGTTTAGGATTTATTTGAGTTACTAACATTTATGGACTATCTAAAACTTATTGGAGCATTATAAGCCCAAGCTTGAAATAATACGTTAAAAGATAAAACTATAAAAAAACTTAAAAAATATTTATAAACTACACTACCATAAATATTTTTATGTATTAAATATATTTAAAACTTCTATACATATAATGTCGGGTTAGTTTGGTTTCGATCTGACTTTTTTTAGTTAAAATCAAACCAAACCAAATATGATCGGGTTTTTTTTCCAACACCAAACCAAACCATAGTCAGATTTTTTTTTTCGATTTGACTCGAATTATAAGTTTGTACGATTTGTCGGTTTAATTGTACACCCCTACCTGACTTATTTTGAGATAAGAAAATTCTTTGGAGAGATTTGGGCCCACTTGGTTCATATTCGACTTGAATTACATGTTTTCGAGAATTGCATTCTTGAGTGTTATCTTCTTTTCATTTACTTTGCATCCAGGGTTCTACTTCATCGTTCTTGGCGGGCGATTAGACTAGTATCATTGTTTCTGAGACGTTTGCCTAGAGTTTTGGATTTTCTTCTATTTTTGTATATTCAGGCTGTTTCAATTTTTTTTAATTGCAAACCTATTTTTATTTTGCTTCCATTATTGTTTTCTAATATTTCCGCTGCTTGTTTATCTTGATGTGAAGGTCCTTTTAACTTTTAAGTGGCTTTGTCTAGTTGTTGAAAGTTAGTCGACGACTTGTTCTTGATATTTTCAGGCAATTAAAAGTTGTTTTGTCCTGATAGCCTTGACCAAGACTTCCACAAACAACCGCAATTATGAAAGAAGTACGTCTCAAGAAGCACAGAAAAGTTAACTAATACTCCTATAAGTTAACTTGATTTCTTTTAAGGTATTGTAAAAAATCTATAGAGGGAGATGGAAATGGAGAAGAGACTCAATGAACCTGCAGTCGACATTGAACTTGAAGACATTGAAAGTGGAGAATCCCTTCGAGTTAGGGGGGCATGTCGTAAGAAAGACAATCATACTTCCAAGAAAAAGAGTTCAGAGAAATTACAAAGAGATGATTGGATAGAAAGGAAGAGGAATACACTAATGATTGTGGCTTCGCTAATTGCAACCATGGCTTTTCAAGCTGGTCTCAACCCTGCTAGTGGTGTTTGGCAAGATGATTTACCAGGTATATATAATAGCTGTAATAATGATTTTTTTTTCCGCACCAAGTTAATCCAACATTTTCATGAAAGTTTATAGAAGTATGACTGCTTAATTCTTTTGTATTATAACCAGTACGTGATAAGAGGGAGTTACTCATATGTTCGGTACCCCACTTACATCGTTCAAAGGAGCAATAGCTCCAATAAAGGAGTCAAAAAGAAAATCAAAGGGGAGGGGTATCAAAAAAATTTAAAACAAAAAAAACTAGTACGTACTTATATTACAAGTACTTCCTCCAGCTTTATATATTCGCTTCTCTTACTTCTCACTTATAATTAGTTCTATTTTAATGAGCTTTCTTTGAACATGTATATATATATATATATATATACACGAAGTGAACTACAGCGCATGCTCTGCATACCACAGGTAAGCTTTCTTATTCTTACTAGGTTTAATTTATCAATGAAATTGACGCATGATAATATTTTTTTACAGGTATTAATGTATCACCTCAACATACAGTAAGCTCTTCAGTGACGACAGATAATTATCCAGCAGGTAGGTAATCATTTGTTTTTAGAGATAATACATAATTATTCGTTGGGGTTGTCATTCTTTATCAAATGGACCCTCATATGTTGTGGGATCCTATGATCCCTGATCTTGTTTGAACTGAAATAAATAACCCCTTTTGAACCCACGTGGCAACTGTCGTGTTTGCACCCAAAATAACACATTTGACCATTTTTCATTATTGTTTTCAATTTTTATTTTCCTTTTCCTTTTTGTTTTCTCTTTCTTCTTATTTTCTTCACCATGCCAGAGAACTATTCACCCATTTTCCTACCTCCACGCTTCACAACACACCTTCTCCCCACTTCAAGTACCTCCCTTCGTTTTTCTTTCTCTATTCTTTCATTTCTTTTTCTGTTCTTTTCTCTTTCCTCTCCCATCACCTCCTCAACCACTTCCCATTTGAAGCACTGCCATTTTAAATTTTGGTTTTTAGATTTTGATTAGTGACAATTTGAAGTGGAAGTGGTTGGTTGTCTTCGTAGATGTGGTTTAAGGTCCTTTCTCTCAGTTTTTTTGGTTTGATTGTGTTTAACTGATGGTATTGATAGATGAAAGGAGAGATTTTTCTATTGGGGGGTCGCCGGAGATTTTAGGCAGAGGGGTAGCCGAAGATTTTCTGGCCATTTCGATGGTTTTCCTTTTAGCACTTTAGAAATCGCTGCCAAATCACACTTTATGGAAGGTGAATAATTTCTATTCAATTGCCGGATTCCTCATTTTTACCGATAAAAAAGATGGATATTAGTCGGGAAGAAGAAAAGAGAAGATGAGCAATAAAAATAGAAAAATAAAAAGATATATTTAATAAAAGAAATATTGTAAAAACTAAAAAAGAAAATATAATAAACATAGTATTTAAAAAATTACGTGCCAGAAGATGATTGGTGTGTGCTGTACACTGTTTCTTCCCGGACTGGTATCGGTTAAACTTATAACACTTCAAACAAATATAAAGGGGTCATAGGAACCGCTCTAAATATAAGAGTGCAGTTGGTAAAATGTGATAACTTGGGGTAATTATGTATTATCCCTTTTTATGCCCTTTTAATGCAGCACATTAGACAGGTTTTATAGTTTTTGCACAAAAGTTAAAGCCAACCAGATTTTGTAAACCCATCCCTTGTGAGGTGGAGTTAGGGATTTAACCGTGTGAGTTCTAAATTTTAAAATAAAATATTAGTTTCAGTGGGAATCGAATCTCCATCTTTTCCAGCGAACCCACAACCCTTATCATTGAACCAAAACCCCTTTTGTTACTGGGGTTCGGCAGTATATATTTATATAGATTTAGTAAATATTTCAATACAAATATATGATTCCGGAAAAAGTCACTGGGTTCGCCGGAACCCGCACCCACTATTGTAGCTCCGCCCCTGATCCCTCTCTCCCCCCTCACTCCCTTCAGATCTCTCCTTCTCCCTCCTCTCCTCCAACACCATAGAAAAAACTAAGAAAACATCATAAAACAGAGAGGGGTCATTTGGTTTAGAAAAAAATTATGGAAAGATTGTTATACAGTAATTAGTAATGTAGCGATTAGTTATCCAAAAATTATTTTCGTCGAACGTTTGATTCTTTAATTTATACTAAATTAAAATGGGATATGCAGGGCATATTTAAATATGAATTTATTTTTTAAAGCTTAATAAAATAAAAAAGGTGATAAACGATGGGGTTGAGGAAAAGATAAAGGGTAATTTTGTATTTTGATATTTGATACATGTATTAATTAATCCATGTATTGTTATTCCATTCTATGATAGGTGTTACACCAATTGGTGTATTAAATTACACAAAAATTAGTTATAGATAATTTAAAATACTAACCAAACATTTGTTATGAAGCAATACTTTTTTTAGACCATGATAATTTCACCTAATAAATCAAACCAAACCACCTCATATTGTTTCAGAGTAATTTGCATTTACAAACTAATAAGCGTGCTCTCTCTTCTCCTTCTCTTATTCGTGCAATGTTCACACATGAATTAGTAGAATTTGGGCAAGTGAAAATAATTTGTCACCCAGGAGAATCCAAAATACATACTCTCTCCCAACTAATGTCACTCTTTCCTTTCTTGTCAGCGTCTAAAAGAATTGCATTTTTTTATATTTAGTAACAACTTAACTTTAAAATATCAACTTTATCTTTAATAAAATGATTTACAATCACATAAATATCTTCTCATTTTAAACAACAAATTTCAAAAGCATTTCTTTTTAAAAGTTTTGTATTGTCGAACGTCATCACATAAGTTGGGTTCATTTTCTGAACCCATCTTAGTATCAACATGCAGATGCGTATTGATCACGCCCAATTATGCCTTATAAAAAGGACTAAGCGATCGTTGCAAATATAATCCGGTTTACAAGTCCGGAGTCGAATCCCACAGAGAACTAAGGCTTAGCTACAGTTGTTCAATATCGCTAAGAAACACAAGTCCAAATAATTTTCTAATTATAAAGATTATAATGTTTATTTTTTTTACCTAATTAAATAACAAATACTAGAAAGCAGTAAAACTATCAATTAACAAGGATAAGGATTGGAGACAAGATTAAGGAAGTCTAGAGTTATGATTTTTCTAATTGTCGGAATCCTTTTCGCTACGTTTCCTATAAATTTGCCTAAGTCTTCTCTACCGATCATGAGCACTCTAACTGTCGTAACTCTCTCCCGAGTAATTATCACAATTTACTAGACATATTCTCCTGAATTACGCTAGCTGGCATTAAGTGCAGCTCACTCAGATCGCACCAAGGTTTCGTTATCCTTAATCCCGCCTTTAAACCTCCGTATTGATCCCTCATATACGTTTAGGAGTGATGTTGTTCAACAACTACCTAAATATATACTCTCTCCCGAGTAATACATACTAAATAGGCATAGCTAATTGAGGGCCCTTCAATCAACCACAAGAATAATATAGTTGAACAAACAGAGAAAATACTACGGTAAATCTATATTAACATAACAAGAAAATCATCCTTCAATAGATTCCATCAAAATCCTAGATTAGGAATTTAGTTACTCATACTCAGTAACAATATCCCAAATATTTTGCATAATTAAAATACATAGTAAAGATGAAAAGATATAGAAATAGATGATTCTAACTCCCAAGAGGTGATTCCACCAGCTCTCCTTGCCTCTAGCTGCCCAAAAACGTGGCTGCTGAAAAACGCTCTTCCAAGTGGTGTTTTTAGGTCTATTTATATGTGTAGAAGAAACCCTAAACATGTGGGCCCAGTCTTAGTCAAAACCGGAACGAATTAAGTCTTCAAAACTCGGATTGGACTTGGCCTCAGCCCTGGCGTCGCCAGCCTAACGCTTAGAATTTGGTTGGCCTCGCCAGGTCTCTCCTTTTCGCTGTTTTCGAGCACACTTTCAACGTTTAAGTATCCATTTTACTCTACTTTCATCTCCAATTCACCTACACATAAAATAGACTCCATTGTGCATAAATAAAGTGTAATTTATCATTAAAGCATGTAAAATGCAAGGCACATAATGTACGAAATTATGGAATTATAGCCACACATCAATACCCCACACTTAAACATTGCTCATCCTCGAGCAATCAAACTACACTTATTGATACGGCCTTATTAAGCAATTCTCCTAACTCATTACACCAAGAATTTTTAAAATAGTTTAAGCACACAAGTGTGACATCCTCGCCTCAAGATTCGACTCACAAATACCATGCCTTATTCACAATTCACTTACTTACTCTGACATGGATGTCAACAACATTACCTTTTCTTTATGAATCATGTTCCCTCACCCAATCAAAGAGATTAGTTCCACACACAATAAATTTTAAGACCGTAGGAACTCAAGATAGGAAGAATTCACTCACTCTCAGAAATAACATTCATATACTACAAAAGATGCACCATAGGCTTGCCCGTAGTGTAATACTCTACTAATCGAGTTCATTCAGTCTAAGATCAAGTAGGACTTTCATGGGTTGTAATGTAGGCTGCAGGTCGGGTATGATACATTTGGATATGAGTGACTACACCTCCCTTAAGCACTTTAATACATATACTTTAACACACATCACATACTTATGTCAAACCATAACTCCACCTTCACCTCAATATATATTAACTCCATATTTCTTTAAGCACAATAACATCAAGAGTCATCACTATCAAGGGATATTTTTCACAGCAATGCAACTAATTTTTTGTTTCTTTCTTTTTCAATTCAAGTGGCTCTTACTTTTTCAAAACAGTGCACATTTCTCCTTATTTCATTAGTTCCACACCAAAGCCGAACCAACCACCCCACACTTTAACTTTTACAAAGTTCATAACAATTCAAGTACTCATGAGAGGTGAAAAGATTCAAATATATGGTCGATTAAAACAAAGGGGTACGACTTGTAATGTGGTTACCAAAGAAACAAGATTATAGGCTCAACGGGGTTAACTACGGTACATAACATTTAGGTGGGTAAAATTTATATATCTGGCTTAACAAAGAAACGCCTATATCACTTCCTAGACTGAATAATACTACTATTTCGCTTTGCAAACACACGGGTCAAGTTCTAGACCTCAAATGCAATGCATAGAATACATACAAAACCTCACACAGACATGGCACATAACTCACTCAGGATTGGTTTCATCGCGACACTCCAGTCAGAGCAGTTAAGCAAAATTAGGAATATACGATTTAAGGTACTTATGTGAGAGTCAAAAACTGACCCTAAGCGTCACAACCATAGTACTGACTATTCTCAAGGCATAACAAAGCTAAGAGATATTGCTTTAATTCAATTCATGGCCCAATGGTTCCTATTCCTAAAAACAAATAAAACTAACTACACCCGGTTCAAACAAAACTCTTGGAAAAGAACCGCGGTACAAAGAAAAATCAAGGGGGAATTGCTACACTACCTAACAAAAGAAAACCTTTTTGTTTTTTTTCTTTCGACTTAAATCCCTCAAGAAAATTGTCTAATAGATCCATCGTCGGAAAAAGTCCAATCTTTTCTATTTCTGCTCTCTAAAAAAAAATTCAATTAAACTAACACAATTAAAATATCATAGAAAGTCACCTAGACAATCTCCTCACCCCATACTTAAAATTGTGCATTGTCCCCAATGCATACCATAACCAATAAGAGGGTAAAAGAAACTCCTTGGTAGGCCAAAGGCCGAAGCACTAGCAACTCATGGGGTACTCAGACTTCTCCTAGGCTTGGTCCTTCGTGTGGGTACCTCACACTTAGTTCCAACCATCTAGTTTGCTATTACATCCTTCCAATAGCTTTGTTTTCATGCTCCTAGAAAAGAAAAAATCGACACTACAAAAATAATAATAAAATAAAATAAAATAAAATAAAACAGTAAAGCTGGGTTTCCTCCCAACAAGCGTTTGATTTAACATTGCGGCACGACACGAATCACTTTCTGCCTCCACTTTGAACTTATGAATTGGACCCCAAGTTTTGATTCTGCTCTATGATCATGCTCCTGGGGTGGTGGAACGAATCTAACTGGCCCAAGGAAACAATGTAGTATTCTGCACTTTTTGGCCTTTAGATGAGGTGTGTAATTCCGACTTTCTGGCAAGAAGAATTTCAGAATATAGGGACCTTGTTCCTCATTCCGTGACTCCTCAAGTGGCCCGGATGACTCTATTTTCATATCATCATCTACGCACAGTGTGGAAAAGTACTTGGAGTAAGGACAAATGCGCTCAAACTGAAAATGCACAGTCTTATCCACATCCTTTTCATGGCAAAACCTAGAATCAATTAAAATTGTATCCGTAAGGTCCTCAGTTGACTCCAGTACCAATTCTTCAACATCGACATCATCAAATTCTAGTTGGTTGGTTTGGTCAAATTCTACTCCCAACTCCTCCATTATAATAGCAATTTCTGCAGCCCATTCATGCTCTTCTTGGCTATTATCCATAATGTAAGCTTATTGCACTTTACAAGGTTCACTTAGTTTATTAGCTTGAGCCTCCAAATTGTGAATAGTTGCCTCTTGCCTTCGTATCTGCAGTAATTTCTCATCATATTGTTCCATGAGGACCTTTAACATATCTTTGATTTCCTTCAGGTCAGCTTCCCAAGATTCTTTGTTCTTATTCACTTCACATGAAAATATAGAACCGTCAAAGTAAGGGGTTAGGGGAGGATAAGACATATAAGCACAACCATGAATGTGACCATCTTGACCACCACACATATCACACATATTCCACACATAAGATTGAGTTGGTGCACATAACTCGCTCTCAGGAATATTTTGATAATTTTTTCATGGGTGGTTTTCTCTACAATATGCATAAGGAGGATCAATAGTAGAATTACCAACATCAAAACTGTCATAATTCCAAGATGCCATGTTTCTAAAATCAACAAGTAAAACAAAAATAAAAAATATTCAAATACAAGAAAAAAAAAAGTTTAAACTTGCAACCTAGCAATATGTACACCTACATATACACCGTTAGTTCCCCGGCAACGACGCCAAAATTTGATCACGTCCAACTATGCGTTATAAAAAGGACTAAGGTGTCGTTGCAAATATAATCCGGTTTACAAGTCCGGAGTCGAATCCCACAGAGAACTAAGGCTTATCTACAGTTGTTCAATATCGCTAAGAACCACAAGTTCAAATAATTTCCTAATTATAAGGATTATAATGTTTATTTTTTTACCTAATTAAATAACAAATACTAGAAAGCAGTAAAACTATCAATTAACAAGGATAAGGATTGGAGACAAGATTAAGAAAGTCTAGAGTTATGATTTTCCCAATTGTCGGAATCCTTTTCGCTACGTTTCCTATAAATTTGCCTAAGTCTTCTCTACCGATCATGAGCACTCTAACTGTCGTAACTCTCTCCCGAGTAATTACTACAATTTACTAGACATATTCTCCCAAATTACGCTAGCTGACATTAAGTGCAGTTCACTCAGATCGCACCAAGGTTTCGTTATCCCAATCACACCTTTAAACCTCCGTATTGATCCCTCATATACGTTTAGGAGTGATATTGTTCAACAACTACCTAAATATGTACTCTCTCCCGAGTAATACATACTAAATAGGCACAGCTAATTGAGGGCCCTTCAATCAACCACAAGAATAATATAGTTGAACAAATAGAGAAAATACTACAACAAATCTATATTAACATAACAAGAAAATCATCCTTCAATAGATTCCATCAAAACCCTAGATTAGGAATTTAGCTACTCATACTCAGTAACAATATCCCAAATATTTTGCATAATTAAAATACAGAGTAAAAACTCCCATGAGGTGATTCCGCCAGCTCTCCTTGCCTCTAGCTGCCCAAAAACGTGGCTGCTGAAAAACCCTCTTCCAAGTGGTTTTTTTAGGTCTATTTATATGTGTAGAAGAAACCCTAAACGTGTGGGCCGAGTCTTAGTCAAACCCGGAATGAATTAAGTCTTCAAAACTCGGATTGGACTTGGCCTCAGGCTTGGCGTCGTCAGTCTAACGCCTAGAATTTGGCTGGCCTTGCCAGGCTAAAGCCTGGTCCAGCCTGGCCTTTGGCTGGCCTCGCCAGGTCTCTCCTTTTCACTGTTCTCAAGCACACTTTCAACGTTTAAGTATCCATTTTGCTCTACTTTCATCTCCAATTCACCTACACATAAAATAGACTCCATTATGCACAAATAAAGTATAATTTATCATTAAAGCATGTAAAATGCAAGGCACATAATGTACGAAACTATGGAATTATAGCCACACATCACGTATCCATAATTTTAGGAAGATGGGTGCACTATTGCGAAGAGGTATATGCACGATAAAAATTTTACGAGTACAATCTTTAGTACGTTATTACTATTACACCCATTATACATTTGGAATTATATATATATTTTTAAAACAGTAATATTTTTATATCCATATCTATACTCCGTGTGAAAAATATTGGATCAGTTGCATCGATTAACTATATGCTACAATATCATCCACTGCTACTAGTTTTAATATACGCATTTCATTTAATCGTGTAGTAAGATTTTACGGTGACAAAAAATGAGTAGGAATTCCAATGGGTAAAATTTTTGAAAGAATAAACCAAACAAAGAAAGAAAGAAAAAAAACACTTTATTAATATGAAGAAAGTGACATGTCCATCTCCCATAGGCACCTAGTTCTAGAAAAAAAAAAAAGAAAAAACTACAAAATTGACATAAAATTTAAGCTCATAATCTCACTTGGAGAGGTGCACCTAATAACTATGGTATCATATATACTTTAAATTTTGGTGCACACGCGTGCGCGCGCACGCGCGCGCGCGCATACACATATATATATATATATAAGTATTTTTTTAAAAAAATATATAATATTACTGACATGATATAAGGAGGGAAACACAGATTCACGTGATCCGTGGAACCTCTTGGATACGCTTGTCAGCAGGGTTTTCTTTCTCGGGTATTGTTTTCATTAATTGGAGATCACATAAATTGCTCTTGGAGGTAAATACAAGAAGAAAGTGGTTAAGACAGAGCTGCGCAGGTGTAATTTGGAAAAGCAAAAAATGTGTAGGATGCTAAATTAAATATGTACTCCCTCCGTTTCAATTTAGATGAGGCAGATTGATTTGGCAAGAGTTTTAAGAAGAAAAAAAAAAAGACTTTTGAAACTTGTGGTCTTAAAAGCTTAAAGGGTAAAATTTGACATTTGTGTGATTATAAAAGCTTTTTATTAATGATAAAATGGGTAAAATAAATAATTTAAAATTAAACTATTTATTTTGAAACGGAGTAAAAAGGAAAGTATCTCGGGATTTGTATGCATTTTAGCACATGATCATGATAGAGAATACTTACTATATATTAGACAAAGATATGAAGTTAAAATCTGTCAATGTTGTTGACACATGATTATTTACAGGTCATGAAGCAAAACATACAGCAGGTTCATCAGTGATGGCAGATAAATACCCAATTGGTTATCAACGATATCTAATCGCAAACACAATTGGGTTTATGGCATCAATGAGCGTCATATTACTGTTGATCAGTGGCTTACCTTTAAGGAAGAAAGGATTAATGTGGATATTGATGTTTATCATGTGGATCGCCATTTCTGCAACCGCATACACTTATGGTATGTCTATCTCTGTCTTTACACCAGAAAGCCAAGAGGAACAACTCGCCAATGTGTTAGCAATCTCAGTTTTCATATGGATAGGACTCATGGCCCTCCTCTTCCTTATCCATACAATACGCTTGATGGCCAAGGCTGTTAGAAAGCTGAGATAATCTGCCGTCAACAAAAGTTAAAGATTTCCAGCATATATATATACTAGTGTACTAGCTACTGTTTAGTTGGAGGGGAACCTTGAAGAAACAATAAAGAGAGTTCGAGCCGTGAAAACAGTCACTAATGTTTGCATCAAGTAGGGTAGGCTGTCTATATCACATCTCTTGGGGTACGACTCATTCCCGAGCCTTGCGTGAACGCGAGATGCATTGTACACCCGCGGGCTGCCCTTTACTAGCTACTGTTTAGTTAACAACTAGCAAAACTCTTTATCTATTTTCATCTGGGCATTTATGATATCTCATGATTGTATTAGTACTCTTACAATCTAGTACTTTAATTTAAAATATTTAAGTTTCAGACCTTCTTGAAAACTAATACTTCATTTAAGTTATAATACACGAATACAGCTTGAAGATTTTTTATATCATTTCGGTAAACACATAATCATCATGTCATAGTGTATTATAAGTGTGAAACTCCAAAGTCAAAAGTGAATTACTAAAATATTCTACAAAAATTGAAAGACCATTGTATCCTTTCCTTGAATGCTACTTTTATGTTATCTTTCTATTCCTATATAAAACTATACTACTTTACAGCTTTTCAATTCCTAATTAGAATTATTTATCTTCTCTCTTTCACTGGTCACCATCTCCTACGTACAGAAATCTACAAATGTCAAATAAGGTATATCTTTTTCTTTCATGTTACTTTTTATAAGTGTTTTGCTAATGCCATACCTTTCTCTTCTTTCGTTCCTTCCAACTATTTCTTTGTATAGGGTAGTTGGATTATGTTTTGAAATTCTAATGTAGTTGTCAAATCCGAACAATATTTATGATACTAAAAACTAGAAGGTGGACTAAATTTTTAGGACCGAATTAGCTAGGATAGAATATTAATTAATTGTTAGTTTCATCATAGCTCCTAACTGGTGTAGTTAATAGTTTTTATAATTTTTCTTGATTTATTTTCGTGTAAAGAATATCATTGTTTATGCAGAACTTTTGCTACGATGCAGTTTTTCCATGAGAAATAAATTTATTTTCTATATTACACTTGAAAATTAGATTATGTGTTCCACATCCCTTTGGTCTTGTATATTGACGTCTTAAATATATGAAACAAAATTATCTTCAGAACTTTGTATTTGTATCTCCCGTATGACACTTATTGTAAATATTTTTGACGTGTGATATACTTATGGATGAGCCAAAGAGTGGAAGTGCTACATAATTAAGTTTATGTTGGTTTGTGCTTGTATGTACACATCGATCGTATCTATATCTAACTAAATTTAGCTAATCATTTGTATTCGGCAATTAAGTTTGAGCTTGTATTGTTTCTTTTAAAATTATCTATTAATATTATTTATATTATTTTAAAAATTTGTAGCAGTTGACATAGGATACACGTGCATCAAAAAGTTGTCTGTATATTAATAATAAGAAATATTCTAGTCCAAAATTGTCCAATAGTACCGTCCCTAATCACATCATGCATTGTCGTTTATTTTTTCTTTCTTTAATACATACATTACACTATTAATGTAGGGTCGTAATGACAAAGACTTTCAATTATAAGTTGTGTTAGAATTATGTCCAATCTTTAAAATGAAAATTATCTATTTACATAAATAAATATTGTATTCCACCAAAGCAGATCCACATGCTTTGAATCTCTTAGTAGAGAACACTTTTGTTTGACAAAAAAATATAACCCTTGATTCAATAATTAAATTTCTGTGATAACGGATTAAACCTAGTTAACAATAATATTTTTAGATGCGATTTCCGAAAACGTGATTAGCGTCGAACAGATCTTGCAGAGATGTAACAACAATGTGCAATAACTATTCCAAATAGTATGAGCAATAATAGAGCATTTAATAACAATGAATGACAATAAATGACATTTAAGTAAATAGGAGGAGTGATTCACCCAATAAAGGATGAACTAGGTAGTTGATCCTCCTGACAATGATGAATGACAACCAGATCCTTGAATGTTCGAATTATTCTCGGATCTGATGGAAAGTAGGGAATAATTTCGACAAGAATCTCAATGAAAAGGTGATGCTTGTATCTTAGCCAGAGAGCTAATATTTAGCCAAAAGTTTGTTCTTACAGATGAATCTCACGTGCCTCACATCATTCCCTCCTTTTTCGTATTTATATGAGACATATTTCTAATAAACCATAATAGTACAAGTGCAGAGAATATTTACTAGAATATACCCTTCAATTTTTTATTTCGAAAACTAGCTGTTACAGCTTCATCAACGATGCTCGATCTCGACTGTTATCGACATATCGACCACGGCTCACATCGATTCTTTTTTAATGGTGGGCCAGTAGTATCCTGCCCATATGAGGCAGCTGACCAGAGCCCGATTGCCGTAGTGAGCTCCACAATGATCCTCGTGGACCTCTTCAAGGACGCGTCGAGTTTGGTTTGGGCCCAAGCATTTTGCCATAGGGCTGTCATAAGTTCTCTTATACAGGTCGTGGTGGATGATACTATATTTGGCCGCTTGCATTCTCAGTTTCTTGGCCTATTTTTTATCATCTAGAGTATGCCGTTCTGCAAGTATGTAATAATGCGATTGCGCAAGTCCGAAGTTAAGTTTATGGTTCTTACCTCGACTTGGTCTAGCGACGAGTTGAGGAGGTAGGCCACATTTCTGTCTCTGTTTGTAATATTTTTGGTGGTTGCGGCTAGCTTAGCGAGGCCATCTGCCTCAGCATTCTATGCTCGTGGAATTTGGTCGAGCTGGTATTCGTCGAACTCGGGTAGCAGCTTGCAAATTTCGGTCTGATACTTTTGCAATCCTTGTTCCTTGATTTGGAAAGTCACTATGACCTAGTTGACTACGAGTTAGGAATCACAACATAGTTTTAACCGTTTCTCCCCATACTTGAGTTCTTGCCTTAAACCTGCAATTACGACCTCATACTTAACCTCGTTGTTAATCATATTCAGGCACCTTATGGACTGGAGAATTACTTCACCGGTTGGGACTTCTAGTACGAGTCCCAGTCTAGACCCTGATGTGTTGGACGCGCCATCGGTGTACAGGACCTAGAGGTCTTATGTTTGGGGGAAAGTTTGAGAGGCTTCTCTTTCAACTTCGGGCATTACTTTTGCGCTGAAGTCGGCGATGAAGTCAGCGAGCACTTGTGACTTTATCATTGTTTGCGGCTAGTACGTGATATCGTGCTCGTTTAGCTCGATGGCCCATTTGGCCAGCCTTCCTGATAGCTCGGGTTTATGCAAAATGCTTCTCATGGGGAAAGTCATGACGACCGAGATAGGGTGACATTGGAAATACAGTCTAAGCTTTCGCGAAGCTACGACTAAGGCCAGGGCCAATTGTTCGAGGTGAAGATACCTCGTCTCGACGTCGACTAACGTTTTGCTAATATAATAGATAAGGAATTGTGTACCTATATTTTCTCGATCCAGGACTGCGCTCACAACTACTTCGAATAGAGCAAGGTAAACAAGGAAGCGTTCCCCTGGCTCTGGTTTTGAAAGCAATGGTGGAGACGACAAGTAAAATTTTAAATCCTTCGGTCCTGGACGCACTCAGAAGTCCATTGGAGGTTGTTATCTTTCTTAAGTATGACAAAGAATTTGTGACACCTATCCGATGATTGTGAAATAAACCTTGATAGGGCGGCGATATGGCCAGTTAACCTTTGAACCTGCTTTTTAGTGGTTAAGTGTTCCGGTATCCCCTCGATGGCTTTGATTTGGTCAAGGTTGACCTCAATCCCTCTGTGTGATACCAGGAAACCTAGAAACTTTCCTAAGTCCACGTCGAACGCACACTTTTTGGGGTTCTGCTTCATTCCGTATCGTCTAAGTATGTCGAAAGTTTCTCTCAAATGGTCTAAGTGATCTTCTTTCCTTTTGGACTTGACCAGCATGTTGTCTATATAGACTTCTATCATTTTGCCTAGATGGTCCTTGAAATTACTCGTCACCAACCTTTGGTAAGTTGTCCCCGCGTTCTTTAGCCCGAAGGGCATGACCCTATAGCAGTACGTCCCCTGATAGGTGATGAATGTGGGTTTTTCCTAATCTTCTTCTTCCATTAGGATTTCATTATAATCTGAATGGGTGTCCAAGAAGCTCAGTAGTTTGTGCCCGGTTGTTGCATCGATGAGTTGGTCGATATGGGGTAATGAAAACGAATCCTTGGGGCATGCTTTATTCAAATCTATGAAATCCACACACATCCGCCATTTCCCATTCTTCTTTATTACCATGACCATGTTGGCGACCTACTGGGGTATTTCGACTCCCTGATGGAGCCATTCTCCAATAGTTTTTCCACCTCTTCACGTACCGCGTCATTAATTACGGAGTTGAAATTACGTCTGACCTGTCTTACTTGGGTGGAATGGGTCGACATTTAGTTTGTGCGTGGTGATTTCATTTGGGATACCTGTCATAAATCTACAGTAGTTGCTAGGAATTGATGGAATTTACCTGGTTCCTGAAGTTTGCAGCCGATGTAAGCTTTTTTGTTATGGTCGTTGGGGTATAATTGAATGGAGTTGAGGTCTTCTATGGTCGATCCTGCAGCTTCGACCATATCTGGGTGTCTGATGTCGTCTTCACTGTCGTCATGGCCGAGCTGTCTAATGAGTGGTGATTTTACAACTTATTTTAGTCTCTTTTCTTTAGATTTTACGTCCTTTAATTATAATATGAGGTTATTTATGGTGCGTATTGTTAAATTTTCAGGTAAATGATTCCATGAAGAGAGTTAAATTCAATTGAAGTGGAATTGAGCAAAAAAGAGTTGAAAGAATGCAAAAGCCTTCAGATATCTCGCATCTGTGAAAGGCAAGTCGCTTATTAGGTCTCGCATCTGTGAGAAAGGACCCACATCTGCGGGACAAGACATAGCTGGCAGAAATCACTTCTGCGATCGACCAACCGCATTTGCGGGCAACACTTCTACGCTTAATGATCGTATCTGCGATCGCGCGTCTGCACGTACAAGTCCGCTTCTGCGGAGCAAGAGTTTCCCATATAATTTCGCTTATGCGATAATCTATCTGCATATGTGGAGCCGTACCTGCGAAGATTCTTCTGCAGGTGCGGTCAAAAGGCTTCAGACCTAGACAGGATTGACAATTCACATTTTCTCAACTCCAAACCCACAAATCCACGACCTAGCTTATTGGAAAGAGATCTTTGGCTTATTGTTCAGTCTCTCAGACTAGAGAACACAAGTTTTGGAGCTAGGGTTCTTGCACACACACTTGGATCTTGAAGATTTGAAGCTTTTGGTTGAGAATTTCTTACTCATTTATGCTCATTTCTTCATTTCCTTGCTTTGTATTGAATATTTAAGTGTGTAGTATTTTTTCCAACACTTGAATCTTGTTTATGAGAATATTCATGTTTAAAGTGTGGATTAAATACCTTATTGTGCTTATGTATTGAATGATTTTTATTTATTATGACGTGAGTTATTGTTTCTTTAATTATTCTTGTTCTTTAATGTTTCTAAAGGGATTAGCCAACCCTAGGACTCGCCCATTCACTTCGGATTAATTTTGAGAAAAATAACTCGGGGTTGGAAAATATTAATTAACAAGAACTTGAGGCGTTAACCCTCACTTTATAGATTCTACCTAGGGATAGGAATGAACTACTTGTAGCCATATTCGGGTGTGCTTAATCTCTTAATTATTTTAGAGATAATTCCATTAGGAAGTCTTGTTAGTCTTCGAGAGAAGCTAATATAGAATTATTATCCGAAGCTAATTAACATAAACTTATTCATATTTATAAAATTGTGAAATATATTGGATCGTTACTTGAGTGTAATTCCCGATGCATCCATGCTTGTAGCCATTGATCATATTACTTGCTTTCTAGGTTAGTTTACATTTTCGCATTTAGCTATAATAGTTTCTCAACAACCATCTTAAGTGTTTGGCATTGCATAATAAGTGATAATTCTCTTACATTCCTAATCGCCTACATGTTGTTCTCTGTGGGATTTGACCCTGACTCATAGTTGGGTAAATTATATTGCATACGACCGTGTCCATTTACTTGTTAGTAGTAGATTTGGACGTCATTCAAATTGGCGTCGTTGTCGGGGAACAATTTGTTGTATTTAGGTTGTTTGAGAAATAAGCGTAAGTGCTTTGGTCCAAACTTGTAAATATTTGTATAATTATTTTCTTATCTTTGTTTATTCTTCTTATTTATTTTTCTTGTTTATTTTCTTAGTTTTTGAAAAATAGCATCATATAATAAAAATTGGTCGGATGGTAATTGTTTATACTTTGATGACCCTTGTCCTTATTGTAGAGGACCACACTCGTGGCAAAATTGTTTAAATTTTCCCGGGGGCGGATTGTGCGCACAATCTCAAACCCATGAGTGGAGTATTGGTGATAAGTGTGGTTGTCAAAATGGTCATTGGAATAATTGTGCTTATATGTACTTCCCTTCCCCAAGCCCCCGCTATGATGATTATACTTTTTGTGATGAAAATTATAGGGATATGGAGGTGGAAGAAATTGAGCATGGTCAAAATGGAGAGTTTAAGCTCAGGTTAGAATGCCTACTTGAAGGAGAAAACAAAGAGAAAAATGCCTTGGAGGAGATTTTGGGAAATAGTCTCCAAAATGATTTGGTGCTTGAAAAGTTGAACTTGCAAATGGGAGAAATGCTTGAAGCTTTAGAGGTCCAAAAATCCTCGGAAATGGATGATAGCCAAGAACCTTCCTTAGATGTGGAAGTCGAAAATCCTTCCTTGGCACTTGATCAAAACCAAGAAGAACTCTCAAATGCTCAAAATGAGAGGATGATGCTCATGTGGGAGGCCATTATTGAAATTGAGGAGAAGCAAAGCTTGGCACTCGAGGACTTAAAGCAAACACTAACTCAAAATGATGATGGTATCCGCACCTTGGAAAATCAAATAAAAATATTGGTTGAGGCTCACTATGCCCACCAACTTGAGAGTGTGGAAATGATTAAGAAGAGTCCGACATCAAGGAAGAAAGTGAGCTTTATTTTGAGGAATCAAGTATTGAACATCCACCAACCGACTCCATGAGTATTAATGATGCCAAGAAAAATATGGAATTAGAGTCAACTGGTGTGAGTGAAAATATGGTTGAAGTTGACTCTAGTTCAAGGAAAAAAGAGAATGTCAAAATTTGGGAAGACTTGCAATTTAAGGGATTGAGGGTGCATTCCAAGCATTTTTCAACCTTGGAATTGTATGGTGATATAGAAATTGAGCCGTGCAAATCCATATAGAAGTTCAAAGAAGAAAAGCAATAGCCATACATTTTGCAATTTGCATATTCAAAAAGGCAAAATGACATTCCTCACATGAAATCCAAGAAACGCCAAATGAAGAAATTAAAGTTTGGCTTGATCATTTACTTACTATCCCCCTTTGCTCGTGGTCACAAGCTTGATTCCAAGTTAGGTGCCCAATTCATATCGTCCAAGTGGCAATAAAAGTGGTAAAGTTGATCTGTGTCGTGCCACGACGTTAAATGCAGCGCTTGGTAGGAGGCAACCCATTGTTTTCAAAATTTTCGGTCATTTTTGAAATTTTTATTTTTTAGGATAGCTTAGTATATTATTTTTGACTAATCTGTCAAGTTTTAGAATTTTTGGAGTTGCATTAAGAAGTTTGGGGTGTTGGAACAAACCAAAGCAGTAGCTGCCCAGAATTGGCATGCTAAATCCTGGCATAACCGCACCTGAGGACATAGGCACACGGGTGCGCTCACGCAGAAGTGGAAACAAAGGAGCAGATGCGCAACCTCTCGCAGGTGCGACGTAAAACTCGCAGAAGCGTCATCGCAGAAGCGCTTCTGGAGTCGCAGGTGCGGATATCGAACTGGTTTAATGAAATAAACCCTCATTTCATCAGGTACTTTGAGCTAAAATGGACCCAAACATGAACGAAAATGCCTCGCTTGGTCATGAAATTGAAGATGGAAGCTGTGGAAGAACAATTTGACCAGTCACACTTCATGTCGGCTGATTGTCAATGCCGATAGTATGACAACCTCCTCACCAAGAAGATAGTGCTTGAAAAGGGGATTTCCGAGGAGAAATTGGCCGAACTACTCCCAGAATTCTATGGCCGTCTTCAAGCCTCCGACTAGTCGTGCTTCATGCCCACCCGTGCAAAGCCAATGAGGAGTAGGTTCATGAGTTTTACGCGAATCTTAAGCGTACAAACTTCGACGACCCATAAGTAACCATAAGGGGTAAGACAGTGAGGTTTGGAATTATGTAGATTAATGACATACTCAGGATTCCTGACCATCCACTCGAGTCAGTGCTAGAAAAAGATCATTGCAACAACGCAGAATGGCTTGTGTCTAAACTCTATCCAGCAAGCATGAGAGCAAAATGGGCCAACAAAAGAAGGGGTTTGAAGTCGATTGACTTCACAGCTGAAGCTAAAATATGGCTCTACATCCTCTGCAACAGGGTATCACCCTGTGGAAATGTTTCTGATGTATCATACACTAGAGCCCTGATCATTGCATTCCTTCTTGACGGCATTCCTGTGAATGTCAGCCATTATATCTTACGTGAGATGAGAGAGTACTTGCATGATGACAACCCAGGGTTGATGTTTCCTTCACTGATCACAGAGTTGTGTAGGCGGGCAGAGGTTGAGGTGCACAACACCGATCATTGGTTGCCGTCCGAAAAACCCTTTCATCTGTTAAGAGTAACGGGTGAGGGTAGTGCAGTCAAGAGCAAGAAGAGAAAAGTCACCACTGTTGGCAGATCAGAGTCATCCTCACATGTAGTAGTGCCTGAGGGACCATTTGGGATGTTGAACGCGCAGCTTGGCGTCATCCATGACTTAGTGTCACAGCTCCCCAGTGAACCCTCACACTCCCAGCCTATGCCCAAGTACTTCACTAGGGATGACATGAAGACCTACTTAGATGCACAGAAAAAGCAGGCAGAGTCTCAGGAGAAGATAGCAGCATCAGTTGGCAGACTTGAGGCTACCTATGGCAACTTGGCCGAGGCACATGTAGATCTTTAATCAGACTTTGAAAAGGATAAAGCGAGCAACAAGAAGAAGGGCAAGTTTATGATCAAAATGTGGAGAGGCATCAAAGCCATCTTCAAATTAGGGCAGCTGAACAAGAAGATACATATTGCTGATGTTGAGGATAGTGAGGAGTACTCTTTCATGTCGAGTGCTGCTGATGATGATAGTGATGACACTGAGGATGATGAGGCCGAGAGTTCTCAACGGCAGTGATTAGCCCTTTTCCCACAGTCTACTAGTCTGATGCAGACCTCAGGGAGACCCTCAAACTACTCTTATTTTATTTTGATATTGTGCAGTGAGGATACTGCAATATTTTAGTTGGGGGTGGCTTTATGGAATATACTTTATTCATACATTGATGCTATATATTTTCCCTTGCCGATTTTATGTTGTTGTATGGATATTGTGTGCCCTTGCCGGGCTTGTTTTGTTATTGATTATCATGTGCTCTTGCCGAGCGTAGTTGTGATTGGTTTTACATAGTCAAGATTAGTCACTTTTGTTATTCTATTTTATTTTTTTTCTTTCTTTACTTATTTTCTTTAGTAGTTTTTAGTTTATGTTATTTTTGTTCGTTTAGTATTAGTTGCTTTTGTTATTTTAGTTTCTTTTAGTAGTTTTGTTCTTTTATTTTTATTTTTGTAGTGTTTATTTTATCTTGTTCAGTAGTTTTAGTTTATATTATTTTTATCTCTTTTAATAGTAATATACTTTTCAATAAATGTCCTTGGGTTTTCTTTATGCTACGGTTCTTTCCCAAGGAATATTTATTTGTTGAACCGGGTGACTTTTCCCTATGACGGATGGCGTGACGACTTTCTTAAGGGAATTAGTCTTGTTTTGTTATGTGAATATTTTTGGATTATTTGGGACTAACAAAATTAATCTCTTGTATGTGAAGTGTGAATTAAGAATACCCCTCCGATTTTTGGCTTTAAATTGAAAAAATAAGTTGCATGGGGAAGAATAATTTTTGAGATAATCTTTTGGCTCATTTGGTGACTCTTTGCCCACTAGTTGGCATGATATTGCTCTAAATGCTCTTGTTAAGAAGTTAAATTGATCCGGCTTGATTAGTTCATGTGCCATGTGTGCTAGTTTTTGTTATAAATAATTTTTGTGTTTACTTCTATCATCTAGAACTTGCCTGGTTGGTATTTCAATGCTAATGTTAATTATGTTTGGTTGGAAGGATGACCTTAGGCATTCTTTGTAATCTTTGAAAAAGCCTCTTTAGCCTTTCAAGCCTACCATTGCATAAATATTATCACTAGTTTACCCTATTTGAGCCTTTAACTTTTTCTTTGGCCACCTCATTACAAACCTTTACCCTTTTGTGAAATAATCCCCTCTTTTGAACCCATACCTCCTTGAATATTGAGAATGATGCTAAAAGCCTAAGTTGGGGGTGTTGGTGTCAAGTTGGAAATTGGTAAGGTTATACATTGAGGGTAGAAACATATACCTCAAAGTTGTTCATATGAAGTTACTCAAGCTCCAAAAGAAAATAGTATAAAAGAGAGAGAGAGAGAGAGAGAGAGAGAGAGAGAGAGAGAGAGAGAGAGAGAGAGAGAGAAATATGTATATATATAAATATGGATTCTTGAGAAAATTAGAGAGTTACTTTAAGGTGGTTCTATGTTGGTAACTAGATGCCAATAAGGGCGATGTGGTTTAAAAAGAAGAAAAGTGCAAAAAGAAAGACAAATGTGAGTAGTGTTCAAGGAGGGTGTAGTCACTTGTATCCCTAATGCTTATCCTACCCTTCCCTAAACCTACATTACAAGCTTAAAAAGTCCTTATGGGATCTCCAACCGAATGTTCTTGAATAGGCGGAGAATTAAAATAAGGGCAAGCTTATGGCATAATATTTTGTAACACTTGAAATTCTTTTTTGAGAGTGAGTGTTTTTGTGCATTTGTCCCTTGTGTTGTTATTGTAAATATGGTGATTTTGGGACTTTCTTTCTTGTGAGTGCACATGAATTAGGATGGATTGGTGACATTGATTTATCCCGAAATGAGTAAATTGAGCATATGTAGTAGACTAGTACTTTTGAATCACTTCTCGAGGCTTTTTGTTGTCACTTGATTATTTTGAAACTCCTTTGCATTTCTTAAAGTGGATTTTAAATGAGGGAGTTATTTGGTTGAGATTCACATGCTTGAGCCTAATTATTAGTACAAACCAAATCCATAAGTATGGTGCTTAATTGGATAATGGGATTTGTTTATGATAGCAATGCCACTTGTGCTTTAAATGGTAGAACCTCATTGAATTGTTGATCTTGATTTGCTTGAGGACAAGTAAAAGCTTTAAGTTGGGGGTGTTGATGAGTGGTAATTTTACCACTTATTTTAGTCTCTTTTCTTTAGATTTTGCGTCCTTTAATTATAATATGAGGTTATTTATGGTGCGTATTGTTAAATTTTTAGGTAAATGATGCCATGAAGAGAGTTAAATTCAATTGAAGTGGAATTGAGCAAAAAAGAGTTGAAATAATGCAAAAGCATTCAGCTATCTCGCATCTGCGGAAGGCAGGTCACTTATGCGATCTCGCATCTGCGAGAAAGGACCTGCATCTACGGGACAAGACATAGTTGGTAGAAATCGCTTCTGCGATTGTCCAACCGCATCTGCGGGCAACACTTCTGTGCTTAATGATCGCATCTGCGATCGCGCGTCTGCGCGTACAAATCCGCTTCTACGGAGCCAGAGTTTCCCATCTAATTTCGCTTCTGCGATAATCTATCCGCATCTGCGGTGCCGCACCTGCGAGGATTCTTTTGCAGGTGCGGTCAACATGCTTCATACCTGGACATGATTGACAATTCACGTTATCTCAACTCCAAACCCACAAATACCCGACCTAGCTTATTGGAAAGCGATCTTTGGCTTATTTTTCAGTCTCTCAGACTAGAGAAGACAAGTTTTGGAGCTAGGGTTCTTGCACACACACTTGGGTTTTGAAGATTTGAAGCTTTTGGTTGAGAATTTCTTACTCATTTATGCTCATTTTTTCATTTCCTTGCTTTATATTGAATATTTAAGTGTGTAGTATTTTTTCCAACACTTGAATCTTGTTTATGAGAATATTCATGTTTAAAGTGTGGATTAAATACCTTGTTGTGCTTATGTATTGAACGATTTTTATTTATTATGAAGTGAGTTATTATTTCTTTAATTATTCTTGTTCTTTAATGTTTCCAAAGGGATTAGCTAACCCTCGGACTCGCCCATTCACTTCGGATTAAATTTGAGAAAAATAACTCGGGGTTGAGAAAGATTAATTAACAAGAACTTGAGGCGTTAACCCTCACTTTATAGATTCTACCTAGAGATAGGAATGAACTACTTGTAGCCATATTCGGGTGTGCTTAATCTCTTAATTGTTTTAGAGATAATTCAATTAGGAAGTCTTGTTAGTCTTTGAGAGAAGCTAATATAGAATTATTATCCGAAGCTAATTAACATAAACTTGCTCATATTTATAAAATTGTGAAATATATTGGATCGTTACTTGAGTGTAATTCCCGATGCATCCATGCTTGTAGCCATTGATTATTTTACTTGCTTTCTAGGTTAGTTTACATTTTCGCATTTAGCTATAATAGTTTCTCAACAACCATCTTAAGTGTTTGGCATTGCATAATAAGTGATAATTCTCTTACATTCCTAATCGCCTACATGTTGTTCTATGTGGGATTCGACCCAACTCATAGTTAGATAAATTATATTGCATGCGACCATGTCCATTTACCTTTTAGTAGTGGATTTGGACGTCATCACTGTCTAGGGCGATGCAGTAGCATTCCCGAGATGTGCGTTGTTCCCCCGTATACTGAATATTCCCTATGGAGTTAGGAATTTGATGACTTGGTACAAGATGGAGGGGACGACCTTTCTGGGGTGTATCCACGGCATCCCACTATGGAATTGTATGCGGTGTCTTGATCCATGATGTGGAATGTTGTTTCCAGAGTTACACCACCGACTAAAATAGGGAGAGTAATTTCTCTGGAAGTTCGCTCAACTGCATTGTTAAAACCAGTTAGTGTGATACATCACGTCACTATCCTATCCTCAAGTTTCATTTGGGTAAGTACTCGGGGATGGATAATGCACGCGCCACTTCCGTCATCAATCATAGTACGTTTAACATCAGTATCCAAATTTTGCAGAGTAATAATGACAATGTCATGATGAGGAAAGACCAAACCGTCGGCGTTCGACTTATCGAATATGATACTTTCTTCGAGTTCTTCGTACCGTTTGCGGGTGACAGACCGCTTGAGTTTTTTGTGTAGTGGTGAATTTCACGATATTGATTGAGACGTCGTCTCCGATGATCATGTTGATGGTACGGGCTAATGAGGATGGTTTGGGTGGTCCTTAATGTTTGTATCCTCTGGCGAAGTTGGTTCTTCCCTTATCTCTTAGAAGTTCTTTAAGATGTCCTTGTCGTAGCATATTCACGACTTCCTGCCTTAAGGCGATGCACTCTTCCGTTTGATGCCCTCGTTCCTAGTAGAACTCACAAAGGGCGTCAGACTTTCTGGTGTTAGGGTCTGGCCTCATCTTTGGCGGCCACTTCACCTTTGGTTCGAGCTTCTCCGGGCGTAGACTATCTCTGTTGGTGACATACAAATATTATGAGTAGATAACAGGGGGGCCATACCTCTATCGTTCCGATGAGTTATCGTCCTTGGCCTGGATGGACCTTCTTCACAGCGATGAGAGGGGGGAGGCCACTCTGATATATGGTTGGTGTCGTTCCCTGTTAGGTTATGGAGTCGGGTGATCTCTTCTGGCATTATCTCTTCGATCCTTTCTTGACTCTGTTTGTACTAAAGTTAGCCGATGGGTTGGCCCGTTAAGGCCGTCCTCATCTGTGTGGACTTCGGCACAATAAGCATTGTGGATTTCGTCCCAAGTGGTTGGGGGATATTTCATTAACCGACTTAATAGTTTCCTCATTGATCTCGAACCATCCCTGCTCAGCCCGTTCTAAAAAACGGCGACCGCCATCCCTTCGGATACGTTTGGTAAAGTCATCCTTACTCGGTTGAACCGGGCTAGGAAGTCCTTCAATCCTTCTCCCAGAGATTGTTTGACAGCAAATATGTCGTTCACTCTTGCCTCGACTTACTTAGCTCCGGTGTGGGCTGTTACGAACTTGTCACCCATTTCTTCAAAGGTTTCAATGGAACATGCTGATAGCTGCGAATACCATGTTAATGCTCATACGGTGGGGGGTTTTGCCGAATGTTTTTAACAAAATAGAAGACACGCCTTCCTTGGCGAGGTCGTTGCATTTTACGGCGGTGACATAATGAGTCACATGATCTTCAGGGTCACTTGTGTTGTCATATATCCTGAGGTAGGGCGGCATTTTAATGGTTTTTGGTATAGCATGTGGGGCTGTGTCATCACTATGCGGCTGTTCGACAAACCGCCAGGCGTCCCTCTTTGGCAACAGTTTAGGGACGCCCGATATTTTATCGACCCTTTCCTGGTGCTCTTTCATTTGATCTCCGAGTGCCCTGTTCTCATTCTCTATTTCCTCTATCCTTTTCAGAATGACCGCGAGAGCGTTGTCACCTATACTATTAATGACATTGTGAGAATACATGTCATCGTCGGAGGAGGGGTTTGGTTGTACTGCTCGTCTGCTGGTTGTATAACGCAACTCCTTACATTTTCTGTGGCCATATCCTGAGCGGGGTTGGGAGGATGCTGGTTAGCGTGTCAGTTAGCTATGATTTAAGGAGCTTTTTTATAGCTGGGGGCTGTGAGCACCTATGTTTTGACCATGCTTGAATATGTTTTTCACTCATCTCACCAATACCTCACTTCTGTAATGACCCAACTAGTCATTTTGAATTTTAGAACACCGTTCCCCTAAATAAGACTCCCCGTATTTGCTTTTATTAGTTTATGACTTGCGGTGATGGTTGGTTCAGGGTTTGGAAGTGTTCAGATTGAAATCGGAACACTTGGTTCCTTAAGTTGGCCTTAAAATGCTAAGTTTGACTTCGGTCAACATTTTGAGTAAACGACCTCGGAGTCGGGATTTGACGGTTTTAATAGGTTTATATGATGATTTTGGACTTATGCGTATGTTTGAATCGGGTTTTGTATAACCTGGGAGCGTTTCGACGCATAATACAACAACAACAACAACAACAACCCATTAAAATCCCACTAATGGGGTCTTGGGAGGGTAGTGTGTACGCAAACCTTACCCCTACCCCGAAGGAGGAGAAAGGCTGTTTCCGAAAGACCCTCGGCTCAAAAAAACAAAAATACAAAAGGACAAAAAGGGAGACAATATTAGTATCACAACAACAATCATAGGATAAATAGGAACACCATGAAATCCAAAAGAAAGATGCAAAGCAAAGGGAGACAATATTAGTAAATATTAGTATCGCCACAACAATCATAAAAAAAATAGGAACACCGTAAAATCTAGAGGAAAGATGCAAAGCAAAAGCGATAGCTAGTAAATAGGACATGCACTAAAAAGTAAAATAGTAAGCCACAACATTGCCACTAGCTATCTTAGACAAAAACCCTACATGGCTAGTCCCACAATGGTACGAAGTAAGGCACGACTCAACTACCTCCTAACCTACAACCCTAATACTCGACCTCCACATCTTCCTATCAAGTGTCATGTCCTCAGAAATCTGGAGCCTCGCCATATCCTGCCTGATCACCTCTCCCCAATACTTCTTAGGCCGCCCTCTACCTCTTCTCGTGCCCTCCACAACCAGCTGCTCACACCTCCGTACTGGAGCATCTGGGCTTCTCCTCTGAACATGTCCGAACCATCTAAGCCTCGCTTCCCGCATCTTATCATCAATGGGAGCCACATGCACCTTCTCCCGAATATCATCATTCCTAATCTTATCTATCCTAGTGTGCCCGCACATCCACCGCAACATCCTCATTTCTGCTACTTTCATCTTCTGGATATGTGAGTTCTTAACGGGCCAATACTCAACCCCATACATCATGGCCGGTCTAACCACCGCTTTATAAAACTTACCTTTCGACGCATAATAGTGAAAACTAACTATTTGAAGGTTTAATATTCTTTAAATTTGGTTTTGGATTAGTTGTTGGAGTAATTGAAGTCTGTTTGAAATTTCGAGACCGGGAATAGTTCCGTAATGTCATTTAAGACTTGCATGCAAAATTTGGTATCATTTCGAGTAGTTTAAGTACGTTTCGGCGCATTGGGAGTAAATTGAAGAACTTGAAGTTCATAAGTTTGATTCAATTGGTTTTGGGGTGTGATTTTTAGTTTCAATGTTGTTTCAGGAGTTCCGATAGTTTGAGAAAGTCCGTTTTATGATTTCAAACTTGTTGGTATGTTCGGGCGGGGCCCCGGGGCTTCGGATGTCAATCGGACGAGGCTCGGATCAAGTTGGAAATTGGAAGCCAAAGTTGAAGCTCCCAGCTGCTGTTAGAATCGCACCTGCGCTTGGCCAGCCGCAGGTGCGAGAGATGAGTCACAGAAACGAGCAGACCAAGGCTGTCCAGGACCGCAGGAGCGAACAATTTTCTGCACCAGCGAAGGCGCAGGTGCGGGGGCAATGGGCAATGGGCGCAGAAGCGGCTTGAGCCGCATGAGCGGCATGAAGTTAATTGATAAATTAAAAATTATTGAAATGTAAGAAATTAATTATTCCTGCTTATTAAGAAAATTATTGTTGTTCACCTAAAAATCATGTTTAATTAATTATATTATATTGTAATATTATTGACCCATAGTGAGTGTCAAATTCGACCTCTCGTCAGATTAGGCTTGATACTTATTGGGTACACGTTGTTTACGTGCTCATGCTACGCTTGCTGCACCTTTTGTGCAGGACTTGAGACAGGTACTATCGGAGGACCAATCGGCGCACACCCATGTTATCTAGAGGCTTAGTGGTGAGTTGCCTTTCTGAGCTGTTTTGCAGCAACTAGTGCCTCTTCTTGTATTTGTATTCTCTATTTTATTTCAGACAGTATTTAGAATTTTGTATAATCTACTAGATGCTCATACACTCATGACACCAGGTCTTGGCACACACTAGTAGAATGTGTGGATTTAATTATTTTACTTGGTTTTAATTTATCTTATTTTCTCATATCGTTCTTAATTTTTTTGATATTTCGAAGAGTTTGATTACTCGGATAATTTTTAAAAGAATTGAATATATTTCTTAAATCATTAGTTGGCTTGCCTAGCTGGGATGTTGGGCGCCATCCGACCTATAGATGAATTTGGGTCGTGACAACATGGTATCAGAGCACTAGGTTCATGTAGGTCTCACAAGTTATGAGCAGTCCTAATAGAGTCTTGTGGATCGGTACAGAGACGTCTGTATCTATCTTCGAGAGGCTATATGGTGTTAGGAAAACTACCTTTCTTCATCTCCCATCGTGCAAATAATGTAGTACTAAATATATTTCTCTTATTTTCTTATAGATGGTGAGAACGCGCTCTAATGAGGTTCCAGACCAAGGAAGAGCTACTTCCCCTATTGTTAGAGACCGAGGCAAAGGCCGAGGGAGGGCTCCAGCCCGTGGTAGGGGACGAGGACGTCCCAGAGTTGTTCCAGTTATGCCACTAGTAGGTCTAGCAAAGGATCCTATTATTGAGGAACAGGGCGAGGTGCCCGTAGCAGAGCCAGCTCCGGTGGATTTCACGTCTGCACCAAGATTCTAGGAGGTCATGGGCCATATGCTGCGGTTCATGGACACTATGACTCAGGCCAGTTTATTTCCGGCAGACCCAGCCACATCTCAGGCGGGCGGGGGAGCACAGACCCCTACCGCAGAGGCTCATGGGCAGGCAGTTATTGTATATCAGACCCGGGGTGCACTACCCGCGGGTGGAGTCCAACCAATCGTAGCAGCTACACCTGAGCCCAGACCAGCTGCGGCTGCTGAACCACAAAAGTTATTGGACATATGGACCAGACTATATCATCCTGTCTTTGTGGGTGAGCGACATGAGGATCCCCAGGACTTTATTGATCGCTGCAGGGACAGACTGCACAACATGAGGATATTAGAGTCTTAGAGGGTGTATACTTTGCTACTTTTTACCTGGAGGGCAGAGCCCGTAGATGGTGGAAGTCTTATCTTCTTGGCAGACCAGCAGATTCTCCTCCCATGACTTAGGACATGTTAACCCATATTTTCCCGGACAGGTACATTTCACCCTCCTAGAGGGAAGAGTTGCGGTTTCAGTTTGAGTAGCTCCAGCAAGGTCAGATGTCCGTGACCGATGATAAGACGAGGTTCTCTGAGTTATCTCGCCATGCACCTATGGTACTCCCTACTGAGGCGGAGAGAGTACGAAGGTTTGTTGCAGGTTTACATACTGGCATTCAGGCCACCATGGCCCGAGAAGTCTAGATGGAGACTTCTTATGAGTTGGTTGCGAGATAGCCCGAAGGATTGAAGGTGTGCGTCATCGTAGCCGAGAGCAGGTTATGAGGGATAAGCGGTTTAGATATTCTGGAGAGTTCATAGGTACTCCGTCTGGGGGTAGAGGTCAGTTCGTGAGAGGGCAGTCCAGCAGGCCCCCATATCCAGCACTACCGCCTCCTCGGGGTGCCCCAGCGCGACCTTATTTCAGTGCTATGCCAGAACGTTCTTATCGCTTACCAGCTATTCAGGGTTCTTCCATTGGGTATTCAGGTCACCGGGTCCAAACTTCTAGTCAGCATCCCATCATACCGAGAAGTTGTTGTGAGTGCAAGAATTTCAGTCACATGCGGAGATTCAGCTCCAGGCTTTGGGGTAGACCAGTGCAGCAGGGTCAACAACCTATCATTATCGCATCAGTTGCTCAACCAGCCGTCCGACTACCCAGAGGTGGAGAGCAGGTGGGTAGAGGCCGTCCTAGAGGTGGAGGCCAACCAGTTGGCGCTCCAGCCTGATTCTATGCTTTTTCGGCCAGATCAGATGCAGAGGCCTCAGATGCAGTGATTACAGGTGTTATTTCTATTTACGGCAAGGATTCTTTCGTATTATTTGATACAGGATCTACGTATTCATATGTGTCATCTCTATTTACTCATTTCCTAGGTGTTTCTCGAGAGTCCTTGGGTACTCCTATTTATGTGTCCACTCCTGTGGGAGATTCTGTTGTTGTGGATTAGATCTATCGATCTTCTGTCGTTACATTCTGTGGTTATGAGACTAGATCAGATCTTCTGCTGCTTGATATGACCAACTTCAAGATTACCCTTGGCATGGACTAGCTATCCCCATATCATGCCGTCCTAAATTGCCATGCTAAGACTGTTACTTTGGCAATACTGGAATTTCCTAGGTTGGAGTGGAAGGGTTCGTCTCTCAGCGCATCTAATCATGTTATTTCCTTTCTGAAAGCTCGACATATGGTCGAGAAGGGTTGTTTGGCTTATCTAGACTATGTTCGGGATACTACTGCAGAGACTCCGAATATTGATTCAATACCTGTAGTTCTGGAGTTCTCCAATGTATTTCCTTCAGATCTTCCAGGCATGCCACCAGATCGTGATATTGATTTTCGTATTGACTTGGCTCTAGATACCCAACCTATATCTATCCCACCGTATTGCATGGCTCCGAAAGAATTGAAGAAATTGATAGAACAATTTGAGGAGTTACTAGCCAAAGGGTTCGTCAGACCGAGTGTATCACCTTGGGGTGCACCGGTATTATTCGTGAAAAAAGAAGGATGGAACGATGCGAATGTGTATTGATTATCATCAATTGAACAAAGTCACTATTAAGAACAAGTATCCGTTACTGTGTATTGATGATCTATTTGACCAGTTGCAGGGTTCTTGGGTATTTTCTAAGATCGACTTGAGGTCGGGGTATCATCAGTTGAAGATTCGGGATTCGGATGTTCCAAAAACTTCTTTCCAGACTAGATACTGTCATTATGAATTTTCTAGTGATGTCTTTCGAGTTAACTAATGCCCTGGCGGCGTTTATGGATTTGATGAACAGGGTATTCAGGCAACATATTGATTCGTTTGTCATTGTCTTCATTGATGATATTTTGATTTACTCGTGCAGTAAGGAAGAACATGAGAAACATATGAGAGTGGTACTTTAGACACCGCGAGAACAAAAGCTATATGCTAAGTTCTCCAAATGTGAGTTTTGGCTAAATTCTGTAGCATTCTTGGGGAATATTGTATCGGGAGAGGGCATTAAAGTTGATCCCAAAAAGATCAAGGCAGTTCAGAATTGCCATCGTCCCACTTCAGCGACTGAGATCAAGAGTTTCCTAGGTTTAGCAGGTTATTATCGTTGGTTCGTGGAGGGCTTTTCATCTATTGCAACACCTTTGACCAAATTAACCCAGAAGGGTGCTCCGTTCCGATGGTCCGATGATTGTGAGGTGAACTTTCAAAAGCTCAAGACAACATTGACTACAACACCAGTGTTAGTGTTGCCTTTCGGTTCGGGGATGTATACAGTGTATTATGGCGCTTCACGCGTTGTTTGGGGTTGTGTATTAATGCAGGAAGAGCGAATTATTGCATATGCCTCGCATCAACTGAAACTCCACGAGAAGAATTACCCGGTACATGATTTGGAGTTAGCTGTAATTGTTCACACTCTTAAGATTCGGAGGCATTATCTTTTTGGGATGTCTTGTGAAGTTTACACGGATCATCGCAGTTTACAGCATTTGTTCAAGCAGAGGGGCCTAAATTTGAGGCAGCGAAGGTGGCTTGATTTACTAAAAGATAATAATATTACCATCATGTATCATCCGGGCAAAGCAAATATAGTTACAGACGCCTTGAGTAGAAAGGTGGAAATTATGGGTAGTTTGTCTTTCATTTCAGCATAGGAGAGGCCATTAGCTTTGGATATTCAGTCCTCGGCTAATAGACTTATGAGGATGGATATTTCAGAGCCCAACTAAGTTCTTGCGTATGTTGTGGCCCAGTCTTCACTATTTGAGCAGATCAAGGCTCGCCAGTATGCTGATCCACACTTATTGGTTCTTCGAGAAACAATACTACGGGGTGGTGCCAAGGAAGTTACTATTGGCGCAGATGGTGTTCTGCGACTCCAGGATCGTCTATGTGTTCCTAATGTGGATGGACTAAGGAAAAGAATCCTAGAGGAGGCACACAACTCTCGGTATTCTATTCATCCAGGTACTACAAAGATGTATCGTGACTTGAGGAAGAATTATTGGTGGCGGCGGATGAAAAAGGACATAGTTGAGTATGTAGCTAGGTGTCTAAATTTCCAGCTAGTTAAATATGATCACCAGAGGCTAGGTGGCCTATTTCAGCAATTGACTATACCAGCGTGGAAATGGGAACGTATTACTTTGGACTTTGTAGTTGGGTTGCCGCGGACCTTGCGGAAGTTTGATGCAGTTTGGGTCATTGTCGACATGTTGACCAAGTCGGCACACTTTATTCCGGTTGTGACTACGTATATTTCGAAGAGCTTGGCCCAAATGTATATTCAGGAGATAGTTCGGTTGCACGGTGTGTCAATTTCCATCATATCAGATAGATGCCCTCAGTTTACTTCACATTTCTGGAGAGCAGTACATAGTGAATTGGGGACCCGTGTAGAGCTCAGCATAACCTTTCATCCGCAGACCAACGGGCAGTCGGAGCGAACAGTTTAAATTTTTGAGGATATGCTCGGGGCATGTATGATTGACTGGAGGTCAGTGGGATCGTTTCTTGCCTCTGGCCGAGCTTGCTTATAACAACGGTTACCAATCTAGCATCGAGATGGATCCATTTGAGGCTTTATATGGTCGGCAATGTCGTTCACCCATTGGATGGTTTGAGCTCGGTGAGGCTAAGTTATATGGTACTAATTTGGTAAAGGATTCCTTGGAAAAGGTAAAGTTAATTCAGGAGCAACTTCGTACAGCACAATCCAGACAGAAAAGTTATGCGGATCAGAAGGCACGTGATTTATCATTTATGGTGGGTGAAAAAGTTCTCTTGAAGGTTTCGCCGATGAAGGGAATCATGAAGTTTGGGAAAAAGGGCAAGTTGAGCCCAAGGTTTATAGGCCAATTTGAGGTGTTGAGACGAGTTGGGGAGGTTGTTTACGAGCTTGCTTTGCCTCCCAATCTATCAGGAGTTCATCCGATTTTTCATGTATCTATGCTCCGAAAGTATCATGCCGACCTGTCACATGTGTTAGACTTCATCACAGTTCAGCTATATAAGAGCTTGGGTTATGAAGAGGAGCCAGTTGCCATTGTTGAGAAATAGGTTCGCCAGTTGAGGTCCAAGAAGATTTCTGCAGTAAAAGTCCAGTGGAGGGGCCAACCAGTCGAGGAAGCGACTTTGGAGGCCGAGGAGGACACGTGGAGCAGATATCCAAAGTTATTCAGCACTCCAGGTATAATTCTAAACCCGTTCGAGGATGAACGTTTGTTGAAGAGGTGGAGAATGTAATGACCCAACCAGTCATTTTAACTTTTAAAACCTTGTTCCCCTAAATAAGACTTCCCGTATGTGCTTTTATTAATTTATGACTTGCGAAAATTGTTGGTTCGGGATTTGAAAGTGTTCGGGTTGAAATCGGAACACTTGGTTCCTTAAGCTGGCCTTAAAATGCTAAGTTTGACTTCGGTCAACATTTCGAGCAAACAACCTCGGAATCGGGATTTAACGTTTCCAATAGGTTCATATGATGATTTTGGACTTGGGCGTAAGTTCGAATCGGGTTTTGGATAACCCGGGAGCGTTTCAGCGCTTAATAGTGAAAATCAACTATTTGAAGGTTTAATATTCTTTACATTTGGTTTGTAGTAAGTTTTGGCGTCGTTTAAAATCAACTATAATTCCGTAATGTCATTTAAGACTTGCATGCAAAATTTGGCGTCGTTTCGAGTAGTTTAAGTACTTTTCGGCGCATTGGGAGTAAATTGAAGAACTTGAAGTTCATAAGTTTGATTCAATTGGTTTTGGGGTGTGATTTTTAGTTTTAATGTTATTTCGGGAGTTCCGAGAGTTCGAGCAAGTCCGTTTTATGTTTTCAAACTTGTTGGTATGTTCGGGCAGTGCCCCGGGGGCCCTGAGTATCAATCGGACGAGGCTCGGACCAAGTTGGAAGTTGAAAACCAAAGCTGAAGCTCCCAGCTGCTGTCAGAATCGCACCTGCGCTTGGCCAGCCGCAGGTGCGAGAGACGAGTCGCAGAAGCGAGCAGGCCAAGGCTGCCCAGGACCGCAGGAGCGAATAATTTTCCGCACCTGTGAAGGCGTATGTGTGAGGGTAATGGGCACAGATGGCTTGAGCCGCAGGAGAAACAGATTTGGCGCAGAATCGACGCCGCAAATGCGACCCAGGCACCGCAAATGCGAAAATGCTGTCTTGGCAGAACGTTAAAATGGGCGAGGCTCAGCCATTTTTGCCAATTTCTCTCCATTCTTGGACGATTTTGGAGATTCTTAAGAGGGGATTCCAACTAGCAACTTGAATGTAAGTTAATTCTATACACTTTGAGTTAAATACATAGATTATGGATAGATTATAACCTGTAATTTTAGAAAATCAAGGGTTTAGATGAAAAACCTAGATTTTTATAAAACTGAGATTTTAACCACGAAAATGGTTATGGAATTGGATGAAAATTATATATTTGAGTTCTTGAGATTATGGGTGACGATTTCCTCCGAATATTTTCGGAATCCGGGGACATGGGCCCCGGGTGAATTTTAAAAAATTTACCATTTTGGATAGGGTAATTTAATTAATAATCTAATTTTGAATTATTGAACATATATTTATTATTTTATATAACTTTTGGATAGTTTCGGATTTTTTGGCATCGAATTGAGGCTTTTACGCGATATTTTGATCGGGAAGTGGACTTTGAGACAATGTAAGTCTCTTGTCTAACCTTGTAAGAGGGAATTTATCCCATAGATGATTTAAATTAATAGTTGTTGCTAATTGTGGGGGCTATGTACACACGAGGTGATGAGAGCGTGTGCGTAACTACTAATATTGCCAAAGTTCGGGTAGTTTAGGACTCAAATCATAAATTCCTTGTGATAATTGTATCCTTATTTAATTAAAGCAATAGAATTATGTTACAAATTGTTAGAGGAAATAGTAAAAGATTGAAATCTCACATACTTGAATTTTTGTTTAGAATATTTAACTGTTGTAGAAATTTGTACATCCTCATGTGTTAATCTCAAAAATGTGTATATATATTCTCATTCCGGAGGTTCATAAGAAAATGTTCTCCTTTCTTGTGGAGCGGACCGAATGCCTCGGCAGTATAGATGCATCTATGGATCGCGCCGCACGTCGCTCGGCAGTGTACATGATACTCTGGATCGGGTCGTACGACCTCGGCAGAAATCGTGCCTAATAATAATAATAATAATTACACGACACCTTGATATTTTAATTGCTTCTTGTGAAGTTAATTGATAAATTAGAAATTATTGAAATGTAAGGAATTAATTATTCCTGCTTGTTAAGAAAATTATTGTTGTTCACCTAAAAATTATGTTTAATTAATTATATTATATTGTAATATTATTGACCCATAATGAGTGTCAAAGTCGACCTCTCGTCACTACATCTTCAAGATTATGCTTGATACTTACTGGGTACACGTTGTTTACATACTCATGCTACGCTTGCTGCACTTTTTGTGCAGGACCTGAGACAGGTACTATCGGAGGACCTATCGGCGCGCACCCTCGTTATCCAAAGACTTAGTGGTGAGCTGCTTTTCTGAGCCGTTCTGCAGCAACTAGTGCCTCTTCTTGTATTTATATTCTGTCTATTTTATTTCAAATAATATTTATAATTTTGTATAATCTACTAGATGCTCATACACTCGTGACACCAGGTCTTGGCACACACTAGTAGAATTTGTGAATTTAATTATTTTACTTGGGTTTTAATTTATCTTATTTCTCATATCGTTCTTAATTCTTTTGAAATTTTGAAGAGTTTAATTACTCGAATAATTTTTAAAAGAATTGAATATATTACTTAAATCATTAGTTGGTTTGCCTAGTTGGGATGTTGGGCGCCATCACGACCTATAGATGAATTTGGGTCGTGACAAGTTCTCACTCCATCTTTCCCGCTCCCATTTTCCCCACGCGTATTCCCACTCCATTTTCCCACTCATTCCCCACTTATTCCCTACTCATGTCCCCCACTCCACTTTCTCACTTTACTTTCTCACTCTTTGTCCCCCACTCCATGCCCCCACTCTCCCCACAAAAAACCCTTGCCGCCGCCCCCAATTTCCCAAATATGCTCTCAAGAGAATCCAATTCACATATTTCACTCCTTCACTCATGTTGTTTAGCATACACTCATTTTCTCAACTAAAAAATCTGGATAGAGAGGAATACATACCTCCACTCCCATTTCACTCACGAGAAGAAAAAACTTGAAGAGCTGCTTGCAAAACTTTACAAAAACTCCTACAAAGAACAAAAGGAGGAAGAGGAATTTAGGAGGAATTAGGAGATGAACTGCTTGCCAAACTTTAAGAGTTGAGTTCCATTTTGAAGTTCTTGACCTTTATTCGGTTGGGTTTTTTTCTACTTTTGCTGCTGTTGAGATTGCTTGTTGAGCTTCAAACCCGCCGATTCTAGCTTTATTTGGCTTTTCTTTGCTTTTAGATTTGATCCTTGTACAATTAGGTATGTCCTCTTTAATCCTGAATTTTCCAGATTTGGTCTAATATGAAATTATGTTTGATTTTAGTGATTATCTTATTTTGACTGGAATTTATTGTTTCGACCTATTTCCGCATGAACTAAAATCTCGTTTATTTACTCGCAATGTGATGTAATGCCTAAATATATCCTTCATGATATGTATGAATTAGTCTGTGTGTCAACTTAATTTATATTCATCCCCACCCTAAAGCGTGTGAGAATAAAAATTGCTCAACAATAGCGAAGAGAGGTCCATAATGTTGAAATTGACCGTATCGATCTGTACATTCAGTTCCAGCATTTGATCCCATATTTTTATGAGCATTATGCTTTTGATATAATCCATTTCATTTCTGCAGAAGATTATTTTTAGTTTAAAAGCCAATGGCTTGATTTTCACTTAAGGTTCATATTAGTTACAATTTGCAACTTCTTAAATTTTGTAAAGTTAAAATATTAGCAATTAACCAATTTGCAACTTCTTAAATTTTGTAAAGTTAAAATATTAGCAATTAACCAAGATATATTACAATCCATTTTATGAACAATTTAGTGATTCAATCCATATTTCGACACTATTATCCCTGATGCATGGCCTCACACCAATCTCCAACTTAGGAAAGTGAATGAGTCAGGAAATAATAATTTATGAATACTCGTAGGATGCTTTAGGTGCGTTCTAATTTATTATCGTGATTGTGTACACGTTCGCGTAATATAATTATGATTTTCACAAATAAATCAAAGTACGCGTTCGTGCGACTTTGACCGAACAACCTTAATAATTAATAAAGCGTGATTAATTGTGTACACGTACGCGTGACATGATTTTAGCGCCCCAAATAAAGCGGATTTACACACATGCGATCCATTTCAAAGTTAAAATCTGTAACGTCATAATTAAAAGCGGTAAAAGGGAGAATACACATAGGTTCTAAACACGTAATTGACAATTAAGCCATGTATGATTAAAAGCGACCATGCATCACGGAATCTGGGAATGCCTAATACCTTCTCTCGGGTTAACAGAATTCCTTACCCGGTCTTCTGGTTTTGAGGACTTAAACAGAGTCAATTTTCTCGATTTGGGATTTTAAAATGAACCGGTGACTTGGGACACCATAATAATTATTCCAAGTGGTGACTCTAAAAAATTAAATAAATAATCTCATTTCGAATAATGTCACTTTAATTAGAAAAACTCTCATATCCCTCGAGAAAAAGGAGGTGTGACAGCTCTGGCGGCTCTACTGGGTACTGAAACCAGAATCTCCAGTTCAGGGTTCAGAATTAGAGCTTGTAATATAATCTATACTTGGCTTTCTTGATAGTTTCTATTACTGTGTTTTTGGGCCTAATATGCTAATTACCGCTTATTTACCGCTTTGATATTATTTGAAATGTATTAAACTGTCTTCTTACGCCTTCTTTCTCTGTCTTATAAAAATATGGTGCCCACGTACGTGTGGCCCACTTTTCAGTTCGAGGTCGTACCAAATAGAAACGAGGTTGGATCAGCAACTAGGCCGGGTAGACTTTCGTGCTCACGGTACATTGCCCTCACATCGGCTCGAGCTGTCCGCTTGGGTAAGCCATGTCTAGAACACACCCCCAGATTTTTAAACCTAGAATAACATAGCCTCATGCCGGATCCCTAGTAGGAACATTTGTTTGCATCACGTGCATTTGACTTTGGGGACTCAACACACGGGTTGGGTCCATCTAGGATAGGTGTACCCAAAATAAAAGACCATCCTAATGCATCTTACGTGTTATTTGTGCATTTATTTGTTTCAGCTTGCATGTTGATCGGCTAGGGAAAGAAAATCAAAAAACAAATCAAGAGTGAGGTAAGAGAGATAAATTTGCCCGGTTCTGAATACCCCAGTATTTGGAAAAGTCTCGAAACTCTGCTGAAATGTTTGAAAACAATATATAAAAAAAGAGAGAAAATCATTTCCAAATGAGTCAATATCTTCAAAAGCATGTTTTTCCGGTTGTGTCAAAACTAACCGAACTACGCAGGACTGATTCTCACCGGATGTGAGATACATAGGTAACCTACATTGGGTTCGGCCTCATTTTTGCAAAAATAACCAAAAATAATAAAATGTGTCCGGTACTCTTGTCAAATGAGTAAGCCGACCCAGCTTATGTTATATCCCGAGCCGTTTTTGCAGGAATAGCCTTAGAATATCTTCACAATTGTCGAAGGGTTATTCTCGCAAAGAACGGACATGTCTGTCAATGGGGCATCACTTTTTCCATTAAGTGCCTTTCCCCGGCCTCAAACTTTATTTGAAAGTGTGCAGGGGCCGGGGCCATTGTTGCAAAAATAGCCACATTTTGCTAATATTGCATAAATAGTCACCCTCCTTTGATTTTTCCTTAGAAAATTGAAAACTTGTTTTGCAAAAAGAGTCCACTGGTTTGTCTTTTGAACTAGAGTCAACCCTAACCCTAACCATTCACAGGTACAAAATGAACACTGTCCAGAACCCGCCATTATTAGTTGCAGAGCAGGCTCTACTTCAGCTTCAAATGTGGTGGTACGACTTGGATAAAGATGGTCAGGACTGGGTAACAAAGCATTTGGGTGCTCTTACAGATATTATGAAAGTCAAACTGCGGGATGATCTAATTAAGGCCTTGGTAACTTTCTGGGATCTCATTCGCAACGTCTTCCGCTTCTCGGATTTTGAGCTTACTCCCACTTTGGAGGAAATAGCTGGATATTCTAGTTTCGGTCGGGATTTGAGAAATCAGCAACTTATATTCCCAAGGTCTCTCTCTGTTTACCGATTCTTTGATATCCTGAATATCAGTAAGCAAATCAAGAAAAACAATGTAGACAAAGGATGTTGTTCCTTTTACTTCCTGTATTCCAGGTATGGGCACTCAAGTGGGATTGAAATACATGAAAAGGGCCAAAACAACAAGCAAAACAAGGACACCTAGCAAATTCATCGTCTCTTTGCTTTCATAGTGGCGTTTCTGGGAATTATGGTCTTTCCAAATAAAGAACAGACAATTGATATCCGTATGGCCAAAATTGTGCAAGTCCTCACTACCAAAGAAGCTCACACGCTTGCTCCAATTATATTGTCAGACATTTATCGAGCTTTGACATTGTGTAAATCCGGGGCAAAGTTCTTCAAAGGGTGCAATATTCTGTTACAAATGTGGTTGATTGAGCATCTCCGCCATCACCCCAAATTCATGAGTTACGACCCGAACAAAAACTACTTTGTCGAAGGTTACGAGGAAAGGATTAAAGATTACAATTCTTCGAAAGGGGTTGAAGCCTGGATATCCCATCTGAGATCTTTAAAGGCGAGTTAAATTGAATGGACTTTGGGATGGCTCTCGGTAAGAGAAGTCATACACATGACGGCTACCAAAAGCTATATGTTGTTGATGGGTTTGAGAAGTGTCCAACCATATGCATCACAGAGAGTTCTTAGACAGTTGGGAAGATACCAAGTGGTGCCCGAGGATGAAGATTTGAGTGCCCAAGTCATTGAGCTACACCCAGAAGCTCCACCCCCGAGACTTTAATCCAACAAATTTGGAATGGCTACCGGTACTTGAAAGATAATACCCAGGTTCCAGATCCCGCAAGTGGTGAGGTAGACCCAAGTTATGCTATATGGTTCGAGAAAAGGTCTCGCGTTGATGATGAGCCAGAGCCCTAGTCCGAAAGGCTCGCTAAAAGGCCTCATATTCAGGCTTTTAATGAGAAAATCCGAGAATGGTTGGCCTGGGGAGAGAAGAAGAAGGGATATCAAGCAACCATTCATTCCCTAGAATAAAAGGTGAGAAGCCTCGCATTTGAGAATGACTTATAGGCGCAAGAAGCCGAAGGTGAAAAGAAAAGGTTGACCCATGATAACAAGGCGCTCCGAGCCCAACTCCGGGAAATGAGGATAGTTGCTGAAACGCCTGTGAGGAGTGAGAGGGATGAAAAGATCATGGGCAACTTAAGACGAAAAGTGCACAATTATGTAGCCGGCCTGACAAAGGCCGAGGAATATTTGGCAAAAGCTAGAGCAAAGTTGGCAAAAGGTGCAGAAGAACGGGCAAGGTCAGCCCACTAGTTAAAGTAGAGATATGATAAAGAAGTCACGACTTTAAAGAAAAAGCTGGCCACCCTTGAAAATGAAATGGTTCAGCAGATAAAGGACTTTAAAACAGAAAGAGAACATTGCTATGCATTGATTTACCAATTAGAAGAAAGCATGCAGAAGTTGCAAGACCAAAACAACACAGCCATGTAGGTGCTAGAAGCTCGTGCACAGCAAATCAGACGCTTGCTCCAAGAAAAGGGTGTCATTAGAATGAGAATCAAAGAAATAGCCGACTGCGCTGCGCAATGAAATGTCATGAATGTGAGGGTATGACCAGATCTATATTTTTTGCTTCAGTGATGTCCTTCGTTCGACAGGTGATGGCTGATCTAGAGCTCCTATAGGAAGAGATTGCATGCAGGCCCACACCAAGACCGACTGATATCCCACGGTCCCCGAAATAACATTTGAGGCCCTTTTGTATTCTTGAATTTTTGGCTTTTGAATCTGTATTTTACTTTTTCTCGAGTCTGTTTGTCCTTTCGTCCATGTCGAGTCTATTTGTTATTTTGTTTTGAGTCTGTATGTTTCCCCTTTTTTTTAGTCATCAATACCTTCAAATCTTTGTAATAGAAAAATCAAAAAGATTTTATTAATGAAAATTTGAAAAAATAAATCCCAAAATATTTTCTTTCATTTTACATTTATTCACCTAAACTACGTAATGATCTGATTCATGCGGTGACATGATACATAGGCAACCCACAAAAGGTTCGAACAAAATATTTTTCAACGATTCTAAGATGAGGGATAAAAATGAGGCACGAGTAAAAAGAAAAAAATGGAAAGAAGAAAATAAGAGCGTCAATAAGAAGCAACCTGATAAGCCGGAATGAAACATGAAGCCTTCCAAAAGCATGTTAGAAATGGTGATGATGTTAGGAACATGGAATATTACGTGTGATTCATATCTATGAAATGCCTAACCCTAACACGTTTGTTGTCTCTTATTAGTAAGCTTAAGGTGGTTGGTTTGTGGTGAAACTGGAGACACATCATTACTTCACCAGATCAAAGGGAACAGTAGTAATGGATAACAGTGATGAAATCGAGTTGGTCAGTGACAATCCCAAGGGTCAGTAAGTTAAGCAAGAGTCGGAGGAAATAAGAAAATTGAGACAACAACTGTCTGATATATATCAAGCTTGGATTTCCGGTCAGCCTCCACCCCAGGGTCTCTTAGAGGGAACTTCCACCGTACCCCGGGCTACTCAACCACCGCTCCATGCAGTGAGCGATCACATTCTACCACTAGGGTATGTGCCAAACTTCAACCTCAATACTACCACTGGTACCTCTAATATGCGACCTCTAGTTGCACTACTTAGGAAATACCCCTCTTACCGTGTCTGGCACATCGGTATATACAATCCCGCCACCACCTCCTGTGATGAGGCCAAATAATGAGCCATTACCTCGGGCTTATGATGGCCAATACTACTCTCCAAATATGGCTTTCAGGTCTCGGCTCCATATAATCAGACTCCTCAGTACGAGTCACCAGTGAAAAATGAAAAGCCTGCCAAGACAGGTGACCCAGATGAGATGGCCAGAAAAATGAAAAGTCTTGAACAAAACATAAAGAACATACAAGGACTAGGTGGTCACAAAAGTATTTAGTTCAGTGATCTCTGCATGTTCCCTCACATCCATTTTCCACCAGGGTTCATGACGAGCGCAAAACACACACTTATATTATACTCGCTAGTCAAAGATAGTATAGTATAATATCGTATTCACAAGGATTGGATTTAAACAGTATTCTCGTAGTTTGTAAATCGATTTCTATCCAAGAAGATCAACAATGGAGGTTTATATAAAGTCTAATTACAATCGCAACCAAGGTAAGCAAGAAAGTAATCAATGGGAGAAAATATGGGTTGATAAGATAGGTGCAAGATAATTGTTCGGGATCTAACTCTAGATAATTCACTTCTAATGTTCAAGTGAGTCTCTCGAATTCACTTAATTATCAGTACAATTGTTTAGTAGAAACTCCTATCTCGATTAAGTCTCAACCTCATAATATGAACCAATTAATGCTCGGTGAAGATATGCAAGAATTCCTAATAGATTGGTCTTTAGGAGAACCTCTTTCGATTATCCTCCTAACTAGGTTTAATCAAGGATTCAACTAGCCTCTTTCGATTACTTAGAAGAATCTATGAACCAACAATATAGTGCAAATATATCACAAATTATGCCTCTTTTGATTACAAGAACAAGCGAACATAGATGCAATAATTAAATCTTCCAAAAATGATCCAAATACATAAACATAGAGTTATAATCTACAAACAACCATCAATACACCAAATCCATCAAAACCCAAAAGGTTCTACTCCATAGAAATGGAGAAGTTCTTCACAAATGAAATAAAAGTAGAGGAAAATATAAATACATCTTGAGTGAGGAATGAAGGATGAAATCCTTATGATCTTGCTTCTCCCTCTTCTCCTTAGCCTCCTTAGGTCTTAAATATGTCAAAAGTGTGTAAACAATGGTGTTTTGGGGTATTTAATCCGCCTCCAAAACAAAAATGAATGAAACTACCCTTTTCTTAGTGAAATAGGACTCTTCCCGGACAGGACATGCGCGATCGCGCACCTGGAGACCTACTCGCGCACTTGGTCGTGCATTTTGCACCTTGTTATGTCCCAAGTGCGCGCCTAGTGTGTGATCACGAACTTGGTCGCACACCTGGGTGGTATAAGTTGGAAATTTAGGAAAACGTATAACATGAACGTTGTAGCCCTTTTAAGTAGCTTTCCAATGATATATTATGGATCCCAAATGTATTTATGAGAGAAAAGTTATTTTCATTTTACTGGCTAATGCACAGTATGCCTGCTCGATTCTTCGTTTCGTTCTTAAAGTGCACTATCATCCGTTGATCCCCGAACACGATCCCAACTTAATCCTTGGGCTTTTACTGAGACTTCAAAGCTCCAAAATAGTATGAATTCATGCCACAACATCTACATAACTCAGAATCACTCCTACAGGGCATAAAACACACAATAAGTGTAAAACACGCCTAATTAAAGCTCAACATAAGTATAGTATAGTAAATTAGAGTGCAATAAGCGACTAAAATATAGGATTATAGCCTACCATCAGTTCAAGACCCCAAAATTTGAGAAATATGATGGACACGACGACCCTATTGCCCTCTTGAAAAGGTATTGCAACCAGCTGAGGGGTGCAGGTGGAAAAGAAGAATTGTTGATGGCTTATTTTGGGGAAAATCCTGTGGGGGTAGCCTCTGAATGGTTCATTAAGAAAGATATCTCTCACTGGCATGTCTGGGACAACATGTCTTAGGCCTTCGTCAAACAATTCCAGTACAATATTAATATTGCACCAGATCGCAATTCCATGTCCAATATGAAGAAAAAGCCGACGGAAAGATTTAGGGAGTATGCCATCAAGTGGAGGGAGAAAGCGGCTAGAGTTAAGCCGCCCATGGATAATCATGAGTTGATCACTGTTTTTCTAGAGGCTCAAGAGCCTGATTATTTCCAAAACATGATGTCTGCAATGGGTAGGCCTTTTGCAGAAGCAATCAAGATAGGGGAAATGGTTGAAAATGGCCTCAAGACTGGTAGAATTGTAAGTCAGGCTGCTCTCAAAGCCACCACCCAAGCAATCCAATATGGGTCGGGAATTTTGGCAAATATAAAGCAGAGAGATAAAGGGTCCACGATGACTCCAGGATCCAGGGAAGTTCAAAGAGGGGCATCGCACCCTTATGTGCAGGTTCAGCAGGGGCAATCCAGCTACCCTCAACATTATTATCCCCCGTCAATTCCTCAGTACTCTGTGGGACCACCACAATAGACAATGTTTAAAACTCAATCCTATGCTCGACCTACCAACAAATAGGTACGGGCACCAGCTCCAAGGACCCCCCAACCTCAGCAGTAAAATTTTCGGGCACCCTACAACGCTCACCCCAAGCAGGATTATGGTCGAGAGCAGAGGCCGGTAGAAAAGTTCACTCCATTGGCTGAATTACACTCTAGTCTATTCTAGAAGGTGAAGCAGATGGGTATGATTGTACCCATCGCTCCCCATAATATGCATCACGATTCATATGGATTTCAAGCAAATGCTACATGTGAATATCATTCAGGTGCCCCGGGGCAGAGCACTGATGACTGTTGGACTCTGAAAAGATCCATAGAAAGACTCATCGTGGAAAAGTTAATTGTGGTAACAAATGGCGAAGACCCTCCTAATATTACAAACAACCCGCTGTCAGTACACAATGATGTTCATTTCGTGGGAATGATTGGCCGAGATCAAGAATACAAGCCGGTTGGTCAGGTACAAATGACAGTGGGGGCGATTCAAGAAAGTGCAGGACTGGAAGTAAGTCCAAGTCGAGATGTGTCGTTGATTGTGAAAGGCGTCCCGAGCTCAAAAAAGGTAACTTTACTTTTTCCTAAGGTCTCAAGGTTGGATATTTGCTCCAATGTTCCAAACCCGAAGTTGTATGTCCTTGGAGGCCACCCCATCACAAGGTAGAATCATGGTTGTACGAAGGGTATAACAGAGACGATCATAATCAAACCTTCCGTGCAACCCCCTGTGACAAACACGAAAACCATTCCTTGGAACTATAATAAAACTGTGATGACTTACAAAGGCAAGAAAATCATAGATAAAGTGGGGGAAACTGGAGGTTTGACTCGATTAGGTATGTGTTACTCTCCAAAAGAGTTGAGCAAGGCCAAGAAAATCAGAGAAGGCCAAATGCCAATAAAGAAACCAGTCACTGAAGAAGAGGCGGAAGAGTTTTTGAAAAAGATGAAAGTTCAGGATTACTCAATCATTGACTAACTAAGAAAGACTCCTGCCCAAATCTCTCTACTATCTCTGCCCATACATTCAAAAGAGCATGCCCGTGTGCTAATCAAGACCCTGAACGAGGCACATATCTCAGGGAAGATCACAGTGAATGAGTTGGAGAAGATGGCCAGCCATTTTTTGAGGTGGACAGAATCTCCTTTACTAATGATGAACTTCTTGAGGAAGGAGCTGGGCACAATAGGGCTTTGCACCTGATCGTCAAATTTGAGGGGCATTATGTAAAGCGAGTTATGGTTGATAGAGGCTCGAGTGTAGATGTATGCCCTCTCTCTACTTTGCAAAGCATAAAGATCAATACAGACAGAATCCGACCCAGCAATGTTCGCATACGGGCTTTTGATGGCTCAGCGAGAGATACCATTGGGGAGATCAACCTCACCATGACGATTGGGCCGGTTGATTTCGAAATTGTCTTCCAAGTAGTAGACATGGAAACTTCTTATAACTTTCTTCTTGGAAGACCATGGATCGATACGACCCGATTTGTTCCATCCACCTTGCATCATATGCTCAAATTTGAACATGACAGTCAAGAAATTATCCAATGCCCACTGGCAGGCCCGAGCCATTCCATCCACCATCCAGAATGGATCCTTTAAAGTACATCTTCCAAAAGCCAATACCCACCGGCAGGCTCGTAAAATGGCAAATCCTACTCACAGAGTTTGACATCGTCTATGTCACTCGCACCGCAATAAGAAATCACAGGCTTTGGCAGATCACTTGGCATAGAATCCAGTTGATGATGATTATAAGCCGCAGAGCACATACTTCCCGGACGAAGAGGTCAACTCATTAGAGGAAGTAGTTCCGAACGACAACTATGTATGGAAGATGTATTTTGATGGGGCTGTCAATATCAAAGGAGTCAGGATCGGGGAAATCCTCATCTCACCTATTGGACATCATTATCCTGCAACGACCCGACTTCGGTTCTTCTATACCAATAATACGGCAGAATATGTTTGAAAATGGCCCTCGATATGGATGTGCATGAACTATTAGTTATGGGAGATCCTGACTTGCTTATCTGGCAAGCCCAAGGCGAATGGGAGACTCGAGACATCAAGCTTATTCCATACAGACAATGTATGCAAGACCCGAGCATAAGATTTAGATCCATCGAGTTTAGGTACATTCCCAGGTTTCATAACGAGCCAGCCGACGCTTTGGCTACCTTAGCCTCGATGCTCCCTTATCCAGGTAACACTCATATTGATCCATTGGAAATTCAAGTTCGGAATCAACTTGGTTACTACAATACGATTGAGGCAGAACCAGATGGTGAACCATGGTATCATGACATAAAACGATTCCTGAAAACAAGGGAGTACCCAAAGCATGCCAAGGGAGATCACAAAAGAACTATAAGGCATCTCGCTGGTGGTTTCTTCCTGAATAGGGAAATTTTGCACAAAATGACCCCAAATTTAAACTTGCTAAGATGCATAGATTCCATAAAAGCTAAACGGATCATAAGTGAAGTGCATTCAGGGTTATGTGGGTCTCACATGAAGGGATATGTTTTGACAAAGAAGATTTTGCAGGCAGGGTATTATTGGCTTACTATAGACCAAGATTGCTTCGGTTTTGTTCGCAAGTGTCACCAATGCCAGATTCATAGCGACTTGATTCACTCGCCTCCGTCGGAATTACATCCCATGTCCTCTCCTTGGCCTTTCGTTTCTTGGGGAATGGATGTTATTGGGCCAATCGAGCCAAAGGCTTCAAATGGGCATAGATTCATTTTGGTCGCCATTGATTACTTCACCAAATGGGTGGAGGCAGTTACTTTCAAAGCAGTCACCAAGAAAGCAGTGTTGGACTTTGTTCATTCCAACATCATCTGTCGTTTTGGTATCCCAAAGACCATTATCATTTATAATGCATCCAATCTAAATAGTCATCTGATGAAGGATGTATGCGAGCAATTTAAAATTGTGCATCGCTATTCTACCCCTTACCTGCCAAAAGCCAATAGAGCCGTTGAAGCTGCTAACAAGAACATCAAGAAGATTCTTAGGAAGATGATCCAAGGGTCCAAGCAATGGCATAAAAAGTTATCTTTTGCTCTTTTGGGATACCGTACGACTGCTCGCACATCAGTGGTGCAACTCCTTATCTGTCGGTATATGGAACAGAAGCTGTAATACATGCAGAAGTCGAAATTCCCTCTCTTCGAATCATTGTGAAATCGGAGATTGAAGACACTGAGTAGGTCAAGACCCGATTATAATAGCTAATGCTGATTGATGAAAAATGACTAGCAACAGTGCGTTTTGGCCAGTTATAGCAACAAAGAATGGCGCGCACTTATAACAAGAAAGTGCGCCTACGACATTTTGAGGTAGGCCAGCTCGTTTTGAAATGCATCCTTCCGCACTAAGTATAAGCTAAAGGAAAGTTTGCCCTGAATTGTCAAGGACCCTACATCATTAAGAAAGTGTTACCAAAAGGGCCTTGCACTTGGTAGATGAAGAAGGACTGGTACCAGACATGACTTTTAATGCAGATGCAGTCAAAAGATGTTATGTTTGATATATACCCACTGCGGAAACTTTCACGCATGATTTTCTCAAATCGAGATGACGAAGGCTATCACTGCTCATTATCTCAAATAAGTGTCACCCTTTTGTTAACCCTTTTGAGCTGTATTTGTTGTCTTTGTTTTCCCGCTTTTTGGAACCTGTGTACTTGTAAAAGCAAAAATGAAAAATAAAAAATCTGAGTTAATAAACTACGTTTGACCTGATTCCGAAAGGATACGTAGGCAGCCTTACCCTGGGTTCGGTCCTATCATAATAAAAAAAATCCATATCCATAATACTCCATAACTGGGATAGAAGTTTGTTTTATTTTTGTGGTAATTTTATAAAAGGGTTCCAAAAGTTGTAATTCAGTTCAAAGTTCTTTTCACCTTTCCCCTATTAAAACCTTCTGATCGATCTTTGAAGAATGCTTAACTCATTATGTCAAGGGTGTTGGACAACCTGCCACGTGCAGTGTCTTAGTCAAGGGTGAAGAAAAAAAATAAGAGTTTTATTGGTGAAAACCCATAAAGGCACCATAAGGCGACAGTGAGTAGAGAAATCAGAGAGGTCAGTTAGCGAAAATCCGCAAAGGGCGCTACTAGCCGAATGAGGATCTTTGATACTCCGGTATGAGCACAACCAAGACAGTTTCAAGATGAACATTTGCGATGGATTTTGAGAATTATACAGCTCAAACAGATTAAGCGTCCAGTCCAAAATGTATGTCATGATTCATTGAAGTCGGCACATACCTCTAGATAAGTCTCCATATTCCTCTCCCCCGAAAGGGGCACCTTTTATTTAGACACAATTCCTTTTTTTCACTTTTAATTGCTTTTCTACTTTTACCCATAATTTTTCTTTGAGTCCTTTTTCTATCTAATCTTGCATCAAAATCAAAGAAAAGAAATGGCTACAAGACTGACTACAGTTTCCCAGTAATACTAAGCACAATTTGGGGCATATACGACATTGATGAAGGCACGAATCCATCTGTGATCTCTTTTGATAAGACGAACAACGCATCTTAAAGAAACTGAAAAGGTCGCCTAAGCAAGACTTGCTTCGTAGGAAAAGTTGACAAACAATACAGACACGAACTGGTACTGGGTGCAAGACAACTAAGTTTGATTTTAAAGGAAATTTGCCTTGCCTTAGGGACAAGGGTTAGTCGTACCATGGACATCCGGATATGAAACAGTCGGGGGCAACATCGGAGAGCCAAGGTCTCCAGGAAGCTATATAGAGTTTCCAATCATCTCGGTACCATACTGACAGAATCAGTTCTTCTACAGCAGTGGCCATGACTTCAAGATACTTAGGGCATCAAGGCCACAAATCAACCACCACATTGAAACCTCATAATTTTTCTTTGTTTGAAGCAGGAACAAAGCAATGCACAATGGCGATTTTCAAAGGACGAATATCACCAAAGGTAAGTTACTCAAAATCTCCATTTTATTTTATTTTCAGCATGCATCACTACTGTCCTTACCATTCATTTACATAGCTTAACCCAAATAGAACCTATTCTCTTAGGGGGATCCAATTCATATTTCCGGATAGAAGTACTCTTCGCCTAGGATTGTTTTACGTAGATTAACCCAGGTAGAACATATTCCCTTAGGGGGATCCAGCTCATATTTTCGGGTAGAAGTACTTTTTGCTCAGGCTTATTTTACGTAGTTTAACCCCAGGTAGAACCTATTCGCTTGGGGGGATCCAGCTAATATTTTCGGGTAGAAGGTGTCTTCGCCCAGGCTTGTTTTACGTAGCTTAACCCAGGTAGAACCCATTAGCTTAGGGGGATCCAGCTCATATTTTCGGGTAGAATTACACTTCGCCCAGGCTTTCTTTCGTAGCTTAACCCAGGTAGAACCTTTTCGCTTAGGGGGATCCAGCTCATATTTTTGGGTAGAAGTACTTTTCACCCAGACTTATCTTACGTAGTTTAACCCATGTAGAGCCTATTCGCTTAGGGGGATGCAACTAATATTTTCGGGTAGAAGTACTCTTCGCCCAGGCTTATTTTACGTAGCTTAACCCAGGTAGAACCTATTCGCTTAGGGGGATTCAGATCATACTTCCGGGTAGAAGTACTTTTCGCCCAGGTTGTCTTTCGTAGTTTAACCCAAGTAGAACCTTTTTGCCTAGGGGGATCTAGCTAATATTTCAGGGTAGAAGTACTCTTCGCCCAAGCTTCTATTACGTAGCTTAAAATCAGGTTGAACCTATTCGCTTAGGGGGATCCAACTCATATTTTCGGGTAGAAGTACTTTTCGCCCAAGCTTTTTTTCGTAGCTTAACCCACATAGAACATTTTCGCCTAGGGGGATCCAGCTCATATCTCCGGGTAGAAGTACTCTTCACCCAAGTTTGTTTTTCGTAGTTTAACACCAGGCAGAACCTTTTTCGCCTAAGATGATTCAATAGTTTTTCAGTAATACTTGGGTACCAACCCCTGGTTACATTTCCCTTTCAGTAATACAAGGTACCAACCCCTGGTTATATTTCCTTACCAGTATAGGGTATACCAATCCCTAATTGTGTTTTCCGACATAGGGTCACCATTCCCTATTTGATATTATTTTAAGCATGGGGTATACCACTCCCTAGTCTCCTTACTAGTATAGGGTACACCAATCCCTACCTGTGTTTTTCCAACATATGGTACACCACTCCCTAGTTGAGTCGAGCTAAAATATAGGGTAAACCACTCCTTGATCTCCTTACAAGTATAGGGTACACCAATCCCTAGTTGTGTTTTCCAACGTAGAGTACACCTATCCCTAGTTGATCTGATCTTAAATGCAGGGCATACCACTCCCTGGTATCTTTGTTAATAAGGGATACACCATTCTCTAACTATATTTTTTCCAACATATGATACACCAATCCTTAGTTAAGACACCATTTAGATAATCAGGGTACACCATTCCCAAAGAATCATGTTTTCTCAGGGTATACAAATCCCGACCTTTTATTATTTTTAATAATGAAGTAGTATAGAGTTTTTGTTATAATAACTCACGAAATATTCCTAGTGAAAGTTGGGGCAGAAAAATTTTGTTCGTTTATTTATTTTGGTATCTGATAAGGTTTTACCTCAAGGCAAAGGGTTTGAGATGACCAAAAGAAGAATTATATATCCAGAATAAAGAAAAGAAAATAAAAAGAAGTGAATCCAAAATGCAGAAGAGGATGAAAAGATGTGGATTGCTCGAGACATGACTGAAGTCACGAGCATTGCATTTTTTGTTTTGATTAGAAGAAGTCGTAGAAGAATGAACTAGCACCTGAAGCTAGCAAGCATCAAGTTTCAGATGAAAGTCTGCGTGAATAACTAGTCAAGACTCAAGATCAAGTTTTAGAAGACTTATAAATAGGAATCTTGTAACTCATAGTTGATAAGTTTGTTTAGTTTCTTTTGATTATTATGTAATAACAGGATCACAGACCGGAGCCTCGACGGAATCTCACTCGACTTTCCAACTCATTATTCCATCACTCTTCTTAAACTACACACGGCCTAATTCCCTTATAACCCGGGATATGTAGGCCGTCCAAACCAGGACTCAGTTGCACTCTTTTCTCTTATCTCTTCCCTTTTGAATAATAGTATGGCAAAAAATGAGTCATATCGCTCATCTTCTCTTTGCCTAAAAACTCTTCATGTTTCCAAGAAAAAAAGGGCATGCTGTGAGTACCTAAGTTTTGACCATACTTGAATGTTTTATCACTCATCTCACCAATACCTCACTTCCCACTCCATCTTTCCCGCTCCCATTTTTCCCACGCGTATCCACACTCTACTTTCTCACTCATTCCCTACTCATGTCCTCCACTCCACTTTCTCACTTTACTTTCCCACTCTTTGTCTCCTACTCCATGCCCCTACTCTCCCCTAAATAAAACCTAGCCGCCGCCCCCAATTTCCCAAAAATGCTCTCAAGAAAATCCAATTCACAGATTTGACTCCTTCACTCACGTTTTTGAGCGCACACACTCATTTTCTCAACTAAAAAATCTGGATAAAGAGGAATACATACCTCCACTCCCATTTCACTCACGAGAAGCAAAAAGTTTAAGAGCTGCTTGCAAAACTTTACAAAAACTCCTACAAAGAACAAAAAGAGGAAGAGAAATTTAGGAGGAATTAGGAGATGAACTGCTTGCCAAACTTTAAGAGCTGAGTTCCATTTTGAAGTTCTTGACCTTTATTCGGTCGGGTTTTTTTCTAATTTTGTTGCTGTTACCAATAGATTTTGTGATGCTACAGTGAGGGGGAGGTGACCCATCTCGTCTAGGGGAGGCATTGGGCGTTGCGTCTTCGTCTGTGATTTCACAACTTTCGTTGATGACGTTCATGAGGTTGGTTGGGAGGTCACTTATTATTCTCGTCCTTTCTTCTCGATTACCTGCCATGTTGGGATTTGTGCACATAAAGAAAGGAGATCTTATTCTTGCCTTTTTTTTTCTTTATGTTAGTGATCCGTGTTAGTTATAGATCTAGAAGAAACTAAAAGTTTAACTAGAAAATCCACATAGACGGCGTAAAATTGTTTGACCAAAAAATATAACTCTTGGTTCAAATAATTAAATTTATGTGATAACGCGCTAAACCTAGTTATCAATAATATTTCTAGATGTGATTTCCGAAAACGTGATTAGCATCGAACAGATCTAGTAGAGATGTAACAACAATGTGTAATAACTATTCCAAATAGTATGAGCAATAATAGAGTATTTAATAACAATGAATGACAATAAATGACATTTAAGTAAATATGAGGAATGATTCACCCAATAAAGGATGAACTAGTTAGTTGATCCTCCTGACAATAATGAATGACAACCAGATCCTCGAATGTTCGAATTATTCTCGGATTTGATGGAAAGTAGGGAATAATTTCGACAAGAATCTCGATTAAAAGGTGATGCTTGTATCTTAGTGAGAGAGAAAGAATATTTAGCCAAAAGTTTGTTCTTACGGATGAATCCCACGTGCCTTACATCATTCCCCCATTTTTCTATTTATATGAGACATATTTGTAATAAACCCTAATAGTACAAGTGCATAGAATATTCACTAGAATATTCCTTTCAATATCTTATTTCGAAAACTAATTGTTACAGCTTCATTAGCGATGCTCGACCTCGACCATTATCAACATCTCGACCACGGCTCCCATCGACTCTTCGGCTATGAGTATTTCTGCTTCCTGACCCATCTCAACTAATGACGGCTCGAGAATTCTTACTTTAGCGTAATCTTATCTTGAATATTATATGGCAGATATTGACCCATACAACATTACCCTCTTTAGTACATCTACTCGATATAAATCTAAATTAGTCGACTCGGTAAATTTTGAATATTGAGTGTCTAAAGTGAAAAAAAAATGTGGAATACTCTAAACGCAAAAGTCACGTTATAAATAACAAGGAAGATAATAACCATTTTGGAAACCTAATTCCTCTTAGTTTCTTTACCGCCAAATCAGCTTGGCATGTGACTAGTAAAATAATCTGGTAGACGAATTGAATAACATCATGAAGTGTCGCTTACTCTTTCTGTTTTTAATTAAAAAAATACAATGCAAAATTCAAATGGGAGAAGCAATCGAAAAGATTTTCTAGTTTGAGTTCGTCCTAAAATTGACATTTTTCAATTACAAAATTTCATGCTTTTAATTTTTTTATAAGAATGTTTTGTGACATCCATTATTATACTGCTTATACTAAAATTTATCAAAAACGTTAATTTCTATACCTTTGGGCTCTCTATATTTTGATACAATAACTTTATGTAGATTTAGGGATTTGGTTCGGAACAAGTTATGCAGGCAGGGATTGTATTTGTATTATGAGTATGATCTTATTCTCTATATGTTCAGAAAGGGCAAAGTGAAAAATCAGACACAGAATTCAAGTTTTGCGACCTGAAAAAAACACTTACAGACACATAATTCAAGGGTCCTTTATCTTTATGTTTCCGAGCAATAACGCAGAGAACCACAAATAGTGAGCCTCCAGTTCTAACAAAATTAAATTTAGAATTTCAAAAAAGGTGTAAATTTTATTTTGTATGAATCCCAATCATTCTCTTATCAAAGGTGGAGACTTAAAAGTATTATTGAATTCAGATCTAAAACATGGTTACAAATTTATTTATTTTAAAGGGATGTCAATCATTTTCGTACCACAGTTAGAGACTAAATAAGGGCAACTCGCTGCATGAAGCATCCCGGTTCACGCATGGTTCGGGTAAGGTTCGTATTTTAGGGGATGTGATGTAGACAACTTACTCTAATGCAAGCATTAGTGGCTGATTTCACGGCTCCCTATAGGTCACACATAGACAATTTTACCGTTACTCATAGATTCCCAATGTACCAAAGTTAGAGACTACTTTGATAAATCCTTAACTATGATTAGAATATTCTCATCTAGACCTTTATGGGGTAAGCAGTAGGGCTGCTTATCGGGCGGATTGAGCGGTTATTTACTCTTAACGGTTTGGCTTATCGGTTATCGGTTATCGGCTTTTAAATGTATTAATCCGCTAGCCACCCGATAAGATATCGGGCGAATTGGTATCGGTTTAGCTCTTATCGGGCGGTTTATCGGGCGGTTTATCGGCCTAATTCAATTTATATTGCATGCATTAATTATTTGTTGACCATTGTGACTCAAACTAAAATTCCTATGCTCAGCAGACTACATTCCAGTCTATAGAATACAATAGATGAGTCCATTACATCCCAAAGCAAACTACATTACAGATGAGTCTAGAATATGTCTTTCCTCCGCCCACAACTGCAAAGGAAAAGTCAATGCTCCCTCATTTAATTCTGAAATGATAAAATTCTAGTCTATATTCAAAGTGAGTCCAGAATACATACTTCAAAATGATTAATCCATAAGTGAGCAGACTACACAGAAATGTTTGTCCTGCAGCTAACGCCTAACAGTGCTTGAATTTCTTTAGCTTCAAAGTTCAAACAACAGCTTAATCCATAAGTGAGTAGATCCCTGTAAAAAATATGCATACACCAAATTTTAGCATTAGGCAACGAAGTAGAGACTGTGATAAATACTACTGTTAACTAGTATGCATACACCTAAAGCCCATTAACAATTTTGGAAAATAAAAATAAAAAACTAATCTCAATTAACTAATATTTAACAAGACTCCAATGGTCTCAACTTAATTGAAACGGGCAGCCATTCCTTTGGTTCGTTAACAAAATCATATATAAGTATAATGAGCAATTTATTAAGAAAAATAGTCACATAAATGGAGATGGAACATCAGAAACAAATTCATTCATGATTTCAGCCATTTTTATGGAGAAATAGTACAGATTCAGGAATGTGTACCTAAAATACTTGACAAATAGAGCTTGAAACAGCTGATAAAGGGCAGAAATGGAGATAAAGGAAGTTCAGCTACGATTTTGATAGCAAACAGCATAAGAACAGCAATGTCGACCTCAACTTCAATCCAAAAACAAATGAGAAACCCATAAATTCTCCAAGTAACACAACAGAAATCAGAAAACCTTTTTAATCTTTTTTTTTCGTTTTTCTTCTTCAGATCCGGATGTGGAAAAATGGAAATTCAGGGATTTTGTTTTAACTTTTTTCATAGGTGAGATGTATGTGCATGATAGCGAATTCTCGGCTTCCTTTTGCGTGAAAGGGAATGGGTGAGTGAGGAAGGAGACCAGGCGGGTAGGGTTTTCAAAGGGGGACCCGTGTGTCTTTTTCTTAGGGTTTGAAAAAATAGGCGTTTTAAAGAGAGGGGAGATCCGGTTGGACCAGGTGGGTCATGTAAATTGGGCTTCTAAAGGGATGGGCTTGAAACAATTGCAAAATTAGTCACTTTGGATTCAAATTTTAATTAAAACCAATTTGTGTGGCTAAACTATTATATATATTTTTGGCGTTAGATAGAGTACTGGAAGTCGACGAGATAGAGTGTTGGTGGCTGCTGGTTAAAATTTAGGCGTTAAGGTTTCTAAATGTCTAATAGTAAATTAGTAATAGAGAATAGAGATAGAGTACCGGAAGAAGAAGGGTTTTTGATTATTTAATATATATATATATATATATTCTTAACGGGTTAACAGATTATCCGTTAAGAAAATATATATAGATAGATAGAGAGAGAGAGAGAAAAATTATATATATATTATATTCTTAACGGGTTAACAGATTATCCGTTAAGAAAATTGAATAATCCGCCCCCAAACCGATAAGTCGCTAATAAAAAAATTTCAATCCGTTCTCCGTCTGTTAAACCGTTAACCCGATACCAATAAGCCATTAAGTTTCGGTTTCGGTTCGGTTTTGAACACCCCGGTAAACAGAGCAAGTGTCATTCATCCAAATAGGTTAGGTACTAAGAAAATAGAGAAAAATTGTAATTTTTTTAAGGAGCCAATCCAATAATTTGTACTACATCCTAATGAGAACATATCAATTTAGAATTTGCAATAAAGATATATCCTCATACCTTCGACGAAGAAATGAGGTCATTCTCAAATTCAATTCTCAGATAATCCCTTCCTTAATAGTTTCTGCCTATAAGGTCTCCTTAACTTTTCTCTCTCAATTATTTTTAGTAGAGAAGACTTTTTCAAAGTCGTCCTCTCTTTATTTGTTTTTCCCCTCTTATTCGAAAAATCATAGCAAGTAGATAATATTTTATTGTTATATCTCGAACATTGACTGAGCTCCAAACGAATCTCTAACTATCTAAACCTCTACCATTAGGTAATCACATTTTTAGTAAGTTTCTAGGCGATAAACTCAAAGATTGGTAGAAAGAAAGAGGAAAAGATGGAAATTGATCAGAAGAGACTCTATGAAGCTGCAGCTGAAGGAGATGTAACAACTTTACAAGAATTACTTCAAAAAGATGGTTTGATTCTTGATAGAGTACTTACATTGACTTGCTTCAATGAAACTCCTTTACACGTAGCTACAATGCGCGGCCACGTTGAGTTTGTGAAATTAATTCTTACTCAAAATCCCCATCTTGCTGCTGAACTGGATTTCCTAAAATCATCAGCTCTTCACATTGCTTCTGTTAAAGGGTATATAGAAATTGTAAAGGAGTTGGTGATAGTGAATCCTGAAATGTGCCTTGCTCGCGATCGCAATGGTAGAAATCCTCTACATCTTGCAGCAATCAAAGGCCGAGTAGAAGTGATTAAAGAACTGATACGAATCAGACCAAGTGCAGTTCTAGCAACCACAAATGATGGGGAAAATATTTTGCATTTATGTGTGAAGAATAATCAGTTGGAGGTTCTGAAGATGCTGATGGAAATGATGTCAAATCATGAGTTCTTGAATGCAAGAGATGGAGATGGATATACAATTCTACATTTGGCTGTTACTGATAAGCAAATTGAGGTAAGTTCATGTCCTTTTGCAGTAGAAATTTACTAATATACCTAGCATTCTTTCTTTCACTAAAGAAGAAAACTGATAGTAGCAAATGGGTCGGTTGAGTCAAATTTACCCGTCATGATCCAACTCGCCCAAAGTTTACTTTTGGTTAAATCAGTCAATATGGCTCAAAAACATAGTCATAAGCCCACCAGTCTTTTAAGTTTAAATAATTTTGAATCTCTAAATTTGATTTTGTATATTTTAAATTACATGTTGACCTGTAAGGTTACTGTTATAAAATAAAGACAGTAAAGTAAATATAAGTATAAAGAGAAACTGATATATTATTCAAACTCCAAACTTATATATATAATGAACTGAATTCTCGTCTAAGAAAGGAAGCTGCTGTGTAAGCTGCTACTGCAAGCTGCTTGTAAGCTGCTACTCTAAGTTGTTGTGCCAAATATGGATAATCTTCTATCATGGGTAATATTTATCCATAACGGAGTACCGAAAGGATAAGCTTCTTCAGAAGGCTTATTTTCCATAGAGTACTAAATAGATAAACATATTTACGGCGGAGTCTCATATCGATAAACTTCTTCAGGAAGCTTATTTACAACGGAGTACTAAATGAACATCCATAATATAATATATTCATAACACTCCCCCTTGGATGTTCATTAAAAGATAATGTGCCTCGTTAAAACCTTACTAGGAAAAACCCCGTGAGAAAAAATCCTAGTGAAGGAAAAAGAGTACACATATTTAGTAATACGCATTGCTAGCTGCCTTATTAAAAACCTTATAAGGAAAACCATGTGGGAAAAAACCTTAATAAGGAAAAAAGAGTACATCGCGTATTCTACTCCTCCTGATGAAAACTTTGTTTCAAATATTTAAGTCTCCGTATTCCAATCTTGTATACCATCTTCTCAAAAGTTGAAGTTGGTAAAGATTTGGTGAATAAATCTGCCGGATTATCACTTGAACGGATTTGTTGCACATCAATGTCACCATTTTTTTGAAGATCGTGTGTGTAGAATAATTTTGGTGAAATGTGCTTCATTCTATCTCCTTTTATAAATCCTCCCTTCAATTGGGCTATGCATGCAGCATTGTCTTCGTATAAAATTGTGGGTCTTTTCTCACATTCCAAACCACATTTTTCTCGAATAAAATGAATTATTGATCTCAACCATACGCATTCTCTACTTGCTTCATGAATAGCTATTATTTCAGCATGATTTGAAGAAGTAGCAACAATATATTGCTTTGTGGAGCGCCATGATATGATAGTACCTCCACATGTAAACACGTACCCGGTTTGAGATCTAGCTTTATGGGGATCAGATAAATAACCTGCATCTGCATAACCAACAAGATCTGCACTATCTTTGTTAGCATAAAATAAATCCATATCAAGAGTTTCCTTTAAATATCGCAATATATGCTTAATCCCGTTCCAATGTCTCCGTATAGGAGAAGAACTATATCTTGCAAGTAAATTAACAGAAAATGTTATGTAAGGCCTTGTAGCATTAGCAAGATACATTAGTGCACCAATTGCACTGAGATAGGGTACTTCGGGACCAAAGAGTTCCTCATCCTCTTCTGGATGTCGGAACAAATCTTTATTCACTTCAAGTGATCGAACAACCATTGGTGTACTCAATGGATGCGTTTTATCCATGTAAAAGCGTTTTAACACTCTTTCTGTATAGGCAAATTGATGGATAAATATTCCGTCTGCTAAATGTTCAATTTGCAGACCAAGACAAAGTTTTGTCTTTCCAAGATCTTTCATCTCAAATTCTTTCTTAAGATATTCAATTGCCTTTTGGAGCTCTTCTGGAGTTCCAACAAGATTTATGTCATCAACATAAACAGCAAGTACAACAAATTCTGAAGCCATTTTCTTTATAAAAATACATGGACAAATAACATCATTTATGTAACCCTCTTTCAACAAATATTCACTGAGGCGATTATACCACATGCGCTCAGATTGTTTTAAACCGTACAAAGATCTTTGTAATCTGATTGAGTACATTTCCCGAGATTTTGAATATCCTTCATGCATTTTAAATCCTTCAGGGATTTTCATGTAAATCTCATTATCAAGTGACCCGTACAGATAAGCTGTAACCACATCCATTAGATGTATCTCAAGCCTTTCACGTAAGGCTAAACTGATGAGATATCGAAATGTTATGGCATCCATAACGGGTGAATATGTTTCTTCATAATCGACTCCAAGTCGTTGTGAGAATCCTTGTGCAACAAGGCGAGCCTTGTATCTTTCAACTTCATTTTTATCATTCCTTTTTTGCACAAAAATTCATTTATGACCAACTTGCTTTATACCAGCAGGTGTTTGGACTACTGGTCCAAAGACCTCTCTTTTAGCAAGTGACTTCAATTCCGATTGAATTAACTCTTGCCATTTTGGCCAATCAGATCTTTGTCGACATTCTTCGACAGATCGGGGTTCAAAATCCTCACTATCTTGTATAATGTTAAGTGCAACATTATATGCAAAAATAGTATCCGCCACTATTTCAGATCGATTTAAATTAATTCCATCACCAGTAGAACTTATTAAAAGTTCCTTACTTACTTGAGTCTCGGGTTCATTGATTTCTTCAGGAATCTCAGAACTAATCAGATCTTGGGTCTCTTCAAGAGATCCCTTCATAATATTATTTTGATCATTTGTCGATTTTCTTTTTCTAGGATTTCGATCCTTAGAACCCAAAGGTCTACCACGCTTCAGGCGTGCTTTAAGTTCATTAGCTCTCATGCTAGTAGATGGTCCTGTTGGGACATCAATTCGGATATGCACATTCTCTGCAGGGATATGCGACTTAGTTATCCTTTTCAAATCAGTAAATGCGTCTGGCATTTGATTTGCTATATTCTGTAAATGGATGATCTTTTAGACCTCCTGATTACATATAGGGGTACGTGGATCAAAGTGAGATAATGATGAAACTTTTCACACAATTTCTCTTTTGATTTCCTTTTTCTCTCCCCCTAATTGTGGGAAATTTGTTTCATCAAATCGACAATCTGCAAATCGAGCAGTAAATAAATCTCCCGTCAATGGTTCAAAATAGCGAATAATAGAGGGTGATTCAAACCCAATGTATATTCCTAACCTTCTTTGGGGGCCCATCTTACTGCGTTGTGGTGGTGCTACTGGCACATATACAGCACATCCAAAAATTCGTAGATGGACAATATTTGGTTCATGACTAAAAACTAATTGTGACGGAGAATATTTATTATAATGTGTTGGTCTGAGACGGATAAGTGATGCTGCGTGCAAGATAGCATGGCCCCAAACAGTAGTGGGCAATTTTATTTTCATAAGTAGTGGTCTTGCTATCAATTACAGTCGTTTAATAAATGACTCTGTAAGGCCATTTTGAGTATGAACATAAGCTACAGGATGTTCAACTTTTATCCCAACTGATAGACAGTAATCATCAAAAGCTTGAGATGAGAATTCTCCAGCATTATCAAGGCGAATAGCCTTTATAGGATAATCTGAGAATTGTGCCCTTAATCGAATTATTTGGGCTAATAACTTTGCAAACGCCAGGTTGCGAGATGATAGTAGGCACACATGAAACCATATTGAAGATGCATATATTAGGACCATAAAATAGCTAAACAACCCACTTGGTGGGTGAATAGGTTCACATATATCCCCATGTATACGTTCTAAAAAGGCAGGGGACTCAATGCCAACCTTCATTGGTGATGGTCTAGTGATCATTTTGCCTTGATAACAAGCATCACAAGAAAATTCATCATTTGTAAGAATCTTCAGGTTCTTTAATGGATGCCCACTCGAATTTTTAATAATTTGTCTCATCATTATTGATCCAGGATGGCCCAAACGGCCATGCCAAAGCACAAAAGTATTTGAATCAGTAAACTTCTGGTTTACGATAGAGTGTGCTTCAACTGTACTAATCTTTGAATAGTATAAGTCAGAAGATAAAATTGATAACTTTTCTACAATGCATTTCTGGCGAGAAATATTCTTTGTAATACAAAGATATTCCATGTTCATTTCATCTATTGTCTCAACATGATACCCATATCGGCGGATATCCATAAAACTCAACAAGTTTCTTCGGGACTTGGAGGAGAATAATGCATTGTCTATAATAAGTTTTGTTCCCTTAGACAGAAATACAATAGCTCTTCCGGAGCCTTCAATCAAACTTATATTACCAGAAATTGTAGAAATATTTGCTTTTTCCTTATGCAAATAAGAAAAGTATTTCTGATCTTTGAATATGGCATGAGTTGTTCCACTATCAATTACACAAATATCTTCATGATTGGTCTTTGATCCAAACATAATTTGAGGATTATCCATATTCTTCAAAATGACATAAACAAAATAAATATGATAGTAAACATTATTATCAAAGCATAACTTTTATTTATGTACAACTATTACATAACTATACTATCTACTACAAATAACAAAAATTAAAATATTTACATTTCTACAAATTCACTACCGATCACATGACTTGTTTTTCCTTCTGGGAGTGCAAAATAATCAGCTTCATCTAAATGCATGAAGTCTAAATTATCTTCAGAAATAAAATTTGCTTCAGCATTTTTCTCTGTCTTCTTCAGGGAGGCTTGATACAACTCAACCAGGTGCTTTAGCGTACGACATGTACGTGACTAGTGCCCTTTTCCTCCACATCTATAGCATGCATTTTCTGGCTTTGTTGCTTGCACCGCTTCATGCTTTTGTTCCTTTCTTTTCCACTGTTGGTGGTGAGGAGGGTTCTTTAGTGCATTGTTATTACCACGATTAGAGTTTTCTCCCCAACCACGGCCATGACCACGACTGGGACCACGTCCTCTTCCACGCTTAGCTTGGTGGAAGTTCGTTTCATTCACTTCAGGGAATGGACAAGAACTAGTAGGTCGGCTTTCATGGGTTTTCATTAATAACCCATTATGTTGCTCGGCTACAAGAAGATGTGAGATAAGTTCAGAATACTTTTTGAATCTCATCTCTCAATATTGCTGTCGCAGGAGCATATTCGAGGCATGAAAAGTGGTGAAAGTTTTCTCCAACATATCATGATCAGTAATATTATCACCACATAGTTTTAATTGGGAAATAATTTTGAACATAGCAGAATTATACTCACTCATAGATTTAAAATCTTGTAGCCTTAGATGAGTCCAATCATAACGTGCCTGTGGAAGAACGACCATCTTTAGGTGGTCATATCTATCTTTCAAATTATTCTACAGTATGACTGGATCTTTAACAGTAAGATATTCCATTTTCAGGCTCTCATCAAGGTGATGGCATAGGAATATCATTGCTTTGGCACGGTCTTGGTTTGATGCCTGATTTTTATCTTTGATGGTGTCTGCCAGACCCATCGCATCAAGATGAATTTCGGCATCAAGCACCCAATACATGTAGCTTTTGCCCGATATATCCAGGGCTACAAACTCAAGTTTAGAAAGATTTGACATTATTTAGAAAAAGAAAGTTCGTACCTATGATACTTTCAAGGTATTTTCGTGAGATGGCAGAGTCTCGTGCTGATAACGTGTTATAAAATAAAGACAGTAAAGTAAAAACAAGTATAGAGAGAAACTGATATATTATTCAAACTCCAAACTTATGTACATAATGAACTGAATTCTCCTCTATTTATAGAAGAAAGGAAGTTGCTGTGTAAGTTGCTGTGCTACTGCAAGCTGCTGTGTAAGCTGCTACTCTAAGTTGTTGTGCCAGATATAGATAATCTTCTATCATGAGTAATATTTATCCATAACGGAGTACCGAAAGGATAAGCTTCTTCAGGAGGATTATTTCCAATAGAGTACTAAATAGATAAATATATTTACGGCGGAGTCTCATATGGATAAACTTCTTCAGGAAGCTTATTTACAACGGAGTAATAAATGAACATCCATAATATAATATATTCATAACAGTTACATTATTTTGACCTGTTTCCATTTTTTACCAAATAGATTGATTAGTCATTACAGGTCCAACTTGTTGTTAAGTCGACAAAAGGGTTATAACTCAACCCCTTTAAAAGGGTTATTGACCCGTTTAACATTAGACAACTTGATGGCTATCATAGGAAAAACATTAGCTTGATACATTAGTGTGGAGTTAATATTTCATGTTAACAAATGCAGACAGTTAAATATCTGTTGACAAACAATAAAATTGAGGTGAATCTAAAGGATGACAATGGGAACACAGCACTAGACATTTTAGCACAAAGTCGAAGAGACATGAATGATCTGCAATTTGGTGAGTCTCCGGAAATCAGGAGGATTAAGAGCCAAGGATATTTCATCATCCAACACCCAAAATTTTGCAAAATTTCCTAAGAATGAATCTTCAACTCTTCTTTCAATAAGTCACGACGCCCACAAGCACGACTTGTCAGGCGATTGGCTTTCCAAGAAACGCGATGCAATAATGGTGGTAGCATAGCTTATTGCAACAATGGCATTTCAAGCCGGAATGAACCCTCCTGGAGGTGTCTGGCAAGACAATGAGGAAGTTGATTCTCAAGGAAATTCCATACAAATGCAACATAAAGCAGGGGAAGCATATAGTCATCCAAAATCGTATCGATACTTTATTCGTGCTAATTCCATAGCCTTTGTTGCATCTCTTAGCACAATATTGCTGTTGATAAGTGGATTGCCATTCAGGAAAAAGCTTTACATGTGGGCTTTGATGGTTATAATGTGGTTGACAGTTACCTCAGTAGCACTCACTTATGGCATATCGATTTACATTGTCACGCCTAAGAAGGACAGAGAACAGCTTGGTCAGGTTATTGAAATTTCTGTTACAGTGTGGTGTTCTGTAATGGCATTGCTTTTGCTCGGAAACACAATTCGGTTGGTCTATATATGGTTGAGAAAGAAGCAACAGTCAAGAAAATATGCAAATTCGTTTCATGTCAATGTTTGTTAAATTGCATTCAAAATCTGCTTGACTTGTGACAAACTTTTCTTGAATGTCTTGTAACTCTTGATTCAAGGAACTTTAACTAGCCTATGTATTTGCAAAGACCAAAGCTAGACAAACGGTCAGTGTATGCTCAACATCATGCAGTGAAATATATACTATCCCAAATTCTACTCCGAGATTATAATTCTAATCCCAATAACACAACTACCTCTTAGGGTCTGGCAAGATTATAAATTTAAAAAGTTGCGCCAATCTGAAAGCTTTTTATAATTTAGGTCAACCACACACTTTCTCGTGCTTAGTTACAACGTACAAGCACGAAACAGGGCAACGTTGACAAATCTCATACCAACATAATTGAGTCGAGTATGATATAAAAATTTAGTATCAAAACCACTCCTACAACCACACGACCCCCCCCCCCCCCCCCCCACCCAAACAAAAGCTAATGACAGAAAATATATCCCTCTATTTCAACTTGTTGTCCTAAAAGTTGACTGGGGAAGTCAAAAAGTTCGATTCTTAACTATTAAGTCAACCTTTTGTATTAGCCACTTTGAGCTATAAGTTGAGAATTTGATCGTATTTCCTTCTTTCTTTTAACCAATGCAGAAAAGCATTTCCTGTACTCAGAAAAATTAAGGTCAAATATTGCTCCAAAAACCTGTCAAACTTACCATCAAAAATAAAATCAGACTGCTAAATTATAATAAATAAAAATAATATTAATATAAAGGGAGAATAACACATTCCTCTAAGGACTAAGGTTTCTACGAGTAAATTTCATGGTAGTCATTCAACTTTGTGCTCATTACTCAAAAGTTATTTTTTTTCCTTTTGTTACACAAAAATCATTTTACTATGCTCTAGTTATCACAATAGTCACTTTGACTAGATTTACAAACCTTTCACCTGAAAAGTCTACTATGCCTTTGACATTATAAATCATCTCATTTATGCAACACCTTCTATATTATATGCTATATAATATACTTTTACCCAGATATTTTACTTATAATTAAAATAATTAATATTATTTTATTTATTATTTCTATAATATATTCGTACATTTAATTTTTTTCTTAACATTAAATTTCAAGATGTATAAGTAGCATTATTAAATTTGTCGGTAATATTACCGTGAACAAATCTCAGGTCCACGTTCTTAACCATGCTTAATAAAATATTTTTAATATTGAGGGTAAAATCAAAGCTCACTGATTTATCAGCCAAACCATACCCATTAATCCAATAAATAAAATACTTACATTTAACACAATGACACATCGGATTAATACTTTCAAATAAATAATATTAACAGATAAAGCTTTAAAAACGTAATATTAAACACAAATATCTTTGAAACTTTTTCTAAAATTCTTATTAACTATTAAAAACTATCATTTGTTAAACAAATTTATTTTTATTATTTCAAATAAATATTAAAAAATAAATATTTTTATTTTTTCATATTTACAATATGTTCATGTTTGAATATGATTAGATAAATTGAGTGCCATGAAAAAATTAAATATATGGATATATTATTAAAATAATAAATAAAATAATATGAAGTTATTTTAATTATAAATAAAATGCATATGTAAAAATAAATTATATAGTATATAATATAGAAGGTATTACATAAATGAGAGGATTTTTAATGTAAAGGTCTTAATAGACTTTTCAAGTAGGAGTATTATAAAAATCTAGCAATGTGACTTTTGTGATAAATAGAGCTAAGTAAAATAATTTTTGTGTAACAAAAGAAAGAAAAATGACTTTTGAGTGATGAACACAAAGTTGAATGATTTTTACGTAACAAAAAAAATGACTTTTGCATAATGAACACAAAGCTGAATAACCACCCATGAAAATTACACGGTTTCTACTCGTAACGATGCTCTCCTTAAGATTCTTATACTTTGATGTTTTTCAATTGGCGTAATGCATTTCATTCAAGTTTTTCAATTAGTTCAAAGATAAATTGAAAAGTAAATAAAGTAAAAAGTCATCAAAATAGAAAAAGAAAGACAAGCTTAAAAGAGTAGGGAAATAGATTTCCTGTTTACTTTATAGTTTATAGCATTTCAGTTTTTATCTTCTTTTTTCAATTTTGCTTTCTCTATTATTATTATTATTTATATAAAGAATAGTATTTAATTCAAAGAAGTTGAGTAGCAGGAAAGAATTAATTACATTTTAAAAATAAAATAAAATAATACTATTATGTGAAGTTTAAAAAGTAAAATTAACAACAAAAAAAGAAAGTTATAATATAGTTTTAATAGCAAAGTATAAAAAAACAGAAAGTTGTGTAATATGTGAAACCACGGGATAAGTATGTGTTATAAACCAAAAGTTTAGGGTGAGGTATGTGTTTTTCTTTCTAATAAAAAATTCACTGAGCACAACCATCTTTTTCTCGTCAAATGGCTCTAACACCGCACATTCATGCATAACTGCAACTAACACAGACAGAGTCTAATATAATAACATCGTGTTGAATATTCAAAGTCCATTAAGAATTTTTATTTAGAATCACTAATTAGTAGTAGTAGTAGTAGTATCACTTTCCACCTTCTTTAACTTTTGAAAATTGTACTAAATTACAACAACTAGTTGATAGTAGTTACAATCTCTCTCTCCCCCGCCTTTTGTTTTTCTTTAGTTGTTACTCCTTCCCAATTTAAGTGACACTCCTTATTAGGGGTTAATTTCACTGATGCTCATCCAACTTATCATTTATTTCACAACAGTCACTTAACTATTTTTCATCACTTAAAAATCACTCAACTTTACATTTGTAACTTAAAAGTCACTCTAGTTCAAAACCTACAAAATATCTAATAAAAAATATGACATGACATTAAATTTAATTAAAAAATCTAACAATAATGCCACATAAGCTTAAATAGACCAAATCTAAGTTAGATCCATTTATTCTTCAACCCGATTTGACCCATAACTCAAATGAGTTTTAATATTTTGACAATTAGAAGGAAAATAAGAGAATAATTATTGTGTTAAAAATATCTTACTTAATTTGTTACGTAATAGCCTTAATACCACCACCTATAATTTCATTAAAAATATGAACAGAACTAGCATAGAACCAGTTTTTATATCCTTCAAATCATTTTATAATTTTTCATGAAGTTAAAATACTACCATATCAATCTCACATAACAATTAAATATATCACTAACAGATAAGAACAACAAGCTCATAAGAACCTATTTTCACAAATTACTATTTCATTAAAGTCAAAATAACGATCAGTGAAATTAACCCTCATTATTAGTTAATCCCACAAAGAATGTTACCTTTTCTTATTTAAAAATAATTTATCATTATAATTTTTACTTTACTCTTAATTAAATTTAATTTGTAGCCACACAAGTATCTATTTGTTTTAAATCATAAATTTTAAAAACAATTCTTAATTTCGTGATGAGTCAAGTACTGCGAGATAAAATGATAAGGAGGGAGTATTAGTCAAGAGTTCACACTTCAAATTCAATTTGACAATTGACTTGCGAATAATTTATCATCTATGTTTGCTCTTGGATCCTAAAAAATATCGCCACACATTCGATAGCATTTTTGAAGTGTTCTAGCTACAAGAAAAGTTTGGTGAGGGTCTTCTCAATTAACCAGTTCACTTGGTTGAGGAAGAATAGTCATTTTCTCCACGTAGCTTCCAAGAAGAGGGGTAATTTTGAAGGTCTTTTTGTTTATAAGAAGATAAGACTAGTTCAAAGCATTTATAATATCCTTTTAAAGCAAGACTAAAATTTAGTAGAAGACTTTTCCAAGTATGACTAAATCCAATAAGTACAAAAGATCAGTCATATAAATCAACCAGTTCTTTTACTAAAAGAATCTCATTGAAAGAGAGAAAAACAGATAAGAGCAAGATGGAAATTGAGAAGAAACTCTATGAAGCTGCAGTTGAAGGAGATGTAAGAACTTTACAAGAATTACTTCAGCAAGATGCTTTAATTCTTGATAGACTTACCTTAACTTGCTTCAATGAAACTCCTTTGCACATAGCAACAATGCGTGGGCATATTGAGTTTGTGAAGTTAATTCTGGCTCAAAATCCTCAGCTTGCAGCTGAATTGGATTCGCGAAAATCATCAGCTCTTCACATAGCTTCAGCTAAAGGACACCTACAAATTATCAAGATGTTGTTAGTAGTGAATCCTGATATATGCTTAGCTCGTGATCGCGATGGTAGAAATCCTCTCCATCTAGCAGCCATCAAAGGTCGAGTTGAAGTCATCAAAGAACTAATACAAATCAGGCCTCGTACAGTTCTAGGAACGACGATCAATGGAGAAAATATTTTGCATTTGTGTGTGAAGCATAATCAGCTAGAGGTTCTCAAGGTGCTGATGGAGATTGGATCATGGGACCATGAATTCTTGAATGCAAAGGATAGTGATGGCTTCACCACTCTACATTTGGCTGTTGCTGATAAGCAAATTGAGGTATGATATTGCTTCCTTAGAAAAGAAATTTACTTCATTTTTTCTTATAATCGCGGTGTTCGGGCCAAGTTGCGCACCTCTCGACTAATTCCACGGGATACCTGCTACCTCCAACTAGCAATAGGTACCAGGTAGTTCTGTTCACCGAGGTTTGAAATGGAAAAAAATCACCTTGTGTTTTTTATTTCCGCTAGGATTTGAATTTGATACCTTTGGTTCTCAACCTACTTCGTTGACCACTAGGTCTGGAAAATTAACTTCATTTTCTTATAGTTATTAAACCACCTACCATTCTTGCAGACTATCAAATACTTGCTAAAGACCAATCAAATAGATGTGAATGCAATGGATGCAAATGGGAATACAACATTAGATATTTTAGCACAAAGTAGGAGGGACATGATTGATCTACAAATTGGAGACAGTCTTAGAGAAGCCGGAGGCTTAAGAGCAAAGGATATCAAAAATGATAGTAGCAAAATTCCGAATAAATCAGCTGCAAATCCGCATTCACTACCAGCTTCAACAACACCAGCATATTTAGGCGGAAATCAGGCCCAAAGCCACCCATCCAAAGGCGATTGGCTATCCAAGAAACGCGAAACAATAATGGTGGTGGCGTCACTTATTGCAACAATGGCATTCCAAGCTGGAATGAACCCTCCAGGAGGTGTTTGGCAAGAAAATGAAAAATTGGATAATCGGGGAATACCTTCACACAAAGCAGGGGAAGCAGTAATGGCTTATAATCATCCCAAATCGTATCGATATTTCCTTCGTGCTAACACCATTGCCTTTGTCTCCTCTCTCAGCACAATATTGCTGCTGATTAGTGGATTGCCGTTCAAGCGCAGGCTTTTCATGTGGGGTTTGATGGTTATCATGTGGTTAACAGTTACCACTACAGCACTCACTTATGGCATATCAATTTACATCGTCACGCCTAAAAAGGACAGTGAACCACTTGGTCAGGTTATTGAAATTGGAGTTACAGTATGGTGTGGTTTAATGGCACTGCTTCTACTTGGAAACACGATACGTTTGTTGCGTAAATGGCAGAAAAAAAGGCATAAAATAAGATCAGCAGCAGCACGAAAATCTGCAAATTCAATGTTTGTCAATGTTTGATATGCTGTATTGATAAATAGGGGTCAACCATTAAGAGAAATATTCATGTCATTTTATTGTCAAATGTCATGAATCTAAAAGCATAGACAAGTCTAAACAGAATAAATTGATATTCTGTCTAAGTTTTCACCATAATTGCTTTTAAATAGGGAAAAAAGAAATTCACTAGTACACATAATATCTCAAGCCGTCTCTTCTTACCAACAATAAGGGAAATTTTTTTCTACAGGTCGATGAAAGTGTTTACCCTCAAAATCGGATAAAAATTAAATTTGTAAGTGATTTTAAAGATACGCAGATTAATTTGATACAAAGCGATAAATTAAGTCAAATTTGAACAAACAAAGATAAAATGGATTCAAACCACACAAGGAGGATAGTTTCAGCCTTAATGAAGTATTCGCCCTCGATCCGGGCTCACTATGGCCAGCACTGATGAACAAGAGAAAGAGCTAATAACAGAGAAAATAATAATATTCCTTTGGAATGCATGTTACAGTGTGTCATTTGAATAAAAATCATCTTTTTTATATAGTAGGAGAGTTTCATCCCTAGTACAGTTCTAAAAAAGGTAAAAGTCTTCTTTTTCGTTATTCACTGATCTGCTGCCGATACGGGCCGAGATCCGTGCCGTGATATCCGGTCGGGCGCTAATATCACGGCGCTTCGTTAGTCGTGTGCAACCGTTTGGTAAGGCTTTTCCAAGGTCTTGGAGCTTGAATTGAATCTGGGGGGCGTGGTCTCGTTGGCTCCGGTGGTAAACGATCTGTTCGGCCTTAGCACGAGAGCTATATTCGGCTGGTCCAGGACATAACGGCCCTCCGTTGGACGTGCTTGATTGCCCAACAATGTTCTTCGAAGTCGTTCAAGGCTAGGACCGATTCCGAACCATGACTCGAAGAGACTCTTGCCCCGATTTCGGCCCCCTGCCATCATGTCTCGAGCTTGGCTTATTTTGTGGGATACCGGGGTGTACCATGAGCCCGATTTTAACCATATACAGATAGTCCCCTCATTTCTCGGAGAGTAAATGATGAGAAACGACATGAGCTTATGATTCTTACTTCGACACATCGCGACAGAAATGACAAAACATCTGAAACGTCTCGTTAGTCATGTCATAATGGCATTAAATGCATGTCAGTAGCCGGTCGGCCATCCCTAGACGTGAAATGTCACTGAACTCCTATAAATACCCTATCTCTTATCCATTTTTCACTTTGCACCATATCTTATACCCTCGTACCTTCAGGAATTCAATATTCTCTAGTGTTTTTACCCCCGTTACCCAAGGTTCTTCAGTACTTTGCGAAAACTTTTACTCATCTCCTACCCAAGCGAACAAGTCTAATCTTCCAACTTTCACTCTTTCTCCATCTTTTCCAAGATGTTTCTTCCATAACAATGGCAAAAATCTCAAAATATGTTCCTCGGAAGGATGCTCCTTCTTTCGCGTGACCGACCACTAAGGTCGAGGAAACCGTCCCGACACGATTGTTGATGTCATGCCCCGAACTGGGGGAGCGCGACCGATGCTCAACCGAGTGAACCTGGTCAACAAAGCTTGTTAGATACGTTCTACCCAATTCACTTATTTTCGTTAATTAGACAATAAGGAGATCATGTATACAATACCAATTCATTACCATTAGTTACTTTATTTTAAAGTCTCTGATGTTTGGCATATTTCGATATGTGTTGATGTTACTTTACCCATGTTTTAACCGCTTCTTGATGTTATTTGATCTTTAAAATGCCCAACATGGTTTAATTATTGGTTTTATGACTAATTGAGTTGTGTGTGGTGAATTAGGGTGTTTGGAGTACAAAAATATGAAGAAAAGGTGCTCTAGGTAGAGGAAGAGAGATTGGATGCGTCGCATCCATCTAGAAAAAGATCAGTTCGCGCACCCTTAGCAGTGAAGTCAGCCCATAGCATCCGCCATAGCATCCGCACCTGGGCAAAGCTGAGATGGAGGAACTAGGGGTGGATGCGTCGCATCCACCCTCGCATGCAAAGCTGAGAAATAGAGGACAAGGTGGATGCGTCGCATCCACCTTCGCAGGAAAAATTGAAATGGAGGACGAGGTGGATGCGTCGCATCCACCCTAGCATCAATCCCTGAAGCCGATTTGGACTAGGAATAGGAGAGCTTTGGCCCACGACTTTTGTACGCAATATATAAGCCAAAAACGCCTCTTTTAGGGCATCTAACATATTGGGAAGAGGAAAAAAAAAGCCACGACAAAGCTGTGGAGGCCGGAATTCATCAACTTCCATCTTTCTCCCACCAAACTTAGTAATTTTTATGTTTCTTTATATGATTTGTTGTTTGGCTACCATGTCTATATGGAGCTAAACTTCACGTTCTAGGGTTGTGGTTCTTTCATGACTATTGTTATTCGGATATTGATTTTGACTTCTTGATTTATCATATTAGTTTATTTATTCAATCTTGCACTTAATTATTTAATTGCTTGATCACCAATTGAATATTATCTACGAATCTAGAATTGAACTCGAAAGTGGGAATTCTATATTGCATATAGGATTGAGTAGGGCAAGTTCTTGAACTCGGGCATCGGGGGACGGATTCGTAGTTAGGATAGACATATACCTAATTGCCTTGCTTGGTTGATTTACAGGAATTATAAATGCGTTCTTGTTGATTCTAACTCCATAGACATATAGGCGTTAGGTTAGCTTGAATAGGCGAGTAAGAACTCGACAGATTCTTATGAGCATTAACCCTGTCAACCAATAAGCTAGATAAATTAGTCGGTCAATTCAATTGAAGAATACAATAGGATTGTTAGATAGCCCATAACCCTAGATCGTTTTCATTACATTGATATCATTAAAATCTGCTCTTTCTCTGTTCAAAGTTTATTATTTATATTTTTCTTATTTAATTAGTTTAGAATAAAATATTTTTAGATTTAATTCTTGTTTAGATAATTGGGATAGTCTAATTTAGTTAATAGTTAATCATAAGTCCTCGTGGGTTCGACATCCGACTTTTAGTCACTTTATTACTTGACGACCACGTATACTTGCGTGTGCGTTTGGCTGCAACAAGTTTTTGGCGCCGTTGCCGGGGACTTAGAAATTAGCTATTTTTCTATATTAGACATTTTTTTTATCTATTCAATTTTTTTAGTTTAGTTAGTATTTGTTATTTATTTTAACATGGCATCTTGGAATGAAAATTATTCGAATGATGGTTATTCTTATTTTGATGATCCTTGTCCATATTGTGGAAGATCCCACTGGTGGAAAAATTGTCAGAATATTCCCGGGACCGATTTGTGTGCACAATCTCAATCCTTTGAGTGGAATATTTGTAATATGTGTGGTGGTCAAGATGGCCATTGGGATGGTTGTCCTAATCCTGTTCATCCTTCTCTGAGCCCTTATTATGATCTTTCTAATGATGTTTCTGAGTTTGATAGGGGCAATGAAGTGCAGGATATGGAGCCTGATGCATATATTAGGGATATTCTGAGGCAAGTAGCAGAGCAACAGGATGAACTCAAAAAAGATATGAAAAGAATGAGGGCAGCAATCACAAGAATGAAGGCCAATATGGAAGAATTGAATGAAGAGAGCGAGTACCAGCAAGAGAAAATTTTTGAAAAAGAGGAGATTTTGAGCCAAACTTGGCTGGCAGAACAGGCTGAAAAGTTAGAAATATATGAAGCTCAACATGAGGAACTTACTGATGGGATGAGACACTTTATAGAGGGAAGATCTAAACTGGGACAAGGGATCTATAAATTTGTCACTACTATTCACGACTTGCAAGATAAATTAAATGCAAAGGTTGTTGCGTCTATCACCCAACAAAATAGTAATGAGTTGTCAGAAGCTGAAAAGGAGCTTATACGCCAAATTGAGGAGCTAAAAGTGGAGAGCCAATCATTCGAGCATATTTCTGTTGATGATGCCCATGTTGAGAAAAGTACACTAGAGCCATGCGAGGTAGCAGATAATGTTATATTTGAAGACTCTAATGTGTGCACATATGAGGATATAAATAGTAATACAATTCTAAAGTTGGGGCGTGTTGGTCCTCATTCTAAACATTTTTTGACATTGTATTTGGATGATGACATGGAAATCGAGTCATCTAAGCCTTTGGAGGAGTCAATGGAAGAGGAACATGATGCCTATATTTTTGAATTTGTCATGCCAAAAAGCAAAAAATACATTCCTCATCTAAAGGCCGAGAAGTGTAGAGTAAAAAATTTATTACTTGGCCTGGTTATCTTTGTAGCCCCACCACTGGAGCATAGCCGCAAACTGGATGCCATGTTAGGGGCTCAATTCATAAGTTCGAGGTGGAGGCAAAAAGTGGTTCACGTCGTGCCGCTACGTTAAATCAGGCGCTTGTTGGGAGGCAACCCAGCGTTACTGCTTTCTTTTATTTTTGTTCACTTTTTATTTTATTTTATTTTTATTATTTTGTAGTATTTATTTTTGTTTTGTAGGATTATGAGCATAGGAAGCAAAGCCATTAGAAGAGTGCAAAAGCGAGCTAGATGGTGAGGACTAAGTGTGGGGTGCCCACACAAAGGACGATGCCTGGGGAAGTCTGAGTACCTCGTGAGCCGCTATTGCTTCGGCCTTTGACTTACCAGGGAGTCTCGTTTACCCTCTTATTATTTATAGTGTGCATTGAGGACATTGCAAAATTTTAAGTGTGGGGTGAGGAGATCGTTTGGATGAGTTTCTGTGCTATTTTAGCTTAGTTGTAGTACTCATTCTTAAGTGTAGTAGCTTTTGTGAAAAAAAAAAAACGAAAAAGTAGAAAAATTGGACTTTTCCCGACGATTGATCTCCTAGACAGTTTTCTTGAGGGATTAAAGTCTAAACAAAAATTCAAAATATGTCTTTTAGCTTTCTTTAGGTAGTAATAATCCCCTGTGGTTTTTCTTTGTGCCTCGGTTCTTTTCCATGGGATGTAGTTTGAACCGGGTAGTTTTTTTCTTTCCGAGTAGATTAGGAATTTAGGGAATAAAAGGAGCAAGAATGATGAACCTAGGCGCCCTTGACTTGTTTGATAGTAACATATTTATGCTTTGGCACGTGTAGTATCTTCTGTATGATTTGAATTTATTGATGATGCCTTGTTAAATTGGATAGCATGTTTTGTGGCGCCTATGTCTCGTTTACATGACTTATGTTCACCTTGTGTTTAATACTTAATATCTCGTGGCTCCGTGAATACTTGCATTACTTGAGAGTCGGAATGTGATCGTCCTTAGTGAGTCATGTGCCATGTGTGGTGAGGTTTTTTGTGTTGTCCATGTAGTGTACTTGTGTCTAGAACTTGCCCGGTATGTGAGTTGAAGCGAAATTTTAGGTGATGCTCGGTTTGAAAAATAATTTTAGGCTTTCTTTGATCTTTTTGAGCTTATTTATTATCACAAATAAAATCTATCCCTAGTTAACCCTTTTGAGCCTGTAGACCTTTTATTTGGTACCCACATTACAAGCCTATACCCTTTTTATTTTTAATTGACATTGTTTTGATCCTTTTACCTCTTAAAGTACTTTAATTGTTAGATGAGCGCTAAAAGAAGTAAGAAGGGACTAAGTGTGGGGTGACTTTTGAGTGGAACCAATGAAAGAAAGAAGGGTGCACTTATTTTGTAAAATAATACACCACTAGCAGAAATTAAAAGAAAAAAAAAAGAAGAGAAAAATCTGGAAAAAAAGAAAGAAAAATATAGATGAATAAATTGTTGTCTTGTTCTTGCTAGTGGGTATGAATTAAAGTAGTGCTTAAAGAAAGAGAAAATATTGTTGGGGTGATATTATTTGTGAAATTGAAGTGGTGTTGAAGAATTTGCGCTTAAGTTATTTGATGATGTGTTAAAGTGCTTAGGAGGTTGAGTCACTATTCCTAAAATATATCCTACCTTTCCCTTAGCCCACATTACAACCATGAAAAAGTCCTAATTGATTTTAGATCGAGCGAGCTTACATTAGTAGAGATTTACATTAAGGGCAAGCATATGGTACCAATTGCATGCATGTGACTTCTTTGTGAGAGAGAGCGATTTTTTTTGATATATGTGAGTCATTAAAATATATTTGATCATGAGATTCGAATGTGTGGATTGAACTCGCTCTCTTGTTCTTGTTGTGAGGGCACATGGTTTCACGAGGGATAGGTAATGTTATTAGACTTCTCTATGATGTTGGGTGTTCAAGCCATGAGTGCATAGTGACATTGAGTCGGTTTTTGAGGTTAGGATTGTTGTGAGCATGTTGTCTTTGTTTGAATATTTTTAAAAGAATGACACAAGTAAAGGTAAGTGCATATGATGCATATTCTAGAGCCTAGTTGTGACAAATAACCACGGTCATAGGTGCAGTGTGCTTTGAATGATAAGAGCTTAATTTTGTTTTGTCTACTATAGGATGGTTTGTTCGAGGACGAACAAAGGTTTAAGTGTGGGGTAGTGATGTTTGGCATATTTCGATATGTGTTGATGTTACTTTACCCATGTTTTAACCGCTTCTTGATGTTATTTGATCTTTAAAATGCCCAACATGGTTTAATTATTGGTTTTATGACTAATTGAGTTGTGTGTGGTGAATTAGGGTGTTTGGAGTGCAAAAATATGAAGAAAAGGTGCTCTAGGTAGAGGAAGAGAGATTGGATGCGTCGCATCCATCTAGAAAAAGATCAGTTCGCGCACCCTTAGCAGTGAAGTCAGCCCATAGCATCCGCCATAGCATCCGCACCTGGGCAAAGCTGAGATGGAGGAACTAGGGGTGGATGCGTCGCATCCACCCTCGCATGCAAAGCTGAGAAATAGAGGACAAGGTGGATGCGTCGCATCCACCTTCGCAGGCAAAATTGAAATGGAGGACGAGGTGGATGCGTCGCATCCACCCTAGCATCAATCCCTGAAGCCGATTTGGACTAGGAATAGGAGAGCTTTGGCCCACGACTTTTGTACGCAATATATAAGCCAAAAACGCCTCTTTTAGGGCATCTAACATATTGGGAAGAGGAAAAAAAAAGCCACGACAAAGCTGTGAAGGCCGGAATTCATCAACTTCCATCTTTCTCCCACCAAACTTAGTAATTTTTATGTTTCTTTATATGATTTGTTGTTTGGCTACCATGTCTATATGGAGCTAAACTTCACGTTCTAGGGTTGTGGTTCTTTCATGACTATTGTTATTCGGATATTGATTTTGACTTCTTGATTTATCATATTAGTTTATTTATTCAATCTTGCACTTAATTATTTAATTGCTTGATCACCAATTGAATATTATCTACGAATCTAGAATTGAACTCGAAAGTGGGAATTCTATATTGCATATAGGATTGAGTAGGGCAAGTTCTTGAACTCGGGCATCGGGGGACGGATTCGTAGTTAGGATAGACATATACCTAATTGCCTTGCTTGGTTGATTTACAGGAATTATAAATGCGTTCTTGTTGATTCTAACTCCATAGACATATAGGCGTTAGGTTAGCTTGAATAGGCGAGTAAGAACTCGACAGATTCTTATGAGCATTAACCCTGTCAACCAATAAGCTAGATAAATTAGTCGGTCAATTCAATTGAAGAATACAATAGGATTGTTAGATAGCCCATAACCCTAGATCGTTTTCATTACATTGATATCATTAAAATCTGCTCTCTCTCTGTTCAAAGTTTATTATTTATATTTTTCTTATTTAATTAGTTTAGAATAAAATATTTTTAGATTTAATTCTTGTTTAGATAATTAGGATAGTCTAATTTAGTTAATAGTTAGTCACAAGTCCTTGTGGGTTCGACATCCGACTTTTAGTCACTTTATTACTTGACGACCACGTATACTTGCGTGTGCGTTTGGCTGCAACAGTCTCAAATTACACACACTTTCATAGTTTGAAGCGGAAGATGTAACACACATACAACATTGCTATCTTGACTTTCCCGATACCAATACAACCCACACCGTATCTACGGAGCCTCTAATAGAGACCAAAGAGTACTATGATAGTGCTAGCAACAAGGCCCCGACTATACCTCAAACACAATACATAAGGAACAAAAGATACATGACCCCGAAATAAAGTGGGGCACACCAAGTCAGCTGGAAAGAGGCTGTACCGCTATCACTGATCAATGTCTCCTGCTGTAGAACCACCTGCATCCATTGAAGATGCAGCGTCCTCGGCAAAATGTACGTTAGTACATATGGAATAGTACTAGTATGAATGACAAAGCACCCTCTCAATAGAACGATTAAAATTACAAGCAAGAACAATCATAATATTAGTGGAAGCCTCAAACAACATCAAACCTCAAGTTAGGACCAAGACAATGTTCAAGTAAATTTTTATATTTTAAGTTGGAAGATCTTTAGTACCAATATGCCACCATTCACAATATCACCGTTCACAATACCAATACCACCGTACCTTTAGACGGAGTCCGATCACGACTCGATCGGCTTGGCCGTCTCAATAAACTATCTTTGCTATTGCAGAATAAACTATATTTGCTATTGCATAATGGAGAATTGAAAAAGAAATGGTTTTATTTTTCGAATAGGGAATGTCGTACCCTATGTTAACAAGATAGAAGGCAACCAGGGGATGTAGTACCTTGTGTTGACAATAAGATGAGGCTCGTGGTACTCTAGGATGCTACTAGGGAATGTCGTACCCTATATATGTTAGATGAAAGTAATGCAGCCAAGGGATGTAGTGCCCTGTGTTGACAATAAGATGAGGCTCGTGGCACTCTGAGATGCTATTAGGGAATGTCGTACCCTATGTTGGCAGAACATAAGGCTCGAGGCACTATGAGATGCTACTAGGAATGTCGTACCCAATGTTAGCAATAAGAAATGCAACCAGTGGATGTAGTACCATGTGTTGGCAATAAGTTGAGACTCTTGGCTCTCTAAGATTCTACTAGGGATTGTCGTACCCTATGTAGGCAAAAATTAATGCGATCAGGGGATGTAGTACCCTGTGTTGGAAATAAGGTGAGGCCCTTAGCTCTCTAAGATTCTTCTAGGGAATGTCATACCCTATGTTGGCAATAAAATTAGGTTCGTGGTGATTAGAGATGCAACTAGGGAATATCGTACTCTATGTAGGCAGAAAGTAATGCGACCAGGGGATGTAGTACCCTATGTTCGCAATAAGGTGATGTTCTTGGCTCTCTGATATTCTACTAGGGCATGTCGTACCCTATGTAGGCAGAAAATAATGCCTACATAGGGTATAATGCGACCAGGGGATGTAGTACCATGTATTGAAGATAGGGTATTGGTCCCTATAATGTGTAATGACCCAGCTGGTCGTTTTGAGAGTAATAGCCCCGATCCGCTATTAACTACTTTTTTCGTATTATTTTTCTACTTATGCGACTTGTCGGGAGGTTTTATTTTTGGTTTCGGAGTATTATGGGACACTTAGTCCCTAAAACGGAAGCTTAAGTCTTAAGATTTTGACCGTAGTCGGAACTGTATGAAGACGACTCCGGAATGGAGTTCCGTCAGTCCTGTTAGCTCTGTTGGGTGATTTTGGACTTAAGAGCGAGTCCGGACTATGAATTTGAGGTCTGTAGCTAATTTAGGCTTGAAATGGTGAAAGTCGAATTTTTGGAGATTTTGACCGGAAGTGGACTTTTTGATAACGATGTCGGATTCTGATTTCGGAAGTTGTAGTAGGTCCATAATGTCATTTATGACTTGTGTGCAAAATTTCATGATTTGATAAGTTTTGGCGTCATTTGTAGAATTTGGAAATTTTGAAGTTTCTTAGGCTTGAATCTGTGTAATTCGTGTTTTCGATGTTGTTGGAGGTGATTTGAAGATACGATTAAGTTCATATGATGTTATGAGACTTGTTGGTGTGTTTGGTTGAGGTCCCGGGGGCCGCGGGTAGATTTTGGGTGGTTAACGAACCAAGGTTCAAAGTTGAAGAATGGATGAAGGTTTACAACTACTGGTGTAATCGCATCTACGGATTGGGGACCGCAGATGCGTGCTCGCAGAAGCAAGAAAATGGACCGCAGAAGCGGCCAAGGAGGCCTTGGGCAGAGGCCGCAGATGCGGCCACTCGCGCACAGAAGCGGCTTGCACAGAAGCGCACACAGGCGCACAGATGCGGGCAAAGGTGCAGATGCGGGGGATTTCCCTTCACATACGGTTGGCACAGAAGCGGGAAAGGGGCGCACCTACAAGACCGCATAAGCAGCCAAGTTGCTGCAGGTGCGGAAAGCCAGGGCAAAGTCCTTGAATGCGAGACTTTGCGAAATTTGCTTAATTTCATCATTTTGAGCCCGACTTTAGTGATTTCTTGAGAGCATTTTCAAGGGATTTCGTGAGGTAAGTCCCTTGTGCTTATTTTTGATCAATAATCTTGCTTCCCCATTTATCTTTACACCTAGTTTGTCTATTTAAGGTGGAATTTGGGAGTTTGAGGCTAGAGATTTGAAGAGATTTTGGGTTTTTAGTGGTCATTTGAGGTCAGATTTTGATAAATTTGGTATGGTTGGACTCGTGAGTGAATGAGCTTTTAGATTTTGTGATTTTTGCCCGATTTCGAGAGGTGGGCCCGGGTCTACGTTTTAGGACGGATTTTGGAATTTTTGTTAAAGTCTTGATTTCATTGATTTGATTAGTCTATTATAGTTGTATTTATGATATGTAATTATTTTTTGCTAGATTTGGGCCATTCAGAGTCAGATATTCGTGGAAATGGTATTGTTACCTATTGATTGAGCTTGGTTCGAGGTAAGTGGCTTGCCTAACCTTGTGTGGGGGTAATCCCCTTAGGATTTGGTACTGTTGTGATATGTGAGCGCCGTGTACGTGAGGTGACGAGCACGTACATGGGCTATTTATTGAAAACAAATCCGATTTATTTTACTGAGTAGCTATTTGTTTCCTTTAATTTGAGTTATACCTTTTAAATAAGTATTAGTCTATCTTTCATTCTTAATTGAGTTATCCCAATATGCGTAGTTATCCTGTTTAGTCTAATATCGCATGTCTACATGCTTTAATTGTTTATTTGAACTCTGTGAAGCATGCCTAGTTGATTTCCTATTTTTCCTTGTTCTTTATCAGCCTTAACTGTAAAATTCTTGTTGTTAACTATGGTATTTATCGGTTGAGCTATGTGTTTACTTTTGAGACTACGAGGCGGTTCCTTGGGAGTTCTCCTTTTATATTTACCTTTGATACTACGAGGCGGTTCCTCGGAAGTTCTCCCTGCACATTTACTTTTGAGACTACGAGGCGGTTCCTCGGGAGTTCTCCTTGTATATTTATTTTGAAACTACAAGACAGTATCTTGGGAGATCCCATGTTGTACAGTTGCCTTGCTGTGTTTCCTTTTGTTAAATTATAGTCTCTTATTACACTGTATATTCTCTTGCTCTACTTATTATATACTAGTGGGCCTGACCTGACCTCGTCACTACTCGACCAAGGTAAGGCTTGACACTTACTAGGTACCATTGTGGTGTACTCATGTGTGAGCACGTAATTTTTGCCCGACTAAAATATTCCTATAGAAATTCACAAATAGACTTTTTCTTAATTGTTTTAAGTTTTATAGAATTTGTAGGAATTTCGGTTAAAAGTTCCTTACATTTAGTTACATATTTAACATTCTAAAGTCATAAGAAAAATACCAAAATGTCTACAGTATTTCGTGCATAACATTTTAGGTCTAGTTGCATTTAGGATTTAATTGCATGAGTTAACTGCATTAATAAACAAAAATCACAAAAAATATGAGTCGTTTTTACATTTTTAGGCTTTAAATTGCAAATTAGTAATTCTTCTTTTATTAGTCTAAATTAATTAATTATGGTAAAATAGATAACTAGGTTTATTTCTACAAATTAGCTTGATTTAATACTTAATTTAGGTTTTAATTAATTAGAATTTAAAATCAAGAAAAAGAAAAGAAAAGAAAGAAATTCTGTTTGGTCTCAAACTTGGGCCAAAATAATGTCTGGCCCAAACGATCGCCCCAAGTCCGCTAAGCCCAACCCCTCACTTGGCCCAGCCTCGTCACTTAACCAAAACGACGTCGTTTCGTTAACAGGCGATCTCAGCCATTGATCTCCTTTGATCTAACGCCCCGTAACTCCCCCCAACCCTTATATCTGTCGGATCCACCACCCAAACCCTTCAGACCCCCCTCATTTTCCTCTCCCTCTCCTTCACTCACCAAACCCTAGCCGCCCCTAAACCCCTCGTCTCTCTCTCTCTCAAACTCACTCCAAACCCTAGCCGCCAAGAATCCCCACGCCGACGGCACCACTCCGAATCCTCTCAAACTCGCACCCTATAACCCTCATACCCTCCTAATCCCTAATCCCCCATCAATTTCATCAAAAACCCCACCAAAATTAGCGAATCTTAGAACTAAAATTCCAGAAAAACCCTAGTCTGGTTTATTTCTAAATGACTTTGGTGTTTCTGTTTATTTTAGTTCAAGACTCACATGCATCGAGTAATCTTGTTGAGAGCATCTATTCTAGGCTAGTCTCGACCCGTTTCGAAGTTACCGGAGTCCGGTCCTTTCATCGATTCGCGGCTAGAGTTCATCGTTTCCGTTGCCCGTCGGGTTGTTTCGTTTACTCATTTCTTTAGCGTTAAATTAGTAGTCTTTTTCCTCATTTGTTCTGGCTCTGTGTTTTTCTTGTTTGTTTTTGTTTTGTTGTTTTTCCTTTTTTTTCTTTTTCCAGATTGGTTGATTAAGCTTCGTCGTTAATTGCATGTTCAATTTGTTCAACTAATAAACTGATTTAGATTAATTAAAGGTTAAGTACTTAGTCAAATCTCTGATTTTATTTGAAATATGGCATTTGTTGTTTCATTTCTTTTGTGGGCTGTTTTCTTTAATGTCGGATCTGGGCTTGGTCTTGGGCCATTTGGGTCATAACATTTGGCCCAAGCCTAAGCAGATAGTCTGTTTCTATAAGGGACAGCTGGCATTTTTTAGTTGGAAAAAGATTCCCTGCCCTCGTCTATTTTCCCTGAATTCACGCTGACATATTCCTTCCCCCCAACAGACCTTCTCTGATTTTAGATAGCCTATATATACACCCTTCACACAGAAACGAAGGGTGGGATTTTTTTTACTGAGTTTCGATTCCTCTCAAATACATTGAAGAACACACACTCTAGATACTCACTGATCTTCCAAAAATAAAAATGGCACTCTGAATTTAAACTTAGAGACAGAAAAATCAGAGAAGAAGAAAATTTGTTTTGCTAAGCTTATACTCAGTGGTTGTTTGTTTTCATGGATTTTCCATATTTGCTTGAGTCAAAGAAGCCTTCACTTTGCTTCTTTTTATTCATTTTGCTGTGACCAAGCTCTAGCTTTGGGATTTTGGGTTTTATTTTGGTCTTGCTGCTGTCTTTCTGTTGCTGGAAATTGCTGTTTCTGCTGGCTCATAGCTGAATTTTCCTCTTTCATATTTAGACCTTTATTTGGTCATTCGGTTGGGTTTTCTGCAGCTAGGTATGTCTATGCTCACCTGTAGTGTTCCATGGTTGTCTGTTAAATAAAAATACAAACCTTCGTGTGTTAGGGATTTAATCTGTATATATGTTTTGTTTTCTTTTCTCTTTCTTTTGATGAATTCTCGTCATGCTCTATTGAAAAGTCCAAATTAAGTATTATTGGCCGATAGGATTCAAGGTATTAACATTGATTTGTCCTTCTAAAATGAAGCACTCTATCCTAAGTGATATTCCTGTTCATTAAGCTAGTTTTGATGCCATCTTCTCACTTGATAGTTCGTTTGGCAGATTTCGGTTATAAGAGTAACTCAGTGGCTATCTTATTGTAAACTTGAAAAGTGCGAAAAGAATGGAAGTAATGTGCCAGGAATGATTTCTCTTGGAAAGTTGTTGTAATTAAAGCATAGATTTGAAATTCTATCAGTTAAACTTTGTAACTTATTTCAGGACCAATGGGTTGTCGATTCATTTGCAATTGTTTTCCTTTGTTCATATAGAACTCCACTTGAGATTGCACTAGTAGCATATTCAAAGTTTCATGTTACTGGGCTCATTCTATAGCCCAGATTCGTACTCCAAAATGCAGTAGCTAATTTCAGTTTGTTAAAATGTGACTGGGCTCTTCAATGTATCTCAAATTGTTGTATTTAGATTCAGTGTCTCAAGAATGCAGTTAGACTTTTAGATTTTCGTTTACAGTATCTCGAATTTGCCAAGTTTATGTTGATTAGCTACTTATGTTCGCGTTCATATTATTCGATGCAATCTTAGTTCATTTTGATTTCCTTCGAAGTAGTTAAGAACTGACTAAAAAATAAAAAAATGGATTGGGTCACGTTTATAATTGTTATCTAGGTTCGTGACAGCGAAAGATTCATTTCATTATGGATTCAAAAGAACAAGTTGCTATCTTTCCAACATTCCTTTTCCATACATTTTGGACCTTTCCATATATAATATCAAATTTTAGGATGGGTTAATCAATTCATAAACATTGTAGTTTTGCTTTAGGCGCGATTAATAATAAATCATCGTGACTATGGGTACGGTTCCCGTGGCATGGTCATGATACGTAAATCCCATTCGAGTGTGCATTTCATGTGACCCGACCACAACTTCTAATAATAATAAAATAAGCATATCGTAAATCGTGAATGCATTTCATGTGGCGTGGTTTGCGACGTGTGTCAAAACGACAAGTGTACGACATCGTGACTTGTTTCAAATAAATTCCATAAATAATAAAAGCGGTCAGAAAGCTAAAAAGCACAATAGATTTTAAATATGTAATAAATCAGATAGTTAGGCCAATTATTAATAATTCAGCGACCGTGCTAAAACTACGGAACTCGGGAGTGCCTCACACCTTCTCCCGGGTTAACAGAATTTCTTACCCGGTCTTCTGTGTTCGCGGACCATAAATAGAGTCAAATTTCCTCGATTTGGGATTTAAAATAAACCGGTGACTTGGGACACCATAAATTATTCCAAGTGGAGACTCTAAAATAATAAATAATCCCATTTCGATTTATGTCACTTAAATTGGAAAAACTCCCCTATCTCTCCCTCCCCCCCCCCCCCGGGGAAAAAGGAGGTGTGATAGCTCTGGCGACTCTGCTGGGGACCCGAACCCAGAATCTCTGGTTTCGGGGTTCAGAATTCGAGCTTTGATGACTGTTATACTTGGCTTTTACTTATTATCTGATTTTTATGTGTTTGAGCCTAATGTGCTAAATGCCTCTTTTTACCGCTTTGATATTGTTTGGACTGTATATAAACTGTCACGAAAACCCTTCTTCTCTTTGAGTCTTCTAAATCTTCTGGGAAGTGCACGCTGGCATGACTTCTTTTCTGTTAATGTCATATCCTAATTTAGAACGAGGATCAGATCAGTTACAAAGCCGGATGGCCTTTTGGTTACCGGTACGTTGCTCTCCCCTGGCTCGAATTGTCCGCTCGGGTAAGCCAGGTCTAGAACCATACACCTAGGGTTTTAAGCCTAGAATAACATAGCCTCATGCCGGATCCCTAGTAGGTACGTTTGTTTGCATCACGTGCATTTGACCTTGGAGACTCAACATAGGGGTTGGGTCTGTCTAGGACAGGTGTACCCAATTTAAAAGACCATTCTGATGCATTTTTTTACATGCTACTTGTGCATTTATCGGTTTCGGCTTGTATGTTGACCGGCTTTTAGAATAGGGAAAGAAAATCCAGCAAAATCAAGAAGTGAGGTAGGATAGAGAAACATCTGGAAAATACCAGTGTTCAAAATATCCTAAAACTCTGCCGATTTTTAAAAAAAAAGAGAAAAAAGAAAAGGATGAGTCTTTGAAAAAAAAATAAGTCCTATTTTTTCACGAGTCAAAACTCATTGAACTACGCGGGTTTGATTCCCACAAGGTGTGGGATACGTAGGCAACCCTCATAGGGTCCAGTCCTATTTTTGCAAAATAATAATAATAATCAAAATAGGGAGATGTTGTCATAAATAAAGTTCGGCGATGCCATTTTTGCCCAAATAGCCAAAAATGTCCCGACGGGACGCCGAAAGGCTGTTTTGCAAAGAATAGCCACTCATGTTTTTTTTAAAAAAAATAGAAGAAAAAAAAATTGGCCACTTAGCAAACACAGCCCTAAAATCTTCTCCTCCGAAGTGTTGAAAGGTCGTATTTGCAAAAGTAGCCGTGATTTGTTTTCGGTTGTATTTTGCAAAAAAATAAATAATCTTTTCATGGTCAGTTTTGTACAAAATTTTAATCTGGTCACCCTAATTTAAAAATGTGCAGAATGAGCACCGTTCAGAACTTACATGTGAAGGTTATGGATCAGATTCCACTAGCACTCCACATGTGGTGGGAGGATTTGGGAAAACAAGGACGAGACATGGTCAACCAATACCTGGGGCGCTCACTGGACTATTGAAAATTCAACCTAGAAGGGACCTGATAGAGGCATTAGTGGCATTCTGGGACCCCGCTCATAATGTTTTGCACTTCTCAGATTTTGAGCTTACGCCTACTTTGGAAGAAATGGCGGGTTATACTAGGAGCACGGAGGGATTGAGACACAATTACCCGGTATCTCCAAGGACTGTTACTCCCCACAAGTTTCTGGACTTACTAAAGATAAGCAGACAAATCAAGACTGGAAGTCTAGCAGGGGGAACCTCCATTTTTCATTTTCTATATCAGCGATACAGGTATTTAAGGGGATTCGAAGACCCAGGAAATGAACTCTGCAGTAAAGGAAACCGATCAAAATGGGAGACCCATAGATGTTTTGCCTTCATGGTGGCATTTTTAGGACTTTTGGTGTTTCCAAGGGAAGATGGGCACATTGATTTACGGGTAGCCGGGGTTGTCCATGTTCTGACTACTCAAGCCAAGAGTACTCTCGCACCCATGATCGTATTAGATATATTACGAGCCCTCACGTTCTGTAAGGCCGAAGTTAATTTTTTCGAGGGATGCAACCTGTTGTTGCAAATGTGGATGATTGAACACCTTTATCATCGTCCTCGATACATGAACTATGGGTCTATGGGGAAAAACTGCATGGAAGAGTTTGGTTCACGAGTAACAGGATTCGAAATGCCGAAAGGGGTCAAAGATTGGATTACCCGCCTTCGATCTACGACCGCAGATCAGGTAGAGTGGACATTGGGTTGGCTTCCCGTTGATGAGATTGTTTATATGCCCGCCGCTGGTCCCTACTTCTTGCTAATGGGTCTCCGAAGCATCCAACCCTATGCTCCGTACCGGGTTTTGAGACAGCTTGGAAGATGCCAGACATTTCCTAGAGATGAAGATCTTAGCACTTATGTGGTCGAAATCCGCTCTGATGCCCAATTTCCCGAAGAAGCGGTTTGCCAAATTTGGAGCGAATGCCAGTATTTGGGGGCAAACACCCGAGTACGTGATTTGTCTAGGGGTGAAGTCTTACCTAGTTATGTTGCCTGGTATGGAAAGAGATTCACGATGAATGGTGAATCTGAACGACCAACTAAAAGACCTCATATCCAATAATTTATTGACGCATCGCAGGAGCAGTGGGCTTGGTTAGCTAAAGAAAAGGAATACCGAACTACTATAAACAAGCTAGAAGGACAAATTGAAAAAATCAAATTTGATAGTAGTTTGCAGGCAGCTGAAGATGCAGGGGAAAAAAAGAGGTTGACCAAGGAAAATGAAGCCCTTCGAGCCCAAATCCAGAGAATGAAAATAGCCGCCGAGACACCAGCAAGAAGTGAGAGAGATGAGAAAATTATAACCAACCTGAGGCGAAAAGTGCATGATTACAGTTTTGACTTAACAAAGGCCGAAAGGGACTTGTTCAATGCTCAAGAAAGGCTGGCCAAAGGTGCGGAAGAACACGCTAGATTAGCCCACCAGTTGAAGCAGAAATATGACAAAGAAGTAGTAATTTTACAGAAAAAGCTGGTTGCCCTGGAAAATGAAATGGTCAAGCAAACAAAGGATTTCAAGACAGAAAGAGAGCATTGCTATGCACTGATTTACCAACTACAAGAAAGCCTGAAGCAGTTACAAGACCAAAGCAACACAGATACACAAGTATTAGAGGCTCGGGCCCAACAGATTGGACGTTTGCTTCAAGAAAAGGGTGTCATCTGAATGAGGATTAAAGAGATAGCTGATTATGTTGTAATAAAATGCCATGAATGTGAAGACATGACCAAGTCTATGTTTTTTCTTTCTGTAATGACATTCGTCCGACAAGTGATGGTTGACCTAGACCGCCTTCAAGAAGATATTGCCCGCAGGCCTGTGCGGAGACCGGCTGATGTCCTGCAAGCCTCCAGAGTACCAGTGGAGGCTCTTATGTATTTTTGATTTCCTTTAGTAGTCTGTGTTTTACTTTCTCTGAGTCTTGTTCGTCTTTGTCAAGGTTGTCTATTACTTTATTTCGAGTCTGTATATTTTCCTTTTGCAGTCATCGCTACTTTAGTCCTTGTAATAGAAAATCCAAAAAGATGTCTTTCATTAATGAAATAAATTATTTCGGATCTATTTCTCTGAACTACGTAATGATCTGATTCATGCGGCGTCATGATACGTAGACAATCCCCATAGGATTCGATCATATTCTTAAAAGAAAATAGAGAAGAAGAGAGAAAAAGAGAGAAAATGAGGGAAGAAAGAAAAGAGGGGCCAAACTAAAGAAAAGAGGAAAGTATAAGTATTAAAAGAGCGAAACATAGCAAAGGAGAGAGGGAAAAATCAGGATTGGAGAATTTGGAAAAGCCGGGATGAAACATATGAGCCGTCGCAAAGCATTTAGAAACGTTTAACTGCTCAGGTGCATTGCATCCCTAATATGCGATTACCTATCTGTAAATTGCTTTAAAACTGACCAAGTTGTTGTGTGTGCATAAAGCTAGGTTCTGTTTTAGGTGGTTAGTTTGTTGGCATCCTGGCAAGTCACCCCTATAACACCAGATCAAAGTGCAAGGTAGTCATGACTAGCAAAGAATTAGATACGGGTGTTACCGACCCGCCAAGGGAGATTGCAGAATCGGAGTCTGAATTGAAAGAGGAGGTCTACAGGTTGAAGCATCAGATGGCAGAAATGTATCAAGCCTGGGTCAGGGGGCATCCTCCACCTTCATTCCTCGCTAACTACCCAGAAAATCCCGCTTTCATCCCACCATTGTCACAAGCCCAAGATCCCATTACCATTGATCTTTCCCCTCAGCATGCACCAGGCTTTACCCCTTATCGCCACTACCCTGGCACCTCGTCCCAAACCTTTCATGCTCCACTAGCCAAAATAACCGCATACCCTGCTCCGACATCCGCTCCTATTTTCGTAGCCCCTCTGCGAGCTACCCTTCATAGATTTTCTAGTGAACCCGCGTTCCAAGCTCCAGATACCCAATATTATGTTCCGGAACCAACTTTCAAAGTCGCGGATCCTTATTCCCATGCCCCTCACTTTGAACCTCTTGTCGAAACTGAGAAACCATCCCGGAATATAGAGCAGGACGAGATGTTCAGGAAAGTGAAGAGCCTAGAGCAATCTTTGAAGAACATGCAAGGGATATGAAGCCAAGTAAGTATGGCTTACAAGGATTTATGCTTATTTTCGGATGTTCAACTGCCCGCTGGGTTCAAGATGCCCAAGTTTGACCCGTACGATGGACATGGAGATCCCGTGGCCCATTTGAGAGGCTTCTGCAGCAATATGAGAGGCGCAGGTGGGAAAGATGAATTATTAATGGCATATTTCAGTCAGAGTCTGAGTGGGGCAGCTTTAGAGTGGTACACCCGCCAAGACACTAGCAGGTGGTACACATGGGATGACTTGGCTCAGGCCTTTGCTCGGCACTTTCAGTACAATATAGACATTGTCCCGGATCGCCTATCTTTGACCAAGGTAGAGAAGAGGCCCAATGAAAGCTTTAGGGAATATGGTTTCAGATGGAGAGAACAAGCTGCACGAGTCTACCCTCCGATGGAAGAAGATGAGATGGTCGAGTACTTTCTTCAAGCCCTAGAGCCCACTTACTTTGGCCATTTGATCTCAGCCATAGGTAAGTCCTTCAATGATGTGGTAAAGATGGGAGGAATGGTGGAAGAGGGACTCAAGTCAAGCAAGATCATGAGCTACTCTGCCATAAAAGCAACCACACAAGCAATTCAAAGTGGCACTGGAAGCGGTGTTAGGCAAAAAGAAGAAAGAAGATGTCGCTATGTTTGTCTCCGGATCATGGCGTGGCCCAAGGGGTCCGCCTCACCAGTACACCCAAACTCAACCCCGGCCTCAAACCTACACCCAAGCTCCATATAATCCATCCCAGCATTATTTCCCACCACAAGACCCTCGATATTCTGTCGAGCTACCCCAATACCATGTTCACCACGCATAGTCATCTGCTCAACCCCCTCCCTACCCGCAATGGCGTGCTCCAACTCCACAAAATCCTTATACGCCCCCACAACCATACCAAAATCCTACTGGTCCAAGTTTTCAACCAAGGCAAGATTACAGAAAAGAGAGGCAGCAGCGGAAAGAAACCTTCACCCCTCTTGGAGAGTCCTATACCAGTTTGTTTCAGAGGTTGAGGCAGTTGGACGTTTTAAGGCCGATTGAGCCAAAGATACCAAATCCGCCTCCAGGGAACCTTGATTACTCCCTTAGATGTGCATATTGTTCTGATGCCCCGGGGCACGACACGGAGAAGTGCTGGCATATGAAGAGGGCGATCCAAGAGCTTATTGATACAAATCAAATTGTGGTCCAGAGCCCGGAGGCGCCAAACATCAACCAAAATCCTTTGCCGGCCCATGCAGAGACACATATGATCGAGATAGTTCATAAGGATGGGGAGCCCAAAAACTCTTCCAAGTCTGTCATGATGATCCGGGCTAGCGAAAGTAATCCAATTGAAGCTCTAGATTCTGCAAAAGCAATGTCCTTGACAGTTAAAGGGGTATCGGAGAAGCCAAGCACGCTCAACGTGAAGCCATCTGTATTGGTTGTGAAAGGGCCTCCGGTTGATGTTGAAGCGAACCAGAAAAAGCAAAAAGTGATCATGCCAGGGGTCCCGGGCAAGCCTGTCATAATCGTGGAAGGGGCTCGTGTTACCCCCGTTATTATTAAGCCAGTGACCCAGTTACCAATGGTTGACACAAAGGCCGTCCCGTGGAATTACAAACAGGTGATAGTAACATACAAAGGGAAAGAAGTAGAGGAAGAAGTCAATGAAACCGGAGGACTGACTCGTTCTGGGAGATGTTTTACCCCAGAAGAACTGAGAAAAACCAAGCCATTCAAGGACGGCCACATCCTAGTAAAAAAGTCGGTCACCGAAGAAGAGGCTGAGGAATTCCTGAAAAAGATGAAAATGCAAGACTATTCCATTGTAGAACAGTTGAGGAAAACACCAGCTCAGATCTCTCTTTTGTCTTTGCTGATACATTCAGATGAACACCGCAAAGCCCTGATGAAGATTTTGAACGAGGCCCATGTTCTTGATAAGATCACGGTGAACCACTCGGAAAAGATTGTTAACAAGATTTTCGAAGCAAACATGATCACTTTCTCAGATGATGAACTCCCTATAGAGGGTACAGAACACAATCGATCTCTTTATCTCACAGTGAAGTGCGAGGATTCTGCTGTCTCAAGGGTACTGGTGGATAACGGTTCTAGTGCAAATATTTGCCCTCTGTCCACTTTGCAAAAGTTGAAGATTGGCACTGAAAGGATCCACATTAATAATGTATGCGTTCGAGGCTTCGATGGAGGAGGGAAAGATTCTGTCGGTGATATAATGCTCAATTTGTCAATAGGGCCGGTTGAGTTCACTATGGAGTTCCAAGTGCTAGATGTGGCTGTCTCTTATAACTTGTTGTTGGGCAGGCCCTGGATCCATGCTGCCAAGGCAATCCCATCTTCTCTGCATCAAATGGTAAAGTTCGAATGGGACAGGCAGGAAATAGTTGTGCACGGTGATGAGAACTTATCTGCTTATAATGACACAATCATTCCATTTATTGAAGTTGAAGATGATAAAGGGCCTTGGGTTTACCAAATGTTCGAAACAGTGTCTGTCGAGAAAATTCCCGAAGGAGAATGCACTCCAGTTCCGAAGATACCATCCGCATCCGTCATGGTAGCAAATGAAATGTTGAAGAATGGTTTTCTGCCGGGCAAAGGTCTGGGTTCATCTCTGCAGGGTATTGTGCATCCGTTGTGTCCACGTGAAAGTTTCGGTACATTTGGTTTGGGATTCACACTCACAGGGAAGGACGTGAAAAGGGCTAAAAGTTTGAAAGGAAAGGCATGGTCACTCCCTAAACCTGTTCCACATATCTCCAAGTCTTTCGTCAAGTCAGGGGTCGCCAAACGCCCAATATCAGTGGTCCCAAAACATGTGGTCGACTTTGATGAAGATCTGATCAAGAGGTTCCAGAGTCTGTTTGACGAGGTTAATATGGTCGAAATTGGGGAAGGTTCCAGTAATGCCGATGTGCAGCTTGTTGGGCCAAATGTGAAGGTTAGCAATTGGAAAGCTACTCCTCTCCCCATCCGGAAGGAGTTTTGGTAGTTTGCTTTGTTTTCCTTTCTGTCATCTAGGTTATTCCAGGGTTGTAATCCAGATTTTTCTTAGTTTTTTCTTGTTTCAATGTACAAACCCTTCTATCCTTTTATTTTCAATGAAATACAATTTCCAATTTTCCATTAATCCTGATAGCGTTTCATTTTTGTTTTTGGCTTTTTCTCTCTGTACAGTTCTTTTTATTCTGGTTTCAATGACATGACATGCATGAAGAATTTTCAGCCAAATCTTAAAAGCCAATCTAATTCTGAAATAACGATCCAAGAAGTAGAGGGTGATGATGAAACAGAATACGATGAAGAGGCGGCATTTGAGGAAGTCAGTAGAGAATTAAAACACTTCGAAGAAAAACCCAAGCCTAATTTGAATGAAACCGAAGCAATCAATTTAGGGGATCAAAATAATGTCAGGGAAACCAAGATAAGTGTGCATCTGGAACCGCAAATCAAGGAAGAAATAATCAAAACACTGTTTGCATACAAAGATGTCTTTGCATGGTCGTATGACGACATGCCGGGTTTGAGCACTGACTTGGTAGCTCATAAATTGCCAACTGACCCTACATTCCCTCCTGTCAAGCAAAAGTTAAGAAAATTTAAGACTGACATGAGTGTGAAGATTAAAGAAGAAATCACAAAGCAACTGGAGGCAAAAGTCATTCGGGTCACTCAGTATCCCACTTGGTTAGCTAATGTGGTACCAGTACCAAAGAAGGATGGTAAGACGAGGGCGTGTGTTGATTATCGTGATCTCAACAAGGCAAGTCCAAAGGATAACTTTCCATTGCCGAACATCCACATTCTGATTGATAATTGTGCCAAGCATGAGATCGGGTCTTTCGTGGATTGTTATGCGGGATATCATCAGATCCTGATGGACGAGGAAGACGCAGAAAAAACAGCATTCATTATGCCATAGGGGACGTATTGCTACCGGGTAATGCCATTCGGTTTAAAGAATGCTGGGGCAACTTACATGAGGGCAATGACTACCATATTTCATGACATGATACATAAGGAAATTGAGGTTTATGTAGATGATGTGATCATAAAGTCAAAGAAACAGTCCGACCATGTTGGGGATTTGAGAAAGTTTTTCCAAAGGCTCCACAGGTACAACCTCAAGCTCAATACGGCGAAATGTGCATTTGGTGTCCCGTCGGGAAAACTATTGGGATTCATAGTCAGTCGATGCGGTATCGAGTTGGACCCTTCAAAGATTAAGGCCATCCAAGAATTACCACCACCAAAGAATAAAACTGAGGTGATGAGCCTGCTCGGGAGGTTAAACTACATCAGTAGGTTTATCGCTCAATCCACGACAACTTGTGAGCCCATCTTTAAGTTGCTAAAGAATAATGCTGTGGTTAAATGGACCGATGAGTGTCAGGAATCATTTGATAAGATCAAGAATTACCTGCTAAACCCCCCTGTGTTGGTCCCGCCAGAACCTGGGAGACCTTTAATCCTCTATTTGACGGTCATGGATAATTCTTTTGGTTGTGTGTTGGGTCAACACGACATCACGGGCAAGAAAGAGAAAGCCATTTATTACCTCAGCAAGAAGTTCACTCCTTATGAGGTTAAGTATACTCCTCTTGAAAGGACATGTTGCGCCCTGACTTGGGTGGCGCAAAAGTTGAAGCATTATCTGTCATCCTACACTACTTACCTCATTTCTCGCATGGATCCTCTAAGGTATATCTTTCAGAAGCCTATGCCCACATGGAGGTTGGCAAAGTGGCAGATTTTACTCACAGAATTTGACATCATCTATGTGACTCGGACCACGATGAAAGCCCAAGCCCTAGCCGATCACTTGGCCGAGAATCCGATGGATGAAGTATATGAGCCACTGAAGACTTATTTTCCTGATGAAGAAGTGATATATGTTGACGAGGCTGATCACGATGAAAAGCCAGGTTGGAAACTCTTCTTTGATGGAGCTGCTAACATGAAAGGTGTCGGAATAGGGGCTGTACTCATTTCTGAACCAAGGCATCACTACCCCGTAACAACTCAATTTTGATTTTATTGCACTAACAACATGGCTGAATACGAGGCATGCATTCTGGGTTTGAGGCTAGCTATAGACATGGGAGTTAAAGAAATATTGGTTTTGGGAGATTCAGATTTGTTGGTTCACCAGATTCAGGGAGAATGGGTGACTCGGGATTTGAAGCTCATACCGTATCGACAATGTCTGCATGATCTTTGTCAACGATTCAGGTCGGTAGAATTCAGGCATATTCCCAGGATTCATAATGAGATTGCCGATTCCCTGGCTACTCTGGCATCAATGTTACACCATCCAGATAAGACTTACGTCGACCCTCTACAAATCTAAATCCGTGATCAGCATGCCTATTGCAATGTGGTTGAGGAGGAACTTGATGGCGAGCCTTGGTTCCATGATGTCAAGGAATACATCAAATCAGGGGTATATCCGGCACATGCCACAGGTAATCAAAAGAGAACCATTCGACGTCTGGCTAGCGGATTTTTCTTAAGTGGGGGAATATTGTACAAGAGAACTCCAGATCTAGGATTACTAAGGTGTATAGATGCTAAACAAGCCTTGACTATCATGACCGAAGTGCATTCCGGGGTTTGCGGGCCACATATGAGTGGGTATGTTTTGGCGAAGAAGATTCTTCGAGCAGGTTATTATTGGCTCACCATGGAATGTGATTGCATCAGCTTTGTTTGCAAATGTCATCAATGCCAGGTGCACGGTGATTTGATTCATTCCCCGCCATCTGAGCTGCACACAATGTCGGCACCTTGGCCCTTTGTTGCTTGGGGCATGGATGTCATTGGACCGATTGAGCCGGCAGCATCAAACGGATATAAGTTTATTCTGGTGGCCATTGATTACTTTACCAAGTGGGTCGAAGCTGTAACTTTCAAGTCCGTGACCAAGAAGGTGGTGGTAGATTTTGTTCATTCAAGCATCATTTGCCGGTTCGGAATTCCCAAGGTAATCATCACAGATAATGCTACTAACCTCAACAGTCATTTGATGAAAGAGGTATGCCAACAGTTCAAGATTATGCATCGAAACTCCACTCGGTATCGTCCTAAGGCAAACTGAGCTGTTGAGGCTGCTAACAAGAACATAAAGAAGATACTTCATAAGATGGTGCAAGGTTCCAAGTAATGGCATGAAAAGTTACCTTTTGCTTTACTGGGTTATCGTACTACTGTTCGCACTTCAATAGGTGTAACTCCCTATTTGCTGGTATATGGAACCGAGGCAGTTATGCCTGCGGAAGTTGAGATTCCATCCCTGCGGATCGTTGTTGAAGCTGAAATTGATGATGATGAGTGGGTCAAAACCCGGCTAGAGCATTTGAGTTTGATTGATGAAAAAAGATTGGCAGCAGTATGTCATTGTCAATTATATCAGAAAAGAATGGCAAGAGCATACAACAAGAAGGTGCGTCCCCAAAAATTTGAAGTGGGTCAGCTGGTATTGAAACGCATCCTTCCACATCAGGCTGAAGCTAAAGGCAAGTTCGCCCCAAACTGGAAAGGGACGTTCATTGTGACAATGGTGTTGCCCAATGGTGCTTTGTATTTAACAGACATAGAAGGTAAATGTGTGGATATGGCTATCAATTCTGATGCAGTCAAGAGATATTATGTATGATTTCTTTGCTTATCTTCAATCGCATTTTGTACTAGGCATGTTCAAAGTTGGAATGACGAAGGCATTTTATTCTGGTATCCCAAATACTTTTATCATTTGTTACCCATTTTGAGCCTAATTTATTTTCTTTCATACCCCTCTTTTGGAATCAGAATCAGAGTTAGAAATATAAAAGAAAAAAAAGAAAAAAAGAAGAGAAGGAAAAGAGAAAAGCAAAGAAAGAAAAGAGAAAAGAAAGGAGAAAAAGAAAAGCAAAGTAACAAAAACAAAACTCTTATGTTTGAACTACGTTCGACCTGATTCCTTTTAAGGATACGTAGGCAGCCTTACACGGTTCGGTCCCATCAAAATAAAAATCCAAAAATTCTCCAGATTCGAAGAAACTGGGGCAAAAGTTTTAGTTTTGTAAAAAGATCTGATTCCAAAAGTTGTAATTTTGAAACCCTTCATCTTAAATTATTTTGAGCCTGCATGCCACCCTTTCTTTCTAACCCTGTCCAAAACCTACACTATAGTCCAAAGAAAGACCTTCTGATCAACTTTGAGGATGCCAAGTCAAGTGAGATGGAGGTATTATTTGCATCATGGTAGCACCTTTGTTCATGGGCACGAGGAAAAGTGAATAAATGAGACAGTCTTATTGGTGAAAACCCTCACGGGCACCATAAGGCGATGGTGAGCATGAGGAAAAATTTAAAAAGAGAGGCTTGTTGGTGAAAACCCTTCAGGGCACTACAAGTCGAAAGAGGTTGGTGACTTTACGGAAAAAGTTGGATCGTTGAAAGCCCGGGGTTTTGAAGTATGAAGACATGACATGAATAGAAATGTGATTAGTTGGATGGATTAGGCTGATCAATCCGAAATACATGTCATGATCAATAGAGCCAGCTGATTCATTCAGATAAGTCTCTTTTCAATTTTTCTTCAAATAGTCATCTCAGTTTTCTTTTTTTATTCCTAATTCTCGAAGTCACTTCGCTTCGTTTCTTTTGGGTCTATTTTTTTTCTAAGTCTCTGTCAAATTAGTCTTTTGTTAAGCAAGCAAGAAAGGACTTCAAAGCTCATTACCGGCTTTTCATTTGCACCAAGCGGAATTTGGCCAGGCACATTCCAAGTGACATGGTTTAGAATGAGCAATGCGATGGTAACTGAAGTTCAGGTGGTCAAGTGATTCGTGAATTTGTAGGAAATGCAAAGGTTCCACAGTTGTCAAAATGAAAGTGTCATACGACGAGTTGAGTGTAAGTGATTCAAGTCATTCAGAGGTTTTATGTTCGAGGTCCGATTGAAAGGTCAAACAATTCTTCGTAGCCCGAAGCAGCTAATCAGAATGAAGCAAGATAGTGGCAGAAGCAGACATCTTCAGCAAGGATGCCACAAACTAATCGCCACAGTTTCAAACTGACAAAATTTTCTTTGTTTTAAGCAGGGGAAAGAAATCTTGTTTGCTTTGCTAGGAATCCCCCATGAGGAAAGTATGTTCTAGATAAGTTCAGTCTTAAGTTTTCAGGACCCTCTTGGATAATGGGATCTAATTTTAAGTTTCAGGACCCTCCTGGATAATGGGATGCAACTAACAATCAATGAATGTTCCTGGTACAAACTGGGGCAGAAAATTTTCTCTATTTTGTCTGTGTTGTCATGATTGCAGGCACCCACCTGGAAAATGAGGGAATTTATTTCAAGTTTTAAGTCATCAGGCACCCACCTGGAAAATGAGGGAATTTATTTCAAGTTTTAAGTCAGCAGGCGCCCACCTGGAAAATGAGGGAATTTATTTCAAGTTTTAAGTCAGCAGGCGCCCACCTGGAAAATGAGGGAATTCATTTCAAGTTTTAAGTCAACAGCAGGCGCCCACCTAGAAAATGAGGGAATTTATTTCAAGTTTTAAGTCAGCAGGCGCCCACCTGGAAAACGAGGGAATTCATTTCAAGTTTTAAGTCAACATCAGGCGCCCACCTGGAGAACGAGGGAATTTATTTAAAGTTTTAAGTAATCAGGCGCCTACCTGGAGAACGAGGGAAGCCATTTAAGGATTCAATTCAAATTAGAAGTAGCAGAAGCTCGCCTCAAGAATGCGAACTGACAGTCCGAGATGAGCAAAGGAAGAAGTCTCAATCCAGAATAAAAGAAAAAAAAAGAAAAAAAAGAAAAAAAAAGAGAAAAAAGAAGAAGAAGAAAGAACTAGCACCTGCAGTTAGCAAGCATCAAGGTTCAAGTCAAAAGTTCGCATGAAGAATCATTCAAGACTCAAGATCAAGCTTCAGAAGACTCGTAGATAGGAATCTTGTAACTCGTAGCTGATAGGCTTAGTTAGTTTCTTTTTCATTTTGACTTTGGTGTAATAGGGAGCTCAGCAAGAAAAAGCAGCTGCAGCAACAACAGTGACATCACAGCTTCTCGGTAGTTCCAGCTACCAAAACTTCCAGAACTACACTGACCTGATTCCTCCATAGCCGAGGATATGTAGGCAACCTCGGAAGCAAGGTTCGGTCAAACGTTTTCAAAATGCTTCCATGGAGTATACAAAAGGTCAAAAATCGCTCGTATTTGCTCAATGTATCTTTGCCCGAAAACTCTTCGTGTTTCCAAGCAAAGAGGGGCAGCTGTGAGCACGTAATTTTTGCCCGACTAAAATATTCCTATAGAAATTCACAAATAGATTTTTTCTTAATTGTTTTTAGTTTTATAGAATTTGTAGGAATTTCGGTTAAAAGTTGCTTGCATTTAGTTGCATATTTAACATTCTAAAATCATAAGAAAAATACCAAAATGTCTAAAGTATTTTGTGCATAACATTTTAGGTCTAGTTGCATTTAGGATTTAATTGCATGAATTAACTGCATTATTAAATAAAAATCACGAAAAATATGAGTCATTTTTACATTTTTAGGCTTTAAATTGCAAATTAGTAATTCTTCTTTTATTAGTCTAAATTAATTAATTATGGTAAAATAGATAACTAGATTTATTTCTACAAATTAGCTTGATTTAATACTTAATTTAGGTTTTAATTAATTAGAATTTAAAATCAAGAAAAAGAAAAGAAAAGAAAGAAATTCTGTTTGGTCTCAAACTTGGGCCAAAACAATGTCTGGCCCAAACGATCGCCCCAAGTCCGCTAAGCCCAACCCCTCACCCGGCCCAGCCTCGTCACTTAACCAAAACGACGTCGTTTCGTTAACAGGCGATCTCAGCTGTTGATCTCCTTTGATCTAACGGCCCGTAACTCCCCCCTAACCCTTATATCTGTCGGATCCACCCCCAAACCCTTCAGACCCCTCATTTTCCTCTCCCTCTCCTTCACTCACCAAACCCTAGCCGCCCCCAAACCCCTCGTCTCTCGCTCTCAAACTCACTCCAAACCCTAGCCGCCCAGAATCCCCACGCCGATGGCACCACTCTGAATCCTCTCAAACTCGCACCCTATAACCCTCATACCCTCCTAATCCCTAATCCCCCATCAATTTCATCAAAAACCCCGCCAAAATTAGCGAATCTTAGATCTAAAATTCCAGAAAAACCCTAGTCTGGTTTATTTCTAAATGACTTTGGTGTTTCTGTTTATTTTAGTTCAAGACTCACATGCATCGAGTAATCTTGTTGAGAGCATCTATTCTAGGCTAGTCTCGACCCATTTCAAAGTTACCGGAGTCCGGTCCTTTCATCGATTCACGGCTAGAGTTCATCGTTCCCGTTGCCCGTCGGGTTGTTTCGTTTACTCATTTCTTTAGCGTTAAATTAGTATTCTTTTTCCTCATTTGTTCCGGCTCTGTGTTTTTCTTGTTTGTTTTTGTTTTGTTGTTTTTCCTTCTTTTTCTTTTTCCAAATTGGTTGATTAAGCTTCGTCGTTAATTGCATGTTCAATTTGTTCAACTAATAAATTGATTTAGATTAATTAAAGGTTAAGTACTTAGTCAAATCTCTGATTTTATTTGAAATATGGCATTTGTTGTTTCATTTCTTTTGTGGGCTGTTTTCTTTAATGTCGGATCTGGGCTTGGTCTTGGGCCATTTGGGTCATAACATTTGGCCCAAGCCTAAGCAGATAGTCTGTTTCTAGAAGGGACAGCTGGCATTTTTCAGTTGGAAAAAGATTCCCTGCCCTCGTCTATTTTCCCTGAATTCACGCTGACATATTCCTTCCCCCCAATAGACCTTCTCTGATTTTAAATAGCCTATATATACACCCTTCACACAGAAACGAAGGGTGGGATTTTTTTTACTGAGTTTTGATTCCTCTCAAATACATTGAAGAACACACACTCTAGATACTCACTGATCTTCCAAAAATAAAAATGGCACTCTGAATTTAAACTTAGAGACAGAAAAATCAGAGAAGAAGAAAATTTGTTTTGCTAAGCTTATACTCAGTGGTTGTTTGTTTTCCTAGATTTTCCATATTTGCTTGAGTCAAAGAGGCCTTCACTTTGCTTCTTTTTATTCATTCTGCTGTGACTAAGCTCCAGCTTTGGGATTTTGGATTTTATTTTGGTCTTGCTGCTGTCTTTCTGTTGCTGGAAATTGCTGTTTCTGCTGGCTCGTAGCTGAATTTTCCTCTTTCATATTTAGACCTTTATTTGGTCATTCGGTTGGCTTTTCTGTAGCTAGGTATGTCTATGCTCACCTGTAGTGTTCCATGGTTGTCTGTTAAATAAAAATACAAACCATCGTGTGTTAGTGATTTAATCTGTCTATATGTTTTGTTTTCTTTTTTCTTTCTTTTGATGAATTCTCGTCATGCTCTATTGAAAAGTCCAAATTAAGTATTATTGGCCAATAGGATTCAAGGTATTAACATTGATTTGTCCTTCTAAAATAAAGCATTCTATCCTAAGTGATATTCTTGTTCATTAAGCTAGTTTTGATGCCATCTTCTCACTTGATAGTTCGTTTGGCAGATTTCGGTTACAAGAGTAACTCAATGGCTATCTTATTGTAAACTTGAAAAGTGCGAAAAGAATGGAAGTAATGTGCCAGGAATGATTTCTCTTGGAAAGTTGTTGTAATTAAAGAATAGTTTTAAAATTCTATCAGTTAAACTTTGTAATTTATTTCAGGACCAATGGGTTGTCGATTCATTTGCAATTGTTTTCCTTTGTTCATATAGAACTCCACTTGAGATTGCACTAGTAGCATATTCAAAGTTTCATGTTACTGGGCTCATTCTATAGCCCATTTTCGTACTCCAAAATGCAGTAGCTAATTTCAGTTTGTTAAAACGTGACTGGGCTCGTCAATGTATCTCAAATTGTTGTATTTAGATTCAGTGTCTCAAGAATGCAGTTAGACTTTTAGATTTTCGTTTACAGTATCTCGAATTTGCCAAGTTTATGTTGATTAGCTACTCATGATCGCGTTCGTATTATTCGATGCAATCTTAGTTCATTTTGATTTCCTTCGAAGTAGTTAAGAACTGACTAAAAAATAAAAAAAATGGATTGGGTCACGTTTATAATTGTTATCTAGGTTCGTGACAGCGAAAGATTCATTTCATTATGGATTCAAAAGAACAAGTTGCTATCTTTCCAATATTCCTTTTCCATACATTTTTGACCTTTCCATATATAATTTCAAATTTTAGGATGGGTTAATCAATTCATAAACATTGTAGTTTTGCTTTAGGCGTGATTAATAATAAATCATCGTGACTATGGGTACGGTTCCCGTGGCATGGTCACGATACGTAAATCCCATTCGGGTGTGCATTTCATGTGACCCGACCACAACTTCTAATAATAATAAAATAAGCATATCGTAAATTGTGAGTGCATTTCATGTGGCGCGGTTTGCGACGTGTGTCAAAACAACAAGTGTACGACATCGTGACTTGTTTCAAATAAATTTCATAAATAATAAAAGCGGTCAGAAAGCTAAAAAGCACAATAGATTTTAAATATGTAATAAATCAGATAGTTAGGCCAATTATTAATAATTCAGCGACCGTGCTAAAACCACGGAACTCGGGAGTGCCTCACACCTTCTCCCGGGTTAACAGAATTCCTTACCCGGTCTTCTGTGTTCGCGGACCATAAATAGAGTCAAATTTTCTCGATTTGGGATTTAAAATAAATCGGTGACTTGGGACACCATAAATTATTCCAAGTGGCGACTCTGAAATAATAAATAATCCCATTTCGATTTATGTCACTTAAATTAGAAAAACTCCCCTATCCCCCCCCTTCGCCCCGGGAAAAAGGAGGTGTGACATCATGTTACTCTTCTGCACATATTTTTGTGTGCAGATCCAGGTACTACTTATCAACCTCGCTGAGAGTGTTTGCTGCTGTACGGAGACTTCAAGGTACATCTACACCGTCCGCAGATCTCGGAGTCCCCTTCTATTCTCTCCTATGTCATTTACATTCCATACTTCCTTTATTAGACTCTGGTGTATAGAGATACTAGTTTCCTTCTGTAGCTTGTGACCTATGATGTTCCAGGTTTTGGGAAGACTGTGTATTTATAGAGTATTGATTATTGTACATGTCGGGCGACATTGTTACTAGTTATTCAATTATCCACTGCTGTTAGTTGCCAAGTTTTACTTTCGTTTTATCATTTTCCGCAATTTGCTAGGCTTACCTAGTTGTAGAGACTAGGTGCCGTCATGACGTTATACGGTGGGAGTTTGGGTCGTGACATAATAAAACTAAAAATAACATTATTACATGTATTTAAAAGAAAATCAAGGATTTGGGAACTTCACATGGTGGGTTCGTCTTTTCACGAACTATTTTCTAAAACTGTTCTATTCCTGTTCTGAACAAAAGAAAGATTCGTCAGTTTTAAAATGGTGGTCAGTTTGTGGCCTTGATTTCTTGGGCGACTTGTTAGAAAAACCGACTTTGTCGATGGTTATGCAACTTTCCAGGAGATTCTGTCTTTACTTTCTTGAGATCTTCTTTCTCAACATCAAAACCTGACTATTTTGTGCCTATCACCATTTGTGTTTATGGTGTCAACAACCTTGCTCCCAAAACAACTTTTAACTGAGTATCTTTTGTTGACCCTTGAGACATTGTTCTGTCCTTCAAGCCTTTTGCTTCTCAGGGAAAATCAAAGATGGCTTTATGCCTTTGTCCATATGGTTTATGCCCAGAAATATTTGCTTTATATAATGGGGAAATTGTAACCAATTTTGCATCTTTTTCTTTGCTTTGCTTTGACAAAATTAGACTGAAAGGGACTTGAAAAAGTAATGCGAAAGAAAATAAGAAGATGAACTAATAGGTATTACAACTTAATCAAGAAGTGTCCCTTTCGGGGAAAAATCAAGAAAGGACTTATCTGGAGGAATATGCTGACTTTAATGAGCATGACATGCACTTTGGACTGGATGCCCGATCCATGTGAACCGTCTAATTCCCGAAATCTGTTTTAAACTTCACTTTGAAACTAAGTTCTTTGTCTTAACCATGCTTGTGATGGGATATATGAAGACCAAAATCGATCAATGATTCCCTTTGTTGGTTTTCACAAACTAACCTCTCATTTTATTTTTTTCTCTCTTTACAATGGCTGAGGCATCATCCATAGTATATTGACTTTGCATTCTCGAAAGCTGATTAGAAAGCCTTAATAGGGAAAGGTAAAAAGAACTATTCAACTGAATTACAACTTTTGGAACCATTTTGATGGAACAACCATATAAAATAAAATAAAATCATGCTCTAGTTTCTTTGAATACTGGGGAAGTATGGATTTTTGTTTTCGTGTGACCGAACCCTGGAGTGAGGCTGCCTACGTATCCTTTCGGAATCATGTCGGACGTAGTTCAATTAACTTGAACTTGTTTTGATGAATTATTTTTTTTTTATTGATTTTTGATTTTTTTTTCATTTTTCATTTTTTTCATTCATCATTCATTTTTTTTTATTAAGTACATTGGTTCTAAAAGAGGGGAAAACAAAGAAATATAATTAAGGCTACAAAGGTCTAACTAGGGTTGACCGACGTTTGGGTACTGAGAATGAAAGCCTTTCGTCATCCTAACCTGAGAATGCTAAGTATAAAAATGCCCCAACAGAGGCATGTCAGACATAGTATCTCTTGATCGGACTTGCGTTGGCGGATATATCTGTCACCTCTCCTTCTATATCTGCCAAGTGTAGAGCTCCTTTTGACAATATGTTTTTGATGAGGTAAAGACCTTGCCAATCGGAGCGAAATTTCCTTTTGCTTCTTCCTAGTGCGGAAAGATATATTTCAAAACAAGTTGTCCTACCTCGAATTGTGTTGGGCACACTTTCTTATTGTAAGTACGTGCCATTCTTTGTTGGTATAATTGACCAAAAGAAACTGCTGCCAAACATTTTTCATCAATTAAACTCAACTGTTCCAATCGGGACTTGACCCAGTCAGTGTCCTCAATCCCTGCTTCAACAATGATTCGGAGAGAAGGAATCTCAACTTTAGCAGGTATGACCGCTTCAATGCCATAAACCAACAAGTAGGGTGTTGTACCAACTGATGTACGGACAGTTGTCCGGTATCCCAAAAGAGCAAATGGCAGTTTCTCGTGCCATTGTCTAGACCCTTGGACCATCTTCCTAAGAATCTTCTTGATGTTATTACTTACAGCTTCAACAACCCCATTAGCTTTGGGCAGGTAAGGAGTAGAATTGTGATGCTCAATTTTAAATTGTTCACATATCTCCTTCATCATATGACTATTCAAATTAGCAGCATTATTTGTGATAGTGGTTTTTGGAATACCGAATCGACAGATGATATTGGAGTGAACAAAGTCTACTACTGCTTTCTTGGTAACTCCTTTCAATGTAATAGTTCCCACCCATTTGGTGAAGTAATCAATTGTAACAAAGATGAATATGTGCCCATTTGAAGCTTTTGGCTCGATTGGGCCAATGTCGTCCATTCACCAAGCAATAACAGTCCAAGAAGCTGACATAGGATACAACTCTGAAGGAAGTGAGTGAATCAAATCACTGTGAATCTGGCACTGGTGGCACTTGCGAACAAAACGAAAGCAATCTCGCTCTATAGTAAGCCAATAATATACTGCCCGGAGGATTTTCTTTGCTAGAACAAATCCATTCATGTGCAGACCACATACTATTGAGTGCACTTCATTCATAATCATTTTAGCTTCTTTGGCATCCACACATCTCAACAAATTCAAATATGGAGTCCTTTTGTATAGGATTTCCCCACTCAAAAAGAAACCATTAGAGAGTCACCTAATCGTTCTCTTTTAATCCCTATTAGCATGTTCCAGATATTCTCTTGTGTTCAGAAACTGTTTAATATCACGGTACATGGTTCACCATCTGGTTCTGCTTCAATTGTATTGCAATAACCATGTTGATCCCAAATTTGTATTTCTAATGGGTCAATGTGAGTATTACCCAGATATGGAAACATTAAGGCCGGGGTGACCAAGGCATAAGCTAATTCATTGTGAAACCTGGGAATGTACCTGAACTCGACGGACTTGAACATTTTGCTAAGATCCTCCACACATTGTCTATATGGAATGAGCTTGATGTCTCGAGTTTCCCAATCACCTTGAGCCTGCCGAATAAGCAAATTTGAATCTCCCATCACCAACCGTTCATGCACATTTAGGTTTATTGCCATGTTCAAGCCCATGATGCAAGCTTCATATTCTGCCGTGTTGTTTGTACAAAAGAAATGAAGTCGTGCCGTGGCAGGGTAATGTTGCCCAGTAGGTGACACAAGAATTGCCCCAATCCCTACGCCTTTGATGTTGACAACCCCATCAAATTAATGTTTCCAAATTTGATTGTCATCTTGGACTACTTCTTCAACTAAATTAACCTCTTCATCTAGGAAGTATGTGTTCAAAGATTCATACTCATCATCAACCAGGTTTTCTTCCATATGATCAGCCAAATCTTGTGCCTTCATGTCACGACCCAATTTACCCTCCGTTTGGGTATCGTGATGGCACCTAGTCTTAGGGACTAGGTAAGCCTAACATTAATTGAAACAATAACATTATTTAAATAGAAATCTTTTACAATTTCCAAAATCGGTTGTACAAGTCATAAGCTCTACAGAGTGTTTGCTAGAAAATCTCCAAATACAACTGTCCAGAAATAGGAATAAACAGTGCAAAACGAAAACTTGAAGGTAACTCCAAAGCTTGCGAATGCAGCAACAGGTTTACCTTGAGTCTCCATAACAACAGTCCATACAATAGCTAACGAACAAGTACCTGGATCTGCACAAAAATGTGCGGAAGTGTAGAATGAGAACACCACAGCGGTGCCCAATAAGTATCAAGACTAACCTCTGTGGAGTAGTGACAAGGAACAGTCCAGACACCCACTGGTCTAATAAACTAAACATGTATAAGTATATGAACAACAAAAGTATGATGTCTACATAAAGACTATGCAATATGGCTCACAATACAGTAATGGAAACCAGGAAGGAAACAACAAGTATCAGCGAAATATCATGAAAATGACACACACAAAGTGAATAAAGCACAACTTAAATCCGGAATCACAAATACATCAAGGACAAGTAATAAATCAGTGACTACAACCGCTTTTACTTCGGATTTTAGTCAACAACTCCACGAGGTAACCGAACCTCGGACAAATCATAACTCACGGGTCTCAATACCTGAACCCTAACACTTGGCATCTTGTGCCCTCATAACCGCATTGACGACTCACATGACAATAAAGCCATTTTCACATAGAAGGCAAGTAAACAAGGGTGAGCATCTATACTCAATAATATCAAGAACACCTCTTATCCGATAAGGGTGCTTAACTACATGTATGCTCGTGCAAGTGTCCTACCATAGTCCATATCAGCAAATAAGCATAAGGAAAAAGAATGGACAACACGTAGAATATTTTCTCACAACTTTCACAAGATAAAGCTCACATAGGTACATATACCACTACACAAATATCAACAACAAGAATGCCCCCAGGCCACAAATCATCACAATTCAATCCATGACAAACCTACCTTGTCTCGCCACGTGTGCAATAATAAAGTTAGTGCCCGCCTTGTCTCGCCACACGTGCATAACAATGTTCCTACATTTTCTCGCCACATGCGCAACCCATATATATATATATATATCCTGCCTTGTCATGCCGCATGTGCAAATATCAATAGTAACAATAGTACGGTAGAAACCTCGTGTAAACCCATAACAACAACCGCACGGAAGAAACCTCGTGCATCAAAATAACCACAACCGCACGGCAGAAACCTCGTGCATCACCACAACAAGTACAACAACAACACTGGCACTAATACAAAGTACGACAAGTAAATCAACTCAAGAACTTTAAATCACAAGAAATGGTAGAACCAATTTACAAGGAATAACCATAGTAGTGAATGCTAGGCTTAAAGAGATCGGCTCAACAAGGGAAAACTAATATGTAGCAACAATCCCACAATATACATTTCAACAACAGGGAAGCTAACACGAGTCAAATAATTCGAAATAAAACAAGTCGACTAAGATATAGGATATCTAAACTTCTTTTAAGGTGGAGAAATTACGAAGGATATTCAACAATTCAATTAAGGATAGGCAGTGTAAAGATAATCATAACCTTAATTAAGACTGAACAATTATAAGATGGGATAATAATAATTCCAAATAAAGATAAGCAGATATGAAAAGATAGCATGACAATAGAAGAGGTAAAATCTTCAATTAAGTCAAATATGAGTGAATCCTGAAGCAATTAATTCTAATTAAAGCCTGTAGAGGTGAAACTAGTAAATAGGAACTTAATCATATCAAGAACAACTTCATACTCGGTGCATATAAGGACCTAAGAATCCTAAAAGGCAAACTTTCCACAAATAAGTCCGAGCACGCACTCGTCACCTCGCGTACATGAACTACAATCAACATAGAAGACTCAAATCCTAAGGGGAAAATCCCCCACACAAGGTTAGGCAAGATACTTACCTCGAACCAAGCTCAATCAGTCCGTAAAAATCCCCTTTTCTCAATTATCTGGTTCTGAATGGTCCAAATCTAGCCAAACATATTTGCATATGATGAATACAACCATAATAGACTCATCTAATCAATAAAATCAATACTTTAACAAAAATCTTGAAATCCTCCCTAAAAGGTTGACCCGGGACCACATCTCGGAATCGGGTAAAAATTATAAAATACGAATACTCATTCACTGACGAGTCTAACCATACAAAAATCATCGAATTCCGATACCATTTCTCACTTATTCTGGTGAGTAGCACCTTCAAGAGTGGGTCAAGTCCCCCATTTCATCTGTTTCTTCAACTATATCTTTTCATTTGTATGTCATGACAGTCTTGTTATAATTCTAGGGAATAGCTTTTGTGTTTGTCACCGGGAGTTTTGCAACAGGTAGGATCACGACTGGCTCTGTTATATTTCTCAAACCATTATTCGTAACGATCTTCTGAATTCCCCCGGGGATGTAAAGTTTTGGCCCACGCAATTGAACCTCAACCTTTTTTGTGCTTCCAGGGACATAGAGAATCGTTTTTCTCAAACCTTCCAAGTCCAAGCTAGAACTCTCACCTTTCACAATCAATGGTGCCAATTCCTGCGGGCTTACTATCACTTTTGGTTCTTTCCCTATGGTTCCAACAACCATCTCTGTCTTGCTAGACTGCTTATAATCGCGATCATCACAAATCATCCCAATAAATGTGTATTATTATGATCTAGGAGCAGATTGTTTGTGATATTAGGAGTATCCTCATTGTTTGTCACCACAATTGCCTTTGTTTCAATCAAATCTTCAATGGCTTTCTTAAATGTCCAACAATTTTTGGTACTATGACCTTGGGTGTTGAATTTGGATTCACATAACGCGGCATGATAGGTTCAATAAATTGCAACTGAATCAATTTTCGAAATAGGCTTGTATACGATTCTCTAATTGGGGTGAACTCTTTCTTTGGCTCTTGTTCTTTCACATATTCCTATCGGGGATGAGGATTATATGACGCCTGAAAATTTAGTCAGAGTTGACTGGAGCCTTGTGGAATCAGTTCCCGCCATTGTTGGTGATTGGTAGGCCTAGCATAAGCCTGAGCATTAAAAACTGTGTATTGTTGAGGGGGAACTGAGTAGCGAGGACCGTGAGGCGTATAGTAATGTTGAGGAGAATGGGATTGTCCTTGTTAGAATTGCACATAAGAAGGAACTATTCCTCTTTGGACTCTCACGAACCTAGATGTCATCATGGATCCTTCCTCCTTCTTTTTCTGATCTTCGAAACTGCCTGACCCGCTTTGAATTGCTTGTGTGGTCGCCTTAATGGCTTCCTGACTCAAAACGTTTCCCGACTTCATGTCATACTCAACTATTTCACCAATCTTAATTGCCTCAGTAAAAGGTTTATCAATAGCGGCCAATATGTAATGGAGGTAATAAGGATCCTAAGATTTGAGAAAATAGTCAATCATTTCTGCCTCTTTCATTGGTGGTTTGACCCTAGCATCCTGCTCTCTCCACTTGATTGCATATTCTCTGAAGCTTTTTGTTTGTGTTTTCTTTATGTTGACGAGAGAGGAACGGTCTGGCACTATATTAATATTGTACTTAAACTATTGGACAAAATCTTAAGCCATGTCGTTCCAAACGTACCAGTGAGAGATATCTTGATCTATGAACCACTCTAAAGCAATTCCTGTCAAACTTTCCCCAAAATAAGCCATGATTAATTCTTCTTTACCTCCTGCTCCAATTAATTGGTTACAATACCTCTTCAAATGGACAACGAGATCACCATGCCCATCATACTTTTCAAACTTGGTGGTCTTGAAGCCGGGTGGCAAATGAACATGGGGTAACATACATAGATCGTTAAACAAAAAACTCTTGTGGCCTCCCAATCCATGTATGTTTCTCATGGTTTGTTCCAAGCTCTTCATTTTTCTAGTCATCTTCTCTTGTTCTATAGTTTTTCTGGGCTTATCAATCTCAACTGGAAACGCGTTATGAGGAGTGTGCTTGTATGAATCTGGAACCTTGAAAGTCAGTTTTAGAGAGTAATGTTGGGCATCATGAGCATTGAGTTGTGGATTATTGTTGGAATTTTGAGCAAGAGCCGGTTGAAGGACAGTAAAAGTATGGGTATCAGGTAAGGTAAGTGGGTTATTTTGAGAGGTGCGGCTGGAGGACGTGGAATGGAGGTACTGGGGATATTGGGAAGGTTAATGCTCGGACTGAATGTAGGTTGGTACAATAGGTTACTTGTTATGGAGATGGGCACTTGAGTTGCAACTGATACATTATGAAGATTATCCGAAGGCCATATGGGTAGTGAGGGCGGTGCTTATCCATTCACCTAGGCTTGGTACATCTCTGCCAATTGTTTCTTCAGCACTCTTACTTCTTCAATCAATCCTAAACCTTGTTCGACCAATTGTCCATGAACCTCATCATTATCTGACTCATTCTCACTATTGTTTGACATTCTACTTTTTCCTTTTGATCTCGAGTTGTAAGGGTGAGTCGCCAGTTAAAACCACAAACCAACCACTTTTGTTTAAATTTATCTTTGAAATAACAAACAACAAACGTGTTAGAGTTATGCATTTTTGAGATATTAATCACACATTGTATGTCATGCACCTAATGCCATTTTCATTTCTAAAATGATCTTGGAAGGCTTCATGCTTCATCCCAACTTATTGGTTTATTAATACTCTCTTTTTTAAAATTCTTTTATTTCCTCTTTTTTATTTTATTTTTATTTCCCTCAATTTTGTTTTTGTGGTTTTAAAAGAATTATGATCGAACCCATTGGAGGTTGCCTACGTATTATGTTGAACATGAATCAGATCATTACGTAGTTCAGGGAAAACAATAATAGTTATGGTTTTTTAAATTTTTTTTTTTTACAAAATGAAACAATTCAAAATACAATGACAGAAAGGACATTACATCAAAAATGACTTAACAGACCTTGACAAGACTAAAACACAATAACTTAAAAGACTCAACAATGACTCAAACTAAAACATAACTATTGCATGAAAAGTTCTAACAACTACGACTATGTTTCAACTCCACAATCTTTTTGCTTTCAACCACTAGAATATCTTCTCATGGTGGGGTTTTCCCTGGCTGACCCCGGTGTATGGTACATCATCTCAAACTCTGCTGCAAGATGACAGGAAAAAATAGGTGCATGCTCCAAAAATTTCTCATAATATATCCCTTGGCAGTTCACATAACTTTGAGCGGTATAAACAGCCAAAGCATGGACTTTCTCTCTGAAGTAACAAAAATTATGGTCTCGTTCTTGTAACTTCTGCTTGTGAGTGGTGGCTATCTCTCTTATGTGGACCTCGCGATCTAAAGCTGACTCCAACTGAGCCCGAAGTCTAGCCTGCTCGAGTTTTGCCTGAGCCATCTCCCTATCAAAATCTGCATGCTGGTATTCTCTATTGTACCTTCTCATTTCTTCTAACTGCATATGAAGCTGAGCTTCCGAACGTACCCAATGGGTCTTTTCTCTCTCGAACTGAGCCATCTCTTCTTAAAATTTTGTTACTTGGAGATCCTTACTAGATTCGGCATCCTCATTTAACTGTACGATTTTTTCCTTGGCTTTGTTCAACACCTTTTTAGTCTTTTCCAAAATGGCATCATAATCTTGCACCTTTTCCATCAGATTGGCAATAGTTTTCTGGTCTTTCCAACTTCTCACTGGCACTTCGGAGGCTTTCTTCATCTGTTGAAGTTGAGCACAGAGGGCTTCATTTTCGCGGATCAGACTCTTTTTTTCACTTTCAGCTTCTTCTGCTTGTAAGTCTTTCTTAAAATCGAGGTTTCTCAGCTTTTCTTCCAAGGCATGATAGTTGCTTTGTATCCCTTTTACTTTTCACCCGAAGTCAACCATTCTTGGATTTTATCATCAAAGGCTTGAACATGCGGCCTTTTTGCGGACCTTTTCGGCTCGGGCTCTGACTCATCATCTCCGCGAGACCTCTTCCCAAACCACAAAGCATAACCTGGATCTACCTTACCTTTTGTAGGATCTGGAACCTGGGTTTCATATTTCAAGTTGCGGCAACCATTCCACATTTGTTTGATTAAAGCTTCAGGGTGTGGGGCTTCGGGGTGTAGCTCAATCACTTGAACACTCAAATTTTCATCCTCTTGCACTACTTGGTACCTTCCTAGCTGTCTTAGAACTCTCTGTGGCGCATACGGCTGGACACTTCTCAAACCCAACAACAACAAATAACTTTTTTAAGGCCGACATGTGTATCACCTCTCTTACCGGGAGCCATCCCAAAGTTGACTCTATTTGACTTGAGTTTAAAGATCTTAGGTGGGATATCCGGGCTTCCACCCTTTCTAGAGAGTTGTAATCATTTAATCTTTCTTCGTAACTCTTAATGAAATTGTCCGTGCTCGGACCATAGCTCGTGAAATTGGGATGATGTCGTAGATGCTCAATCAACCATATTTACAACAAAATACTGCACCCTTCGAAGAATTTTGCCCCGGACTTACACAAAGTCAACGCCCAATAAATATCTGATGGAATGATCCGGGCAAGAGTGTGATGCTCTTTGGTAGTGAGGACCTGTAGAACCCTGGCTATCTAGGTATCAATTGTCCGCTCCTCGTTTGGGAAGACCATAATTCCCAGAAACGCCATTATGAAGGCGAAGCGACGGTGAATCTTCCATGTGTCCTTGTTCTGCATGTTGTTAATTTCCTTTTCATACATTTCAAACCCATTTGGCTGCTCGAACCTAGAGTACAGGAAATAGAAAGAGCAACACCCTTCGACTACGTTGCTCTTTCTGATTTGCTTACTAATGTTCAGAAGATCGAAGAATCGGTTTATAGAGAGAGCCCTCGAAAATATGAGCTTCTGATTTCTCAAATTCCTGCCAAACCCGGAATATCAAACTATCTCTTCTAAACTGGGAGTAAGCTCAAAATCAGAGAAGCGAAAGACATTGCGAACATGGTCCCAAAAAGTCACTAGTGCCTCAATAAAATCATCCAGTGGTTTAACTTTCATAATATCTGTGAGGGTTCCCAGGTGCTTGGTGACCCATTTCTGATCATCTTCCCCCAAGTCATACCACCATATCTGAAGCCTAAGTGGAGCCTCGTCTACAACCGTTAAAGGTGTGTTCTGAACAATGCTCATTTTGTACCTGTGGGTGGTTAAGTTAAGGGTTGTGTAACGACCCGGCTGGTCGTTTTGAGCATTTACGCTCCTTTCAACTATTTGAAGTCTTGAATAATTTCCTACGAGGTATTATGACTTGTGTGAATTGTTGGTTTTGGTTTTAAGGTATTTCGGAATTAGCTTGGAAGAAAGAATTTTCATGTTGGAAGTTTAAGTTGAAATAGTTGACCGGATATTGACTTATATATTAACAACCTCTGAATTTAATTCTGATGAATGAAATAGCTCCGTATGGTGATCTTGGACTTAGGAGGGTGTACAAAAAATTATTTGGAGGTCCGTAGTGGAATTAGGCTTGAAATGCCAAAAGTTGAATTTTGGGAAGTTTGACCGGGGGTTGATTTTTTGATATCGGGGTCAAAATTGATTCTAGAAATTTAAATAGCTTTGTTATGTCATTTATGACTTGTGTGCAATATTTGAAGTCATTCCGGATTGATTTGATATGTTTCGGCATATGATATAGAATTTGAAAGTTCAAAGTTCATAGATTTTGATTTGAGGTGCGATTCGTCATTTTGATGTTGTTTGATATGCTTTGAGGCCTCGAGTAGGTCCGTGTTATGTTATGGAACATGTTGGTATATTTGGATGAGGTCCCGAGGGGCTTGGGTGTATTTTTGGATCATTGGTTGAGAGATTTATAAAGTTAAAAAATTTGAGAGTTTGGACATGGTCAATATCAGGTTAAGACGACCTCTTTTCAGTGTTTTGAGTGCACGAGCAGGTACGTAGCATGTTTTATGATTGAAATTCATATATGGTTTGTGTCCGGGAGGTTCCGGATGAGATTCAGGGTTTGAGCGAATCCATACATTTCGGCACTCTAATATTGTTCTGGCACTTTTGGGGGTGCGGATTGCACATTTTTGGGTACTGAGGCGAAGGAGAGGCGCGGACCGCACATAATAGTGTGGACCGCAGCAGAATTTTGCGGCCGCACTTGGAATTTTGCAGACCGCACAATTTTGTCCGCGGCCGCGCTCCAGGAAGTTCTGCTGATTCGCCTATCCGACTTCGGGAGCTTATATCGTTTGATCTACAAGGTTTTTTGAGATGATTCAAACACAAAAGTTGTAGCCCTTCGTGTAAATAAGTCATCATTTGGACATTTGTAGAGAAAGTTATGGCTAAAATACTAAAGCCTGGCCGTGCAACCCCAAGAGTTTTCGCGGACAACACTAGTTTTTCGCGACCGCGGGACCTGGGAGGCGCGGCCGCGTTTGGAATTTTGCGGACCGCACATGGTGAGTTCAGAGAATGGGCTATATAACCGAAGCTTAGGTTATTATTTCATTTTTGGACCTTGGGAGCTCGGTTTGAGACGATCTTTCGAGGATTTTTCAAGAAATTAATTGGGGTAAGTGATTCTAACTCAGATTTGGTTAACATACATGAATATATCATTGTTTTCATCATGTAATTAGTATTTTGAGATGGAAATTTGGGGAAAATGGTAGAAATTTCATAAAATAATTTTTTGGCAGTTGAACACCGATTCAGAGTCGGATTTGAGTGAAATTAGTATGGTTGAACTCGTAATTGAAATGGTTGTCGGATTTTGTAAGCGAGTTTTGAGCTAAATTTTGGATTTTTATGGAAAATTAGCATTTTCTTATGGAATTAATTCCAATGAATTTTATTGACTGAAACAAATTAATTGTGACTAGATTCGAGGCATTCAGAGGCCGATTTGCGAGGCAAGGGCATAGAAGAGTAAAGAATTTCACACTCCGAGGTAAGCAACAGTTTTAAATCTGGTCCTGAGGGTATGAAACCACGGATTTTGGTATCATATGATTATTTTGGAGGTGACGCACATGCTAGGTGACTGGTGTGTGGGCGTGCACCGAGGGGATTGTGACTTGGTCCGTCCCGGAAAAACTGTAAAGTTGAACAATTTGTTGTTAGCTATATGCTCTCTATGTGTTGTTAAAATTTGAGTGTAAATCATGTTACAAATCATGATTAGGCTATGTGATAGTACTGTTGGGACCCACAGAGTTTGCGTACTTGTTGAATTGCTTGCTAAATGCTATATGTACTCAGTCTCAGTTTTTACTTGCACATTTTATCTCAGTCTCTATTATTATTATTGATACATCATATCATTGTTGTTTGGGCTGATTTCATGATTATTTAGAGCCCGAGAGACTGGAGAGATTTATGACTGAGTGAGGCCGAGGGCCTGATTGAGAGATATTGATACCATAGCACATGAGTTGTCCGTGCAGCACGTGAGTTGTCCGTGTAGATCCTTATATTATACTATAGCACGTGAGTTGGCCGTGCGGATCCTTATATTATACTATATCACGTGAGTTGGCCGTGCAAATCCTTATATTATACTATAGCACGAGAGTTGGCCGTACGGATCCTTATATTATACTATAGCACGTGATTTGGTCGTGCAACACGTGAGTTGGTCGTGCAACACGTGAGTTGGCCGTGCTGATCCTTATATTATATTATAGCACGTGGGTTGGCCGTGCAACACGTGAGTTGGCCGTGCAGATCCAGATATTTATATTATGGCACGTGAGCTATCTATGCAGCATATGAGTTGACCGTGCAGGTTATAGCGCTTGGGTTGTAGGAGCCCCTCCAGAGTATGTACACCCCCAGTGAGCGCGAGTACCCATTGAAAGTGAGTGATGAGGGCTGGGAGCTTAGTGAGTGATTGTTGTCCTCAGAGGTTGTACTTGATTTCCATTTGTTGTTGCACTTATTTGCTATTTGTCATTGTTGTGAAATCTCTAAAAGATTTTTATATACGGATTATATGAACATGAACTGTATAAAAATTGATTTGACATTAAACTGTCAGATTTGATAGCATGTCTATTCCTTGCTGGAATTACTGAAAATGAACCATAACTGTGTAGCTCGTTACTATCTTCAGTTACTTATTTATTATTGTTACTTACTGAGTTGGTTGTACTCATACTACACCATGCACTTCGTGTGCAGATCCAGGTGTTTCCGGATATAACGGATGTTGATCCTTTCGCGCAGTTGATTTTCAGGAGATTTTGAGGTAGCTGCCATGTTCCGCAGACCTTGTCTCTCCTTCTCTATCTCCTTGTTTACTGTATTTGGTCTCAGACTATTATAGACCATATTTTCCAGACATGTATTCATATTAGATGCTCATGTACTCAGTGACACCAGGTTTTGGGGAGTGTTCGTATTAGTATTTGTGAAATTTTGTATTGTATTTAAATATTATATTTTCAACCTTAAAGAGAAGTTTTGGTTTATTGAAATTATCGGCTTGACTAGTATCGAGATAGGCGCCATCACGACAAGTTGGGATTTTGGGTCATGACAGGTTGACACTAGTTCAATAGACAAAACCAATGCACTCTTTTTGCAAAACAATGTTTTCGTAAATAAACCAATTTTAAGAAAAGTCAAAGAGGGGGTGGCTACTTTTGCAATTGTGGCCAAGGAAAAGGTGGCTATTTTTGAAACTATACCCCTTCGTACATGTCACGACCAAAAATCCTAACCTGTCGTGATGACGCCTATCGTGGAACTAGGCAAGCCGACTCATTCCAAACACCATCGATATTTTCATTTCAAAGATAATTTCAAGGCCATTTAGCATAAAAACCTTCGTAAAAGAGTTCAAGTCAAAATAAGAGTGCGGAAAAGAAAAGCCCGACATCGGGGTGTCACTAAGTCATGAGCATCTAGATAATCAAGATAATACAACCATTGTCTAAATATCAATACAAGACCGAAATGAATATAGAAGGAGAGTCAAGGTCCTGCAGACGCCGGCAGCTACCTTGTAGTCTCTGATACTCGATCGCGCTCGAACTCAACGATCACCATGATCAAACACACCTGGATCTGCACATAAAGTCCAGGGTGTAGCATGAGTACAACCACCTCAGCAAGTAACATAAATAAATAAGGAACTGAGAAAAAAAAACCGAGCTACACATAATACAGTCCTTTTCAAAAATTTTAGTAAAGGAATTTAGGCATGCTTTCCAACTGGTGTTTCAAAAATCAAACGTTTTAATCTCATGAGACACAGTATAAGTCCTCCAGAATCATCACAACAGAAATGACTATCAACAAAGTGCTTCAATAAACAAAAGCAATATACAGCCTCAGAGGGGCTACTGTTACTCATCTATCTCGATAGCTCAATCACTCGGCTCTCAGCCTCAATACTCACACTCAAGGTACCTGCGCTCACTCGGGGTGTGTACAGACTCCAGATAGGCTCCTACCGCCCAAGCGCTATATTGCTGCAGTGTGCAGCCTGACCTAATACTGCTGCGGCATGCAGCCCGATCCATATATTACTGCGGCGTGCAGCCCGATCCAAGCACTGCTACGACGTACAGCCCAATCCATTATCATGGCCTGAAGGCTTGTTGCGGCATGCAACCCGATCCAACATTTACTACAGTGCGCATCCCGATCCAACATTTACTACGGTGCACAACCAGATCCAACATATCTCACATAGCTCTGAACCCGACACTCAGGCCCTATATTAGTTACTAGCCTTTCCAGCTTCACAATTATCACAACAATAGCCCAAACAATGACTATAACCAGTACGAATCAAATCATGGGACCGGAACAAAATGCATAACCAAACAAAGACTAAGTACAATATGGCAATTTAACAGTCAATGCAACAAGCTCACGACCACTACGGCCCCCAACATGTTTCCATATAACCTAAGCATGGTTTCTAACATGTAAGACAGTCAATAATTCAAAATCAAGAGTGAACAGGTAATAACAAAGGTATATTTAACTTTACAGTCTACCAGGACGGACCAAGTCTCTATCCCGCTCGGTGCCTGCTCACCCGTCCACCACCTAACGTGTGCGTCACCTCTAAATATCGACATCATATGAATTTCTCGGGGTTCCGTACCCTCAAGACCAGATTTAAAACTGTTACTTACCTCAAACCAAACAAAATCCTACTCCGCAATGCCCTTGCCTCTCAAATCGGCCTTCGAACGTCCCGAATCTAACCACAAGCAATACAATACGATCAATATAGGCTAAAGGAATGAATTCCACAAGAAAATACCAATTTAGACTCAAAACCCGAAACTGGCTCAACCCTCCCCCCGGGGCCCACATCTCGGAATTGGGTAAAAATCATAAATTACGAAAACCCATTCACTCACGAGTCTAACCATACCAAATTTGTCAAAATCTGACTTTGAATCGACATTCAACTCTCAAAACCCATTTTATGAAGTTTCTACTATTTTCCCCAATTTTCCACCCCAAAGTACTAATCAAATGATGAAATCAGTGATATAATCATATATTTTAGCAAAAACTGAGTTAGAATCACTTACCCCGATGGTTTTCTTGAAAATCCCTCAAATAATCGACAAAACTCGAGTTCTCTATGTCAAAGTATGAAAATAAAACCCTAAATCTCGTATTTATAGTGCGCTCCTCGGATTCTCAATACGCTGACCGTGCATTTCCACTGCCCCCGCAAATGCCTCATCGCGGTCCTCTGAATTCCCACCGCGGCCGTGAACCTCACTCCGCGGTCCGCGGAATTCCCACCGCGGCCGCGAAATGCCTCCAGCCCCTGGGGTCGCATCCAATTTTCCGCTGTCCGCGCCAGCCTCTACCGCTGACCGCATAAATCCTGCCACCTCCACGGAATTCCACCGCTGTCCGCGCCAATTCTTCGCGGTCCGCACTCCCAGCTTCAGAGATCCAACACCAGCAACATCAACAGTGTTTTCAATAGCAAATTTCATCTGATAACCATTCTAAACACACCCGAGGTCCTCGGGACCTCAACCAAACATACCAACACATTCCATAACATCATTCAAACTTAGTCGAACCTACGAATCACTCAAAACATCACTAAAACATCACATCAAACTCGGATTCAAGCCTAAGAACTTATAACTCCTAAATTCCTCCATCGACGCCGAAACTAATCAAATCATGCGCAAATGATCCCAAATTTTGCACACAAGTCAAATATGACACCACGAATCTATTCAAACTTCTGGAATTACATTTCGACTCCGATATCAAATTTTTCACTGCAGACCAAAATCGCCAAATTTTTAACTTTCGCCAATTCAAGCCTAATTCTACCACGGACCTCCAAATTACATTCCGAACACACTTCTAAGTCTAAAATCACTCAACGAAGCTAAATGAATCATAAAAATTCAAGTCCGAACTCGTTTACTCATAAGTCAACTTCCGGTTGACTTTTCTAACTTAGCTTTCTAACTAAGAGACTAAGTGTCTCATTTCACTCCAAAACTACTCCGAACCCAAACCTATCAAATCGATACAACTCAACACAGTTGAACAACATATAAATAAGCAGAAATAGGGAAAACGAGGCTATAACTCTCAGAACGACCGACCGGGTCGTTACATCCTCCCCCTCTTGAACAACCGTTCGTCCTCGAACGGGTATAGAAACATACCTCGAGTCTCAAATAGGTGTGGATATCTGCTCCGCATCTCCCGATCGGTCTCCCAGGTGGCCTCCTCCGCATGCTACCCTCTCTATTGCACCTTCACTGAAGCTATATCCTTTGACCTCAACTTCCAAATCTGCCGATCCAAAATGGCCATCGGCTCCATATCATAAGTCATATCACCCTCCAACTGGACCGTGCTGAAGTATAAAACATGGGACGGATCGCCCATATACTTCTGGAGCATGGAAACATGAAACACTGGATGCACACTCGACAAGCTGGGTGGCAAGGAAAGCTTATATGCCACCTCCCCTATCATATGAAGCACCTCAAAAGGCCCAATGAACTGGGGTCTCAACTTGCCCCTCTTCCCAAACCCCATAACACCCTTCACGGGTGATACCTTCAGCGAAACCTTCTACCCATCTATAAAAGACACATCACGGACCTTCCTATCCGCGTAGCTCTTCTGCCTAGACTGCGCCGTGCGAAGCCGCTCCTGAATCAATTTCACCTTATCTAATGCATCCTGGACCAAGTCTGTTCCTAAGAGCCTAGCCTCACCTAGATCAAACCATCCTACCGGGGATCTACACCTCCTCCCATATAAAGCCTCGTACGGATCCATCTGAATACGCGACTGCTAACTGTTGTTATATGCAAACTCAGCGAGTGGCAGAAACTGGTCCCATGAACCCCCAAAGTAAATGACACAAGCACGCAACATGTCCTCCAATATTTGAATAGTGCGCTCGGACTACCCTTTCGTCTGAGGGTGAAAAGTTGTGCTCAACTTAACTTGAGTGTCCAACTCACGCTGCACGGCCCTCCAAAACTGCGATGTGAACTGAGTACCTCTATCTGAAATGATGGAACCTGGGACACCATGCAGGCGAACAATCTCTCGAATATAAATCTCAGCCAACCGTTTTGAAGTATAAGTAGTACCAATAGGAACAAAGTTCGCGGACTTGGTCATCCGATCCACAATAACCCAAATAGCATAAAACTTCCTCGAAGTCCGTGGAAGCCCAACTACGAAGTCCATGGTGATCCTCTCCCACTTCCACTCTGGGATCTCTAATCTATGAAGCAAGCCACCCGACCTCTGATGCTCATACTTAACCTGCTGACAGTTGAGACACCGAGCTACAAACCCAACTATATCCTTTTTCATCCGCCTTCACCAATAGTGCTATCTCAAATCCTGATAAATCTTCGTAGCACCCGGATGGATGGAATACCGCGAGCTGTGGGCCTCCTTATGAATCAACTCCCTGAGCCCATCAACATTAGACACACATATCCGGCCCTGCATCCTTAACATACCGTCATCACCAATGGTCACATCCTTAGCATCACCTCGCTGAACCGTGTCCTGGAGAACGAGTAAGTGGGGGTCATCATACTGACGCTCCCTGATACAGTCATAAAGAGAAGACCTGGAGACCACACAAGCCAATACCTGACTAGGCTCCGAAATGTCCAATCTCACAAACTGGCCAGCTAAGACCTAAACCTCCAATGCCAAAGGTCTCTCTACTACTGGAAGATATGCTAAACTCCCCAAACTCTTTGCCCGGCGACTCAAAGCATCGGCCACCACATTGGCCTTCCCCGTATGGTACAAAATTATGATATCATAGTCCTTAAGAAGCTCTAACCATCTCTGCTGATGCAAATTATGATCCTTCTATTTCAACAGATACTGCAAACTCCGATGATCAGTATAGATCTCACAATGAACCCCATACAAATAATGATGCCAAATCTTCAAGGCGTGAACAATGGCTGCTAATTCAAGATCATGGACATGATAGTTCTTCTCACAGGTCTTCAACTGGCGTGAGGCATAGGCAATCACCCTACCCTCCTGCATTAAAACACAACTAATGCCTATCCTCAAGGCATCACAATACATGGTGTAAGAACCTGAAGCGGATGGCAAAACTAATACTGGAGTTGTGATCAAAGCAGTCTTGAGCTTCTGAAAGCTCTTCTCACACTCGCCCGACCACCTAAATGGAACCCCCTTTTGGGTCAATTTGGTCAAGGGCAAAGCAATGGATGAAAATTCCCCCACAAAGCGATGGTAATAACTCGCCAAACCAAGAAAACTCCTGATCTTTGTGGCTGAGGACGGTCTAGGACAACTCTGCACCGCCTCTATCTTCTTCAGATCCACCTGAATACCCTCACTAGACACCACGTATCCCAGGAATGCTACTGAACTGAGCCAAAACTCACACTACTGAACTGACCCAAAACTCACACTTTGTGAACTTTCCATAAAGCTTCTCCTCCCTCTATCTCTATAATACAATCCTCAAATGCTGAGTGTGCTCCTCCTGAATACAAGAGTACACCAGGATGTCATCAATGAATACAACTACGAACAAATCCAAATAGGGCTGGAATACATTGTTCATCAAATGCATCAACGCTGCTGGGGCATTGGTTAGCCCAAAAGACATCACCAAGAACTCTTAATGGCCATATCGGATCCTGAAAGCTGTCTTAAGAATATCCGAATCCCGAATCTTCAGCTGGTGATAATCAGACCTCAAATCAATCTTGGAGAACACCCTTGCTCCCTGAAGCTGGTCAAATAAATTATCAATCTGAGGCAAAGGATACTTGTTCTTGACTGTGACTTTGTTCAACTTTCTATAATCAATACACATTCTCATGGAACCATCCTTCTTCTTCACAAATTGAACCGATGCACCCTAAGGTGACACATTAGGCCGAATAAATCCCTTATCAAGGAGTTCCTGAAGTTGTTCCTTCAACTCCGTCGGTGCCATACGATATGGTGGAATAGAAATGGGCTGAATGCCCGACACTAAATCAATACCAAATTCAATATCCCTGTTAGTGGCGGCATGCCCGATGGGTCTGCAAGAAACACATCCGAAAAATCATGCACCACCGGAACAGAATCAATGGCAGAAGTCTCTGCACTAACATCCCTCACAAATGCCAAATAAGATAGGCAACCCTTCTCGACCATACGCTGGGCCTTCAAATATGAAATCACCCTACTAGGTACATAGTCTATAGAACTGCTCCACTCAACTCTCGGAAATCCTGGCATCGCCAACGTTACAGTCTTAGCGTGATAATCTAGAACAGGATGACATGCAGATAACCAATCCATACCCAATATCACATCAAAGTCAACCATATTGAGTAGAAAAAGGTCCATTTGGGTCTCCAGACCCCCAATAGTCACCACACATGATCGATATACGCGGTCCACAATAATAGTATCGCCCACAGGAGTAGATACATGAACAGATGAAACTAAAGACACACGGGGCATATCCAGACAATGAGAAAAGTATGAGTAAACATATGAATAAGTGGAACCAGGGTCAAATAATACAGAAGCATCTTTGTGGAAAACTGAGACAATACATGTAATCATAGCATCCGAAGCAATAACATCTGGTCTGGCAGGGAGAGCATAGAAACTGACCTGGCCACCCCTTGATCTGCCTCCCCCTCTAGGGAGACCCCTAGCTGACTAGGCTCCACCCCTAGCTGACTAGGCTCCACCCCTAATTGACTGGCTCCTCTATGGAGCGGAACCTCCCACTAGGCGGGGGCACTCTCTCTTTAGGTGACCAAACTCTCCACACTCATAGCAATACCCCGATGTTGGTGCCGAGGACTGAAGGGAGCCCGGGATGACTAGCAGAAGGACTCGGCATAGACGAACTCTGACCCGATGGAGCACACGAAGAACTCTTCGCTGGTAGTGCATCGAATGATGACTGGCCCTGCTGATGGCTGTGAGAATCATGGCCAGATGATGCACCATGGTGAGATGGCTGAGCTGACTGTGCCTGTCTAAAATGACGACCTCTACCGTGCTGGAACTAACCCCCAGAAGGTGCACCGCTGAATCCACCCTGACCACGAGGCCTCTTGGCCTCCCTCTCAACCCTCTCCTGCCCGTGAACCATCTCAATTTGCCAAGCAATGTCGACAACCTCATCAAAGGTAGCACATGAAACCCTCTCTATGGTCATAAGCAATTGTAGCTGAAAAGTGAGTCCATCAATAAACCTCATGATCCTCTCCCCGTCCATGGGAACCAACCAGATCGCATGATGGGCCAACTCCGAGAATCGCATCTCATACTGCATCACAGACATATCACCCTGGCGAAGTCCCTCAAACTGTCTGCGTAGCTCCTCTCTGCGGGATTAAGGCGCAAACTTCTTCAAAAAGACCATAGAGAACTGCTGCCAAGTAAAGGGGTGATGCGCCAACAGGCCTACGCCTCTCGTAAGTTTCCCACCATCTGAGTGCAGCCCCGAAAAACTGAAAAGTAGTGAATGAGACACCACAAGTCTCCAGAATACCTGCTGTATGGAGTATCCTCTGACATCTGTCCAAGAAATCCTGTGCATCCTATCTCTTTGTGCCACTGAAAGGTGGTGGCTGGAGTCTCCCAAACCTCTCCAACCTACACTGATCATCCTCAGTCATAGAGGGAACCACATAATCCTGAGCAACTATAACCGATTGGGCTGGTGGTGCCCCCGGTGTCTGGAGTCCCTGAACAACCTGCTCGGGTGTGTGAGTGACGGGAGTCTGAGTGCCTTTGCCTCCCCCGGCCTGAGTAGTGGCTGCGGCCATTGAGATAGAGACCGCCTGAGCAAGGCCAGTACACGCTGTCATAATCTGAGCTAGGGCCTCCTGAAGGCCTAGCATCACAATAGGCACAGGTGGGGCCTGAGCTGGTGCATCGACAACTAGAATCTAATCCTGATCTGGGACAACTAGTGGATCTGTATGTACTGCCCCAGCTACGGTACGGGCTATACCTCTACCTCTACCACAACCTCTACCGCGGGCTCGGCCTCTCACGGCCCAGGCTGGTGGTACTGGTGGCTGGCCCTCCAGACCGGTAGTACGAGTCCTCACCATCTGTGAGAGAATGAAACAACAGATGTTTAGTTACTAGAATCAACAGATTCGCACGACAAGAATTCAAGAATGTGGAATTTTCCTAAAGGTTCTGCAGCCTCGCGAAGATAAGTACAAACGTCTTCGTACCGATCCACAAGACTCTACTAAACTCGCTCAAGACTCGTGAGACCTATGTAACCTAGGCTCTGATACTAATCTATCACGACCAAAAATCCTAACCTGTCGTGATGGCGCCTATCGTGGAACTAGGCAAGCCGACTCATTCCAAAACAACCGATATTTTCATTTCAAAGATAATCTCAAGGCTATTTAGCATAAAAACCTTCGTAAAAGAGCTCAAGTCAAAATAAGAGTGCGGAAAAGAAAAGCCCGACATTGGGGTGTCACTAAGTCATGAGCATCTAGATAATCAAGCTAATACAACCAGTGTCTAAATATCAATAAAAGACCGAAAGGAATATAAAAGGAGAGTCAAGTTACTACGGACGTCGGCAGCTACCTCGTAGTCTCCGATACTCGATCGCGCTTGAACTCAATGATCTCCGTGATCAAACACACCTGGATCTGCACATAAAGTGCAGGGTGTAACATGAGTACAACCACCTCAGCAAGTAACAGAAATAAATAAGGAACTGAGAAAACAAAACCGAGCTACACATAATACAGTCCTTTTCAGAAATTTCAGTAAAGGAATTTAGGCATGCTTTCAAACTGATGTTTCAAAGTTCAAACATTTTAAGCTCATGCTACACAGTATAAGTCCTCCAGAATCATCACAACAGATATGACTATCAACAAAGTGCTTCAATAAACAAAAGAAATATAAAGCCTCACAGGGGATACTGTCTCTCATCTATCTCGATAGCTCAATCACTCGGCTCTTAGCCTCAATACTCACACTCAAGGTTCCTGCGCTCACTAGGGGTGTGTACAGACTCCGAATGGGCTCCTACAGCCCAAGCGCTATATTGTTGCGGCGTGCAACCCGATCTAAGCACTACTGCGGCATGTAGTCCGATCCATTATCATGGCCCGAAGGCTTGTTATGGCGTGCAACCCGATCCAACATTTACTACGACGCGCAGCCCGATCCAACATATCTCACATAGCTCTCAACACGGCACTCAGGCCCTATATCAGTCACTAGCCTTTCCAGCTTCACAATTATCACAACAATATCCCAAACAAGGACTATATCCAGTGCGAATCAAATCATGGGAGAGTACCGGAACAAAATGCATAAGCAAACAATGACTGAGTACAATACGGCAATTTAACAGTCAATGCAACAAGCTCACGACCACTACGGCCCCCAACAGGTTTCCATATAACCTAAGCATGGTTTCTAACATGTAAGACAATCAATGATTCAAAAGCAAGAGTGAACAGGTAATAACAAAGGTGTATTTGGCTTTACAGTCTACTGGGACGGACCAAGTCTCTATCTCGCTCGGTGCCTGCTCATACGTCCATCACCTAACGTGTGCGTCATCTCTAAATATCGACATCATATGAATTTCTCGGGGTTTCGTACCCTCAAGATGAGATTTAAAACTGTTACTTACCTCAAACCAAGCAAAATACTACTCTGTGATGCCCTTGCCTCTCAAATCGGGCTGCGAACGTCCCGAATCTAGCCACAAGCAATACAATATGATCAATATAGGCTAAAGGAATCAATTCCCCAAGAAAATACCAATTTAGACTCAAAACTCGAAATTGGCTCACCCCCCGGCCCACATCTCGAAATCGGGTAAAAATCACAAATTACGATCACCCATTCACTCACGAGTCCAACCATACCAAATTTGTCAAAATCCGAATGCGAATCGACATTCAACTCTCAAAACCCATTTTATGAAGTTTCTACTATTTTCCCCAATTTTCACCCCAAAGTACTAATCAACTGATGAAATCAGTGATATAATCATTTATTTTAGCCAAAACTGAGTTAGAATCACTTACCCCGATGGTTTTCTTGAAACTCCCTCGAAAGATCGCCAAAACCCGAGCTCTCTAGGTCAAAGTATGAAAATAAAACCATAAATCTCGTATTTATAGTGCGCTCCTCGGATTCTCAATACGCTGACCGCGCATTTCCACTTCCCCTGTGAATGCCTCACCGCGGTCCGCTGAATTCCCACCGCGGCCGCGAAAGGCCTCCAGTCCCTGGTGTCGCGTCTAATTTTCCGTTGTCCGCGCCAGCCTCTACTGCTAACCGAGGAAATCCTACCACCTTCGTGGAATTCCACCGCTGTCCGCGCCACTTCTTCGCGGTCCGCACTCTTAGTTTCAGAGATCCAACACCAGCAACATCAACAGTGTTTTCAACAGGAAATTTCATCCGATAACCATTCTAAACATACCCGAGGTCCTCGGGACCTCAACCAAACATACAAACACATTCCATAACATCATTCAAACTTAGTCGAACCTACGAATCACTGAAAATATCACATCAAACTCGGATTCAAATCTAAGAACTTATAACTCCTAAATTCCGCCATCGACGCCGAAACTAATCAATTCATGCCTGAATGATCCCAAATGTTTCTCACAAGTCAAATATGACACCACGAATCTATTCATATTTCCGTAATTCCATTTCGAATTCGATATCAAAGTTTTCACTGCCGACCAAAATTGCCAAATTTTTACCTTTTGCCAATTCAAGCCTAATACTAACACGGACCTCCAAATTATATTCCGGACACACTCCTAAATCTAAAATCACTCAACAAAGCTAACCGAATCATAAAAATCCAAGTCCAAACTCGTTTACTCATAAGTCAACTTCCGGTTGACTTTTCTAACTTGGCTTTCTTACTAAGAGACTAAGTATCTCATTTCACTCCAAAACTACTCCGAACCCAAACCTACTAACTAGATACAACTCAACACAGCTGAACAACACATAAATAAGCAGAAATGGGGAAAATGGGGCTATAACTATCGGAACGACCGACCGGGTCGTTACAGTACATCCAAGGAAAGCTTTAGGGCCGGGGGAAGGGCATTATGGTAAAAGTGATACCCAATTGACAGACATTTCCGTTCTTACGAGTACAACCCTTCGATAATTTTGAAGATGTTCTAAGGATATTCTGACATATACGACTCGAGGTTAACTGAAGCTGGTTCGACTTATTTGTTTTGACAAAACAAATGAAAACACTAGACACATTTCTTTCTTTTGATTATTTTTGCAAAAGATGGAGCCGAATCCTATGAAGGTTGCCTACGTATCTCACATCCGGTGAGAATCAGACTCGCGTAGTTCGTAAATGTTTCAGGAATAGGATGACACTTTTTAAAAAATTGAGGCTTATTTTCTAATAATCATTTTGGGGTAAAATTTTGACAAGGTTTTTGGCCTTTTTAACAATCAGGATTTTTCAAAAATTGGATAAATTTTCTCTCTCCTATTTTCTTCCTTCTGGTTGTCCCTCTAATTATTTTTTATTTTTTAGATATCGGCCAACATGCACAAACCGAATCAAACATAATGTACATGTAACACATAAGATGCATCAGGATGGTCATGTAATTTTCGGGTACACCTATCCTAGACGGACCCAACCCCTGTGTTGAGTCCCCAAAGTCAAATACACGTGATACAAATAAACGTTCCTACTAGGGATCTGTCATGAGGCTATGTTATTCCAGATTTAAATCCTAGGGGAGTGTTTTAGACATGGCTTATCCAAGCGGACAACTCGAGCTGAGGTGGGGGCAATGTACCGGTAGCACAAAAGTCTACCCGGCCTAGTTACTGACCTAGCCTCGTTCTAATTGGCATGACCTCTAACAGAAAAGTGGGTCACGCACACGTGTGCGCCATAAATTCAGAAGACTCAGAAGGGAGGCATAAGAAGACAATTTATATAGTTCATATAATATCAAAGCGGTAGATGAACGACAATTAGCACATTAGGCCCACAAACATAGTAATATCATATAATAAATAAATCCAAGTATATATCCCCACCAGAGTTGCAAGAGCTGTCACACCTCCTTTTTTGGGGAAAGGAGTTTTTTCACTTTAAGTGACATTATTTGAAAAGGGATTAATTTATTTTATTTTAAAAAGTCGCCATTTGGAATAAATATTTACGATGTCCCAAGTCACCATTTATTTTAAAATCCCAATTCAAGGAAAGTGACTCTGTTTAAGTCTGCGAAACACAAAAGACTGGGTAAGGAATTCTGTTAACCCGGGAGAAGGTGTGAGGCACTCCCGAGTTCTGTGGTTCTAGCACGATCTGTTTAAAAATTATACCTGCTTAACTAATTCTGGAAATTTTAGGTTCTAGGGAAATTTATGCGCTTTTGCCTTAAACCGCTTTTAATTGCTTGATTATTTATAATTATGGAATTATCTTGAAACGAATCACACGTACATGTATTCGTTTTATTTGGTGTATCAAGAATCATGTCGGTGTATGTGTACCTAATTAATAACACTTTATTATTTTTAAGATTATTTTGTCAAAGTCACGTGAACGCATACTTTGCCTTTAATTTTGAAAATCATAACCATGTCACACGAACGTATACATAATCACAATACTTGATCGATTGACACGCGCCTAAAGCATACTAGCGTATTCAAAGTATCCCAATTATTCCATCTAAAGATTTTAAAAGCAAAAATTAAACAAAGAAATAAAACGAACTAACTGAATCATCTTAAAGTTAAAAGCACATACATAATATTCAATTTATCATACTTGAACGAATTCACCACAACTATATACTAGTTACTACTTCATCTTTGACTAAAGCTTGCAATTTGCATAAACATTACTATGCAAAGTTTTACGTGAATTTCTACATTAAAAATTTTCTTTTTTATGAAACGTTGTTGGTTTTAAAAGACTAATGGGAACATATGGACATATATGCTTTACATATGTTTAGGAAAATAGAATAAAAAGAGTAAACTATTTTTACCTCTAAACTACTTTGACTCTAACAGTGAATAGATGTAACGACCCGACTTGTCGTTTTAAGAATTAACGCCCCATTTAGTGACTTACGGTCTCGCACATTTTCTCAATATGTATTATGACCCACGGGTGTGGTCGAGTTTGATTTACTGAAGATTCGAAATTTAATAAAAAGAACAATCCTTATTTAGAAGCATAAATGGAAAGAGTTAACCGGAGAGTTGACTTTTGAGTAAACGACCTCGGATTCACATTCTAATGATTCCAATAGCTTTGTATGGTGATTTTGGACGTAGGATCATGCCCGTAAAATTATTTGGAAGTCCATAGTAGAATTTGGCTTGAAATGGCGAAAATAGAATTTTTGGGAAGTTTGATCGGAGAATTGACTTTTTGATATCGGGGTCGGAATCCAGTTCTAAAATTTTTATAGGCCCTTTATGTCATTTATGACTTGTGTACAAAATTTGAGGTCAACCGGACGTGATTTGATAGGTTTTGGCATTAAATATAGAAGTTAGAATTTTTTAGTTTCATTAAGCTTGAATTGGGGTATTATTCGTGGTTCTACCATTGTTCGATATAATTTGAAGTTTTGACTAAGTTAGTATGATGTTTTAGGACTTGTTGGTATGATTTGACGGGTCCCGAGGGGCTTAGGTGTATTTTTGGATCATTGGTTGAGAGACTTGTAAAGTTAAGAAATTTGGGAGTTTGACCATGGTCAATATCGGGTCAAGACGACCTTTTTTCAGTGTTTTGAGTGAGCGAGCAGGTCCGTAGTGTATTTTATGATTGAAAGTCATATATATTTTGTGTCTGGGAGGTTCCGGATGAGTTTCGGGGTGATTTCGGAGAAGTTTGGGTTTTGCTGGTTTCTGGTGCGGTACTGTTCATTCGCAAATGCGAAAATAATGTTCATTCACTAATGCGAAGTCATTTTCCGCAAATGAGAAAAACACTGTTCATTCACAAAATGTGAAAACACTATTCATTCGCAAATGCGAAGTTTTTGTCCGCAAATACGAACCTGGGTAGAAACTTAAGGATTGAAAATCTGTCATTTTTTCCATTATCAATTGGGATTTTTGGAGCTCGTATTTTGGGTGATTTTGAGGATTTCTTCACGACTTCGACTAGGGTAAGTGTTCTATATCCGAAAGTGATTATATTTCACGAATCTATGGTTATATGCATCGTTTAATTCGAATTTAAATGGAAGAAATTAAAAAAATTTGAAAAATCCTCCAAAAACGAAAATTTAAGATTTGAAGGTCGATTTGTTATCGGAATTTGATAAAATTAGTATGGTTGAACTCATATCGGAATGGGTTTCCGGATTTCATGAAAATTAAGTCCGGATTTCATGAAAATTAAGTCGGATTTCATGAAAATTAAGTTGACTTTTATTGACTTTTTGGAATAAATTTTTAAGTCGGCATATTATCATCCGGAATTGCTTTAGATGAATTTTAATGAAGTTGTACAATTAATTTAGATAGATTTGAGCTGTAGGGAGGTCAAGCAAGAAGGCAATTTTGGAATATCGGCATAACTTCAAAAAGGTAAGTATCTTGCCTAACTTTGAGTTGGGGAATTACCCCTTAGGCATTGAGTCTTATGTGAAAATTGTATGATTGAAAGCCGTGTACGCGAGGTGACGAGTACGTACTCGGGCTTATATGTTCAAATTGTATTTGTTTAATGTGTTAGGCATTTTTATGTATTAAATTGGATAATTGTTGGCATTAGTAAATCCTTGAATTATCACGCCTCATTCCTTATTTATCAAGTTTGTATTTTATATAATAATTTGGTGTTATTGTCACTTTGATTTTATGTGAATTCCATGTGTTTGTTGAATTGATATTTTCTTGGAATTAAATTTATGATGAAATCCTTATCTGCAAATATTTATTAAATAAGTTTAAATGGAGGAGTTAATATAATTATCAAGAATTTGGATTAATGAAGGTGTTGCTCTATACTGAGTATTTTTTTACCTATGTTGATTGTTTTGAGGTTTTATATACGTTGTGTGGAGCCTTGGGCTATTTGTTGAGAAATTTATTGATTCTGCTACATATTTGGAATTCTGTTATGGTCAGTAGCAAATTGTGATATGAATTGTTGTATTGTGATGTGGTTTAAACACTCTCCTTGATGTTATTTATGCTTCCTACCTTGCTTGTTAATGATATACATGTTCTTGATAAGGAAGAGTGTAAAGCACGAAGGGTGATGCCATGCCATTTGAGAGTGTAAAGCACGAAGGGTGATGCCGTGCCATTTGAGATTGTAAAACACGAAGGGTGATGCCGTGTCATTTAAGAGTGTAAAAGCATGAAGGGTGATGACGTGCCATTGAGAGTGTAAAGCACGAAGGGCGATGCCGTGTCATTTTATTTATATTATCAGGTGAGGATGAGAGTAAAAGCACGAAGAGTGATGCCACGCAATTATTTTTATATTATCATATATTCATGGCACGAAGGGTATTTTCGGGCAGGCGAGGACAAGAGAGATACATTATATTGTGATATCGTTTTGTTGTGTATACATTCATGCCTTTTTCTTGAGATGTTATTGTGCACCTATATTTTCTATGTGACTTGTAGTCGTTGTTGCTTCCTGTGTGCCTCCACGTTATTTCTGTTATTATTATTCGCATTTCTCCCACCTAGTTGGTACTGTTATATGTATGCACTGTGAGAAAGATATAAATGCACGAAGGGTATTACCGTGCCAATTGATTTGATATATATATATATATATATATATATATATATATATATATATATATATATATATATATATATATATATATATATATATTGGGTGAGAATGAGACAACTGCACGAAGGTATTGCCGTGCCATTTGATGTGAGATATTGAATATATTTCTCACGCCAGGAAGGTTAAATGAGGTGTCACATGGTGACTTTTATTTGAAAAAATTATATCAGAAAGATACATATTTGAAATAATTATATTATAAAGATATTTACTTGAAAGAAGTATATTTTAAAGATATTTACTTGAAAGAATTATATTTGAAAGATATTTAGTTGAAAGAATTATATTCAGAAGATATTTATTTGAAAGAATTATATTCGAAAGATATTTATTTGAAGGAAGTATATTCGAAATATATTTATTGAAAAGGATTATATTCTAGAGACCTTTATTGAAAAACTTATAGATAAAATATGTATATTTTGAAGGACTTGATTAATTGGTTGTACCTGTGTTTATTATTCGTTTGAGTAATATTTATGGTGTTCCTGTTGCCTTGCTGTTTAAATCACTAGTTGATTGGTGTTGCTATTACTGCTATTTTTTTTTTGTATGCTATATTGCACAGATTATTTGACTAGTGAGTGTCTTGACTGTATCTCGTCACTACTCCACTGAGGTTAGTCTTGATACTTACTGGGTAACGACCGTGGTGTACTCATACTACACTTTTGCACATTTTTGTACAGAGCCAGGTATTGAAGATATCAGATTCGGACAGAGATTAGAGTATGATCGCAAGGATTCAAAGTAGGACTGCTTGGTCATCGCAGTCCCTTGGAGTCTTTTTATTTTATTGTACTATTAATTTTTTATTCGATCAGTACTGTATATTCGATCCTCGAGATAATTCCATATATTCAGTTAGAGTTTGTGACTCAGTATTACCAGTCTTGGGAAGTTTTTAAAAAACTTTTCCGCTGTTGGTTTTGACACGTGTATTAAATTATATCTTTAACAAAAAAAATGGCTTGAATTATCATTATAATCGGCTTACTTAGTCTTAGAGATTAAGTTCCATCACGATGTCTGCGGTGAGAATTATGGGTCGGGACAAGTTGGTATCAGAGCTCTAGGTTCATAGGTTCTACGAGTCATGAACGAGTTTAGTAGAATCTTGCGGATCGGTACAGATACATCTGTACTTATTTTTGAGAGGCTACAGAGCTAGTAGGAAAACATTTCACTTCTTTCATTCCTTATCGTGCATCATTTATTCAGCTTGAAGCATATATGTTATGTTCCTTTGCATCCACTCGTGTATGAAATTGTGCACTCGGTAACAACTATGTGCCAACGGTTCGAGATACTACAGAGGGGTTATAAGGGAGCCAGGGTTGCTCAACCATTATTACAACGTGTCATCCAGATCGAGGATGATGCGGAAGTATTGAAAGATCATTCAGTTGTACACATTGGGGTGCAACAGGTTCTGACATCTGGTTGATAAGTATGATATTAAGAAGGTTTAATTAATTGTCTAATCATCACAATTTTGGTAGGGTCACGAGGTGGATGTAGATCTGAAATAGTCGGTGGTATTAGAGACTATGTAGTTCATATCGGATTTCTATTTAGCAAAGGGTACATACGTAGCCAACACACTGGAGGAAGAGAGTTTAATTGTCACGAGGATGACATGCGCCGAATAAATGACTTAAGGTGTCTTATGACTGGTGTCCTACGAGCGATGAAGGTTAGTATTGTGGATCATCGGAATGTGTCCTATGGCTTCGCACCAAGTGAGGGAGTCCACTATCAACGATCAGATTGCGGGGTCATATGTTATATGAGATTTGTCCTGAGATGCATTTATGTGGTATTGAATGGTTCTCCGAAACTTGTATATGATTAAGAGCTGATATTTGTATGGGATGATGCTGGGACTTGTGGTATTCCCGTGTCCTTAATAATTCTACATTTCAGTATCAACGGGGTCATGGAAATAATTTCAGAATACTCGAGGTGTTCCAGTAAGTTCTTTTAATGCACCACCAGCACAGGGTTCCTATAATGGTTATTCCAGTTATCCGGCTCAGACTCAGTATGAGCATCCGAACCCGCAGAGGGGTTGTTATGAGTGTGGTGATACTAGACACATCAAGAGAAACTATCCCAGACTGGGGAGGGGCGGATTTCATCAGAACACTCAGGCTACAAGCTTTATTCCAGTTAATACTCTACGTGCATAACCGGTTAGGGGTGGAGGACAGGTGGGTAGGGTCGCCTAAGAGGTGGAGGCCCGACCCGTTGATATTATTGCTATAGTGTGGCTGAGGCCAAAATACCAGATGGTGTCGTTACAAGTACTATCCTGATTTGTTATAAAAGAATGTCTTTCTTTAATTTTATTCGTTTCTTAAAATTTAGGTGAGTCCTCCTATTATGCTCTGCTTATGGGTGACCCACTTATATGTTTATCCCTGTTGGGAAATTTGAAGATGTGAGCCCGTGTCTGTCATTTTTATTTTTGTGCACCATTGAGGGCTATAAGTCCAAAAGTAATTTTTATTATTCATTACAGTAAGTTTGATGTGTTTCGGAATAATTGATTCCAATTTTATGAATTAAATGCCCTACCGTTATGAGGGTTCATTATGTGTTATGAAAAATGTTTACGAAATTTATTGAAAAGAAGAAAGAAAGGAGATTTAAATTTCAGTTGGCAAAATGTGCAAAATACTTGTGCTTCGGAGTTGAGGACGATATCCTCGTATTTTTATATGATGTGAAATATTTAAACCGGGATACAAGCCGCAATGGAAGTTATATAAGGACGAGGTCCTTGTGGTGAAATATTTATGAGTTTAAATTCTCCCTTTGTGAAGTTTAATTTGTACTATAGTACTAATAGGGAGTTATGCCTGATAGGCTTATGTGATAATTCTTTTATGTGTTTCTGTGCCATAATTGTACTGTAATTATTGAGTTTTAGCCTACGAGGTGAGTGCCCAGGTGGCGTTAAATGTGACTCGTTAATTCAGGTAAATAATTATGAGGTATTCATGCCTTACATTCTGTTGTCAATGTTGTGAAAATTCGAAATGAGGTTTTGGTTAATATGAGGTTAATTGATGATGCTGGAATTAATTATAAACAACTTTTAAGACCAGAGATGTGGTGATGGGCATACATATGATGTGTTTCATGTCCTGATATCATTATGATAATGCAGTGATTGTAATGCTGACATTAGTGTTATTGATATATGCATTGTGGTGCTTTGTTGGATTGTGGATGTGTTGTTAGGAGTTGTTTTGGAGTTACTTTGGCAGGTGGATAGGCCCATTTACAGGGGAGACTCTGCCTAAATTTTTGAAAAATTTGGGAGTTAAAAAACTTTGGGAGATTGATATGTTCGTGGTTTTAACATTGTTTGATGTAATTTGAAGTTTCGACTAAGTTCGTATGATGTTTTAGGACTTGTTGGTATGATTTGACCGGTCTCGAGGGGCTTAGGTATATTTTTGGATCATTGGTTGAGAGACTTGTAAGGTTAAGAAATTTGGGAGTTTGACCATGGTCAATATCGGGTATCGGGTCAAGACGACCCCTTTTCAGAATTTTGAATGCGCAAGCAGGTCCGTAGCGTGTTTTATGATTGAAATTCATATATGGTTTGTGTCCGGGAGGTTCCGGATGAGTTTCTAGGTGGTTTAAGATCATTTCGGAGAAGTTTAGGTTTTGCCGGTCTCTGGTGCAATACTGTTCATTCGCAAATGCGAAAATAATGTTCATTCGCAAATGCAAAGTTATTGTCCGCAAATGCGAAAAACAGTGTTCATTCACAAAATGTGAAAAACACTGTTCATTCGCAAATGCGAAGTTTTTGTTCGCAAATGCGAACCTCTCCAGAAACTTAAGAATTGAAAATCTGTCATTTTTTCCATTTTTAAATGAGAGTTTTGGAGCTCGGTTTTTGGGCGATTTTGAGGATTTCTTCACGACCTCGACTAGGGTAAGTGTTCTATATTTGAAAGTGATTATATTTCATGAATCTATGGTTATATTCATCGTTTAATTCGAATTTAAATTGAAAAAATCAACATTTTTGAAAAATCTTCCAAAAAACGAAAATTTAAGATTTGGAGGTCGATTTGTTATCAAAATTTGATAAAATTGGTATGGTTGAACTCGTATCGAAATCGGTGTTCGGATTTTATGAAAATTATGTCGTGTTCCGAGAGGCAGACCCCGCGTTGAGATTTGTTGACTTTCCAAAAAGGCAGTGATGGCGCCGGACACCACTGTCAGGCAAGCCAATCATAAACAATTAACCTAATTACCCATGTTAGTATTTTTGAAATAAAAATTTCTTCAATGAAATAGTAAAGATAAAACTCATAGAGTAAATGATAAATATTTTTAGCAACTAAATTTCTAAACAATTCACAACCATTCCCAAAATTCGGCGTCACAAGTGCATGAGCATTTACTAGGGAATTAAAATAAAATACTGCATCTATCCAGAATACAAATTAGACAGGAAAATATAATAACTCTGAAGGAGATTCTGTTAGTTGCGGATCGTAATATAGAATGCAGCTTACCTATATCCCCACAATTATTAACCACACCTTTGCGCCCACAAGGCCGCTATGCATATATGTACCTGCACAATAAAATGTACAGCAAGTGCAGTATGAGTACGAAAACAACGTGTACCCAATAAGTATCAAGCCTAATATCGAAGAGGTAGAGACGAGATGGCCGACTATGACACTCACTATGGGTCAATAATATTAAATAATCATGAAAATCGAAATATTTATATCAACGTAATTCACAGAGTTAACAATAATTTTATTGAACCAGCAGAAGTAATTAAATTCCTTCAATTCCAATAATTCTCAGTATATTAATTAAATTCTTTCAATTCAAATAATTTCTAATCTATTAATTAATTCCTTCAATTTCAATAAAAAATCCAATTTATCAAATAGCTTTACAAGCTGCAATTCAATTTCAATAAATTTTCAATTTATCAAATAGCTTTACAAGCTGTAATAAACTGTCTAAGTATCGTTTAATTATTATTATTATTAAGCACGATTTCTGCCGAGGTCATACAGCCCGATCTAGAGTTTCGTGTACACTGCCCGATCTAGAGCCCGATCCACAGATACATCTATCCTGCCGAGGCGTTCGGCCCGCTCCACAAGAAAGGAGGACATTTTTTTATGTACCTCCGGAATGAGAGTATATTTGTTATAAGATAAATTCAGGAGGAAGAACAATTTCTCTCAACAATTAATTAATTTAAACAGAAAAAATATCAAGTATATGAGATTTCCATCCTTTAATATTTTTATCTAACAATTCACAATATATATATATATATATATATATATATATATCAAATAATATTAATTAAACAAAGAATACAATTTACACAAGTGATTCATGCTTTGAGTCCGAAACTATCCGGACTTTAGCATTAATAGTAGTTACGCACGGACTCTAGTCACCTCGTGCGTACGTAGCCCCCACAATTAGCAACAATTATTTAATTTTAATCACCTATGAGGTAATTTCTCCCTCACAAGATTAGACAAGAGACTTACCTCGTCTTGCTCCAATTTAATCCACTAGTAGATCCTTTCCTCGATTATCCAACTCTGTTTGGCTAGAATCTAGCCAAAATAATTTGATACAATCATTAAAATTTATAGGAATCAATTCTATAAGAAAATACTACATTTTCAATAAAATCCCGAAATTAATTAAAACTTCGTCCGTGGGTCCCACATCTCGAAATCCGGCAAAAGTTATGAAATCCGACAACCCATTCATTTACGAGTCCAGACATACCAGTTTCACTCAAATCCGACTCTGAATCGATACAGAAATCTCAAAAATTCTTTTTTATGAGATTTCTAAAAATTCCCCAAATTTCAATTTCAAAACTCTAATTAAATGATGTGAACAATGATATATTTGTGTTTATAGACCAAATCCAAGTTAGAATCACTTACCCCAATGTCTTTCCTTGAAAATCTATCCAAAATCGCATCTGCTCAAACTCCAATTTGTTAAAAATGGCGAATGAGACGAATGCCTTCTTTTTATAAAACTGCCCAGGCAGCCTTCGGAATTGGGCCTCGAACTGGGCCTCAATCGTGGCTTCGATCATGCCCCTCGAGCCTAGGCCTCGATCGTGGCTTCGATCACAGACTCGAGCCTGAACCTCGGTCATGGCCTCGATTATGGCATCGAGCCTGGTCCTTCGATCATAGCCTTGATCGTGGCATCGAGGCTGAGCCTTCGATTGCGACCCTCGATCTTGGGTCTCGATCATGGCCCTCGAGCATTGCCTTCGATCATGTCCCTCAAGCTGGACCTTCTATCTTGGCTTCGATACTGAGCCTCATCCCTAGATTCGCCTCAGGCCGTCGACCCTGGGCTCGATCACAGCCCAAAAATATCCAGCAGAAGGAAAAATTGCAGCAACTTTTTAAGTCAAATTCTTTTTCATCCGTTAACCATCCGAAACTCACCCGAGGCCCTCGGGACCTCAAACAATTATACCAACAAGTCCTAAAACATTATACGAACTTATTTGAAACCTCAAATCACATAAAACGACGCTAAAACCATGAATTATGCTCCAATTCAAGCTTAATGAAACTTAAAATTTCCAACTTCTTCATTCGATGACGAAACCTATCAAATCAACTTCAATTGACCTCAAACTTTGCACACAAGTCATAAATGACATAACGGAGATATGAAAAATTTCGCAACTGGATTCCGATCCCGATATCTAAAAGTCAACTCCCCGGTCAAACTTCCAACCTTAAATTCTTATTTTAGTCATTTCAAGCCTAATTTAACTACGGACTTCCAAATAAAATTCCGAACACACTCCTAAGTCCAAAATCACCATACGGAGCTGTTGGAATCGTAAAAATTCTATTCCGGGGTCGTTTTCTCAAAATTTTGACCGAAGTCAAACTTGGCCTTTTAAAGCGATCTTAAATAACCAAATGTTCCGATTTCAACCCAAACATTTTCAAACCCCGAACCAACCATCCCCGCAAGTCATAAATCATTTAAAGCACATACGAGAAGTTTTATTTAGGGGAACGGGGTTCAAAAAGTCAAAACGACCGGTTGGGTCGTTACATTCTCTCCCACTTAAATATACGTTCGTCCTCGAACGTGCTAAGGAGTGTTCCGGAGTTATCCAAAATCACTGTTTAACACCTCGTGCACCTACCCGTGCTACCACACCCAGTTGAGCACATTAACTCGAGCCAATATGAAAATTCTCCCCTTTATTTAGGCAAATAAGCCTTAGAGCTCAATTCTAACATCCAGAATTCTCCATCATGCCTATTTCCAACCTATGAATGTCGTATCAATCACTACACGATGCACCAATACAGGATTGCATACCTTTGTTGAATTTAGACCATGCACCGCGTCATTCACATGACTATAATAACATCCTCCGATAACAATAGCCAAACTTCCACGAATCTGATGTTCACAACACACCTCATGATACATATAAGTCCTGTTCAAACTCTTGAAATGCTTCCACTATGGAAGAAATGTGTAGAAATTCATAACCATCTGCCGAGTCAACAATTATTGAGTTTCTCCTTCTGACAAGAACCATTGCCTCATTATAACCAAAAATGGTATTTGCTCTTTATTACACTTTATATAATCCGATCGCACTGATCCCGAATCCATTAATCTCGTCTCACCAAGTATAAGCTGCTCAGGCAATAAACCACCTCAGACACGATCAAAAAGCCTCATATGATGCCATAATGAGCTAAGAAGCCACGGAATCGATTGCGATACATAAGAAAAATGAACTCTGGAAAGGATTACTCAACCCAAGTGACTAATTAGACAACTGAAAAGGTGTCATGAACCTTCCTCAAAAAATGGGAAACAAACACACAAAATAGAATGTAGGGGACTGTACTCAACATCACACTGTTGCGGTGTGCAACTCGATCCACACATGATACCGTTGCGGCGTGCAACCCGATCCAAACAACATACCCGTGGCGGCGTGCCACCCGATCAGCACAAAAAGAATCTATAAGAAAATACTTACCGAGCTAGAATGCTCATTACTACAAAATATCCGAATATCGGACACAAGCTCGCTCAGTGCATAATATCATCCCTAGAAAGACCGACAGCGCCATACGCTACAAAACTCAAGCACAACTAAGGTGCGATATATGATCTGAATCTCGAGAGCCATCCTGCTCACATAACACCATCGCTACGCGGAACCTCATCACATAAGAAATTTATTAAGCTATTTCAAAACTCACACGGCACAATATAGTATTACATGAAATAACCGAGGATGGAACGACATCCAACGTCTGAATACTCCTCCATAGGGAGCTTTTATGCTGAAATGAACACATCCGGCCTGATATAGAGCTCGTATTCATATTTAAATCCATCCACAAACCTCAAGCTGATTCTAATCGCACCGTACTAGGCTAATAACCTTTCAAGGATCCATAATACCATTTTTCCCATAACACACAAGAATAGCCATCATAATCGGAACAAACTTCCACAGTCCGCAACCAGATGAATCGAGCGCCCTCTATGAATAAATTCTCGAATCAGCAATATTACCACAATCTTCATAATTGGTGTAAATCTTCACTCAATCAAGTGACTACATGTCACTCTTACACAATCTTTCCGTGAGACACGCTCCCACGACCTTTTGCACCAGGTAACAAGTGTGCACATCCATGCTACCGGTTACACTAATGTTGTAAAGCATATCAAGAATCCACAAATCAATACACAAGGTCTCTTACACCTGACATCGACCTTAGATGATGCCAAAAACAATACCATCTTACTTTAAACATCTAAATCCCTTTCCTGCTCATCTGAGCTCATGACATCCTTGTCAATACCGAACCGAAATCTTAAATCCTCAACTTCCGAATCCCGTGCTACTTAGTGCACTTAACCACGCCAATGCGCAGGAGTACAAGAATTCCATCATAACTCCCGAACCACTAATAGGGTAAACACTTCATCATATACAAACCTTCTTCTTAACTCATTTCAATAGAACCATTGCAACATGTGACTGAATTCCCATATCCGTAGAAAATACCGGTCTCATGTAGTGGTCTAAGCCACCATAACTCTTCTGGGATCCCTCTACACATAACATGTCATAATACTTGAATTCCTCCAAATAAAGTCAATTGCGGCGGCCGTCAAGCCTCGCACGTACCGCCACAATTCACAGGCATAATTCAATGCGTTGAAGGAACTAATCAATGCCACCATCGTGCTGATTCAACCACTGTTAGCCGATCCATTTTTTCTCAATTTACTCTCAACTTGCCTTAGAAATAATAATAGTTCCATTCATTACATCACAAACTCAAATCCGCACACATCCCAAGTGACCTTATTTCACGAGACCACGCTATTTCAAAACCCACTAATTATCTCATATCCCTTTTTGTGCGCACTTTTTACATCTTCAACTGGTACACCCATTCTGATTCTTCTTTTATGAATCCGAAATTATTTTCTTCCATTTCTCTAATGCTACACCACAACCTGAAGATAACACAGAGTACTCCAAGTCCTGTTTCATAATCTGCTGCAAAAGCTCGATACTCAACCATACTATAGACTCGAGATCCTTAGACACCACACTTTAAATTTTTGAATCCACTAGGACCGTTATTGAGAGTCACTTGATCTGACTTGATCCCATATATGATCAACTCCAAGGCCTTGCTAGCACATGGACACTTTCTCAAGGAAACACCCGGCTGTCTCATTTTCCCTGTGCATTACATCGACACGAAGCATAAACTCCGAGTCTTCCCACCAACCTGAATTTGAATTGATAAGGCCAAATATGGCACACATTCCCCAAATCCTTTGCTCAAATTACCATCGATGTTTTCTTTCCTTAGTCGTAATGACCCACCAATACACCAATAACCAGAAACCGCACAAGTTGACACTACGCAATCCAATCATAAATAGTAGGGCTCTCCCACTTAGCTTGAAGATACAAATTACAAAATTCTGGAATCCACCGAGATTCTCTCTTCATCGTTAACATGATCCTGCACACGCAATTCGCCAAATTTTCTCGAAATCATTCTATTAACCTTTAATAAACACTCTGAACCACTAGCCACATTTACATATTAAATCTCTTATCGGGTAGACAGTAGAATTCTTCGCAGAAGCTTCGTCAAAACCACGCGACCATTAACCTGCTCATAGGAGATAACCCACCTGTGGAAATTACATGCCGACATATTCCAACGTCGCTGCACTGGGTGCAATTACTACAAAATCAGTAGATCATCTTGAGTCTGAGCTCATTCACCAGCTGCACCAGTCCGTTCAAAGTCATGTTGTATCCTTATGGACGTCTCCTCATGGACGTCAACTAAAGGTGCGACAATACATTCCAATCCAAAGTCATGTTGTATCCTTCTTCATATCATGAAACTCCCTCATGTTGTATCCAATGTTCCTCAATATAGCAGCCAATATTCTAAATTAAGTCTGTAGACCTAGTCACTGTCCACCATGAATCCCAAATCACTCAAATTTCCCCCAAGGCGTGTGGCTATCTTACCACAGAACCCGTATGCTACCTTTCCACTCTCCCACTTTGGTCAACCATCTCCTTTAAGAAACTACTCTGCTTTTATTTTCTTACACTTGGCCTTTTCGGAACATAACCACCGCAAGGCACCTTCCATATGTCCTTCCTCATCCTTCGCTGCCCAGTTGTTGCCCTAACTCAAAATCCGTCTCTGTAGCACTTGAACCAATAGCTCGTTACCAGCTTTAAGCCTTTCTGACGATCATCCTTCTCGATACATCAATACTAGGAATGCTGCTTCGATCCTGATTCAGTGCACACCGCGATCTCTAACGATTGCTTTACCTATACCAATTCCTAACACCCCGTCGTGAAGGCGAGGTGAAGAAAACCATAAAACCGGTGAACCTTAACGCATTTTACAAGGCGATGACACCACATCAAAATTGAGAACTCTACCACACTCAAAAATATGAAGCTTCGTTACTCCATCAACCCCAAACCTGAACGTTCATAGTTCGATTGCCTTTTCTCCACTAGAATTGAAACATGGAACCTCTAAATCATATACTAAGAAAATTTTCTTTCAAGTCGTTTACTGCCCTGACACATAGACGGGCATTTCACCATTTCATAAATACGGTGCGATAACAACGCACGAATTGTCATAACAATCAATGCCAAATCTCAAAACCTTAAGTAGTACTGATACTTAATTTGAAATGACAGAGCGGCGTTTCGCAAGGCAACGACAATAGCCCAATTAATTACACAGGGAGAAGCATCTTGTACTACATCTGTAGTACCATTAAAAGTTCCCCGATCCCCAATTTATAACAAGCGCTTCACGTAACATAAGATTGAATAGGAAGGAAATATAGGCATAAGCCTCAAAGGAATCGAACCGCACGATGAGGAATCAGAAAGGGAAGTATTCCTAATAGCCCTGTAGCCTCTCGAAGACAATAATAGACGTCTCCATACCGATCCGCAAGACTCTACTAGATTTTCTCATGACTCTTGAGACCTACGTGAACCTAGTGTTCTGATACCATGTTGTCACGACCCAAAATCCAAAAAGGCCGTGATGGTCCTTAATTACCCATGTTAGTATTTTTGAAATAAAAATTTCTTCAATGAAATAGTAAAGATAAAACTAATAGAGTAAATGATAAATATTTTTAGCAACTAAATTTCTAAATAATTCACAACCATTCCCAAAATCTGGTGTCACAAGTGCATGAGCATTTACTAGGAAATTAAAATAAAATACAGCATCTGTCCAGAATGCAAATTAGACAGGAAAATATAATAACTCCGAAGGAGATTCTGTTAGTTGCGGATCGTAATATAGAATGCAGCTTACCTATATCCCCACAATTATTAACCACACCTTTGCGCCCACAAGGCCGCTATGCATATATGTACCTGCACAATAAAATGTGCAGCAAGTGCAGTATGAGTACGAAAACAACGTGTACCCATTAAGTATCAAGCCTAATCTCAAAGAGGTAGAGACGAGATGGCCGACTATGACACTCACTATGAGTTAATAATATCAAAAAATCATGAAAATAGAAATATTTATATCAACGTGATTCACAGAGTTAACAATAATTTTATTGAACCAGCAGAAGTAATTAAATTCCTTCAATTTCAATAATTCTCAATATATTAATTAAATTCCTTCAATTGAAATAATTTCTAATCTATTAATTAAATTCTTCAATTTCAATAAAAATTCCAATTTATCAAATAGCTTTACAAGGTGTAATAAACTGTCTAAGTATCATGTAATTATTATTATTATTAAGCACGATTTCTGCCGTGGTCGTACGGCCCGATCCAGAGTTTCGTGTACACTGCCGATGGATGTGCGGCACGATCCATAGATGCATCTATCCTGCCGAGGCGTTCGGCCCGCTTCACAAGAAAGGAAGATATTTTCTTATGTACTTCCAGAATGAGAGTATATTTGTTATAAGATAAATTCAGGAGCAAGAATAATTTCTCTCAACAATTAATTAATTTAAACAGAAAAAAAAAAAGCAAGTATATGAGATTTCCATCTTTTAATATTTTTATCTAACAATTCACAATATATATATATATATATATATATATATATATATATATATATATATCAAATAATATTAATTAAACAAAGAATACAATTTACACAAGTGATTTATGCTTTGACTCCTAAACTACCCGAACTTTAGCATTAATAGTAGCTACGTACGGACTCCCGTTACCTCGTGCGTACGTAACCCCCATTTTAATCACCTATGAGGTAATTTCCCCTCACAATATTAGACAAGAGACTTACCTCGTCTTGCTCCAATTTAATCCACTAGTAGACCCTTTCTTCGATTATCCAACTCTGTCTGACTCGAATCTAGCCAAAATAATTCGATACAATCATTAAAATTTATAGGAATCAATTCTATATGAAAATAATACATTTTCAATAAAATCCCGAAATTGATTAAAAATTCGTCTGTGGGGCCCACATCTCGGAATCCGGCGAAAGTTACGAAATCCGACAACCCATTCAATTAGGAGTCCAACCATACCAGTTTTACTCAAATCCTACTCCGAATCGATACCGAAATCTAAAAAATTTGTTTCTATGAGATTTCTAAAAATTTCCCAAATTTCAATATCAAAACACTAATTAAATGATGAGAACAATGATATATTTGTGTTTATAGACAAAATCCAAGTTAGAATCACTTACCCCAATGTCTTTCCTTGAAAATCTATCCAAAATCGCATCTGCTCTAACTCCAATTTGTTAAAAATGGCGAATGGGGCGAATGTCTTCTTTTTATAAAACTGCCTAGGCAGCCTTCGGAATTGGGCCTCGAACTGGGCCTCGATCATGGCTTCGATCATGCCCCTCGAGCCTAGACCTCGATCTTGGCTTCGATCACAGACTCGAGCCTGAACCTCGGTCATGGCCTCGATTATGGCATCAAGCCTGGTCCTCGATCATGGCTTCGATCATGCCCCTCGAGCCTAGGCCTCGATCTTGGCTTCGATCAGAGGCTTGAGCCTGAACCTCGGTCATGGCATCGAAGCTGAGCCTTCGATTGCGACCCTCGATCTTGGGTCTCGATCATGGCCCTCGAGCATTGCCTTCGATCATGGCCCTCGAGCTGGACCTTCGATCTTGGCTTCGATACTGAGCCTCGTCCCTGGCTTCGCCTCAGGCCGTCGACCCTGGGCTCGATCACAGCCCAAAAATATCCAGCAGAAGGAAAAATTGCAGCAACTTTTTAAGTCAAATTCTTTTTGATCTGTTAACCATCCGAAACTCACCCGAGGCCCTCGGGACCTCAACCAATTATACCAACAAGTCCTAAAACATCATACAAACTTATTTGAAACCTCAAATCACATAAAACAATGCTAAAACCACGAATTATGCTCCAATTCAAGCTTAATGAAACTTAAAATTTCCAACTTCTACATTCGATGACGAAACCTATCAAATCAACTCCGATTGACCTCAAATTTTGCACACAAGTCATAAATTACATAACAGAGCTATGAAAAATTTCAGAACTGGATTCCGACCCCGCTATCAAAAAGTCAACTCCCTGGTCAAACTGCCAACCTTAAATTCTTATTTTAGTCATTTCAAGCCTAATTTAACTACGGACTTCCAAATAAAATTCCGAGCACGCTCCTAAGTCCAAAATCATCATACATAGCTGTTGGAATCGTAAAAATTCTATTTCGAGGTTGTTTTCTCAAAATATTGACCGAAGTCAAACTTGGCCTTTTAAAGCCATCTTAAATAACCAAATGTTCCGATTTCAACCCAAACACTTCCAAATCCCGAACCAACCATCCCCGCAAGTCATAAATCATTTAAAGCACATATGAGAAGTTTTGTTTAGGGGACCGGGGTTCTAAAAATCAAAACGACCGATTGGGTCGTTACAAATTTGGATAGATTTGAGCTGTACGGAGGTCAATTCAAGCAAGAAGGCGATTTCGGAATATCGGCATAACTTCAAAAAGGTAAGTATCTTACCTAACCTCGAGTGGGGGAATTACCCCTTAGGCATTGAGTCTTATGTAAAAATTGTATAATTGAAAGCCGTGTACGCGAGGTGATGAGTACTTACTCGGGCTTATATGCTCAAATTATAATGGTTTAAAGTTTTAGGCATTTGTATGTATTAAATTGGATAATTGTTGCCATTAGTAAATCCTTGAATTATCACGCCTCATTCCTTATTTGTCAAGTTCGTATTTTATATAATAATTTGGTGTTATTGTCACTTGAATTTTATGTGAATTCCGTGTGTTTGTTAAATTGATATTTTCTTGGAATTAAATTCATGATAGAATCCTTATATGCAAATATTTATTAAAGAAGTTTAAATTGAGGAATTAATATAATTATCAAGAATTTGGATTAATGAAGGCATTGCCCAATACTGAGTATTGTCACCTCTGTTGATTCTTTTGAGGTTTTATATATGCTGTGTGGAACCTTGGGCTATTTGGGAAATTTATTGATTCTGCTACATATTTGGTATTTGGTTGTGGTCAGTAGAAAATTATGATATGAATTGTTGTATTGTGTTGTAGTTTAAACACTCTCCTTGATGTTATTTATGCCTCCTACCTTGCTTGTTAATGATATACATATGCTTGGTAAGGAAGAGTGTAAAGCACGAAGGGTGATGCCATGCCATTTGAGAGTGTAAAGCACGAAGGGCGATGTCGTGCCATTTGAGAGTGTAAAGGACGAAGGGTGATGCCGTGCCATTTGAAAGTGTAAAGCACGAAGGGTGATGTCGTGCCATTTGAGAGTGTAAAGCACGAAGGGTGATGCTGTGCCATTTCATTTATATTATCAGGTGAGGATGAGAGTAAAAGAACGAAGGGTGATGCCGTGCAATTATTTTTATATTATCATATATTCATGGCACGAAGGGTGTTTTCGTGCAGGCAAGGATGAGAGACATAAATTATATTGTGATATCGTTTTGTTGTGTATACATTCATGCCTTTTTCTTGAGATGTTATTGTGCACCAATATTTTCTATGTGACTTGTAGTCGTTGTTACTTCCTGTGTGCCTCCACTTTATTTCTTTTATTGTTATTGGCATTTCTCCCACCTAGTTGGTATTGGTATATGTATGCACGGTGAGAAAGATATAAATGCACGAAAGATTTTACCGTGCCAATTGATTTGATCTCTCTCTCTATATATATATATATATATATATTGGGTGAGAATGAGATAACTGCACGAAGGTATTGCCGTGCCATTTGATGTGAGATGTTAAATATATTTCTCACGCCAGGAAAGTTAAATGAAGTGTCACATGATAACTTTTATTTGAAAGAATTATATTAGAAAGATATTTATTTGAAAGAATTATATTATAAGGATATTTATTTGAAATAACTATATTTGAAAGATATTTACTTGAAAGAATTATATTCGGAAGATATTTATATGAAAGAATTATAATCGAAAGATATTTATTTGAAAGAATTATAATGGAAAGATATTTATTTGACGGAAGTATATTCGAAAAATATTTATTAAAAAATATTATATTCTAGAGACTTTTATTGAAAAATTTATAGATAAAAGATGTATATTTTGAAGGATTTGATTAATTGGTTGTACCTGTATTTATTATTCGTTTGAGTAATATTTATGGTGTTCCTGTTACCTTGCTGTTTAAATCACTAGTTGATTGGTGTTTCTATCACTGCTATTTGTTTTCTATTATTTTTGTATAATATATTGCATATATTATTTGACTAGTGAGTGTCTTGACTGTATCTCGTCACTACACCACTGAGGTTGGTCTTGATACTTACTGGGTACCGACCGTAGTGTACTCATACTACACTTCTGCATATTTTTGTGCAGAGCCAGGTATCGAAGATATCGGATTCGGACAGAGATTAGAGTATGATCGCAAGGATTCAAGGTAGGACTGCTTGGTTATCGCGGTTCCTTGGAGTCTTTCTATTTTATTGTACTATTAATTTCTTATTCGATCAGTACTGTATATTCGATCCTCGAGATAATTTCATGTATTTAATTAGAGTTAGAGACTCAGTATTACCAGTCTTGGGAGATTTTTAAAATCTTTTTCCGATGTTGGTTTTGACACATGTATTAAATTATATATTTAACAAAAAATAAAATGGATTCAATTATGATTACAATCGACTTACTTAGTCTTAGAGACTAAGTGTGATCATGATGCCTGCGGTGAGATTTTTGGGTCGTGACAATAAAATATGGTTTAGGAATATTTTTGCTTCAACTAAAAGTACATGCAGTTTAGATAGAGTAATAGACTTTTATATTAACTAGACAATCTTTAAAGGAAATCCTAACACTGGACAATTAATATGGAGAAAAGAGATGAAAAATTTGAAGGAGAACCAATTAAATATTCAACCGATCAAATTAATCACATCAAATAATTACATATCCAATTTATTTTATTAAAATTTCGGGTAGATTTAGGCCCAAACCTTTTCTGAATTCCGATGTTGAAGTTATTCCCTTCGTTATTTCTTAAATAGATACATTTTCTAAGTAGAACTCAAATAGTAAAAGTATAAAACTATATCCATTTAGCATGTTTGACAGTTGGCCTTGAATTCACCCAAAACAGACAATTTCATGCATTAGACTAAAAGTACGGAACTGACTAACAAAAATAAAATTATAACAAGCCATTGCATGAATCTCTACTTCAACCACATCACAAAAATAAACAGATGCTAAATAACTTAATGTTAAGGAAAGAAGAAGAAGTAATGAACCTTAAGAAGCTTTCCAATATTAATAAAAGGAAATTAGGGAATATAATTTTTTTTCTTGGATGAGCAATGTATAAAAATGAAACTCTGGTGATCAAACTCTTCCGGACAAAATCTAACTGCCACTGGAATCACATATTGAATCTCGAATTTCGACCTTGAATTCAGTTAAGCTCCATCGTCATCAAACTCTGTCTTGATTTTCTAAATTAATTATGAAGGCTTATAAGGATTCTCAAACTAACACAGAAAGAAATTTCTTTCAATAAACTTTTTCCTCCAAAACCAAACTTTGTCTTCCCCCTTTAGAGTGCCCAACTGTGTATCTATATTTATATATATATGCAAGTAAAATCTCTTTTGTTAAAGTGTGTTCGTGTGTAAGTGAGTGCTCCCCCTAACTATAATGGACTGGTGATTTATATATTGTGTGTGCATGGGGAGATGTGAAGGAGTAGGAGTGGGAGTGTGGGATGGATCTGTGGTGAGACGAGACGTGAGGGAGAGGGACATGAAAAGTGGGATTGTTAGCTAATTATAAATCAAATTTTTGACGTTAACTTCATTTTTTAAGAAGATAAATTAAATAAGAAGATTAACTAACATTTCTGACAATATAGGAAAACTAAATATTTACATGTACATTAAATGATACTAAGAAAGATTCTATAGCTTACTTATTAAAATTCTAATAAATCAAATCTTTTTTTTTGTAAATTTTCTTTAAGAATGTGAGTATTATTATTTTTTAGTAATAATTTTTTTTATTAAATCGAATAAAATCTATTAAGAGTAAGATAAAAACATCAAGATTAGACCTGAATAAATATTTACACTAAAATAGTATAGAACTTGGGTGTGGTAAAAAATTAGGTGTTCAGATTGGAAACATGAAGAGTTTTCAGGAAATAAAAATGAACCAGGTGACTAATTTTTGACCTCACTATTATTTAAAAAGAAAAAGAAGAGAAAATAAGAGATGTGATCGAGCCTTGGTTTTAGGCAACCTACATATCCCGGGTTATAAGGAAATCATGTCACGTGTAGTTCAAGTGAAAGAAGAGGGATGAAGTATGCTTAGATGGAGAGTCGAGCGCGGTTCCTACTATTACTTCAAAATAAAAAGAACATTACATACTCTTGAAATCTAAGAGTTACAAAATTCTTATCTAAATGCCATTTGCAATCCTGTCTTGATTCTTGACTTGCTTCCACCATTGACTTTGACTAAAACTTGATGCCCTCGATGTCACAGTCTACGAAATATTCTCACGGGTTTGTTTATTGATCAGATGATGAGAAGATGGATATTGAGACCTTATTTCTCTGCATGCATTACGTCAAAGCTTGTTGCGACTAATATTAAGATCAAACGTTCCCCTTTCTCTTGCAAGAGATGGAATCTTATTTTTGCACATCCAATCTGTGCTTTGCAGAAAACCCTACTGTAACGACCCGGCCGGTCGTTTTGAGAATTTAAGTCTCGTTCGGCGGCATAAGGCACTGAACAGCTTCATATTATGTGTATTGGCTTGCGTGCGTGGTTTAATTCGGTTACCGGATGTCTTAGAGTGATTTGAGACACTTAGTCCCTAAAATGGAAGTTTAAATCTTAGGATTTTGACCGTAGTCGGAACTATGTGAAGACGACTCTGGAATGGACTTCTGTCGGTTTCATTAGCTCTATTGGGTGATTTTTGACTTGGGAACATGTCCGGACTGTAAATCCGAGGTCTGTAGCTGATTTAGGCTTGAAATGACGAAAGTAGAATTTTTGGAGATTTGGATCGGAAGTGGACGTTTTGATATCGGGGTCGGAATGTGATTCCGAGAGTTGGAACAGCTATGTTATGTTATTTGGGACTTGCCTGCAAAATTTGATGTCATTCCGGGTTGATTTGATAGGTTTCGGCACGGGTTTTAGAAGTTGGAAGATTTAATATTTATAAGTTCAATTCATGGTGCGATTCGTAGTTTGATCGTTAGTTGATGTGATTTGAGGGCTCGACTAAGTTTGTATGGTGTTTTAGGATTGGTTGGTATGTTTGGTTGAGGTATCGGGGGCCTCGGGTGAGTTTCGGGTGCTTAACGGATTAAAAGTTTGATTTGTGTTACTGCTAAGTGTTCAGGCTTTTGGTATTTTTGTACCTGCGGTGAAGAGACCGCAGGTGCGAGAGCGCACGTGCGAAGAGGCAAGCGCAGAAGCGGAAAAATGGAGCAGTGCCAGGGGTCGCAGGTGCGAGGAAAATTCCGCATCTGCGATGCCCGCAGATGCGAAGATTAAGGCGCATGTGCGAGAAGGGCTAGACTTGACAGTCTCCGCAGGTGCGGAAAAATTGTGCGCATCAGGTGTGAGTTGGACGTGCGCACCTGCGGTCGCTCAGATGCGGCTAATTATGCGCAGGTGCGGTCACGCTTGGGCAGAAAAGAGAAATTCGAGGGTTTTGTTTCATTCTTCATTTTTGGACTTGAGAGCTCGGAATTTGGCGATTTTTCAAGGGATTTTCAGAGGAAGCTTTGGGGTAATGATTCCTAACTCATTTTTGGTTGTATTGTATTAATCTATAGTTGTTTTCTCCATTTAGTTTCGGATTTTTGGAGTTGAAATTGGGAAAAATTGGAAGAACTTCTTCAATAAAGATTTCGAGTTTTGAAAGGGATTTTGTGGTCGGATTTGAGTAATTCTTATATGGTTGGACTCGTCAGTGAATGGGTGTTCATATTTTATGATTTTTACCCGATTTCGAGCTATGGGCCCGGGTCGACTTTTAGGACGAATTTTGGAATTTTTATTAAATATTGATTTCATTGATTAGATAAGTCTATTATTGTTGTATTCATGTTATGCAATTGTGTTTGGCTAGATTTGGGCCATTCGGAGTCGGATAATTGAGGAAAGGACATTCTTACGGACTGTTTGAGCTTGGTTCGAGGTGAGTATCTTGCCTAACATTGTGTGGGAGAATTTCCCCTTAGGATTTGAGTCTTCTATGTTGATTGTAGCCCGTGTGCACTAGGTGACGAGTGTGTGCACTGACTTAATTGTGGAAAGTTGGCCTTTTAGTATTCTTAGGTCCTTATATTCACTGAGTATGAAGTTGTTCTTGATATGATTAAGTTCCTATTACTAGTTTCGCCTCTACATACTTTAATTAAAATTAATTACTTTCAGGATTCACTCTTATTGCCTATTTGACTCTTATTTGACTTAACTGAAGATTTTACCTTCTCTATTGTCATGCTATCTTTTCATAACTGCTTATCTTTATTTGAAATTATTATTGTATCATATTATAATTTGTTCAGTATTAATTGAGCTTATGATTATCTTTCCGCTGCTTATCCTTAATTTAATTGTTGAAAATCCTTAGTAATTTTTCAACCTTAAAAGAAGTTTTAGATATCATATGTCTTAGTCGACTTGTTTTATTTGGAATTATTTGACTCGTGTTAGTTTCCCTGTTGTTGAAATGTATATAATGGGATCGTTGATACACATTAGTTTCTCCTTTGTTGAGTTGTTCTCTTTACGCCTAGCATTCTTTACTGTGGTTGTTCCTTGTGATTTGGTCCCACATTTTTCCTGTGATTTAAAAGTTCTTGAGTTGATTTACTTGTTGTACTTTTTATTATTGCCATTGTTGTTGTTGTATTTGTTGTGGTGATGCACGAGGTTTCTGCCGTGTGGTTGTTATTATTGTGATGCACGAGGTTTCTGCCGTGCTATTGTTACTATTGATATTTGCACATGCGCCGTGACAAGGTGGGATATATATATATATATATATATATATATATATATATATATGGGGGGAGGGTTGCGCATGTGGCGAGACAAAGCGGGCATTTATGTTACTATTGCACACGTGGCGAGACAAGGTGGGCTGTGTCAGGGATTGATTTGTGATGATTTATGGCCTGGGGGCATTCTTGTTGTTGATATTTGTGTAGTGGTATACGTACCCGTATGAGCTTTATCTTGTGAAAGCTGTGAGAAAATATTATACGTGTTGTCCGTTCTTCTTCTTCCTTATGCTTATTTGCTGGTATGGACTATGTTAGGACACTTGCACAAGCATTCACGTAGCTAAGCACTCTTATCGAATAAGAGGTGTTCTTGATATTGTTGAGCATAGATGCTCACCCTTGTTTACTTGTCTTCTATGTGAGAATGACTTTATTGGCACGTGAGTCGTCAGTGTGGTTATGAGGTGTTATGAGGGCACAGGATGCCAAGTGTTAGGGTTCTGGTATTGAGACCCGTGAGTTGTGAATTGTCCGAGGTTCGGTACCTCGTGGAGTTGTTGACTAAAACCTGATGTAAAAGCGATTGTAATTACTGAGTTATTACGTGTCCTTGCTATATTCGTGATTTCGGATTTAGGTTGTGCTCCATTCACTTTGTCTGCGTCATTTTCATGATATTCTGCTGATACTTGTTGTTTCTTGCTTTAATGATATTACTGTATTGTGAGCCATATTGCATAGTCTTTATGTAGACATCATACTTCTGTTATTCATGTACTTATATCTATTCGGTTTATTAGACCAGTGGCTGTCTTGACTGTTCCTCGTCACTACTCCACCGAGGTTAGTCTTGATACTCACTAGGCACCACTGTGGTGTGCTCATGCTACTCTTCTGCACATTTTTGTGCAAATCCAGGTACTTGTTCGTTAGCTAGCTGTGTGGATTGTTGCTGTGGAGACTCAAGGTAAACCTGTTGCTGCGTTCGCAGGCTTCAGAGTCACCTTCCAGTTTTCGTTTTGCACTGCTTATCCTTATTTCTGGACAGTTGTATTTAGAAGTTTTCAAACAAACAGTCTTTAGAGCTTATGACTTGTACCACCGGTTTTGGAATTTTAAGAGATTCTATTTAAATAACGTTGTTATTTTAATTATTGTTAGGCTTACCTAATCCCTAAGACTAGGTGCCATCACGATACCCAACGGAGGAAAAATTGGGTCATGACACCTACAAGCCATTACAAGCAAACAAAACGAACAAAATATTTCTGCCTCAGTTTGCAGAAGGAAATTTTTGTGATTTATTAAAAACATAATAAACTATCTTTGCTATTACAGAATGGAGAATTGAAAATAAATGGTTTTTTTTCTTCGAATAGGGAATGTCGTACCCTATGTTACCAAGATTGAAGGCAACCAGGGGATGTAATACCTTGTGTTGACAATAAGATGAGGCTCGTGGTAGTCTAGGATGCTACTAGGGAATGTCGTACCCTATATATGTTGGATGAAAGTAATGCAGCTAGGGGATGTAGTGCCCTGTGTTGACAATACGATGAGGCTCATGGCGCTCTCAGATGCTATTAGGAAATGTCGTACCCTATGTTGGCAGAACTTAAGGCTCGAGGCCCTCTGAGATGCTACTAGGAATGTCGTACCCTATGTTAGGAATAAGAAATGGAACCAGGGGATGTAGTACCTTGTGTTGGCAATAAGTTGAGGCTCTTGGCTCTTTAAGATTATGCTAGGGAATGTCGTACCCTATGTAGGCAGAAATTAATGCAACCAGGGGATATAGTACCTTGTGTTGGCAATAAGGTGAGGCTCTTAGCTCTCTAAGATTCTTCTAGGGAATGTCATACCCTAGGTTGGCAATAAAATGAGGCTCGTGGTGCTCTGAGATGTTAGTAGGGAATGCTTTACCCTATGTAGGCAGAAAGTAATGCAACCAAGGGATGTAGTACCCTATGTTGGCAATAAGGTGAGGGTCTTGGCTCTCTGAGGTTCTACTAGGGAATGTCATACCCTATTTGGGCAGAAACTAATGCCTACATAGGGTATAATGCGACCAGGGGATGTAGTACCATGTATTGAAGATAGGGTATTGGTGTCACGACCCAATTTCCCCTCCGTGTGACGCCGTGACGGCACCTAGTCTCTACAACTAGGTAAGCCTAACACTTTATGGAATAATGAAATAAAAATATAAATTTAACCAACTATTCAAAAATACACAACAATCCCTAAAATCCGGAACATCGTGAATCACAAACTACAGAAGGAAAAGTCTAGTGTCTCTATACATCATAATCTAACAAGGAATATACAGAAAATAATGGACATGAGAAAGAGTAGAAGGGGACTCCGAGGTCTGCGGACGCGGCAGATATACCTTGAAGTCTCCAAAGCTATCCCGGCTCACTGATAGTGCGGCTGATAAGGTGCACCTAGATCTGCACATGAAAAATATGTGCAGAGAGTAGCATAAGTACACCATAATGGTACCTAGTAAGTGTTAAGCCTAACCTCAGTCGAGTAGTGACGAGGTCAGGTCAAGGCCAAGCCTTAAGTGTCAAGACTACCAGAGTAAATATAATAAATTAAACAGTAAAAGATATAAGTAAAATTTACGGTAATACAATTAAAGAAATTCTCAAAAATTTAACAGTTAAAAGAGCCCTCAGGTCATAACAAAGTAAACGCAATGGGGAATCTCCCGGGATACCGTCCCGTAGTTCCGAATGAATATGCAGTACTGGGGGATATCCCGGAATACGTCTGTAGTCCCAAAGTAAATATGCAGTGTTGGGGATCTCCCGGAATACGTCTGTAGTCCCAAAGTAAATATGCAGTGCTGGGGGATCTCCCGGAATACGTCCGTAGTCCCAAAGTAAATATGCAGTGTTGGGGGAGCTTCCGGAATACGTCCGTAGTCCCAATTTAAATATGCAACGCAAGATGAAATGGCAGGTATGGAATCGAGTTATACAGTTTATACTGAACACAGACAAGGAAAATAGGAATCTAACTAAGCATGGCGCACATGATGTCAAATAGGCAGTTAAAACACGTAAGCATGCTTTTCTAGTGTAAACTAAACAATTAAGCATATTAGTGCAATTTAATAAGAAAAGCAATTTATGATTAAAAAGGATAAACATGATTTTTTTGCAATAACAGCCCGTGTATGTACTCGTCACCTCACGTACACGGCGCCTACACACCAAATAATATCAAGACATCCTAAGGGGATAGTCCCCAACTCAAGGTTAGGCAAGCCACTTACCTCGAAACGCTCAAATCACCTCGATAACACGTTCTTGGCATGAGTATCCGACTCCAAATGGCCCGAATCTATTCAAATAAATTGTATAATGTAAATATAACTACAAGTGAGTAATTTAGCTAATTAATTCGAAACTAAAGCGTGAAATTAGGGAAAATGCCCAAAAAGTCACCCCGGGCCCACGTCTCAAAATCGGGTAAAAGTCACAAAATATGAATACCCATTCACTCACGAGTTTACTCGTACTAAAATTGCTCAAATCCGATACCAAAATTCGGCCTAAGAAGTTTTCTCAATTTTTCACCCCAAATCCGAAATTTAACAATGAATTCAAGCATAGAATAGTGGAATATAACCATAAAAGAGTTAAGAATCGTTACCCAATCGATATCTCTGAAAATCTCTCAATCCCTCGTCCAAAATCCTAGTTCCCAACTTAAGTTTTTGATAAAAATGGCATAACCTCCGTTTTTGGAACTTTAATACTGCTCAGACGCGTCCTTCTTCGCGAACGCGGCCACACCCTCGCGTTCGCGAAGTACAATTTACTTCGGCCCAAAATCCTCCATCGCGAATGCGAAGACCACTCAGCTTGACCCTTCGCGAACGCGTGATCTCCATCGCGAACGCAAAGCATGAAATCTCGCCTGCCTCCAATTCTTCTTTACGAACGCGAGGACCATGTCACGAACGTGTAGCTTCGAGGTTCCACACCTTCGCGAATGCGAGAGCGACATCGCGGACGCGAAGAGTAATTCAGCTCCCTTCCTAGATACCTTACGCGAACGCGAGAACTCCCTTGCGAACGCGATGAAGAATGATGCCTGCAATAGAACAATAGAAATCTGCTATCTTCCAAAGTCCAAAAGTGATCAGTTAAGCATCTGAAACTCACCCGAGGCCCCCGGGACCTCAACCAAACATACCAACAAGTCCTAAAACACCATAATAACTTAGTCGAGCTCTCAAATCACATCAAAATTGCTAAAATCACGAATCACCTTCAAACGCAAACTTAAAGAACTTGAAACTTCAAAATTCTACAACTGATGCCGAAACCTATCAAACCACACCCGATTGACCCCGAATTTTGCACGCAAGTCATATTCGATATTATAGACCTATTCCAACTTCCGAAATCAGAAAACGTCCCCGATATCAAAAATTCAACTACCGGCTAAAACTCCAAAAATACGACGTTAGCCATTTCAAGCCTAAATGAGCTACGGACCTCCAAAACACAATATGGACATGCTCCTAAACCCAAAATCACCTAACGGAGCTAACGGAACCGACGGAATTCCATTTCGGAGTCCTCTTTACACAGTTCTAACTACGGTCCAAATCCTAAGGCTTAAGCTCTCATTTAGGGACTAAGTGTCCCAAAACACTCTGACACTCAAAACCAATCAACTCAGCAAGTCACATTAGCAGAAATAGATTTAGGGAATGCAGTTAATAGGGGATTGGGGCTATTACTCGCAAAATGACCGGTCATGTCGTTACATCCTCCCCCTCTTAAAAAAATCGTTCGTCCTCGAACGAGTATAAAGACATACCTAAAACTATGAAAAGATGAGGGTACTGGCTGCGCATATCCTACTCGGTCTCCCAAATCGCCTCCTCGACCGACTGACCTCTCCACTGGACCTTTACTGAAGCAATATTCTTTGACCTGAGCTTTCTGACCTGCCTGTCTACAATGACTACTGGCTCTTCAACATAAGATAGATCCTTGTCCAACTGGACTGAGCTGAAATCCAATACATGAGTCGGATCATCGTGATACTTCCGGAGCATAGACACGTGGAATACTGGGTGAACTCTTGCTAGGCTGGGAGGCAAGGCAAACTCATAAGCAACCTCCCCAACTCGCCGCAATATCTCAAAAGGAGCAATGAACCTCAAGCTCAGCTTGCCCTTCTTCCCGAACCTCATGACGCCCTTCATAGGCGATACCCAAAGCAAGACCCGCTCACCAACCATATTTTCCAAGTCACAAACCTTCTGGTCCGCATAACTCTTCTGCCTGGACTAGGCTGTGCAAAATATCTCCTGAATCACCTTCACTTTATCCAAGGCATCTTGGACCAAATCTGTACCCAACAATCGGGCCTCGCCCGGTTCAAACCATCCCACTGGGCCGCCTACCATACAAAACCTCATACGGTGCCATCTGAATGCTGGACTAGTAACTGTTGTTGTAAGCGAACTCTGCAAGTGGCAAGTATTGGTCCCATGATCCTCCAAACTCCATCACACAGGCACAGAGCATATCCTTAAGAATCTGAATCGTGCGCTCGGACTGCCCGTCCGTCTGAGGGTGAAAGGTTGTGCTCAGCTCCACCCTAGTACCCAACTCCCGCTGTATGGCTCTCCAAAAACCGTGATGTGAACTGTGTACCTTTGTCTGAAATGATGGATACTGGAATACCATGAAGTCGGACAATCTCTCTGATATAAATCTCAACCAACCTCTCAGAAGAATAAGTGGCCAACACTGGAATAAAATGAGCTGACTTGGTCAGCCGATCCATGATCACCCAAATAGTATCGAACTTTCTCAAAGTCTGTGGAAGTCTAATTACAAAGTCCATGGTGATCCGCTCCCACTTCCACTCTGGGATCTCTAACCTCTGAAGTAATCTACCCGGCCTCTGGTGCTCATATTTGACCTACTGACAGTTGAGACACTTGGCCACAAACCCAACTATATCCTTCTTCATCCTCCTCCACCAATAGTGTTGTCTCAAATCCTGGTACATCTTCGTGGCACCGAGATGAATAGAGTACCGCGAGCTGTGAGCCTCCTCGAGAATCAACTCCCGAAGCCCATCTACATTGGGCACACAGATCCGGCCCTGCATCCTCATCACACCGTAATCACCAATAGTCACATCTCTGGAATCACCTCGCCGAACCTTGTCCTGAAAAACTAGAAGATAAGGATCATCATACTGGCGCTCCCTGATACGGTCAAAAAGAGAAGACCGAGCAACCACACAAGCTAATACCCGACTAGGCTCTGAAATATCCAATCTCACGAACTGGTTGGCTAAGTCCTGAACATCCAAGGCTAAGGGCCTCTCAGCTGCCGGAAGATATGCTAAACTCCCCAAACTCTCTGCCCGGTGACTCAAGGCGTCGGCCACTACATTGGCCTTCCCCAGGTGGTACAATATAGTGATATCATAGTCTTTAAGTAGATCCAACCACATTCGCTGATGCAAATTAAGGTCCTTCTGCATGGACAAGTGCTGCAAACTCCGGTGGTCAGTGATAATCTCACAGGGAACACCGTACAAATAATGACGCCAGATCTTCAGGGTGTGAACAATAGGTGCTAACCCGAGATCATGAACCGGATAATTCTTCTCATGCACCTGTAACTGTCTAGACGCATAGGCAATCACCCTATCGACTTGCATCAATACCGCTCCAAGGCAATCCTCGAGGCATCACAATAGACAGTGTAGGACCCCGAACCTGTAGGCAATACTAATACTAGGGCTGTAGTCAAAGCTATCATGAGCTTCTGAAAGCTCTGCTCACACTTCTCGGTCCACCTGAATGGAGCACCCTTCTGGGTCAGCCTGGTCATAGGTGCTGCAATGGATGAAAATCTCCCCACAAAGCGACGATAATACCACGCCAAACCAAGGAAACTACGGATCTCCATAACTGATGACGGTCTTGGCCAACTTTGCACTGCCTCCACCTTCTTCGGATCTACCTTGATCCCATCACAAGACACTATGTGGCCCTAGAATGCCACTGAATCAAGCCAGAATTCACACTTAGAAATTTTTTCATATAACCTCTTCTCCCTCAAAGTCTGAAGCACGGTCCTCAAGTGTTGCTCATGATCTTCCCGAGACCTGGAATATACCAGGATGTCATCAATAAACACAATGATGAAGGAATCAAGATAAGGCTGGAATACATTGTGCATTAAATGCATAAAGATTGCTGGGGAATTGGTCCGCCCAAATGACATGACAAGAAACTCATAGTGACCATATCTGGTCCTGAAAGCAGTCTTCAGGATATCCAGCTCCCGAATCTTCAACAGATGATAGACAGAACGCAAGTCAATCTTGGAAAACGCCCTGACACCCTATAACTGATCAAATAAATCATTAATGAGAGGCAAAGGATACTGTTCTTCACTGTAACCTTGTTCAACTACCGATAATCAATACACATACGCATAGAACCATCCTTCTTCTTCACAAATAAGACCAAAGCACCCCAAGGTGATACACTAGGCCTGATGAAACCCTTATCAAGAAACTTCTGCAATTGCTCCTTCAACTCCTTCAACTCAGGAGGAGCCATACGGTAGGGAGGAATAGAAATGGGCTGAGTGCCCGACAACAAATCAATGCCGAAATCAATATCTCTATCGGGCAGCATACCCGGAAGATCAGCTGGAAACAAATCAGGGAAGTCCATCACTACTGGAACTGGCTCGACTGTAGAGGTATCAATACTGACATCTCTCACATAGGCCAAATACGCATCACACCTCTTCTCAACCATTCGTTGAGCCTTAAGAAATGAAATGACCCTGCGGGGAGTATACTCTAAGGTACCTCTCCACTCTAATCTCGGCAAGCCTAGCATAGCCAGCGTCACGGTCTTATAGTGTACTCCAAAATGCCCTTGCCTCTCAAATCCGTCTCAAAACGTCCTGAATCTAGCCACAAGTAGTACAATAAAATCAATATAGGCTAAAGGAATTAATTCCACAAGAAAAATACGAAATTATAGCCAAAATCCGAAATCGGCCCAAACCCGTCCCCCGGGCCCATGTCTAGAAATCTGATAAAAGTCACAAAATCCGAAAGCCCCTTCACTCACGAGTCTAACCAAACCAAATTCATCAAAATCTAACACCAATTGGTCATTCAAATCTTCAAAACCACCTCTCCAAATCCCTAGCCTCTAACCCCCAAATTACACCTCAAAAATACACCATCTAGGTGGAAAATCAATGGGGATACATAATTATTGAATAAAAATGAACACAAGAAAACTTGCCCCAAGAATCCCTTTGAAAATTCCTCTCAAAACCTCCAAAATTCGAGCTCAAAAATGTGAAATGAAGACAAAAATCTCGGACCCCGCTGATATAGGTTCTGCCCAGGCATTTTCGCACATGCGGAGCCTAGACTCACACATGTGCGCCCACTGGTGTGAAAATCTGGGTGCACCTGCGAAAATGACTAACTCTGGCTGCCTCCGCTCCTCCGACCAATGATCCACATATGCGCTATCGCAGGTGCGGAGAAACCATCGTACCTGCGACCCCTGCTGGTCTCCACCCTTTCCGCACCTGTGCACAACCTGCAGCACCTGCGGCATCGCATCTGCGGTCCCCTCTCCGCATATGTGGTCACACCAGCAGCTCTCAGACTTCAGCAACTTCTCAAATCAAATTCCAAGTACGTTAACCACCCGAAATCAACCCGAGGCCCCCGGGACCTCAACAAACATACCAACAAGTCTTATAACATCATACGAACTTAGTCGAATCTTCAAATCACCTCCAACAACATTGAAAACACGAATTACACACGGATTCAAGCCTAAGAAACTTCAAAATTTTCCAAATTCTACAAACGACGCCGAAACATATCAAATCACATCCGATTGACCTCAAATTTTGTACACAAGTCATAAATGACCCCACAAACCTACTGCAACTTCCGGAATCAGAATCTGGCCCCGATATCAAAAAGTCAATCCCCCGGTCAAACTTCCCAAAAATTTGATTTTCGCCATTTCAAGCCAAATTCCACTACAAACCTCCAAATAATTTTCCGGACATGCCCCTAAGTCCAAAATCACTATACGGAGCTACTGGAATCATCAAAATTCGAATCCGGGGTCGTTTACACATAGATCGACATCCGATCAATTTTTTCAACTTAAGCTTTCTATTTAAGAGACTAAGTGTCTCATTTCACAGTGAATTCACTCCGGAATCGAACCAACTAACCCGATAAGTCATATAACAGCTATAAAGCATAAATGGAGCGGTAAATGGGGGAATAGGGCTACAACTTCTCGAAACGACCGACCGGAACATTACAATTTAACTCAAAATATGTAGAAATATCTTACCTCAAGCTGAATGACGAAAATGGCTCCTCCAAATAGTCCAAGCAAGAGAGAAATGAGTGAAATGAGCAAAAAACCAAGTAAGTGACATATATTCTGTCCATGCTCTCTTCTTTACGAACGCGGCAAGATCCTCGCATTTGCGAAGTACAACCAGCTTCAGCTCCCAAATCCTTCTTTGCGATCGCGAAGACAGGCTCGCGAATGGGATGCCTTACCAGGCTTGGCCATCGCGAATGCGGCACCATCCTCGCGAACACGTAGGCCAAGACTCCCTGGGCTCAGTTTTACCTTACGCGAATGCGGCCAGGCTATCGCGAACGCGGCGCACAACTGCCCAAACCTTCGCGAACACGTTGAACAAAAAGGCCCCAATCCAATTCCTTCTTCGCGAACGCATCTCTCCCTCCGCGTTCGCGAAGAACAAAACCAACACTAGCAAACCAGCAACAATAATTCATCCAAACTTGGTCTGAAACCATCCCAAAACATATCCCGAGGCCCTCGGGACCTCGTCTAATCACATAAACTTGCTCGAGGCCTCAAATCATATCAAACAACAATAAAACTATGAATCGACGATCGAGACCTTTCTTTCAACTTTCAAACTTTGCCGAACGCGTCCGAATTACACTTAAACATTCCGGAATGAGGCTAAACTTTACATGCAAGTTACAAATCACGATATGAACCTATTCCAAGGCTAGGAACCCCAAACGGACATCGATAACACCAAAGTCCACTTCAAATCAAACTTAGGAAATTCTAAAATCTTCAAAATTCTAACTTTCCACAATAAGCGCCGGAATGCTCCCGGACCACCCGATGCGCAACCCGAATATATGCCCAAGTCCGAAATCATCATACGAACTTATTGGAACCTTCAAATCTCAATTTCGAGGTCGTTTACTTAAATGTCAAACCTTGGTCAACTCTTCCAACTTAAAGACTCCGAATTGAGAATTCTCCTTCCAAATCAACTTCGAACTTCCCGAAATTCAATGATGACTATGCGTACAAGTCATAAAACTTGAAGTGAAGCTACTCAAGGCCTCAAACCGCTTAACGACATGCTAGAACTCAAAACGACTAGTTGGGTCGTGACATCCTGCCCCTCTTAAACATATGTTTGTCTTAGAACGTGCCAAGAATAGTTCCGGAGTTGCTCAAAATTGTTATATAACACCTTGTGCACCTACCCGTGCCACCACAACCCATGTGAGCACATTAGCTCGAGCTCGACTGAAGATCCTTCCTGCTACCTTAGCCCACAAACCTTAGAGCCAAATTCAAACATCTGGAATTCTCTACCTGGTCTGATTCTAACATACGAACACCATATCAATCTCAACACGTTGAACCCAAAACATGATCATCCACAAATGTTGCAATCACACATTGCACCGCATGACTCGTATGCCCATAATAACATCCTCTAACCATAATAGCTGCAACTTCATGAATCTGATGCCTGTAATACACCTCATAACACATATCAGCCATGTTTCAACTCTCGCAACACTGCAACGATTAACGTGACATGTAGGAGTTCATAACCACCTGCCCAATCAATAAATCATGTAGTCTGTCCGCTTGACAAGACCCATTTCCTCATTCTGAACTGAATAGTGACATTTTCTCTTTGATATACCTTACATGAATCCAATCGCACTGATTTCAGGTCCAATAGCCTCATCCCACCCAATACAAGGTGCTCGGGCAATAAGACACCTCAAACACCATCTAAAATCTTATATGACGCCATCAATGCGCCAACACGCTACAACTCGAATATGACTCACAAGGAAGAACGAACTCTAACAAGGGACTACCCACCCCGCGTAACGAATAAAACAACCGAACAAATGCTATGAACCTATCTCAGAGATGAGAAACAAGGCATATAATTAAGTATGAGGAACCGTACTCAACATCTCACTGTTGCGATGTGCAACCCGATCCATACATGATACCGTTACGATGCACAACCTGATCCACACAACATACCTGGGGTGGCGTACTATCCAATCCAAACACAATACCGTTACGGCGTTCAACTCGATCCAAACATCATGCATGTGGCGGCGTGCCACCCGATCCACACAATATTCAATAAGAAAATACCTACCGAGCCAAAATTCTCATACCCACGAAATGCCCGAATATCGACCACAAGCACGCCAAGTGCATAAATATAACCCTGGGAGACGGATAGTGCCATGCGCTACAAAAACCCCAAGCATGTCTAAGGTGCAATAAATGACTTGCATCTCGAGATCCATCTTGCTCATATAACACCACCGGTACACGGGATCACAACACACGTGCGAATAATCAAGACTTCTCACAACCCACATGGCATAATAGAGTATTACATAGAATAGCTGATTATTGTTTTCCCTGAACTACGTAATGATCTGATTCATGTTCAACATGATACGTAAGCAACCTCCAACGGGTTCGACCATAATTCTTTTAAAACCACAAAAACAAATTTGAGGGAAATAAATTTTAAAACAAAAAAGAGGAAAAAAAAAGAATAAATAAAGAGAGTATTAATAAACCAATAAGCTAGGATGAAGCATGTAGCCTTCCTAGTTCATTTTAGAAATAAAAATGGCATTAGGTGCATGACATACAATATGTGATTAATATCTGAAAAATGCCTAACTCTAACACGTTTGTTATTTGTTATTTCAAAGATAAATTTAAACAAAGGTGGTTGGTTTGTGGTTTAAACTAGCGACTTACCCTTACAACTCAATATCAAAAGGAAAAAGTAAAATGTCAAACAACAGTGAGAATGAGTCAGATAATGATGAGGTCCATAAACAAGAATCAAGACAGGATTGCAGATGGCATTTAGATAGGAATTTTGTAACTCTTAGATTTCAAGAGTATGCAATTTTCTTTTTATTTTGATGTAATAGTAGGAACCGCAGATCGGAACCTCGACAGAACTTCGCTCGACTCTCCATCTAAGAATACCCCATCCCCCTTCTTTCACTTGAACTTACGTGACCTGATTCCCTTATAATCCGTGATATGTAGGGTGCCTAAAACCAAGGCTCGATCACATCTCTTATTTTCTCTTGTTTTCCTTTTTAAATAATAGTGAGGTCAAACATCAGTCACCTGGTTCATTTTCTTTGCCTGAAAACTCTTCATGTTTCCAAGCAAAGAAGGGCATGCTCTAAACAACTAATTTTTTACCACACCCAAATTCTGTACTATTTTAGTGTAAATATTTCTTTAGGTCTAATCTTGATATTTTTATCTTACTCTTAATAGATTTTATTCGATTTAATAAAATAAAAAAAATAAAAAAAATTTTTTACTAAAAAATAATAATGCTCACATTCTTAGAGTAGACGCTTTATTTCTATTTGTAATAAAGAGAAAAAAAAATTTACAAAAAAAAAAAGATTTGATTAATTAGAATTTTAATAAGTAAACTATAGAATCTTTCTTAGTATCATTTAAAGTACATATAAATATTTAGTTTTCCTATATTATAAGAAATGTTAGTTAATCTTCTTATTTAATTTATCTTCTAAAAAAATGAAGTTAACGTCAAAAATCTGATTTATAATTAGCTAACAATCCCACCTTTCATGTCCCTTTCCCTCACGTATCCTCTCACCACAGATCCATCCCACACTCCCACCCCCTCACATCTCCCTATGCACACACAATATATAAACCACGACCCTATTATAGTTAGGGGGACCACTCACTTATACACACTTTAACAAAAGAGATTTTACTTGCATATATATATATATATATATATATATATATAGAGGGGGGGAGAGGGAGAGAGAGACAGAGTTGAGCACTCTAAAGGTGGAAGAAAAAGTTTGGTTTTGGAGGAAAATGTTTATTGAAAGAAATTTCTTTCTTTGTTAGTTTGAGAGTCCTTATAAGCCTTCATAATTAATTTAAAAAATCAAGACAGAGTTTGATGACGATGGAGCTTAACTGAATTCAAGGTCGAAATTCGAGATTCAATACATGGTTCCAGTGACGGTTAAATTTTATCCGGAAGAGTTTGATCACCAGAGTTTTATTTTTATACATTGCTCATCCAAGCAAAGAATTATATTCACTGATTTCCTTTTATTAATATTGGAAAGCTTCTTAAGGTTCATTACTTCTTTTTCTTTCCTTAACATTAAGTAATTTTGCATCTATTTATTTTAGTGATGTGGTTGAAGTAGAGATTCATGCAATGTCTTGTTATAATTTTATTTTTGTTAGTCATTTCCTTACTTTTAGTCTAATGCATGAAATTGTCTGTTTTGGGTGAATTCAAGACCAACTGTCAAACATGCTAAATGGATATAGTTTTATACTTTTATTATTTGAGTTCTACTTAGAAAATGCATCAATTTAAGAAATAACTAAGGGAATAACTTCAACATCGGAATTCGGAAAAGGTTTGGGCCTAAATCTACTCGAAAGTTTAATAAAATATATTGGATATGTAATTATTTGATGTGATTAATTTGTTCGGTTGAATCTTTAATTGGTTCTCCTTCAAATTTTTTATCTCTTTTCTCCATATTAATTGTCTAGTGTTAGGATTTCCTTTAAAGATTGTCTAGTTAAAATAAAAGTCTCTTACTTTATCTAAACTGCATGTACTTTTAGTTGAAGCAAAAATATTCCTAAACTATATCCCATTCACTGTTAGAGTCAAACTAGTTTAGAGGTAAAAATAGTTTACTCTTTTCATTCTATTTTCCTCAACATAGGTAAAGAATAATCAATTTTGCATCAAAAAGAAAATCTTCAATGTAGAAATTCACGTAAAACTTTGCATAGTAATGTTTGTGCAGATTGCAAGCTTTAGTCAAAGATGAAGTAGTAACTATTATATAGTTGTGGCGAATTCCTTCAAGTATAATAAATTGAATATTATGTATGTGTTTTTAACATTAAGATGATTCAGTTAGTTCGTTTTACTTCTTTGTTTAATTTTTTCTTTTAAAATCTTTAGATGGAATAATTGAAATACTATGAATACGCTAGTATGCTTTAGGCCCGTGTTAATCAATCAAGTATCGTGATTATGTATACGTTCGCGTGATATGATTATGATTTCCAAAATTAAAGGCAAAGTATGCGTTCGTGTGACTTTGATAAAACAATCTTAAAAATAATAAAGTATTATTAATTGGGTACACGTACGCGCGACATGATTCTTGACACACCAATAAAACAAATACACGTACGCGTGATTCGTTTCAAGATAATTCCATAATTACAAATAATCAAGCAATTAAAAGCGATTTAATGCAAAAGTGCATAAATTTCCCTAGAACCTAAAATATCTAGAATTAGTTAAGCATGTATAATTTTTAAAGCGATCATGCTAGAACCACAGAATTCGGGAGTATCTCACACCTTCTCCCGGGTTAACAGAATTCCTTACCCGATCTTTTGTGTTTCGCAAACATAAAGAGAGTCACCTTCCTTGAATTGAGATTTTAAAATAAATGGTGACTTGGGACATTGTAAATATTTATTCCAAGTGACGACTCATTAAAATAAAATAAATTAATCCCCTTTCAAATAATGTCACTTAAAGTGAAAAAACTCCTTTCTCCAAAAAAGGAGGTGTGACATCTCTTGCGACTCTGCTGGGGACAAGAACCCAGAACTTCTGGTTTAGGGTTTAGAATTCGAGCTTGTAATGTGATCTATACTTGGCTTTATTTATTATATGACATTACTGTGTTTGTGAGCCTAATGTGCTAATTGCCGCTCATTTACCGCTTTAGTAATATCTGAACTATATAAATTATCTTCTTACGCCTCCCTTCTGAGTCTTCTGGATTTATTGTGCACACGTGCGTGTGGCCCACTTTTCTGTTAGAGGTCATGCCAACTAGAACGAGGTTGGGTCAGTAACAAGGTCGGGTAGACTTCCGTGCTCCCAGTACGTTGCCCCCACCTCAACTCGAGTTGTCCGCTTGGATAAACCATGTCTAAAACACTCCCCCCTACAGGATTTAAACCTAGAATAACATAGCCTCATGACAGATCCCTAGTAGGAACATTTGTTTGCATCACGTACATTTGACTTTGGGGACTCAACACAGGAGTTGGGCCCGTCTAGGACAGGTGTACCTGAAAAGTACATGACCATCCTTATACATCTTATGTACTACATGTACATTATGTTTGATTCAGTTTGTGCAAGGGCTATTGCGCGAACACGAGATGCCCTTTGCAAACGCGAAGGCAATAATCCTGGCCAGCCTCTTTCCCTTCGCGAACGCGAGGCTTCGGTCGCGAACGCGAAGCTTTAAACCTCAGGCCTTCGCGAACGCGGACACTCTGTCGCGAACGCGGAGCACAAAACATGCCAGCCCCAATTTGCTCTTCGCGTTCGCGAGAGTACCTTCACGAACACGAAGAAGAACACACTAGAAGCCTAAAGTCTGCAGAAAACCAAATTTCCTAAGTCTGAAAATGATCTGTTAACCACCCGAGACCAACCCGATCCCTCAAGGCTCCAAACCACACATGCACCCAAGTCCTGAAACATCATATGAACTTTCTCACGCGATCAAATCATCAAAAAAACACCAATAACTACGAATCGGATACCAAATCAAAGGAAATTTTCAAGAAAACTTTAAAACTTATATTGTTTACAACCAGACGTTCGAATCTTGTCAAATCAACTCTGATTGTCACCAAATTTGGTAGACAAGTCATAAATATTATAATGGACCTACACCGGGATAGGGAACCAAAATACGTACCCGAGGTCATTAAATCCAATATCATTAATTTCTTAAAAATTATTAAGCTTTCAAGCTTTTAAAATTTCTTCAAAATTCCATATCTCGAGCTAGGGACCTAGAAATTCGATTCTGGGCATACGCCCAAGTCCCAAATCACGATACGGACCTGCCGGAATTGTCAAAACACTAATCCGGGTCCGTTTGCTCAAAATATTGACTAAAGTCAACTCAATTGAGTTTTTAAAGATATATTTCACTTTTTAATCTATTTTTCACATAAAAACTTTTCGAAAAATTGTACGGAGTGTGCACGCAAGTCGAGGAATAATAAATGATGCTTTTCGAGGTCTTAGAACACATAATTACTTGTTAAATTTAAAGATGATATTTTGGATCATCACAGACGCGCACCTGAGCAAGTGGCCGTGCATCTGGCAGCGCACACAAGGCAGAAACTCTCAAATATGCGCGACCGCGCATCTGGCCGCGCATATGACACATGTCCAGTAAAATGGACATAACTTTCTGTATACATATCCAAATGATGAATAGTTTGATGCGTTGGAAACTAGACTTAAAGGGCTTTAATTTGATAGGTAGATTACCAGATTCATCTTGGTTACAATTGATTACATCACCAAATGGGTGAAAGATATTACATTGAAAGCAGTCACCAAGAAAGTAATAGTAGACTTGTTCCACTCCAATATCATCTGTCGATTCGGTATTCCAAAAACCACTATCCTAAATAATGCTGCTAATTGGAATAGTCATCTGATGAAGGAGATATGTGAACAATTTAATGGGGCGACAACTAGTCCATGCCCAAGATAACATCGAAATCTACCATATTGAGTAATAACAAATCGGCTCTGGTCTCAAAACCACTAAGAGCAATCAAACACGACCGATATATGCGGTCCACAATGAGATAATCTCCCATGGGAGTAGATACATAAACAGGGGAACTCAAATAATCTCGAGATATCCCCAAATGTGGAGAAAAATAAGAAGACACATATGAATACGTAGAGCCTGGGTCAAATAATACTGATGCATCCCTATGACAGACAGGGATGATACCTGTGATGACTGAATCTGAAGCAACGGCCTCTGAACGGGCTGGAAGGGTATAGTACCTAGCTTGGCCTCCCCCTCTAGGGCGACCTCCACCTCCCCGACTTCCACCTCGAGCTGGCTGAGGAGGTGGGGTGGCAGATGGTGCTGGAAGAATGGCTGGAGGACCTGGTAGAACACGTGGAGGATGATAAGTCTGTGGAGGTGCACCCTTCCTGTCTCTGGGGCAATCTCTAACCAAGTGACGAGTGTCACCACACTCAAAACAACCTCTAGGAGGGCGCGACTTTTGAGACTGACCCGGACCTGGCATGATGGACTGGCCGGTAATAGCACCTCGAGTAGGAGGCGTACTGGATACTGGCGGTGCATAATAGGGCTCCTAAGGTCTAGGAGGAGCTGGAACACCGTTGGCTGCTGGAAGAGCTAAATAAATAGGGCGACTCACAAAGCCCCTTCCATAGCGTGCTGCTGGCGCACGAGCTCCTGAATAATGACCAGTCTCTCGAGACCTCTTAGCCTCTCTCTCCTCTCTGTCATGGGAAAACATGCCCTCCACTCTCCTATCAATGCTCACTGCCTGCTAATAAGTGATGTCCATCTCCAACTCCCTGGCCATACTAGCACGAATACTGGAATGGAGTCCCTCAATGAAGCGATGAACCCTCTCTCTGGTTGTACCAACCAGAGCCGGCGCATGGCGAGCTAACTCACTGAAACGGACTGCATACTCCGACACAATCATAGCACCTGACGCAGTTGCTCAAACTCTACGCGCCAAGCGTCCCTGAGGCTCTGAGGAATATACTCACGCAAGAATATCTCTGAAAACTGAGTCCAAGTGAGTGAGGCTGCCTCGTACGGACTACTCAGCTCATAGGCACGCCACCACTGATATGCCGCTCCCCTTAGCTGGAAAGCGATGAAAGAAACTCTACTCGTCTCCACAATGCCCATAGTGCGGAAATTACGATGACACTCCTCAAGAAAACCCAAAGCATCATATGAAGCTAGTCCGCTGAAAGTAGGTGGGTAGTACTTCTTGTACCTCTCAAGTCTAAGCTGCTCTGCCTCAGAAGCTGCTGCCCTAACCTCGGACTGAGCTGGAGTTACCGGCTACATTGGTACAACCTCAGGAACATGGTCGACCTGAACCCGCTGCTCTGGAGTACCGGTGACAGGAGTCTGTGCTCCTCCCCCAGCCTGAGATGTGGCAAGAGCAAGTGGAATCACTCCAGCCTGAGCTATGGTGCTGAACATGCTCAGAAACTAGGCTAGAGTGTCCTGGAGGGTTGGTGCAGCAACAAGTATCTCAGGTGTCTGCCCTCCAGCTTGAGCTACTGGGGACTCTTCTGTAGCGGCTCGTGTGGGTGCTCTAGCTGCACCACGTGGAGGTCCTCGGCCTCTACCCCGACCCCGTCCTCTCGCATCCCTAGCAGGGGGCACGGGTGCCTGATTATCAGTCCTCCCGGTACGGGTCCTCACCATATATGAGAAAGAATAGAATAGAATCTTAAAAATTTTTATGTCAATAACTCGTACGACAAGGAAATCAAAGAAATATGATTGTTCTTAACAGTTACATAGCCTCCCAAAGATAAGTACAGACGTCTCTGTATCGATCTGCGAGACTCTAATAAACTGGTTTGTGACTCGCGACACCTACGAACCTAGAGCTCTGATACCAACTTGTCACGACCCAATTTCCCCTCCGTGTGACGTCGTGACGGAACCTAGTCTCTACAACTAGGTAAGCCTAACACTTTGCAGAATAATGAAATAAAAATATAAATTTAACCAACTATTCAAAAATACAAAACAATCCCCAAAACTCGGAACATCGTTAATCACAAACTACAGAAGGAAAAGTCTAGTGTCTCTATACATCAGAATCTAACAAGGAAGATACAGAAAATAATGGACATGAGAAAGAGTAGAAGGGGACTCTGAGGTCTGCGGACGCGGCAGATATACCTTGAAGTCTCCAAAGTTGTCCCGGCTCACTGATAGTTTTTTTTAAAAAAATTTAACAAAACAAAACAATTCAAAATACAATGATAGAAAAGACAATGCATCGAAAATGACTTAACAGACTCTGACAAGACTAAAACACAATAACTTAATAGACTCAATAATGACTCAAAATAAAACATAACTGCTACATGAAAAATGCTAACAACTACGACTATGTTTCAACTCCACAATCTTTTTTCTTTCAACCACTAAAATATCTGCTCATGGTGGGGCTTGTCCTGTATGACCCCCTAATGTACGGTACATCATCTCTAACTTTGCTGCAAGATGTTGAGCAAAAGTAGGTGCATGCTCCAAAAACTTCTCATAATCCATCCCTTGGCAGTTCACATAACTCTGAGCGGTATAAACAGCCAAATCATGGACTTGCTCTCTGAAGTATTGAAAATTCTGGTCCCGTTCTTGTAACTGCTGCTGGCGAGTGGTGGCTATCTCTCTTATGCGACCCTCGCGATCTAAAGCTGACTCCAACTGAACCAGAAGTATCGTCTACTCGAGTCTCGTCTGAGCCGTCTCCCTATCAAAATCTGCATCATGGTATTCTCTATTGTACCTTCTCATTTCTTAAAACTGTGGATGGAGTTAATCTTCCGAACGTACCCAATGGGTGTTTTCTCTCTCGAACTGATCCATCTCTTCTTAAAATTTTGTTATTTGGCGATCCTTACTAGATTCGGCATCCTCATTTAACTGTACGATTTTTTCCTTGGCTTTGTCCAGCTCCTTTTCAGTCTTTTCCAAAATGGCATCATAATCTTGCACCTTTTCCATCAGATTGGCAATAGTTTTCTCGTATTTCCAGCTTCTCACCGACACATCAGAGGCTTTCTTCATCTGTTGAAGCTGAGCATGGAGGGCTTCATTTTTGCATATCAGACTCTCTTTTAACCTTCAACTTCTTGTGCTTGTAAGTCTTTCTCAAAATCGAGGTTTCTCAGCTTTTCTTCCAAGGCATGAATAGTTGCTTTGTATCCCTTTTCCTTTATACCCCAAGCCAAGCGTTCTTGGATTTTATCATCAAAGGTTTGAACATACATCCTTTTGCTGACCTTTTGGGCTCGGGATCTGACTCATCATCTATGCGAGACCTCTTCGGCATGTGCATCACCTCTCTTACCGGGAGCCATCCCAGAGTCGACTCAATTTGACTTGCTTTTAAAGATCATAGGTGGGATATCCAGGCTTCCACCACTTTCTATAGAGTTTTAATCTTTTACTCTCTCTTCGTAACTCTTAATGAAATTGTCTGTTCTCGGACCATAACTCATGAACTTGTGGTGATGTCGTAGATGCTCAATCAACCACATTTGCAACAAAATATTGCACCCTTCGAAGAATGTTTCCTCGGACTTACACAAAGTCAACGCCCGATAAATATCTGATGGAATGATCGGGGCACGAGTGTGATGTTCTTTGGTAGTGAGGACCTGTACAACCCTGGCAATCTGGGTATCAATTGTTCGCTCCTTATTTGGAAGTAAGCTCAAAATCAGAGAAGCGGAAGACATTGTGAACAGGGTCCCAAAAAGTTACTAGTGCCTCAATCAAATCATCCAGTGATTTAACTTTCATAATATCTATGAGGGCTCCCAGGTGCTTGGTGACCCATTTTTGACCATCTTCCCCCAAGTCATACCACCACATCTGAAACTGAAGTGGAGCCTCATCTACAACCATCAAATGTGTGTTCTGAATTGTGCTCATTTTGTACTTGTGGGTGGTTAAGGTAAGGGTTGACACTAGTTCAAAAGACAAAACCAATGCACTCATTTTGCAAAACAAAGTTTTGTAAATAAACCAATTTTGAGAAAAGTCAAAGATAAGGTGGCTACTTTTGCAATTGTGGCCAAGGAAAAGGTGGTTATTTTCAACTATGCCCCTTCGTACATCCAATGAAAGATTTAGGGCCGGGGGAAGGGAATTATGGTAAAAGTGATGCCCCAATTGATAGACACGTCCGTTCTTACGAGTACAACCCTTCGACAATTGTGAAGATGTTATAAGGCTATTCTGACAAAAACGGCTCGGGGTTAATCGAAGTTGGATCGACTTATTTGTTTTGACAAAACAAATGAAAACACTAGACACATTTCTTTCTTTTGGTTATTTTTGCAAAAAATGGAACCGAACCCTATGAAGGTTGCCTACGTATCTCACATCCGGTGAGAATGAGACCTGCATAGTTCGTAAATATTTCAGGAATAGGATGATACTTTTTAAAAAATTTAGGTTTATTTTCTAATAATCTTTTTGGGGTTAAATTTTGACAAGGTTTTTAGATTTTTTAACAATCGAGATTTTTCGAAAATCGGATAAATTTTCTCTCCTATTTTCTTCCTTATGATTTTCTCTCAAATTATTTTTTATGTTTTAGAGGTCGTCCAACATGCACAAACCGAATCAAACATAATGTAGATGTAGCTCATAAGATGTATCGAGATGGTCTTATAATTTTCCGGTACACCTGTCCTAGACGGACCCAACCCCTGTGTTGAGTCTCCAAAGTCAAATGCACGTAATACAAACAAATATTCCTACTAGGGATCCGGCATGAGGCTATGTTATTCTAGGTTTAAATCCTGGGGGGAAGTATTTTAGGCATGGCTTACCCAAGCAGACAACTCGAGCTGAGGTGGAGGCAACGTACTGGGAGCACGAAAGTCTACCCCACCTAGTTACTGATCCACCCTTATTCTAATTGGCATGACCTCTAACAGAAAAGTGGGTCACGCGCACGTGTGCACCATAAATTCAGAAGACTCAGAAGGGAGGCGTAAGAAGATAATTTATATAGTTCAGATAATATCAAAGTGGTAAATGATCGGCAATTAGCACATTAGGCCCACAAACACAGTAATATCATACAATAAATAAAGCCAAGTATAGAGCACAAGATCGAATTCTGAACCCTGAACCAGAAGTTCTAGGTTCTTGTCCCCAGCAGAGTCGTCAGGGCTATCATACCTCCCTTTTTCAAGAAAATGAGTTTTTTCCATTTTAAGTGACATTATTTGAAAAAGGATTAATTTATTTTATTTTAAAGAGTCGCCACATGGAATAAATATTTACGATGTCCCAAGTCACCATTTATTTTAAAATCCCAATTCAAAGAAAGTAACTCTGTTTAAGTCTGCGAAACACAAAAGACCGAGTAAAGAATTTTGTTAACTCGGGAGAAGGTGTGAGGCACTCCCGAGTTCCGTGGTTCTAGCACGATCGCTTTAATAATTATACATGCTTAACTAATTCTGGATATTTTAGGTTCTAGGAAAATTTATGCACTTTTGCCTTAAACCGCATTTAATTGCTTGATTATTTGTAACTATGGAATTATCTTGAAACGAGTCACGCGTACGTGTATTCGTTTTATTTGGTGTGTCAAGAATCATGTCACGCGTATGTGTACCTAATTAATAACACTTTATTATTTTTAAGATTTTTTTGTCAAAGTCACGCGAACGCATACTTTGCCTTCAATTTTGAAAATCATGACCATGTCACACGAACGTATACATAATCATGATATTTGATCGAAGATTACTATGCAAAGTTTTACTTGAATTTCTATATTGAAGATTTTCTTTTTTATGCAAAGTTGATGGTTTTAAAAGACTAATGGGAACATCTAGACATATATACTTTACCTATGTTGAGGAAAATAGAATGAAAAGAGCTAACTATTTTTACCTCTAAACTAGTTTGACTCTAACAGTAAATAGAATATGGTTTAGGAATATTTTTGCTTCAACTAAAAATAGATGCAGTTTAGATAAAGTAATAGACTTTTATTTTAACTAGACAATCTTTAAAGGAAATCCTAACACTGGACAATTAATATGGAGAAAAGAGATAAAAATTTGAAGGAGAACCAATTAAAGATTCAACCGACCAAATTAATCACATCAAATAATAACATATCCAATATATTTTATTAAACTTTCGAGTAGATTTAGGCCCAAACCTTTTCCGAAATCCGATGTTGAAGTTATTCCCTTCGTTATTTCTTAAATTGATGCATTTTCTAAGTAGAACTCAAATAGTAAAGGTATAAAACTATATCCATTTAGCATGTTTGAGAGTTGGTCTTGAATTCACCCAAAACAGATTCATGCATTAGACTAAAGTACGGAACTGACTAACAAAAATAAAATTATAACAAGACATTGCATGAATCTCTACTTCAACCACATCACTAAAATAAACAGATGCTAAATTACTTAATGTTAAGGAAAGAAGAAGAAGTAATGAACCTTAAGAAACTTTCCAATATTAATAAAAGGAAATCAGTGAATATAATTCTTTGCTTGGATGAGCAACAAACTCTTTCGGAAAAAATCTAAGTGTCACTGGAACCATGTATTGAATCTCGAATTTTGACCTTGAATTTCAGTTAAGCTCCATCGTCATCAAACTCTGTCGTGATTTTCTAAATTAATTATAAAAACTTATAAGGACTCTCAAAATAACACAGAAAGAAATTTCTTTCAATAAACATTTTTCTCCAAAACAAAACTTTTTCTTCCCCTTTAGAGTGCCCAATTATATATATATATATATATATATATATATATATATATATATATATATATATATATATATATATGCAAGTAAAATTTCTTTTATTAAAGTGTGTTCGTGTGAAAGTGAGTGGTCCCCCTAACTATAATGGAGTCGTGGTTTATATATTATGTTTACTTCATGTTGTTTAGAAGATAAGACAAAAAAATAACTATATATCGTGTACACTTCATGTTTGACGTTAACTTCATTTCTTTAGAAGATAAATTAAATAAGAAGATTAACTAACATTTCTTACGGTATAGGAAATCTAAATATTTATATGTATTTTAAATGATACTAAGAAAGATTCTATAGCTTACTTATTAAAATTCTAATAAATCAAATCTTTTTTTAGTAATTTTTCTTTTTCTCTTTATTACAAATAGAAATAAAGCTTCTACTCTAAGAATGTGAGTATTATTATTTTTAGTAATTTTAAAAAAATTACTAAAAATAATTTTTTTAGAAATAAATTTTTTATTATTTTATTTTATTAAATCGAATAAAATCTATTAAGAGTAAGATAAAAACATCAAGATTAGACCTAAAAAAATATTTACACTAAAATAGTATAGAATTTGGGTGTGGTCAAAAATTAGTTGTTCAGAGCATGTCCTTCTTTGCTTGGAAACATGAAGAGTTTTCAGGCAAAGAAAATGAATCAGGTGACTGATTTTTGACCTCACTTTTATTTAAAAAGGAAAAGAAGAGAAAAGAAGAGACATGATCGAGCATTGGTTTTAGGTACTTTACATATCCCGGGTTATAAGGGAATCAAGTCACGTGTAGTTTAAGTGAAAGAAGAGGGATGGAGTATGCTTAGATGGAGAGTCGAGCGAAGTTCCGTTGAGGTTCTGATCCGTGGTTCATACTATTACATCAAAATAAAAATAAAATTACATACTCTTGAAATCGAAGAGTTACGAAATTCTTATCTAAATGCCATCTGGATTCCTGTCTTGAATCTTGACTTGCTTCCACCATTGACTTTAGACTAAAACTTGATGCCTTCAATGTCACAGTCTATGAAATATTCTCACGGGTTTGTTTATTGATCAGATGATGAGAAGATGGATCTTGAGACCCTATATCTCTGCATGCAATACGTCAAAGCTTGTTGCGACTGATATTGAGATCAAACGTTCCCCTTTCTCTCGCAAGAGATGTTATCTTATTTTTGCACATCCAATCTGTGCTTTGCAGAAAACCCTACAAGCCATCACATGCAAATAAAATGAACAAAACTTTTCTGGCCCAGTTTGCACTAGGAATGTTTTGTGAGTTATTAAAAACACAATAAACTATTTGCTATTGTAGAATGAAGAATTGAAAAAGAAATGGTTTTTTTAGAATAGGGAATGTCATACCCTATGTTAACAAGATAGAAGGCAACCAGGGGATGTAGTACCTTATGTTGACAATAAGATGAGGCTCGTGGTACTCTAGGATGCTACTAGAGAATGTCGTACCCTATGTTGGCAGAAAGTAATGAAGCCAGGGGATGTAGTGCACTGTGTTGACAATAAGATGAGGCTCGTGGCGCTCTGAGATACTATTAGGGAATGCCGTACCTTATGTTGGCAGAACAAGAGGCTCGAGGCACTCTGAGATGCTACTAGAGAATGTCGTACCCTATGTTTGCAATAAAAAATACAACCAGGGAATGTAGTACTATGTGTTGGCAATAAGGTGAGGCTTTTGGCACTCTAAGATTCTACTAGGGAATGTCGTACTCTATGTAGGCAGAAATTAATGCGACTAGGGGATGTAGTACCCTGTGTTAGCAATAAGGTGAGGCTCTTAGCTCTCTAAGATTCTTCTAGGGAATGTCATACCCTAGGTTGGCAATACAATGAGGCTCGTGGTGCTTTGAAATACTACTAGGGAATGTTCTACCCTAAGTAGGCAGAAAATAATGCGACCAGGGGATGTAGTACCCTATGTTGTCAATAAAGTGAGGTTCTTGGCTCTCTGATATTCTACTAGAGAATGTTGTACCCTATGTAGGCAGAAAATAATGTGACTAGGGGATGTAGTACCCTGTATTAAAGATAGAGTATTGGTTCCCTATAATGAAACTAAAAATAACATGATTTCATGTATATTGAAAGAAAATCAAGGATTTTGGAACGTCACATGGTGGGTTCGTCTGTTCACGAACGGTTTTCTAAAATTGTTTTGTTCATGTTATGAACAAAAGAAAGATTTGTCAGTTTTAAAATGGTGGTCGGTTTGTGGCCATGATTTCCTAGGCGACTTGACGTTGAATCCATTACACTTGTTAGAAAAACTGAATATGTCGATGGTCATGCAGATTGCGAGGAGATTCTGTCTTTACTTTCTTGAGATTTTCTTTCAACATCAAAACTTGACTATTTTGTACCTATCACCATTTGTGTTTATGGTGTAAACAATCTTGCTCTCAAAATAACTTTTAACTGAGTATCTTTTGTTGACTCTTGACACATTGTTCTGGCCTTCAAGCCTTTTGCTTGTCAGGAAAAATCACAGTTGGCTTTATGCCTTTGTCCATACGGTTTATGCCCATAAATCTTTGCTTTATATAATGGAGAAACTGTAACCAATTTTGCGGCCTTTTCTTTGCTTTGCTTTGAAAAAATTAGACTGAAAGGGACTCGAAAAAGTAATGTGAAAGAAAATAAGAAGATGAACTAATAGGTATTACAACTTAATCAAGAAGTGTCCCTTTCAGGGAAAAAATAAGAAAGGACTTATCTGGAGGAATATGCTGACTTCAATGAACATGACATGCACTTTGGACTGGATGTCTGATCCGTTTGAACCGTCTAATTCCCGAAATCTATTGTAACTTCACTTTGAAACTGATTTCTTTGTCTTAACCATGCTTGTGCCGGGATATATGAAGACCTAAATCAATCAATGATGCCCTTTGTGGGTTTTCACCAACTGACCTCTCTTATTTGTCTTTCTCTCAACTCGCCATTGCCTTATAGTACCTGTGAAGGTTTTCACCAATAAGACTCTCTCATTTTATTTTTTCTCTCTTTACAATGGCCGAGGCATCATCCGTAGTATACTGACTTAGCATTCTCGAAAACTGATCAAACGGTCTTAACAGGAAAAGGTAAAAAGAACTATTCTACTGAGATACAACTTTTGGAACCATTTTGATGGAACAACCATCGAAAATAAAATAAAATCATGCCTCAGTTTCTTTGAATACTAGGGAAATATGGTTTTTGTTTTGGTGTGACCGACCCCCATAGTGAGGCTACCTAAGTATCCTTTCGGAATCAGGTCGGACATAGTTCAATTAACTTGAACTTGTTTTGTTAATTTTTTTTTGATTGATTTTTGATTTTTTTATTTTCATTTTTAATTTATTTTCATTCATCATTCATTTTTTTGATTAACTACATTGGTTCCAAAAGACGTGAAAATAAAGAAATAAAAGAAAGGCTTTAAATGGCAAACTATGGTTGACCAGTGTTTAGGTGGCGAGAATGATAGCCTTTTGTCATCCCAACCTGAGAATGCTAAGTATAAAATGCCCCAATAAAGGAATGTCAGACATAGTATCTCTTGACCGCATCTGCGTTGACGGATATATCTGTCACCTTTTCTTCTATACCTGCCAAGTGTAGAGCTCCTTTTGACAATAGTTTTTTGATGAGGTAAGGACCTTGCCAATTCAGGACAAACTTTCCTTTTGCTTCTTCCTGGTGCGGAAAGATACGTTTCAAAACAAGTTGTCCTACCTCGAATTGTCTTGGGCGCACTTTCTTATTATAAGAGCGTGACATTCTTTGCTGGCATAATTGACCAAAACAAACTATTGCCAAATATTTTTCATCAATCAAACTTAATTGTTCCAATTAGGACTTGACCCAGTCAGTGTCCTCAATCCTTACTTCAACAATGATTCAGAGTGAAGGAATCTCAACTTCAACAGGTATGACCGCTTCAATGCCTTAAACCAACAAGTAGTTTGTTGCACCAACTGATGTACGGATAATTGTACGGTATCCCAAAAGAGCAAATGGCAGTTTCTCGTGCCATTGTCTAGACCCTAGGACCATCTTCCTAAGAATCTTCTTGATGTTCTTATTTTCACCTTCAACAACCCCATTAGCTCTGGGCTGGTAAGGAGTAGAATTGCGATGCTCAATTTTAAATTGTTCACATATCTCTTTCATCATATGACTATTCAAATTAGCAACATTATTTGTGATAATGGTTTTTGGAATACCGAATTGACAAATGATAATGGAGTAAACAGAGTCTACTACTGCTTTCTTGGTAACTACTTTTAGTGTAATAGCTTCCACCCATTTGGTGAAGTAATCAATTGCAACCGAGACGAATTTGTGCCCATTTGAAGCTTTTGGCTCAATTGGGCCAATGACGTCAATTCCCCAAGAAATAAAATGAAAAGGAGCCTACATATGATACAATTCTGAAGGAGGTGAGTGAATCAAATCACTATGAATCTGATACTAGTGGCACTTGCGAACAAAACGAAAGCAATCTCGCTCCATAGTAAGCCAATAATATCCTGCCCGAAGGATTTTCTTTGATAGAATATATCCATTCATGTGCAGACTACATACTCCCGAGTGCACTTCATTCATAATCATTTCAGCTTCTTAGGCACCCACACATCTCAACAAATTCAAATCTGGAGTCCTTTTGTATAGGATTTCCCCACTCAAAAAGAAACCATTAGAGAATCACCTAATAGTTCTCTTTTAATCCCTATTAGCATGTTCCGGATATTCTCTTATTTTCAGAAACTGTTTAATATCATAGTACCATGGTTCACCATCTGGTTCTGCTTCAATTGTATTGGGTCAATGTGAGTATTACCCGGATATGGAAGCATTGAGGCCAGGGTGGCCAAGGCATTAGCTAATTCATTGTGAAATCTGGGAATGTACCTGAACTCGATGGACTTGAACCTTTTGCTAAGATCCCACACATTGTCTATATGCAATGAGCTTGATATCTTGAGTCTCCCAATCACCTTGAGCCTGCCAAATAGGCAAAGCTGAATCTCCCATCATGAACAGTTCATGCACATTTAGGTTTATTGCCATGTTCAAGCCCATGATCCAAGCTTCATATTCTGCCGTGTTGTTTGTACAGAAGAAACGAATTCGCGCCAGGGAAGGGTAATGTTGCCTAGTAGGTGATACAAGAATTTGCCCAATCCCTACGCCTTTAATGTTGACAACCCCATCAAAGTAAAGTTTCCAAATTTGATTGTCATCTTCGACTGCTTCTTCAACTAAATTAACCTCTTCATCTGGGAAATATGTGTTCAAAGATTCATACTCATCATCAACCGGGTTTTCTGCCATATGATCAGCCAAATCTTATGCCTTCAAGGTTGTACAAGTGACAAACAATATCAAACTTTGTGTCACGATCCAAAATTTCCCACCGACGGGACCGTGATGGCGCCTAACATTTCACTTGCTAGGCAAGCCAACGTTAGAGAATCATTAACTAATTCCTTATTTCCATTCAGTAATTAACAATAATTAACTAAGATAAAATATAATAAGTACAAAATATCATAAAAACTGTATTAACTACTACCACCCGGATCTGGAGTCACAATTCACGAGCATTCTAGAATTTACTACAAGTAATAGTCTGAAAGTAATACAACTGTCTGAATGAAAGAAAACAGCAGGACATAAAAGATAGACGGGGACTTCAAGGTCTGTGAACGCTGACAGATCTACCTTGAGTCTCCGGATAGCGGACCAGTAGCAAATCTCGATCAACTTGAGCCGGTATCAAAATCTGCACAGAAAGTGCAGAGTGCAGCATTAGTACAACCGACCCCATGTACTGGTAAGTGTCGAGCCTAACCTCGACGAAGTAGTGACGAGGCTAAGGCAAGGCACCTACAAATCAACCTGTACAATTTAACAATGTATATGCAAATAACAGAAATTAAGAACTAAACAGGAAATGTCGGGAGGGGAACATACTGAGGGGAAATACAAGATAAAGAACTACAACAGAGTGATCACCGGAGCAGTCAATATACCATGAATCAACAGGAATAGTGAATACAGTAAAGAAAAATGCACGGCATTACCCATCATGCTTTTACTCTCAATCTCACCATAAAATAAATAGAAACGGCACGACATCACCCTTCGTGCATTGACTCTCATATCATGGCATTACATCACCCTTCGTGCATTAACACTCACAATATGGCACGGCATCACCCTTCATGCATTATCACTCTCCCTTACCAAAATGCAATATTTAAATATCAACAGGGAGATAGAATAACAAGTACAAATCTTTATGGCTTCGCAATCGCGAAGCACATTTTGGCTGCTCAGATTTCTAACTCTACGCGATCGCGTAAATGGTCATGTGATCGCAGAGAACCTTTTCTAAACCTTACGCGATCGCGTACTGACTTGTGCGATTGCGTAGCACAATTGACGTGCCTAGCTTCTGCCTTCCTTCTACGCGATCGCAGCTTGGCCCTCGCATTCGTAGTGCACTGGGAGTTTACCTTCCGCGATTGCCTCCCTATCTTCGCGACTCACAAGTTCCCCTTCGCGATCGCAGGAATGGCTTCGCGATCACGAAGCACAATGCACCAGATGACAACAGAAGCTAAAATCCATATTTTTCTCAAAGTTCAAATGCTCCGTAGGCTATCCGAAACTCACCCGAGGCCTCGGGGCTCCAAACCAAACATGCACAGAAGTCCAAAAATATCATATGAACTCGCTCGCATGATCATATCGCCAAAATAACATCTAGAACTTATGAATCGGACACCAAATCAAAGGAAGTTTTCAAGAAAACTTTAAAACTTATATTTTCACAATCGGACGTCCGAATCACGTCAAATAAACTCCATTTCTCCCCAAATTCGACAGACAAGTCATAAATATTATAGTGGACTTGTACCGGGCTCCGAAATCACAATACGAATCCGGTATCAACAAGACCAAACATCGATCAATTCTTAAAATCATCAAACTTTCAAAATTTTAATTTTTCATCAAAATTCCATATCTCGGGCTAGGGGACCTCAGAATTTAATTTCAGGTATACGCCCAAGTCCCAAATCACGGTACGGACCTACCGTAACTGTCAAAACACTGATCCGAGTCCATTTTCTCAAAATATTGACCAAAGTCAAATTAGTTGAGTTTTAAAGCTATATTTCACATTTTAATCCATTTTTCACATAAAAACTTTCCAAACAATTGTACAGACTGCGCACGCAAGTCGATGAGTGATAAATAGTACTTTTCGAGGTCTTAGAACATAAAATTAATTATCAAATTTAATGATGACATTTTGGGTCATCACAGTAGGTTTGCGGAGACTGTGCTTTGCGGTCGCGTAAGAGTTTCTGCGATCGCATAGGGTTATTTTGACAGTGGAAAATTTTGTGCTTGGCGATCGCGGGACTTGGTCCGCGATCGTGTAGAAGAAATGACTAGGCAGAGAGTTTAAATTCTGAAAAATATTACCGATTTGGAGCTCGGGGAGAGGCGATTTTCGGGAGTTTTTCAAGAAAAACAACAGGGTAAGTGTTCTTAACTCAATTTTGGTCAAATTACCCGAATTTATTGCTTAGTTTTAGCATTTAATTGGAGATTTAAGTTGAAAAATATTGAAAACTCTCTTGGTTAGATTTGAAGATGTGAGGGTCGAGTTGATGTCGGAATTTTATAATATTAGTATGGTTGGACTCGTGGTTGAATGGGCGTTCATATTTTATAATGTTTGTCGGGTTCCGAGACATGGGCCCCACGGAAGATTTTTGAGTTAAATTTTGGATTTTTGTTGGAAATTTAGTATTTCATATGGAATTAATTCCAATAATTTATATTGAGTGAATCAAATTAATTGTGACTAGATATGAGGCTTTTGGAGGCCAATTTATGAGGCAAAGGTATAACGGAGTAAAGAATTACATGATTCAAAGTAAGTGACTTGTCTAACCATGTGTGAGGGAAATTTTCCTTAGTATTGGTATTGTTATAAAAATTGTGATATGTAGAAAGCCATGTAAGCGAGGTGATGAGTGTATACATTGGCTAAATGTGAAAAATTCTGGTTTCAAATTGTGTAATGTCTATCATATATTAATTAAATTATTTTATCCTGTTATACTCATCATCATTAATCTGTTTTTATATCTTAAATTTGCCTTACCTTTTCCTTCTAATTGTTTTACTTGTTTAGTTGAAGCTTTGTTTCTTTTAATCTACGCTCATTATTTGAAAGTTGGATTTTTTAATTGAATTATTATTAATATGAAGTATTTGACATTTAAAATTTGGTATTGAGGCAAATGTTAAATTTGTGAAATATTATTTTTAGTTGAGTTATTCACTCCCGAATATTTTATTGAGATTTTCTTTGTATACATTGTGATTGATTCGTGTGCTCCTTATTGTAGAAAGTAATTTTGTTGTTGATTTATTTGGCAAGGTGAAATAATTGGGCACTTGAGGTGCGAATTGTGATATATTGTGATTTTGATACGCATGCGGTGGTATAAGGTCTGGGTGTTGAAACGCATGCGATGAGATAAGTGGGGCTTGATACACGTGGCTAGTAGGGGAACTGCTAAAAGTAATGCGGTGTGATAAGGGTGGCTAAAACACGGGATGCTATTTCGGAAAAAATAATTTCTTTAAAACTAAATGTGAATGCTTCCGCGGTGATATAAGGAAAAGAAATATTGTGAATTTATTTATGATTTGGGATTAAGAAGCGGTACCTCGGCAGCGCCCTTGTTGATAGTTTTTTTCTCATTGGTGTACTTGTCTTGATTGTTTGATTTTTACTAAATATGTAAATTCCTGTTTTCTACCGAGATGTATTATTTGCCCTTACTCTGTGCAGTTAAATTGTGACATACTCCTTACTCAATTCACTTTCATTGTCATTATTATTATTATATTATTAAATTATTCGCCCTGACTTTTATTATTTCCAGTAGGGCCCTGACCTGACCTCGTCACTACTCTACCGAGGTTAGACTTAGCACTTAATGGGTACCGATGTAGTATACTTATACTACACTTCTGCACATCTTTTTGTGCAAATCCAGGCACTTTCTACCAGACTAGGTATCTGTGAGCTAGTTTATACGCGGAGACTTCAAGGTACATATGCCAGCGTCCGCAGACCTCGGAGTCCCCCTCTATCCTTATTGTTTTGTTTTCCTTATTCTATTTAGACTCTGATGTATAGAGATACTTAGTATTTCCCTTAGAAGCTTGTGACTTATTTCTACCGAGTTTTGGGAGTTGTAATTATTTAAATCACAGCTTCTATTTATATATCATGTGTTGAGATTGGAATTTAGTTTTATATTCAATTATTCTGTAAATTGTTAGACTATGTGTCATCACGACATCCTACGGAGAGAAATTGGGGGCGTGACAGAAATAATGAAATATTAGTAAACTTAGCATTTAATGAGTGATATCATTAAAGTAGAATCTCATTGTTGGACTTATAGTGTTTTCTTTTTCTTTTGAATTATATTTACTTAATGTATATTGAATTTTATTTTATGTTTTGTTGTAATTTTACATAGGAGTATTATGTAAAAAAAATTGAATTTTGAATTTATGTTAAATTTTCTCTTCCATTTTATTTTCTTTAGTAGTATTCTCTTATTAATTCAGACAACATGCCATTTATCTTTCAGTTAAAATCGACAGATTATTTTTTCGTAAAATATTTGAACAATGTTATGGCATTATATTTATAAATATTAATTATTTTATAAAACATGCAGTCTATTATGTTTTTACAAAATATGTACTTTTAGTTTTTATAGTTAATAAAGTAACATATTATTAATTTGAAAAATATATATCAATTAGTTACAAATATATGATTAATAAATAATATATTTTCAAGAAACAATATCTACCTTAAATATTAAATTTAATATTATTTATAAAGGTATATATTTGTTAAATCTTAACTTTGAATTTTTGATAATTAACTTTATATTTAAAATTTAATATAATTGTATAATTATACTTGTACAACCAAACAATATATTTGTAATTACAGTGTAATTATATTATAACAAACAAACAGGTCATCATAATTGTAATACTGTGTAATTACTAGGTTGTGTAATTATTACCTTATTAATTATACCAATTCCAATTAGCCGTGGCTTTCTAAAGAGAACCTACTTAATTCCGAGCAATTGGTATCGCTCATATAAACTTTTCTTTTTAATTCCTAATTTTCACCAAGTCTATATGGATTTAAAGAGATCGTATATCTCTTGAGACTACTTTGATCTATGTTTTCCCCATTAATCATGTTCGCTCACCATAACTGCACCCTATACATTTGACCCTATACATTTGTATACATAAAGGGTGACGCAAGACACGATTAAATCATTGACATATATATAAAGATTAACGCGATAGCCCGGTTTTTTTTATTGTTTATACATTCCAAATCATTGACATTCTGCATTCCCTCATTGTATGTAGACGTTTGCTATTTATACCTTTTGTCGAGTGTGATCATTGTTGAATTGTGTGTTTAATTATAAATCTATGTATTAGAATAAAAAGATAGACATAGTTTGAATAGCAGCAGTACTAACAATCTACCCCTTTAATCATGAATCTACGCATTAGAACAAAAAGAAAGACATAAATAATGTGATTGAACCTTGAGAACCAACAGTAGGAGATTAATTTATTGCCTACATATTCAGCCATAAAAACTTGGACTAGTTTGGTCACGATCTATTCAGGGACTGAACATGGTTTAATATGCAATACTAAATTCCACCTAACTCCTCTATGCTGTTAAAATCTATAATATTCATAGGTTGTGCTCTCGGGATAATTCAAGATTTTACCGTTTCGAATCGGAATTGCAATTGATTTTGCCTAACTTGAAGATAATCTGTCACACATTCGATAAAGCTCTTGAATTCAGATATGGAAAAGTTTTGCTCTCTCTCTATATATATATTGTAAGAAATTGCACTCTATATATTGATGGCAATGGAAGAAACAAAACTGGATACTAGTAGCATTTCACTTGCATTAAATTTAAACAAGAGAGAGAATACCTACACATTTAGTTCTTCCTCACATTTCATCATACTCCATAAAATATACTATAGAAAATATGAAGAAGACAGGGGAAAAGATAAAGACTCCTAGATCTCTACCATCTTTATTACGTCATCCAACCAAGCATCAAAAGGGAGCACTTTCAATTCCCGTGTCCAAATAACAGAGTAACTAGACCAATATTTCATGCAATTTTAACCTCAATTGTCTTGGGTTTCTTAGGCTCAGGAGGCGGCAACTTCTGGATAGTCACAGTCAGAACTCCATCTTCACAGACAGCAGAAATGGCATCAATATTCGCATTCTCCGGCAGCGTAAATTTCCTCATGAATTTGCCAATCCTCCTCTCCATTCTGATATACTTTGCCCCTTCTTTCTCTTCTTCTCTCTTCCTTTCTCCGCTTATCAGCAGCACATTATCATCTTCCACCTGCACTTTGATGTCTCCAGATTTCAACCCTGGCATGTCCACAACGAAAACGTAGGAATTTGGGCATTCCTTCACGTCGGCTGGTGTTGCAGCCATTGCCTTAGCGTCACGTACGTAGTTCCTTGATGGGGCGTTAATGGACTTGTCGGAATCTTCACCGGCGGCGTCCATGAGGTGCTGGAGAGTGTGGAAGAGTGGTGTGTCGATACCCATTAGCCTGAAATCCATTTTCCTCTTCCGGGGATTTTTTTGGATGTGGAATTTTGTGATTGTGAGTTTTAGATTTGAATTGCTGAGGATGTTGAGGGAAGATTGGGTGATTATATTGTGGAAACAGGGAAGCTTCTGGAGAGAAATAGAAGAGGAAGGTGGCAACTGGCAAGTTTCTAGGAGTTTCTGTTTAGACGTTGTCCATGTTCTACATTCGTCTAGAATGTGGTCGAATTTCATGTCGTTCAAATTGCTAACATTAACATGTAATGTATGCTGCTTCTTAGATATTTGACATACTTGTTCTAACTTTCTAAAAAATTTGTCCTCGGCCCTAGACAATAAATAACGATATTTTACTTCCATCCATTTGGGCACTTTTGTATTTCTATCTATTGTGTAAAAATTATTTATATAAGCATATCACGAGAAGAATTATCTTATATATTTATAGTAACTATTAATTAATTTATTATTATAATAGATTAAAATATATTGATCATCAAAATTATCTTCACCGAACAGTATAGATAACTTAAATATTTTTTGTTTTATATCATATCATACAATAAAAGCAACATTTGGCGGGGATGCCTGAGTATCAAACAAGGTTTGACGGAAAGTGGAGTGAGACTCGAGTTGCAAAATATGTTGGAAATTCACTAAGATCTTAGGCTATTCTTTTAGGAAATTAGATGATTGTTGGGATAACTTACTGTTTCTTGCTATCAACCATACAACACGTTTACAGGTTTGTCACAATCCGCATTTTGGTGTTGTGATTTAATTCAGAACCGGTAAGAAAAGGTCCTTGCGATTCTCTGACGTAGACATGTCTACCCAGGAATCTTGAGCTTTTTAATTTTAAGCATATATAAGGGGTAGAGGTATTGAAGCTCAACCTGCCTCCCACGTGCGTGCTGCCACCAAGCCATACAGAATGAGCGACCTTGAGGAGGAACCTCAAGGGCTTGCCTGGACGACCCAAAAACGTGTCTTAGGTATCCATACGAGTTAGGGAACTCTATGGACGGCGCGACGCCTTCGGGCTAGCGTTGGGCACCAAACGGGTGTTGGACGCTCGATGTGTGGGACGAGTATGCCCCGCGGACTGCCGAAATGATGGATCGAGATCTCCATGCCGATTGGATACTTGAAGCACCTATCTTAGGGGTTTCATGTGTTGACTTGTGAGCATAGTGTGGGTTCAGCTATGCGAGCAAGGGTCTGTTGGCCTAGACGTGCAGTTGTGGGGCGACACTGCACTAGTCGGGATGGAAATATATCGCGAGGGCTATGTATGGGCATGCCCCGAACGACGCACATGACGCTGGCCAAGGACTAAAGGTTGCCTTACTCGGTCGAAGCACAAGCCGGGTGCGGATGCACGAGGTGAGTGTCAAGCTTGAGGAGTGGACTGTGCATGCGAGAGCGATGATCAGTTCTAGGCAAGGGACAGACATGTCCTAAGCCAAACCCCGGGTGTACGCGTGGATGAGGTCCAGCAGAGGCGATGTGCCATAATTAGTCAAGGCCAAGAGCCTTGACATCATACGGGTAGTACAGTTGGAGCGAGCTTTCTAGGCAAGCTTCACCACAGGCATAGGATCGTGCTAGAAAACCTGGGAAAGGAGATAGGCTGGCCTGCAGCGAGGGGTGACTGCAGGCGCCATTCGGTGCCGCTTACGTATGTGAGTAAGTCGGCCCGTGGCAATCTTCCCATATACCACATCTAGGGGTATTCAAACCGAATCAGAAAATTGTACCAAACCGAAAAGTTAAATCAAATCGATTGAAAATTTTGATTAGGTTTGGTTTGATTTGGTTTGGTATTGAGTAAAAAAAAATCCGAACCAAACCGACATATAAATAAAAAATACTTTTAAGACTTTATATAGAATTTTCTTTAGAAAATGTCTAGAAATATTTGAGATCCTCTTAAGGAATATAATATTTAATAGAACTATAGAGTGATGCATTTATTTTTATCTTCTTTAAATAATGGGTTGTAGCACTTTCTTATCAAGCGTATTGAAATTCGTCAATCATCTCTTTGTTATTCCTTATTCATATGTCAAGATTTCTTATATCTTTTTTGAATATGAAGTGGTATTTCGATAATTTAAAATTAAATAAAACATATCATTATTTAGGTATCATATTGGTTTTTATGTTTAATTATTAAATTCGGTTATTTGTGAAAGCGTACATCAACAAAAAATTATTGTTAGACTACTAAGAAAATAACTATCATGTATTACTAAAAAAATCTCTCGTAAGAATATTTTAATAGATCTTATTTTTATTTTTATTTTTTTAATCATATATTCACTTATCAAAACTTTATCGATAACTTTAACAAAGTAAGATTAAAATAATATTCATGTAATAAAAAAATTCGAAAAATCTGAAAAATTTGACAAACCGAACCAATCCCAACCGATATAGTTGGTTTGGTTTGATTTTGATAAAACCCGAACCAATCCGATCCATGTGCACCCCTAACCACATCTATTGTGAGGGCTTGCTGTAGCTATGGGCACATGGGCCTCACAAGGAATAGCTGGGTAAAGATATTTGTTGAATATCTTCCTTTATTTGCTTATTTATTCGTAAAGATTTTATTAGGATTGAATTATCAAGATTAGCCCCTTTATGCAATGAACCTCCTTAATTTTTCGTATTGAAATTGAAGATCCTTTCATTAGCGGGAAAAAAAAAACATACAAGCAGCATAGTGGTGGTCTTCCATGAGTGCAACATGTTAGGAATATACTATCCCAATGGCGTTAATTTCTTTGACATTTTCATTTTTCTTAGAAAATTGAAGGATGAAACTAAGCATTCACGCTCCTTAAGTTTAGGTATAGTAATATACAATTTTGCTTGTCATGATATTTTTAATTGTATAACATAGCTGATAAATTATTACCGTTATATCAGATTAAACCACATTATATTCTTCACTGCTTATAGACACGTTAATTCCTATCTTTTCTTTAATTCGGGATGTCCTCATTTTATTTCATTACTAAAATTATCTTTTACTACTTTTACAAGTTTAAAAAATTCTTGCTTACATAACCAACCGATTAAGAAGGCACAACATCGTCTGAATTAAACTAACATTAGTCACCATTATTTGGATCATGCATAAGTTAAATTCCGTTTTGAGAAAATGATAAAACATGTGTCCTTTCTCGTTAGTTCTTGGTCAGTACCTAGACCAAAATAGTATTAGTAACTTCACACAGTCGCCTTGCTTAATGTTCCCAAAAATAAAAGGAAAATGGACACTTTTAACTTAAAAAGATTATATTTACCAAGGTACTTTGATGTGCCCTTAAAAAAGGGTTGTCAGTTGAGCTCTTCAAAATAGTAGATTCAATTTAGAGCAATATACATAATCGACGTACCTTTGTTAATTGGATAAGCATGTAGCGATTTGTCTCTGTCCATAGTTACTAGGGATTCAAGTCGTTACATTAAATGGATATTCAAATAAGATATAGAGTATATGTTAATTACCACTTCGTGAGATAGGGGTGTCAATTTGAATTCAAACTTATTCAATTCGTTAAACTTGTCCAGAGATTAATGGGGTTGGACATTAAACATTTTAGCTCATGGTCTATTTGGACGGAGCTTAAGTTAACCCATCATTTTTTATAGCTTATTCTGACCCATAAAGTAGCCCAAATACAATCCATGAAACTCACCCAAAATAAAGGAATCTCAACCTAGCCGAAGGCTTGTATGTAAATTTACTTAGTTCTCCATCATTAGTTTGAGTATCTAAGTTTAAAAATTAAAATCAAGGTATTTAAGTTTTAATATAAATATGAACAATTTTGTAATTGACTTGTGATGAAATTTACTTATTTAGAAATTTTTTTATAAAAAAAATTTCAACTTACAAATTTTAAATATATATATATATTTTATTTTTTTTTATTTTTTATTTTTGGAAAGGAGTAATTTTCATTCCATTTTCAACCGTCCACCATTTTTGAGCAAAGGATCTAGACTCCTCCGGACCCAAATCCACCACCAACAGAAATAATAATTTCATATTCAAACAAAAAAAGAGAAGAAACGAACAAGTATAAACCCCTCATAATTTGGATTACTATACTTCAAGCTTGTAAATTTTTGCCTAATTTTAAGAACCCATTTGAGTTCCAAATCAACAGCATAAATTCCAGTAAAATAATTTTAATTGTAAGGCGAGATCTAAAATATCAGTTACACTTAAATAAAAAAAAGTAAAAGAAAGAGCTTCAACGGAGGAAAGTGGCTGTGGTGGTATTGATGAGGAAGATGATAAAAGGACAGAGTTCTGAACAAATAAAGGATTGGAAAAAAAAAAGAAAGAAAAAAGAAGAGAAGAGGCGGAGGTGGAGGTTGGCTTGCGGAAAAACAAGATATAGAGATAGAGGGTGGGTGAGTGCGTGGGGGAAGACGACGGATTTGCCAGACACGTGGTATTAAATAAGTATTTAAAGAGTATTTTATTGCTTCCATCTTGGTGTTTTAAATAAGATTTGGTTCATAGTTCGGTGCCCAACTTATGTATTAACTAACACTTTAAACAACGTATAGAAAACATAGAAAGGACACGAGGAAACAGAAGTATTCCCTAACATTAGCATTCGTATGATTCATGTCACCCTAGTATTAAGATTAAGAGCCACAAGCAATTGTTTGTCTCCCGTTCTTTAAATTTAAACAACAAGAACATTTAAAAACTTTAGGAGATATACTAAAAAATTGTTACTTTTACATGTTGATGACTTCAATTTTTCCCGTGTAGATGCAAAAATTCCAGCAAATAATTCAAAGAAATTTATTCATGATGTTAACAATTCACAGATCAAAAGGTCTTACACACAGCAGAAAACAGTCCAAATACATCATAAGCACCACTATAAAACAGAATTTCAAACTCCAAAGTCCAAACATAAAACTCATAGAACCAAACTTAATTTGTCTATATAGTTCCCCTATTTTAAGCAAGCTTGACATCAATGGTCTTAGGTTTCTTACGCTCGGGTGGTAGCAATTTCTCAACAGTGACTTTAAGAACCCCATCTTGACAAACAGCAGAAATGGCATCAATGTTTGCATTTTCAGGCAAAACAAATTTCCTCATAAATTTTCCAACTCTTCTCTCCATTCTCAGATATTTCACTCCTTCTTTCTCGTCCTTTTCCTTGTCCTTCTTCCTATCTCCGCTCACCACCAAAACATTGTCATCTTCCACTTGAACCTTGATTTCATTGGATTTGATTCCCGGCATGTCAATGATGAAGATGTAGCAGTTGGGATACTCTTTCACGTCCGCAGGTGTGGCTGCCATGGCTTTTGCATCTCGAACGTAGGTTCTTGTTGGATTGTTCTGTGTTGGCTTCTCGTGATCGTCTGCAAAGTCTAGCATGTCTTGAAGAGTGGAGAGAAGCCTAGAGTCGATGCCGAAGTTGGTGAAATCCATGGTGATTAATTGCTCGAGTTTGACTCTGTATAGAATGTGTTTGATAAAATGCTTCAATTGAAAATGCTTGCTTATGCTTCACTTGTAATTGGTTATGTATTTATATAGCAGGTACTAACGAGGGAGCCATGATTCGAGAATGTTGCTAGAGATTTCTAGCTAACTTTCGAGTGTTATGACTAAAGTTGGCATATAGCATGAAGGTACGAGATCCGACATGAGTTTTTCTGAATACTCTAGAATAATTAAGAGTCAAGGTCAAACACACATAATAATGGGCTGGCCTATATCTACATTATCACAAACTTTTGGGCCTTTTCTCTCGACCCCAGTTAAGCTACTATTTAAAAATTAGTCGTCTGAATTTGAGTTTTCTGGTTCAAATTTTCTGGACAAAAATGTTCTAAATTGTCCTGAAATTAAAATTTTTAATTTAAAATTTTAGAACAAAATAAGTATTGACTAATCTCTAAATAACTATCTCTGAAAATGATTATACGTGCATTTGCCCCCTCTTTAAGAGATAATGCAAAGTCAGAAGAACAATGACATGCTAGCTTCCATATTTCCCCACACACAAATTGAGTACCAATTAATCAGGAAAAGTCCAACATTTGTAACTTAACACTACATCCTCAACCTAAAAGAAGAAAAAAAGAACGCTTTAAACAGTTGCAAGATAACCACTTGCAAAATTACTTCAAACTTCAAAATAGGGATAATATTGTCAACCGTAACAAAAAAATTACACAACTCTCTTAGTGCATTACATAGGCTTAAGTTGTATACACTGAAAACTCAACATTTTTATACTATCAGACTTGTTACATAGAAGTATTTATTGTTAATTATAACATGATAGTGTAAACACTTTTTGGTATACAAACTGTTGCAATAAAATTATACTCCACTCACACTACAACAGTCACCATTAACATTCTGAAAAAGCATAACCATACAGATACATATATGCATTTACACGTTTTTTTAACATATATAGACTTTTTTATTAACACATTTTTACATACTTAAACATCTAGGAGACTACGACCAAAACCCTTTGAACTTTCACAAGAGAGTTTTTAACAGCAAAAGAAACTAAGCAAAAACCAACACAAGGCTGCCTGATTATTTAGATAGCACAAACATCTTAGTCAGTTTTAACTTCACCGGGAATTCCATCTTGGACTTGTTGACCCCCTCCTTCAGTTGCTTGGACACCACCACCGCCGGTAGTACTACTTTCTCCTCCTCCCAATAACTTAACTTCAATCACTTTTGGCTTCTTGGGTTCCGGCGGTGGCCGCTTCTCCACCGTCACCACCAGCACGCCGTCCTGAAACGCCGCCGATATGGCATCAGTGTTAGCATTTTCCGGTAGCACAAACTTCTTCAACAACTTCCCAAATCTCCTTTCCATTCTAAGATACTTTATCCCTTCTTTCTCTTCCTTCTCTTTCTCTCTCTTCCTTTCTCCGCTCACTACTAACACATTTTCATCCTCCAAATGGACTTTGACTTGGTCGGGTTTCAACCCTGGCATGTCCACTACAAACTGGTAGGCGTTAGGGTATTCTATTACATCTGCTAGTGTTGCTTTCATGGCTTTCGTGTCTCGTATGTAAGTCCTAGACGGATGTTGAGGTTTTTGCTCTGTTGTTTCGTCCATGAAATCAAACATGTCGTGAAGTGCACCTATCATCGATGGATCAAAACCCAAATCTCTAAGAGCTAAATCCATGGTTGAACTTTTCTACACTAATAGAGTTGAGTTTTTTTTTTTTGGGATATTGTTGAAGAGTTGTTTATGGAAGAGATGTGATGAGAAAGGGAGAGACGGCCTCATTTATATACAGATAATATAGAGGCTGACTTGAAGTGGATGAATGTTTTGATCATAATCCTTAACAATATTGGATAAACACAACAGATGTCATGTAGTAGAACGAACACGAGGAAAGTTCTCGATCGTATGTACAAACACATGCAAATGTATAAGACAAAAACGTACAAAAATAACATCATTTGTTTAATTGCGTTTACGAGGAATACAATATATTGCTTCCTCATTTTTAAGTAGTACTACATAATATTTGTAGTTACTAAAAGTTTTGAAACTTATGCTTCTAAAAAAAAAGTTATAAGTATTTACGTGGTTATAATTTTTTTTTAATAAAATATAAAATTTAAGTTACATTATTTTAATTTAGATAAAGTTGATCATTATTTACAATGGTCGAAAAAAAAAATAGGACCACATATATAAACTATAAATATATTTTAAAGTTGACTTATGTCCATCATTAGTGCAATGTGTTCTAATCCGTTTAATCAATATAGTTTCTATTTCACCTATTGGATTAGATTACTTAGCTAGTGTTTGGACATAAATTTGGTTGAAACTTAAAAAATGAATATTTGAATATGACATAAAAAATAATTTTTAAAAGTTGAAATTACGTTTGGACATGAATTTTACTGAAAAAGAATTTGAAATTTTGTGAGTAGAAAATTCCAATAACCTCAAAATCTGCTAAAATATGAATAAAATCTATAAAAAAAACAAATATTTAAAAACATTTTTTTAAAAAAAAGAACTTTCAAATTTTGTGTCCAGACGGGAGCTTAATTCCTTAATCAGATTTCTAAACAAAACGTTAATTTATTTATATTAATGTGATCTTATGTCCGGATAATATAATTTTTCTCCTAAACTAAACGAGCCCTACTTTAGTGTGATTAATAGAAATTACCTACCTTAAATTGTAGATGGTAGCATATTATCTGTTTATAGATGAGACGTGGCAGAGTAGAGAAGTTTTAGGTGGCCAAGTAGGCAGGATGATCCATGTGTTCTTGCCAGATCAGTTTTGCACGTATGTTCAGCTCATTTTATGTTTTTACGTATGACCCTTATGGCATGGAACAGAGTCATAAAAATGATTACATAACTCGGAAATTAAAAAATGAACTAGATTAATTTCTGAATTTGATCATAGACTGATTTAGTTTCCATAGAATGAATTTGATCATAGACTGATTTAGTCTAGATATTGGACTTTTCAATATTGAAGTAAACCATATTTGCAGATCGTTTTGAATTCTGCTTTTTTTTTTCTTCTTTTCTTTCTGTATACGGTTAAAATCGGGATCATGGTACATCCCTATCTCCCACAAAATAAGCCAAGCTCGAAATATGATGACAGGGGGCCGAAATCGGGGGCAAGAGTCTCTTCGAGTCATGGTTCGGAATCGGTCCTACCCTTGAACGACTTCGAAGAACATTGTCGGGCAATCAAGCACGTCCAACGGAAGGCCGTTATGTCCTGGACCGGGCGGATATGCCTCTCATGCTAAGGCCTGAACAGATCGCTTACCACCGGAGCCATCGAGTCCATGTCTCACGGATTCAGTTCAAGCTCCAGGACCTCGGAAAAACATTACTAAACGGTTGCACACGACTAGCGAAGGGCCGTGATATCAATGCCCGATCGGATATCATGGCGCGGATCTCGGCCCGTATCGGCAGCAGATCAGTGATTAACGAAAAAGAAGACTTTTACCTTTCTAGTATTGTACTAGGGATAAAACTCTCCTATTATATAAATGAGATGATTTTTATTCAAATGACACACTGTAATACGCATTCCAAAACAATATATTATTATTTTCTCTATTATTAGCTCTTTCTCTTGTTCATCAGTGCGTTGGGGACTTGAAGAAAATCTTTGGAAGCGTAGGGCATTTCTGCAGTTCATTCTGCGGTCGCAGATCTGCCGCGAACTAAAGTAGGGAGATTGTTGAATTTGAAGGTCATTTCTGCTGTCCATTATGCGATTGCATATACACTTCGCGGACCACATTTCAGTCGCAGACTTGGCATGAGAAAATCTGGAATATGATTTTGTGGTCCAGTCTGCGGTTGCAGAACAGGTCTGCGGACCATAGAACTGTCGCAAACTGGGTCAGGCGAGTCTAGTTTTTGGGCATCATTTCGTGGCCACTATGCGGGCCACATATCGATTATGCGGCACGGTCTGCGATCGCAGACCCGATTTTCGCAAGTTTAAGTTTTGAAAATTTTACCCGATCCCGTTTTTATAAAAAGGCTTTGGGGTTATTTTTAAGGGTTTCATCTGATATTTTTAGAGAGGTGAGAGTATCTTAGAGAGAGAAAGAGAAGACCTAGCCATTTGTTCATCAATTCTTGCTCAAGGCTTGAAGATTTCACAAGGATCTTGCTTGGACTTCAAAGAGGTAAGAATTTCTTTTCCCAATTCTTCAATTTCGAGCTCGGGGTAAAAAAAATGGGTGATTGGGAGTATGATTCTTGGGTGTGAGAGTATTATATATACATGCATGTACTAATAAAGTTTGTGGGAAGATTGTTGAACTCAAATAAGTAAAGATTGGGTTGTGCAATGAAGGAAATCTTGTAGAAGAACCTTGTAGCCAAATTTACACACCTAGTGTTTGATAAAATGCTCAAATGAGCCAAAACCATGAATATCTTCCTAATTTGTGTTCAATATTGTTATGTGTCAAAATAGATTGGGATTGTTAGGATTTTCAGAATGTTATAGTAATTTAAGGAAAGCTCAAATCGAGGTATGTTGGCTAAACTCATCTCTTAGAATTGAATCACACGGTATTCATGTAATTTATGTAAGTCTTGAGTTGTTCATTATAAAATTGGCTATTCCGAATAAGCTTGTGTTGAAAGATATATGTTCAATATGTATCCCAAATGCTTTTATCATGATATGTTATGATTTGAGAATGTGTTCAAAGTATGGGATGTGCATTAAAAATATTTCGACTTTAAGTTAAGTTCAAACGAAGGCTATTATGCCAAATTTTGTGAAAAATCTCTCTATGCCTAAGGCTCTTAATTGCTCACATGTGTACTAAAAACCTTGATTTGAAACTATTGATATTGCCTAATTATGTAAAGTGGCTAGTTAGTTGTAAAGTGGTCAGTTAGATGCAAACTGGCTAGGCCAGACATCTAGTTAATTTCCCATTACGGTGTATATATATTCATTACAACGTTAATAATACGAGAGGTTTTCATTTCCCATTTTTAATCTCTTCTTCTTCTTGAATGTTCTCTCTCTCTCTCTCTCTCTCTCTCTCTCTCTCTCTCTCTCTCTCTCCTACTTCGACCTCCATTGCTGTTCAAGCTATGCTTGGGCCAGCCCTTACTTTGAGCACTTAACATGGTATCAGAGCTTAGTCGTTCCGATATATCATCTCTCGATTATACTTTTCCCTTTTGTGTTCGTCGATTTTGACCTTTTCCCCAATTCGATCGATCTTTGAGAGCCGTTTTGTTTTTGCCCTAATTCAGTGTCTAAGAAGGGGCTTTTTCTCCTAAAGTGTGATACTCGCCCAATTAATCTTAATAGCTCATGGCTGTTGATGATTTGAGCGATGTGGCTAACACAAATATGCATGTCGGAGTTCCAGGAAATTCCGGAATCAATCCAGGTGATCCCTTGTATCTGCACCCGTCGGATAATCCCGGTGCTATGCTTGTTTCCGTTCCTTTCAGTGGTGTTGGTTATCATTCATGGAGGCGTAGTGTGTTGCGAGGCCTGACAATGAAAAACAAGCTAGGGTTTATAAACGGTGAATGCTAGCATCCAGACCCTCACTCACCTATATTTCGTCAATGGGATCGATGTTGTTACACCCTATATTTTCATACGTAAAAGTACATCGTGAGCAAACTAATGTAGGACTAAAAAAGAGATCAACTTTGAAAATATATAAAGTAAGTTAATCATGTTACCTCGGAGGTTTCAAATATTGAAGATCATGAACAACAAGTACAAAAAGGGTTGGAAGGTTCAAAAGCTAAAGGAATTGAAGAAAATAATGTTTCGTCGAAAGTCGACAAGTGGGAATGTTATAACATGTAGTTTTGGGGTGTGACCAGGGTGTTTAACATGATAAGGAGATTATGTTATGAGTTATGTTAGTCGTATGATAGTCGTGTGCTATGTTTTGAAGTCAAGCGAGTGGTGGAACAAAAGTCGATGAAAGTCATCACAAGTTACGTTCATAAGGTTTACTGAAACTTTGGGTCAAATATAACTGTGATTTTCTCCCAATATACTTAGAGTTATGGGGTATTCCACCCATTAAATTGAAGATATATGAGTCTATTTTCTAAAAAATTAAACCGTTTGTCAATACGATATAGGAGTAGAGAGATATGAGCATTGTTGCGAGACTGCGCAGACTGCTAGGTGACAAGTAGGTGTGTCACCTACTTGCTTAAATGAGAGTCCAAAAATGGGCCAGTTTGGGTCGTCCAAAAATGAGCCAGTTAGGGTCTTCCAAAGAGGCCTTTTAAAGTCCTATCTCCTTCATATATTAGACTGATAATAGGGAATAATAACCAGACATAAGCTCTGCAAATATCCTCCCAAAATTTGCCCACAAACCCTAATTGCTTTCCTCTCCCTTTCAAGTTCTAATTGGAGGTAAAACCTAGAGTTTGAAGACCCAAGATAGGAGCTGAGTTATCCAACAAATAATGTAAGTTTACTTCTCTCTTTCATCCATTTTTTCTGCTGTAAATGCATGGTAAGTCGTTCTATATTTCTAAGAACTCACGGGACGGTGATCGGAAGCCGTGAGTTCGAGTTATTTACTTGTAGCGGACTGTTTTGTGTTGTTGTTGGGCTGCACGTTTTACTACTTTTTTGAGGAGTTTTAGAGGAGGAAGGGTGTGGAGAAACACCACATAAATGCAGGGTGGTAGGTTGGTCGTTCGTCGTAACATTTTCGGGTTGTTTGACACTACAATGATGGTCGTTTTGTGTATGAAGAGATTGGGGTGTGTTGGACTGTTTTGTAGTATTTTGTGGTGTATATTTATATATGTTGTTATTATTGCATTCTTGTGTTGTTGGTGTTATCTTGAATTTGGAGGAAGTAAGGATTATAGGGGAGATGCTGCCTGTTTTAATACAAAATAAGCTTGTCGTTCGTTGTGCGATAGTTGTACCTTTCGTAACTTAATGATAGGTCAGGTCTAGGGTTTCGTGTACATCTTTTGTATGTATGTATATATGTTATGGGTAGGTCGGGGCCCTGTTCCGATCACAATACATCCATCAGTAGAGGCTTGTAGACATATCTTGTCAGTTAGTGCAGTATGTTGGGTTTGTAGGCCTGGTATGTATATTTTATTGGTTTGTCAGCTGTAGTAGTTATGACGGCTTTGTCGGCCCAGCTTTATATTGATGTTTAGTCAGTGCTAGTTTTTGCCCAGTTAAACTTACGTGTTGGTGTTTGCATACATAGATGACTGTGGCTAGGAACACTACTGCTAGCCATAGGGGAGATACATCAGCAGGTGAGGGGACCAACAGGGTACCCCCAGTAGATGGGCCCCAGTATGAGGCCCAGGGCGAGACCCCTACTCAGCCATTACCTGCTCCTCCACCACCTGAGGAAATTTCTAGGGATACCGCACATCCAGTTCCCCCTCCACTTCCATCAGATCAGGACTTGAGGAGTGCGGTGCATTTGTTGACATAGTTGGTAGCTACCCAGCAACAAGCTATGGCATCAGCTAGTATAGGATCTTCTGAGGGCTGTGAGAGCTCAAGGGTCCGAGAGTTTATTGCTTTGAGTCCCCCAAAGTTCACGGGGACAGATCAGAGGGAGGACCCGCAGGATTTCATAGATCAACTTTACAGGATCGTTTGGGTTATGTATGCCACAGAGAAAGAGGCAGTTGAGTTATCAGCTTTTCGACTCCGAGATATAGCCATCCTTTGATACTAGGGATGGGAGAGGTCCAGGGGACATGATGCACCTCCAGCTATTTGGGAGAATTTTTTAGATGCCTTCCTTGAACAGTACTTACCGTGGGAGATCCGACAGGCTCAGGTCGATCAGTTTCTAGCCCTCAAGTAGGGAAATATGAGTGTTCGAGAGTATAGTCTCCATTTTGACTGGTTGGCCAGATATGCACCATCCATAGTTGCTACTATACGAGACATGATCCACTGGTTTATAGCAGGGTTGGCCCCAAATCCACTGGATATATCTCGGATTCAGGCATTCGCTCAGAATATAGAAATGGGTAGGCGTCAGCAGCAGGGTACAGAGAGGACTGAGCAAGGGCAGCGTAAGAGGATGAGATTTCTCAGGTCTCAGGAGCAGTCTCAGGGTAGTTGTAGGCTCCATTACTTCAGACGACCACCTAGGCCTCTGCCACCTCAGTTACAGGGTTATACTTAATCAGGACCAGGTGAGAGCTCACAGGCGTCGGGTTTGTAGCGATAGCGAGGTTCAAGGCAGACATGGTCATTTACGCCGCAGTGTGACATCTGGGGAAGAGGACAATTGGGCCAATGTCGAGCTGGTTTTGAGGCTTGTTAGACATGTGGGCGTCCGGGGCATATGATGTGAGATTGCCCAAATAGAGATTCTGGGGGTATGGCACAACCAGCGAGTTCAGCAATAGGATCATCTATGTCCATGCATCCTTCAGGGCGCGAGTCTCAGTCTTCGACTGGTAGAGGTCGAGGCAGAGGTAGAGGTTCCAGTTCAGGTGGTAATCAGAACCGTATCTATGCTTTAGCGGGTCGACATGACCAGGAGTCTTCACCATACGTTGCGATAGGTATATTGACAATTTTCTCTCACGATGCTTATGCCTTGATAGACCCAAGATCTACTTTATCATATATTACCCCATTTGTCGTGGGGAAGTTTGGTATAGTGCCTGAAATACTAAGTGATATTTTTGCGGTATTTACACTGGTCGAAGAACTGATTATTGCTAGACGGGTTTACCGAGGTTGTACGGTGACAATTTGTAGTCGTAAGACCTCAGCCGACCTTGTTAAGCTAGAGATGATGCATTTTAATGCTATCATGGGCATTGACTGGTTGATAGCTTACTATGCCACAATTGATTGCCGAGCAAAGGCAGTCAAGTTTCATTTTCTAGGTGAGCCAGTCCTTGAATGGGTAGGTAATACAGCGACACCCAAAGGTAGGTTTATTTCCTATCCGAAGGCGAGGAAAATGATCGCAAAATGGTGCATTTATCATATTGTACGAGTTAAAGATGCAGATGCTGAGATACCTACACTTCAGTCTATTCCGTAGTCAAAGAGTATGTAGATCTATTTCCAGATGAGCTTCCAGGTATTCCTCTAGAGCGAGAGATTGATTTTAGCATCGATTTGCTTCCAGGAACTCAACCAATATCCTTTCCTCCGTATAGAATGACACCTGCCAAATTGAAGAAGTTGAAAGAGCAGTTAAAAGATCTGTTGGAGAAAGGTTTCATCAGACCCAGTACCTCACCTTGGGGTGCACCAGAGTTGTTTGTGCGGAAGAAAGACGACTCGCTGAGGATGTATATCGATTATAGGCAGTTGAACAAGGTAACTATTAAGAATAAGTATCCACTTCCAAGGATCAATGAATTGTTTGATCAGTTGCAGGGGCTAGAGTCTTTTCAAAGATAGATTTGAGGTCGGGATACCCCAGGTCAGAGTTCGGGAGAAAGATATTCCGAAGACAGCCTTTAGGACCCGATATGGCCACTTCGAGTTCCTTGTCATGTCCTTCGGGTTGACGGATGCACCCGCCGTATTTATGGACTTGATGAATAGCCTATTCCGGTCATTTTTAGATCTGTTCGTGATAGTATTTATTGATGATATTTTGGTTTATTCAAGTTCAGAGGATGAGCATGCGGACCACCTGCGAGCGGTACTCCAAATCCTCTGTGATCGTAAGTTGTATGCTAAGTTTCTAAATGTGAGTTCTGGTTGAAGCCTATAGCATTCTTGGGGCATATTGTATCCAATGAAGGTATAAAGGTAGACACTAAGAAGATTGAGGCTGTGAAATCTTGGCCTAGACCTACTGCTCTGACAGAGGTTCGTAGCTTTCTAGGCTTAGCAGGATACTACTGGAGGTTCGTAGAGGGTTTTTCTTCCATTTCGGCACCATTGACGAAGTTGACATTGCAAGTAACTAAGTTTCAGTGGACGGAGGCTGACGAGTGGAGTTTCCAAGAGCTTAAGAATAGGTTGACCTCAGCGCCAGTTCTAACACTTCCAGAGGGTCTAGAGGGTTATGCCATGTATTGTGATGCCTTAGGTGTCGGGTTAGGATGTGTCCTGATACAACATGGGAAGGTAATTGCGTATGCTTCAAGGCAGTTAAGGAAGCATGAGAAGAATTATCCAACCCGCGACCTCAAGTTAGCTACGGTTGTCCATGTACTTAAGATATGGCAACATTATTTATATGTTGTTCATGTTGATGTATTTACAGATCATAAAAGCCCGCAATATATCTTCAAGCAAAAAGAGTTGAATTGCCGACAGATGCGATGGCTTGAGTTATTGAAATATTATGATGTTAACATTCTCTACCATCCAGGGAAAGCTAATGTTGTAGCAGATGCCTTAAGTCGCTGATCTATGGGTAGGTTAGCACATGTAGAGGCCGAGAAAGATAATTAACTAGAGAGATTCATCAATTGGCTTGTTTGGGGGTTTGGTTAGTAGATTTTGATGATGGTGGAGTTGTACTCCAAAACACTACAAAATCATCTCTCATAGCTGAAGTCAAGGAAAGGCAGTACGAGGACCCAGAGTTGGTCGAGTTGAGAGAGTGAGTTCCACAACAGAAGAAGTCATTGTTAGAGCTGAAGGGAGATTGGACTCTCAGATACAGTGGTCGTCTATGTGTTCCAGATGTAGCAGGGCTATTAGACAGGATTATGTCAGAGGCACATTATTCGTGGTACTCCATTCATTCTGGGTGGACGAAGATCTATCATGACATTAAGGATATGTACTGGTGGAACGATATGAAGAAGCACATTGCTGAGGTTGTCGCCCAGTGTCCTAGTTGCCAGCAGGTGAAGGTAGAGCATCAGAAGCCCGGAGGGCTAATGCAGACTATAGAGACCCCGACGTGGAAATGGGAGGCAGTAAACATGGACTTTATCACGGGTTTACCTCGTTCTCATCATAAGTTCGATTCTATATGGGTGATAGTCGATAAGCTCACGAAATCAGCTCATTTCCTGCCTGTCATATCTGCATATACATCAGAAGATTATGCAAAGTTATATATTAAGGATATAGTGCGGCTACACGGAGTACCAATACCTATTATATCTGACCGTGGACCCCGGTTTACAACACATTTTTGGAGGTCATTTCAGAGAGGTCTAGGGACTCAGGTGAATCTCAGCACAATTTTTCATCCACATACTGATGGACAAGTCGAGCGCATAATTCAGACACTCAAGGATATGTTACGAGCATGTGTGTTGGATTTTAAAAAAAGTTGGGATGAACATCTACCTCTTATCGAGTTTGCATATAATAACAGTTACCACTCCAATATCCAGATGGCTCTGCACGAGGATTTGTATGGGTGTAAGTGCAGATCTCCTATATGGTGGTTTGATATTGGAGAATCTGGGTTACATGGGCCAGACCTAGTTCAGCAGGCCATAGAGAAAGTAAAGCTTATCCGGGAGCGACTGTTGACGGCTCAGAGTTGTCAGAAGTCATATTCTGACGTGCGGCGACAAGACTTAGAGTTCAGGGTTAATGAATGGGTATTCTTAAAGGTATCACCTATGAAGGGCGTAATGAGGTTTGGCAAGAAAGGCAAGCTTAGCCCACGGTATATTGGGCCTTATATGATCATTCAGAGAGTGGGCCAAGTAGCTTATGATTTAGAATTGCCCTCAGAATTGGAGTCAATCCATCCGATTTTTCATGTATCTATGCTACGAAAGTGAATTGGAGATCCTACCCGAGTGGTGCCCACAGATGATGTACAGATTACGGAGGACTTGTCATACGAGAAAATTCCAGTTTCCATCCTAGACCGACATATCTACAAGCTATGAAATAAGGAGGTAGCCTCTGTGAAGGTTTTATGGAAAAACAAGAATGTGGAATAGATGACGTGGGAAGCAGAGGAAGAAATAAAGTCTAAATACCCCCACCTATTTCAAACTGAAGATATGGATCGAGATGGGACTCTACAACACAACTCTATTCAGGCTAGTAGGTCATCAGGTAAGCTCTTATTTCTTGACTTTCAGTATTTATGATTTACGGCTGTGTGAGGGAAAATGTTGCTATATATAAACATTGGCCATGTGTGGCATGCATAATATGTTTTCTAGATGCGTGCAAGTTGGTTTTAGTCTAGTGTACGGGGGAGACTCTAGCAAATATTTTTCAAAGTCTCTAAGAGTAAACATTCGAGGACGAATGCTCCCAAGGGGGGAATGATGTTACACCCTATATTTACGAACGTAAAAGTGCGTCGTGAGCAAACTAATGTAGGATAAAAAAAGAGATCCTCTTTGAAAATATATAAATTATGTTAATCATGTTACCTCGGAGGTTACAAATATTGAAGATCATGAACAACAAGTACAAGGAGGGTTGGAAGGTTTAGAAGCTAAAGGAATTGAAGAAAATAATGTTTCGTCGAAAGCCGACAAGTTGAAATGTTATAACATGTAATTTTGGGGTGAGACCAGGGTGTTTAACATGATAAGGAGGTTATGTTATGATTTATGTTAGTCGTATGATAGTCGTGTGTTATGTTTTGAAGTCAAGCGAGTGGTGGAACAAAAGTCGATGAAAGTCATCACAGGTTACGTTCATAAGTTTTACTGAAACATTTGGTCAAATGTAGCTACAATTTTCTCCCAATATACTTAGCGTTATGGGGTATTCCACCAGTAAAATTGAAGATCTATGAGTCTATTTTCTAACGCATTAAACCGTTTGTCAATACGATATTAGAGTAGAGAGATATAGGCATTTTTGCGTGACTGCGCAGACTGCTAGGTGACAAGTAGGTGTTTCACCTTCTTGCTTAAATGAGAGTCCAAAAATGGGCCAGTTCGGATCGTCCAAAAATGGGACAGTTCGGGTCATCCAAAGAGGCCTTTTAAAGTCCTATCTCCTTGATATATTAGACTGATAATAGGGCATAATAACCAGACATAAGCTCTGCAAACATCCTCCTAAAATTTTTTCACAAACCCTAATTGATTTTCTCTCCCTTTCAAGTTCCAATTGGAGGTAAAACCTAGAGTTTGAAGAACCAAGATAGGAGCTGAGTTATCCAACAAATAAGGTAAGTTCACTGCTCTCTTTCATCTATTTTTGTCTGTTGTAAATGCATGGTAAGTCGTTCTATATTTGTAAGAACTCATGGGACGGTGATCGGAAGCCTTGAGTTCGATTTATTCACTTGTAGCGGACTGTTACATTATCGGGTCGTTTGACACTACTACAGTTGTCGTTTTGTGTATGAAGAGATTGGGGTGTGTTGGGCTATTTTGTAGTATTTTGTGGTGTATATAAGGTTGGAAAATAATGTATATATGCTGTTATTGTTGTGTTCTTGTGTTGTTGGTGTTATCTTGAATTTGGAAGAAATAAGGATTACAGGGGAGATGCTGCCCGTTTTAATACAAAATAAGCTTGTCGTTCGTTGTTCGATAGTTGTACCTTTCGTAACTTAATGATAGTATTATTATCGTGATTGAAATATTATGATAAGGTATGTTAAGGCTAAGCCCTTCCTTCATTTTGGCATGATCTCGTAACTACATGTGTTTGATAACGAGGCATAAAGAGAAGTTCATACTCCCGAATATCCTAGTCTCATAAGTTATAGTATTCTCCCTTATCGGGACTTTATCTTCAATTTAGTATTGTCTTCTTCTAGTCAAGAGAGTAGAGGGTCTATATATATACAATATTACAGTATTTTTACCACCATCGAGCTATAATCGGTGGGCAGGCCCAGGCCCCTATTTGGCAACCTCTGATTAGATGATAAGTTATATACCAAGCCTACTGTGGCCGAGCGCCTATGAGTGAGCCCAGGATGGCCGAGATACAGAGCCTAGTATGGCCAAGCGCGAATGAGCGAGCCTACTACGACCGAGCAGTTACACATACTGAGCCTTATAGGGCCGAACATTTATTTTACTTACTATATTGAAGGAGTTGAGTCAGTATTAACAGGTAAGTATATCTCCAGATCAGCTTGGACTCCCAGTTACGGTACTGAGGGACTAACTGTCATTCGATGTATACATGTATATATATATATATATATATATATATATATATATATATATATATATATATATATATATATATATATATATATATGGGATGGATATTCCTTGGGCTGGATTGGCCATATACAGTACTGAGTGACCGAGTAATTTATGATCGTGAGTACACGAGGTTATCCACTGCGATGTCATATTCCTCATATCATTCAGAATTGATCTGTTTTACTTTACTGAGTTTAACTGTTGAACTTGAAAGCATGCCTTCATTTATGTACTGTTATTTCTATATTGGATTGTACCTGCGGAGCTCGTCACTACTTTCAGCTAGAGGTTAGTCTTGTTACTTATTGAGTTGGTTGTACTCATACTACACCCTGCACCTCGTGTGTAGATGCAGGTACTTCCAGATACGATGGTTGCCAGAGTTGAGGACTTATCTGTTGGAGACCATCAAGGTAGTTGTTTGGCGTCCGCTGACCTTGACTCTCTATTGCTTCAGTTATTGTACTGTTCTATATTTCAGATAGTGTTTTTGTTAATCAGACTCTGTTATCATTTAGATGCTCATGTACTCAGTGACACCGAATTTTGGGAATGTATTTTATGTTAGTAATTGTGAGATTTTCTATGGAATTCAAATATTATGGTTTCAAACTTAAAAGAAATTGTGGTTTGTTGAGATTGTCGGCTGACCTAGTATTTTAGATAGGCTCCATCACGACATGTGGATTTTGGGTCGTGACAAGTTGGTATCAGAGCCCTAGGTTACATATGTCTCACGAGTCATGCGCAATACTCTTGAATTTGGCAACCTATGATAGCACTTGGTTATGTGTTTTCCTTCACTTGACTATAGAATCTGTAGTCTTGTCATGTTTTGATTTACCGTTATCATCCATTTATCACATCTTACTCATAATGCTTCATTTACTTTCTTCTTATTCTCCTGCTAATATTTCTGTCTATCACCTTATTATGAAAACTTCTTCAAAATATTCTTTCACTTTATGCCCCTTGATTCAACTCATTGGCTCTTCGGGTCGCCTAACAATCTCTCTTTACTAGGGACGAGAGCCATACAAAGGTAAATATTTATCCCTTCTAGGATTCCAATGCCAATTTTCTAAAATTTCTGAACATTCTAGTATTCATATCTGATTGTACTATTCTAGAGTGCACCATCTGGGTGTATCACAAGGAGAACCATTACCACATTTGCAATATCCCTCGTAAATGTGAGCTAATGATAACAATCCATCCAGAATTTTGGATTACTCTATCCCCAGCTGGATGCCGATATCCCGTCCTTCTCTAAAAGTATATTTGTTAGCTCCCACATGGCATAACTGAAATGGGTGTTGTCAAGTGAATATATCTTTGTTATTGTTGAAAGTAACTTAGAATGCTTATATTTCTCTGCATGAATTGTAAATTCAGATAATCTTCACTAACTGGGTACCTCGTATCCTTCTTCACCTAGCTTCTTTTACTTGTTGAAACTTGTATCTACCTTCTGATTCTCTCGTTGCTTTTTACCATAGGGGTAGATAGACATTCATGCCTTAGGGCTCCTTATCAAGAGGCTCACACATTGTAGTACACACATATCTACTGAAGGCCTTAAATTTACTCATCATAAGCATGACGCAAAATCGAGTTCCTCTGCGATCGCGAAGAGTAAAATAGACCTGAGCAAAAGTTGTTCTACGCGATCGCGAATGAATTTCCGCGATCGCGATGAGTAAAAATCTAGGCAAACAGAACGTAAGTTCTGGGAATGTGAATTCAACCCATTTTCCACCATTTTCGATTTTGATCTCGGGTAAGACGCGTTTTGGGCGATTTTTACGGGAAAATATTAGGGTAAGTGTTCCTTATCCTATATTAATTATATTTTATGATTCCATACTCATTTATATTATGAATATGTGAATTTATGGGAGAAAAATCAGATTTTTATAATAAAAACAAAAATTTAAGATTTGAAGATCCATTTGACATCAGAATTTGATAATTTTTTATGGTTGGACTCGTCCTGGAATGGGTGTTTGAATTTCGTAAGTTTTTTCGAGATTTGAGATGTGGTCCTCACTGTCGATTTTTAAAATGAATTTCGGATTTTTATCCGAAAAATTAGTAAATTCATATGGAATTAGTTTCTATGATTCGTATTGAATATATCGAATTGTTTGTGAATAGATTTGATGCTTTTGGAGATAAATTCAAGAGAAAAAGTTGTGGTCAAGTAATTAATTGAATTTTTTCAAAGTGAGGTAAGTGTTGTGGTTAACCTTGACTTGAGGGAATAGAACCCCTGAATTATTTGTTACGTGAATTTCATGTGCAACAATGTATAGGCAAGGTGACGAGTGACTATACTTTGTCAATTTAATTGGTTGCTTAATTATTTAAACATCTTAAATTGTTTTAAGGCACGAATTAATTATTATAATAATTATTTCTCTTATATTCTTTGTCAACTATAAAGTCTTGAATTCCTGCAATAATTGGTACATGCTTATTTGATTTATGTGTCTTAATTGCTACTTGACATTTAGCATATTAAATAGTAAACTGCCTATTATCTCCCTGATTTTCATAATAAATTGCTATTTGTCATTGTTTATTTCATAATTAAATCATAATTATTGTATGCTTGTTGTCTTATAATTTCATATTAATTGTTGCATTTATTGGGGTAATTTCTTTTATTAGAATTAGTAAATGAATATATTGGGGGATCGGGTTGCACGCCGCAATAGACTTATTAAAAGTATATTGGGGGATCAGGTTGCAAGCCGCAACAGACTTATTTAAAAGTCTATATTGGGGGATCGGGTTGTACGCCGCAACAGACTTATTTAAAAGTCTATATTGGGGGATCGGGTTGCACACCGCAACAGACTTATTAAAAATTATATATTTGGGGATCGGGTTGTATGCCGCAACAGAAGTAAATATGAATATATAGTGGGAGTGGATTGCACGTTGCAACGGAAATTGATGGAAATAATAATTGGCTATGACTGCTGAATTGGCTTCAACTGTTAAAATGAATTACCTCATTTATTTCTACTATTGTTATTATTACTATTATTGGATACAAGTTAATGTAAGTGACTTGCCTTAGTCTCGTCACCACTTCGTCGAGGTTAGGCTCGGCACTTACCTGTACATGGGGTCAGTTGTACTTATACAACACTTTGCACTTCTTGTGCAGATTTCGGAGTTGGTCCCAGTGGCGTACCATAGGTTTGTTCGTATTTCAGCTACTCAGAGGATACTTGAGGTATAACTGCACAGCGTCCACAGTTCTGAAGTCCCCGTCTACCTTATTTTAGCTGTGTGTTTGCTTTCAGACAACTTTATTTTATTCAGAGCTTTATTTGTATTATTCTAGAAGCTCGTTTACTTGTGACACCAATTCTGGGATGGTATTTTAACATTGTTATTATTATGGATTATTCACTAAATTTCATACTTTACTTCCGCATTAATTTCCTTGTTATTAATTAACTTAAACTTATTTTAAAATGGCTAATATATTCTAACGTTGGCTTGCCAAGCAAGTGAAATATTAGGCGTCATTACAGTCCCGAAGGTGGAAATTTCGGGTCGTGACTGTTGGTATCAGAGCACTAGGTTACATAGGTCTCATGAGTCACGAGCAAACTTAGTAGAGTCTGAAGGATCGGTATGGAGACATTTGTACTTATCTTTCAGAGGCTATGAATTTTAGGAACAATATCACTTCTTTCTTAATATGTCGTGCGATTTTATTCTATCATCGATAATTAAACCATTCTACTCTTATTCTCTCGCAAATGGTGAGAACACATAATACATCTAACGATGGACAGGTACCAGAGCACCCGGTGGCAACTATGGCCAGAGGTAGAGGTCGAGGACGAGGTCGTGCTAGAGGCAGAGACAGAGCTCAATATAGAGCCCGAGCAGCCACACCTGTTGTAGAACCTCAGGTGGATCTTCAGGATGAGGTCACAACTCATATTATACTAGTTGGACCAGTTCAGGTCCCGGAAGGATTCATAGCTACTCCAGTGCTTCAGGACGCTCCAGTCCGTTTGGTGAGTTTTATGGAGGGCGTGGCCCAGAATGGTACATTTTCAGTGGCACCAGCCGTTTCACGGGCTGAGGGATGAGCACAAACTCACACTACTCCCGCTCCGAAGCAGATGGCTCCCAAGAATCAGGCTCCAGCAGCCCCGCCAGTTGGGGTAGTCTAGCCAGCTATTGCGGCACAGACCAGTGATAGGCCCGCCATGTCTTTTGAGGCCTTATTGAGACTGGATAAGATTACTAAGCTCTTTCCAGTTCACTTCAGTGGTACACCTTTTGAGGACCCACATGATTATCTTGACCATTGCCATGAGGTGATGCGGAACATGGGTATAGTTGAGACCAATGGGGTCGATTTGCTGTATTTCAGATGACGGGTTCCGCCAAAAGGTGGTGGAGAGATTATACATTGATCAGACCAGTTGGATCGCCTGCACATACCTGGGAGCAGTTCTCCTAGCTATTTCTGGAGAAGTTCCTTCAGATCACACTGAGAGAGGATTACCACAAGCAATTTGAGTGTCTACAGCATGGCAGTATGACTGCTACTCAGCATGAGTCCCATTTTGGATTTAGCCCATCATGCTCTCTTTTTACTACCTACTGAGGGAGAGAGCGTGAGGAGGTTTATTGAGGGGATCACTCACCCTATCAGGCTTCAGATGGCCAAGGAGATCGGAAGTGAGATTTCCTTTTAGGTGGCTGGTAATGTCGCGAGGAGGATCGAGATGGTTCTTGCACAGGAGAGAGGGAAGAGGTCTGATAAGAGGCCTCGTCAGTTCGGCGGTTTCAGTGGTGCCTCATCTGGAGGCAGGGGTAATTTTGGTAGAGGTCATCCTCCCAGACCATTTCATTCAGCACTCCAGGCATCTCCTGGTGCTTCAGGGAGTCACGGTCCTATTATGCCTTACTCTAGGCAGCCAACATTTAGTGTACATTCAGCTCCTATCAGTGCACCACCACTCCAGAGTTACTACGGTGGTTATCCAGCCCGTTCGGGTCAGCTTCAGCTTCAGGAGCCACGACATCAGGATGGGTGTTATGAGTGTGGGAGCATTGGTCACATCATGAGGTATTGCCCTAGGTTGTCGAGTAACATATCTCAGCAGTATTCTCATGCCATCATACCTGCACCGGTTGCTTCACTGCCTGCTCAGCCAGCTAGAGGTAGGGGTCAAGCAGCTAGAGGTAGAGGTAGGACCATTAGAGGTACAAGTCAGATCGATAGAGGTAGAGGCCAGCCAATTAGAGGCTTTCCTAGAGACGCAGTTCAGAGTGGTGAGGCTCAGCCCCGATTTTATGCTTTTCGAGCTAGGGCTGAGGCTGAGTCATCTGATGTTGTGATCACAAGTATTATTCCAATTTGCCATAGAGATGCTTCAGTTCTATTTGATCCAAGATATACTTATTCATATGTGTCCTCCTATTTTGCTTCATATTTGGTTGTGCCTTGTGATTCTCTGAGTGCTTTTGTGTGTGTATCTACACTGGTGGGAGACTCTGTTGTAGTAGATCATGTCTATCATTCGTGTGTGCTTACTATAGGTGGTCTTGAGACTAGTGTTAATCTTCTACTTCTTGATATGGTATATTTGGATGTCATCTTGGGTATGGATTGGTTGTCACCTTATAATACTATATTGGATTTTCATGCCAAGACAGTGACCCTAGCCATGCCGGGGTTACCTCGGTTAGAGTGTAAAGGAACTCCTAGTCATTCTACCATAAGGGTTATTTCTTATATGAAAGCTCGGCGTATGGTCCAGAAAGAGTGTCTAGCCTATTTGGCTTATATTCGCGATCCTAGTGCGAATGTTTCTTCTATAGACTTAGTACCATATGTTCGTGAATTTTTAGAAGTATTTCCTGCATATTTACCGAGAATGCCACCCGACAGAGATATTGACTTCTGTATTGATTTGGCTCCGGGCACTCAGCCCATTTCTATTCCACTATAATGTATGGCCCCACCAGAGTTGAAAATATTAAAGGAGCAATTACAAGACTTGCTTGATCGGGGATTCATTAGACCTAGTGTCTCACCCTAGGGTGCACCAGTTGTTGCAGCCAAACGTACACGCAAGTATACGTGGTCGTCAAGTAATAAAGTGACTAAAAGTCGGATGTCGAACCCACGAGGACTTGTGATTAACTATTAACTAAATTAGACTATCCTAATTATCTAAACAAGAATTAAATCTAAAAATATTTTATTCTAAACTAATTAAATAAGAAAAATATAAATAATAAACTTTGAAAAGAGAGAGAGCAGATTTTAATGATATCAATGTAATGAAAACGATCTAGGGTTATGGGCTATCTAACAATCCTATTGTATTCTTCAATTGAATTGACCGACTAATTTATCTAGCTTATTGGTTGACAGGGTTAATGCTCATAAGAATCTGTCGAGTTCTTACTCGCCTATTCAAGCTAACCTAACGCCTATATGTCTATGGAGTTAGAATCAACAAGAACGCATTTATAATTCCTGTAAATCAACCAAGCAAGGCAATTAGGTATATGTCTATCCTAACTACGAATCCGTCCCCCGATGCCCGAGTTCAAGAACTTGCCCTACTCAATCCTATATGCAATATAGAATTCCCACTTTCGAGTTCAATTCTAGATTCGTAGATAATATTCAATTGGTGATCAAGCAATTAAATAATTAAGTGCAAGATTGAATAAATAAACTAATATGATAAATCAAGAAGTCAAAATCAATATCCGAATAACAATAGTCATGAAAGAACCACAACCCTAGAACGTGAAGTTTAGCTCCATATAGACATGGTAGCCAAACAACAAATCATATAAAGAAACATAAAAATTACTAAGTTTGGTGGGAGAAAGATGGAACTTGATGAATTCCGGCCTCCACAGCTTTGTCGTGGCTTTTTTCCTCTTCCCAATATGTTAGATAACCTAAAAGAGGCGTTTTTAGCTTATATATTGCGTACAAAAGTCGTGGGCCAAAGCTCTCCTATTCCTAGTCCAAATCGGCTTCAGGGATTGATGCTAAGGTGGATGCGATGCATCCACCTTGTCCTCCATTTCAATTTTTGCCTGCGAAGGTGGATGCGACGCATCCAGCCTTCTCTTCTACTTCCCAGTTTCGCACGCGATGGCGAACGCTATGGCCCAACTTCACTGCTAAGGTTGCATGCAGGATGATGTTTTCCTAGGTTGGATGCGACGCATCCAACCCTTCTTCCTCTGGCTAAACCACCTTTTCTTCATATTTTGTACTCCGAACACCTTAAATCGTCACACATAACTTAATTAGTCATCAAACCAATAATTACACCATGTTGGGCGTTTTAAAGATTAAATAACATCAAGAAGTGGTTAAAATATGGGTAAAGTAACATCAACACATATCGAAATATGCCAAACATCACTACCCCACACTTAAACCTTTGTTCGTCCTCGAACAAACCATCACTATAGTAAACAAAATAAAATTAAGCTCTTATCATTCAAAACACACTACATCTATGACCATGGTTATTTGCTACAATTAGGCTCTAGACTATGCATCAACACACTTCCCTTTTCTTATGCCCTTCTTTAAACATATTCGAACAAAGACAACATGCTCACAACAATCCTAACCTCAAAAACCGACTCAATGTCACAATGCACTCATGGCTTGAACAACCAACATCATAGAGAAGTCTAATAACGTTACCTATCCCTCGTGAAACCATGTGCCCTCACAACAAAAGCAGAGAGAGTAAAATCAATCCACACATTCGAATCTCATGCTCACAAAGAAAATCGCTCACTCTCACAAAAGAAGTCACATGCATGTAGTTGGTACCATAGGCTTGCCCTTAATGTAAATCTCTACTAATGTAAGCTCGCTCGATCTAAAATCAATTAGGACTTTTTCATGGTTGTAATGTGGGCTAAGGGACGGGTAGGATATATTTAAGGAATAGTGACTCACCCTCCTAAGCACTTTAACACATCATCAAATAACTTAAGCGCGAATTCTTCAACACCCTTTCAATTTCACCAATAATATCACTTCAAACAATATTTCCTCTTTCTTTTTTTTTTTTTTTTCACTTTCCGCTAGTGGTGTATTATTTTACAAAATAAGTGCACCCTTCTTTCTTTCATTGGTTCCACTCAAAAGTCACCCCACACTTAGTCCCTTCTTACTTCTTTTAGCGCTCATCTAACAATTAAAGTGCTTTAAGAGGTAAAAGGATCAAAACAATGTCAATTAAGAATAAAAAGGGTATAGGCTTGTAATGTGGGTACCAAATAAAAGGTCTACAGGCTCAAAAGGGTTAACTAGGGATAGATTTTATTTGTGATAAGCAATAAGCTCAAAAAGATCAAAGAAAGCCTAAAATTATTTTTCAAACCGAGCATCACCTAAAATTTCGCTTCAACTCACATACTGGGCAAGTTCTAGACACAAGTACACTACATGGACTACACAAAAACCTTACCACACATGGCACATGACTCATTAAGGACGGTCACATTCCGACTCTCAAACAATGCAAGTATTCACGGAGCAACGAGATATTAAGCATTAAGCGCAAAGTGAACACAAGTCAAGAAAATGAGAAATAGGCGCCACAAAACATGCTATCCATTTTAACAAGGCATCATCAATAATTTCAGAGTGAGAAGGGAAGATATTACATATGTAAAAGCCTAAATATGCCATTATCAACCAAGTCAAGGTCACCTAGGTTCATCATTCTTCCTCCTTTTATTCCCTACATTCGTACTCTACTCTAAAAAGAAAACAAAATTACCCGGTTCAAACTACATCCCATGGAAAAGAACCGAGGCACAAAGAAAAACCACAGGGGATTATTACTATCTACAAAGATACTATATATATATATATATATATATATATATATATATATATATATATTTTTTTTTTTGATAATGATAAACTGATAGATAAACTGATAGTTACTCCATATAGATGAATTTACTGCTATTTTATGCCATTAATCCAGTGAATATTTTAGTACATTCATCCATACATCAAAACATGAATCACCCCCACCCCACACTTAGGACTGTGCGTTGTCCCCAACGCACACAAACAAGGTAAAGTAGGGTGAGAAGAACTCCCTCAAGTCAAGGTGGAGGGCTCATCCGCAGTCTGTGGAGGAGCATCTGCATCCATAGCATTCCTATCATCAACAACTGGTGCTGATTCTGTATCAGGTGTTACAGCGACCTCAGTAGGCCTGTTGAGTGGAGCCTCAGTGACTATGGGAGGAACAGGAGTGGATGGTCCGGCAGTGGATGATGCAATCAGCTGGGAGATGTCTGTACCTGCACATTGAACCAGAGCTCTGAGGAGTAATGATATCTCCTTCATCATCGTGGCCTGCTCGGTCTGAACTCGGCTTAGATCCGCACGAGTCTGTCTCAACTCATCCCTGGTGGCACTCAACTCGACACGAGTCGCTATCAGCTCAGCCCTGTTCTCTTGCATATCTGCTTGCATTTGCTCAAATAATTGTTGAATGGTGAGCTTAGAAGACCTTCCCTTGTTCGGCTCTAGAACATGAGTGACATCATATGGTCCTGGAGCTTTAGCCTCAATGTCGTCATTCTCCTTGTCCCATAGTACTCCCATCTCTGTTAAAAAAGCCGTTAGGGTATTAGCAAAGAACAGCCTCCACTTGTAATTCATCCTGGTTCGCTGCATTTGATCATGCATGATGGCTCCGAAGTTGAGTGGTATCCCCTCTAATAAAGCATATAATACGAGTGCGCGGTAACGAGGGACATCAGTTTTATGTTGGCATGGCAGCAGGCGGTTACAAATGAAATTTAGAGCCACACGTGCTAACGCACTCATGAATTCCTTGGCTATAGAGTGGTACTCCATACTCCCATGCTTCCATTCTGCATCCTTCCTGGTAGGGCATAGGACAGACTTAATGTGTGCATAATCTGGTGTTTTGCATATGGAGTCAAACCTGTCTGTAAGTGTGTGTGGCACCCTTAAGAAGTTATTCAGAGCTTCAGCTGACACATTAATATCTACCCCTCTTACTCGCACAATGTTTCCCCTTGCGTGACGCCAATTGGCGTAGAGCTCTCTAACAATGGTGAGGTTGGCTTTGCCGTGACCTTTCAAGATGGGTCCCCATTTTTGCACCTCTCGAATTGACTTTAGAAACTCTGAGTACTTTGTCTTAAGTGGTCCGATGTTTATCGGCTTTTCCGGAATATACTTCTTTGAAACCAGTATCTTCTTATAGGCTCGGAATGCCTTCTCATTAACAAAGTATTTCTCCCAATCAACTCGGTCTATGGGTTCACCCTCGTCTTCATCACTCATGTTGACATGTAGGTGGTCATTGTCCGAATCGGAATCGGATTCAGATTCTGTAGTAATCTTCTCCTTCCCTTTATCAGTCGGATCACTCATTTTCGAAGCTTTTCTTTGGTATGTCACAGGCTCTCTTATCTCTATTCCTTTGCTTGGTGTAATACCCTTCTTCACTGTCCTCCTGACTAATGTTTCCTCCTCCTCTTGCTCTGAATCATCACTTAACTGCCTAGGCAGCAGTTCCATTTCCTTCTCCGTCCGCTTCCTTTTTTTCTGTGGATTTGGACCGCCCGCTGCCCTTCCGGTAGGCTTTTTGGGCGGTTGCTTGTTACCATCTTTGTCTTGTTGCTTGGATGGTTTACTCACTGCTGTCATTTTATGAATCTAAGTACCTGCAATGCAAAGAATTCAACAATTAGCAGATGAAACAGCGAAGTTCAGCTTGAAAGCAATTGCAACAGCTTGCAGACTTCAATTTATTCGTAAAGTCATGCCATTCACTACTTCATGGAATTGTAGCTCATGACTTTCAGCAAGTATGTGATAACTCTCTTCAAAAATTCAATTTCACATAGCCCCTCACTCGACCCCACACTTATTCTCAAGCATACACCAATGTTGCTCGGTTACTCAGACTTCACCGACGCCTAAATTTTCCTCAGGGACAATTCGTCGAACATGTGGTATGCAACAAGTGTGCCTAGTTCATTCTATCAGTTGAGCAATGCAACTACCCTCCCAAAGTTTGACGAGATGAAGGGAATTATAGTTTATCATCTCGCAACCATTACAACGACCAAGAACGACAGCCCTAAAAAATTTTGAAATTGCAAAACCTACTTGTTGCTACCATTGAGGGAGGGAAGAGAGAAGAATTAGGAGAGAAGCCAACGGAAGAACGAAGAGGATGATGCGTACCTGTCGCGTTTGTATGCGTTATAATTTCGATTAAAGAAATCTGTTCTGCGTTCGTAGGCGTCGCAAAAAGAGACGAGTGGATGCGTCGCAAGAAGAGTTTTTAACGAATTCGTTATCTTAAGATGTGTTAAAATATATAGTACTTACCTGTGCGTGCGAGCTTTGACGCGACGCATCCCCTTGTCTTCCTTCAAAAAATTTTCGGACGCTATACGGACGCGATAGGCAGACTTCACTGCCTTGAGCAATTGGCCCGTCAAAAAAAATTTTTTTTTTTTTGCTGAGGGGGATGCGACGCATCCGCCTCGTTTTCTCATATCTGGGGAACATAAAATCTATGTCCTACGAAAAGAAAGGAGAAAAAAAAAATTAAAATAAAAATAAAAATAAACTAACTAACTTGGGTGGCCTCCCAAGAAGCGCCTGATTTAACGTCGCGGCACGACGCAACATGTTCTTCATGCCTCCACTAAATCCATTGTGGTCTTGTGACGTGCAATGTCACCACCCCAATAGTGTTTTACTCTTTGGCCATTTACCAAGAATGTCGTATTGGACCCCTTATCACACAATTCTATCGCACCATGAGGTTTCACACTAACCACTTCAAACGGACCCGACCATCGAGATTTAAGCTTTCCTGGAAAAAGCTTTAGCCTTGAATTAAACAGTAGAATTTCTTGACCTGGTTCAAACTCACGATGTTGGATATGCTTATCATGCCATCTTTTGGTCTTCTCTTTATACAATTTGGCATTTTCATACGCATGCAATCGAAACTCATCAAGCTCGTTGAGTTGTAGCAATCTCTTCTCACCGGCCAAGTCCATCTCCATATTTAGCTTTTTAATCGCCCAATATGCTTTGTGTTCAAGCTCGACGGGCAGATGGCAGGCCTTCCCATAAACCAACCTGTACGGAGAAGTGCCTATTGGGGTCTTGTACGCAGTGCGATATGCCCATAATGCGTCATCCAGCTTCCCGGCCCAGTCCTTTCTATTCATACTTACTGTCTTTTCCAAAATCTGCTTGACCTCTCTGTTGGAAACTTCTACTTGACCACTCGTTTGGGGATGATAGGCAGTGGAAACTTTGTGCTTGACTCCGTATTTTGCAAGAATATTATTCAGCAGTTTGTTACAAAAGTGAGTTCCCCCGTCGCTTATCAACACTCTTGGGGTCCCAAAACGTGTGAAGATGTGCTTCTTTACAAAGCCTACCACAACCTTTGCGTCGTTAGTAGGAAGAGCAATGGCCTCTACCCACTTAGAAACATAGTCGACCGCCACCAAGATGTATCTGTGCCCGTTAGAATATGGGAATGGTCCCATAAAATCAATCCCCCAAACATCAAAAAGTTCTACCGCCAGAATATTTTGCAAGGGCATCTCGTGCTTCCTCGTGATAGTTCCAGTTCTTTGGCATCTATCACAATTTTTAACGAAGGCATGTGCATCCTTAAACAATTTTGGCCAATAAAAACCTGATTGTAGCACTTTTTGGGCGGTTCTATCCCCGCCGTGATGACCTCCATATGGTGACGCATGGCAGTCATGTAGTATAGCCTTCATCTCTTCCTCAGGAACACACCTTCTCACCAACTGATCTGCACACTGCCTATATAGGAATGGCTCATCCCACACGTAGAACCTTACATCATGTAGGAATCTTCTTCTATTGTCAGCTGTCCATTCTAGTGGCGTCACCCCACTTGCGATAAAATTCACATAATCTGCATACCATGGGGCTTCACCTGAGGTGATTGCTAATATTTGCTCATCCGGAAATGTTTCTTTAATTGACCCTCCTTCAGCTACATGGTCCCGACTTTCTAATCTGGACAAATGATCGGCCACTTGATTTTCTGTCCCTTTTCGATCTCGGATCTCTAAGTCAAATTCTTGCAAGAGGAGGACCCAACGAATCAGCCTCGGCTTGGCATCTTTCTTTTCAAATAGGTATCTGATAGCTGAATGATCTGTGTAGACGATGACTTTGGTTCCCACTAGATAGGATCTGAACTTGTCAAACGCCCACACCACTGCAAGCAACTCCTTTTCAGTCACTGTATAATTCATCTGAGCTGGATTCATAGTTTTGCTTGCATAATAAATGGAGTGAAAGATTTTATCCCTCCTTTGCCCCAACACCGCTCCAATTGCTATGTCACTTGCATCGCACATCAACTCAAATGGTTGTGCCCAATCGGGGCCAATGATAATTGGTGCAGTCACCAATCTTCCCTTCAGCTCCTCAAATGCTTTCAGACATGCATTATCAAACTTGAAGGTAACATCTTTCTCTAGAAGCCTGCACAAAGGGGAAGAAATTTTCGAAAAATCTTTAATGAAACGACGATAAAAACCTGCATGACCCAAGAAACTGCGAATGCCTTTGATGGATGTCGGCGGGGGCAATTTTTCAATCGTCTCCACCTTTGCTTTATCCACCTGTAGACCATCTTTTGAAACCTTGTGCCCCAAAACTATACCTTCACGTACCATGAAATGGCACTTTTCCCAGTTTAGCACCAAGTTCGTCTCTTCACACCTAGCTAGCACTTTATCAAGGTTCATCAAACAACTATCAAAAGAACATCCAAACACAGAAAAATCGTCCATGAATACTTCTACAAATCTTTCAACCATGTCAGTGAAAATAGCCATCATACACCTTTGAAAAGTCGCAGGTGCATTACAAAGACCGAAGGGCATTCTCTTGAACGCATACGTGCCATAAGGACATGTAAATGTAGTTTTCTCTTGGTCTTCTGGGGCTATAGCAATCTGATTATACCCCGAATAACCGTCCAGGAAACAGTAGTATTCCTGGCCAGCTAATCTATCAAGCATTTGGTCAATAAAAGGAAGGGGAAAGTGGTCTTTCCGGGTGGCATTGTTCAGTTTTCTGTAATCTATGCAAATTCTCCATCCAGTGACAGTTCTTGTAGGAATTAAGTCATTATTTTCATTAACTACTACGGTTATCCCCCTTTCTTCGGCACACATTGAACGGGGCTTACCCATTTACTATCAGAGATTGGAAATACAATACCTGCATCAAGCCACTTAATCACTTCTTTTCTTACCACTTCTTTCATGATTGGATTTAGTCGGCGTTGGTGTTCTACACTTGGCTTGTGTCCGTCCTCCATGAGGATTTTGTGCATGCAGAAAGCTGGACTAATGCCTTTAATGTCAGACATTGTCCACCCAATTGCTCGCTTGTGCTCACGTAGCACCCTTAATAGCTTTTCTTCCTGTAATTTAGACAAGTGAGAAGAAATAATAACAGGTAAAGTGTCAGAACTTCCCAAATAAGCATATTGAAGGTGAGGGGGTAGGGGTTTAAGTTCCAAATTTGGAGCTTTTTCAATTGACGGCTTTGGTGGGGGGCCACTTGGCCTATTCAGGGGCTCAAACGGGATTATTCCTTGCATGTAACCACATGATGTATCTAGGATATGCATCATCTCCTCAACCTCATCATCCATCTCCAAGCTATCAAACATCATGATTGCTTTTTCTAAACAGTCGTCTAGATATACACTCGTGTCAAGAAGTTTCTCATCCACCTCCACCACAGATATCATAGAGAGCTCCTCATAGTGGCGGGGAAGTTGGATTGCTTTGTAGACATTGAAGACTGCTTCCTCGTTGTCCACTCTCATAATCATTTTCCCTTCTCTCACTTTAATTATTGCATCGCCAGTAGCCAAGAGAGGTCATCCCAATATGATTGGAACTTGTTCATCAGCCTCGAAGTCTAGAATAATGAAGTCAGCTGGGAAGATGAATTTTCCAATTTGCAGCAGCACATCTTCAATCACTCCTTCGGGGTAGGCTATGGACCTATCAGCTAATTGCAACATCACGGTGGTTGGTCTCGGAGCTCCCAGACCTAATTGCTTAAACAAGGATAAAGGCATCAGATTTATGCTTGCACCCAAATCACACAGAGCACGTCCCACGTCAATATTACCGATTTGTACTGGAATGGTGAAGCTGCCAGGATCCTTAAGCTTTTGGGGAAGCTTGTTTTGGACCCTTGATGTGCACTCCTCAGTAAGTGCAACCGTCTCGAACTCAGTCAATTTCCTCTTATGAGCCACTATGTCTTTTATGTACTTAGCGTACTTTGGAATTTCACGAAGTACATCCACTAATGGAATATTTAATTGAACCTGACTCAACATGGAGAGAAATTTGTTGAACATGCGATCGTCATTCCTTTTCTGCAATCTTTGGGGGAAAGGTGGTGGTGGCCTTGTAACCTCCATTCGCTCTGAACTTGCATCATCTTCCTTTGACTCTTGTGTTGCCTTAGGTGTCAACTCCCCCCAGGTATAGGTTTTTCTTTTATCTTCCTTGGCACTTCCTCTAGTTCCCTCCCGTTTCTAAGTGTAACTGCATTAATTTGAGGGTTCTTCTTTGTATCACTGGGAAGTGAGCCTGTAGGTCTAGTATTTTGGTTTGCTGCTAACTGCCCCATTTGCCTCTCAAGATTTCTGAAATCGGTCCTGAGCTGTTGATTGTCTAGCAACAACTTTTTCAGCAAGTCATTCGTACTTTCTTCCATTTGTTGGGGTGGCTTCTGAGGTTGAGTAAAATTCCCTTGAGGCCTATACTGATTCTGTTGACTTCCGCCCCATGAGAAGTTAGGATGATTCCTCCAGTTTGGGTTGTAAGTGTTCCCATATTGCGCATGTTGATTCATAGGACCTCTATTTTGTTGCCCCACATAGTATATAGATTCAGGATTCGTGGGGCACATGTCAATCATATGACTGCCTCCGCATAGTTCGCAACAAATAGACATCTGCTGTACATGTTGCATTTGTTGTGTTGTCATTCTATTCATCTGATTTGCCAATTTTGCTATATCAGCTCTCATGGCGGAAAAGTCATCAAGCTCAATCAAACCGGCGGCCTTCTGTTTAATTCCCCTTCGTGAATCCCCCTCTCCTTGCCAATTATGGTCATTAGCAGTGAAATTATTTAGCAAGAGTTGTATTTCACTATACGGTCTTGCCATGCAACTACCCCCACAAGCTGAGTCAAGATTCATCTTTGATGCTTCATCTAACCCATCAACAAAAGTGTGACCCAATACCTCATCAGTTTGACAATGATGCGGGCAGTCTCTGAGTAGCTTCTTGTATCTTTCCCAAGCTTGACGAAGTGTCTCGCCATCCCGTTGTTGGAACCCAAGAATTTGGCTCCTCAGCGACTTTGTCTTCTTAGTTGGGAAAAACTTGATCAGGAATTTCCTTGCTAGATCATCCCAAGTGTGGATAGAGTTCGCGGGCTCCTTTTGCAACCATTCTTTAGCTTCCCCCAACAGTGAAAAAGGGAATAGTGTCAGCCTGACATAGTCCTTGGAGACGTTCGGATAATTGTAAGTGTCCGTGATTTCCAAGAAGTTCTGAATATGCCTCTGCGGGTCCTCATGAGATAGACCCACATATTGTCCTGTGGACTGAATCAGCTGTACCATGTACTGTTTGAGTTCAAAATGCCCAGTGATATCAGGCTTCACAATAGCCTGAGTCATATTCGCAAGATTGGGCCTTGCGGCTTCAATTACCGGACGCTCTTCATTGCCTGCCATATCTATTGGCTGTGGTTGGACTGCGATGTCCAACTCTCTTTCTATTCTCGTTCTAGCTTCGTGTTCCCTTCTCACTCTATGTAGTGTTCGTTCGATTTCTGGATCAAGAGGAATGAGGTTGTTTGCACTTCTACTCCTCTGCATTCGAGAGAAGACCCTGCGTTGACACAAACCAGGCAAACTGAAAATTAAAACTTGAAAACAAATATCTAATAAAAGCTTAACTTAGTCACGTAGCTAATTTCTAAGTCCCCGGCAACGGCGCCAAAAACTTGTTGCAGCCAAACGCACACGCAAGTATACGTGGTCGTCAAGTAATAAAGTGACTAAAAGTCGGATGTCGAACCCACGAGGACTTGTGATTAACTATTAACTAAATTAGACTATCCTAATTATCTAAACAAGAATTAAATCTAAAAATATTTTATTCTAAACTAATTAAATAAGAAAAATATAAATAATAAACTTTGAACAGAGAGAGAGCAGATTTTAATGATATCAATGTAATGAAAACGATCTAGGGTTATGGGCTATCTAACAATCCTATTGTATTCTTCAATTGAATTGACCGACTAATTTATCTAGCTTATTGGTTGACAGGGTTAATGCTCATAAGAATCTGTCGAGTTCTTACTCGCCTATTCAAGCTAACCTAACGCCTATATGTCTATGGAGTTAGAATCAACAAGAACGCATTTATAATTCCTGTAAATCAACCAAGCAAGGCAATTAGGTATATGTCTATCCTAACTACGAATCCGTCCCCCGATGCCCGAGTTCAAGAACTTGCCCTACTCAATCCTATATGCAATATAGAATTCCCACTTTCGAGTTCAATTCTAGATTCGTAGATAATATTCAATTGGTGATCAAGCAATTAAATAATTAAGTGCAAGATTGAATAAATAAACTAATATGATAAATCAAGAAGTCAAAATCAATATCCGAATAACAATAGTCATGAAAGAACCACAACCCTAGAACGTGAAGTTTAGCTCCATATAGACATGGTAGCCAAACAACAAATCATATAAAGAAACATAAAAATTACTAAGTTTGGTGGGAGAAAGATGGAACTTGATGAATTCCGGCCTCCACAGCTTTGTCGTGGCTTTTTTCCTCTTCCCAATATGTTAGATAACCTAAAAGAGGCGTTTTTAGCTTATATATTGCGTACAAAAGTCGTGGGCCAAAGCTCTCCTATTCCTAGTCCAAATCGGCTTCAGGGATTGATGCTAAGGTGGATGCGACGCATCCACCTTGTCCTCCATTTCAATTTTTGCCTGCGAAGGTGGATGCGACGCATCCAGCCTTCTCTTCTACTTCCCAGTTTCGCACGCGATGGCGAACGCTATGGCCCAACTTCACTGCTAAGGTTGCATGCAGGATGATGTTTTCCTAGGTTGGATGCGACGCATCCAACCCTTCTTCCTCTGGCTAAACCACCTTTTCTTCATATTTTTGCACTCCGAACACCTTAAATCGTCACACATAACTTAATTAGTCATCAAACCAATAATTACACCATGTTGGGCATTTTAAAGATTAAATAACATCAAGAAGTGGTTAAAATATGGGTAAAGTAACATCAACACATATCGAAATATGCCAAACATCACCAGTACTATTTGTAAAGAAGAAAGATGGCTCTATATGGATGTGTATAGATTATCGACAGTTGAACAAGGCCACTATCAAAAACAAATATCCGCTGCCAAGAATCGATGACTTATTTGATCAGCTTCAGGGTGCCAAGGTATTTTCAAAGATTGATTTGAGGTCTACTTACCATCAGTTGAAGATTAGGGCATCTGATTTCCCTAAAATAGCTTTTCGGACTCGGTATGGGCACTACGAATTCCTAGTGATGTCATTTCGGTTGACAAATTCCCCAACAACTTTTATGGATTTGATAAATCAGGTGTTCAAGTCCTATTTGGATTCTTTGTGGTTGTATTCATTGATGATATCTTGATTTACTCCAGTAGTATGAGCAGCATCTTCGGAGTATGCTTCAGACCTTGAAGAATAATAAGTTATATGCCAAATTTTCAAAATGTGAATTTTGGTTAGACTCCGTTGCCTTTTTGGGACATGTTGTATCGGCAGAAGGCATAAAGGTGGATCCTAAGAAGATTAAGGCGGTTCAGAACTGGCCTAGACCTACTTCAGTTACAGAGATTCGGAGTTTCCTGGGTTTGGCAGGTTATTATCGTCGGTTCGTGGAAGGGTTTTCATATATAGCAAGCCCATTGACCAGAGTGACCCAGAAAGGTGTCCCATTGATATGGTCAGATGAGTGTGAGTTGAGCTTCCAGAAGCTCAAGACCGCTTTGACTACGGCGCCAGTGTTGGTATCACCCACAGGTTCAGGATCTTATACGGTATATTGTGATGCATCTCACATTGGGCTTGGTGCAGTACTAATGCAAGATGGCAGGGTGATTGCATATGCGTCGCAGTAGTTGAAAGTTCACGAGAAGGATTATCTTGTTCATAACTTAGAATTGGCAGCCATTGTTCATGCGCTGAAGATTTGGAGGAATTACCTCTACGATGTCGTGTGTGAGGTATTTACTGATCATCGTAGCTTTCAGTATCTGTTCAAACAAAAAGATCTTAATTTGAGGCGGAGAAGATGGTTAGAATTGTTGAAAGACTATGATATCACCATTTTGTATCATCCCGGAAAGGCTAATGTGGTAGCCGATGCTTTGAGTAGAAAGATTGTGAGCATGGGCAGTCTTGCGTGTATTCCGGTTGGTGAGAGACAGTTAGATGCAGATGTTCAGACATTGGCCAATCAGTTCGTGAGGTTAGATATTTCGGAACCCAGTCGGGTTCTAGCTTGCACAGTCGCTCGGTCTTCTTTATATGAGCGCATTAGAGAGCAGCAATATGATGATCCTCATTTACTTGTCCTAAAGGACACGGTGCAGCACGGTGATGCCAAATAGGTTACGATAGGGGAAAATGGAGTTCTAAGAATGCAGGGTTGTATTTGTATGCCTAATATGGATGGACTTCGGAAATAATCCTGGAAGAGGCCCCCAGTTTTAGGTATTCTATTCATCCAGGTGATGCCAAAATGCATCAAGATTTAGGGCAACATTACTGGTGGAGGAAAATGAAGAAGGATATAGTTGCATATGTAGCTCGGTGTCTAAATTGTCAGTAAGTCAAGTACGAGCATCAGAGACCTGGTGGTTTGCTTCAGAAGTTAGAAATTCCTTAGTGGAAGTGGGAGCGTATCACTATGGATTTTATTGTTGGACTCCCACGGACTCAGAGAAAATTTGACGCGGTTTGGGTCATTGGGGACAGGTTGACCAAGTTAGCATATTTCATTCCAGTGGCAGTTACCTATTCTTCAGAGTGGTTAGCTGAAATTTACATTTGTGAGATTGTCCGCCTACACGGTGTGCCTGTGTCTATTATTTTAGATCGAGGTACGCAATTTATTACCTCACACTTCTGGAGGGCTGTACAGTGTGAGTTAGGCACGCGGGTTGAGTTGAGTACAATATTTCATCCACAGACAGACGGACAGTCAGAGCGCACTATTCAGATATTGGAAGATATGCTTCGCGCTTGTGTTATAGACTTTTGAGGTTCTTGGGATCAGTTCTTGACACTTGCGGAGTTTGCCTATAATAATAGCTAACAGTCGAGCATTCAGATGGCTCCATATGAGGCATTATATGGAAGGCAATGTCGTTCGCGAGTTGGCTGTTTTGAACCGGGAGAGGCTCGGTTGTTGGGTACCGATTTGGTATAGGATGCCTTGGATAAGGTCAAGGTTATTCAGGATCGACTTCGCACATCTCAGTCTAGGCAAAAGAGTTATGCCAACCATAAAGTTCGTGATATTGCATTCATGGTTGGAGAAAGAATATTGCTCCGGGTTTCACCTATGAAAGGTGTAATGAGGTTTGGAAAGAAGGGCAAGTTGAGCCCTAGGTATATCGGACCCTTTAAAATTCTTGAAAGGGTGGGTGAAGTAGCCTACAGGCTTGCATTACTACCTAGTTTATCAGCAGTTCATTCGGTGTTCCATGTGTCTATGCTCCGGAAATAATATGGTGATACGTCCCATGTGTTAGATTTCAGCTCAATCCAATTAGACAAGGTTTTTTACTTATGAGGAGGAGCCGATAACTATTCTAGCCTTATAGGTCCGACAGTTGAGGTCTAAGAGTTATCCTTCAGTTCGGATGCACTGGAGAGGTCAACCGGTAAAGGCATCTACATGGGAGTCCGAGTCGGACATGCGGAGTAAATATCCACACTTATTCACCAGATCAGGTACTTTTTCTAACTTTGTTCGAGGACGAAAGTTTGTTTTAGAGGTGGAGAATATGATGACCCTAAATGTCATCTTTAAATTTGATAATTAATTTTGTGTTTTAAGACCTCTAAAAGCACTATTTATCACTCCTCGACTTGCGTGCGCAGTACGTACAATTTTGCTGGAAAGTTTTTATGTGAAAAATGGATTAAAATATGAAATAGAGCTTTAAAACTCAATTGAGTTGACTTTAGTCAACATTTTGAGCAAACGGACTCGGATCAGTATTTTGACAGTACCGGTAGGTCTGTATCGTGATTTGGGACTTGAGCGTATGCCCGGAATCGAATTTCGAGGCCCCCTAACCCGAGATATGGAATTTTGATGAAAATTTAAAATTTTGAAAGTTTGATGATTTTAAGAATTGACCGATGTTTGGTCTTATTGATACCGTATCCGTATTGTGGTTTCGGAGCCCGGTACAGGTCCACTATAATATTTATGACTTGTCTGTTAAATTTGGTGAGAAACGGAGTTGATTTGACGTGATTCGGACGTCCGGTTGTGAAAATATTAGTTTTAAAATTTTTTTAAAAATTTTCCTTTGATTTGGTGCCCGATTCGTAAGTTCTAGGTGTTATTTTGGCAATATGATCGTGCGAGCGAGTTCGTATGATATTTTTGTACTTGTGTGCATGTTTGGTTTGGAGCCCCGAGAGCTCGGATGAGTTTCGGATAGCCTACAGACCATTTGAACTTTGAGACAAATCTGGTTTTTAGCTTCTGCTGTCATCTAGTGCATTGTGCTTCGCGATCTCGAAGCCATTCCTGCGATCGTGAAGAGTAAATTGTGAGTCGTGAGTTTTACCCTTCGCGTTCGCGAAGATAGGCACGCGATCGCGGAAGGTAAACTCCCAGTAAACTGCGAACGCGAGGGCCAAGTTGCGATCGCGTAGAAGGAAGGACGGCAGAAGCTAGGCACGTCAATTGTGCTACGCCATCGCACAAGTCAGTATGTGATCGCGTAAGGCTGAGAATAGGTTCTCCGCGATCACATGACCATTTACGCGATCGCATAGAGTTAGAAATCTGAGCAGCCAAAATGTGCTTCGCGATCGCGGAGCCATTCTCGCGATCGCGAAGAGTAAAATGGACCTGGGCAAAAGTTGTTCTACGCGATCGCGAATGAATTTCCACGATCGCGATGAGTAAAAATCTAGGCAAACAGAACTTAAGTTCTGGAAATGGGATTTCAACCCATTTTCCACCATATTCGATTTTGAGCTCGGGTAAGACGATGTTTGGGTGATTTTCACGGGAAAACATTGGAGTAAGTGTTCCTTATCCTATATTGATTATATTTCATGATTCCATACTCATTTATATTATGAATCCGTGAATTTATGGGAGAAAAATCATATATTTATAAAATCTTCCAAAAACGAAAATTTAAGATTTGAAGATCCATTTGACATCGGAATTTGATAATTTTTATATGGTTGGACTCGTCCCGGAATGGGTGTTCGGATTTTGTAAGTTTTTCTGAGATTTGAGACGTGGTCCCCACTATCGATTTTTAAAATAAATTTTGGATTTTTATCCGAAAAATTAGTAAATTCATATGGAATTAATTCCTATGATTCGTATTGAGTATATCGAATTATTTCTGAATAGATTTGATGCTTTTGGAGACAAATTCAAAAGGACAGGCTATGGTCGAGTAATTGATTGGATTTTTTCAAAGCGAGGTAAGTGTCGTGGTTAACCTTGACTTGAGGGAATAGAACCCCTGAATTATTTGTTACGTGAATTTCATATGCAACGATGTATAGGCAAGGTGACAAGTGCTGATTCTTTGTCAATTTAATTGGTTTCTTAATTATTTAAACATCTAAAATTGTTTTAAGACACGAATTAATTATTATAATAATTATTTCTCTCCTATTCTTTGTCAATTATAAATTTTTGAATTCCTGCAATAATTGGTACATGCTTATTTGATTTATGTGTCTTAATTGCTACATAACATTTAGCATATTAAATAGTAAACTGTCTATTTTCTCCCTGATTTCCATAATAAATTATTATTTGTCATTGTTTGTTTCATAATTAAATTATAATTATTATATGCTTGTTGTCTTATAATTTCATATTAATTGTTGCATTTATTGGGGCAATTTCTTTGATAAGAATCAGTAAATGAATATATTGGGGGGGATTGGGTTGCACGCCGCAACAGACTTATTTAAAAGTCTTTATTGGGGGATCGGGTTGCACGCCGCAACAAACTTATTAAAAAGTCTATATTGGGGGATCGAGTTGTACGCCGCAACAGAAGTGAATATGAATATATAGTAGGAGTGGATTGCAAGCTGCAACGGAAATTGATGGAAATAATAATTGGTTATGACTGCTGAATTGGCTTCAACTGTTAAAATGAGTTACCTGATTTATTTCTATTATTGTTGTTATTACTTTTATTGCGTACAGGTTAATGTAAATGACCTGCCTTAGCCTCGTCACTACTTCGTCGAGATTAGGCTCGGCACTTACTAGTACATGGGATCGGTTGTACTGATACTACACTCTGCACTTTTTGTGCAGATTTCGGAGTTGGTCCCAGCGGCGTACCATAGACTTGTTCGTATTTCAATTACTCAGAGGAGATTTGAGGTATAACTGCACAGCGTCTGCAGTTCTGAAGTCCTCGTCTACCTTATTTTAGTTGTGTGTTTGCTTTCAGACAGCTTTATTTTATTCAGACCTTTATTTGTATTATTCTAGAAGCTCGTGCACTTGTGATACCAATTCTGGGATGGTATTTAGACATCGCTATTATTATGGATTATTCACTACATTTCAGACTTTATTTCCGCATTGGTTTCCTTGTTATTAATTATTTTAAAATTATTTAAAAATGGCTAATATTATTCTAACGTTGGCTTGCCTAGTAAGTGAAATGTTAGGCGCCATCACTGTCCCGAAGGTGGGAATTTCGGATCGTGACACCTACGCGATCGCGAAGAACAAAATGCGTGGCCTAGATTCTGACTCCTATAATCTACACGAATGCGACATGACTGATGCATTCGCGATGCACTGGCATCCAAAGCTACTCGATCGTAGCCCCATTCTCACGATTGCATAAAGCAAAATTCTCCTCTGCCCAGCTAAGCCTACGCAATAGCGAACCTTCTCACGCGACCGCATAGATGATAACCAGACAGTGCATCAGAAAAATTCCAGCAGAGTTCAAAGTCCAAAATTCAATCCGTTAACCATCTAAATCTCACCCGAGGCCCCCCGGGACCTCAACCAAATATACCAACAAGTCCTAAACCTTCACACGAACTTAGTCGAAGCCTCAACTTCAACATTCGATGCCGAAACCTATCAAATCAAGTCCGATTGACCTCAAATTTTGCACACAAGTCATAAATGACATAACAAACCTATTCAAATTTTCAGAATTGGATTCCGACCCCGATATCAAAAAGTTAATTCCCCGGTCAAACTTTCAATTTAAATTTCTTAGTTTTGTCATTTCAAGTCTAATTTACCTACGAACTTTCAAATAATTTTCTGGACACACTCCTAAGTCCAAAATCACCATACGGAGCTATTGGAATCATCAAAATTCTATTCCGGGTTGGTTTACACATAAGTCAACATCCTATCAACCTTTTCAACTTAAGCCTTTAACATAGGAACTAAATGTCCCATTTTGCTACGAATCCAAAAACCAAAACCCCGACAAGTTACAACACCACAATATAGCATGACGAAACATAATTTAGGGGATCGGGGTTAAAGTATTCGTAACGACTGGCCGGGTCATTACATTCACCTCCTCTTTAAAAAATGTTCGTCCTCGAACGAGTATAGCGACATACCTAAAGTGGTGAAAAGATGAGGATAACAGCTACACATATTATGCTCGGTTTTCCAAGTTGCCTCCTCGACCGGATGACCCCTCCACTGAAATTTTACTGAAGCAATGCTCTTCGATCTCAACTTTCTAACTTGTCTGTCCAAAATGGCCATTGGCTCTTCAACATAAGATAGATCCTTATCCAACTGGAACACTAGATGAACTGCAGAGAGATTAGGTGGTAGTGCAAGTATGTAAGCCACCTCTCCAACTCTCTCAAGAATCTCAAAAGGCCCAATATACCTAGGGCTCAACTTACCCTTCTTCTCGAATCTCATAACACTCTTCATAGGCGAAATCCAGAGCAAGACTCGCTTACCAACCATGAATGCAATATCACAAACCTTCCAATACGCATTACACTTCTGTCTAGATTGGGCTGTACGAAGTCGATTCTGAATCAATTTAACCTTTTCCAAAGCATCCTGAACCAAGTCTGTACCCAATAGCCTCGCCTCGCCCAGCTTGAACCAACCCACTGGAGACCGGCACCGTCTACTATACAAAGCCTCATACGGTGTCATCTTAATGCTCGACTGATAACTGCTGTTGTAGGCAAACTCCGCAAGTGGCAAGAACTGATTCCAAGCACCCCCAAAATCTATCACACATGCACGGAACATATCTTCCAATATCTAAATAGTGCGCTCGGACTATCCGTCCATCTGAGGGTGAAATGTTATACTCAACTCTACCCGAGTACCTAACTTACGTTATACGACCCTCGAGAACAGTCAGAGATGATGGATACAGGTACACCATGAAGCCTGGCAATCTCGCGAATGTAAACATGAGCCAGCTGCTCCAAAGAGTAAGTAGTAACCACAAGAATGAAATGAGCTGACTTGGTGAATCTATCCATAATCACCCAAACTACATCGAACTTCCTCTGAGTGCGTGGGAGTCCAACAACATCCATAGCGATCCGCTCCCATTTCCATTCTGGAATCTCTAACTTCTGAAGCAATCCACCCGGTCACTGATGCTCATACTTTACCTGCTGACAATTTAGGTACCAAGCTACATATCCCACTATGTTCTTCTTTGTTTTCCTCCACCAATAGTGCTGCCTCAAGTCCACATACATCTTTGTGGCACCTGGGTGAATGAAGTACCACGAACTGTGAGCTTCTAGAAGAATCAACTCACGTAAACCATCTACATTGGGCACACATAGCCTGCCCTGCATTCGTAATACACCGTTATCTCTAATAGTGACTTCATTGGCATCAACGTGTTGAACCGTATCCTTAAGGACAAGCAGATGAGGGTCATCAAACTGACGTTCTCTGATACGGTCATAAAGAGAAGACTGAGAAACCACACAATCCAAAACTCGGCTTGGCTCGAAAATATCCAATCTGACAAACTGGTTGGCCAAGGCCTGAGCATCCAAGGCTAAAGTCTTCTCTGCTACTGGTAAATAGGCTAAGTTTCCCAAACTCTCCGCCTTACGACTCAAGGCATCGGCCACTAGATTGGCATTCCCAGGATGATAGAGAATAATGACATCATAATCCTTAAGCAACTCCAACCACCTCCGCTACCGCAAGTTAAGATCCTTCTGTTTAAACAGATGATGTAGACTCTAGTGATCGGTGTAGACCTCACAAGGGACACCATATAAATAGTTTCTCCAGATCATCAAAGCATGACAATAGCTACTAACTCAAGGTCGTGGACCTTATAATTCTTCTCATGTACCTTTAACTGTCTAGACACATAGGCAATCATCCTACCGTCTTGCATCAATACTACTCCGAAACCAATACGCAACGCATCACAAATTCACAATACACTATATAAGACCCTGAACCTGTAGGCAATACCAATACTGGGGTTGTAGTCAAAGTTGTATTGAGTCTTTGAAATCTCTCCTCATATTCATCGGTCCATCTAAACGGAGCACCCTTCTCAATCAATTTAGTCATATGTGCAGCAATAGAAGAGAAACCCTCTACAAATCGGCGATAATTCCCCGCCAAGCCAAGAAAACTCCGGATCTCCGTAGTTGAGGACAGTCTGGACCAACTCTGCACTGCCTCAATCTTCTTCGTATCTACCTTGATCCCCTCGCACAAAACTATATGGCCCAATAATGTCACTGAATCTAGCCAGAATTCACACTTTAAAAATTTTGCATATAACTTCTTCTCTCTCAAATTCTGAAGTACAGTCCTCAGGTGCTGCTCATGATTCTCCCGGCCGAGGAGTACATCAGAATGTCGTTAATAAACACAATGACGAACAAGTCAAGATAGGGCTAAAATTGTCGCGACCCCAAATTTCCTCCGTAGGATGTCGTGATGGCACCTATTCTTTAAGATTATGTAAGCCTATAAATGCAAAATAATAATAAATATCTGAAATAATTAAACTACAATTCAAACAATTTCAACTCCCAAAACCCGGTAGAAATAAGTCGCAAGCTTCTAAGAATTGTATCATCAATGTCTCTATATATGAAGGTCTAAAGAAAAATAAGGAAGCAACATAATAATAATAGAAGGGGACTCCGGAGTCTGCGGACGCTAGCAGATATACCTCGAAGTCTCCGTGCACAGGTAACTCATTGAAGTCGGGACTGGTAAAGAGTACCTGGATCTGCATAAAAAGATGTGCAGAATCATAGTATGAGTACACCACATCAGTATCCAGTAAGTGCCAAGCCTAACCTCAGTAGAGTAGTGACGAGGTCAGGTCAGGCCCTACTGGAAAAAATAATAGCATGGTAAAATGTTTAACAATATAACAAAATAAATGACAATGGAAATGAATCGAATAGCAGGTCACCATTTAATTACACAAAATAATGGCAATTAATATCTCGTGAAAACAAACAAAAATTCCTTTCAACCTTAAGAAAATCACAACAAATAATCATTGGCAACTACAGCCATAAATCAATATCAACAAGGGCACTCCCGAGGTACCGCCTCGTAGTCCCAAATCATAAATAAATTCACAATATTTCATTTTCTTATCTCACCGCGGGAGCCTTCATAATTTTATTTTAAAGAAAATATTTTTCCCGAAATAGCATCCCGCGTTTTAGCCATCCTTATAACACTGCATGACTTCTAGTAGTTCCCCCTACTAGCCACGCATATCAAGCCACCCTTATCTCTCCGCATGCGTTTTAATACTCAGACCTTATACCACCGCATGCGTATCAATATCACAATATATCACAATTTGCACCTCAAGTGCTCAAATAATTTAACTTGCCAAAATAATTCAACAATAATATTTTTTCACAATAAAGAGCTCACGACTCATGCCAAAATAAACCATCAATAATATTTTTACACAATAAAGAGCTCACGGCTCCATCACAATGAGTACGAAAATCTTACAAAAATAGTCAGAAATAAATAATTCAGGAAAACCATATTTCAAAATCTTTAATACACTGGTTTAACATCGAATTTAAAAATATCAAATACTTCATATTAATAATATTTAATTTAAAGAAAATTAACCTTCAAATAATGCACAATATAAAAGAAACCAAGTTTCAACTAAACAGGTAAAACAATTAGTAGGAAAAGGTCAAACACATTTAAATTATATATCTCAAATCAATAATGAAGAATATAACAAGATAAAATAATTTAATAAATGCGCAACAGTGATCTACATAATTTAAAAATATAATCTTTCATATTTAGCCTATGTACACACTCGTCACCTCGTGTAGATGACTTTCAACACATTTCAATAATCACAACAATACCAATCTTAGGGGAAATTTCCCCCACACAAGGTTAGACAAGTCACTTACCTCGACTTGCTCCAATTTAACCAAGTATTATGCTTTTCCTTGATTTTCTGACTTCGATAGACTCGTATCTAGTCATAATTAATTCGATACAGTCAACAAAAATTATAGGAATCAATTTCATAGGAAAATATTATATTTTTCAATAAAGTCCGAAATTAGCTCAAAAATTACCCGTGGGGTCCATGTCTCAAAATCCGGCAAAACTTACAAAATCCAACAACTCATTCAATTACGAGTCCAACCATACTAGTTTCACTCAAATCCGACTCCGAATCGACACCGAAATCTCAAAAATTCGTTTCTATGAGATTTCTTAAATTTTCCCAAATTTCTATCTCAAAACACTAATTGAATGGTGAAAACAATGATATATTCGTGTATATTGACCAAATCCAAGTTAGAATCACTTACCCCAATGTTTTCCTTGAAAATATATCAAAAATCGCTTATGCTCAAGTTCAAGTTCGTCAAAAATGGCAAATGGGACAAATGCCCTCTTTTATAAATCTGCGCAGGCAGCCTTCGGAATGGGCCTTGATCGTGGCTTCGACTATGGGCCTTGATCGTGGCTTCGACCATGGGCCTTGATCGTGGCTTCGACTATGGCCCTCGAGCCTAAGCCTCGATCGTGGCTTCGATCACAGGCTCGAGCCTGGACTTAGGTCATGGCCTCGATTATGGCATCGAGTTTGGCCCTTCGATCATGGAATAGATCTTTATGGCCTTCGATCAGTGACCTTCGATCACTGGCCTTCGAGCTTGCCTTCGATCATGGCCGTCGAACCTTGCCTTCGATCATGGCTCTTGAGCCTTCCTTCGATCATGGCTCTCGAGCCTTGCCTTCAATCCTCGGCTCAATTTCTGGGCTCAATATCTGGGCTCGATCTTGGGCTCGATCACAGCCCAGAATATCCCGCAGAAGGAAATATTGCAACAGCTTTTTAAGTCCAACTTTTGATCCGTTAACCATCCGAAACTCACTCGAGGCCCTCGGGACTCAACCAAATATACTAAAAAGTCCTAAAACATCATACGAACTTATTTGAAACCTCAAATCACCTAAAACGATGCTGAAACCACGAATTACGCTCAAATTCAAGCTTAATGAAACTTAGAATTTCCAACTTCTACATTTGATGTCGAAACCTATCAAATCAACCCCGATTGACCTAAAATTTTGCACACAAGTCATAAATGACATAACAGAGCTATAAAATATTTTGGAACTGGATTCCGAGCCATATATCAAAAAGCCAACTCCCCGGTTAAACTTCCAAACTTAAATTCCTATTTTAGCAATTTCAAGCCTAATTTAACTATGGACGTCCAAATAAAATTCCAATCATGCTCCTAAGTCCAAATTCAGCATACGGAGTTGTTGGAATCATCAAAATTCTATTCCGGGGTCATTTTCAAAAAATTGGACATCCGGTCACTATTTGAACTTAAACTTTTAATGTTTCATCAAAATTTCATATCTCGGACTAGGGACCTCGGAATTTGATTCCGGGCATACGTCCAACTCCCAAATCACAATACGGACATACCGAAACTGTCAAAACACTGATCCGAGTCTGTTTTCTTAAAATGTTGATCAAAGTCAACTCAGTTGAGTTTTAAAGCTCTAATTCATATTTTAATCTATTTTTTAAATAAAAACTTTCCAAAAAATTTTACAGACTGCGCACGCAAGTCTAGGAATGATAAATAGTGCTTTTCGAAGTCTTAGAATACAGAATTAATTATCAACTTTAAAGATGACATTTTGAGTCATCACAAAAATACATTGTTTATCAAATGCATAAATGTTGTTGGGGCGTTGGTGAGCCCAAATGACATTACAAGGAACTCATAATGACTGTATTGAGTCCTGAAAGTAGTCTTCGGGATATCTGGCTCCCGAATCTTCAACTAATGATAACCTAAATGTAAGTCGATCTTAGAGAACACTCTAACACCCTGAAGCTGATCAAATAGGTCATCCTTCACTGTAAATATGTACCTGTTCTTCACTGTAACCTTGTTCAATTGGCGGTAATTAATACACATCCGCATGGAGCCATCCTTCTTCTTCACAAATAAGACAGGAGCACCCCAAGCCCATACATTGGGCCGAACAAAACCCTTATCAAGCAACTCCTGTAACTGCTCTCTTAATTCCTTCAATTTTATCGGGACCATACGATAGGGTGGAATAGGAATGGACTGAGTGTCTGGTAACAAATCAATATCCTTGTCAGGTGGCATACTCGAAAGATCTGTTGGAAATACATCTCGAAAATCCCTTACTACCGAAGCTGACTCCATGGTAGGAGTATCAACACTAACATCTCTCACATAGACCAGATACGCATCACACCCCTTCTCAACCATTTGTTAATCCTTAAGAAATGAAACAACCCTGCTAGGAACATAATCTAAAGTACCTCTCCACTCTAGCTGCGGTAGACCTGGCATAGCTAACGTCACCGTCTTGGTGTAACAATTAAGGATAGTTTGATAGGGAGACAACCAGTCCATGCCCAAAATAATATCGAAATCCACCATACTAAGTAATAATGAATCAGCTCTGGTCTCAAAACCACTGATAACAATCAAACATGACTAATGCACGTGGTCAACAATAATACATCACCCACGGGTGTAGATACATAAATAGAAGAACTCAAAGAATCACGGGATATGCCCAAATACGTGGCAAAATAAGATAACACATAAGAATAAGTGGAGCCTGGATCAAATCATACTAATGCATCTCTATGACAGACTAGACCAATACATGTGATAACATAATCGGATGCAACTGCCTCCGTCCTGGCAGGAAGGGCATAATATATGGCTTGGCCTCCCCCTCTAGGGCGACCTCTACTTGTCCGATCTCCACCTCTAGCTGGCTGTGCAGGTGGAATGGAAACTGATGCAGTAATCATGGCCTGAGAAGCCTGAGGACCCTGTGGAATAGCTGGGGCCTAAGAAATATGTGGAGGTGCACCCCTCCTATGTCTAGGGCAATCCCTCATTATATGACGAGTGTCACCACACTCAAAACAAGCCCTCGGAAGACGTGGCTGCTGAGAGTGGCTCGAGCCTGATTGGTTGGAGTGACCGCTGAAAGCACCCTGTACATGAGGTACAGTAGATACTGGCGGTGCATAATAGACAACCTGAGGTCTGGAAGTAGCAGGAATACCGCTGGAAGCTGAGAGTGCTGAATGAATAGGACGACTCGCATAACTTATACCATGACGGGCTGCAGTTGTGGCACGAAAACTGTTATATGTGCCAGAATCTCGGTCCTCTTAGCTTCCCTCTCTTCTCTCTCCCGGGTCCGCATACCCTACAATCTCATATCAATTTCCACCACTTGCTGGTATGCGATATCCATCTTCAGCTCTCGGGCCATACTGAATCTAATACTAGGGTAGAGCACCTCAATAAATGGACGGACACGCTCTCTAATAGTAGCAACAAAAGATGGTGCATGCCTGGATAAATCACTGGACTGGACTGCATACTCTGATACTGTCATAGAGCCCTGGCGCAACTGCTTAAATTCTACGCACCATGCATCTCTAAGACTCTGGGTAACAAACTCTCCCAAGAACATATCAGAGAACTGAATCCAAGTGAGTGACGCTGCCTCTGCTGGATTACCCAACTCATATGCTCGCCACCACTGATACGTCGCTCCCTTAAGCTAGAATGTAGTAAAAGTAACCCCACTAGAATCCTCAATACTTATAGCATGGAGGATATAGTGACATTCCTCAAGAAAACCCTGAGCATCCTCTGAAGCCAAACCGCTAAAAGTGGGAGGGTGGTACTTCTTGTACCTCTCAAGTCTGAGCCGCTCCCCCTCAGAAACGGCTACCCTAACCTCTGGCCAAACTGGGACAACTGGTTGTACTGGTATAACCTCTGGGGCATGGTCAACCTGGACCCGTGGCTCTAGGGTATGGGCAGCAGGAGTGTTTTCTACTCCCCCGGCCTGAGATGTGGCAGGAGCAAGTGGAATCAACCATGCCTGAGCTAGAGTGCCAAAAATACTCAAACACTGGGCAAGGGTCTCCTGAAGTGCAGGGATAGTAACAAGCGTCTCAGGTGCATGCTCTCCAACTAGAGCTACTGGTGGCTCCTCTGCAGCAATTCGTGCAAGTTCTCTGGATGCACCACGTGGTCTTTCTCGGCCTCTGGCTTGGCCTCTGCCCCGGCCTCTTGTGACTCCAATAATGGGTGTGGGTGTCTGATAATCAGATCCAGTTGTCCGTGTCCTCACCATCTGTGAGAAAATAAAAAGACAATGATTTAGAACTTTGAAGTCAAAAATGCGCATGATAAGGAATCAAAGAAGTGAACATTTTTTCTAACAGTTCCATAGCCTCCCGAAGATAAGTAAAAACGTCTTCGTATTGATCCGTGAGACTCTACTAAACCTGCTTGTGATCCATAACACCTACGAACCTAGAGCTTTTATACCAACTTGTCACGACCCTAATTTCCCTCAGTAGGATGTTGTGATGGCACATAATCTCTAAGACTAGGTAAGCTTAACAATTTGCGGAATAATTGAATATAAAACTGAACTTCAATCTCAACACATGATATATAAAAAAAAATGCGATTGAAATAATTGCAACTCCCAAAACCTGGATAGGAAGTATCTCACTGATACCTAGAAGTCTCTGCATACAGACTATCTCACTGATACTTGGTCTAGTAGGAAGTACCTGGATCTACACCAAATGATGTACAGAAGTATAGTATGAGTATACCACAGCAGTACCCAATAAGTGTCAAGCCTAACCTCGGTAAAGTAGTGATGAGGTCAAGTCAGGGCCCTATCGAAACTAATAAAAGACAAGGCGAACAATTTAACAATATAATAATAATAATAATAATGAAACTGAATCGAATAAGGAGTATGTCACAATTTAACTACATAGAGTAAGGGCAAATAATACATCACGAAAGAAAACATGAATTTACATATTTAGGGAAAACCAAACAATCAAGACAAGTACACCAATGAGAAAAAAAATATCAACAAGGGACTCCCGAGGTACCGCCTCGTAGTCCCAAATCATAAATAAATTCACAATATTTCTTTTCCTTCACATTTAGTTTTAAAGAAATTATTTTTTTTCCGAAATAGCATCCCGCGTTTTAGCCACCCTTATCACACCGCATGGTTTCTAGTAGTTCCCCTACTAGACACGCGTATCAAGCCTCCCTTATCTCACCGCATGCGTTTCAACTCCCAGACTTTATACCACCGCATACGTATCAATATCACAATATATCACAATTCACACCTCAAGTTCTCAATTATTTCAACTTACCAAATAAATCAACAACAACATTACTTTTCACAATAATGAGCTCACGGTTCAATCACAATGTATACAAAAAATATCTCAACAAAATATTCGAGAGTGAATAACTCAACCAAAAATAATATTTCAGACATTTAACACTTTGCCTCAATACCAAATTTTAAATATCAAATACTTCATATTAATAATAATTCAATTAAAAAATCCAACTTTCAAATAATGAGCGTAGAATAAAAGAAACAAAGCTTCAACTAAACAACTAAAACAATTAGAAGGAAAAGGTAAGGCAAATTTCAGATATAAAAACAGACCAATGATGATGAGTATAACAAGATAAAATAATTTAATTAATATGTGACAGAGATCTACACAATTTGAAACAAGAATTTTTCACATTTAGCCCTTGTACACACTCGTCACCTCACGTACACAGCTTTTTACATATCAGAATTTTCATAATAATACCAATCCTAAGGGGAATTTCCCCCACACAAGGTCAGACAAGTCACTTACTTTGAACCATGTAATTCTTTACTCCGCTATACCTTTGCCTCGCGAATTGGCCTCTGAAAACCTCGTATCTAGTCGCAATTAATTTTATTTAGTCAATACAAATTATTGAAATTAATTCCATATGAAAATACTAATTTTCCAGCAAAAATCCAAAATTTAACTCAAAAATCGCCTGTGGGGCCCATATCTCGGAACACGACAAAAGTTATAAAATATGAACGCACATTCAACCACGAGTCCAACCATACCAAAATTACTAAATTCCAACATCAACCCGACCCTCAAATTTTTAAATTTAACCAAGAGGGTTTTCAAAGTTTTCCAACTTAAATCATCAATTAAATGCTAAAACTAGCAATAGATTCAGGTAATTTGACCAAAATTGAGTTAAGGATACTTATCCCGTTGTTTCCTTTGAAAGTTTCCCGAAAATCACCTCTCATCAAGCTCCAAATCGGTAAAAATGGAAAATCAGACGAAGTCTCATTTTCACAACTTAAACTCTCTACCCAGTCATTTCTTCTACGCGATCGCGAAGCACAAAATTTTTCGCTGCCAAAATAACCCTACGCGATCAGGAAAACTCCAACGCGATCACAAAGCACAGTCTCCGCAAACCTATGTGATCGTGAAGAACAAAACGCGTGGCCCAGCTTCTGACTCTTATACTCTACGCGAACGCGACATGCCTCACGCGTTCGCGATGCACTGGCGTCCAAGCTAGGCGATTGCAACCCCATTCTCGCGATCGCGTAGAGAAAAATTCTACTCTACCCAGCTAAGCCTACGTGATCGCATAGAAGGAAACCAGACAGTGCATCAGAAAAATTCCAACTGGGTTCAGAGTCCAAAATTCAATTTGTTAACCATCCGAAACTCACCCGAGGACCTCAACCAATACACCAACAAGTCTTAAAATATCACACGAACTTAGTCGAAGCCTCAAATCACATCAAACAATGCTAAAAATAAGAATCATACCTCACTTGAAGGCTAATGAAACTAAGAAATTCCAACTTCTACATACCATGCCGAAATCTATCAAATCAAATCCGATTGACCTCAAATTTTGCACACAAGTCATAAATGACATAACAGACCTATTCAAATTTTCAAAATCAGATTCCAACCCCGATATCAAAAAGTTGCCCGGTCAAACTTCTAACTTAAATTTCTTATTTTCACCATTTCAAGTATAATTTAACTACGGACTTTCAAATAATTTTTTGTACACACTCCTAAGTCCAAATTAACCATACAGAGCTATTAAAATTATCAAAACTCTATTTCAGGGTCGTGTACATATAAGTCAACATCCGGTCAACCTTTTCAACTTAAGCCTTTAACTTAGGAACTATGTATCACATTTCACTCCGAATCCAAAAATCAAACACCCCGGTAAGTAACAACACCACGATATAGCATTGAGGAGATATAATTTAGGGGATCAGAGTTAAAGTATTCATAACGATCGGCCAGGTCTTTATAATTTCTAATATTAGGAGGAGTAGTTTTAAAAGTACAATAATAGCACAATTATGTTAAGTAAAGATAATGAAAAAAATGAGCAACTATACGGAGTCACAAAAAATAAAGGTTGAAAAATAAAAATATTATTTAAATATTAAAAAGTAATCTATCATTTTAACATAATTAAGTTTGCATATAACCTCATCCAATGACAAAGTTCAACTTTAATGACATCACTTATTATAGTTAAGTTTGTGGATGACTTATTCTTTCTAAGATTATGGAGTATAAGTTTTTAAAAAAATTAGAATAATAATATAGCTAAGTGTAATAAAAAAATAAAGAAAAATAATTAAGAAAGAAATAAAATATGAGAAATTATGTATAAACACGTGAAGTAAAGGTTGGAAAATGAGAAATAAGGAAATAAAAAATAAAGAATGTAATTAAAAAGTAAATTAAAAAGAAAAGAAAAGAGATTCAAAACTAATCTGTGTAATTACACTCCCTTAATTACACTTAATTACATGCTCACCGAATAATTACGTGGTCATACAACATGCCAAAACTGTGTAGGGGACCACACCTTAGACCCCAAAAGAAAAAAGGAAAATAGGGGACCATATCTTATATGGGAAGAATCGACAAAGTTCTAGACAAGTGTAGAACATGGACAATGTAAGGAACATAATTGAAGGCGAAGCTCCTAGAAATATGTCACCTTCTACTTCCATTTCTTTCCAGAAGCTTCTATGTTTACGCTATATAATCATCACATCTTCCCGCAGCATCTTCCGCAATCCAAAGCTAAAACTCACAAAAGCAAAAAACTCCCACATCCAAAGATACCTCAAGATCATTGAAACCAAGTCAAATCAAGAAGAGGAAGATGGATTTCAGGCTAATGGGTATTGACGCACCACTCTTCCACACTCTCCAGCACCTTATGAACGCCGCCGGTGAAGATTCCGACAAGCCCGTCAACGCCCCATCGAGGAACTATGTACGTGATGCTAAAGCCATGGCTGCAACACCAGCGGACGTGAAGGAATACACAAATTCCTACGTTTTCGTTGTGGACATGCCGGGGTTGAAATCTGGAGATATCAAAGTGCAGGTGGAAGATGATAATGTGCTGCTGATAAGCGGAGAAAGGAAGAGAGAAGAAGAGAAAGAAGGGACAAAGTATATCAGAATGGAGAGAAGGGTTGGGAAATTCATGAGGAAGTTTACTCTGCCGGAGAATGCGAATATTGATGCCATTTCTGCTGTTTGTCAAGATGGGGTTTTGACTGTCACTATCCAGAAGTTGCCTCCCCCTGAGCCTAAGAAACCCAAAACTATCGAGGTTAAAATTGCATAAGATATTGAAGTAGTTATTTTGTCACTCTGTTTTGTGGTCACGGGAATGGGAAGTGCTCTGTTTTGATCTTTTCCTGTGTCTTTATATTTTCAATGTTTTATGGATTATGATGAAATGTGAGGAAGAACTAAATGTGTAGGTGTTCTAGTATCCAGTTTTGTTTCTTCGATTGGCATCAATGTATCGAGTACTTTTCCATATCTGAATTCAGGCCTTTATCGAACGTGTGACAGATTTTTTTTCAAGATTTGGCAAAATCAATCTTGAATTATCCCGAGAGCACACCTTATGAATATCGTAGATTTTAACAAGATAGAAGAAATATATGCGATAAACGCATGAATCCTCGTCGTCCATATTGGTAATGAGTATTGCATATTTGGCCTTGTTCAGTCCGTGAATAGATCGTGACCAAATCCAAACTTAGTCCCAAGTTTTTGTGCCTGAATATATGTAGCCAATTAATTAAGCTCCTGCTGTTGGTTCTCAAGATTCAATCACATTTTTTTGTCTTCCTTTTTGTTCTAATGCGTAGATTCAGGATTAAACGAGAAGATTGTTAGTACTTCTACTGTTCAAACTCTGTGTTTCTTTTCTAATGCATAGATTTATAATTAAACAGACTATTCACAGAGCAACAACGATCACACTCGACAAAAGGTACAGCAAGCGTTTAGATAAAATGAGAGAATATAGAATGTCAATGTCAATGATTTAATCGTGTCTTGCATCACCCTTTATGTATACAGATGTATAGGGTGCAGTTATGGCGAGCGAACATGATAAACGGGAAAAAGATAGATCAACGTTGTCTCAAGAGATATACAATCTCTTTAAATCCTCATAGACATGGTGAAAATTAGGAATTGTCTTAAATTATTTATTGTAATTTTTAAAAATAATTATTTTAAATTATTTGTCATTTTAGAAGTTCAAGTGTAAATTAATTATTCTTTTTCTATTCTACTCTTAATATTAATTATTCTGGTAGACGACAAATATCTTAATTATGAGTAAGTATTAAATGAAGAAATATTATATTTAAGACATAAATAAGGATAAATATTTTCTTAAGGGGCGTGTAAAAGAAAAACACGACAGATAATTTGAGACGGATTGAGTATTAGCTATACCAATTGGTTGGAATTAAATTTTAGTAATGTAATTAATGAATTTGCTTTATTTAGGTCCTATGTTTTTAGGAGAGATATCTTTTACATTTGAAATTTTTACATGCCTGTAGAAAAATGCAGAGATCATCATTATCATTGTTGTCCATTGTTATTGTTGTTGTACAATATGAGTATAATATGATGTCACGATCCAATTTAGGATCACGACTAGCACTTAGGAGCAAGTGCCCCCAAGTATGCGTCATCAGTATTTTACAAAAAATCGGACAGAGTTTTCCCTCTATTTGGACTATCCCGAAAATTTCCATGTCTCAAATCAACAACCAAATATCCTAATATCAATTCAAACGACAATGACTTTATCAATTAACCAAAATAAATATCTACCATTAATAGTCCACCCACTAACAATTAGAAATACTACTTTATCTCCAACTTTGATAAGAATGAGTGATACTCAATATAAGTCTATAATAACAAAAGAATACCCATGACACAAAAAGAATGACTATGGAGCGACTCTAAGAGTTCAAAGAAAAGGCCATAACAGTAAATAAAATCTTCGCCCACGCGAACAAGTGCGAGGCTCACCAAGAACTATCAACATGTGCGCTCTAATTAACGAAATCCTCACCCGCGTCAACTATTGTCTCTGTAAAAATAATTAGCGGGGAATGAGTCGCTAGCTCAATGAGTAATAACACTTAACCACAACCGTTTTTATTGGGGACAAGTCAGAAAACATGCTAGTATATTAAACAGAAAATATCATAAAATGCAATTTCAGAAATAATAAACAATCATCAGTCTCATCATATTTTTCATGTAATATAAATCAATTGACATTTCGGTAATAAGCTCGGTAAATACTGTGTAATATCAATATTCATGTGTGGGAGGTTTCAATGAACGGATCATGTAATCGGTATAACTGTGAATTTCTTCGCAAGAAGTCAAATATAACGGTAGTCCATACTCGAGGAAAATCGATAATGGTATGCTAGTTTTACCTTCCCACTAGTGAGGGCTATAACGATAATCGGTAATTAGAATGTGCACCAGGTCTAACAAATCCGCCGTTAGCTACGAGATCCTTCAATGTCTACTCCCATTTATACTTGTCTCTGAAATATATATATACTCGTAAAAAATATTTTAAAATAACATAGGGCATTTCGGTTCTTATCAAATCATATAATTCCATTTCGATAACAGTAAATTCAAGTAACGGTAAAATAGAACTAACGGAAATATTTAAAACAACGGTAATCATCTCAAATAACTATTTCAGTATCATATCGAGTAAAAGACTTGTCCCACATGCAACTCAAAATAATCGGTAACATATTCATATTAAAAATCATGTGTAAATCATGCAAGTTATGAAAACACAAATTGCAGTAAGATTACTACTCACATTACTCGTGCCGAAATACCAAATGCTTCACCTCGAGCAATTCGTACAAATTCCTCCAATCAATCTATAATTACATAATATCGTTCTCATATTAATTTTCTTGTTTAGACTAGTTCATAGCTAATTTAGAATACCCAACCCTCGAGGTTTCATACTTGACTCTTAATTCACCGCATTATATTTACCCACATATGAATAATTACTAATCTATCAACTCCAACCTATTCATAGAATTTATTAATCCAATTTCATAAAATTCTATTGATTCTTTAGGAAAAAAATTCTCAATTACGTGAATGAACTAGTGTAATTTCTATTACTCTGTAGAATTTTCCAATCATGAGAATCAAAATTAAAATCCAGCAGAAGAAGAAGCTCAAGTAATACCTATAAGATACAATTAGTGCTTAAGATTCCTCACAAATTGCTAAAGATTAACAAAAAGTATACATATCTTTCCTTGTTTCACTGACTTTTGCCAATCTCCTTATTTAACTCTAACCATTAAAATATATTCTCAAATTTGTGGAATACAGTACCTTAAGATTTGAACAAACAATGACCGGAAGTGACTTCTTTTGCGGCACCATGCTTTTTCCCCAACTCACCTTCTATATTTTTTATTTTTGCCTTAACCCTTGACCCATCAAAATCCCTTTTTGCTTCTGGTTTAGTTTTACGCAGCAACTCTTTTCCCTTTCTTTCTTTTTTGATTTTGGCCAAAGAAAGGGGCTTCAGCCCTTTATTCTTTTGTTTGCATAGGGCTTTACCCCTATTTCATCTTGTATTGTATTTTTTATATATTTTATTTTGGTTAAATTACTTAATTACCCTTTTTTTTTGTAATGAGTATTACATTCTCCCCACATTATGAAATTCGGTCTCCGGATTTATCTAATAGAGGATCACATTCACTTCACAATTTAAAAACCTTTTCAAGAAATGTTGGGTACACGAGTAGATCTTAGTATTAGTTTTATCGCACGCAAACGCAAAGTTCGAATATGCTATATAGATCTTGGAGAATATGTTAAGAGATTGTATTCTTGAGTTTGGAGGTAGTTGGGACGCTTATCTACCTTTAGTTGAATTTGAGGACGGACAATAGAGCTCTATTGAGTCAGATAATTTTATGTTCATGTATATCTATGCATATTTTACCTCATTATAAGAGGTTTTAACTAGCAAGAAACGTGCCTACTTTATAAGCCAATTTACAACTCTCCTATATATAATCATACCTCTAATTGTTTGAGTAATTACTGATATGTCAAATAGCTAGAAACAAAGTTAACGAATTTTTTCTTTCTTTCTTTTTTTCCCAACCAATCAATATTTTTTATAGTCATGGTGCATCTTATAGACCTGAGATATACAGTGTATCTAGAGTTGTGAGCTCCATCACAAATAGCTTGTCTCAACCCATATACGTTTGCTACACATAATTAATTACCTATTCGGAGAATACCCTCACTATTAACAGGCATATCTTTGCTTTTACCAGCTAGAAACTAATCTCGGTAATTAAATAATCGCTCATTCTCGTATTGGTTATCCTTTATACACTCTACATCGGGCTTGACCAATAGCCAATAATGTCTTTGAATTTTATTTTATTTGTTCCACATTGAATCTAATACGTGTACCCTCTAGTCTATGCATATCTTCGTCCAGAAGTATCTCTACAGGAGCTATATGCGCCAAATCACCCATAGATTTTTTTTTTTTGCATAAGCTATAATATTTATCTTTCCTGAACAATATAAAATAGTACAATTATATCTTCAGTAGTTTCCTCCATCAGCATTGCTAAATATTTATATCTCTGTTAGTTTTAAATATACTTCAGGCTCTTGTGCTATGTATAAATCTCATAGGCTTCTTCGTATAAATAGTGTCTCTAAATCTTAAAAGGAAATACCACTATGACCATCTCCAAATTATGAATGGCATAATACGACTTGAGCTTCTTCAATTTCCTTAGAGCATAGGCTATCACGCGACTATTTTGCATGATAAAATATCCTAATCCTACCCTCGAAGTATCACATAACATCGTGAATCCTCTAGAGCCTATTGGAATAAGGCTAACATTAGTGTAATTGTCAAACATGCTTTCTCGTTGTACATTTTTCCATCCACTAAAATTTAGCGATTTTCTATGTTAACTTGGTGAGTGGTGGTGCTATTCTAGAGAAATCCTACACAATTGCCTATAGTAGCCTGTCAAGCCAAAAGTAACCTCTGTAGGAGAAATGGGTCTCAGCCATTTATGAATTGTATCTTCTTAGAATCTATCATTTTTCATTCTTAAATACCATGTGTCCTATGAATACCATCGAGTCCAGTTAATTGAAGAACTTGGGAAAAAAGGTTGATTTTCCTACAGTGTCTTTGACATATTTTTCAAGTAATTCTCGTGTTCTTCTCGGGTACGAGAATATACCATAATATAGTAAGTAAAAACTATGATGTTTTTTTTTCTTTGAACACCATATTCATTATATACATCAATGCAATTGGAGTATTGGCCAATCTAAAGGACATCACAGATAACTCATAATGTTTGTACCGAGTACTAGAGGCAACATCGAAATATCTTCCTTTATTATTCTAAGCTGATGATAACCAAACTAAAAATCAATGGCTCCTTGTAACTGATCAAATAAGTTATCTATACAAGACAAGAAATATTTGTTGTATATTGCTATCTTATTTAATTATCTATAGTTGGCCCACATTCTTGAAGACTCATCCCTTTTTTTTCAAATAATATTGGTGTACCCCATGGTGCAACACTCGGTATGATAAAACCTGTATCCAGTAGGTGTCTCAATTATTCAATTAGCTTTCTCAACTCTGTTGGTGCTATATGATATAGTATGGGTGCCAGGTGTCAGCTCAATACCGAAGTTTATTTCTCATATTGGAGGTAGTCCTAGTAAATCCTTAGGAATACTTTAGAGAATCTCTCATTATGATACTTTTTTTCCCTCAAACTAAGTGTTTTTTCTCTTGTGCCCCTTACCGTATCTATGTGATCCAAACAACATTTCTTCTATAATCGTTAAGTCTTCAAAATATATAATTTTCTCGTCTCTAAAACCTATAATCCCCTTTTTAGACAAAACTAACTTTTAAAGTTCACCAAACCTAATAGTCTTTCCACAGTAATCTAGGGTAGCATGGTAAGAAGATAATTAGTCCATATCCATCTGTACGTTAGAGTCAACCATATCAAGTACAACTTGGTTAGCTAGGGTTTATTTTTCTTAACTTGAATCTTAAAAGTTTTAAACACATGTCTAACTACTATAAATTTTTCACAGATGCGAAAACCCGAAAAGGTTCGCTTAATATCTCAAAACATTCTTGATTTATAAATCTTCGACTCATATTAAAATCCATACTAAAAGATATTCTAATCTTGATCTTCTTATGTGAGTTCTTGCACGCCTATCATGTCCATATTTTCAATCTTTCTGGTAAGTGTAACTGCTACAGAATAGGTTTAAGTCTTCATATATGCAGTTACTATCTTGTTTAAACAATTAACCAACCTTTTAACAAGTCTCTAAACTTAAGATGTTGCTTGCGTAACCAGCTGAAAAAGTTTTGTGTTATATGTAAGTATACCCAACGTCTAAATCAATTTCTTAAATAATCTAGCAGGCAAGTTCATGTCACAAACTATCAAGAAGGAAGTGATTCATAAACATTTTAGTGAAATTATTCCCAAATTAGTTGTGTTGCTCTTGTTGGCATCTCTAAGAGTACCGTAGCATTTCATGTATTCGCCATGTTCTCTAGTCCAAAAGTTGCATGTTCCATAGACCTCTTCATGAAATATCCTATAGCTCATAACGTGGTAAGTATGTTATTAAAACCTTTAATGATCCTTTGAATTATCAGAAATAGTAAACTTAGTAGTTTCAACTTTAGGAATTTTATTAAGAATATTTTGTTGTTCCCCATATCTTCAAGGTGCATGAGGACTTTAGAGCCCCTACTTCATTGGTCATTCTTCTTATGTTTATCTATTATATCCATAAAGATCTCAATTTTTTTTTTTTTGAGGTAAGTACCTTTTTGTGATAGCACTCCTTTATCGTTGTAGTGGTGGACTAGTATAAATTTCTGAAATGGACTCTATTACACATCTTACCGGAAATCACCTCATATGGCACAATGAACCTTTCACTGGTATTGTATTCTATTTATGTAGCATTTTCTTTGCTTGGATATGGATGCATGTCCATTGGCGAAATTTGACGTCTTTGAAGTTTGAACCTCTAGCCCAATTCCATTATAGGGTAATTGGTCCGAGTCATACATGAATAGGATAAGTAATGATAGATTCAATTATTTTACCCTAATCGCCACACACGTACAGAGGAATAAGAAAGAAAGACAAGACACATCCTATCACGCCCTCGCAAAATTACGATTATGGGAATGGCCGGCTACATAACCATAATTGAGATTCTACTACCGACGTGTGCTCCATTAGTCACAAGAATAATCTAGCTCTGATACCAACTTTGTCACGACCCAATTTAGGATCATGATCGGCACTTAGGAGCAAGTGCCACCAAGTAAGCCTCATCAGTATTTTATAAAAAATCTGACAGAGTTTCCCCTGTATTTGGACTATCCCAAAAATTTTCATGTCTCAAATCAACAACCAAACATCCTAATATCAATTCAAACGACAATGACTTTATCAATTAACCAAAACAAATATCTACCATTAATAGTCCACCACTAACAACTAGAAATACTACTTTATCTCCAACTTTAATAAGAATGAGTGATACTCAACATAAGTCTATAATAACAAAAGAATATCCAAGACACAAAAAGAATGACTATGGAGCGACTCTAAGAGTTCAAAGAAAAGGCAATAACAATAAATAAAATCTTCGCCCACGCGAACAAGTGCGAGGCTCACCTAGAACTATCAACCTGTGCACTCTAATTAACGAAATCCTCGCCTGCGTCAACTGTTGTCTCTGTAAAAATAATTAGCGTGGAATGAGTCGCTAGCTCAATGAGTAATAACATTTAACCACAACTGTTTTTATTGGGGACAAGTTAGAAAACATGCTAGTATATTAAACAGAAAATATCATAAAGATGCCATTTCAAAAATAATAAACAATAATCAGTCTCATCATATTTTTCATGTATTATAAATTAATTGATAATTCGGTAATAATTTCGGTAAATACTGTGTAATATCAATATTCATGTTTGGGAAGTTTCAATGAACGGATCATGTAATCGGCATAACTGTGGACTTCTTCGCAAGAAGTCAAATATAACGGTAGTCCCTACTCAAGGGAAATCGATAATGGTATGCTAGTTCTACCTTCCCACTAGCGAGGGCTATAATGGTAATCGGTAATTACAAGGTGCACCAGGTCTAACAAACCCTCCGTTAGCTACGGTTTCCTTCAATGTCTACTCCCATTTATACTTATCTCTGAAATACGTATATACTCGTAGAAAATATTTTAAAACAACATAGGGCATTGCGGTTCTTATCAAATCATATAATTCCATTTTGATAACAGTATATTCAAGTAACGGTAAAACAAAACTAACGGAAATATTTAAAACAACGGTAATCATCTCAAATAACTATTTTGGTATCATATCGAGTAAAAGACTTGTCCCACATGCAAATCAAAATAATAGGTAACATATTCATATTAAAAATTATGTGTAAATCATGCAAGTTATGAAAATACAAATTGCAGTAAGATTACTACTCATAGTACTCGTGCCGAAATACCAAATGCTTCACCTCGAGCAATTCGTACAAATTTCTCCAATCATTCTATAATTACATAATATCGTTCTCATGTTAATTTTCTTGTTTAGGCTAATTCATAACTAATTTAGAATAGCCAACCCTCGAGGTTTCATACTTGACTATTAATTCGTCGAATTATATTTACCTACATATGAGTAATTACTAATCTATCAACTCCAACATATTCATATAATTTATTAATTTAATTTCATAAAGTTCTATTGATTCTTTAGGAAGAAAATTCTCAATTGCGTGAATGAACTAGTGTAATTTCTATTATTCTGCAGAATCTTCCAATCATGAGAATCGAAATTAAAATCTATCAGAAGAAGAAGCTCAAGTAATACCCGTAAGACATAATTAGTGCTTAAGATTCCTCAACAGACTACTAAAGATTAACAAAAATTATACATATCTTTCCTTGTTTCACTGACTTTTGCCAACCTCCTAATTTAACTTTAGTCAAATTTGTGGAATACAGTACCTTAAGATTTGAACAAACAATGGCTGAAAGTGGCTTCTTTTGCGGCACCAAGCTTTTCCCCCAACTCACTTTCTGTATTTTTTATTTTTGCCTTAACCCTTGACCCGTCAAAATCCCTTTTTGCTTCTGATTTGGTTTTACGCAGTAACTCTTTTCCCTTTCTTTCTTTTTTGATTTTGGCCAAAGAAAGGGGCTTCGGCCATTTATTCTTTTGTTTCTGAGGTCAGTGAGGAGTTCATATAGTACTCCAACATCTTCAAAATTGAGACATAGTTATTGTTTGTATTCAAAATTGATCATAATAATTAGAGTGAAATGTTTGTTGTGTCAATCAAGGCAAAGGACTTTAAACCTCAAAAAAGTGGAGCGGTTAGTTTGGCCAGAAAATTAGCTCACAACTATCTTGGTCGGTAGAAAGAAAAGTATGGTGCACAAAAAGCCGAGGATTGTAAAGGGTTGTTTGGTATGATATATTAGAAAAAATAATACATGTATTAGTTTTGGTAATAAAAATTCTTTGTTTCGTTATTTTCAACTTATGTATAACTAATACTTGTATTAATTATTCACCTTATTCAGTATTATTCTTATCAATAGTAAATTATAGCATTAGCAATATTATAATTATAATACATGGATAAACATATATAAAGGAAAAAATTACTCTTTTAAATCCTTTTTCAAATAGTCAGAGGGTATTATTATAAATAATTTTTTGTTAAAAATTGTGCAATGCATGTAAAAAATCAACATTTCTAATTACAATATTAATAATGTATCATATTCCGTACTATTCTTATACATTCTACCAAACGCCCCCTAAATCATTAAGTCTGTTCTCATCAGTGTAGTATTATTAGTACTTCGATTTGATTTTCTATTTCATCCACAGCTGTTTATGCATTTCATGGGTCAAACGAAATTCTCATTTAACTAGTCAGATATAGAAAAGAAGGAACCTTTCATATCGTTCATTGGAGTCAGAATATTCTACTTTTAGGTTATTCTTATAAAGACATTCTAATATGAAGATTATAAAAATCTTTCTTTACCTATACAAAGATATAGAAAAGAAGGAACTCAAATGATACTAATTGATGTAATAAAAGTATGGTCAAAGATATGTTTCTTTTTTGTGAGGAATCTGTAAAAAGGTGGAAACATATTTGCTAAATATCTACTAACATACAATTATAGGGGACCATACATTAGACCTCAAAAGAAAAGAAGGAAAATGGGGGACCATATCTTGCGTGCGAAGAATCGATAAAGTTCTAGACAAGTATAGAACATGTGGACAATATAAGGGACAGAAGCTCCTAGAAATATGTCACCTTCTGCTTCCATTTCCTTCCAGAAGCTTCTATGTTTACACTATATAATCATCACATCTTCCCTTAGCATTCTCTGCAAAACCAAAGCGAAAAAAACCAACTCAAATACACCAAAATCAAAATCTCATAATATCTCAAAATTGAAACACACTCAGTTAATCAAAGAGGAGGAAGATGGATTTCAGGCTAATGGGTATCGACACACCACTTCTCCACACTCTCCAGCACTTCATGGACGCCGCCGGTGAAGATTCCGACAAGTCCATTAACGCCCCGTCAAGGAACTATGTACGTGACGCTAAGGCAATGGCTGCAACACCAGCCGACGTGAAAGAGTACCAAAATTCCTATGTGTTTATCGTGGACATGCCGGGGTTGAAATCTGGAGATATTAAAGTGCAGGTGGAAGATGACAATGTGCTGCTGATCAGTGGAGAAAGGAAGAGGGAAGAAGAGAAAGAAGGGGCTAAGTATATTAGAATGGAGAGAAGGATTGGGAAATTCATGAGGAAATTTACGTTGCCGGAGAATGCGAATACTGATGCAATTTCTGCTGTTTGTCAAGATGGGGTTTTGACTGTGATTGTTCAGAAGTTGCCTCCACCTGAGCCTAAGAAACCCAAAACTATCGAGGTTAAAATTGCATGAGATATTGGACTAGTTATTAATTACCCTGTTTTGTGGACTTGGGAATTGGAAGTGCTCTGTTTTGATGCTTTGATAGTATTGACTCAGTAATAAAAATGGTATAGATATCTTTTTCTCTGTTTTCTTTATATTTTCTAGATGCTTTATGATGAAATGTGAGGAAAATCTAAATGTGTAGGTATTCATTCTTTTGTTTAATGCAAGTTAAATGCTACTGGTATCCAGTTTTGTTTCTTCCATTGCTATCGATATCAACTTCTTTATCTGATAAGGAACAAATAATCTTCTTTTCCTTTATGTTTAAACTTGGAGAGATTTATAGAAATTGAGTAAGGTTTTGATAGTATTGTTTTAAGAAATTCAGGGCCATTTTGAACGATAGTGACAGAGTGTCTTGAAGATTCTGCGAAATCAATTGCAATTCGGAACAATAAAATCTTGAATACAGACTATGAATAATATGGCAGAGGTTAACAAGATAGAAACGTAGGCGATAAAAGCATGAATCCCCATCATCCATAATTCCCAATCTTGAAAGTACGTCCAAGTAGCAAGATACTCTCTCGGTATCTTTACAACTAATGATAAGTGTAATTGTTTACATGTAAACATTTATACGTGGTTTGAACAGCCTGGTTGCGGGAGCGTAGCTTCCGAAGGAAGTAATAGCAATATTAATAAGCAAGAAATAAATATTATTGAGCTTTTTGATAGTGTATGTCATTAGTTTTTCAGAAATTCTCCCCCTTACAATAACTGCTGAGCTCAATATTTATAGTTGCAGCTAAGGAACAAGTTCCTAGGATTAAACCACTCTTAAATGACAATTATGAGGCTATTGAAGAATATATAACGGCAGACTATGAATGTCATGTTCTCTATAACGGACGAGGTATGTGCCACCGAGAAGTTGGTGAAGATACTTTTTTTGGCGGAAAATTTAATGACCTTCTCTGAAAAGTTTCTGGCGCTTGATTAGACGCGCGTTTCCCCGCATTTAATGCCCCGAACACGCATCATCCTACGATTCAGCTATACTTTCGCCGGTTCTCGAGGTAATCATGGCCACGATTTTAGCCGCCTATTCCTTTACTTATACGCTTCAATTTTCTTTTTTAACGCTTCACAATTTTTCGAACTCTCTCAAACTCTCTTTACTCAACTCACTTTTGCTTTTAACTTCCTTTAACCTCCTTCGTAAAAGCCCTTACTTTCCTCTATTAACTATAGCCTCCTATTCCAAAAACTCTAGCTCTCCAAAGAACAAAGAAAACACTGATGATGCTGCTCCCCCTACTGTGAACACCATTATCCCAAGAAAGCTTACTACGGCTAATGACTTCGAATAGAAGTTCCCTTCTGCTAACTCACGCACATGGGTTGTTGGTGGATATCCTTCTTCAATACGTCCTTCTAGCATCCCTACTGTGAAGGAAGAATGTAGTTGCCATGATTTGGACATTATCACTTCTGATATAGCAGATCGGGTAACCTTTCCCAAGAAGGGTTTTATATATGTTTACACGTACCCTTTCACTTTAGGCCCGTTTTCATTGAGCGGGGGACTTGACTCCGTAATCTTGGAGTTTTGTTTCCGTTACAAGGTCTGCTTGGCACTTATGCTAGGAGACGAGGGAAGAGCTCTCCCTGGCTCGACTGATGAACCTTAATTCCCCCAAGTGTTTTCGTGGGGGAATGATAAACTTCAGCAAATGTGGTCACCATGCTTTGTTTACCAGCGTGGATGATGATAACGACCGTGGATGGATCGAGTGTACATTGTAGTTTCCACCAGGGACATCATCCCGGCCACAACTCCATCCTTTCCTGAGTTATGGAATCGTACACGTATGTTCAACGTTTGTCCTTTCTTTTACTTAAAGGTTATCCTATGCTATCACTGACCCTTCTTTTTTCCTTATTTCAGCAATTCAGTGGACACCACCAAGGGTTTAAGGTTTGGACCAGTGGGTCCAGAAGAATTTGGACGTCACTATGCCTGAGACCCGCCGGTGAAAAGAACTGGCCCTTAAATACGGGTGAAAGGCTAGAAATCATGGTAAGCTGAACTTATCTTGTTTTTACCTTACGTATTGGAAAATTGGCTAACTTTTCTTATTATTGAATTCAGGTCTTTCGCAAGGCTCTGTTATAGTCTCCGAGGAGGACGTTTTGGCTAATCCCGCTGATGCGACGAGGTTTCTCCAGGAGGATTTCACCAGAATAGGTGTCATCGGACCTTCTTCCGGTGCAAGTGCTTCCTCTCGGAGTCCCCAGTCGGAGAACAAGCAACAAAAAATGCGACGTTCCTCTGCGGCCAAGGGTAAAAATAAAAAGACGAAGAGCGCCACGCCCGAGCCAGCCACAGACACTGTGGTGATCGATGATGATGGAAGAGCCAGTGATGAAGGGCTTCTCTACATAGAAGACAACGACATTCATCTGATCAACAAAATGCTCAATATGTTGAACTAGTTACACCAACCGATGGCGACGTCCAGGCGCTCTGGGGGAGTGTGATATAGTGGGAGATGCCAACTCTCGCTTTCGATTCCCAGTCGCTACTCCTGGTACTGTGAGGCTGGGTACCAGGTCTCTTCCGTCTTCGGCTGATGAGCAACCAATAGCTAGAACTGCTTTGGCCGCAATAATTTCTCAACCTACAATGTTATCAGCTTCATCTCCTTCTTCGCTAACTTTGCCTTCGCTGCCAGTAACTGCTACATCATCTCCACCGGTCATAGGCGTCTTAGAGGAGGATGTCCTTCTTCCTTAGTCCCCGATTCATGGGAATTTGGGGCATAACTATTCAGCCCCCTCCGCAGATCCTCATAAAAGGAGGAGGAGCGTCTCCCTCTCGACTTCTACCGAATGCCATATGTTGTCCCGGCCGGTAGAACTTGCCAATAATCTAAAGCCTCTGTCTTCAGAAAAGGATAGGAATAAAATATTATCTCTCTCGCGAGTGTGTATGGTGAACAATGCTAACGCAACAACGGTACAATCTTTGTTCCCTTTGTTGTTCTTTCTATCTTTGCTATGACATGATTTTTAATTTATACTTTTGTTTTGGAAGCTAACTTCCTTGATTCCGAGGGACTTCAGAGACTGATCCTTGATAAAATAAATTCACATTCAAGAGGGATCAACTGTTGGCCGAGCGCGACCAAATTGTCGCTCGCCTCGCTACACTGGAGGCACATGCTGCCGAGGCCGTCGAGTTGGAGGCTCGGTTGCAGCAAAGTGAGCAAGAAGTGTTACCCTCAGCCAAGAGGCCACCCTGTCAAGGGTACAATTTGAAAAGGCCAAGGAAAAGTGGGTCAAGGTCCAAAATGTTGTTCTTGCTGCTTCTGATCTCGAGGCTTCCTCCACTGAAAGAAAAATAATTTGGAAGCGGCCTTGAATTCCAAAGCTGAAGAAGTTGCTGCCGCGGATGAGAAACATGCCCGAATGGAAGAGAAGTATAAGAAGGTCATGCAGCATAATAAAGTTTATTTCTCCACTATCCGTGACCTTGGTGTTAGTCTTCAAGCCTCTAGATTTGAGCAGAATAACCTTTCGATCGAGGTTGACCAGTTTAATGAAGATCTCCAGCGTCGAGCGACTTCCCTCATCGTTGAAAAAAGATATTTTATGTACAACATGAGGAGAAAAATCTTGGAAGAGGTCAAGGCGGGTGTCATTGATTTTGATGCCTAAATCGCCAAGGCCTGTGAGTTAGAGTCAACTACTCGAAGGGGTCTGATATGACTGACTTTTCTGGTTCCGGTTCTGAGTTCTACGGAATTGAAGAGAAAACTGAAGGGGATGATGATGAAGGTCAAGACATCGATCCGGTGGTAGATCTACTTACTTCTCCTGGGGGAGAAAATGCTTCTCTTGCCCCGACTCTAGTGATGCAATAGTTTAGCGTTTTTCTTTCCTTTTTGTTTTTTACTTCATACTTCGGTACTTGTGTTGCATGGAACGTTGTTATATTGAAGTACTTTTATGTTTAAGTATTGCAAAAGTTTTTCTCTTTGCGTCAAGTTATGCAAGGCTTCAGGTGCATGTTTCCCCGATTGCATTTGGTTTCCGGGCATAAGTTCTTCCGGAATCAACCCTTTACTATGAGAGTTTTATAAGAGAGGGCCCTTTTATATTTACAGTGCTCTTGACGAGGACGTCTCATATTTATTCAGGCACTAGCATTTGAAGTATTTGTTTAACTTTCAAATGATAAAATTAATTCATCGTTCGGACAAGAAACAAGATAAAAATAAAATGACTTTACTTTATTCCTTCCATTTTCAAAAGTACATAAGCATTTGTTGTTCTAAAAAGAAATTGCCATTACTTGTGGCTAATTTGTAAAACTTGTTTCTATGGGGCTGGCCGCGCAGTCCTGGTCCCGATGATAAAACTTCTTTCCCGGATTTTATAGTCCCGGTTGATATAGCAGTCATGTTGTCATATTCTCATATCATTCCCCCTAGTGTTCGAATGAGAAGAATGCGAATTTGAACACTAGAAGTATTGCTCCTTTGATGCTTCCACTAGTGAATGGTTGGATAATCTTTGGTTCGATTGTAATCTTCACTTCCTATTAGGAACTTTGCTATAGATCCAAAGACTATCTAACCACCCCCAGTGGCTTGCACTCGTAAACGGTCGGGTAACCTTTGGCCAAATAGCAAACTATTTTCTCGACAGGAACATTTCTACCGAGCAAAAGATTATCTAACTGTCCCATAGCGATTCTCTTCTTCCATTTCTTGTTGTTTAAAGGACTTATTTCTGTTGACGATGTTTCCTCCGTAGTATGCCTTTCGTTGTTTGCTTCTTCGTCCGCCTAGAAATATCTCATAGTAGGCTCTCCTACTTCCACCAGGATCAAGGCTTCTGTTCCGTATACGAGAGAGAAAGGTGTCTCCCCCATGCTTGATTTGGCCGTTGTTCGGTACGCCCATAACACTCTCTGTAACTCTTCGGGCTATTTGCATTTGGCTACTTCCAATCTTTTTTTGAGATTTTGAATAATCACTTTATCTGTCGATTCCGCTTGGCCGTTGGCACTCGGGTGATATGGCGATGATGTAATTCTTTTGATTTTCAAGTCTTCAAGGAATTTTGTGACCTTTGCATCTATAAATTGTGGCCCGTTGTCGCAGGCTATCTCTTTTGGTATCCTGAACTTGCAAATTATGTTTTCCCACAAGATATCTACCACTTTGCACTCACTGATTTTCCGGTAAGGACCTACTTCAACCCACTTAGAAAAGTAGTGAGTTAAAATCAAAAGAAATCTTACCTTATCGGGAGCCGGCAGCAGCAGACCGACTATGTCCATACCCCATTTCATGAGTGGCCAAGGCGACAAAAACCGAGTGCAATAACTCTTCCAGTCGATGTACCAACGGTGCATGATGTTGGCACTTATTGCATTTCTGAACATAAGCCTTAGCGTCCATCTGTGGTCAGTAATATCCTGCTCTAATTAGCTTTAATACCAAAGAGTCTGTACCCGAGTGATTTTTGCAGACCTCTTCGTGAACTTCTCTCATGGAGTAATTAGCTTCGGAGGCTCCTAAACATCGGGCTAACATGCCTTGAAAATATTTTATATACAATTGACCTCCCCTAAAGCAATATCGGGCTGCTATAGTGCGCACCACCCGGGATGCCTTGGGATCTTAGGGTAGCTTTACGTGCTCGAGATAGTCAATAATCTCATTCCTCTAGTCCTAGACAAAATTGGTCGCGTTTACTTCATAATAGTCGTCCGCGTCCAATACAGAATGCATAAGCTGCACAACCGTACCGGAGTCCGATCCCTTCATTTACGTGGACGATCCCAGATTGGCTTCTGCTTCTGCTTCTGCTTCTGCATTTTCTTCCCTCGGGATGTGGGTAATTGACCATTCCCTAAATTGTGTGAGCAGAGCCTGGACGTTTACTACATATTGTTACATACGTTCTTCTTTGGCTTTGAAGATCCCGTAGACCTGATTTACTACCAGTTGAGAATCACATTTGATTTCTATGACCTTAGAGTCCAGTCCCCGGGCCAACACAAGTCCTACAATCAAAGCCTCATACTCGGCTTCATTGTTAGTCAGAGGAATAGTTATTATGGCATGCCTTAAGGATTCTCCCGAAGGCATGATTAGACTACACCAAGCGCGGACCCTTTCATATTGGAAGCTCCATCCGTGAATAAGGTCTAGACTCCCGATGTCGATTCTGACACTATCACTACTTCTTTGGTGGCCAAAGGCAGCAGTCCTGGACTGAAATCGGCCACAAAGTCGCCCAAAATGTGTGACTTAAGTGCAGTTCTAGATTTATACTTTATGTCAAATTCACTCACCTCGGCTGCCCATTTGGCCAGTCGACCCGAAAGTTCAGGTTTGTGAAGGATATTCCGCAGGGAAAAAGGTTGTCACCACAACTATCGGATGATATTGGAAATAAGGCCTAAGCTTTCGAGCAGCGACTACCAGAGCTAAGGCCAATTTATGGAGATGTGGGTAGCATGTTTTTGCTCCCGTTAAAATTTTACTAACATAATAAATAGGGGATTGCGTTCCTTCGTCCTCTCAGACTAAAACGGTACATACCGCTACTTCCGAGACCGCTAAGTAAATTAGAAATTGCTCATCTTCCTCCTGTTTCGATAATAATGGAGGGCTCGATAAATACCTTTTCAAATCCTTCAGATCCTGCTAGCATTTCGGAGTCTATTCGAAGTTGTTTTTCTTTTTGAGAAGTGAAAAGAAATGGTGACATTTGAGGCTTAGTTTATGCACGGCCACTTCTAGCGGGATACCTGTCATATCCACATGCAAACACAAAATACAGTCAACGTTAAATTTAAGAAATTCAATAAATCTTGACCTGAGCTCGGGGTTTAGTCATGTCCCTAAGTGGAATTTCCTCTCCAAAATTTTTTCAAACAATGTGACTTGCTCGAGTTCTTCCATTGTGGATTTGGTTATGTCCGTCTCTTCTGGTACCTGGAAATATTTTGGTACCTGATAGGATTTCGATGACTCCTCCCCCTGTTGACTTTGTTTGGCTCGGGAACAGGTGCTGGTTCCTGTAATTGCTATGTTGCATGCTTATTCCCTTTGCTACTACAAATTGAGATCGCGTTTATTCCCCTTACTACTGGTTTATCTCCTCTTATCTGTTTAATTTCCTCCGGCGTTGGAAATTTTAGAAGTTGATGGTATGTTGACGGCACAACCTTCATGTCGCGCAGCCATGGTCTTCCAAGAATGGTATTGTAACCCATATCACCATCTACTACTTCGAAAGGGTCATATTTATTATCCTTTCGGCATTCGTGGGCAGCAGTATTTCCCCTCGGGTTGATACACTTGCTAAATTGAACCCGACGAGGAGCTTCATGGCCAGAATAATGCTTCTGGTTAGCTTGTCTTGTTCCAACACTCTGCATTGGATAAAGTTTCCTGAACTCCCTGGGTCCACCAAAGCACGTTTAATCTTAAAATCTAAAACATTAAGAGGGATTACCAAGGCATCGTTGCGTGGTAATAGGAGTCCATATGCATCCTCCTCCGTGAAGGTGATGTTTTCTCAGCGACTTCTCAGAGTCTCTTGCTATGGGTCACTGATACATTCGTCTTTTTCGTTGCCGAGAAACTTACACCATTAATCTCGTTCCCCTAAAAAATCATGTTGATCGTCAGACGAAGGGGATCTTCTCCTGCTTTCAAGGGTTCCACGTTATCCTAGTTTAGACCATAGTTGTCTTTAGCCCGATCACTTAATAACTCTCCGAGATATCCATTTTTCAACAATTATGCCACCTCCTCGCGCAGATGTCGGCAGTCCCCAGTCCGGTGATCGCTGGTCCCATGGTACTTGCACCATAAATTAGGATCCCTCTGATTGGGATCAGATGTTATTGGCCTCGAGAATTGTGCTTCCTTAATATTCCTCATTGTAATGACCCGAACTATCATTTTGAGTATTACAATCCCATTTTCCCATTTACTGTTCTATTGGTGCTTTATAGCTGTATTATGACCTATCAAATTAGTTAGTTCGGGTCCGGAGAGATTTCGAAATTTATTGAGACACTTAGTCTCATAATGGAAAGCTTAGGTTGGAAAAGTCGACATGATGTTGATTTATATGCAAACGACTTCGGAATTGAGTTTTGATGATTCTAATGGCTCCATATGGTGATTTTGGATGTAGGAGCGTGTCCGAAAAATTATTTGGAGGTTCGTAGAGGAATTAGGCTTGAAATTGCGAAAGTTAAATTTTTGGGAAGTTTGATCGGGGGGTTGACTTTTTAATATCGAGGTCAGAATCCGATTCTGGAAATTTGAATAGCTTCGCTAGGTCATTTATGACTTGTGTGAAAAATTTGAAGTCATTTCGGATTGATTTGATGTGTTTCGACACAAGATATAGAATTTGAAAGTTCAAAGTTCATAGATTTTGATTTGAGGTGCGATTTATCATTTTGATGTTGTTTGATGTGATTTGAGGCCTCGCTTAGGTGATAAGTTAGGATTTTTACCGATTATTTTCTCTCTTTTACTTGCGATTTAGCTAAAAAAAATACTTAAAGGCATTCCCGGAAACTAACAAAATGTGCTTACTTGCAGGAATATTGGGACACGAGACAAAGAAGTCAAAATCAACTCATAAAGGAGTCAAAAGTGAACAAGAACCAAAACAGGGCAAAAAAGGCAAGCAGTGCGGACGCAGATGGGAGATTCAGAGAATAGTTTTTGGGCCAGCTAAAGGCATACGGACCGCACCCAAATTATGCGTCCGCATAATCAAAAGTGCGGCCGCACCCATTTTTATGCGGACCAAAGAAGCCCCCAAGTTCCAAGCCTAAGTTCCCAAGAATGCGGACCACACGATAATTGTGCGGCCGCAGTAGCTCATTGTGCGGACCGCACCAAAAATATGCGGCCGCACAACCTTCGTAGGGGGATTTTTGTCAGATATTTTCAGCTTAGTATAAATAGAACTTTTTGTCATTTTTAGGGCATGTTGAGTTTTCAGAAGCGCACCTAGGCCTTTTTCTTTACTCTATTGAGTAATTTTGTACTATATTAACTTCTTACCATTGGATTTTCTTTGTCTAATCAATTATTATGCATTCTATCTTAATTTCGCTTTGTATTTATTTATTTATTTTTCAAGAGTAGCTAAATCTTTAGCTAGGGTTGTAACCCAACCCTAGTGTGGGTATTTGATAGGTGTTTAATTTAGGGCTTATTTTTTATTGGGTTAGTGATATTTAGCCTTGTTCATTATTAAAACCTAGAATTAATGGTTGCAAAACATTGATTCATGCATATTTGACTTAGCCTCTACTTGAGAAAGAGAGACTAAGTTTAGGAAAACTTGGCTAATAAGAATTTTGGGTGAACTTAAGAAATTGATAACTCTAATTAAAGGGTTAAACCTAGAGATAGTAATACCCGACTTGAGCTAATATCACTTGTGTTGTGAAAATACCCAATTGGACTTGAGAAAGCCAAATTGGGCAAAATCACTCAAACTACCGAGAGGTATAGAGTGAGTACCCGGATGTTATTGTTACATCACTATCCCAACTAATCAAATTTTTCCTGCAGTTTACAACCCATTAGATAACAACCTAGATAGAAGTCACGACCCAAGTCCCTTTTAATCATTTGAAAAACTCAAAACCAAAAATATTGTCCTTAGTTTTATACTTGCAAACAATAGAGTAAAGTAGAAGTAGAACACCAATCAAGTTTGTGGAAGTGTAATTCGAGCCAAAACATGCGATTTACTTAGATATACACCTAATCCCATATTTTAACTCCATGTGGTTTCGACCCGACCTTCGTTGGATTTATTATTGCATCGACCGCCTCACTACTTAATTGTGGTGTGGGTTTCGCCGAGATCAGTAGGTCCGTGTTATGTTATGGGACTTGTCGGTATATTTGGACGGGGTCCCGAGTGGTTGGGTGAGTTTCGAAAGAGGTTCGTATCGTTTTCATTTCATGTTGCATTGTTGAAGCTTTCCGGTTCTGGTGTGACCGTACCTGCGGAGTGTTGAGCATAGGTGTGGCGCCGCAAAAGCGACAGTGCTATTGTAGAAGATTGAAGGGGAGCTGGACGTGAGGATTGCAGATGCAGTTCACGTGCGCAGAAGCGGCCCATCTCGCAAATGTGTGCCTTTTTCTACAAAAGCGAGGATCGCAGATGCGACCTCTTGTCCGTAGATGCGGAAAACGCTGGGCAGAAGCTTAAATTCAGAGTTTCGCTATTTTTAGCCATTATCGAATTTTGGAGGTCGGTTTGGACGATTTTGGAGAGGAAATTTTTCACACAACTTGGGATAAGTGTTCTTGACTCCCTTGTGATTATGTTCTATGAATTAATCTTTGTTTTTGAAATTAGATTATTGATTTTTCAAAAGAAATCGGAGGAAATTTCTATAATTTCATAAAATGAATTTTCGAGATTTGAATACCGACTCGGAGTTGGATTTGAGTGAAATTAGTATGGTTGAACTTGTAATTGGTATATTGTCGAATTTTATGAGTTTCGTCGGATTCCAAGATGTGGGCCCCACGAGCGAATTTTGGAGTGCAATTTCAGATTTTGTGGGAAAAATTAGTATTTTGATATGGAATTAATTCCTATAATTTGTGTGGACTTAATCAAATTAATTGTGACTAGATTCGAGCCGTTCAGAAGTTGATATGCGCAAAATGAAATTTCTGGAGCATTGTTTAGCACTTTAGTCGATATTGGATTCGTCTTGTTCGAGGTAAGAAACTCTTCTAATCTTGGAGATGAGGGTATGAACCGTGACTATACATGTTATGTGTTTGGTGTTAAGGTGACACACATGCTAAGTGATGAGCGTGTGAGCGTGCACCGTATAAACTGTGATTCCGTTATTTTTTGTGGTACTGTGTAGCTATCTGAACTTATCTAAAATCATGAAATCTCTACATACTAGAGTTATCGAGCTGTGATTTATGTTAGAAGCCATGTCTATGCTAGATTCTTATCCTGTTGGGACCTACTGAGGTCATTCTATTGTTGATTGATCTGCTTTCATTGCATTACATACTCAGTCATATGCATTCAATAACACAATTATGTGTCTCTATTCTGTGTGCGGTCGCACAATTCTGTGTCCGGCCGCACAACTGAAATATGAAAAATGCTAACTCTCTGAAGTTTGGCCTGACAAAATCCCTTAAGGATTCGCGGTCGCGATCAAAATTTCGCGGACCGCACAGATTATGCGGCCGCAACCATTTTTATGCGGACCACGTCACTGAATCAACTGCTGAGATAGAAAAGGTAAAGAGTGCTGACCGCACATAAATTATGCGGCCGCACTCAGGTAAGTCGGTGGGCCAACATGGTTTGAGTATAAATATGAGTTTTTGAGACTATTTACACTTTACGGTGCACTCTTTCTTGTTTTCAATCTCATCCTATATTCATAAAGTGTTGATTTCCTACTACATTTCATTACTAGTATGTTGATTTCAATGAATTAATTTCATTTTTTCTTTTCTTTTCTCTTTGTTTTAGTTTTCTTTTTATCTAGGGTTAGATTCATGCCAAAAATGTCAAATTGATGCTTAATTCTTGCTTAGAAGCATGTGGGTAGTGTTTGAATGCATAATGGGGGTTGGGGTTAGTAGCTTTTATTGTTTAATTGCCATAAATCATGCCTAATTAGTGAAAACCCTAGTATTAATCGTACTTCAGTGCCGCTCTAATTTGAATTTTGTGGCCGCACATATTTTGTGCGGTCCGTGCTAGGGTATGCGGTCGCATACAAAATGGTGCGGTCCGCGATACCCTAGGTTTAAGGCACTTTTCATTTCTAAGTTTGTGTGGCCGCACTCAATTTTGTGCGGTCAGCGGTTGGTTTTAGCGGCCGCACTCAATTTTGTGCGGTCCGCACAATTAAACTTTAGAGACCCAACAAATCGATTATGCGGCCGCACTCACTTTTGTGCGGTTCGCGCTGAGGTAACTTCAGAGAACCAATAGTTTGAACATGGGATCTCCGCGACCGCACTCAATTTTGTGCGGTCCGCGATGGGTATTATGCGGTCGTACTCATTTTTTGTGTGGTCTGTGATGGGCAGTCCGCGGCCGCACTCACTTTTGTGCAGTTTGCGCTGGCCTGTTCTGAGAAGCAGTGTCTTTCTTTTCAAATGTAATTCAATAAACATGTTGAACCCCAATTCTAATTGAATTTCACTACTTGTGTGTTGCAGACAATGGTGCGTTCTCGTGGTCAAGGTGATACTTCCAAAGGGAGGGCAGAATTCTCCCGAGGCCGGGGTAGAGGAAAACCTAACATGCCACTATCAGTCCAGAAAGTCTTGGGCAAAAAGACTACTCTCAGTAGACCACCTCCGTACTCCTCAGATACCAGTGAATGCCTCCTATCCCGGGAAACGTCTGAGGGGGATTTTGTACACCCACAACCGGGGGAACAATCACAATAATTCCCCGATAGACTCCGTTTAGTCAATGAACCTACCTCTTCATCTAGTTCTTCTGATGGCTCAGAGGGAGGTAGTCAGGCATCTGAACCATCTTGCCCATCTGCTACAACACCTGCCACAACAGCTACCCCAATTAATTTAGATGATGATGATGAGGTCCCGGATGACGGGAGAGAGGGTGACACAATTGTGGGAGGCCTGGCTAGATCAAGGAAGCCGGAGATGTGGGCTGATAGATTTGTAAGTGAGAAGGCGTATGCAAAATTTCGGGAATGGTGGCCTCAAAGGTCGCTTACTCTTGAGCGACAATTCATAACCAATGACCTAAGCTAGCACAATCCGAATGTCCTAAAGAAATTTACGGAGAGAAAAAGGATGGAAATCGTTCACCAACTGGTTGCAAGATGCTAATGAATACCTCGTCAAGGAATTTTATGTCAATGTTTCCCACATCAAAAAGGGTACAAAGGTGACGAAGGTCCGGAACTTGAAATTGCGGTTTGATGGCCACTCACTGAACAAATATGTAGGGTTTGAGGAGGTCGAGATAGTGCAATACCTAGAGAAGCTAGCCTTGGGTGATGCAGCTCGCCCATGGCTAGCTGAGATACTTGATATTCTGGGGACAACACCTGCATCGCTCACAACAGGAGTTCAAGTTGTCAAAGCAACCCTTAACTTTGAAGCAAAAGGGTGGCAAACATTTGTGTGCAACCGTCTTGACCCGTGCCAGCATGAGAATGTCCTTCCACTCCCCTGGGCAGTATTGATAGCTTCCATCATGGCAGGCTATCCTATTAATATAGGAAACTTGATGTCCTACAACATCTCCAATGCAGTCTAGAAAGAAGAAAGATCGTATCCCTAACCTAACTTCCTCACAGAGTATTTCCAATACCAAGGGGTAGAGACGAGATATTTTGATGTGGAGGTGAAGGCTAAAAAAATGTTTTTCATGGTACCACCTCCAGGGAGCGGACAACACTAAATTCAAGGGTAAAGCAAATACCTCCACTGTCCAGTCTGAAGAGCCAGGGGTAGTGGCCATCGGGTCAGTTGTCGAGCCCTCCACATCAGCCGGTACTTCTGCCGGAGCAGCTGTCATGCCTCCTTCTTCCTCCTGACCATCTCTCAGTGCCACTGTCAGTGCCCAAATCGTCTACCTACTCTCAGACTGCACTGCGGATTTCACAGACACTATCCAGTCTCAACAACTGGATGTAGGCAGCTACCAAAAAGCTGATTGTCATATCCAGTGCAGTGGCAGCACAATCTTCAGCCCCATTAGAGCCTCAGGTACCTCCATCAGTGAATGACTCTTTGAAGAAGATTTTGAACAACTAGAAGAAGATTCTGGATAACCAGAAGAAGATCTGGGAAACTCTTGATACACATGGGAGGATTATCAAGGATTTGGGGAAGCAAGTGAAGAAGATGCGGAAGACTCAGGCATCTAAGGAGTCGGTGGAGAAGTTGAGCAAAGAGGTTGAGGAGATTTCTTCTGCTGGTGATATTCCACTGGACCTGCTTATGGAGGTGACAGTCCCAGCAGCACATGCAGCAGTGCCCGAGGCAGTAGTCGGCCAGTCTGAGGAGTTGGTTGCCATTTTACACACTGCAGAAGAGCTGATTTAGATGCTCAGCAACCCCGTAGTCCCCAAGTCAGAGGATGTGGAGATCCAGTTAGAGGATACGGAGGATGCTTATGAGCCCATGCATACTGAGAACCCCGTCCATGTTGAGGACCCGATGCAGACAGAGACCACATAGGGAGTTTTCTATACTCTCTACCCCTTTTCCGTGTTCTTAATTGTTATGAGCATTGAGGACAATTCTATTTTTCATTTGGGGGGTGGTCCATTTTGATTTGATGATATTTTGTATGTAATAACCATTAGACTATTTTTCTTTATCTTTATTTATCTTTATTTTCACTTTTGGTATATATATATTCTTGCCATTCGATGTATTTATTCATTTCCATTATGTATATATTCACTTTAATTCATTTTGTACATATTTAGTCTACTTTCCGCAGTTTACTTCATAACCTCTTTCGTTGTTTTTCTTTAGTATCATAGCTTCTTATTAACTTTAGTAGCGTCTTTTTATATTTTCTATGAACAATAAGCCTTTGGTTTTCTTAATGCCATGGTTCTTTCCAAAGGTGGATGTTGTGTGAACCGGGTGGCTCTTCCCAATGATGGATGGTGTGACAACATTCTTAAGGGATTGAGTCCGTTTTCTTTATGTTTTTGTATATATAGTGGTAATGAATAAAAGTGTCTCAAGCAGGCTTCACTTGATACTAACACATTTACCTTCGACCTTATGGTTAGAAATATGTTGATTGGAAAAGAATAGCTCTAGTTGTGACCTTTAGACTCTTGTGTTGACTAAAACAATCATCGAGTAGTTTCTTTGAGCCATTTGTGATTTTCAATCTTAGCTAGGGTTGTTGTGGGCCCTCGACTCTGTTCTCTTTAACAATCCAGCAGCTTGAGAGGTGAGGTATTGAATTGCAAGTTCAAGTTCCGTGCCAATAAGTCTAGAACTTGCCCTGAATGTTTGTCTAGGCAAAATTTTAAGTATAGCTCGACTTGAGAAATGATTGTAGGCTCTCCTTGATCTAATTTGAAACTTGAAAGCTTCTGTAGCCTACCAATGTGATATCCCTAGTCAACCCCTTTGAGTCGAAGCCCTTTTCCATTCAATGTTACAAGCCTTTATCCTTTTTATAATGACCCTCTCTTGGCACCCGATCTTTCCTTAGCATTCTTGATACAATTGGTAAAAACATAAGTTTAGGGAAGAGACAAGGAATGTGAATGTTATAAAAGGTACAAAGAACAAAAAAATAAATGAAGAAAAGGGAAGGCAAAGAAAATAAAGAAAGTCCAAAAAGAAATATGTCAAGAAGAAAAGTGAATAAAGTAGAAAGTTGAAGGGATTCAAAGAAAGCAATGATGAAAGGCATGGAGTGATTAGAAAAGGATAAAAATGATTGTCATGAGAAAAAAAGAGTGACATTACGTCTCTCTAGTTCCCCTAAGGAAGAATAAAATGACTAAAATAGTCAAGAAAGTATGATCCAAAAAGAAGAAATGGAGTGCTTAAGAAAAGATGAAACCATCATATGCCGATAAGTTCTACCTTAATCCTAAAGCCTTCATTATATTCCCGCAAAATTCCTATATGATTTCAAGTTGAGTGAGCTTATATTAGTGGTGATTTACATAAGGGGCAAGCTTATGGTACTTAGAGCCGGACTTGTGACATTCTTTTGAGAGAGATGAGCACACTTCTTCACAATCCTTGTTTTGAGTGTTACATTCTAAAGTGAGATTTGCTCATGCAGAGTAGAGGAGGAGGAGTTTGGGTTCCACAATGACCTACGTGATAGAGCGAGCTTCCTTGGTGAATTAAGTCAACTCTTGATGCTCTAGTGTCACATTAGAACTATGGTACTCAAAAGGTTAAAACATGTTGTTGCTGATAATTCATTTGTGTTGAGGGTAACTGTTAGTCCCAATTGATGCATGATTGATTCACCTTAGGCCAGCTGAAATATCCTTTTTTTTCTAGTGGAGGTGGGAATTACCTTATTTTCTTGAGGACAAGCAAAAGCTTAAGTTTGGGGGAGTTGATAAGTAGGGATTTTAACCTATTTACTCTAATTTACTTGGTTTTAGGCCAAAAATGCTTAAAGGTATTCCCGGAAACTAATGAAATATGCTTGCTTGCAGGAATTGTTCAAAATGAGCCAAAGGAATCAAAATCAACTCACAATGGAGTCAAAAGTTGAAAAAAGACCAAGGCTAGGCAAAGAGGTCTGAAGTGCGGACCGCACAAATATTGTGCGACCACGATCAAAATTATGCGGTCCGCAAGAGGGAGATTCAGAGAGTGTGATTTTGGGCTAAATTATGAGCACGGACAGCACCAGAAATTTACAGCCGTGAAAGTCCCTGTGTGGCCGCAATTGAAATTACGCGGACCGCGATGACTGAGATTCAGAGAGCTGACAACTTGAGCAAAAGAGAGAAGTGCAGACCGTAAAAGAATTGTGCGGTCGCGGAAGTCCCTTGTGCGTCCGCGATCGAAATTATGCGGTCCGTAAGATGAAGAATCAGAAAGTTGATTTCAATCCAAACTCAAGCAGGTGCGGACCGCATCACTTTTATGCGGCCGCATAATCTGGAGCGTGGCCGCACTTAGAATTTTGCGGTCCGCGAAAGTTCAGCTAAACCCAGATCCAAAAGAGAAGAACGCGGATCACATCAGAATTATGCGGCCGCAAAAGCAAGAGTGCGGCCGCACTCAGAATTACGCGGTCGCACAACCTTCGTAGGGGCATTTTTTCCAGATATTTTCAGCTTAGTATAAATAGAATTTTTTGTCATTTTTAGGGCATGTTATGTTTTGTATGAGCACCTGAGACGGCTGACTTTTCTGTTTTCGAAAATTTTGTACTAGATTCACTTGTTTAACATTAGATTTTCATTCCATAAATTAATATTATGGATTTTATCTTCATTTCGTCTTTAATTTCTGTTATTTTCATGAGTAGCTAAACTCATAGCTAGGGTTGTGACCCAACCCTAGTGTGTGTATTTAATGAGTATTTGATTTTAGGGCTTGAATGTGAATGGGTTAGTGATATTTAGCCTAGTTCTTGCTAGAACTCAAGAATTAACGGTTGCAAATATTAGTTCATGCCTTTATGACTTAGTCTCTACTTGAGAAAGAGGGACTAAGTCTAGGAAAACTAGGCTAACATGGAATTGGGGTGAACTCAATAAATTAATAGCCCCAATTAAAGGATTGAACCTAGATATAGTAATACTCAACTTGAGCTAATATCACTTGATTTGCATGAATACCCATTTGGACTTGAGAAAGCCAAATTGGGCAAAATCACTCAAACTACCGAGAGGTATAGAGTGAGTACCCAGGTGTGATAGCTATATTAAAATTCCAACTAATCAAGTTTTCCCTAGATTTTTCTACCCGTTAGATATCCACCTAGGTATAAGTCACTACCCTAGTCTCTTTAAACATTTGAAAAACAAAAACAAAAAAATTGTCCTTCGTTTCAATTATTGCAATCTTTAGAGTAAAGTTAGAAGTAGAAATCAAACCCAAACTTGTGGAAGTGTAGTTAGATTCAAAACCCGCATCTAGCTTAGATATAAACCTAATTTCAAACATTAACTCCCTGTGGATTCGATCCCGACCTAGTTGGGTTAAAACTGCATCGACTACCCTCGCTACTCAATAGTAGTGTAGACTTGAACCCGATCAGTGACTCTCGAGAAGGTGCTAATGGATTCAAAAAAAATGTATAAGTGGAAATTGACAATATTTCAAATTCGTGTATCGCTAGAATCGGTTATTTACATTGGATGGTGTCGGGACTTGCGGTTATTCTGTATGACTATGGATTCTATATTTTAGTATAAGAAAAGGGAAGAGGGATAATTTTAAATTCACATAAGGTATTTCAGAGTGAATGTCTCGGTCGTGGTGCTTTTGGAGTACTTAAGAGGGAATTCAACGTCTCATGGGGCTTAGGGCGATGTGGTTCTATGCTAGGATTTGTGGTATTTTAGCAAGGAGAAGTATCAATCTGAAGACAAATTTGGAAGGGACTAAAAAAATAGGGCAGCTTGGTAGTAGGTTGGATCAGTATGATAATGGATATGATCGGTTCTTTGGGTGCTTATGATGTGGGGGTTTTCTGCAGGTGCTTTGTGGTAATACTCTTGGGTTGGGCGACCTGCGTGGCTTGGTTGAGTTAGAGAGATTCAGTTCTGATGGCTTGATTATGTGAAAATGGATTCCAAGGTATTCTCGAGGATTTTTACCATGGTATGGGGTGGATATTTCCTACCGGCTTAAGGATCATGTTGAGTATGGTGATTTTCTACGAGATGGGATCAAATGGAAGGCTTCTAGATGATTAGATATGTATTCTACTTATGACTTATAAGGATAATGAGATTCTAGTGCTTTTCACATGATGGCATGATAGATGTTATGTGTTGTGCAGAATTTAGATTTACATGTACATGGTGGCAGTTCATTCTAGGAAGTTGGATCACGAATTTAGGACAGAATGGTCAATTTCAGATATTTAGATAAATGTTATAACTTCTCGATAATTCCTAAGAAGGGTGCGCATTTCAAAAGATGCATTGTATTTTGATTTACGGATGTTCATTGATATTGTAGTATTCACATGGTTGATAGACTGCTAATATTCAAATTATTGCTATGTGGCACGGAAGAATTATGGAAGCATTCCTCGTGGGATGATCGTGCATGAAAGAGGTGTTAGTCAATCGAATGCTAGAATTAGGATCAGTTATGATGATTCATGTGTCTTATAAATATGGAAATTGGGAGTTCTCAGAAGCATATTGTTTCAGGGTTGCGACCTGTTTGAGGCGAGTATTTTATTGAAACTCGGTGGAGGCACTAGTTGTGTTAATTAATTGTGATAGCTACACGCTCTGAATGTGCATATATGTGAAGTTCTAGCCCATGTGCGGGCATAAGGGCAAGTATTCGTATTCGGAAGAATGCTTAGGCTATGATATGCCTAGATTTGACTGTTAAGCATAAAGGTATAACGTTTCTCGTATTCGTACCTTTGTGGAGAACTATATGGGCTATACTTGAGGTTACAAAGACGCTAATTTCCTGAGTAAACTTGGTAGTTACTATTTCTGTGTTAACTTGCCGATTTAAGTTGTGATAGCAGATTTTGCACATGCCTACATTATGGCGTGTTATTTACACCAGTCCGGGAGCATGAGAATCTTATTTCATTATCACATATATGTGTACTTGTTTAATTTCTCCTGTATGATATGCTGGGACTGGAGGCCCGTGGCCATGCCAGGCGGTTGATGTTAATGTGAGCTCTAGAAAAGTTGTTAGATTCGTGTGTCTTAGTTCTACTATATATGATGAGCTTATAACATTGTAGTTGTGGTGGTGCTTGTTGAACTTGCAACACAGTTCTCTTCTTTGAGACATTTTCCATTTTAGGTACCCAGATTATGCAGTTATGGTTTGAGTTATATTGGTGTGACGTGTCTGTAGGATAGCTCTGTTTAATAACATATGGTCATTGGACATAGAATGGATAATATCAAGTTTGATTACGGTATATTTGGGAGGATGACATTGAAAGACGGCTAAGAAACTGATTATAGTTCTGGTTGGGGCAAGAGATCTCCATGACTTGTTGATTTGATAAGGGGTTATGAGATTCTGCGTGTTTCTTTTGTTACCAGTAGTGTATGAAGATTTTGGAACGAGGTTTAATACTAGTACTTGGTATATTTGGAGTAGTTACTGTGATTGGGAATGGTGCTGCGAGCTTGCGACTTGTGTAGTATGTTATGTGATTATACTTGGGGTTATGGTTATGGCTTGACATAACATGTTCAGACTCATACAGTGTGTAGATGTGAGATACGTGTCTTGAAAAGAAATTCTGAATGTTAGAAATTGAATTCCAAGGTCTATGGGCTAAGGTTGAATTAATGACTTCCAGTGATGTTGTGTTATCAAGCCTATACAGAATAGGGAGATGTGGGATCACCCACGGATATGTGCATGGTAGGGTGGAACAGTGATTTAAAGGCTTAGGATCAACTCTCGGCACGTTCGAAGACAAACGTATATTTAGGTGGGGGAGAATGTAATGACTTGACCGGTCATTTTGAGTATTACAGCCTCGTTTCCCCATTTCCTGCTCTATTGTTGCTTTATAGCTGTATTATGACCTATCGGATTAGTTAGTTTGGGTTCGGAGAGATTTCGGAATGAATTGAGATACTTAGTCTCATAATGGAAAGTTTAAGTTGAAAAAGTCTACCAGATGTTGATTTATGTGTAAACGACCTCGGAATTGAGTTTTGATGATTCCAGTAGCTCCGTATGGTTATTTTGGACATAGGAGCGTATCCGGAAAATTACTTGGTGGTGCGTAGTGAAATTAGGCTTGAAATGTGAAAGTTAAAGTTTTGGAAAGTTTGACCGGGGGTTGACTTTTGGAAATTGGAATAGCTTCGCTATGTCATTTAAGACTTGTGTGAAAAATTTGAAGTCATTCCGGATTGATTTGATGTGTTTCGGCACAAGATATATAATTTGAAAGTTCAAAGTACATAGATTTTGATTTGAGGTGAGATTTGTCATTTTGATGTTGTTTCATGTGATTTGAGGCCTCGAGTAGGTCCGTGTTATGTTATGGGACTTGTCGGTATATTTGGACGGGGTCCCGAGTGGTTCATGTGAGTTTCAGACTAGGTTGAGATCATTTTCATTTCAAGTTACATTGCTGAAGCTTTCTGGTTCTGGTGTGACCGCACCTGAAGAGTGTTGAGCGCAGGTGCGGCGCCGCAAAAGCGGCAGTGTTATCGCAGAAGCGTGAAGGGGAGTTGGGCGTGAGGATCGCAGATGCAGATACTTGGATGCACATGTGCAACCGCAGATGCAGTTCACGTGCGCAGAAGAGAGCGTCGCAGATGCGACCATGGTCATCGCAAAAGCGGCCTGTCTCGCAGATGCGTGCCTTTTTCCGCGAAAGCGAGGATCACAGAAGCGACCTCTTGTCCGCAGATGCGGAAGACGCTGGGCAAAAGCTTAACTTCGGGGTTTCGTTATTTTTAGCCATTTTCGGATTTTGGAGCTCTGTTTGGGCAATTTTGGAGAGGAAATTTTCCGCACAACATGGGATAAGTGTTCTTGACTCCCTTGTGATTATATTCCATGAATTAATCTTCGTTTTCAGTGTTAGATTATTGATTTTTCAAGAGAAATCAGAGGAATTTTCTATAATTTCATAAAATAAATTTTCGAAATTTGAACACCGATTCAGAGTCGGATTTGAGTGAAATTGGTATGGTTGAACTTGTAATTAGATGGATTGTCGGATTTTATGAGCTTTGTCGAATTCTGAGATGTGGGCCCCACTGGCGAATTTGGGAGTGTAATATCAGATTTTTGTGGAAAAATTAGTATTTTGATATGGAATTAATTCTTATAATTTGTTTGGACTGAATCAAATTAATTGTGACTAGATTCGACCCGTTTAGAAGTTGATACGCGCAAAATGGAATTTCTGGAGCATTATTTAGCTTGCTCGACATTGGATTCATCTTGTTCGAGGTAAGTAACTCTTCTAATCTTGGATCTGAGGGTATGAACCCTCACTATACATGTTATGTGCTTGGTGTTGAGGTGACGGGCGTATGAGCATGCACCGAATTGTGATTCCGTTATTTTCTGTGGTATTGTGTAGCTACCTGAACTTATCTGAAACCATGAAATCTCTACGTACTAGAGTTATCGATCTGTGATTTACGTTAGAAGCCATGTCTAGGCTACATGCTTATCCTGTTGGGACCCATTGCGGTCATTTCTGTTGTTGAGTGATCTGCTTTCATTGCATTACACACTCAGTCATACGCATTCACGTGCATATCATATCTCAGTCATTGTTGTTATTTATTGATGCATCATATCACTGTTTTTGGGCTAGTATCATGACACTGTGAGCCCGTGAGAGAGAAACTGGAGATATTAATGACTGAGTGAGGTCGTGTGCCTGATTATGAGTGACATTTATGGGATCGGGCTGCACGTCGCAGTGGTTATACTGATTTATGATAGCGCTTCGACTGAAGGATCCCCTTCGAAGTCTACACACACCCCCACTGAGTGCTTGTTATTATTGAGGGATGAATCTCTCCTGGACATGGATTTTGTCTGAAGCAATATATACCTGGAGATGGATCTTCTTCATGGACTGGATTGGCCCTACTTGGTACTGAGTGACTGATGATCAGTTGATATGTATATTCATGGATGGATCTTCCCTGGGCCGGATTGGCCATATACAGTACCGAGTGATTGAGCATGATGAGTGGAATGTGTGTGACAGTAAGATTGAGTTCAATGAGAGTGTGAGTACATGAGTTCATCTCTGAGATACATTGCATTGACATGCAGACATGACATACATGCATAAAGATGTAATTTCCTCATGGTGTACGGTATCACGTCATTCATTACTTCTCACACATATTGTCGTACGGGCATACTGATGCATTTTTCCACTAGCTATCTGGAAAGAAAATGAAACATCTAATATATTTTTGAAAGGATTTTTGGGAGAATTACTGTTTTCAAGCTTACTTATATTTTTAGACAATTCCGATAAATGACTTGGGATTTTTCACTGATCATGACTTAGCTGAGCATTTATTCTTTGAGTTACTTCTTTTATTACTTTCTTTATGTTGTTATGGACTGTTGTTGGTTATTAGAGCTGGACCCTGACCTTGGTACAAGCTCGTCACTACTTTCAACCTAAGGTTAGGTTTGTTACTTATTGAGTACATGGGGTGGGTTGTACTCATACTACACTTCTGCACTTTGCGTGCAGATGTTGGCTGCTGATGTTGCTGTGTTTGTTGGAAGCTGGACCTGAAGATGTACATGTGTTTCGGTTGTAGCTGCCTCTGTTCATGGTAGCCTTAGATTTATAAAACTCTATTTATGTACTTTTCAAATAGATGATGTATTTACTTCATACCAGCTTTGTAAACTCTTTTCTTAGAAGCTTATGATTTGTACTGCCAGTTCTTGGGGAGATGTATTGGTTTCATATATTTTCTTTTAACTAATTGCCTTATTAAATTCATTAGAATTGGATATTTGATAATTATATTAACTAGCGGGTTGGGTTAGGTGTCATCACGACTAGTTGAATTTTGGGTCCTGACACTCATAGCCAACACTAGTTCCACTACGCTGACGTTGAAGCTGTATTCAGATAATCTGAGGTAAATAGAGTCTCGAGAGACCAATACCTCTTTGTCCTACAATGATCTATTATTTCAGCCGCAATTAGCTCTCCTATCGATAGCGAATCTATCCGCCGACTGGAAACCTCTGTCGCGACTTTCGGTCCTTTCATAGGGCAAACACTGACCTCTAGAAGATTGTCGGTCTACGTCGAAATCATCCTTCGAATTTTCCTTATTCTTCTCCCGGTCCCGACCTTTGGTTGATGACGAGAAATCGACCTAGTCATCCTCAATTCTTATCTTTGACTTATACCGGTTATGAACATCTACCCATGTTGTTGCCTGAAACTCGAGCAGACTTTTTTTCAATTTTCGGGAAGCGTCGGAACTCCTTGGATTCAGCCCTTTACTAAATGCCTCAGTTGTCCATTCGTTTGGAATGAACGGTAGCAGTATCCTTTCTTTATGGAAACTAGTCACGATCTCCCACAGAAATTCAGACTATATTTGTACAATTCTGAATATGTCGGCCTTTTGTTATTGCACCTTCCTTGCCCCAGTATGGGCCTTGATAAAATAATTCGTGAGCATCTCGAAGAAGTCTATTGAGTGCTCGGGTAAAAGTGAGTACCATGCCAGGGCCCCTTTCGTGAGGGTCTCCACGAACTTCAACAAGACTGATTCAATCTCGTGCAATGTTTAGTTGTTTCCTTTCATCGCCGTCGTATAGGTGGTGATATGCTCCTGAGGATCCGAAGTCCTATCATATTTTGGCACGTCGTCCATTTTAAACCACTTCGGGATCAACTCTGGTGCCGTGCTTGGTTTGAACGGCAACTGAGTGTACTTCTTTGAATCTGATCCTTTCAATACTGGCAGTGCACCCGGAATCTGGTCCATTCGGGCATTTATTTCCCTCATAAACTAAATGAGTTCGGTTCTAAAAGGATCATTCTTATTGTTGTTACCGGATCTGCTACCGTTCTCCCCAGCCCTATCGAAGCGAACCTCGGCTTTCGGGGTATTACTATCAACCCTCTATGTTGTTTGGTTTCCGGAAGCGCCGGGAGGAACTGGACCTCATCCATTCGCATTGTTGGAAGCACCCGACAACGCCTGCCTCAACTTTGTCATGACCTGATCCTGTTGCGAGAGATTGCCCATAATAGCGTTTTGTTGTTCGCTCAGGATTTTTACTATTTTTGCGATGTACTCGTCTTCAGCATCATCGAGAGTTGCCTCTCGAACATGTCATGGATATTGCTCGCCATGGACTGACGTGGACTCATCTCTCTCATTACGGGTATCACTGATCGAATCTTCATGTTGAGGCTGATTTCCCTGGGCCTCAATATTATGTGCGACGTTGACATCGTTATCTGCCATTTTTTTTAATGATTTGTTGCTGAGAAATAAAGAATCAAACCGTTTAGTAATAGATGCAAGGACTAACTCAATTGCGCAACTGTCTAAGCCCCCGGTGGGCGCCAAACTATTTACCCGTAAAATGGTACAGTTGAATTTATACGTGGTTTAAAGACAAATGAATCGATTTGATCCCAGAATGATAAATAAATTAAATAGAAATACAAAACTTAGCGTTGAAATCGAGATAAGACAATGAATAGCCTGGTTCCGGGAGCGTAGCTTCCGAAGGCTGTAATATCAATATTAATAAGCAAGGAATGAAATATTATTATTGAGCTTTTTGATAGTGTATAGCATAAGTTTTCCAGAAATTTCCACCTTATAATGGTTTATGAGCTTACTATTTATAGTTCTAGGATCAATCCCCTCTTAAATAATAATTATGGAGACCATTGAAGAATGTGTAATGGTAGGCTATGAATGTCATGTTTTCTATAATGGACTACATATTTAATACTGCAGAATATTCTCCATCGAATGCTACCGGGTGGTAGGCATTTATTTGTCTTTATGAGCAACATTCCCTTCGGGGACAACCGAGATTGCTGCACCCGGACTTCGTTTCCACTTGCACCGCTCTTCATCTGTCTCCGGCTCCACGTGTTGCTCTATTATGTGAGCATTTAATATGATCATATTTTACCCTATATAGGAACTAATAAACAATTACAGAGAGGAGTTAGTATTGCATATTAAACCTTGTTCAGTCCGTGAATAGATCGTGACCAAACTTGTTCAAGGTTTTCTTGAGGACTTTAAACCTCAAGAAAGTAGCCACAAAAGTGGAGCGCTAAGTTTAGCCAGAAAATTAGCTTACATATCTCTTGGTCGGTAGAAAGAAAAGTATAGTGCACAACCTAAAGGGGTTGCATTACCTTTGATTAGAGCTAAGGAATTCTAAGGGATTGTTTGGTAGGATGTATAAGGAAAGATAATATATGTAGGGGTTGTTTGGTAAATATGATAAGGATAATAATTTTGGGATAGAGTTTGGGATTCAGTTTATCCTATATTTAGTTTGGGATATTAGCTAATTTGGGGATAATTTTTCTCTAAAACGGTGAGATTAATTATCCCATATAAAAGGTAGGACATCCCATCATTGGACCAAATAACACCGTATTAGTTTTGGTAGTATCACTTTCTTGTTTGGTAATGTATTCAACCTATGTATAACTAATACTTATAACTAATACTTCAAGTATTATTTATACACCTTATTCAAGTGTTAACTAATACTTCGGTATTATGCTTCTACATAGCAAATCATGGTATTAGCAATATCATGATTTTAATACATGCATAAGCATGTATAAATTACCATTTTAAATCCTTTTTCAAATCGTGAGAGGGTATTTTTATAAATAAATAATTTTTTAAACAAATTATACAATGCATATTAATTTTAATACACAAACCAATGCATGCGATGAAAAATAATCACACCATAACTAATTCCAGCATAACTAATCTCAACATTGCTAATTACAATATTACTAATACATCATATTCAGTATTATTCTTACTAGTTTTAGGGTACGCGCTTTACGCGTGTACCCAAATCAACAATACACACTTTTAAAAAATGATATAAATATTATTAAAGTGTGTTGGCTTATATTATAAAATAAAACTTAATGCATAAACTATAACAACCCGGCCAGTCATTTTAAGTATTATAACCCCGTTCCCCCAGTTACTACTCAATTTATGCTTTAGAGTTGTTTTATGACTCACCGGGTTAGTTGGTTCGGGTCCGGAAAGATTTCGGAGTGAAGTGAGACACTTAGTCTCATAATTGAAAACATAAGTTGAAAAAGTTAAACGGATGTTGACTTATGTATAAACGACCTCGGATTTGAATTCTGATGATTCCAATAGCTCCGTATGGTAATTTTGGACTTAGGAGCACTTTCGGATTGTGATTTGGATGTCCGTAGTAGAATTAGGCTTGAAATGACGAAGGTCGCATTTTTTGGGAAGTTTGACCGGGGGGTTGACTTTTAAATATCACGGTCAGAATTTGATTCTGAAAATTTGAGTAGGAACGTTATGTCATTTATGACTTGTGCGCAACATTTGAGGTCAATCGGTCGTGATTTGATAGGTTTCGGCGTCGTTTGTAGAAATTGGATATTTCAAAGTTCATTAGCCTTGAATCTATGTGTGATTCGTATTTTTAGTGTTGTTTTATGTGATTTAAAGAGTCAACTAAGTTCGTATGATGTTTTAGGACTTATTGGTATATTTGGTCAAGGTTCCGGGGGCCTCGGGTGAGCTTCGGGTGCTTAACGGATCATTTACGGACATAGCATAGTGGCTGAAGACCGCTGGTGTGTTTCTTCAGGTTTCCTCTTATGCGTTCGCGAGAGGGGTCTCGTGTTTGCGAAGGGTGTCTATGGTCTGAGGAATTTGGTTCTTCGCGTTCGCGAAGGAAAGGAAGCGAATGCGAAGGTTTGGAGTGAGGAACCACCGCGTTCGCGAGGCAGTGGACGTGTTCGTGGGGAGTGAGGTGTTAAAGGTTCACGTTCGCGAAGCTAGGCTCGCGTTCACGAAGCTGGGCTCGCGTTCGCATTCGCATAGAAGGGTGAAACAGACTTGGGCACTAGGCCTTAAGGCATCGCATTCGCGGTAAGGTGGACGCGTTCGCGTAGGCCAAGCTAGGCAAGGTATCGCGTTCGCGAAGTGGGGTTCGCGTTCGCGCAAGAGAATTTTTCGGGCAGTCAAGTTGTGCTTCGCGAACGCGAGGCTCTTTCCACGTTCGCGATGAAGGCATATCTGGGCAGAATTAAAAGTTCCAAAACGGGGGTTTTGAGTTTATAACACAAAATTAAATTGGGAGATCGGTAGAAGGCGATTTTTGGAGAGATTCTTGTTTGCGTGTTTGGGGTAAGTGATTCTTATCCACTTTTGGTTAATTTTAATGATTATGTCTTTGAATACATCATTTAATGGGTGAATTAAGTTGAAAAATTTAGAAAATCCTCTTGGTTTAATTTGAAGATTTGAGGGTCGAGTTGAGGTCGGATTTTTGTAAATTTAGTATGGCTAGACTCGTGGTTGAATGGGCTTTCATGTTGAATGTGCTTTTGTCGGGTTCCGAAACGTTGTATTTAATTCCAATAAATTTTATTGACTGAATCGAATTATTTGGGGCTAGATTTGAGGCAGAGGCATAGCGAAATAACGAATTACACAGTTTGAGGTAAGCAATAGTTCTAAATTTGGTTCTGAGGGTATGAAACCCCGGATTATGTGTTATTTGATTGGTTTTGAGGTGAGGCACATGCTAGGCGATGAGCATGTGGGCGTGCACCGTAAGAATTGTAACTTAGTCAATTCCATGGAACTGTGTAGTTGAAAAATTTGTTGATATCCGTACATTTTTCCTCGTATTAGAGAAATTGATCTATGAATCATGTTTAAATCATATGTTTACACTGTTGGGACCCACAAAGGTCAGGTACTTGTGGAATTATCTGCTAAATTATTGTTTTGCACTCAGTCACATTTCTATTTGCACATTATTACCTCATACTCTCTTATTCATTATTGATGCATCATATCATTGTTGTTGGGCTGCTTATCATGATTTCTGAGAGCCCGAGAGACTGAAGAGGTTGATGATTAAATGAGGCCGAGGACCTAATTGTGAGGATATTTATGGGATCGGGCTGCACGTTGGGTGAATGGGAGGTTAGAGTGAATGGGAGACTGAGTGACTGTTACTCTGAGAGGATGCATTGATTTCATTATTGTTGCATTTCAGCTGTCAAATATCACTATTTTTGGAAATTTTGAAAAGACATTTTTTTTTATTTAGTCAGAGTTGATATGAAATTACTGTGAAATTTTAAATGTTGAACTTGAAAGCATGCCTACCCTTTTATGTTGGAAATTATTGTATTTGGACTTGGCCGGGAAGCTCGTCACTACTTTCAGTTCTTTATTTATTATTGTTACTTACTGAGTTGGTTATACTCATACTACACCTTGCTATTCGTGTGCAGATCCAGGTGATCCCGGACACAGTGGGTGTTGATTCTTTCACACAGTCGATTTTTTCGGAGATTCAGAGGTAGCTGTCATGTTTCGCAGACCTTGTCTCTCCTTCCCTATCCTTTTGTTTATTATATTTAGTCTCAGATTATTTTAGACTGTGTTTTACAGACTTGTAATGTATAGATGCCCATGTACTCAGTGACACCAGGTTTTAGGAGTATATTTATATTCGGTATTTGTGGGATTTTTCCCTTAGAAATTGATTATTATGTTTTCAATATTTAAAAGAAATTGTGGGTAATCAAGGTTGTCGGTTTACCTAGTATTGGGATAGGCGCCATCACGACAGGTGTGATATTTGGGTCGTGACAAGTTAGTATTAGAGCCTAGGTTACCAAGGTCTCACGAGTCATGAGCATGTTTAGCAGAGTCTTGCGGATCGGTACGAAGACGTCTGTACTTATCTTCGAGAGGCTGCCGAACCCTTAGGAAACTTTCACCTTCTTGTATTCTGTCGTTTGAATTTGTTGATTCTGGAAATGAAATCGTTGTATTCTATTCTCTCACAGATGGTGAGGACACGTACTACCGGATTGGACGGTCAGCCACTAGTGCCGCCAGTTAGGGCCGGGTGAGGCCAGGGCTGGGGTCGAGGTAGAGGTCGAGGTGCAGCTCGTACAACAGTTGGAGAAGCACTTGTAGCACCACCAGTTGCTCTAGTTCAGTAGCAGATTCCAGATATAGTTGAGTCGGCGGGACAAGCTCAGGGACCAGCAACACCTATTATGATTTTAGGCCTTCAGGAGGCTTTGGCCCAGATATTGACAGTTTGCACTGGTCTTGCTCAGGTGGTTTCAGCTTAGGACGCAACTGCCATTTCTCAGGCTGGGGGAGGTGCTCATACCCCTGTTGCCCGTACTCCAGATCAGGTAGTACAGGGACTCCAGATACCGGGGGTGATACCAGTCCAGCCAGTTACAGTTGCTCAGGCCCCGATAGTCCCCGTTATGGCAGATGATGAGCAGAGGAGACTTGAGAGATTTGGGAGGCTACGACCTCCATCATTTAGTGATGCTGAGTCAGAGGATGCTCAGGGTTTTCTTGACAGGTGCCAGTGGATGCTTCGGACATCGGGTATTCTGGAGACCAGTGGGGTCTTGTTCACTACTTTTCAGTTTTCTGGGGCTGCCTTCAGATGGTGAGAGGCTTATGAGAGACGCATGCCAGTCGGTGTAGTACCACTTACATGGTAGGAGTTCTGCATTATCTCTTTAGAGAAGTTTGTGCCACAGTCTCGCAGAGAGGAGCTGCGCAGACAGTTTGAGCAGTTACGTCACAATGGCATGTCTGTGATGCAGTACGAGATGAGATTTTTTGAGTTAGATCGTCAGGCAGTTTGGTTGGTTCCCACTGATAGGGAAAGAATTAGGAGGTTCATTGATGGACTCACATATCAGCTATGATTACTTATGACTCGGGAGAGAGTATCTGGTGCTACTTTTGATGAGGTTGTTGACATTGCTCGGCAGAAAGAGATGGTCCATAGTTAGGAATGTGGAGAGAGGGAGGCCAAGAGGCCTCATGGTCCCGGCGATTTCAGCGGTGTTCCTTCAAGGGTTCAGTTTTACCGCAGTAGGGGTTGTTTTTATAGACACGCTCAGACGGGTCATCCAGTTCATCATGGTGCATCATCTGGCCGTGGTTCATATAGTTCTCATCAGGGCCAGTCATCTCTCAGTGCCCTTCCATCCCAGAGTTCGTCCTGTGCCCCTTCAGTTCAGGGTTCATTTGCACAGGGTGCTTTTAGCAGTTATTCTGGTTCTCGGGGCTCGATTTAGTCCACTGCACCACTAGTACCGGGGTGCTGCTTTGAGTGCGGGGAATTTGGGCATATGTGGAGACAGTGTCCTCATCGCTCGGGAGGTCCAGTGCATTAGAGGAGTGAGACTACGACTTTAGCACCAGTTACTTCGCCAACCACCCAGCCAGCTCGGTGTGGGGGTCAGTCAGCTAGGGGTCGCCCAAGAGGGGGATGCCGATCGGGTGGCAGTCAATCCCGATTCTATGTTTTTCCTGCCAGGCCAGATGTTGTTGCTTCAGATGCAGTGATCACATGTATTGTCTCAGTGTGCCACAGAGAGGCTTCTATATTATTTGACCCTGGTTCCACTTATTCGTATGTTTCATCGAACTTTACTCATTATCTGGATATGCCCCGTGAGTCCTTAGTTTCACCTGTTCATGTATCTACGCGGGTGGGCGATACTATTATTGTGGACCGTGTGTACCGGTTGTGTGTGGTAACTATTGGGGGACTGGAGACTAGAGTTGATCTTTTATTGCTCAATATGGTTAATTTCGATGTAATTCTGAGTAGGATTGGTTGTCTCCATGTCATGCTATTCTAGACTGTCACGTAAAAACTATGACATTGGTGATGCCGGGGTCGCCGAAGGTCGAATGGAGAGGCTGTCTAGATTTTGTTCCTAGTAGGGTAATTTCTTATTTGAAAGCCCATCATATGGTTGGGAAGGGGTGTTGATCATATTTGGACTTTGTGAGAGATGTTGATGCAGATAATCCTACTATTGATTCAGTACCGGTCGTGCGAGACTTTTCAGATGTATTTCCTGCAGACCTGCCAGGTATGCCACCCGACAAGAATATTTATTTCGGTACTGACTTGGTGCCTGGCATTCATCAGTATCATATGGCACCAGCAGAATTGAAAGAATTAAAAGAGCAGCTTCAAGAACTTCTTGATAAAGGGTTTATTAGGCCCAGTGTGTCGCCTTGGGATGTGCCGGTTTTGTTTGTGAAAAATAAAGATGGTACTATGTGGATGTGTATTGATTACAGACAACTGAACAATGTTACAATCAAGAACAAATATCTGTTACCGCGTATTGATGATTTATTTGACCAATTTCAGGGAACGAGGGTATTCTCCAAAATTGACTTGAGATCGGGGAATAACCGATTAAATATTCGAGATTCGGATATTCTAAAGACGGCATTCAGGACTCGTTATGGCTACTATGAATTTCTTGTGATGTCTTTTGGGCTGACCAACGCCCCAGCAGCATTTACTCACTTGATGAATAGTGTATTCCAGCCATATCTTGATTCATTTGTCGTAGTATTTATTGATGATATCGTGGTGTATTCACGTATCCAGGAGGAGCAAGCACGACACTTGGGTATTGTATTATAGAGAATGAGAGAAGAGAGACTTTATGCCAAATTCTCTAAGTGTGAGCTCTGGCTTAGTTCGATGTCATTCTTGGGACACATAGTGGCTAGTGAAGGGATTAAGGTGGATCCAAAGAAGATAGATGCAGTTCAGAGTTGGCACATGCCATCTTCAGCTACTGAGATTCGGAGTTTTCTCGGCTTGGCGGGTTATTATCGTCGCTTTGTGGAGGGTTTCTAATCTATTGCATCACCTTTGACTAAATTAACCCAGAAAGGTGCTCCGTTTAGGTGGTCAGATAAGTGTGAAGAGAGCTTTCAGAAGCTCAAGACAGCTTTGACTACAACCCCAATATTGGTGTTGCCTACAGATTCAAAGTCTTATACTGTGTATTGTGATGCGTTACGTATTGTTCTCGGCACAGTGCTGATGCAAGAGGGTAGGGTGATTGCATATACGTCCAGACAGTTAAATGTACATGAGAAGAATTATCCAGTCCACGACCTTGAGTTAGTAGCTATTATTCATGCCTTGAAGATTTGGCAGTATTATTTGTACGGTGTCCATTGTGAGATCTATACTAATCACTGGAGTCTACAACATCTGTTTAAATAGAAGGATCTTAATTTGAGGCAACGGAGGTGGTTGGAGTTCCTTAAGGATTATGATATCACCATTCTCTATCATCCCGGAAAGGCCAATGTGGTGGCCGATGCCTTGAGTCGTAAGGCGGAGAGTTTGGGCAGCTTAGCATACTTATCGGTAGCAGATATGCCTTTAGCCTTGGATGTTCAAGCCTTGGCTAACCAGTTTGTTAATTTGGATATTTCGGAGATGAATCAAGTTTTGGCTTGTGTGGTTTCTCAGTCTTCTTTTATGATCGTATCAGAGAACGTTAGTATGATGACCCCCATTTGTGTGTCCTTAAGTTCACGGTTCAGCATGGTGATGCCAAGGAAGTCACTATTGGGGATGACAGTGTATTACGAATGTAAGGCAGGTTATGTGTGCCTAATGTAGATGGTTTGCGTGAGTTGATTCTCCAGGAAGCTCACAGTTCGTGGTACTCCATTCATCCAGGTGTCACGAAGATGTATTAGGATTTGAGGTAACATTATTGGTGGAGGCGAATGAAGAATTATATAGTTGGGTTTGTTGCTCGGTGTTTAAATTGTCAACAGGTAAAGTACGAGCATCAAAGACCGGGAGTATTACTTCAGAGACTTGAAATTCCGGAGTGGAAATGAGAGCGTATTACCATGGATTTTATAGTTGGGCTCCCATGTACCTTGAGAAAGTTTGATGTTGTTTGGGTGATTGAGGATCGGTTGACCAAATCACCGCATTTTATTCCAGTTGGTACTAATTATTCTTCGGAGCGGTTGGCTGAGATTTATATCCGCGATATTGTTCGCTTACATGGTGTGCTAATATCCATCATTTCAGATCGGGGCACGCAGTTTACATCATAGTTTTGGAGAGCAGTGCAATGAGAATTATGCACACAGGTTCAGTTGAGTACAACATTTCACTCTGAGACGGGCGAACAGTCCGAGCGCACTATTCAGATATTGGAAGATATGCTACGTGCATGTGTTATAGATTTTGGGGGTTCTTGGGATCAATTTCTGCCACTCGCAGAGTTTGCTTACAATAATAGCTACCAAACGAGTATTTTGATGGCTCCGTATGAGGCTTTATATGGGAGATGGTGTCGGTCTCCGGTGGGTTGGTTTGATCCTAGTGAGGCTAGGCTAATTGGCACTGACTTAATTCAGGATGCTTTAGAGAAGGTTAAATTGATTCAGGAGTGGCTTCGCATGGCACAGTTTAGACATAAGAGTTATGACGACAGGAAGGTCTGTGATGTTGCTTACATGGTTGGGGGAAGGTTACACTCAAAATTTCACCCATGAAGGGTGTGTTGAGGTTTGGGAAGAAGGGCAAGTTGAGCCCTTCGTATATTGGGCCTTTTGAGATACTTGAGAAGATTGGAGAGGTGGCTTATGAACTTGCCTTGCCACCTACTCTATCAGGGGTTCATCCAGTCTCCGAAAGTATCTCGGGCATCCATATCATATTTTGGATTTTAGTACAGTGCAGCTAGATGATAATTTGACTTATGATGTGGAGCCGGTGGCTATTTTAGACCGACAGGTTCGAAAGCTGAGGTCAAAGAACATAGCATCAGTGAAGGTACAGTAGAGAGGCCAGCCAGTCGGAGAATCTCCTTGGGAGATTGAGCAGGAGATGAGGAGCAAGTATCCACACCTATTTGAGACTCCAGGTATGATTTTATACCCGTTCGAGGATGAACGTTTGTTTAAGAGGTGGAGAATATAATGACTCGGCTGGTCGTTTTGAGTATTATAACCTCGTTCCCCCATTTACTGCTCAATTTAAGCTTAACACTTGTTTTATGACTCACCGGGTTAATTGGTTCGGGTCTGGAAAGATTTCGGAGTGAAATGACACACTTAGTCTCATAATTGATAATTTAAGTTGGAAAAGTTGACTGGATGTTGACTTATGTGTAAACAACCTCGGATTTGAATTATGAGGATTCCAGTAGCTCTGTATGGTGAGATTGGACTCAGGAGCGCGTTCGGATTGTGATTTGGAGGTCCGTAGTAGAATTGGACTTGAAATGGCGAAGGTTGCATTTTTGAAAAATTTGACCGGGGAGTTGACTTTTTGATATCGGGGTCGGAATTCGATTTTGGAAATTTGAATAGGTCCGATTTTGGAAATTTGTTTGATATGATTTGAAGACTCGACTAAGTTTGTATGATGTTTTACGACTTATTGGTGTATTTGGTTGAGGTCCCGGGGGCCTCGAGTGAGTTTCGGGTGGTTAACGGATCATTTTCGGACTTAGCATGCTGGCTGAAGACCGCTGGTGTATTTCTTCTGGTTTACTCTTACGGGTCTCGCATTCGCGAAGGGTGTCTGTGGGCTGAGGAATTTTATTCTTCGCATTCGTGAAGGAGAGGACGCGAACACGAAGGCTTGGAGTGAGGAAGCACCGTGTTCGCGGTGCAATGGTCGCATTCGCGGGAAGTGGGGTGTCAATGGTTCGCGTTCGCGTAGAAGAGTGAAACAGACTTGGGCACCAGGCCCTAAGGCATCGCGTTCACGGTCAGGTGAACGCGTTCGGTTAGGCCAAGTTAGGGAAGGCATCGCGTTCATGAGGTGGGGTTCGCGTTGGCGTAAGAGAACTTTTCGGGCAGTCGAGTTGTGCTTCACGAACGCGTGGCTCTTTCCGCGTTCGCGATGAAGGCATATCTGGCCAGAATTAAAAATCCCAAAATAGGGGTTTTGAGTTCATAATACAAAATCGAATTGGGAGCTCGGTAGAAGGTGATTTTTGTAGAGATTCTTGGGTGGGTGTTTGGTGTAAGTGATTCTTATCCAGTTTTAGTTAATTTTCATGATTATGCCTTTGAATCCATCATTTAATGGGTGAATTAAGTTGGAAAATTTAGAAAACCCTCTTGGTTTAATTTGAAGATTTGAGGGTCGAGTTGAGGTCGAATTTTGGTAAAATTAGTATGGTTAGACTCGTGGTTGAATGGGATTTCGGATTTGGTATCTTTTGTCGGATTTCGAGATGTGGGCCCCACGGTCGAATTTTGAGTTAAATTTCATATTTTGTTGGAAAATTACTATTTTCTTATTAAATTAATTCTAATAAATTTTATTGACGGAATTAAATTATTTGTGGCTAGATTTGAGGCGTTTGGAGGCTAATTCATGAGTCAAAGGCATAGTGGAATAAAGAATTACATGGTTTGAGATAAGTAATAGTTCTAAATTTGGTCCTGAGGGTATGAAACCACGGATTATGTGTTATGTGATTAGTTTTGAGGTGACACACATGCTAGGTAACGGGCGTGCGGGCGTGCACCGTTGGAATTGTGACTTGATCAATTCCATGGAACTATGTAGTTGAAAAATCTGTTGATATCCGTACATTTTTCCCCATATTAGAGAAATTGATCTATGAATCATGTTTAAATCATATGTTTACACTGTTGGGACCCATAGAGGTCATGTACTTGTGGAATTATCTGTTCAATTGTTGTTTTGCACTCAGTCACAGTTCTATTTGCACTTTATTACCTCAGTCTCTCTTATTCATTATTGATGCATCATATCATTGTTGTTGGGCTGCTTATCATGATTTCTGAGAGCCCGAGAGACTTGAGAGGTTGATGACTGATGAGGTCGAGGGCCTAATTGTGAGGATATTTATGGGATCGGGCTGCACGCCATATCATGTTTCATTGTTATATGCCATGATTGGCTTGATATAGCGCTTGGGCTGAAGGAAACCCTCCGGAGTCTGTGCACACCTCCCAGTGGGCGCGGGGTACTTACAGAGATCGAGTGTCGGGTGCCGACTGCTGAGTGATTGGGAGGAATGAGTGACCGTGAGGAAAGAGTGACTGTGAAGTTGGAGTGAATGGGAGGACTGAGTGACTGTTACTTTGAGAGTATGCATTGATTTTATTATTGTTGCATTTCAGCTGTCATATATCACTATTTTGGAAATTTCGAGAAGACATTTTTTTTTGTTTAAGTTAGAATTGATATGGAACTACTGTGAAATTTTAAATGATGAACTTGAAAGCATGCTTACTCTGTTATGTTGAAAATTACTATATTTGGACTTGGCCGTGAAGCTCGTCACTACTTTCAGTTCTTTATTTATTATTGTTACTTACTGAGTTGGTTATACTCATATTACATCCTGCACTTTGTGTGCAGATCTTGGTGATCCCAGACACAGTGGGTGTTGATTCTTTCACACAATCAATTTTTTCGGACCTTGTTTCCCCTTCCCTATCCTTTTGTTTATTGTATTTGGTCTCAAATTATTATAGACCGTATTTTTCAGACTTGTAATGTATAGATGATCATGTACTCAGTGACACCAGGTTTTAGGAGTATATTTATATTCGGTATTTGTGGGATTTTTCACTTAGAAATTAATTGTTATGTTTTAAATATTTAAAAGAAATTGTGGGTTATCAAGGTTGTCGGCTTGCCTAGTATTGGGATAGGCGCCATCACGACAGGTGTGATTTTTGGGTCGTGACAGAAACTCATCCAACAAAACTCTAGAATAATATATATATATATATATATATATATATATATATATATATATATATGAAAAACCTAATTAAACAACACATACAATTAACTTCGATTTTGATCAACCCATAGCTTCTTCCTTCGCATCTCACAAGAATACCATAATCAATTCGAGTACCAACATATATAGTTTGTTCTTGATGTGTGGCCAAAATGCTATATTTTTAGTACATTACTCGCCTAACATGTTGTTAGTTTAGTGACTAATTGTGCGACGTTTGAGCTAAATTATGTTATTTTGTGTGTAGAAGCATCGGAAGACAAAGATGAGTGAAGGTTGTATAAAAAGAGGACGAAAATACAGGAAAAGAGCACAAAAATACCAAGTACCCAAACCGTGTTACAGGCCAAGCATAACCAGCTCTATAGCCAGCTTGACCGCACTATAGGCCAGGCATAGCCAGCTCCGTAGCCAAGTTGACCGCGCTATAAGTCTGGTCTCGCGAGGTCTATAGCGCGGTGATCAAAAGTGTGTGAATTAAAAGACTCTGACCCGGATTTGGACTCTAGGACTTCAAACCTAGCCTATAAATACTCCCTAAACATGTCTAAGAGAGGATGACATTTGTTTAGAGTAGGTTCGACCAAAAAAGTGGATGTTTTTTAAAGGGAGGACGTTTTTGATAGGGGATTAGACCTACGGAGGCAAGAACACTCTAGGAGCAAGGCTGAGAATTCTTATACGAGTTTTTTATTTTCTTCTTCCTATTTTCATTATTGATATGAATTATAGTATTGTAGTGTTGTATACTATTATGAATAGCTAATTTATTATCTAGGGTTTTTATGGAACCTTTGTAGGATGAATTCTTATTACGTTTTTATATAATTGAGTCGTTGGATTTCTCTACTTGTTCAACTACGTGTTTGTTGATGTTGATTGAATGGCCATCAATTGACTGTGTCTATTTAGTTTGTATTGCTTGAGAGCGGGTACATATTTAGCTATTTGTTGAACAATATCACTTCTAGCGTGTGAGAGATCAATACGGAGGTTTTAAAGGGGGGACTAGAGATAACGAAATATTGGTGCGATCATAGTGAGCGGTGCATTAGTATCAACAAGCTTAGTTCGAGAGAACATGTCTAGTAAATTGTGGTAGTTGCTCGAGAGAGAATTACGACACCCGAAGTACTCACGATCGGTAGAGAATACTTAGGTGAAATTATAGAAGAGGTAGGGGAAGGATTCTGACAATTGAAAAAATCATAACTCTAGGCCTCCTTAATCGTTTCTTCAACCCTTAGTATCCCTAGTTGTTAATCTACTACTTTAATTTGTTAGTTAATTAGATATAAGAATCTTAATATTTATAACTTAGAAATTTTTCAAACTTGTATTCTTAGTGATAGTGAACAGTTGTAGCTAAACCTTAGTTCTCTGTGGGATTCGACTCCGAACTTTTAGACCGGATTATATTTGCAGCGACCACTTATTCTTTTTAGGACTAGAGTTGGGTGTGATCAGCTGCTAAATTACCAAAATTTTTTATTGAAACCGAATGAAGGAATATTATTATATGCTTTTATCAAGATTTTTAAAATATTTGTCAAACAACACAAATTTAAAAACTTGATTGTTCTATTCTTTTATATCGGTAATGAAGGGGTGATTTAAGATCTAAAAATGACTTATGTTGGGTTAATATTTTGCAATAAATGACTTAATATTAAAAAACTACAAAGAGTCTTATTTTGGTAACAAAAAATACAAAAGAGCCAATTGTTGGAATGAATGGGAAAAAAATAATAATTAATGTCAACTCGTTAGAATATAGTTTATCTTCATTGTTTCAATATCAATTTTTCAAGTGTGCATTTTAATGAATCTAATTTTTAATACTATATTATAATCGATTTTGTTTTCTGATTCCAAGTCACATTTTTAATTAGTTTATAATCCTCATTATTTAAATCTTTTTCTCTTTATTGTTTCGTTTTTTCCCTTACGTTTGCTATAGTTATGTTACATTGTTCAACAACAAAAGAATTTATAAAAGGTAAAATTTTAATTGATTTTGAAATCTTAAATATTAGGTATTCTATATAATTCAAATAAGGAAAGATTTAATAAATAAAATTTTAGGTGATTTCAAAGTCCTAAATTTAATGACCCGACCGATCGTTTTGATCTCTAGCGTGTCGCTCAGTTGTTTGAGGACTTGGGTAGCTTCACTTCATGCATTATGACTTGTACGCGTAGTCAGAATTAAATTTCGGGAAGTTCGGAGTTGATTCGGATGGAAAATTTTTAATTTTGGCAGTTCTAAGTTGGAAGAATTAACTAAGGTTTGATTTTTTAGTAAACGACCTCGGATCAGAGTTTTAATGGTTCCGTTAGGACCAGATGGTGATTTTAGACTCGGGCGTATGCCCGAAATTTTATTTGGATATTTCTAGAAGGTTTCGGCACTAATTGGCGAAAGTTAGAAATTTGAAGATGTAAAATGTTCGTAGGTTTCACCGGGAGTTGACCTTGATGATATCGAGTTCATATTGTAATTCCAGAAACTTGAATAGCTCTGTTATGTCATTTATGACTTGTGTACAAAATTTGTAGTCAATCGGAGTTGTTTTGGTATGAATCGGGATTAGTTTTCAAATTCGGAAGTTCATAAGTTCAATAAATTTGATTTAAAGTGTTCGTTGTTTCGATGTTGTTATGTGTGATTTGAGGCTTCGAGTAAGTTCGTATTGTATTTTAGGACTTGTTGGAATATTTGGATTGGGTCCCGGTGACCTCGGGTGTGTTTCGGGTGAGTTTGGAACAAGTTTAGGCATTTCGGTACTTTGATGATGTTCTGGATCGAGTGAAGTGTGGAGGGCACATTTTGGAGTGCTGAGGCAAAGCCTGATGCGTGGACGCAAACTCCCAGAGTATGGGGCAGTGGAAAATGTGTGGACCGCAATGGGGGAAATCTGCAGGTTTGATGGTCTGACTTGGTAAGCTTATATCTTTTAATCTATAAGGAATTTTGCGATGATCCAAAAATAAAAGTTGTAGCTCTTTGAGTCTAGGTTTTAGAAAGATAAACTATTCATTATTTGGACATTTGTAGAGAATGTTATGGTCAATTTACTAAAGTATGGTAGTGCAAATGTTGCTGAAGTGTGACCGCACAATTTGGATCGGCCGCAGAATCTGGAAGTGCGGACCACAAAAAAAATGTGCAATCAGCACTTTGGGAGATCAGATTTTGTACTTTATAAATGAGGGTTAGAGAATTATTTCACATTTGTCTTTGGGAGTTGGGATTGGGGCGACTATTCGTGGGTTTTTCAAGAAATTCATCGGGGTAAGTGATTCTAACTCGGATTTGGTTAATATACATGAATATATCATTATTTTCATCATTTAATTAGTATTTTGAGATAAAAATTTGGAGAAAGTTATAGAAACTTTATAGACTGTAATTTGAGGATTTGAAGGTCGAGTTGTGATCGGATTTGACTAATTTTGAAATGGTTGAATGAGTTATCAGATTTTGTAAGTTTCATCGGGTTCTGAGAAGTGTGCTCCCCGTTGAATTTGGGTTGACTTTTCGAGTGGAGTTGTGAATTGTTATAAATTTATTTATTAAGAGAATTATAGTATATTTTTATTGGTTTGCACATTGTTTGACTAGTTTTTGAGCGATGGGCATTGATTTGAGGTGTTAGAATGGCGTTGAAGCCAGTTATGGAACTTTAGAGTGAGGTAAGTCTCCTATCTAACCGTGTGAGGGGGAAACTACCCCTAGGTGATATAATTGTTATGTGCTACTACTTGTGGGTGCAACATCCGTACGAGGTGACGAGAGTCCGTACGTAGCTAAAGCATGTTTATGTCCGGGTAGACTTCACACTTTATCATGTAATATGTGAATTACTTGAACTCACTCTACTGGCTTAATTAACGGAATTTATAATTGAAATTGATTTGGAAATATATATATCCTTCCTTTCTTGAGGAGCGGGTCGAACTCCTCGGTAGTATAATAGATGCATCTATGGTTCTTGCCGCTCGACCCTAGGCAGTGTACACATTATTCTGGATTGGGCCGAACGACCTCGGCATAATCGTGCGTTACATCGCTGACAGTCGAATATTCATTAGATTTTCCTTCCACTGATGCATGACATTTCATTTGGTATACCTTATCCATTTGATGCTGGCACTTGATACATCTGAGTAGTTGAAGTAGAATACAAGACTAAGAAATTCATACCTTTAAAAGAATTTTTTGGAAGATTATGTAACTTACAGATTTAACCCATTATTGTTGTGTATTTTATATCTGCTTATGATTTATTATATTGCTTTATTGGACCTCTAGTAAGTGTCAATGTCGACCTCTCATTACTACTTCTCCTGGGTTAGGCTAGATACTTACTGGGTACACGCTGATTTACGTACTCATGTTGCACTTCTGCACTAAACGTGCAGGATCCGACATGTTCATCTGGTGGTCATCTTGGCGCGTAGGCGCTGATGTTGAGGAGACTTTATGGTGAGATGCATTCCAAGCTACGCATCGCAGCCCATAGAGTCTTCATTGTACTATTTACATTATCCTGTCTTATTTACATTTCGGACATATGTTGTATTATTATTATATTCCTTAGTAAATATTCATGCACTGGTGACACTGTATTTTGGGATATGCTAGTTGTTGTTTACGGATTTATATATCATTATCGCCTTTCATTTCTTTTATAAGCTACTACTTATGTACGTTCCCGTTGATTTAAAAGTATAAATTTCCTTCCTTAATAATATTTATGATTTCGAAAGTAATAAAATAAATAATTAATGTGATAGTTTACCGTTGGCTTTCCTAATGGCGACGTTGGGCGCCATCACGGCCTATAGTGAGTTTTGGGTCATGACACTAAATATTAGAAAAATAATTTAAATGACTATTTTGTCTAATGTGAAATCTAATTTTAAAGGGTAAAAAAGGCAAACGACATTTCACTAAGGGCCTCCATGCTTTTAATATATTACTAGTTTTAAGGTTCGCGTTTTGTACGTGTACTCCATATTCATAAATACAAAACTTAAAAAAATTATATAAATATTATTAAACTATGTACCATTTCAAAAGTATTTCTATAATTTAATATTGAGTCAAAATTATAGTAACTATGGATATTGAAATATTTTATATCTAATTATTGTAATTATTAGAGTGTCTACTTAATTTTTACATAAATTTATAGAAGTAGTGTTTGATTAAAGGATAATATACATATTATTATATACTCAAACAATCAAACATAAATTTTTCAAAATAGTATTTATCTCTATTTTTCCTTATTATTTTTACTAAGATAATTAAATTATATAAAACTTATTGATTTTAATTCTACAACCAGTTATAAATTTATAAGAATACGAAAAATTGGACTTTAGTTATTGTTTCTTACTTAGTCTTTCTGAGAGTTTATATTGGTAGTATGAATGCAATAAACAAAGGAGTAAAACATCGGAAAATTTAAACATGATTCGCCGAAATTATCTATTATCAGTGTCACGACCCAAAATTCGTCTAGTCGTAATGGCACCTAACCCAACCCGCTAGGTAAGTCAATTAACCACTAACTAGTTCTAATAACAAGTAAATAAAAATCTTAATCTTATATATTCTCCAACAACTAGTAGTACAAATCATGAGCTTCTAAGAATAGAGTATACAAATCTGGTATGAAGTAAATATATCATCTGTTTGAAAAGTACATAAACAGAGTTTTATGAATCTAAGGCTACCATGAACAAGAGGCAGCTACAACCGGAACGCAGGTACACTATCAGATCCAGCTCCCAACGATCACAGCAACATAAGCAGCCAAAATATGCACGCAAGGTGCAGAAGTGTAGTATAAGTACAACCGACCCTATGTACTCAATAAGTAACAAACCTAACCTTACGTTGAAAGTAGTGATGAGCTTGTGCCAAGGTCAAAGTCCAACTCCCATATCCAACAATAGTTCATAACAATATAAAACAAGTAAAGCCTGAAGTAACTCAGAGATAAAATGCTCAATAAAATCATGATTTCTGAAAATAGTTCTGCCTTTCAAGTACATCAGTGAAAACCCAAATCATTTACCAAAGTTGCCAAAAATATGAGTAAGTTTGAAAACAGTAATTTTCCCAGAAATCCTTTCAATAATAAATAAGATGTCTCATTTTCTTTCCAGATAGCCAACGTAAAGCAAATGCATCACTATGCCCATATATCAACATGTGTGAGAAGTCATGAATGATGGGTGTGATAGCGTACAACATGAAGAAAATACATCTTTATGTTTATTTGTCATGTGTGCATGTCAATGCAATGTGTCTCAGAGATGAACTCATGTACTCACACTCTCAGAGTAATAAATCTCACTTTCTCACACATTCCACTCATCATGCCCAATCACTCGGTACTGTATATGGCCAATCCGGCCCAGGGAAGATCCATCCCAGAATATATACATCAACTGATCATCAGTCACTTAGTACCGAGTAGGGCTAACCCAACCCGTGGAGAAGATCCATCTTCAGGTATATAATGATTCGGATAAGATCCATGTACAGGGAAGATCCATCCCTCAATAATAACAATCACACTCACTAGGGGTGTACAGACTCCGGAGGGACTCCTTCAGCCCAAGCGCTATACACCGCACGAACAACTCACGTGCTGCATAGATAACTCACGTGCTGCACGGACAACTCACGTGATGCACGGACAACTCACGTGCTATATAAATCCTTTCATGCATGCTGCAGGCGGGCATCCCCGATCCACATAATAATATCCTCACGGTAAAGTTCTCGGCCTCCCTCAGTCATCAATCTCTCCAGTCTCTCTCTCATTGGCTTACAATGTCATGAAAATATCCCGAAAATGATGATATGATGTATCAATAAATAACAATAGAGACTGAGATATGATATGCAATGAAATAAATTTGACTGAGTATAAATTTTCAATTTAAAACAAATAATTCACATAAATATAACCTCTGTGGGTTCTAATAATACTAGCACATAGCCTCAACATGATTTTTAATATGATTCTCAACTAAATTTCTTCAACATATAAAACTGCATAGAAAATGCCAAGATTATTTGACTACAAAATTCTACGAAAACAATTATGTTACAATTTCTATGGTACACGCCTACACGCCCATCACCTAGTATGTGCGTCAAATCCAAACAATTCACATAATACGTATATTCAGGATTGATACCCTCAGCTCCAAGATTAAAAGAGTTACATACCTCAAACAAGAAGAATCCAATGTCGGGCAAGCTAAACAATGCTCCAGAAATTCTATTATGCGCGTATCAACTTCAGAACAGCTCGAATATAGTCACAATTAATTTGATTCTCTCCACACAATTATAGAAATTCATTCCATATCAAAATACTAATATTTTTCACAAAAATCCAAAATTTCACCCGAAAAATCACCCGTGGGGCCCACGTCTCAGAACCCGACAAAAGTTACAAATTCTGAAATTCCATTCAACCACGAGTCTAACTATACCAATTTTACTTAAATTTGATATCAACTCGACCCTCAAATTTTCAAATTAAACCAAGAGGGTTTTCTAATCTTTCCAACTTAATTCACCCATTAAATGTTAAAAACAACCATAGATTCGGGTAATTTGACCAATAATAAGTAAGAACACTTACCCCGTTGTTTTCTTTGAAAAAATCCCAAAATTCTCCTCTTCCCGAACTCCAATCGGTCAAAAATGGAAAATGGAACGAAGTCCCATTTTCAGAACTTAAACTCATTGCCCAAGCTTTTCTTCTTCGCGAACGCGATCGGTGCCTCGCGTTCGCGAAACACAAAATAGATCCCGTCCAAATTCCTCCTTCGCAAAACATCTCCCTGGCATTCGCGAAGCACAAAGTGCCTCTGCCTCGATGCCTTCTACACGAACGCGTAGACCAATTGCCTTGGGTCCTCAGCTGCTTCATCTCTTCTTCGCGAACGCGTAACACCTCTCGTGTTCGCGATGCACACCCTATCCACCCTTCGGGAACGCATCCTTCTCTTCGCGAACGCGAAGAGCAAATATTGCTAGCCTCTCAGTTCTTCTTCGCGAATGCGAGGCTCCACTCGCGAATGCGATGAAGGAAACCAGATGATGCATCAGAAAATTTCCAACAGAGTTCCAAGTCCAAAATCCAACCCATTAACCATCTGAAACTTACCCGAGGCTCCCGGGACCTCACCCAAACATACCGTCAAGTCCCATAACATTATACAAACTTAGTCGAACCCTTAAATCACCTCAAACAACGCTAAAACCATGAATCATACCTCTAATTCAAGCCTAATAAACTCTGAAATTTCATGTTTCCACAAACGATGTCGGAACCTATCAAATCAAGGTCGATTGGCATCAAATTTTGCACACAAGTCATAAATGGCATAACAGATCTATTAAAATTATCAAAATCAGATTTGGACCCCGATATCAAAAATTCAACCCCCGGTCAAACTTCCCAAAAATTCGCCATTCGCCATTTCAAGCCTAATTCCACTACGGACCTCCAAATAAATTTTCGGACATGCTACCTAAGTCCAAAATCACCATATGGAGCTACTGAAATCATTAGAATTCGAATCCTAAGTCGTTTACACATAGCCCAACATCCGGTCGACTTTTCCAACTTAAGCTTTCCATTTAAGAGACTAAGTGTCTCATTTCACTTTGAATTCTCTCTGAACCCGGTCTAACTTATCCGATAAGTCGTATAACAGCTATAGAACACAAACGGAGCAGTAAATTGGGGAATAGGGTTGTAATGCTCAAAACGACCGGTCGGGTCGTTACATTCTCCCCCCTCTCCCCCACTTAAACATACGTTCGTCCTCGAACGTGCTAAGAGTTGTTTCCAAGCCATCAAATCTCTATTCCATATTACCACGTACATACCCGGGGGTGATCCCACATCACCCTATTCTATCTAGGCCTGACAACACAATACAACTGAAAATCATTAATTTAACCTTAGCCCAAAAACCTTGGAGCCAAATTTCTAACATCCAGAATTCTTTTCAAAACCTGAATCTCACATCTACACACTATATAAGCTTGAACAAGTTGTATCCAGTCATAACCATAATCCCAAATATAATCACGTAACATACTACACAACTCGCATATTCGTAGCACCATTTCTGATCACAGTAACTACTCAAAACCAACCAAGTACTAGTATAAAACCCTCGCATTCAACAAAGCCTCATTCCAAAACCTTCGTACACTACCAATGATGAAAGAAACAATCAAAAACTCATAACCACTCATCAAATCAACTAGCCATGGAGCTCTCTCGCCCCAACCATAACTATAATCCTTTCGTAAGCTGACTTTCAATATTATCCTCCCGAATATACCATAATCAAGCCTGATAGTACCCATTCTAGGTCCAATGACCTTATATTATTAAACACAACTATCCCACAGACATGCCACACCAATATAACTCAGAACCACAAACCGTGCCATCCATGCACTAATATGCTCTAACTTCAAATCCATAGAACACATAATCAAGCCATCAGATTTAAATCTCTCTAACTCAACCAAGCCACGTAGCTCGCCAAACCTAAGAGTATTGCCACAAAGCACCTGTAGAAAACCCTCACATCATAAGCACCCAAAGAACCGATCATATCGATTACCATACTGATCCAACCTACTACCAAGGTGTCCTATTTCTCTGAGTCCCTTCCGAATTTGTCTTCCGATTGATAATTCTCCTTGCTAAAACGCCACGATATTTAGACACAACTCACCCCACAAACCTTACCATAGAACCACAACGCCCTACGGCCCATACGCAATTGTATTCTTCTTAAGCACATCCATATTGCCACAACTGTAACACTCGCTCTGAAAATACCTTATGTGAATTTGAAATTGTTCTTCTTACCTTCCTTATACTAAAATATAGAATCCATAATCATACAGAATTAACGCAAGTCCAGGCACCATCAAATGTAAATCTCACATTTTATCCATACACAAGTTCGGAGAAATTCTCAATTGCTAAATATAAACCTCGAACCTATTGGAACTTTCTCGAGAGTCTCCCTCTTTGTTCAATTCCAAATTACACCGCCTAAATGGGCTGAAAAACACGTGTCCCATTAGCACAGCATCACTCAAAAAGGTAATCCTGCCTTAAGACCACCGATAAAATTTATACTTCGTGCGTACTACATCATTCACAAATAACAACTCACTCATCCCATGATTTTCATATACTCATAAAGCGCAATATAACCCGTATCCAGAAATTTCCTTACTCGAGTCATTCTCGAACTCCACATCTGCAAGTCATCATTGATTCCCAAGTATACTTCAGACCAAAACAAAATTTTGGCACATACCCATGAATTGATTTGTCCATAGCAGACTCCCCCACTTGGCTCAAAGCCATAAATTAAAACACTCGATAACTCACAATTTCTATACTCTATTACTGTCATAAAACCGTAGTCAATACAACAAAAATTCTTCTCAAGCTCATACAACGCCAACCAGAAAAACACCTCAATCTTCCGCTAGACTCGCAATCATTCTCTTGTCACTCAAGTCAACTTTCTCAACCAGATTCAAATTCAAATCTCAACACATATGCCCCATCGGCAGAAAAGAAACTTTCTACTCATATCATAAGGAACATACCTACGTAGATTATTCCGTAAGGAATAACCCGCCTACTTAACCTTAAATTGGTATCTTGTTATACCCTTTCGCAGTTACAATTATTATGAAATCACCTAATCTTTCTGAGCCCAAACTCATTAACCAGACATGAGAATTTAATTTGTCCCAAAATTCAACAATGTGAAAGATCCTTCAAAACATTAATACTCGAGATTGTACGTCACATCAAAATGACAATCAAGCACCCAATGGCCTTTCCTTACATTTCAAAGAAATCATTCTCGTCACATTCAAACAATCTGAACACATCTCGCGGTCACATCATACTCACCACATAGCCATTCCACCACTCATCGAGCCAGAAATTCTACTAGTATGGACATTACCGGACATATGAGTCCAATTATACAAGTTACAACTGAATCTACCTAGCTTAAGTTGCAGTCTAACGATGGTCTCAAGTCCTCCAGACTGGCCCATCACCAAAATACAGAATACACATCTCGAACCTCATTCATAGAATCACAAGACGGCGATGCACAACTCATATTGAGCTCTCATGTGCGCATACAAATGCGTGGAAGGAATTCAAAGAGTTATGTCTCAAGCTGAATCAATTTCGCACGATAAGGAAAGAAAGATGGGAAGTAAATATCCTAAAGTCCATGTAGCTTCTCGAAGATAAGTTTGGACGTCATCATATCGATCTGCAAGACTCTACTAGACACTTGCTCATGACTTGTAGAACCTATGAACCTGGAGCTATGATACCACCTTGTCACGACCCAAAATCGGTCTAGTCGTGATGGAACCTAACCTAACCCGCTAGGTAATACAATTAACCACTAACCAATTCCAATATCAATTATTAAAGCAATTAAGTAAAGGAAAATCTTAATCTTATACATTCCCCAAGAACTAGTAGTACAAATTAAGAGTTTCTAAGAATAGAGTATACAAAGCTGGTATGAAGTAAATACATCACCTGTTTGAAAAGTACATAAATAGAGTTTTATGAATCTAAGGCTACCATGAATAAGAGGCAGCTACAACCGGAACGCAGGTACACCTTCAGATCCAACTCCTAACGATCACAACAACATCAGCAGCCAAAATTTGTACGCAAGGTGTAGAAGTGTATTATGAATACAACCGACCCCATGTACTCAATACGTAAAAAATCTAACCTTAGGTTGAAAGTAGTGACGAGCTTGTACCAAGGTCAAAGTCCAACTCCCATATCCAACAATAGTTCATAACAATATAAAGCAAGTAAAGCCCAAAGTAACTCAGAGATAAAATGCTCAATAAAATCATGATTTCTGAAAATAGTTCTGCCTTTCAAGTACATCAGTGAAAACCCAAATAGTTTACCGAAGATGCCAAAAATATAAGTAAGTTTGAAAACAGTAATTTTCCCAGAAATCCTTTCAATAATAAATAAGATGTCTCATTTTCTTTCCAGAGAGCTAGCGTAAAGCAAATGCATCATTATGCCCATATATCAACATGTGTGAGAAGTCGTGAATGACGTGATACCGTACAGCATGAGGAAAATACATCTTTATGCATGTATGTCATGTGTGCATGTCAATGCAATTTGTCTCAGAGATGAACTCATGTACTCACACTCACAGAGTACTAAATCTCACTTTCTCACACAATCCACTCATCATGCCCAATCACTCTGTACTGTATATGTCCAATCCTACCCAGGGAAGATCCATCTTGGAATATACACATCAACTGATCATCAGTCACTTAGTACCGAGTAGGGCTAATCCAGCTCGTGGAGAAGATCCATCTCCAGGTATATAATACTTCGGACAAGATCCATATCCAAGGAAGATCCATCCCTAAATAATAACAACCACGCTCACTGGGGGTGTACAAACTCTAGAGGGGCTCCTTCAGCCCAAACGCTATAAACCGCACGGACAACTCACGTGCTGCACGGACAACTCATATGCTATATAAAGCCTAAAAGGCCTGCTGCAGGCGGGCATCTCCGATACACATAATAATAATAATATATATATATATATAACGCCAATAAGTCCCGATGCATGCGGGCAGCCCCGATCCACATATATATATATATATATATATATATATATATATATATATATAAAGCCAATATGGCCTGCTGCAGGCGGGCAGCCCCGATCCACATAATAATATCCTCACAGTCAGGCTCTCGGCCTCCCTCAGTCATCAATCTATCCAGTATCTCTCTCATGGGCTCACAATGTCATGAAAATAGCCCGAAAATAATGATATGATGTATCAATAAATAACAACAGAGACTCAGATATGATATGCAATCAAATAAATATGACTGAGTATAAAATTTCAATCTAAAACAAATAATTCACAGCAATATGACCTTTGTGGGTTCCAATAATACTGGCACATTGCCTCAACATGATTTTTAATTTGATTCTTAACTAAATTTCTTCAACATATAAAACTGCATAGAAAATGCCAAGATTATTTATCTACAAAATACAACAGAAATAATTACGTCACAATTTTTATGGTGCACACCCACACGCCCCTCACCTAGCATGTGCGTCAACTGCAAACAATTCACATAATATGTATATTCAGGGTTCATACCCTCAGCTCCAAGATTAAAAGAGTTACTTACCTTGAACAAGACGAATCCAATATCGGGCAAGCTAAACAATGCTTTGGAAACTCCATTATACGCGTATCAACTTTTGAACAGCTCGAGTCTAGTCACAAATAATTTGATTCAGTCCACAAAATTATAAGAATTAATTCCATATCAAAATATTAATATTTTCCACAAAAATCAGAAATTAGACCCCCAAAAATCACTCGTGGGGCCCACATCTCGGAACCTGACAAAAGTAACAAAATCCGAAAGCACATTCAACCACGAGTCTAACCACACCAATTTTACTTAATTCCAACATCAACTCTTTCCAACCATGGATTCGGATAATTTGACCAATAATGTGTTAAGAACACTTACCTAGTTGTTTTCCTTGAAAATCTCCCAAAAATCGCCTCTTCCCGAGCTCCAATCCGTCAAAAATGGAAAATGGGACAAAATCCCATTTTGAGAACATAAACTCACTACCCAGGATTTTATTCTTCGCGTACGCGGTGAGTGCCTCGCGTTCGCGAAGCACAAAATTGATCCCATCCAAATTCCTCCTTCGCGAACGCGACATCCCCCTCGCGTTCGCGAAGCACAAAGTGCCTCTGCCTCGATGCCTTCTATGTGAACGCGTAGACCAATTGCCTGGGGTCCTCAGTTGTTTCCTCTCTTCTTCACGTATGTGTAACACCTCTCGCGTTTGATAAGTAGGGATTTTAGCCTATTAATCGCTCTCTTTTACTTGTGTTTTGGGCAAACAATGCGTGAAGGTATTCCCGAAACTAACTTAATATGCTTGCTTGCAGGGATTGTTCAAAATGAGCCAAAGGAGCCATAATCAACTCATAAAGGAGTCAAAAAAGTGCGGCCGCGACAAAAAAGTGCGGCCGCGAAAGTATCAACTCGGACGCGGCCAGTATTTCGACGTCTGCGATATGAAGAATCAGTGATATGGTTTTTTGGTCACAAACATGAACGCGGACCACGACAAGAAGATGTGGCCGCAAAAGTTCCAGCACAGCCGTGATTAGAATTCCACAGACGGCGATTGCTAAGGTTCAGAGAGTGCATAATTCAAGCAAAAATGAGAATGGCGGTCCGCGTCAAAGTTACGCGGTAGTGAAAGTCTCTTACGCGGACGTGGTGGAAATTACGCGGTCTGCAAAACAAGGGTCAATCCAGGTCCAAATGTGAAGAAACACGGACCGCGATCAGAAGTACGCGGCCGCGAAAGCAAGTGTGCGGCCGCGGTCAGAATTACGCGTCCGCGAAACTTCCGCAGGGGTATTTTTTCGAAAATTTCAGCTTAGTATAAATATATCTTTTTGTCAATTTTAGGTTAAGTTATGTTTTTGCTAAGTACGTGAGACAGCTAGGTTTTCCCTTTTGGGAAATTTTGTACAAGATTTACCTTATACCATTAGATTTTTATCTTTTAATTTAGTATTATGGATTATCTCTTCTCTTTATCTTTAATTTCTGCTATTATCATGAGTAGCTAGACCCATAGCTAGGGTTGTGACCCAACCCTAGTGTGGGTATTTAAAGGGCCTTGAACTTTAGGGCTTGAATGTTTATGAGTTAGTGATATTTAGCCTAGTTTATGCTAGAATTGTAGAATTAGTGGTTGCAAATACTGATTCATACCTTTGTAACTTGGTCTCTTCTTGAGAAAGAGAGACTAAGTCTGGGAAAATTAGGCTAACAAGGAATTGGGGTGAACTCAAGAAATTGATATCCCCAATTAAAGGGTTAAACCTAGAGATAGTAATACCCGACTTGAGCTAATATCACTTGTATTGCATGAATACCCATTTGGACTTGAGAAAGCCAAATCGGCCTAGATTCTTACTACCCGTTAGATGTCCATCTAGGCGGAAGTCACTACCCTAGTCCTTTTTAAACACTTGAAAACCAATATAAAAAATATTGTACTTAGCTTTAATCTTAGCATACAATAGAAATAGAAATAGAAGTAGAATCAACACCATCATGTTTGGAAGTGTAATTAGGAACAACACACATATCTAGATTTAGAGAAATACCTAATTCCATATCAATTAACTCCCTGTGGAAATCTATCCCGACCTTGTTGGGTAAAACTGCATCGACCATCCTCGCTACTCAATAGTGGTGTAGGTTTGGCACCGATCAACATTTGGCGCCGTTGCTAGGGAGTTAGACGGTCTTAGCTATATATCTAACTATTTGTGTGTTTTGTTTTTCTTTCCTTCCGTTTTTCTAATTTTTGTGCGTCAATTGCTTTTAGGTACCAAATGGCTCTTAACGAGGCCCTCGGACATATTCCTCAGGGGGAGGAGGTAGATGAAAATGAAGTGGATGAGGTTCATCTTGAACCTCAAGTACAAAGAAGAGGTCGCCTGCCTCATGACAACGTTCCAAACCCTCCCCCACCTCCTTCAAGGGCAGCACATCGAGTGTTGCCCAATGAAGGCTACGCAAGTGCAATTGTCTCGCCCCGGATTCGGGCGGGCAATTTTCAAATAACCAATGTCATGCTTACTCTATTGGAAAAAAGGGGTTTTTTTACCGGAGCTCCACATCAGAACGCATATAAGTATCTTAAAGGTTTTGTAGACACATGCTGGGGGAGCAAGAAGACGAATGTATCTGAGGACGCTTTGAGGTTGAGGCTCTTACCTTTCTCACTTAGAGGGAAGGCTTTGGATTGGCTTGAGAGGCTACCCAACCATTCCATGACCACTTGGGATGAGTTGGCCGAGAAGTTCATAGCAAAGTTCTTTTCTCCGGGACATATTGCAGCATTGAGATATGAAATTCTTGCTTTTAAACAAGAACCAAATGAACCGGTACATGAGATTTGGGAATGGTACCGGACAATGATCAAAGAATGCCCAAACAACGATATGACTGAAGCAATGATCCAGCAAACCTTTTATAGGGGTATCAACACAACTAACCAGTGTGTGGTGAATCAGCTCGCATGGGGTAACTTCATGAACACGCCATATTCAGAAGCATGTGAAATATTAGATGAGATGGCGGACACCTCCTCATCTTGGCAAAGTTGGGCCAACGTTCCTCAGGGTGACCATAATGTTATCCACCTTCACAAGGAACTCTATGAACACGGACAAGCCATAGCACAGTTGACAACTACTATGACTCAGTTAGCCAAGGCACAGCTTCAACAGGTTCAGGGGCTAAAGCAAGTAAATGCCATGGAAGGAGTGAATGTAATGATTAACAAGAGGAGGCAAAGAGGTCAACAAGTTCAACACAATCAGGATCAATTTGAGCAAAGTGGTAGTGGGTACAACCAAGATGACTCTTATGACAATCAAAGTGAAGAGGTTTAATATGTGAACAATTATCAAGGTCAACGGAGCAATGCTCCAAATCAAAACAGTGGAGATCACAGGGAAACAATCAAAATTGGGGCAACCAAGGTCAAGGGAATTAGAATAGTGGCAACAACAATAATCCGCACAATTGGGGGAACAATAATCAAAATTAGGGGAATCAAGGAAATAACCAAGGCAATTGGGGTGGCAACAATAATAGCAATTGGGGAGGCAATAGAAACCAAGGGGGTTGGAACAACAATAATCAAGGGAACCAGGGGCCGGGCCCTCAAAGGCCCCCGATGTATCAACAACCCAACAACCCGCCTCCATATCTATCACAAGGGCAAAGTTCTTCCAACAATGAGATGGGACAGATAAAAAATATGTTCAAGCAAATGATGGAAAGAAACATCGACTCTGATGCCCAAATAGCCTCCCACAACACCTTTATCCTCAACTTAGAAGTCCAAATGGGTCAAATTTCTCAAGCCTTGAATACTCGCCCTAAGGGGGCACTACCAAGTGATACGGTAGTAAACCCGAAGGGTGGAAACAATACTGGCCATGTTATGGCGGTGACTACAAGAAGTGGTAGAGGTGGAGTTGATAGTACCTCCAATCCAAGAAAGATCGTGAATGATGATGTGGTTTTGCAAGAAGAGGATGAGCCAAGAAATGATGAGAATGTGAACGATGAAGTGAGGATAGACATTGATGAAAACGTGGAGGAGACACAAGATGATGTGAACCCGTCTAGGGAACACGTGATAGACATACCGGATCTTGTAGTGACCAAAGCCAGGGCTCCTTTGCGAAGGCCTCCTCCACCGTATCCTTCAAGGCTCGCAAAGCAAAACAACGAGAACCAATTCAAGAAATTCATTGATATGATGAAAAGTTTGTCCATAAATGTACCTTTGGTTGAAGATCTAGAACAAATGTCGGGATATGCCAAGTTCATGAAGGACTTGGTAACAAAGAAGAGGTCAATGAACTGTGAGACGATAAAAATGACACATCAAGTGAGTTCCATTATGCATTCCATGGCTCCAAATGTAGAAGATCCCGGTGCCTTTACAATTCCATGCACTATCGGTAGTGCCAATTTCGCCAAAGCCTCGTGCAATTTGGGAGCGAGCATTAATTTGATGACATATTCTGTGTTCAAGACTATGGGGATTGGGCAACCAAGACCTACATCCATGAGGTTGCAAATGGCGGACCGGACAATGAAGAGGCCGCTGGGGATTATTGATGATGTTCTAGTTCAGGTCGACAAGTTCATTCTTCCCGCAGATTTTGTGATTCTCAACTGCGAAGTTGACTATAAGGTGCCAATCATATTGGGGAGACCTTTCCTAGTAATAGGGAAGGCATTGGTTGATATGGAAGCTGGGGAGCTCACCTTCCGAGTGGGCGATGAAAAGGTTGTGTTCCACGTGTGCAAGTCAATGAGGCAGCCTAATAGCAACGAAGTATGCTCTTTTGTGGATCTTGTGACGGAGGTGATTGTTGATGACACGAGTGCTATGATCAATGTGGAAGACCCTCTGGAAGCTGTGTTGTTGAATCATGAGGATGATGAGAAGGCAGGCTTGATAGAATGTGCAAATGATTTGCAAGGAATGGGATCTTACACATATGGACCTCGTAAACTGTCCTTGGACCTTGAGAGGCGAAAGACTCCGCCAACAAAGCCCTCAATCGAGGAGCCACCAACATTGTAGTTGAAGCCCTTGCCTTCAAACCTCAGATATGAGTTCTTCGGCCCTTGTTCCACATTACCTATTATTCTTTCTTTGTGCTTAACTAATGTGCAAGTAGATTCCACCCGTACGGTGCTTCAAAGAAGGAAGAAGGCAATAGGTTGGACATTGGCAGATATTCGGGGTATAAGCCCCCCTCATTCTGCATGCACAAAATCATATTGGAGAAAGATGCCAAACCCTCCGTGGAACATCAAAGGAGGTTGAACGAGGCCATGCAAGAGGTAGTCAAGAAAGAGATCATCAAGTGGCTAGATGCAGGGGTTGTGTACCCCATTTCTAATAGTTCATGGATTTCGCCGGTATAATATGTCCCAAAGAAGGGGGCATGACTGTGATCACAAATAATAGAAATGAATTGATCCCCACAAGAACTGTCACCGGCTGGAGGGTATGCATGAATTATAGAAAGTTGAACAAAGTGACCCGCAAAGACCATTTTCCATTGCCATTTCTTGACTAAATATTGGATAGACTTGCCGGGCGTGTTTATTATTGCTTTTTGGATGGGTACTCCGGTACAACTAGATTCTCATTGCACCTGAAGACCAAGAGAAAACCACTTTCACCTATCTGTATGGCACATTTGCATTCTCATGGATGATGTTTGGTTTGTATAATGCACTGGCTACCTTTCAGCGGTGTATGATGGCAATATTTATGGATATGGTAGAGAACTCCCTCGAGGTGTTCATGGATGATTTCAGTGTTGTGGGGGATTCCTTTGAAGAATGTTTGGATAATCTTGATAAAGTGTTGGCCCGATGTGAGGAGACCAACTTAGTGCTTAATTGGGAGAATGGCGAGGAGGGAATTGTCCTCGGCCATAAGATCTCCAAGAACGGTATTGAAGTGGAAAAAGCAAAAATTGAAGTGATATCAAAACTCCCTCCTCCGACTTCCATCAAGGGAGTGAGGAGCTTTCTTGGTCACGCAGGGTTTTACTGTAGGTTCATCAAGGATTTCTCAAAGTGGTGAATCCCTTGTGCAAGTTAGTGGAAAAATATGCCAATTTTGTGTTCAATGATGATTGCATGAAAGCTTTTGAGCTACTCAAGTATAGGTTGACTACCACTCCCATCATTACCGCACCCAATTGGAGCATATCATTTGAGCTCATGTGCGATGCTAGCGACGTTGCGGTAGGAGCGGTATTGGACCAAAAGATCAACATGATATTTTATCCGGTCTATTATGCAAGAAAAACAATGAACGATGCCCAAGTCAACTATACGGTGACCGAGAAAGAGCTATTAGCCATTGTCTTCGCCATGGAAAAGTTTCACCCGTACCTCATGAGTACCAAAGTGATTGTGCACACCGATCACGTGGCACTTCATTATTTGATGAGTAAAAAGGACTCTAAGACTAGGTTGATGAGATGGGTACTTCTTCTACAAGAGTTTGACCTTGAAATCATAGACCGAAAAGGGAGTGAAAATCAAGTGGCGGACCATTTGTCCCGCTTGGAAGAGGAGGGGCGGCCCCATGATGGCCTCCAAATTAATGATTCGTTTCCGGATGAACAACTCCTCTTCGTGTCTGTGACTAGGATACCTTGGTTCGCCGATGTGGCTAACTTTCTTGTGACCGGCATTGTCCCGAATGAGCTCTCTTCAAACCAAAGGAAGAAGCTCAAACGGGACTGCTTGAATTATTATTGGGATGAGCCATATCTTTTCAAGATTTGCAATGATGGTGTTATCCGGAGATGTGTTCCGGAAGAGGATCAATTGAGTATTCTTGAAGCTTGCCATTCCTCTCCCTACGGTGGGCATCATGGTGGAGAGAGAAATGCTACAAAGGTCCTAAGCTGTGGATACTATTGGCCTACCTTGTACAAAGACGCTAGCGAGCTTGTTAGGCGTTGTGATGAGTGCCAAAGAGCTGGTGGAATTTCCAAGAAGAATGAAATGCCGCTCACCACTATTCTTGAGATTGATATTTTCAATGTGTGGGGCATCGACTTTATGGGGCCATTTGTGAGTTCATGTGGGAACACTTATATTCTGGTTGTTGTTGATTATGTTTCCAAATGGGTTGAAGTTGTGGCTTTGCCCAACAATGAGGCACTAAGTATGGTGGCTTTCTTAAAGAAAAATATCTTCACAAGGTTTGGCACCCCAAGGGCTATCATTAGTGATGGGGGTTCTCATTTTTGCAATAAAGCTTTCGACACTTTACTTTATAAGTATGGTGTCAATCATAAGGTGTCAACCCCTTATCACCCACAGGCTAGTGGACAAGTTAAGGTCTCCAACAGGGAGATCAAGAGCATATTATCCAAGACCGTCAATGCAAACCAGACTGATTGGTCAAGGAAACTTGACGATGCTTTATGGGCCTATCATATAGCTTACAAGACTCCACTTGGTATGTCTCCGTATCGGTTGGTATTTGGGAAAGCATGCTATCTTCCGGTTGAATTAGAGCACAAGGCCATATAGGCGCTGAAAAAGTTGAACCTTGAATGGGATGTAGCTACCAATCTCCGGGTAGAGCAACTAAATGAACTTGATGAATTCCGGTTCCATGCTTATTTCAGCTCGACATTGTATAAGGACAAGATTAATTACTTACATGACAAATATATCCGGAATAAAGAATTCAAGAAGGGTGACTTGGTTCTTCTATTCAGCTCTCAGTTACGGATGTTTTCGGGAAAGCTCAAGTCGAAATGGAGTGGTCCTTTTGAAGTGGTGCATGTAACTCCGTTTGGTGCTCTCGATTTGAAAAACAAAAATGTTGAAATCTTTAGAGTCAATGGGCACCAAGTGAAGCATTACCTTAGCAAGATTGATGATAGCCACGTGGGGCCTTGATCCATTTCAAATGATGATGGTAACATGCGTCGTGCCACGAAGTTAAATCAGGCGCTTCTTGGGAGGCAACCCATGTGTTTTTCTTTATTTTGATTTTCTTCTTAGATTAGGCATTGTTTTGGATTAACTGGTTGTGAAGTGTATGTAGGAACTAGCTATGCAGTGCAGGATTTTGAAAGGGAAAAATTTGGCTAAGTGTTGGAAGTTCGCAGAACGCGCCCAAAATTTTGCGGTCCGCGTGAGCATTTCGCGGTCGTATATTTTTGTCCGCGGATGCGTATTTGAAAAGAGCAAAATGCCAACTCTCTGAAGTTGGACTGTCAAAAATCCTACATAGATCGTGGCCGCGTTCCAATTTTCACGGACCGCGTTGAATTTCGTGGTCGCGGCCAATATTCCGCGGACTGCGTCCATGTGCTTGAAGCTGGTCTACATAAGGTAACATAGCACGAACCAAGATAGAATTTCACGGCCGTGCTCAGGTAAGGTGGTGGGTTCCACAGTTAATTAATATAAATAAGGGTTCCTTAAACATTTTATAGTTTTCGAACCCTAACATTTCACCGCACAAAAACACTGTTCATATCATCCTGCTCTCAATTTTCATCTCATTTACATTAAGAGTTCATTTCCTACTACAATTTTACATCTAGTATATTCAATTCCATGATGTGATTTTATCTATTTCTTTTCTTTTCTCTTTGTTTTAATTCTTCTTTTTAGTTAGGGTTAGATGCCTACCATGATCTAAAATTAATGCTTAATTGATACTTAAATACATATGGGTAGTGTTTATATGCCTAATGGGGGTGGGGTTAGTAACTTTGCATGGTTAATTGAACTAATTTTTGCACACTTAGTGAAAACCCAAGTTATCAGTGTTCTTAGGGACGATCTTATTTAAATTTCTCGGCTGCGGTCCATTTTACGCGGTCCGCGATAGGGTAGGCAGCCGCGTTCATTTTTTTGCAGTCCGCGCTAACCAAACTTTTAGTTACTGAGTGATTGCTAAAATTTCACGGCCGCGGCAACTTTTACGCGGTCCGCGGTTAGTCCTTCGCAACTGCATTCAAGTTTTCGCGGTCCGCACTTGTGAACTTCAAAGAGTCTGTTAATTGCTTTCGCGACCACGTTCAGTTTTTCGCGATCCGTGATTGGTCATTCGCGGTCGCACCTAATTTTTCGCGGTCCGCATGTATCCAAGATCAGAGAGTCAGTAGTTTGAACCTGACCTATTCGCAGCCACTTTTTCGCGGTCTGCGATGCCTTGTTTTGAGAAGAACTGTTGTTCATTTCATCTGCACTGCTTTAAGGCATGATTGTACCCCAATTCTAATTATCTTTCACTAATTGTGTGTTGCAGAAAATGGTGCGATCTCGTAGAGGAGCAGACAAATCAAAAGGGAGGGCAGAATCCTCCCGAGGCCGGGGCAAAAGAAAGCAGGTTTTGCCCTTAGCAGCTCAAAGAATCATAAGCAAAAATAAAACCCTCAGTATACCTCCTGCCGAATCATCAGACACAAGTGAATAACTCTCATCCCAGGAGATTTCTGATAGGGAATCTACACAACCTTGACAAGAGGCCTAATCACAACCCTTTCGCCTAATCAATGAAGCTACCTCCTCTTCTGGGTCGTCTAATGGCTCAGAGGGAGGTAGTGAGTCATCAGAGTCATCTCCCCCACATGCTGCAACTCCGGCCTCAACAGTTGTTCCTATCAATGTAGATGAGGATGACAAGGTCCCGGATGGCGGGAGAGGGAGTGATACCAATATGGGTGGTCTTGATAGATCAAGAAAACCTGAGGTGTGGGCGGATAGATTCGTGAGCGAGAAATAATACCTCAAATTCTGGGAATGGTGGCCCCAAAGGTCACTCATCCTTGAGCAACAGTTTATAGAAAGTGATCTCCTTCCTCACAATCCAAATATCAAGAGACAGTTTGAGGAGAGGAAAGGGTGGAAGTACTTCACCAGCAAGGTTTCGAATGACAATGAGTACCTTGTCAAGGAGTTCTATGCAAATGTTGCCCACATAAAAAAGGGCACCACTGTGACAAAGGTACGTAACTTGAAGATACGGTTTGATGGCGACACCCTGAACAAATATGCCAGTTTTGAGGATGTGGAAGTTGTACAGTATTTGGAGAAGATGGCCCTAGATGAAACAGTCCGGCCTTGTCTAGAGAAAGTAATAGCCATCCCAGGGACAACACCATCCTAGCTCGCAGCTAGAGTCCCAATCGCCAGAAACACACTCAGCTTTGAAGCCAAAGGGTGGTGCACATTTGTATGTAGCCGGCTTGATCCTAGCCAGCATGTTAGTGTCATTCCACTCTCCCGGGCGATGCTAAGAGCTTCCATCATGGCGGGGTATCCAATCAATGTAGGAAACCTCATGTCCCACCACACCTCCAAAGCAACCGGAAAAGAATAAGGTTCCTACTCCTACCCCAACTTCATCACTATGTATCTCGAGGACCAAGGGGTAGAGGGGAGGCACTATGACACGAAAATGAAGACGAAGAATTACGCCTCCAAGGACCAGACAACCCTAAAGCAAAGGGTAAAGCCACTACATCCACTAGCCAGTCTGACGAGCCAAGGGTAGTGGCCACTAGGTCAGAGCCTTCCACAGCAACGGGACCTTCAGCTGCCATGCCTCCTCCTTCATCCGGGCCATCCATCATTATGCCACTATTTGTGCCCTCATCTTATGCTTATCCCCAGACTGCACTGCGGGTTTCTCAGAATTTATCCAACATCAACAACTGGATGCAGGTAGCTACATCAAAGTTGTTTGTCTAATCCAGTGCATTAGCAGCACAGTCAGCCCCAACACAGCTTCAGGTACCTCTATCAGTGGAGGATTCATTGAAGGAGCTTATGGACAACCAAAAGAATATCCTGGAGACTTTGGATACTCATGGAAAGGTGATCAAGGATCTGGGCAAGAAGGTAAAGAAGATGAGAAAGACTCAAGCTTCAAAGGAGTCAGTGGACAAAATGAAGAGGGAGGTAGAGAAGTTCACTTTTGCTGGAGATATCCCACTTGACTTGCTTATGGAGGAGAATGCCCCAGCAGCACAGGCAGCAGGGCATAAGGCAGACAGAGCTCCGATTAGAGGATTTGTGGTCCCCCAGACAGAGGATTTGGAGATCCGGTTAGAGGACCCAGAGGGAGCTGATGATCCTATGCAGCCTGAGACCACATATGGAGTTTTCTTTACTCTCTAACCCTTCCCTGGTCTTATTTTGATATTGGCATTGAGGACAATGCTATATTTTATTTGGGGAGGGGGGGTCCATTTTGATTTGGTTATGGTTTGATGACATTGGTATGTAATAACTATGATACTATTTTTCTTTACCTTTATTTATCGTCATTTTTCACTTTCGGTATGTATATAACTTTACCATTCGATGTATATATTCATTTCCATTTTGTATATATTTGTTTCACTCCATTATTATACATATTCATTTTACTTTCCGTAGTTTACTTCATAACTTCTTTCGTAGTTTTCCTTAATAGCTTAGCTTCTTATTTCCTTTAGTAGCTTATTTTTGAGTTTTTAGCTTTTTTTTACATTCTGCGTGATCAATAAGCCTTTGGTTTCTTAATGCCACGGTTCTTTCCAAAGGTGGATGTTGTGTGAACCGGGTGGCTCTTCCCAACGATGGATGGCGTGACAACCTTCTTAAGGGATTGAGTCCATTTCCTTTTTGTTTTGGTGTATATAGTAGTAGTAATGAATAAAAGTATCTCAAGCAGACTTCACTTGGTACTAACACATTTACCTTTGACCTCATGGTTAGAGACAAGTTGATTGTCAAAGATTAGCTCTGGTTGTGACCTTTAGACTCTTGCGTTGACCAAAACAATCATCTAGTGATTTCCTTGAGTCATTTGTGATTTCCAATCTTAGCTAGGGTTGTTGTGGGCCCTCGACTCTGTTCTCTTCTTTGATCTAGGAGCTTAATATGTGAGGTATTGAATTGCAAGTCCAAGTCTCGTGCCAATAAGTCTAGAACTTGCCCTGAGTGTTTGTCTAGGTGAAATTCTAAGTGTAGCTCGACTTGAAAAATGATTATAGGCTCTCCTTGGTCCAAGTTGAACTTTGAAAGCTTCTGTAGCCTACCAATATGATATCCCTAGTCAACTCCCTTGAGCCTAAGCCTTTTTCATTCAATAGTCACATTACAAGCCTTTATCCATTCTATAATGACCCTATTTTGGCACCATAATCTTTCCTTAACATTCATGATAAACAATTGGCAAAAGCATAAGTTTGGGGGAGAGATGAGTAATTTGAAAGTGATAAAAATTTCAAAGAAGAAAAAGAATTGTTGAAAAGAAAAGGCAAAGAAAAGGAAGAAAAGTTAAAAAGAAATACATCAAAAAGAAAGAGAAGGTTGAAGGGATTCAAAGAACATAATGATGAAAGGCAAGGAATGATGAGAAAAGGAGAAAAATGATTGTCATGAGTAAGAAAGAGTGACGGTTTGTCTCTCCAGTTCCCCTAAGGAAGAAGAAAAATGACTCAAAGAGTCAAGAAAGTATGAGCCGAAATGAGAAAATGGAGTGCTTAAGGAAAGATGAAACCATTATAGTTTGTTATGTCCTACCTTGATCCAAAAGCCTTCATTACATTCTTGCTAAATCCCTATATGATTTCAAGTTGAGTGAGCTTACATTAGTTGTGATTTACATAAGGGGCAAGCTTATGGTACTTAGAGCCGGACTTGAGGCATTCTTTTGAGAGTGATGGGCGCACTTCTTCGCAATCCTTGTTTTGAGTGTTACATTCTAAAAGGCGAGATTTGCTCATGGAGAGTAGAGGAGGAGGAGTTTGGGATCCACAATGACCTACGTGAGAGAGCGAGCTTCCTTGACGAATTGAGTCAGCTCTTGATTATCTAGTGTCACATTAGAACTATGGAACTCAAAAGGTCATAACATGACGTTGTTGATAATTCATTTGTGTTGAGGGTAATTGTTAGTCCCAATTGATGCTTGATGAAGTCACCGTAGGCCAGCTGAAATATCCTTTTATTTTTCTTGTGGACGTGGGACTTACCTTATTTGCTTGAGGACAAGCAAAAGCTTAAGTTTGGGGAAGTTGATAAGTAGGGATTTTAGCTTATTAATTGCTCTCTTTTACTTGTGTTTTGGGCTAAAAATACGTGAAGGTATTTTCTGAAACTAACTTAATATGCTTGCTTGCAGGGATTGTTCAAAATGAGCCAAAGGAGCCATAATCAACTCATAAAGGAGTCAAAACTTGAAAAAAAAAACTGGGCCACGAGGTATGGAATGCGGACCGCGACAAAAAAGTGTGGCCGCGAAAGTATCAACGCGGACGTGGCCAGTATTTCGACCGCGACAAGAAGATGCGGCCGCGAAAGTACCAGCACGGCCGCGATGGGAATTTCGCGGACCGCGATTGCTAAGGTTCAGAGAATGCATAATTCAAGCAAAAATGAGAATGGCGGTCCGCGTCAAAGTTATGCGGCCGTGGAAGTCTCTCACGCGGACGCGGTGGAAATTACGTGGTCAGTGAAACAAGGGTCAACCCAGGTCCATATATGAAGAAAAGAGGACCACGGTCACAATTACGCGGCCGTGAAAGCAAGTGTGCGGCCGCGGTCAGAATTTCGCGGCCGAGAAACTTCCGCAGGGGTAGTTTTGTCCGAAAATTTTAGCTCAGTATAAATAGATCTTTTGCTCAATTTTAGGTTAAGTTATGTTTTTGCTGAGTACGTGAGACAACTAGGTTTTCCATTTTGGGCAATTTTGTACAAGATTTACCTTATAATATTAGATTTGTATCTTTTAATTTAGTATTATGGATTATCTCTTCTCTTTATCTTTAATTTTTGCTATTATCATGAGTAGCTAGACCCATAGCTAGGGTTGTGATCCAACCCTAGTGTGGGTATTTAATGGGTCTTGAATTTTAGGGTTTGATTGTTTATGGGTTAGTGATATTTAGCCTAGTTTATGCTAGAATTGAAGAATTAGTGGTTGCAAACACTAATTCATGCCTTTGTGACTTGGTCTCTTCTTAAGAAAGAGGTACTAAGTATGGAAAAACTAGGCTAACAAAGAATTGGGGTGAACTCAAGAAATTGATATCCCCAATTAAAGGGTCAAACCTAGAGATAGTAATACCCGGCTTGAGCTAATATCACTTGTATTGCATGAATACCCATTTGGAATTGAGAAAGCCAAATTGGGCAAAATCACTCAAACTACCGAGAGGTATAGAGTGAGTACTTGGGTGTGATAGCTATATTACGATCCCAAATTAATCAAGCTTTCCCTAGATTCTTACTACCCGTTAGATGTCCACCTAGGCGGAAGTCACTACCCTAGTCCTTTTTAAACACTTGAAAACTAACATCAAAAATATTATACTTAGCTTTAATCTTAGCATACAATAGAAATAGAAATAGAAGTAGAATCAACATCATCATGTTTGGAAGTGCAATTAGGAACAACACACACATCTAGATTTAGATAAATACCTAATTCCAAATCAATTAACTCCCTGTGAAAATCGATCCCGGCCTTGTTGGGTGAAAGAAGGACGCATTATAAGGTGAAACGGCTCTATGAGGTAAGCAATAGCTTGTGAATACTCTTTTTTTTAATACAAAATGGTAATATGCAGATAATGTACATATCCATAATGCTTTGTATAGTCTTGTAAGGCCATAGGTTAGGTTTAACTGCTTGCAAGTTTGGCTAGTGTCCATTTTATAGGGGAAACTCAGCCGGAAATCTCCGTCGGAATCCACAATGAGTTAGACACCCCATAAACCCTTACATTCGAGGACGAATGTTCCTAAGGGGGAGAGGGTGTTACAACCCAAATTCGCATACCATAGATCACGCCGTAAGTTAGTCGACGTAAATCCAAGAAGAGATTATCTTTGAGATGATAAGAAGTTAATCCTATTGGTCTTAAACGATACAAGGGTGTATAAGAGTGGTTAACAAGTATTTGAAGTTAAACGAATCAAGGATGTTGTAACCCGTATTTTCGGGTAACACTAGAGGTGATTAATTGTCCCAAGAGGTCTTGTTTTAATGTATTTGAATCATATAATATCCGCATCATAAGTCTTGAAGTCAAGCGAGTTATGAAACAAAAGTCGATAAAAGTTGTCGCAACTTAGGTTTATAATTTTACTTAAACTTTAGGTCAAATGTTACTGCATTTTTCTCCCAATGTGCTTGGAATTATGGGGTGATCTACCTATCAAATTGAAGATCTATGAGTTTAGTTTCCAACGCATTAAACCGTTCATCGATACGATCTCGGAATAGAGAGATATTCACGTTTTTGCGAGAGTGCGCCAAGCTGCTCTCTATGGGGCCCACAAAGGCGGTTTAAGACATATGGACATATATAAGATACCTCAACCCCGTTTTAAGTCATTATTTTTCAGTATATTCAGACCTTATAACCCTAAAAACAGTCTCTCAAGGTTCTCTCATGATCCAAGACCCAAACAAAGGGCAAACAACACAAATCAAATGTCGGGAATCCCGTGGCGCTAGTAAGTTTCTTGTTCTTCTTGTTGTTGCTGATTTTTGTGTTGTTCCAGCTCGTGTGGGAGGTTGTTTTAAGTTTTTTATGTCCTATAAATACACCTTCAAGTTTTTAATATCAACCCTAGGTGATTTCAAGTCTTCTAAAGTAATTCTAGTGCCGAAAAATCCGAATTAATTGCTAGTTTCGCTTCCTTGTTCTTGTGGCAGAATTGAAGGGATATTTCGTGGAAAATTAAGGTCAAATTGGAGTTGTTCTTTCTGTTTAAAGGTAAGGAACCTCTTACTCTATATATATTTAAGATTATCCAAGTTGCAGCTAAGTCGTTGAAGCTAGAACTTGTGAAATATATATCGAAAGGCTTGGTAGTAATGTTGTTGGTTGGTGGACTGTTTTGGAGGCTCAATATGATTATTAATGATGTTGTTTGGGCTGTTTGGTAATTTTATTGACTTGTGGGAAGTCATATAAATAGGGGAGGTGCTGTCCGTTTCATCGTAAAATAGGTTGTGGTCGATACATAATAGTTACGACGCTTAAACGATAATGATAGTGTCATTTGTCTTATTGTAGACTAAGGAGTCGTGACATTTGCATAGCTTGAGGTTGGGCAGTATATACAAGGTATGTGAGGCTATCCCCTTCATTCTTTTGCACGACTCCGATTGTACATAATGTAATGAACGAGCTCCCAAAGATACTCTACTCTTAGAAGCTAGCAGTACTTACATTGCTGCCCTTCTTATGAAATGATTGATATTGATGTTACTTCTCTTATTCTTATATTATCAATGTTGTTGGTAGTTCCTGATTCTTATAAGATTCTTGATGAAGAGTTAATCCTAATAACGTGTACGAAGGATACCAACCTTATGTCACTCCAAAAGGTTCAAAATGTGATTCCAATGAGTCCAGCATGCATCATATATATGTATCTATTTTACTCTACCGAGCCGCGCTATAGTCGGCCGGGTACGGCACCTATTGTACAACCACTGATCAGTTGGGTTTTACCGAGCTCCACGTGGCCGGGTACGATTCTACCGAGCCCTATGATGGCCGGGTACGTTTTACCGAGCCTATTATGGCCGGGTACGATATGATGATGGTGATGCCCACAAAGGCGTATGTTTTAAAAGTTTATGTATATATATGTATGTATCATGTATTTCATGTCAGTAGCCCTCAGAGGTACCCAGATGTCACAGGTTGTATATTCTCTATCCCTGTTTACATTACTGTTCTTACTTATGCTTTCTTGCCTCACATACTCAGTACTTTATTCGTACTGACGTCCTTTTTATTTGTGGACGCTGCATGTCGTGTTGCAGGTCCTGATAGACAAGTAGACGTAGCTCCCCCACCACAGTAAGCTGTCCAGTTCAGCGGTTATTGGCGAGATCCCTTCTCCGGACTTGCCGTGGTCTTGGTATGTATTTTTGTTATAGACATTATGGGTATGTCGGGGCCCTGTTCCGGCAATGTTGTAGAACTTATGTTCCTTTAGAGGCTCATAGACAGGTGTCGACTTATGTATGGTTTAGAATGCCTTTTCGGCTGATTTTTGTTGTATAGTCTTTCATGGCATCATGATAGCTCGTACCTTATATATAGTTTCTTGACAGTCTTGTCGTCCCATGTTATGTATGTTCATGACATTATCTTTCATTGTTGGATGTTCATGATCCATGTCTACTATTTATATTGATCTTGTCGGCCCTTAAAGATAATAAGGAAGGTTAGATAAAATGTACGTTGGTGCTCGGCAAGTATGGCCCGGGTGCTAGTCATGACCCTCCAGTTGGGTCGTGACAAACTTGGTATCAGAGCAAGTCTGTCCTAGGGGTTGTCTATGAGCCGTGTCTAGTAGAGTTTTGATTATGGATGTGTAGCGCGCCACATTTATAATCAGGAGGCTACGTGACATCTAGGGTTGTTACCTTCTTCCTGAATCTAGATCGTGCGTAGAGTTGAGTAGTAAGTGTTCATATCTAATATTCACCTTGTTTTCTTTCAGCGATGCCTTCGACTAGGAAGCAAGCAATTAGTAAACGGCTTGATACAGCTGTGGGAGAGGGTAACATTCAGGTGCCTCCAGCCAGAGCAGGCCAAAGTGAGGCTCAGAGTGAGATGCCGTCTCATACCTCTCTGTCTCCTCCAGAGGATATTAGGAGGCACCCAGTACATCCAGTTCCTCCGTCTAGCACTACAGACCACGATATGCGTAGTGCGGTGCAATTATTGACTAGCTTGGTAGCTACTCAGGCTCAGAGGCAGAATACCGGTGCTGCTGATAAACCGGTTAGTGCGAGAGTTCGTGATTTTATTAATCTAGACCCTCCAGTGTTTACCGAATCAGACCCCAAGGAGGACCCACAAACATTTATTGATCAGATTCATCGTACATTGCGGGTTATGCATGCTAGTGATACGGAGGCAGTAGAGTTGGCTTCTTATCAGTTACAGGATTTAGCGGTTTTCTGGTATGATAGTTGGGAGAGATCTAGGGGTCCGAACGCTCCTCCAGCCGTGTGGAAGGAATTTTCTGAGGCCTTTCTTCGTCACTACTTGCCAGTTGAGATACGACGAGCTAGAGCTGATAAGTTCTTGAACCTTCGACAGGGTAATATGAGTGTACGAGAGTATAGTATACAGTTTGATTCTTTAGCAAGGTATGCTCCCCATATGGTGGCCGAGATGAGTGATAGGGTGCATCTGTTCGTGAACGGGTTGGGACCACATCTGATAAATGAGTGCACAACAGCCTCCTTGGTAGAGGGCATGGATATTTCCCGTATTCAGGCTTATGCCCAGACCCTAGAGGATCGTAAGCGCCAGCAAAGGGCAGATAGGGAGCGGGATAGGGGCCAGCATAAGAGGGCGAGACTTGCAGGGTATTCTGATGAGTTCAGAGGCAGTATCAGGCCCCAATCTTTGAGGAGTTCGGCGCCACCTGTAGCTAGTGCTCCTCCAAAGTTTCAGAGGCCTCGGTATGATCGATTTACCTATTCTGGTTCAGGTCAGAGTTTGAGGGCATCAGGCTCACAATTTCATAGAGATACTAGTCAGACGAGACCCCCAACACCTCGTTGTGATCAGTGCGGCAAGGCCCACTTTGGACTGTGCCGTCGAGGTTCCGATGCATGCTATTCTTGCGGACAGCGTGGCCATATGATGCGGGATTGTCCTAACAGAGGAGGTGGTGGTATGGCTCAACCGACTGGATCTGTGTCTGGTTCTTCCTCATCAGTTCGACCTCCAGCACAAGGTTTTCAACAGTCGACAGGTCGTGGTAGAGGTAGAGGTTCAGTGCCGAGTTCGAGTGGTGCTCAAAATCGAACCTATGCTCTAGTAGGTCGACAAGATCTCGAGTCATCTCCAGATGTTGTTACAGGTATATTGTCTATGTTTTCTTATGATGTATATGCGCTAATTGATCCAGGATCTACCTTATCATATGTTACACCCTTTGTGGCTAATAAGTTTGGCATTGAACCTGAATTGATAAGTAAACCACTTGCGGTATCCACTCCGATAGGAGATTCTGTGATTGCTAGAAGGGTTTATAAAGGTTGCACTGTGATGATTTGTAGTCGTCAAACCTCGGCAAATTTATTTGAGTTAGAAATGGTTGATTTCGATGTGATAATGGGAATGGACTGGTTGGCCTCATGCTATGCAAATGTTGACTGTCGTACGAAGATGGTTAGGTTTCAGTTTCCTTGTGAACCCGCCATTGAATGGAAGGGGAACATTGCTACGCCGAAAGGTAGGTTTATTTCCTATCTTAAGGCAAGGAAGATGATCTCAAAAGGTTACATTTATCATCTTGTTCGCGTTAGGGATGCGGAGGCGAAGCCGCCTACTCTACAATTAATCCACGTGGTCAATGAATTTCCAGATGTTTTCCCAGATGAACTCCCAGGCCTTCCTCCTGAAAGGGAGATTGAGTTTAGCATTGATGCATTGCCTGACACTCAACCGATCTCTATCCCTCCATACAGGATGGCCCCGGCAGAGTTGCGAGAGTTGAAGGCACAGTTGAAGGACTTGCTGGATAAGGGTTTCATTAGGCCTAGCACTTCACCTTGGGGTGCGCCAGTCTTGTTCGTGCGGAAGAAAGATGGGTCGTTAAGGATGTGTATCGATTATCGACAGTTGAATAAGTTTACAATAAAGAACAAGTATCCACTTCCAAGAATTGATGACCTGTTTGACCAACTCCAGGGTGCCAAGTATTTCTCCAAGATTGACTTGCATTCAGGGTATCATCAGGTGAGGGTTAAGGAGAAGGATATTCCAAAGACGGCCTTCCGGATAAGATATGGGCATTTTGAGTTCTTGGTGATGTCGTTCGGGCTAACAAATGCCCCAGCAGCTTTTATGGATCTCATGAATAGTGTATTCAGGCCCTATCTTGATGTGTTCGTGATCGTATTCATTGATGACATTCTGGTGTATTCTCGTTCGGAGGCGGAACATGCGGGCCACTTGCGGATAGTATTACAGACCCTTCAGGATCATAAGTTATATGCTAAGCTCTCTAAATGTGAATTCTGGCTGAACTCAGTAGCATTCCTTGGCCATGTGATATCTGATGAGGGTATTAGTGTCGACACTCAGAAGATCGATGCAGTGAAGAATTGGCCGAGACCGACAACACCGTCAGAAGTCCGCAGCTTCCTGGGGCTAGCAGGATATTATAGGCGGTTTGTAGAAGGGTTTTCCTCTATATCAGCACCATTGACTAAGTTAACACAGAAAGCTACCAAGTTCCAGTGGTCTGATGCTTGTGAACATAGTTTTCAGGAGCTAAAGAATCGATTGACATCCGCGCCAGTGCTCACTCTCCCAGAAGGAACAGAAGGTTATGTGGTATATTGTGATGCCTCAGGTATAGGTTTGGGGTGCATATTGATGCAACGTGGGAAGGTGATTGCTTATGCATCAAGACAATTGAAGAAGCATGAAAAGAATTACCTGACTCATGATTTTGAATTGGCTGAAGTAATATATGCTTTGAAGATATGGCGGCACTACTTATATGGCGTCCATGTTGACATCTACACAGATCACAAGAGTTTACAATACATCTTCAAGCAGAAGGAGTTGAATTTGAGGCAGCGTAGGTGGCTTGAATTACTGAAAGACTACGATGTCGAGATATTGTACCATCCCGATAAAGCCAATGTTGTGGCAGACGCTCTCAGCCGTAAGTCAATGGGAAGCTTAATACATATTGAGGCAGGTAGACAAGGGTTGACCAAAGAGCTTCACCAGCTGGCCAATATGAGAATCAGATTGTTGGACTCTGATGATGGAGGTGTTACTGTACAGAATACAGCAGAATCATCTTTGGTAGCCGAGGTAAAAGCACGGCAATATGAAGATCCTACCTTAGTAAGATTGAGAGAGGGAATTCAGCAGTGTAAGATTACAGCTTTCAAGATCGGAGGAGATGGGACACTGAGATACCAGGGCCGATTATGTGTACCTAGTGTGGCAGGGTTGCGAGAGAAGATTATGATTGAGATTCACCAGTCCCGATATTCTATCTATCCTGGCTCGACAAAGATGTATCATGACATTAAGGAGCAGTATTGGTGGGATAACATGAAGAAGTCTATTGCAGAATTTGTAGCCCAGTGTCCTAATTGTCAACAAGTAAAGATCGAGCATCAGAAACCTAGTGGATTGATTCAGAATATAGAGATTCCGACCTGGAAATGGGAGGTGATTAATATGGACTTCATTATTGGATTACCTCGCTCTTATCATAAGTTTGACTCCATCTGGGTGATAGTTGATCGACTTACAAAATCTGCCCATTTTCTACTAGTTAAGACAACTTACACGGCTGAAGATTATGCGAAGTTATATATCAAGGAGATTGTTAGGCTTCATTGTGTGCCGGTATCTATTATATCAGACCGAGGAGCTCAATTTACGGCTAACTTTTGGAGGTCTTTTCAGAAGGGTTTAGGTACACAAGTAAATCTCAGCACTGCATTCCATCCGCAGACTGACGGACAGGCTGAACGTACCATCCAGACGCTTGAAGATATGCTACGAGCATGTGTTCTAGATTTCAAGGGGAATTGGGATGACCATCTGGCACTTATAGAATTTGCCTACAATAATAGCTACCATTCCAGTATTAAAATGGCCCCGTATGAGGCACTGTACGGGAGGAGATGTAGATCACCAGTTGGATGGTTCGAAGTCGGTGAGACAGAATTATATGGGCCAGATTTGATTCACCAAGCCATTGAGAAGGTGAAAGTGATACAAGAGCGACTGAGGAGGACGGCACAAAGCAGGCAAAAGTCTTATTCCGACGTCCGACGTCGTGATCTGGAATTTGAGGTTGGTGATTGGGTTTTCCTGAAGATCTCGCCGATGAAAGGTGTTATGCGTTTTGGGAAGAAGGGTAAGTTGAGTCCGCGGTATATTGGGCCGTACAAAATTCTTCGACGAATTGGACAGGTGGCTTACGAGTTAGAATTGCCATCTGAATTGGAATTTGTCCACCCGGTATTCCATGTATCTATGTTGAGGAAATGTATTGGAGACCCTTCTCGGGTCGTCCCTATCAAAGATGTACAAGTTACAAAGGATCTATCATATGATGAAGTGCCAGTGGCTATATTAGATCGACAAGTCCGCAAGCTGAGAACAAAGGATGTAGCTTCCGTGAAAGTATTATGGAGGAACAAGAATATAGAAGAAATGACATGGGAAGCAGAAGAGGAGATGAAGTCTAAATACCCTTACCTATTCCAGAGTGAAGATAACGAGGATGCCGGGGGAAAGAAGGACGCATTATAAGGTGAAACAGCTCTATGAGGTAAGCAATAACTTGTGAATACTCTTTTTTTTAATACAAAATGGTAATATGCAGATAATGTACATATCCATAATGCTTTGTATAGTCTTGTAAGGCCATATGTTAGGTTTAACTGCTTGCAAGTTTGGCTAGTGTCCATTTTATAGGGGAAACTCAGCCGGAAATCGTCGTCGGAATCCACAATGAGTTAGACACCCCATAAACCCTTACATTCGAGGACGAATGTTCCTAAGGGGGAGAGGGTGTTACAACCCAAATTTGCATACCATACATCATGCCGTAAGTTAGTCGACGTAAATCCAAGAAGAGATTATCTTTGAGATGATAAGAAGTTAATCCTATTGGTCTTAAACGATACAAGGGTGTATAAGAGTGGTTAACAAGTATTTGAAGTTAAACGAATCAAGGATGTTGTAACCCGTATTTTCGGGTAACACTAGAGGTGATTAATTGTCCCAAGAGGTCTTGTTTTAATGTATTTGAATCATATAATATCCGCATCATAAGTCTTGAAGTCAAGCGAGTTATGAAACAAAAGTCGATAAAAGTTGTCGCAACTTAGGTTTATAATTTTACTTAAACTTTAGGTCAAATGTTACTGCATTTTTCTCCCAATGTGCTTGGAATTATGGGGTGATCTACCTATAAAATTGAAGATCTATGAGTCTAGTTTCCAACGCATTAAACCGTTCATCGATACGATCTCGGAATAGAGAGATATTCGCGTTTTTGCGAGAGTGCGCCAAGCTGCTCTCTATGGGGCCCACAAAGGCGGTTTAAGACATATGGACATATATAAGATACCTCAACCCCGTTTTAAGTCATTATTTTTCAGTATATTCAGACCTTATAACCCTAAAAACAGTCTCTCAAGGTTCTCTCATGATCCAAGACCCAAACAAAGGGCAAACAACACAAATCAAATGTCGGGAATCCCGTGGCGCTAGTAAGTTTCTTGTTCTTCTTGTTGTTGCTGATTTTTGTGTTGTTCCAGCTCGTGTGGGAGGTTGTTTTAAGTGTTTTATGTCCTGTAAATACACCTTCAAGTTTTTAATATCAACCCTAGGTGATTTCAAGTCTTCTAAAGTAATTCTAGTGCCGAAAAATCCGAATTAATTGCTAGTTTCGCTTCCTTGTTCTTGTGGCAGAATTGAAGGGATATTTCGTGGAAAATTAAGGTCAAATTGGAGTTGTTCTTTCTGTTTAAAGGTAAGGAACCTCTTACTCTATATATATTTAAGATTATCCAAGTTGCAGCTAAGTCGTTGAAGCTAGAACTTGTGAAATATATATCGAAAGGCTTGGTAGTAATGTTGTTGGTTGGTGGACTGTTTTGGAGGCTCAATATGATTATTAATGATGTTGTTTGGGCTGTTTGGTGATTGTATTGACTTGTGGGAAGTCATATAAATAGGGGAGGTGCTGTCCGTTTCATCGTAAAATAGGTTGTGGTCGATACATAATAGTTACGACGCTTAAACGATAATGATAGTGTCATTTGTCTTATTGTAGACTAAGGAGTCGTGACATTTGCATAGCTTGAGGTTGGGCAGTATATACAAGGTATGTGAGGCTATCCCCTTCATTCTTTTGCACGACTCCGATTGTACATAATGTAATGAACGAGCTCCCAAAGATACTCTACTCTTAGAAGCTAGCAGTACTTACATTGCTGCCCTTCTTATGAAATGATTGATATTGATGTTACTTCTCTTATTCTTATATTATCAATGTTGTTGGTAGTTCCTGATTCTTATAAGATTCTTGATGAAGAGTTAATCCTAATAACGTGTACGAAGGATACCAACCTTATGTCACTCCGAAAGGTTCAAAATGTGATTCCAATGAGTCCAGCATGCATCATATATATGTATCTATTTTACTCTACCGAGCCGCGCTATAGTCGGCCGGGTACGGCACCTATTGTGCAACCACTGATCAGTTGGGTTTTACCGAGCTCCACGTGGCCGGGTACGATTCTACCGAGCCCTATGATGGCCGGGTACGTTTTACCGAGCCTATTATGGCCGGGTACGATATGATGATGGTGATGCCCACAAAGGCGTATGTTTTAAAAGTTTATGTATATATATGTATGTATCATGTATTTCATGTCAGTAGCCCTCAGAGGTACCCAGATGTCACAGGTTGTATATTCTCTATCCCTGTTTACATTACTGTTCTTACTTATGCTTTCTTGCCTCACATACTCAGTACTTTATTCGTACTGACGTCCTTTTTATTTGTGGACGCTGCATGTCGTGCTGCAGGTCCTGATAGACAGGTAGACGTAGCTCCCCCACCACAGTAGGCTGTCCAGTTCAGCGGTTATTGGCGAGATCCCTTCTCCGGACTTGCCGTGGTCTTGGTATGCATTTTTGTTATAGACATTATGGGTATGTCGGGGCCCTGTTCCGGCAATGTTGTAGCACTTATGTTCCTTTAGAGGCTCATAGACAGGTGTCGACTTATGTATGGTTTAGAATGCCTTTTCGGCTGATTTTTGTTGTATAGTCTTTCATGGCATCATGATAGCTCGTACCTTATATATAGTTTCTTGACAGTCTTGTCGTCCCATGTTATGTATGTTCATGACATTATCTTTCATTGTTGGATGTTCATGATCCATGTCTACTATTTATATTGATCTTGTCGGCCCTTAAAGATAATAAGGAAGGTTAGATAAAATGTACGTTGGTGCTCGGCAAGTATGGCCCGGGTGCTAGTCATGACCCTCCAGTTGGGTCGTGACAAACTTGGTATCAGAGCAAGTCTGTCCTAGGATTGTCTATGAGCCGTGTCTAGTAGAGTTTTGATTATGGATGTGTAGCGCGCCACATTTATAATCAGGAGGCTACGTGACATCTAGGGTTGTTACCTTCTTCCTAAATCTAGATCGTTCGTAGAGTTGAGTCGTAAATGTCAACCCCTGGGTCAAACTTTCCAAATATTCGACTTTCGTCATTTCAAGCCTAATTCCACTACGGACCTCCAAATAATTTTCCGGACATGCTCCTAAGTCCAAAATTACCATACGGAGCTACTGAAATCATGAGAATTTGAATCTGAGGTCGTTTACACATAGATCAACATCCGGTCGATGTTTCCAACTTAAGCTTTCCATTGAAGAGACTAAGTGTCTCATTTCACTTTGAATTCTCTCCGGACCCGAACTAACTAACCCGATAAGTCATACAACAACTATAAGGCACAAACGGAGCAATAAATGGGGAAACGGAGATGTAATGCTCAAAACGACCGGTCGGGACGTTACATTAAGTTTTCTCCAAAGACCTACGGTTTGAACTATATTATATGTGAAATTCAAGCTCTAACGAAAGTATCAAATAAGAACATTTCATATCATTCATTCGAGTCAGAGTATTCTACTTTTAGGTTATTCTTATAAATACATTCTAATATGAAGATTATAAAAATCTTTCTTTACCTATAGAAAGATTAAAAAAAAAATTAAGTAAAAACAGGAGGATACAAAGTTGTAGATAGCAAGACAAACTTGATAATGGCTCAAATCTATTCTCTCCAAAGTTGTACCCATTGCAAATTTAACAATTAAAATTAGTGTATGAAGAGATCGTATCTAGACGTCTTACCATTCAAAATCGTATGTGTACCTCATAAATTTATTTCCAAGAAAGAAGTTTTCACTATTTTAGTTTGCTTATCCGGCAAGCAGTGGAGTTCCATGCATCTTATATGGATCTTTTCAACATCAACGCTTGTTAATAGAAAGCATATATGAATATATTTAGCATACAAAGCACAAAACTACAATAGTGTTGTTTGTAGTCTGTACAGAGCACTATCCGAACGTCAACAGCTTGATCCCATCCAAAGAATTATTGAGTACCTGTATGTTCTTAGTCTTTTCCAGTACAGTAAATCAAACATAAAGTAAAAGAAACAATTTTTTCCATCAAAATTAAGAAACCAAATATTGGATTTGAACCATAGTTAATTTTTTCTTAAGCTTAACTAACCAATTTCAACAAAAATCTCGGCTTCAAGAGATAACTACTACTCATCAAGAACCAAATAAACTGTCAGACTACAGAATACTACTACTCATCAAGAACCAAATTAAAGTTAATTTAGAGGTATAATATTACACGTAAAATGTAAGGCATAAAGAGAAGGTTGCAGTAACAATTCATAAATGCTTCTTATAGAGAAATCTATCGAGTATTTGTCAATAATGACGCGGTTACATCGAGAAAAATACCAAATTTGGAAATAGAATCTATTTAGAGATCTACTTTTATTTCTTCTACCAAAATATCCTCTGAAGTTAGTAGATTTATCCTCAAAAAGAATATGATCAATATTTTTCAATATTGGCTTGGCATCACTAATTATTAAGCACATTGTATAATGCAAATAGTCAATATCTAAAACTACTCATGATTACCGTGCAATTTTAAATCTATCATACTATACGACATAGTTAGTGTGAGGTAGAGAGAGAAATAAGAAAGTTACCTAAGATCATTGTTCTTCAAGCAAAGATAAAGAAAAAAATCAATAGGATTATCTGCAACACAAAGATCAATTGAAAAATTTACTAATTCTAATTAGCATTTTACAAGAAGAAAAATAAAACGAAACTAAAACTTTCAAAAAGATAACTGATGCAAGTTATGCAATTTGTATAAGTGGATAAGCATCCTACGTATATCGAATTAATCCTATAATGAAAAAAAGGGGGAAATAATTAAAAAGAAAGACATAAAAGAAAAAATATAGAAAATTTTAACATGTTCAAGCGGTAACTATGAGAATGCGATATGTCAATGAAACGCTTTGTATATAAATTAAGGTTACGCCAAAATAAGTAGAATTACTCTTTCATAATTCCTAATCTTTCTCCAACTCTAAGTCATATCCTTTTAAAAGTTTACTTCAATATTCAAATATTAAAGGATTTAAGGACGAATAACTAAAAGGTAGGAACCTAAGGATTTAGCTAGGACGAATAACTAAAATGTAGGAATCTGATTGTGCTTAGAATTCCATTAATTAATATTAGGCCAAGTTTAATTACTATTTAATCCAACATGGAATTATATTCTCAAGAGATTATATTTCTTTTAAAGAGTATAAAAGTCGGTCAATATTTCGAAAATATTTTTGTCGTTTAATATTTAACGGATAAGGGTCTGATTTGCCCTTCTACTATCATAAATAGGCCTTATTTATCCTCCGTTTAATTTTTCTATCAAAAATATCCTTACCGTTATACATTAGGTTCATATTTACCCCTTAAACGTTTAAAAGAGTTACATTTGCCATTCGTTATACTTTAGGATCATATTTACCCCTCTACTCTTCAAAAAGGGTTACATTTGCCCTTCGTTATACTTTCTTGACATATTTATCCTTACAATTATACCCTACATTTACTCTCATCCGGTAGATCGCCATGTCCCACATTTGTTTTCCTACATGGGGCCTATGTGGATTTCTTTTTTTCCAATTTAAATATGGTCACCTATTTAAGATAATTTAATCTGCCCGCCCAATTTAAATAAGACACACTAACTTAAAATTATCAACTAACGAAACAAAGGGTTGGAGACTAAATTAAGGAGGTCTAGAGTTATGTTTTCCCTAATTGTCGGAATCCTTCCAGCTATGTTCCCAACAATTTCGCCGATATATTCTCTACTAATCGTGAGCACTTTAGGTGCCGTAATTCTCTCTCGAGCAACTACAATAATTTACTAGACATATTCTCTCGAACTACGCTAGTTGGCTTCATCGAACCGCTCACTATGACCACGTCAAGGCTTTGTTATTTCTAAACCTACCTTTAAACCCACTGTATTGATTTCTCATATACGTTAGGAGTGATATTGTTCAACAACCACCTAAATATATATCCTTTCTCAAGAAACACATAATAAATAGGCACAGTCAATCGATGGCCATTCAATCAACTGAAATAAATACGTAGTTGAACAAATAGATAAATTCAAAAGCTAAATTATATTAAAACATAACAAGAATTCATCCTACAAAAGGTTCCATTAAAATCCTAGATAACAAATTAGCTATTCATAATAGTATGCATAACTACAAAACTAGAATTCATAACCAATAATAGAAATAGGAAGAAGGAAGTGAGAAACTTGTAGAAGAATTCTCCGCCTTGCTCCTAGTGTGGTCTTGCCTCCTTAGGTCGAATCCTCAGTCTCCTTAGCCTCTTTAGGTCTAAATTATGTCAAAAGTCCTCAAAATACCATTTTTTCATGTATATATACAAAGTAGGGTCGGTCCCAAATAATTATACCCTCTCCTACGCGAAAAAGGATACTTTTCCAGGTCAGGACATCCGCGGCCGCGGATTCAACCTCAGATTTGGCTGCGGATTTTGGCCAGTTTCTGCCTCACATCCGCGGCCAGTGCACGGCCGCGCACTTGTCGTGCATTTTTCACCTTGTTCTGTTTAGAATTTGGAAAAACATAAAACATGAAAGTTGTATCACTTGGAATTATCTTTCCAACCATATATTGTGAAGCTCAAATGGATTTCCGAACGAAAGGTTATGTGCATTTTACTAGACAGTACGTAATATACCTACTCGATTCTTCGTTCGTTCTTAACTATCATCCGTTGATCCCCGAACACGATCCCGGCTTAATTCCTTGGGCTTTTACTTGGACTTCAATGCTCCAAATTATTTGAATTCATTCCATAATATCTACATAGCTCGAAATCACTCCTACAAGGCATAAAACATATAATTAGTGCAAAACACTAGCGATTAAAGCTCAAACTCAATTAAAGTGTAGTAAATTAGAGTGTAATAAGCGACTAAAATACGTAATTATAATCTATCATCAACACCCCACACTTAAACCATTTCTCTTCCTCGAGCAATCAAACTACACTTTATATAGACACGACCTTTTTAAATAATTCTCCTAACTCATCACACCAAGAATACTTAAAATAGACTAAGCACAAAAGCGTAACATCTTCACCTCAAGATTTGACTTACAAGTACCACACATTATTCACAACTCACCCACTTACTCTAACATAGAGGTCACTGACAGTATCTTTCCTTCATGAATCAATTGCCCTCACACAACAAAAGAGAGTAGTTCCACTCAATAAAATTAAAGAACACTTAGGAACTCAAGATAGAAAGAATTCACTCACTCTCAGAAATAACATTCATATGCCACAAAATATGCACCATAGGCTTGCCCGTAGTGCAGTACTCTACTAATCGAGCTCATTCAATCTAGGATCAAGTAGGACTTTATTTGGTTGTAATGTAGGCTGCAGGACGGGTAGGATACATTTAGATATGAGAGTGACTACACCTCTTTAAGCACTTTAATACATATACTTTAACATTCAAACCCCATACTTATGTCAAACCAAACTCCACCTTCACATCAATGTATATTACCCCATACCTTTTTAAACACAATTACATCAAAAGTCACCACTTATCAAGGAATTTTTGTTTTTCACAACAATACTACTATTTTTTTTCTTTCTTTCTTTTTCAATTCAAGTGGCTCTTACTTTTTTAAAAAAGTGCATCTTTCTCCTTAATTTATTAGTTCCACTCAAAAGCCAAACCATCTATCCCACGCTTTAACTTTTACACAGTTCATAATAATTCAAATGCTCATGAAAGGTTAGAAGGTTCAAATAGATGGTTAATTCAAACAAATGGGTAAGGCTTCTAATGTGGTTGCTAAAGAAACAGGATTACAGGTTCAAATGGGTTAACTACGATACATAACAATTAGGCGGGTAAAATATATATATGGCTCAACAAAGAAACGCCTATATCACTTCCAAGACTGAACAAAACTACTATTTCGCTTTGCAAACACACGAGGCAAGTTCTAGGCATCAAATGCAATGCACAGAATAACACACAAACCTCACACACACATGGCACATAACTCACTCAGGATTGGTTTCCTCAAGACACTCTAGTCAAAGCAGTTAAGCAAAGTTAAAATCATACAATTTAAGGTACTTATACAAGAGTCAAAAACTGAGCCTAAGTGTCACAACCAAAGTACTCACTATTCTCAAGGCATAATAAAGTCAAGAGATATTGCTCCCATTCAATTCATCTCACACTCGCTCCTACTCCTAAAAAAATAAAACTAACTACACCCGGTTCAAACAAAATCCTTGGAAAAGTACCGCGGCACAAAGAAAAATCAAGGGGAAATTACTACACTAGCTACAAAGAAAATCTTTTTGTCTTTTTCCTTTCGACTTAAATCCCTTAAAAAAATTGTCTAATAGATTCATCATCGGGAAAAATCCAATCTTTTCTATTTTTTTTAAAAAAAAATTATTCAATTAACTAACACAACTAAAATAGCATGGAAAGTCACCCAGACAATCTCCTCACCCCACACTTAAAATTATGCATTGTCCCCAATGCACATCATAACTATAATAGGGTAAAAGAAACTCCCTGGTATGCCAAAGGCCGAAGCACTAGCAGCTCATGGGGTACTCAGACTTCTCCCAGGCTTGGTCTTTTCGTGCGGGTACCTCACACTTAGTTCCAACCATCTGGTTTGTTGTTGCATCCTTCTAATGGATTTGCATTCCAAGCTCCTAAAAAATCAAAAATCGACACTACAAAAATAATACAATAAAATAAATAAATAAATAAATAAACAAATAAAAGCAGTAAAGATGGGTTGTCTCCCAACAAGCGCTTGATTTAACGTCGCGGCATGACGTAAACTACTTTTTGTCTCCACCTTGAACTTATAAATTGGACCCCAAGTTTTGATTCCGCTCTATGATCATGCTCTTGGGGTGATACAAATTGTTGCGAGCCAAAAATTAAATGAATTCTCATCCACTTATTGGCTCTCCCCCGAGGAGTGTCACCTTACCTAGACGGTCTTGAAAATTTCAAAATATAAGCCTCATCTACCTCTTCTCTGAACTGTTTTTTATGCTCATAAAGATACATTCCCATTTCACCGTCTGAACATAATGTAGAGAAGTGTTTGGAATGAGGTCCAACGCGCTCAAATGCATGAACTTCAAGATTTTCGACATCCTCATCACCAATCACACTAGAGTCAACTAAATTTATATCCTCAACTTCCTTGGTTGACTCTAGAGAAAAGAAACTCTCTACTCACATCAAAAGAAACATACCTACATAGATTACTCTGTAGGGAATAACCCACCTGCTTAACCTTAAATTGGTATCTTGTTATATCCTTTCGCAATTACAATTATTATGAAATCACCTAATCTTTCTGAGTCCAAATTCATTAACCAGACATGAGAATTTAATTTGTCCCAAAATTCAACAATGTGAAAGATCCTTCAAAACATTAATACTCGAGATTGTACATCATATCAAAACGACAATCAAACACCCAATGGTATTTGCTTACATTTCAAAGAAATAATTCTCGTCACATTCGAACAATCTGAACACATCTTGCGGTCACATCATACTCACCACATAGTCATTCCACCGCTCATCGAGCCACAAATTCCACTAGTAGGGACATTACCGGACATATGAGTCCAATTATACAAGTTACAACTGAATCTACCGAGCTTAAGTTGTGGTCTAACCATGGCCTCAAGTCTTCCAGTCTGGCCTATCACCAAAACACAGAATATACATCTCGAACCTCATTCATAGAATCACAAGCCGGCGATGCATAGCTGATACCGAGCTCCCATGTGCGCATACGAATGCGTGGAAGGAATTCAAAGAGTTATGTCTCAAGCTGAATAAATTTCGCACGATAAGGAAAGAAAGATGGGAAGTATATATCCTAAATGCCATGTAGCCTCTCGAAAATAAGCATGGACGTCATCATACCGATCCGCAAGACTTTACTAGACACTTGCTCATGACTTGTAAAACCTATGAACCTGGAGCTCTGATACCACCTTGTTAAGACCCAAAATCCATCTAGTCGTGATGGCACCTAACCCAACCTGCTAGGTAAGCCAATGAATCAGTAACCAATTCTAATAACAATTATTAAAGCAATTTAAGTAAAGAAAAATCTTAATCTTATACATTCCCCAAGAACTGGTAGTACAAATTATGAGCTTCTAAGAATAGAGTATATAAAGCTGGTATGAAGTAAATACATCATCTATTTGAAAAGTATATAAACAGAGTTTTATGAATCTAAGGCTACCATGAACAAGAGGCATCTACAACCGGAACGCAGGTACACCTTCGGATCCAGCTCCAAACCATCACAGCAACATCAGTAGCCAAATTCTGCACGCAAGGTGCAGAAGTATAGTATGAGTACAACCGACCCCATGTACTCAATAAGTAACAAACTTAACCTTAGGTTGAAAGTAGTGACGAGCTTGTACCAAGGTCAAAGTCCAACTCCCATCCAACAATAGTTCATAACAATATAAAATAAGTAAAGCAGGAAGTAACTTAGAGATAAAATGCTCAATAAAATCATCATTTTTGAAAATAGTTATGCCTTTCAAGTACATCAGTGAAAACCCAAATCGTTTGCCGAAGTTGCCAAAAATATGAGTAAGTTTGAAAACCGTAATTTTCCCAGAAATCCTTTCAATAATAAATAAGATGTCTCATTTTCTTTCGAGATAGCCAGCGTAAAACAAATGCATCACTATGCCCATATATCAACATGTGTAAGAAGTCATGAATGACGTGATACCGTACAACATGAGGAAAATACATCTCTATACTTGTATGTCATATGTGCATGTCAATGCAATGTGTCTGAGAGATGAACTCATGTATTCACACTCTCAGATTACTAAATCTCACTTTCTCACACATTCCACTCATCATGCCCAATCACTCGGTACTGTATATGGCCAATCTGGCCCAGGAAAGATCCATCCCGGAATATACACATCAGCTGATCATCAGTTAATCAGTACCGAGTAGGGCCAATTCATCCCGTGGAGAAGATCCATCTACAGGTATATAATGCTTCGGACAAGATCCATGTCCAGGGAAGTTCCATCTCTCAATAATAACAACCACGCTCACTGGGGTTGTACAGACTCCGGAGGGGCTCCTTCAGCCCAAACGCTATAAATTGCACGGACAACTCACGTGTTGTAAAAACAACTCACGTGCTATATAAAACTTATAAGGCCTGCTACAGACAGGATGCCCCAATCCACATAATAATAATAATAATAATAATAATAATAATAATAATAATAATAATAATAATAATAATAATTATTATTATTATTATTATTATTATTATTATTATTATTATTATTATGTATTTAATATTATTATTATTATTACTACTACAGGCGGGCAACCCCGATCCACATAATAATAATAATAATATATACATAAAGCCAATATGGCCTGCTGCAGGCGGGCAACCCCGATCCACATAATAATATCCTCACAGTCAGGCTCTCGGCCACCCTCGGTCATCAATCTCTCCAGTGTCTCTCTCATGGGCTCACAATGTCATGAAAATAACCCAAAAATGATGATATGATGTACCAATAAATAACAATAGAGACTGAGATATGATATGCAATGAAATAAATATGACTGAGTATAAAATTTCAATCTAAAATAAATAATTCATAGTAATATGACCTCTGTGGGTCCCAATAATACTGGCACATAGCCTCAACATGATTTTTAATATGATTCTCAACTAAATTTCTCCAACATATAAAACTGGATAGAAAATGCCAAGATTATTTGACTACAAAATTTCACGGAAATAATTACGCCACTATTTTTATGGTGCACGCCCACACGCCCCTCACCTAGCATGTGTGTCAACTCCAAACAATTCACATAATACGTATATTCAGGGTTCATACCCTCAGCTGCAAGATTAAAAAAGTTACTTACCTCGGACAAGACGAATCCAATATCGGGCAAACTAAACAATGCTTCAGAAATTCCAGTATACGCGTATCAACTTCCGAACAGCTCGAATCTAGTCACTATTAATTTGATTCAGTCCACACAATTATAGGAATTAATTCCATATCAAAATACTAATATTTTCCACAAAAAGCAGAAATTACACCCCAAATATTACCCGTGGGACCCACGTCTCAGAACCCAACAAAAGTTATAAAATTCAAAATTACATTCAACCACGAGTCTAACCATACCAATTTTACTTAATTCTGACATCAACTCGACCCTCAAATCTTCAAATTAAACCAAGAGGGTTTTCTAATCTTTCCAACTTAATTCACCCATTAAATGTTCAAAACAACTATGGATTCGGGTAATTTGACTAATAATGTGTTAAGAACGCTTACCCCTTTATTTTTCTTGAAAATCTCCCAAACATCGCCTCTTCCCGAGCTCCAATCCGTTAAAAATGGAAAATGGGACGAAGTCCCATTTTGAGAAATTAAACTCACTGCCCAGCCTTTTCTTTTTCGCGAATGCAGTGAGTACCTCGCGTTCGCGAAGCACAAAATTGATTCCATCCAAATTCCTCCTTCGCGAACGCGACATCCCCTCATGTTCGCGAAGCACAAAGTGCCTCTGCCTCGATGCCTTCTACGCGAACGCGTAGAACAATTGCCTGGAGTCCTCAGTTGTTTCCTCTCTTCTTCGCGAGCGCGCAACACCTCTCGCGTTCGCGATGCACACCCTGTTCACCCTTCGCGAATGCGTCCTTCTCTTCACGAATGCGAAGAGAAAATATTGCCAGCCTCTCAGTTCTTCTTCGCGAACGCGAGGCTCTACTTGCGAACGCGAGGCTCCACTCGCGAACACGATGAAGGAAACCAGATGGTGCATCAGAAAAATTCCAGCAAAGTTCCAAGTCCAAAATCCAACCCGTTAACCATCCGAAATTTACCCGAGGCCCCCGAGACCTCACCCAAACATACCGTCAAGTCCCATAACAACATACAAACTTAGTCGAACCCTCAAATCACCTCAAATAACGCTAAAACCACGAATCATATTCCAAATTCAAGTATAATGAACTTTAAAATTTTAAGTTTACACAAACGACGCCGGAACCTATCAAATCAAGTCCGATTGGCCTCAAATTTTGCACACAAGTCATAAATGACATAACGAACCTATTAAAATTTTTAGAATCAGATTTCGACCCCGATATCAAAATGTCAACCCCCAGTCAAACTTCCCAAAAATTCGACTTTCGCCATTTCAAACCCAATTCCACTACGGACCTCCAAATAATTTTCCACATACGCTCCTAAGTCCAAAATCACCATACGGAACTACTGAAATCATCAGAATTCGAATCTGAGATCGTTTACACATAGATCAATATCCGGTCGACTTTTCCAACTTAAGCTTTCTATTTAAGAGACTAAGTGTCTCATTTCACTCTGAATTCTCTCCGGACCTGAACTAACTAACCCGATAAGTCATACAACAGCTATAAAGCACAATCGGAGTAGTAAATAGAGGAACGGGACTATAATGCTCAAAACGACCGACCGGATAGTTACATTAAGTTTCCTCCAAAGACCTACGGTTTGAACTGTATAATATATGAAATTTAAGCTCCAACGAAAGTATCAAATAAGAACCTTTCATATCGTTCATTGGAGTCAGAGTATTCTACTTTTAGGTTATTCTTATAAATATATTCTAATATGAAGATTATAAAAATCTTTCTTTACCTATACAAAGATATAGAAAAGAAGGAACTCAAATGATACTAATTGATGTAATAAAAGTATGGTCAAAGATATGTTTCTTTTTTGTCATGCATAGAGGAATCTGTAAAAAGGTGGAAACATATTTGCCAAATATCTACAAACATACAATTATAGGGGACGAAGAATCGATAAAGTTCTACACAAGTGTACAACATGTGGACAATATAAGGAACAGAAGCTCCTAGAATATGTCACCTTCTGCTTCCATTTCCTTCCAGAAGCTTCTATGTTTACACTATATAATTATCACATCTTCCCTTAGCATTCTCTGCAATCCAAAGCGAAAAAAACCAACTCAAATACACCAAAACCAAAATCTCATAATATCTCAAAATTGAAACACACTCAGTTAATCAAAGAGGAGGAAGATGGATTTCAGGCTAATGGGTATCGACACACCACTTCTCCACACTCTCCAGCACTTCATGGACGCCGCCGGTGAAGATTCCGACAAGTCCATTAACGCCCCGTCAAGGAACTATGTACGTGACGCTAAGGCAATGGCTGCAACACCAGCCGACGTGAAAGAGTACCAAAATTCCTATGTGTTCATCGTGGACATGCCGGGGTTGAAATCTGGAGATATTAAAGTGCAGGTGGAAGATGACAATGTGCTGCTGATCAGTGGAGAAAGGAAGAGGGAAGAAGAGAAAGAAGGGGCTAAGTATATTAGAATGGAGAGAAGGATTGGGAAATTCATGAGGAAATTTACGTTGCCGGAGAATGCGAATACTGATGCAATTTCTGCTGTTTGTCAAGATGGGGTTTTGACTGTGATTGTTCAGAAGTTGCCTCCACCTGAGCCTAAGAAACCCAAAACTATTGAGGTTAAAATTGCATGAGATATTTGATAGTATGACGTAGTAATAAAGATGGTAGAGAACTAGGAGTTGTTACATTTTCCTCTCTACTTTAAATTGTCCATGTTTTATTTAGTATGAAGGAACTAAATGTCTGGGTATGCTATCTCTTGTATACTGCAAGTGAAATGCTTCTATTAATATCCAGTTTTGTTTCATCGATTGCTATTAATATTTTCAATATATAGCGTGCGTGCAATTTCTTTTTATCTGAACAAGGATCAAATAATCTTCTTTTCCTTTATGATGACAGTTGGAGAAATTTGTATAACAAGGTTTTGAAAGTAACTTGTTTTAAGAAACGCAGGCCTTTGTTGAGCATTAGCGACAAGGCATCTTCAAGATTCTACAAAATCAATTGCAATCCGAAACAGTAACATCTGGAATTATAGCGAGGGTACACGCCATGAATATTATTATAGAGTTTAACAATACGTATACACATACAGAACTGATGTTTTATACCTCAATACCACATGAGAGGGGTGATTTGTGTTGTGTTCATTTTTTTGCGTGCACAGATTATCGAAGGATCTGGTTCTTTTATGCGTTCTAACTGTTACTATTGCGAAATAGTAAATACATAAAATAAACACAGAGATTTTTACGTGGAAAACACCTTGCTCAAAAGGTAAAAAAATCATGACCTACTTTCCAGTAGGATTTTCCCAAAACTCTTTACTAAATCAGTGAGCCAAAACAGCATTTACAAAAACTCTTTTGTAAACCTAGGATTACCTCTAACCCTTTGTGGCAAACTAGCCTCTAGCTATTTGCGACAAACTTCAAGTTAACTCTAACTTGAAAACACAAAGTACCTATTACAGACGCTTCTAGATAAAGCTAAAAAGGTACAAGTTGAAACCACCTACTACAAATAACTAGACTAAAAGACAACATTTAGAATTGGTTCTTCTAGCTGGTTCAAGTAGCATCAGATTCGCACACTCAAATATTACTCGAACTGCTTGCAAAATTACCTCGCTATTTTGCTCTCAATTCTTGCTTAACTTCTGCTTTTGTACGTAACTGTACAATAAGAACATTCTACAATATATAGTAATTAGTAGATAAATAGTTAACTAGAATCCTAATGCTACTCTTCCTTGGTGGAAGAGTTCTAGTTAAACTCAACTCCTAAATTCTTCCTTGTCTTAGATATTGTTCTTACTGAATAAGGAGTCCTTCTCCTTATCGTTTTTGCAATCTTTTCGATCAGGAGATATCTCATTCTACCATAATACGCTTATCTCCTGCATGTGCAACTCACGTGCCTTTACTCTGTCGGTGTCTATGTCTGCCAGTGATAGACCTAGTTCATATCTGAGTTTCTTTGTCAATCTTCAAAACTATTCTCTTTCTTGGGCCAACAAATTCTCCATTTTTGATGATGACAAACTTTGTACGTCCATCAGCTTAGGCATGTTTCGACTTAATCCAACATTGACACATATTAGAGTATTAAGCACTTATCATAAAGAACCGGGGTCATTTAGGTTATAAATATTACTTGTTCAGAGCACATTTTTCCCCTTTGGGCATCATCAAAAAGTTGCAAAAAGATGTGTGAGTCCCAGATTTTATAAAAATTACTCATGGCCACTGGGGCAACTGCAAATGCATTCATGGATCAATCATCAGTAATCAACTAAGAATTTAAACTATCAAAGAAATAGAGACAGTTTATGAGAACAAGAGCAACAAATTTCATTGATAGAAAGTACGATTCTTCCACAATCCATACAATGAAACAAAAACATTTAAAGCATGAGCAACAAAAAAGAAAAAGTCTTGAATCTGAGTCACTGAATTTCTAGGCAGACTAGGCAACTAAGGCTTGGAAGAACTAGGGGCTTGGGTTTTGGCTTGGAGAAGATTCAACATATCGTGAAGAATTCCCTCATTCTTCTCCCTTTCCTTTGTAAGCTCAACTTTGAGAACATCCCTCTCAGATTCAACCTCAGCCAAACGAGTCTTCAGCCATGCTATCTCAGCATCCTTTACCCTACTCTCCTGCACTAGGGCTCTGACCTTGCTGTTTACAAGTTTCCTTTTCGATGAACCAGGTTCATTGGGGACGACATGGATATCATAATCACAAGCAAGAAGAGTATTGATCCCAAAATAGTCTTTGCTTGTGTCCATTCCCGCCTTCTTCAATGGCACCTTATAATGAGCAAGTACATAAGTGAGGATGAAACCATAAGGAATGGCATGGGCTTTGGAGTCATTGACAGCTCTGTCCAAAAGCTGAATGATGAACCCAGGCCAGTTTATTTGCCTCCCACTGTCCATACACTCCATCAAGACCAAGTCCATGTAATTTACAATATGCCTACTTTCCTGCCTTGGCAACACGCACTTGTTGATGAATTCAAAGATCACCTTGTGGGGTGGCTTCATTTCACTCTTATAGACTGCCTTAGGCTCACTCTCTTCTTCATTATCACAAAATTTCCTTGTGATAGGCAGGGCAGTTGGAAGAGAATCCAGACTGGGCCATTTCTGCCTAGTATAGTCATCATAGCCTTCAGAGGATATGCCAAGGATTTCACCCAGTTCTTTAGCATCAAAAGAGATTTAGACCCCTTTCACTAGGCTGGTGACTCTGCCTTCCTTGACCTCATCATTGGCCATGAATTCCACAATCTCATTCCTATCCAGTCTCCCATCCAACTGAAGGACCATGTCTTTCCATCTCTGTATCTCAAGCTTCTCCAGCAGCAAAATTATTCCTTCTTCTTCCAAGTCATTCAACAATCTCCCCTTCAAAATTGTTCTTTTACCAAACTTTGTCAGCTTGTCCTTCCTACCATTAGACACATCCTCCTCTTCACCACTCCAATTATCTTCTTCAGTAATCTTCACTTGCTTGGCTTTCACTGCAGACCTGGTTCGCTTAGCCAAGATAGAGGGTTCAGCAGACTTAGAAACAGATGAATACTTCTTTGAGAAAGTCTTGGCTTTCTTTGGCTTAGGGGTCTGAACCTCTACCTCTGCCACATTTTCACTTTGATGGACCAGGTCCATCTCATCCAACTCAACAACCTTAATAGGCTCAACCGCATTTTCTTTCCCTTTATCCACTCTTTTCTTCTTACTCTCCTCTAAAGCTCTCTGCAACTCCTCCTCACTCTGCTTTAGCTTGCTCCTTGTAGTTCTTCCTCTTGGAAGAGGAATATTAGAGGTCTCAGAAGGAGCAACTTTCCGTTTCTTGTTGGCTCTTCCTGTCCCAGAGGTTGTAGCTTTAGGAGTTCTTTTCTTCTTGGGTTGGTAACTATCACTTAACCTTTTCAAGAGATCAGCCAAGGTTTCCTCAGCAGATGAACCAGGTTCGTCTGCTTGCTTTCCAAGATTTACTAGCCCTTTAGCGGCTTCTCCTGATCCACTCCCCCATGTGTGCCTGCCACCTTCTTTCTCCTTCTCTGGTTCAACTCCACAAATAACCATTCTAACAGATTCAGAGGTGGGTGAAGAACCAACCACTTCTTTCCCTTTTCCCCTCTCTTCACTCCATACTCCCTCTCTCTCTTTTTCTTTTTTAATTTTATTTTTACCACCTCTCCTTTTTTTCTCAAGCATTTCCATATCTATCACAGATCCAACCAGGATGAACCTAGTTTCTAAATTTTTAGCACTCTCAGAAATAACCTCAGATGAAGGATTTGGGACAGAAGTTACCTGTTCATAATCGGAAGACCCAGTTTTTCCCCCTCAGTCGCTGATTTAAAGGAATCACTCGAACTTTGTGAGTTTTGGTCTTGGCTTGCTTGAATCTGGGTATTTAATTTTTGAGATAAAGCACCGCTGGCCACTGTTTTTCTAGCAAGCATTTTGACTCTTATTTTTCTAGGTTGGGGGAAAGAACTAGGTTGAGGGGTTGTAGAGGAAGAGGAAGGAGTAGGGGATGGAGGAGTGCCAGGGTTATTCCAGGGGTTAGACATTTTGGTTATGGTTTTGTGATGAAGGAAAAAAGCTTGGATTGAATTCGAAGGCAAGGAGAGAAGAAAGGGTTTCGACGATTTTGTTTTTCAAAAATAATGAAGAGTTTGCAGAGTTGATGAGGGATTTAAAGGAGAAGTGTAATTAAAACACAACTTTAGCTTTTTGTGGTCAATTAGAAGTCTAATCACTCTGCAGTTTTTCAGTTTGGAATAATGGTTACAGCTCCCCTAGAATCTAGGTGTTTTAATTCGGTGAGGATTCTTTAGTTGAAACGGAACTGGTTCAAATTTTTATTGGATAGGCTTTGGAAGATTTTGGACTTGGGTAGAGTTCTGCTCATGATTTAAATATTAGTATTTCAAAATGTGCATAGCATAGAACACATACCTCGTTTTTCAGATGAACCAGCACTGATGAACCAGGTTCTTCACTAAACATCCTCTCAGCCATGTCTCAATTTGCAAAAATAGAGAAAATTTCATTAGAGACCAGTGATTCATATTAAAACATGGAATAGGAGTATACTATTTACAATATGAGATAGAGCAACAATTAATCTGATTATTTACACAAGTTTCATATTTTCTAACCAATTGTTTTTTTCATTCTTTTTTTTTCATGTACAAAGATCTGAACTGGTTCACTTAGGTGATCTTAATCATCCCTAATTCTAACCTGTTCCTTTCAAAGTTCTCTCTACTTAGTGCTTTTATAAAGATGTCAGCAATCTGTTTATCAGTAGCACAAACCTCTATAGTGATCAATCCCTTCTCAAAATTGTCCCTTAAAAAGTGATGTCTAACATCTATGTGCTTTGTTCTTTTATGATGAACAGGGTTCTTTTTCATACTAATAGCACTAGTGTTATCACAAAAGATAGGGATACATCCAACATCGATTCCAAAATCCCTCAATTGTTGTCTAATCCACAATAGTTGAGCACAACATGAGGGAGCAACAACATACTCAGCTTCAGCAGTAGATAAGGCCACTGAATTTTGCTTTTTGATGGCCCAAGACACAAGACATGAGCCAAGAAAGTGTGCCATACCTGAGGTGCTCTTTCTACCCACAAGAAAACTTACATAATCAGTATCAACATATCCCACAAGATTGAAATTACTACCTTTTGGATACCAAAGATAAAGATCAGTGGTGCCTTTCAGATATCTCAAAATTCTCTTGACAACCGTCAAGTGAGACTCCTTTGGATTTGCCTGAAATCTTGCACAAAGGCCTACACTGAAAATAATGTCAGGTCTACTAGTAGTGAGATACAACAATGAGCCAATCATCCCCCTATACAACTTCTGATCAACAGATGAACCAGGTTCATCTGTATCCAAATTTGTAGCTGTTGCAATAGGAGTGTTGATTTCTTTGGAATTTTCCATTTTAAACCTTTTAAGCAACTCTTTTACATACTTCTGCTGATGGATCATAGTTCTATTTGAATTTTGTTTAATTTGTAAGCCTAAAAAGAAATTAAGTTCACCCATTATGCTCATTTCAAATTCACTCCCCATTAGTTTAGCAAAATCTTTACTTAACTTATCAGTAGTTGCTCCAAAACCTCGTTCATAGAATCACAAGCCGGCGATGCACAGTTGATACCAAGCTTTCATGTGCGCATACGAATGCGTGGAAGGAATTCAAAGAGTTATGTCTCAAGCTGAATCAATTTCTCACAATAAGGAAATAAAGATGGGAAGTATATATCCTAAATGCCATATAGCCTCTCGAAAATAAGCATGGACGTCATCACACCGATCCGCAAGACTTTACTAGACACTTGCTCATGACTTGTAGAACCTATGAACCTGGAGCTCTGATACCACCTTGTCACGACCCAAAATCCATCTAGTCATGATGGCACCTAACCCAACCTGCTAGGTAAGCCAATTAACCAATAACTAATTCTAATAACAATTATTAAAGCAATTTAAGTAAAGAAAAATCTTAATCTTATACATTCCCCAAGAACTGGTAGTACAAATCATGAGCTTCTAAGAATAGAGTATACAAAGCTGGTATGAAGTAAATACATCATCTGTTTGAAAAGTATATAAACAGAGTTTTATGAATCTAAGGCTACCATGAACAAGAGGCATCTACAACCGGAACGCAGGTACACCTTCGGATCCAGCTCCAAACGATCAAAGCAACATCAGTAGCCAAAATTTGCATGCAAGGTGCAGAAGTGTAGTATGAGTATAACCGACCCCATGTTCTCAATAAGTAACAAACCTAACCTTAGGTTGAAAGTAGTGACAAGCTTGTACCAAGGTCAAAGTCCAACTCCCATCCAACAATAGTTCATAACAATATAAAACAAGTAAAGCACGAAGTAACTCAGAGATAAAATGCTCAATAAAATCATCATTTTTGAAAATAGTTCTGCCTTTCAAGTACATCAGTGAAAACCCAAATCGTTTACCGAAGTTGCCAAAAATATGAGTAAGTTTGAAAACAGTAATTTTTCCAGAAAGTCTTTCAATAATAAATAAGATGTCTCATTTTCTTTCGAGATAGCCAGCGTAAAACAAATGCATCACTATGCCCATATATCAACATGTGTGAGAAGTCATGAATGAGGTGATATCGTACAACATGAGGAAAATACATCTCTATGCTTGTATGTCATGTGTGCATGTCAATGTAATGTGACTGAGAGATGAACTCATGCATTTACACTCTCAGAGTACTAAATCTCACTTTCTCACACATTTCACTCATCATGCCCAATCACTCGGTACTGTATATGGCCAAATCCGGCCCAGGGAAGATCCATCCCGGAATATACACATCAGCTGATCATCAGTTACTCAGTACCGAGTAGGGCCAATCCAGCCCGTGGAAAAGATCCATCTCCAGGTATATAATGCTTCGGACAAGATCCATGTCCAGGGAAGTTCCATCTCTCAATAATAACAACCACACTCACTGGGATTGTACAGACTCTGGAGGGGCTCCTTCAGCCCAAACGCTATAAATTGCACGGACAACTCACGTGTTGTAAAAATAACTCATGTGCTATATAAAGCTTATAAGGCCTGTTGTATACGGGATGCCCCGATCCACATCATAATAATAATAATAATAATAATAATAATAATAATAATAATAATAATAATAATAATAATAATAATAATAATAATAATAATAATAATAATAATAATAATAATAATAATAATAATAATAATAATAATAATAATAATAATAATAATAATAATAATAATAATAATAATAATAATAATAATAATAATAATAATAATAATAATAATAATAATATATAAAGCCAATATGGCCTGCTGCAGGCGGGCAGCCCGGATTCACATAATAATATCCTCACAGTTAGGCTCTAGGCCACCCTCGGTCATCAATCTCTCCAGTATCTCTCTCATGGGCTCACAATATCATGAAACTAACCCAAAAATGATGATATGATGTATCAATAAATAACAATAGAGATTGAGATATGATATGCAATGAAATAAATATGACTGAGTATAAAATTTCAATTTAAAACAAATAATTCACAGTAATATGACCTTTGTGGGTCTCAATAATACTGGCACATAGCCTCAACATGATTTTTAATATGATTCTCAACTAAATTTCTCCAACATATAAAACTGCATAGAAAATGCCAAGATTATTTGACTACAAAATTCTACGGAAATAATTACGTCAGTATTTTTATGGTGCACGCCCACATGCCCTTCACCTAGCATGTGCATCAACTCCAAACAATTCACATAATACGTATATTCACGGTTCATATCCTCAACTCCAAGATTAAAAGAGTTACTTATCTCGAACAAGACGAATCCAATGTCAGGCAAGCTAAACAATGCTTCAGAAATTCCATTATGCGCGTATCAACTTTCGAACAGCTCGAATCTAGTCACAATTAATTTGTTTCAGTCCACACAATTATAGGAATTAATTCCATATCAAAATACTAATATTTTTCACAAAAAGCAGAAATTACACCCCAAATATTACTGGTGGGACTCACGTCTCGGAACCCGACAAAAGTTACAAAATCCAAAGTTACATTCAACCATGAGTCTAACCATACCAATTTTACTTAATTCTGACATCAACTCGACCCTCAAATCTTCAAATTAAACCAAGAAGGTTTTCTAATCTTTCCAACTTAATTCACCCATTAAATGTTCAAAACAACTATGGATTCGGGTAATTTGACCAATAATGAGTTAAGAACACTTACCCCTTTATTTTCCTAGAAAATCTCCCTAACATCGCCTCTTCCCGAGCTCCAATCCGTCAAAAATGAAAAATGGGATGAAGTCACATTTTGAGAAATTAAACTCACTGCCCAAGCTTTTCTTCTTCGCGAATGCGGTGAGTGCCTCGCGTTCGCGAAGCACAAAATTGATACCATCCAAATTCCTCTTTCGCGAATGCGACATCCCCCTCGCGTTCGCGAAGCACAAAGTGCCTCTATCTCGATGCCTTCTACGCGAACGCATAGACCAATTGCCTGGGGTCCTCAGTTGTTTCCTCTCTTCTTCGCGAACGCGTAACACCTCTCGCGTTCGCGATGCACACCCTGTCCACCCTTCGCGAATGCGTCCTTCTCTTCACGAATGCGAAGAGAAAATATTGCCACCCTCTCAGTTCTTCTTTGCGAACGCGAGGCTCCACTCACAAACGCGATGAAGGAAACTAGATGGTGCATCAGAAAAATTCCAGCAGAGTTCCAAGTCCAAAATCCAACCCGTTTACCATCCGAAACTTACCCGAGGCCCCCGGGACCTCACCCAAATATACCGTCAAGTCCCATAACAACATACGAACTTAGTCGAATCCTCAAATCACCTCAAATAATGCTAAAACCATGAATCATACTCCAAATTCAAGTATAATGAACTTTAAATTTTAAGTTTCCACAAACGACGCCAGAACCTATCAAATCAAGTCCGATTGGCCTCAAATTTCGCACACAAGTCATAAATGACACAACGGACCTATTAAAATTTTCAGAATCGAATTTCAACCCCAATATCAAAATGTCAACCCCCCGGTCAAACTTTTCAAAAATTCGACTTTCGCCATTTCAACCTCAATTCAACTTCGGACCTCCAAATAATTTTTTAGACACGTTCCTAAGTTCAAAATCATCATACGGAGCTTCTGAAATTATCAGAATTCGAATCCGAGATCGTTTACACATAGATCAACATCCGGTCGACTTTTCTGACTTAAGCTTTCCATTTAAGAGATTAAGTATCTCATTTCACTCTGAATTCTCTCCGAACCCGAGCTAAATAACCCGATAAGTCATACAAAAGCTATAAAGCACAAACAAAGCAGTAAATGGGGGAACGAGGCTATAATGCTCAAAACGACCGATCGGGTCTTTACATTAAGTTTCCTCCAAAGACCTACGGTTTGAGCTATATAATATGTGAAATTCAAGCTCCAACGAAAGTATCAAATAAGAACATTTCATATCGTTCATTCGAGTCAGAGTATTCTACTTTTAGGTTATTCTTATAAATATATTCTAATATGAAGATTATAAAAATCTTTCTTTACCTATACAAAGATATAGAAAAGAAGGAACTCAAATGATACTAATTGATGTAATAAAAGTATGGTCAAAGATATGCTTCTTTTTTGTCATGCATAGAGGAATCTGTAAAAAGGTAAACATATTTGCCAAATATCTACTAACATACAATTATAGGGGACGATACATCAGACCTCAAAACAATTATAGGGGACCATATCTTGCGTGCGAAGAATCGATAAAGTTCTACACAAATGATACTAATTGATGTAATAAAAGTATGGTCAAAGATATGTTTCTTTTTTGTCATGCATAGAGGAATCTGTAAAAAGGTAAACATATTTGCCAAATATCTACTAACATACAATTATAGGGGACGATACATCAGACCTCAAAACAATTATAGGGGACCATATCTTGCGTGCGAAGAATCGATAAAGTTCTACACAAGTGTACAACATGTGGACAATATAAGGAACAGAAGCTCCTAGAATATGTCACCTTCTGCTTCCATTTCCTTCCAGAAGCTTCTATGTTTGCACTATATAATCATCACATCTTCCCTTAGCATTCTCTGCAAAACCAATTAATCTGGTTATTTACACAAGTTTCATATTTTCTAACCAATTTTTTTTTTCATTCTTTTTTTTTTCATGTACAAAGATCTGAACTGGTTCACTTAGGTGATCTTAATCATCCCTAATTCTAACCTGTTCCTTTCAAAGTGCTCTCTACTTAGTGCTTTTATAAAGATGTCAGCAATCTGTTTATCAGTAGCACAAACCTCTATAGTGATCAATCCCTTCTCAAAATTGTCCCTTAAAAAGTGATGTCTAATATCTATGTGCTTTGTTCTTTTATGATGAACGGGGTTCTTTTTCATACTAATAGCACTAGTGTTATCACAAAAGATAGGGATACATCCAACATCGATTCCAAAATCCCTCAATTATTGTTTAATCCACAATAGTTGAGCACAACATGAGGGAGCAACAACATACTCAGCTTCAGCAGTAGATAAGGCCACTGAATTTTGCTTTTTGATGGCCCAAGACACAAGACATGAGCCAAGAAAGTGTGCCATACCTGAGGTGCTCTTTCTACCCACAAGAAAACTTACATAATCAGTATCAACATATCCCACAAGATTGAAATTACTACCTTTTGGATACCAAAGACAAAGATCAGTGGTGCCTTTCAGATATCTCAAAATTCTCTTGACAACCATCAAGTGAGACTCCTTTGGATTTGTCTGAAATCTTGCACAAAGGCCTATACTGAAAACAATGTCAGGTCTACTAGTAGTGAGATACAACAATGAGCCAATCATCCCCCTATACAACTTCTGATCAACAGATGAACCAGGTTCATCTGTATCCAACTTTGTAGCTGTTGCAATAGGAGTGTTGATTTCTTTGGAATTTTCCATTTTAAACCTTTTAAGCAACTCTTTTACATACTTCTGCTGATGGATCATAGTTCTATTTGAATTTTATTTAATTTGTAAGCCTAAAAAGAAATTAAGTTCACCCATCATGCTCATTTCAAATTCACTCCCCATTAGTTTAGCAAAATCTTTACTTAACTTATCAGTAGTTGCTCCAAAACCTCGTTCATAGAATCACAAGCCGGCGATGCACAGCTGATACCAAGCTTTCATGTGCGCATACGAATGCGTGGAAGGAATTCAAAGAGTTATGTCTCAAGCTGAATCAATTTCTCACAATAAGGAAATAAAGATGGAAAGTATATATCCTAAATGCTATGTAGCCTCTCGAAAATAAGCATGGACGTCATCACACCGATCCGCAAGACTTTACTAGATACTTGCTCATGACTTGTAGAACCTATGAACCTGGAGCTCTGATACCACCTTGTCACGACCCAAAATTCATCTAGTCATGATGGCACCTAACCCAACCTGCTAGGTAAGCCAATTAACCAATAACCAATTCTAATAACAATTATTAAAGCAATTTAAGTAAAGAAAAATCTTAATCTTATACATTCCCCAAGAACTGGTAGTACAAATCATGAGCTTCTAAGAATAGAGTATACAAAGCTGGTATGAAGTAAATACATCATCTGTTTGAAAAGTATATAAACAGAGTTTTATGAATCTACGGCTACCATGAACAAGAGGCATCTACAACCGGAACGCAGGTACACCTTCGGATCCAGCTCCAAACGATCAAAGCAACATCAGTAGCCAAAATCTGCACGCAAGGTGCAGAAGTGTAGTATGAGTATAACCGACCCCATGTTCTCAATAAGTAACAAACCTAACCTTAGGTTGAAAGTAGTGACGAGCTTGTACCAAGGTCAAAGTCCAACTCCCATCCAACAATAGTTCATAACAATATAAAACAAGTAAAGCACGAAGTAACTCAGAGATAAAATGCTCAATAAAATCATCATTTTTGAAAATAGTTCTGCCTTTCAAGTACATCAGTGAAAACCCAAATCGTTTACCGAAGTTGCCAAAAATATGAGTAAGTTTGAAAACAGTAATTTTCCCAGAAATCCTTTCAATAATAAATAAGATGTCTCATTTTCTTTCGAGATAGCCAGCGTAAAACAAATGCATCACTATGCCCATATATCAACATGTGTAAGAAGTCATGAATGACGTGATACCGTACAACATGAGGAAAATACATCTCTATACTTGTATATCATGTGTTCATGTCAATGCAATGTGTCTGAGAAATGAACTCATGTATTCATACTCTCAGAGTACTAAATCTCACTTTCTCACACATTCCACTCATCATGCCCAATCACTCGGTACTGTATATGGCCAATCCGGCCTAGGAAAGATCCATCCCGGAATATACACATCAGCTGATCATCAGTTAATCAGTACCGAGTAGGGCCAATCCAGCCCGTTGAGAAGATCCATCTCCAGGTATATAATGCTTCGGACAAGATCCATGTCAAGGGAAGTTCCATCTCTCAATAATAACAACCACGCTCACTGGGGTTGTACAGACTCCGGAGGGGCTCCTTCAGCCCAAACGCTATAAATTGCACGGACAACTCACGTGTTGTAAAAACAACTCACGTGCTATATAAAGCCTATAAGGCCTGCTGCAGACAGGATGCCCCGATCCACATAATAATATCCTCACAGTTAGGCTCTCGGCCACCCTCGGTCATCAATCTCTCCAGTATCTCTCTCATGGGCTCACAATGTCATGAAAATAACCCAAAAATGATGATATGATGTACCAATAAATAACAATAGAGACTGAGATATGATATGCAATGAACTAAATATGACTAAGTATAAAATTTCAATCTAAAACAAATAATTCACAGTAATATGACCTCTGTGGGTCCCAATAATACTAACACATAGCCTCAACATGATTTTTAATATGATTCTCAACTAAATTTCTTCAACATATAAAACTGCATAGAAAATGCCAAGATTATTTGACTACAAAATTCCACGAAAATAATTACGCCACTATTTTTATGGTGCACACCCACACGCCCCTCACCTAGCATGTACGTCAACTCCAAATAATTCACATAATACGCATATTCAGGGTTCATACCCTCAGCTGCAAGATTAAAAAAGTTACTTACCTCGAACAAGACAAATCCAATGTCGGGCAAACTAAACAATGCTTCAAAAATTTCAGTATATGCATATCAACTTCCGAATAGCTCGAATCTAGTCACTATTAATTTGATTAAGTCCACACAATTATAGGAATTAATTCCATATCAAAATACTAATATTTTTTACAAAAAGCAGAAATTGCACCCCAAATATTACCCGTGGGACCCACGTCTCGAAACCCGATAAAAGTTCCAAAATCCAAAATTACATTCAACCACGAGTCTAACCATACTAATTTTACTTAATTCTGACATCAACTCGACCCTCAAATCTTCAAATTAAACCAAGAGGGTTTTCTAATCTTTCCAACTTAATTCACACATTAAATGTTCAAAACAACTATGGATTCGGGTAATTTGACCAATAATGAGTTAAGAACGCTTACCCCTTTGTTTTTCTTGAAAATCTCCCAAACATCGCCTCTTCCCGAGCTCCAATCCGTCAAAAATGGAAAATGGGATAAAGTCCCATTTTAAGAAATTAAACTCACTGCCGAGCCTTTTCTTCTTCACGAACGCGGTGAGTGCCTCGCGTTCGCGAAGCACAAAATTGATCCCATCCAAATTCCTCCTTCGCGAACGCGACATCCCCCTCGCGTTCGCGAAGCACAAAATGCCTCTGCCTCGATGCCTTTTACTCGAACACGTACAACAATTGCCTGGGGTCCCCAGTTGTTTCCTCTCTTCTTCGCGAACGCGTAACACCTCTCGCGTTCGCGATGCACACCCTGTCCACCCTTCGCGAATGCGTCCTTCTCTTCACGAATGCGAAGAGAAAATATTGCCAGCCTCTCAGTTCTTCTTCGCGAACGCGAGGCTCCACTCGCGAACGCGATGAAGGAAACCAGATGGTGCATCAGAAAAATTCTATCAAAGTTTCAAGTCCAAAATCCAACCCGTTAACCATCCGAAATTTATCCGAGGCCCCCGGGACCTCACCCAAACATACCGTCAAGTCCCATAACAACATATGAACTTAGTCGAACCCTCAAATCACCTCAAATAACGCTAAAACCACGAATCATACTCCAAATTCAAGTATAATGAACTTTAAAATTTTAAGTTTTCACAAACGACGCCGGAACCTATCAAATCAAGTCCGATTGGCCTCAAATTTTGCACACAAGTCATAAATGACATAACGAACCTATTAAATTTTTCAGAATCGAATTTCGACCCCGATATCAAAATGTCAACCCCCCAGTCAAACTTCCCAAAAATTCGACTTTCGCCATTTCAAACCCAATTCCACTACGGACCTCCAAATAATTTTCCACATACGCTCCTAAGTTCAAAATCACCATACGGAGCTACTGAAATTATCAGAATTCGAATCCGAGATCGTTTACACATAGATCAATATCCGGTCGACTTTTCCAACTTAAACTTTCTATTTAAGAGACTAAGTGTCTCATTTCACTCTGAATTCTCTCCGGACCCGAACTAACTAACCCGATAAGTCATACAACAGCGATAAAGCATAATCGGAGCAGTAAATAAAAAAACGGGGCTGTAATACTCAAAACGACCGACCGGATCGTTACATTAAGTTTCCTCCAAAGACCTACGGTTTGAACTATATAATATGTGAAATTTAAGCTCCAACGAAAGTATCAAATAAGAACCTTTCATATCGTTCATTGGAGTCAGAGCATTCTACTTTTAGGTTATTCTTATAAATATATTCTAATATGAAGATTATAAAAATCTTTTTTTACCTATACAAAGATATAGAAAAGAAGGAACTCAAATGATACTAATTGACGTAATAAAAGTATGGTCAAAGATATGTTTCTTTTTTGTCATGCATAGAGGAATCTGTAAAAAGGTGGAAACATATTTGCCAAATATCTACTAACATACAATTATAGGGGACCACACCTTAGACCACCAAAAGAAAAGAAGAAAAATGGGGGACCATATCTTACGTGGGAAGAATCGATAAAGTTCTAGACAAGTGTAGAACCATTCCTTCCAGAAGCTTCTATGTTTACACTATATAATTATCACATCTTCCCTTAGCATTCTCTGCAATCCAAAGCGAAAAAAACCAACTCAAATACACCAAAACCAAAATCTCATAATATCTCAAAATTGAAACACACTCAGTTAATCAAAGAGGAGGAAGATGGATTTCAGGCTAATGGGTATCGACACACCACTTCTCCACACTCTCCAGCACTTCATGGACGCCGCCGGTGAAGATTCCGACAAGTCCATTAACGCCCCGTCAAGGAACTATGTACGTGACGCTAAGGCAATGGCTGCAACACCAGCCGACGTGAAAGAGTACCAAAATTCCTATGTGTTCATCGTGGACATGCCGGGGTTGAAATCTGGAGATATTAAAGTGCAGGTGGAAGATGACAATGTGCTGCTGATCAGTGGAGAAAGGAAGAGGGAAGAAGAGAAAGAAGGATTGGGAAATTCATGAGGAAATTTACGTTGCCGGAGAATGCGAATACTGATGCAATTTCTGCTGTTTGTCAAGATGGGGTTTTGACTGTGATTGTTCAGAAGTTGCCTCCACCTGAGCCTAAGAAACCCAAAACTATCGAGGTTAAAATTGCATGAGATATTGGACTAGTTATTAATTACTCTGTTTTGTGGACACGGGAATTGGAAGTGCTCTGTTTTGATGCTTGATAGTATGACTCAGTAATAAAAATGGTATAGATCTAGGAGTGGTTATCTCTTCCTCTGTTTTCTTTATATTTTCTAGATGCTTTATGGAGTATGAAGGAACAAAATGTTTGGGTATGCTATCTCTTGTATACTGCAAGTGAAATGCTTCTACTAATATCCAGTATTGTTTCATCGATTGCTATCAATATTTTCAATATATAGCGTGCGTGCAATTTCTTTTTATCTGAACAAGGATCAAATAATCTTCTTTTCCTTTATGATGACAGTTGGAGAAATTTGTATAACAAGGTTTTGAAAGTAAATTGATTTAAGAAACTCAGGTCTTTGTTGAGCATTAGCGACAAAGCATCTTCAATATTCTACAAAATCGAATTTATACATAGTTGTAAGGATAAATGATATAGTTCTAAGGATATGTGATATAATTTGGTACAAATTAAAAAAATAGGTAGAAATATATCGAATATTAACTATAAAAAAAGAATAAATACAAACTCAATTTGATTAAAGAATGATTGATAAATTAACAAGATGAATCAATGTCCACGACCCAAAAAAGAATAAAATTTATTAAATCTCAATAATTTCTAATGATAACCACTCCTAATATAGTTGAGAAATACTACTTTGGATATAATTAAAAATACATAGTGGAGATCTCATGATAGATTAGTTATTTAGCTTTTCCTTGATTCTCGCTGAGATTTTCTTCCCTAGTGTGGCTATAACGGCTCTTTGTCTCTTGGCTTGATCTTGGTTGGTCTCGGTATTGGTCGGTCTCTGTATCTCGAGCTCGATATTGACTCGAGCTCGGTATTGATCGGTCTCTGAATCTTGAGCTCGATAATACAACTTTACATCATAGCTCGATATTGACTCAAGCTCGGTATTGATCGGCCCCTAAATCTTGAGCTCGATAACCCGGTTTCACATCACATCTCGATATTATAATGACGACTCTCGGTCCATCATGTTCCAATCATGATTAATTACACGAAGGGCAAACTCGGTTTTGACCGTATACAGATAGTCCCCTCGTTTCTCGAAAAGAAAGTGACGAGGAGCGATGTGATTTTTCAACCTCTGACTAGATACATACTGACGTCTGTGTCGAACCTTGTTGTGATGTATGTGACAAATGTCTCGTCGGTCCAGTTACCAAGGCATTAAATGTGCGTCAGCCGATGGTCGGTCACTGCTAATTTTGAACCGTCACTGCGAAATCTATAAATAGCCCCTCTCCTTCCTTATTTGAAACTTTTACTTTCAAATCTCTTTTCATTCCAATCTTTACAGTTCTTCGTCTTCCCCAAAGCTCTCTATTTCCAGGTTTAAAATTTTCTTTGCTTGTTCTTCACCAAACACCAAAATATTTCAATTTCCCATCTTCTTTGTTCTTGAAAATTTAGATGGCCAAGATATCTAAAATTGTTCCTCAGAAAGAGGTTGTTTCCTTATCTCGGTCGGCTGGTGAGAAACCGGTGGTGGAGCCATGCCTTGAAGAACTCGTTCTCGGGGGATGCGTTATCGATTACAACTTTAAGGTCGAGAAACCCTCATCAGTTGTTGGTCGATGTGAGCCGGTGTAGAGATATATATGTTCGATACCCCAAAGCCTTCTTGATTTGGTGAAGAAAGATTGTGGTTGGGAAAACAAAGAGGTTGTGATACCGGCACCTGATGAAACGATCACTACTCACGTGGGAGGGTACTTGAGTGTTTACACTTATCCTTTCACGCTGGGTCCCCTCGATCTGGTCATCATTGAATTCTGCAAGAAGTACCAAGTGACCCTCGGCCAAATACACTCTTCTTTCTGGAGGATTGTAATACTGCTCTGTTTCTTTGTGAGAAAGATCGACGGGCTTCCCTCCACCCTCGACCACCTCGTAAGATTATATAGCTCTCGTCTTTACTGAGGTGGACTGATAAAGCTTCAATGCCGGGCCACCAAGCCGTTTACCTCGAGTATAGATGAAGATAAAGATCAGGGTTGGATGGGCCGGTTCGTTAGGGTGAAGACCTCGGACTTGATCCCGGCTGAGAGTATGCCATTTCTCGAGAAATGGAATATAAAACGTAAATATGATCCCCTATTAAATTTTTGTTTGTTGTTTTACTTCTTCAACCTTTATCAGTGTTCTTTTCGATGCAGCCGTTGCTTGGATGTCGGGTGCGGTTCCCCACCTCGAGGGAATTAACCCTGCCTGAGCTAGAGTGCCAAGCATGCTCAAAAACTGGACAAGAGTCTCCTAAAGTGCAGGAGTAGTAACAGGCGTCTCAGGTGTCTGCTCTCCAACTGGAGCTACTGGTGGCTCTAGTGCAGCAGCTCGTGTAGGTGCTCTGGCTACACCACATGGTCTTCCTCGGCTTCTGCCCCGAGCCCGACCTTTTACGGCTACAACAGGGGGCGCGGTTGTCTGATCATCGGACCCAGTTGTGCGTGTCCTCACCATCTGTGAGAGAATAGAAATATAATGGTTTAGAACTTTGAAGTCAACAATTGTGCACGATAAGGAATCAAAGAAGTGAATATTTTTTCTAACAGTTCCATAGTCTCCTGAAGATAAGTAAAGACGTCTCCGTATCGATCCGCAAGACTCTACTAAATCTGCTTGTGACATCATAACACCTATGAACCTAGAGCTCTAATACCAACTTGTCACGACCCCAAATTCCCTCCGTAGGAGGTCGTGATGACACCTAGTCTTTAAGACTAGGTAAGCCTATCAATGCAGAATAATAATAGATTTCTGAAATAAATAAACTACAATTCAAACAATTACAACTCCCAAAATCCGGTAGAAATAAGTCACAAGCTTCAAAGAATTTATTTTCTATGTCTCTATACATGAGAGTTTAAAGCAAATAAGGAAGACAACATAGTAAGATAGAAGGGGACTCCGGAGTCTGTGGACGCTGGCAGATATACCTCGAAGTCTCCTCGTACAGCTAGTTTACTGATGCCTGGTCTGATAAGAGGTACCTGGATCTGCACAAAAATATGTGCAGAAGTGTAGTATGAGCATACTACAATAGTACCCAGTAAGTGTCAAGCCTAACCTCGGTAGAGTAGTGACGAGGTCAGGTCATGCCTTACTGAAAAATAAATAACGACAAGGTAAAATGTTTAACAATATAATAAGATAAAATAATAACAGAAATAAATCAAGTAATTTGTTACCATGTAATTACACCAAATAATGGCTATTTATACCTCATAGAAACAAAACAGAATTCTTTTCAACTTCAAGAAAATCACAACAATAATCAAAGGCAACTACAGCCATAAATCAATATCAACAAGGGCACTCCCGAGGTACCACCTCGTAGTCCCAAATCATAATTAAATTCACAATATCTCATTTTCTTATATCACCGCGGGAGCCTTCACTATTTATTTTATTCCCGAAATAGCATCCCGCATTTAACCATCCTTATCATACCGCATAACTTCTAGTGGTTTTCCCTACAAGCCACGCATATCAAGCCATCCTTATCTCATTGCATGCGTTTCAACACCCAAACTTTATACCACCGCATGTGTATCAATATCACATATATCATAATTTGCACCTCAAGTGTCCAAATATTTCAATTTGTCAAAATAAATTAACAACAATATTTTTCTATAAAAAAGAGCTCACAGCTCAATCACAAAAAGTACGAAAATCTCACAAAAATATTCGGGAATAAATAACTCAATAAAATAATATTTTAAAATTTTAATACGTTACTTCAATACCAAATTTAAAATGCCAAATAATTCATATTAATAATATTTAATTTAAAGAAAATCAACATTACAATAATGCACAGAATAAAAGAAACCAAGTTTCAACTAAACAGGTAAAACAATTAGCAGGAAAAGGTCAAGCAAATATAAAATATAAACATTTAAATCAATGACGAAGAATATAACAAGGTAAAATTATTTAATTAATATGAAACAACGATCTACACAATTTAAAGACATAATATTTTACATTTAGCCCGTGTACACACTCGTCACCTCGTGTACACGACTTTCAACACATTTTAATTTTCACCTTAATACCAATCCTAGGGGAAATTTCCCCACACAAGGCCAGGGAAGTCATTTACCTCGACTTGCTCTAATTTAACCAAGTAGTATGCCTTTTTCTCGACTTTCCGACTCCGATCGACTCGTATCTAGTCATAATTAATGCGATACAGTCAACAAATATTATAGAATCAATTCCATAAGAAAATACTACATTTTTCAATAAAATCCAAAATTAGTTCAAAAATTTTCCGTGGGGTCCACATCTCGGAATTCGTCGAAACTTATAAAATCTGATAACTCATTCAATTACGAGTCCAACCATACCAGTTTTACTCAAATCCGACTCTGAATCGATATCGAAATCTTAAAAATTCATTTTTATAAGATTTCTAAAATTTTCCCAAATTTTCATTTCAATACACTAATTAAATGGTGAAAACAATGATATATTCGTGTATATTGACCAAATCCGAGTTAGAATCACTTACCCAAATATTTTTCCTTGAAAATCTGCCAAAAATCGCTTCTACTCAAGCTCAAGTTCGTCAAAAATGGCAAATGGGACGAAATCCCTAGTTTTATAAACTGCAGAGGCAGCCATCGATCCTGGGTATTGATCATGGCTTCAATCTTTATGACCCTCGATCCTGGCCTCGGTCATAGCCCTCGATCCTGGGCCTTCGATCCTGGCCTTGGTCATAACCCTCGATCCTGGCTTCGGTCATAACCCTCGATCCTGGGTATGCGTGTTTAATGGGCAGGCTGGGACGGGCTAGACACAAAAAAAAAACCAGCCCGTCCGTTTAACGTTGCGGGTTGTTAGCGGGCTGAGTTAGCGGGCTGTACATTTTCAGCTTTTTATTTTTGTCCGTCCGAGTTCGGGCTTAGCGGGCTGGACCGGGCCGTGCATTTTTTTTTTAAGTAAATTTTGTTTTTCTTATTCAAGTTTAAAGTTTTAAATTTTAAATTAGAATTTTACAATTTTAAAATTAAAATTTGAAAGTAAGTGCCTACAAAAAATTATTTAATAAGATCAATAGGCAATATGTAAGGATCAAGCTGCGAAGACTTTCATTTGATATTTTTATTGAATAATATATAATACTTCAAATTAAGTTGCAAGTTATTTTTTGATTTTATTATTTTTGAACTTGCAAATTAAAAGTTTACAACAATTATACAAAAAAAAAAAAAATAGTACATCACATGCTTTGCATCATTTTTGTAAGTTCATCCACATGAATTTCTTGGTTTCCGGCATTGGTTGAATCAGAACCATAAACCAATATGTAAGGTTCTTTTTTTATGCGACTGTGGAAATCGACATATTTAGCACGTCTCGAGCCATGGCCGAAAGAACAGAAAATTGATTTGAGTTGCTCCTCCACCAACCCAGTGGTAGAAATTCCTTTGTGCGGGGCTCTGGTGATTTTTGCAAGTAGAATTGAAGTTCATCAATATTCATGCTACTGGTTTATTGATGCTCCCCTAGTGTAGACCAAATCAAATAATCTTCAACACCATCATTATCATCCAAAGCACTGGTCCCAGATGTTGAAACTGAACTTGAAGGAATATTTGCATCTACAGCAGAAAAAGCATCAACAATGTTAGCATAATAATTATATAATGTTTCTAAATGTTTGTGTAGATCAGAAATACAAGTGTCAATATCAAGAGTTTCAGTTGGTCCAATATCCATATAAGAATATAAAGCAGTGATTAATTGGCGACAAGTGGCCATTTTGATAGAAGGGTTTAAAATAGCACCACTTAGGTAAATAGGGAGAATTGGGTAGAAATATTTTTTAAACTTATCTAGCATAGATTCAACAACAGAAGTATATCCTTCTTTCTTCTTCAAATTATGTAATAAAAGAGAAATTTCAGCAATATGAACTAAACCATTTGCACTAGTAGGATAATTTGCAATATTTGAATTTGACCATTGGCAACGGTCCAAAAAAAATGTTAAAAAATGGGCTGAACCGGATTGTAGCCCGTTAAAAATCCGTTAACGGGTTTAGCGGGTTCCGATGCACCGGTATCAAAAAACTATTCGTTTGAAACTCGCTCCCCGCCCAACCCGTCCCAGACCGCCCCTACGCTATAGTACCGAGCTAAACCGGGCAGAACTAGGTTGTAAACGGGTCAGCCCGACCCGATTAACAAGTATAATCCTGGGCCTTGATCTTGGTCCTCGAGCCTTGCCTTCGATCATGGCCCTCGAGCTGGGCCTTCGATCATGGCTTCGATCCTGAGCCTCGTCCCTGGCAGTCGACCCTAGGCTCGATATCTGGGCTCGATTTCTGGGCTTCGATTTCTGCATTTCCAGCAGAAGAAAATTACAGCAGCTTTTTAAGTCCAACTTTTGATCCGTTAACCATCCAAAACTCACCCGAGGCCCTCGGGACCTCAACTAAATACACCAACAAGTCCTAAAACATCATACGAACTTATTTGAAAGCTCAAATCACACCAAACAACACTAAAATCACAAATCACACCTCAATTCAAGCTTAATGAACTTTGAAACTTTCAATTTCTACAAACAATGCTAGAACCTATCAAATCAAGTCCGATTGACCTCAAATTTTGCACACAAGTCATAAAATGACATAACGGAGCTGTAAAAAATTTCAAAACTGGGTTCCGACCCCGATATCAAAAAGTCAACTCCCTGGTCAAACTTCTAAACTTAAATTCCTGTTTTAGCCATTTCAAGCCTAATTTAAATACAGACTTCCAAATAAAATTTTGAACACGCTCCTAAGTCCAAAATTACCATACGGAGCTGTTGGAATTATCAAAATTTTATTCCGAGGTCATTTTCTCAAAATGTTGACCGAAGTCAAACTTAGCATTTTAAGGCCAACTTAAGAAATCAAGTGTTCTGATTTTAACCCGAATACTTCCAAATGCCGAACTAACCATCCCCGCAAGTCATAAATTTATAAAAGCACATACGAGGAGTTTTATTTAGGAGAACGGGGTTCTAAAAGATAAAATAACCAGTTGGGTCATTACATCAACTCTGGTCACCCACAAATAGATAAATAACCCTCCGAAAATCCACAATGACTGAGTCATAATACATATTATCATCTGGCTAGCTTCGGCCACGACCTCACAGTCCACAACCATGAAACAATCTGCTCATAAAAACTCCTAGTCTCCAAATCCATAGAATACATAATCAAGCCATCAGATTTAAATCTCTTTAACACAACCAAGCCACGCATGTCGCCAAACCCAAGAGTATTGCCAAAAAGCATCTGTAGAAAACCCCCACATCATAAGCACCCAAAGAACTGATCATATTCATTACCATATTGATCCAACCTACTACCAAGCTGTCCTATTTCTCTAAGTCCCTTCCGAATTTGTCCTCCAATTGATACTTCTCCTTACTAAAACGCCACGATCTTTAGCCACAACTCACCCCACAAACCTTACCATAGAACCACAATGCCCTACGGCCCATACGCAATTGTATTCTTCTTAAGCACCTCCATATTGCCACAACTGTAACACTCACTCTGAAAATACCTTATGTGAATTTGAAATTGTTCTTCCTACCTTCCTTATACTAAAATGTAGAATCCATAGTCATACAGAATTAACGCAAGTCCATGCACCATCAAATGCAAATCTCAAATTTTATCCATACACAAGTCCGGAGAAATTCTCAATTGCTAAATATAAAACTCGAACCTATTGGAACTTTCTCGAGAGTCTACCCCTTTGTTCAATTCTAAATTACACCGGCCTAATGGGCTGAAAAATACGTGCCCCATTAGCACAGCATCACTCAAAGAGGTAATCCTGCCTTAAGACCACCGATCAAATTCATACTTCGTGCGCACTACATCATTCACAAATAACAACTCACTCATCCCATGACTTTCATATACTCATAAAGCGCAATATAACCCGTATCCAGAAATTTCCTTACTCGAGTCATTCTCGAACTCCACCTCTGCAAGTCATCACTGATTCCCAAGTATACTTCAGACCAAAACAAAAATTTGACACATACCCATGAATTGATTTGTCCATAGCAGACTCCCCCACTTGGCTCAAAGCCATAAATTAAAACACTCGATAACTCACAATTTCTATACTCTATTACTGTCATAAACTGTAGTCAGTACAACGAAAATTCTTCTTAAGCTCATACAACGCCAACCAGAAAAATACCTCAATCTTCCGCTAGACTCGCAATCATTCTCTTGTCACTCAAGTCAACTTTCTCAACCAAATTCAAATTCAAGTCCCAACATATACGTCAAATCAGCAGAAAAGAAACTCTCTACTCATATTATAAGGAACATACCTACGTAGATTACTCCGTAGGGAATAACCCACCTGCTTAACCTTAAATTGGTATCTTGTTATACCCTTTCGCAATTACAATTATTATAAAATCACCTAATCTTTCTGAGTCCAAATTCATTAACCAGACATAAGAATTTAATTTGTCCCAAAATTCAACAATGTGAAAGATCCTTCAAAACATTAATACTCGAGACTGTACGTCACATCAAAATGACAATCAAACACCCAATGGCCTTTCCTTACATTTCAAAGAAATCATTCTCTTCACATTCGAACAATCTGAACATATCTCGCGGTCACAACATACTCACCACATAGTCATTCCACCGCTCATCGAGCCACAAATTCCACTAGTAGGGACATTACCGAACATATGAGTTCAATTATACAAGTTACAACTGAATCTACCGAGCTTAAGCTGCGGTCTAACCATGGCATCAAGTCTTCCAGACTGGCTCATCACCAAAACACAGAATACACATCTCGAACCTCGTTCATAGAATCACAAGCCAGTGATGCACAGCTGATACTGAGCTCCCATGTGCGCATACGAATGCGTGGAAGGAATTCAAAGAGTTATGTCTCAAGCTGAATCAATTTCGCACGATAAGGAAAGAAAGATGGAAAGTATATATCCTAAATGCCATGTAGCCTCTCGAAGATAAGTATGAACGTCATCATACCGATCCGCAAGACTCTACTAGACACTTGCTCATGACTTGTAGAACCTATGAACCTGGAGCTCTGATACCACCTTGTCACTACCCAAAATCCGTCTAGTCGTGATGGCACCTAACCCAACCTGCTAGGTAAGCCAATTAATCACTAACCAATTCCAATAACAATTATTAAAGTAATTTAAGTAAAGAAAAATCTTAATCTTATACATTCCCCAAGAACTGGTGGTACAAATCATGAGCTTATAGGAATAGAGTATACAAATCTGGTATGAAGTAAATACATCATCTGTTTGAAAAGTATATAAACAGAGTTTTATGAATCTAAGGCTACCATGAACAAGAGGCATCTACAACCGGAACGCAGGTACACCTTCGGATCCAGCTCCAAACGATCACAGCAACATCAGTAGCCAAAATCTACACGCAAGGTGCAGAAGTGTAGTATGAGTAGTAACGACCCCATGTACTCAATAAGTAACAAATCTAACTTTAGGTTAAAAGTAGTGACGAGCTTGTACCAAGGTCAAAGTCCAACTCCCATCCAACAATAGTTCATAACAATATAAAACAAGTAAAACACGAAGTAACTTAGAGATAAAATGCTCAATAAAATCATAATTTTTGAAAATAGTTCTGCCTTTCAAGTACATTAGTAAAAACCCAAATCGTTTACCGAAGTTGCCAAAAATATGAGTAAGTTTGAAAACAGTAATTTTTCCAGAAAGTCTTTCAATAATAAATAAGATGTCTCATTTTCTTTCGAGATAGCCAGCGTAAAACAAATGCATCACTATGCCCATATATCAACATGTGTGAGAAGTCATGAATGAGGTGATATCGTACAACATGAGGAAAATACATCTCTATGCTTGTATGTCATGTGTGCATGTCAATGCAATGTGACTGAGAGATGAACTCATGCATTTACACTCTCAGAGTACTAAATCTCACTTTCTCACACATTTCACTCATTATGCCCAATCACTCGGTACTGTATATGGCCAAATCCTGCCCAGGGAAGATCCATCCCGGAATATACACATCAGCTGATCATCAGTTACTCAGCACCGAGTAGGGCCAATCCAGCCCGTGGAAAAGATCCATCTCCAGGTATATAATGCTTCGGACAAGATCCATGTCCAGGGAAGTTCCATCTCTCAATAATAACAACCACACTCACTGGGGTTGTACAGACTCCGGAGGGGCTCCTTCAGCCCAAACGCTATAAATTACACGGACAACTCACGTGTTGTAAAAATAACTCATGTGCTATATAAAGCTTATAAGGCCTGTTGTATACGGGATGCCCCGATCCACATAATAATAATAATAATAATAATAATAATAATAATAATAATAATAATAATAATAATAATAATAATAATAATAATAATAATAATAATAATAATAATAATAATAATAATAATAATAATAATAATAATAATAATAATAATAATAATATATAAAGCCAATATGGCCTGCTGCAGGCGGGCAGCCTGGATCCACATAATAATATCCTCACAGTTAGGCTCTAGGCCACCCTCGGTCATCAATCTCTCCAGTATCTCTCTCATGGGCTCACAATATCATGAAACTAACCCAAAAATGATGATATGATGTATCAATAAATAACAATAGAGATTGAGATATGATATGCAATGAAATAAATATGACTGAGTATAAAATTTCAATTTAAAACAAATAATTCACAGTAATATGACCTCTGTGGGTCTCAATAATACTGGCACATAGCCTCAACATGATTTTTAATATGATTCTCAACTAAATTTCTCCAACATATAAAACTGCATAGAAAATGCCAAGATTATTTGACTACAAAATTCTACGGAAATAATTACGTCAGTATTTTTATGGTGCACGCCCACATGCCCTTCACCTAGCATGTGCATCAACTCCAAACAATTCACATAATACGTATATTCACGGTTCATACCCTCAACTCCAAGATTAAAAGAGTTACTTATCTCGAACAAGACGAATCCAATGTCAGGCAAGCTAAACAATGCTTCAGAAATTCCATTATGCGCGTATCAACTTCCGAACAGCTCGAATCTAGTCACAATTAATTTTTTTCAGTCCACACAATTATAGAAATTAATTCCATATCAAAATACTAATATTTTCCACAAAAAGCAGAAATTACACCCCAAATATTACTTGTGGGACTCACGTCTCGGAACCCGATAAAAGTTACAAAATTCAAAGTTACATTCAACCACGAGTCTAACCATACCAATTTTACTTAATTCTGACATCAACTCGACCCTCAAATCTTCAAATTAAACCAAGAAGGTTTTCTAATCTTTCCAACTTAATTCACCCATTAAATGTTCAAAACAACTATGGATTCGGGTAATTTGACCAATAATGAGTTAAGAACACTTACCCCTTTATTTTCCTAGAAAATCTCCCTAACATCGCCTCTTCCCGAGCTCCAATCCGTCAAAAATGAAAAATGGGATGAAGTCACATTTTGAGAAATTAAACTCACTGCCCAAGCTTTTCTTCTTCGCGAACGCGGTGAGTGCCTCGCGTTCGCGAAGCACAAAATTGATACCATCCAAATTCCTCTTTCGCGAATGCGACATCCCCCTCACGTTCGCGAAGCACAAAGTGCCTCTATCTCGATGCCTTCTACGCGAACGCATAGACCAATTGCCTGGGGTCCTCAGTTGTTTCCTCTCTTCTTCGCGAACGCGTAACACCTCTCGCGTTCGCGATGCACACCCTGTCCACCCTTCGCGAATGCGTCCTTCTCTTCACGAATGCGAAGAGAAAATATTGCCACCCTCTCAGTTCTTCTTCGCGAACGCGAGGCTCCACTCGCAAACGCGATGAAGGAAACCAGATGGTGCATCAGAAAAATTCCAGCAGAGTTCCAAGTCCAAAATCCACCCGTTAACAATCCGAAACTTACCCGAGGCCCCCGGGACCTCACCCAAATATACCATCAAGTCCCATAACAACATACGAACTTAGTCGAATCCTCAAATTACCTCAAATAACGCTAAAACCACGAATCATACTCCAAATTCAAGTATAATGAACTTTAAATTTTAAGTTTCCACAAACGACGCCAGAACCTATCAAATCAAGTCCGATTGGCCTCAAATTTCGCACACAAGTCATAAATGACACAACGGACCTATTAAAATTTTCAGAATCGAATTTCAACCCCAATATCAAAATGTCAACCCCCCGGTCAAACTTTTCAAAAATTTGACTTTCGCCATTTCAACCCCAATTCCACTTCGGACCTCCAAATAATTTTTCAGACACGTTCCTAAGTCCAAAATCATCATACGGAGCTTCTGAAATTATCAGAATTCGAATCCGAGGTCGTTTACACATAGATCAACATCCGGTCGACTTTTCCGACTTAAGCTTTCCATTTAAGAGATTAAGTATCTCATTTCACTTTGAATTCTCTCCGAACCCGAGCTAACTAACCCGATAAGTCATACAAAAGCTATAAAGCACAAACAAAGCATTAAATGGGGGAACGAGGCTATAATGCTCAAAACGACCGGTCGGGTCTTTACATTAAGTTTCCTCCAAAGACCTACGGTTTGAACTATATAATATGTGAAATTCAAGCTCCAACGAAAGTATCAAATAAGAACATTTCATATCGTTCATTCGAGTCAGAGTATTCTACTTTTAGGTTATTCTTATAAATATATTCTAATATGAAGATTATAAAAATCTTTCTTTACCTATACAAAGATATAGAAAAGAAGGAACTCAAATGATACTAATTGATGTAATAAAAGTATGGTCAAAGATATGTTTCTTTTTTGTCATGCATAGAGGAATCTGTAAAAAGGTAAACATATTTGCCAAATATCTACTAACATACAATTATAGGGGACGATACATCAGACCTCAAAACAATTATAGGGGACCATATCTTGCGTGCGAAGAATCGATAAAGTTCTACACAAGTGTACAACATGTGGACAATATAAGGAACAGAAGCTCCTAGAATATGTCACCTTCTGCTTCCATTTCCTTCCAGAAGCTTCTATGTTTACACTATATAATCATCACATCTTCCCTTAGCATTCTCTGCAAAACCAATTAATCTGGTTATTTACACAAGTTTCATATTTTCTAACCAATTTTTTTTTTCATTCTTTTTTTTTTCATGTAGAAAGATCTGAACTGGTTCACTTAGGTGATCTTAATCATCCCTAATTCTAACATGTTCCTTTCAAAGTGCTCTCTACTTAGTGCTTTTATAAAGATGTCAGCAATCTGTTTATCAGTAGCACAAACCTCTATAGTGATCAATCCCTTCTCAAAATTGTCCCTTAAAAAGTGATGTCTAACATCTATGTGCTTTGTTCTTTTATGATGAACGGGGTTCTTTTTCATACTAATAGCACTAGTGTTATCACAAAAGATAGGGATACATCCAACATCGATTCCAAAATCCATCAATTGTTGTTTAATCCATAATAGTTGAGCACAACATGAGGGAGCAACAACATACTCAGCTTCAGCAGTAGATAAGGCCACTGAATTTTGCTTTTTGATGGCCCAAGACACAAGACATGAGCCAAGAAAGTGTGCCATACCTGAGGTGCTCTTTCTACCCACAAGAAAACTTACATAATTAGTATCAACATATCCCACAAGATTGAAATTACTACCTTTTGGATACCAAAGACAAAGATCAGTGGTGCCTTTCAGATATCTCAAAATTCTCTTGACAACCATCAAGTGAGACTCCTTTGGATTTGTCTGAAATCTTGCACAAAGGCCTACACTGAAAACAATGTCAGGTCTACTAGTAGTGAGATACAACAATGAGCCAATCATCCCCCTATACAACTTCTGATCAAAAGATGAACCAGGTTCATCTGTATCCAACTTTGTAGCTGTTGGAATAGGAGTGTTGATTTCTTTGGAATTTTCCATTTTAAACCTTTTAAGCAACTCTTTTACATACTTCTGCTGATGGATCATAGTTCTATTTGAATTTTATTTAATTTGTAAGCCTAAAAAGAAATTAAGTTTACCCATCATGCTCATTTCAAATTCACTCCCCATTAGTTTAGCAAAATCTTTACTTAACTTATCAGTAGTTGCTCCAAAACCTCGTTCATAGAATCACAAGTCGGCGATGCACAGCTGATACCAAGCTTTCATGTGCGCATACGAATGCGTGGAAGGAATTCAAAGAGTTATGTCTCAAGCTGAATCAATTTCTCACAATAAGAAAAGAAAGATGGGAAGTATATATCCTAAATGCTATGTAGCCTCTCGAAAATAAGCATGGACGTCATCACACCGATCCGCAAGACTTTACTAGACACTTGCTCATGACTTGTAGAACCTATGAACCTGGAGCTCTGATACCACCTTGTCACGACCCAAAATTCATCTAGTCATGATGGCACCTAACCCAACCTGCTAGGTAAGCCAATTAACCAATAACCAATTCTAATAACAATTATTAAAGCAATTTAAGTAAAAAAAAATCTTAATCTTATACATTCCCCAAGAACTGGTAGTACAAATCATGAGCTTCTAAGAATAGAGTATACAAAGCTGGTATGAAGTAAATACATCATCTGTTTGAAAAGTATATAAACAGAGTTTTATGAATCTACGGCTACCATGAACAAGAGGCATCTACAACCGGAACGCAGGTACACCTTCGGATCCAGCTCCAAACGATCAAAGCAACATCAGTAGCCAAAATCTACACGCAAGGTGCAGAAGTATAGTATGAGTATAACCGATCCCATGTTCTCAATAAGTAACAAACCTAACCTTAGGTTGAAAGTAGTGACGAGCTTGTACCAAGGTCAAAGTCCAACTCCCATCCAACAATAGTTCATAACAATATAAAACAAGTAAAGCACGAAGTAACTCAGAGATAAAATGCTCAATAAAATCATCATTTTTGAAAATAGTTCTGCCTTTCAAGTACATCAGTGAAAACTCAAATCGTTTACCGAAATTGCCAAAAATATGAGTAAGTTTGAAAACAGTAATTTTCCCAGAAATCCTTTCAATAATAATTAAGATGTCTCATTTTCTTTCGAGATAGCCAGCGTAAAACAAATGCATCACTATGCCCATATATCAACATGTGTAAGAAGTCATGAATGACGTGATACCGTACAACATGAGAAAAATACATCTCTATACTTGTATATCATGTGTTCATGTCAATGCAATGTGTCTGAGAAATGAACTCATGTATTCATACTCTCAGAGTACTAAATCTCACTTTCTCACACATTCCACTCATCATGCCCAATCACTCGGTACTGTATATGGCCAATCCGGCCTAGGAAAGATCCATCCTGGAATATACACATCAGCTGATCATCAGTTAATCAGTACCGAGTAGGGCCAATCCAGCCCGTGGAGAAGATCCATCTCCAGGTATATAATGCTTCGGACAAGATCCATGTCAAGGGAAGTTCCATCTCTCAATAATAACAACCACGCTCACTGGGGTTGTACAGACACCGGAGGGGCTCCTTCAGCCCAAACGCTATAAATTGCACGGACAACTCACGTGTTGTAAAAACAACTCACGTGCTATATAAAGCCTATAAGGCCTGCTGCAGACAGGATGCCCCGATCCACATAATAATATCCTCACAGTCAGGCTCTCGGCCACCCTCGGTCATCAATCTCTCCAGTATCTCTCTCATGGGCTCACAATGTCATGAAAATAACCCAAAAATGATGATATGATGTACCAATAAATAACAATAGAGACTGAGATATGATATGCAATGAAATAAATATGACTAAGTATAAAATTTCAATCTAAAACAAATAATTCACAGTAATATGACCTCTGTGGATCCCAATAATACTAGCACATAGCCTCAACATGATTTTTAATATGATTCTCAACTAAATTTCTTCAACATATAAAACTGCATAGAAAATGCCAAGATTATTTGACTACAAAATTCCACGAAAATAATTACGCCACTATTTTTATGGTGCACACCCACACGCCCCTCACCTAGCATGTACGTCAACTCCAAATAATTCACATAATACGCATATTCAGGGTTCATACCCTCAGCTGCAAGATTAAAAAAGTTACTTACCTCGAACAAGACGAATCCAATGTCGGGCAAACTAAACAATGCTTCAAAAATTTCAGTATACGCGTATCAACTTCCAAACAGCTCGAATCTAGTCACTATTAATTTGATTCAGTCCACACAATTATAGGAATTAATTCCATATCAAAATACTAATATTTTTTACAAAAAGCAGAAATTGCACCCCAAATATTACCCGTGGGACCCACGTCTCGAAACCCGACAAAAGTTCCAAAATCCAAAATTACATTCAACCACGAGTCTAACCATACTAATTTTACTTAATTCTGACATCAACTCGACCCTCAAATCTTCAAATTAAACCAAGAGGGTTTTCTAATCTTTCCAACTTAATTTACACATTAAATATTCAAAACAACTATGGATTCGGGTAATTTGACTAATAATGAGTTAAGAACGCTTACCCCTTTATTTTTCTTGAAAATCTCCCAAACATCGCCTCTTCCCGAGCTCCAATCCGTCAAAAATAGAAAATGGGATAAAGTCCCATTTTAAGAAATTAAACTCACTGCCGAGCCTTTTCTTCTTCACGAACGCGGTGAGTGCCTCGCATTCGCGAAGCACAAAATTGATCCCATCCAAATTCCTCCTTCGCGAACGCGACATCCCCCTCGCGTTCGCGAAGCACAAAGTGCCTCTGCCTCGATGCCTTCTACTCGAACACGTACAACAATTGCCTGGGGTCCTCAGTTGTTTCCTCTCTTCTTCGCGAACGCGTAACACCTCTCGCGTTCGCGATGCACACCCTGTCCACCCTTCGCGAATGCGTCCTTCTCTTCGCGAATGCGAAGAGAAAATATTGCCAGCCTCTCAGTTCTTCTTCGCGAATGCGAGGCTCCACTCGCTAACGCGATGAAGGAAACCAGATGGTGCATCAGAAAAATTCTATCAAAGTTTCAAGTCCAAAATCCAACCCGTTAACCATCCGAAATTTATCCGAGGCCCCCGGGACCTCACCCAAACATACCGTCAAGTCCCATAACAACATATGAACTTAGTCGAACCCTCAAATCACCTCAAATAACGCTAAAACCACGAATCATACTCCAAATTCAAGTATAATGAACTTTAAAATTTTAAGTTTTCACAAACGACGCCGGAACCTATCAAATCAAGTCCGATTGGCCTCAAATTTTGCACACAAGTCATAAATGACATAACGAACCTATTAAAATTTTCAGAATCGAATTTTGACCCTGATATCAAAATGTCAATCCCCCAGTCAAACTTCCCAAAAATTCGACTTTCGCCATTTCAAACCCAATTCCACTACGGACCTCCAAATAATTTTCCACACATGCTCCTAAATTCAAAATCACCATACGGAGCTACTGAAATTATCAGAATTTGAATCCGAGATCGTTTACACATAGATCAATATCCGGTCGACTTTTCCAACTTAAACTTTCTATTTAAGAGACTAAGTGTCTCATTTCACTCTGAATTCTCTCCGGACCCGAACTAACTAACCCGATAAGTCATACAACAGCTATAAAGCACAATCGGAGCAGTAAATAAAAAAACGGGGCTGTAATGCTCAAAACGACCGACCGGATCGTTACATTAAGTTTCCTCCAAAGACCTACGGTTTGAACTATATAATATGTGAAATTTAAGCTCCAACGAAAGTATCAAATAAGAACCTTTCATATCGTTCATTGGAGTCAGAGTATTCTACTTTTAGGTTATTCTTATAAATATATTCTAATATGAAGATTATAAAAATCTTTTTTTACCTATACAAAGATATTGAAAAGAAGGAACTCAAATGATACTAATTGACGTAATAAAAGTATGGTCAATGATATGTTTTGTCATGCATAGAGGAATCTGTAAAAAGGTGGAAACATATTTGCCAAATATCTACTAACATACAATTATAGGGGACCACACCTTAGACCACCAAAAGAAAAGAAGAAAAATGGGGGACCATATCTTACGTGGGAAGAATCGATAAAGTTCTAGACAAGTGTAGAACCATTCCTTCCAGAAGCTTCTATGTTTACACTATATAATTATCACATCTTCCCTTAGCATTCTCTGCAATCCAAAGCGAAAAAAACCAACTCAAATACACCAAAACCAAAATCTCATAATATCTCAAAATTGAAACACACTCAGTTAATCAAAGAGGAGGAAGATGGATTTCAGGCTAATGGGTATCGACACACCACTTCTCCACACTCTCCAGCACTTCATGGACGCCGCCGGTGAAGATTCCGACAAGTCCATTAACGCCCCGTCAAGGAACTATGTACGTGACGCTAAGGCAATGGCTGCAACACCAGCCGACGTGAAAGAGTACCAAAATTCCTATGTGTTCATCGTGGACATGCCGGGGTTGAAATCTGGAGATATTAAAGTGCAGGTGGAAGATGACAATGTGCTGCTGATCAGTGGAGAAAGGAAGAGGGAAGAAGAGAAAGAAGGGGCTAAGTATATTAGAATGGAGAGAAGGATTGGGAAATTCATGAGGAAATTTACGTTGCAGGAGAATGCGAATACTGATGCAATTTCTGCTGTTTGTCAAGATGGGGTTTTGACTGTGATTGTTCAGAAGTTGCCTCCACCTGAGCCTAAGAAACCCAAAACTATCGAGGTTAAAATTGCATGAGATATTGGACTAGTTATTAATTACTCTGTTTTGTGGACACGGGAATTGGAAGTGCTCTGTTTTGATGATTGATAGTATGACTCAGTAATAAAAATGGTATAGATCTAGGAGTGGTTATCTCTTCCTCTGTTTTCTTTATATTTTCTAGATGCTTTATGGAGTATGAAGGAACAAAATGTTTGGGTATGCTATCTCTTGTATACTGCAAGTGCTTCTACTAATATCCAGTATTGTTTCATCGATTGCTATCAATATTTTCAATATATAGCGTGCGTGCAATTTCTTTTTATCTGAACAAGGATCAAATAATCTTCTTTTCCTTTATGATGACAGTTGGAGAAATTTGTATAACAAGGTTTTGAAAGTAAATTGATTTAAGAAACTCAGGCCTTTGTTGAGCATTAGCGACAAAGCATCTTCAAGATTCTACAAAATCAATTGCAATCTGAAACAGTAACATCTGGAATTATAGCGAGGGTACACGCTATGAATATTATCGAGTTTAACAATATATATAGAACAACCTAGGGGATTTTGATGTGTCTTTTTGGAAAGGAAAAAGAAGAAGAAATATGAAGCGGAACTAATAAACGATTACCGAGAGGAGCGAGGTGGGGGTTAAGTATTGAAGAATAAACCTTATTGAGTCCGTAAAGTGATAGTGACCAAATCAGTCGACGTTTTCGTGGTGTTGGTTCTCATCGTTCAACCACCTAACTAATAACTTTCTTGACCACGATTTATTCTTTTTTCTTTTCTTTTTTAGATATTTCACTGCAAAGTAGAAATTATTTTTCTTAGGTAGTCAAAAATTTAATTTAATAAATAAGAAAATCAAAGTGGCTGCAGCTGAAGCAAGAGTTATTTAATGCCATAAATAAACTCACAACACTTAGAGAAATCAATGGAGTGGCGAATTTACATCTCTTTAATATTTAATTAACTAATTAATGTTATTTGGAACTTGTATAATTCACACTCTTTAGTTTCTTTCTTTTAATTTGACGTGTTGACTTATGAATTAACAGGAAGAGTCTTTAATACTTTCACTATCATCATAAATTAGAAATGATCAAGATATGAATAGCACATATCAAATATAAAAATATAAAAAATAAGAAAATATCATTTGAGATGATTCCTTAATTAGTAGGTATTGCTCTTAGTTCACTAAATTACGTTATGTTCTAGTCACATAATTAAATTTATGTCTTATGTCACTTAAGGGTAATGTATTTTAGGCCTATTTGAGATTTTGTATGCTTATTAAAAAGAACTATCATATTTTATTATTGTTTTTAGTGTTGTATAATATGGCCTACATACGAATAAAATTGGAGCGGGGATCTCATGTAGTCGATCTCAACTTCTTTGAGGCCTCCTTTGTAAACTAAGATCCGTTTCTTCATAGATTCTTGTCCTTTTTTCAAAAAAAATTTCAAAATGTGTTTGTCAATGAAAATTTGTAAGTGTTTGGAGATTTTTCGAAAATGAATTTTTCAAAATATTTAAAAAAAAATTCCTCACCTACAAAATTATAATATTTTTTCAAGTAATATGCATGTCCAAACATTATTTCAAATTTCAAATAGTATTTTTCAATTTAACTTCAGCTTTTTTGACAAAAATCGCAATTTTTATGACTAAATGCGGACTAAGTTACTCCAAACGAGAGTCAAAATTTTCTGTTATGTCGATCGAGACAGAGGACTTTGCCCTCAAGAAGCCAGCCACGACAGTGGAAAAGAGGGAATTTAAGTGATAATTAATGTTGTAAATAGAAGTACTATTTTTTTGTTTGTTTTTGAATATGGAATAAAACTGAGATGCTCCCACAAAGCTGCATTGCATAACTAGAGCCCAAAATTGAGAATAATACAATGGGTCACACAATTGGGCGTGCCAAAAAGCTAGGTGTACTACAAAGGGAAAATAAAATATTTGAATTTCCTCCTTGGCAAAGGGACATTGTCCATATTGGAAGAAGAAAAGGTTTTTGATGGATATATATACAATTGCTCTTCTTCTAGCTCTTAAAGAGTTAAAGAAGAAGGCAAGCCTCGCGTTGTCGTCGTCGTCGCTCGCTTGGCTTTGGATTTGGATTTGGTTTTGGATTTGGTCAAAGATTGATTGATTGATTAATCTTTTTGAACAAAATTTCTTTCAATTATTTAATTAAATAATTAAATTAATTAACGAAAATTCAATAAGAAATAACCCATGACCCATTAATCAAGGTTTTGTGGTTCCTGGTAAAGAAAAGGAAGTGTGCAAACTTGTTAAGTCGCTTTATGGACTTAAACAAGCATCCAAACAATGGCATGCCAAATTTGACCAAACAATATTGGCAAGTGGGTTTAAAATCAACGAGTGTGACAAATGTGTTTACATTAAAAACACTCCAGGACATGAAGTCATTGTTTGTTTATATGTTGATGACATGTTGATAATGAGCAAAAACGTGGCAGATATAAATGCTACTAAGCGCATGTTGGCTAGCAAATTCGATATGAAAGACTAAGGAGTTGCTGATGTGATCTTAGGAAACAAAATTCACAAGACTCCACAAGGTCATTATCACAGTCTCACTACATTGAAAAGGTACTTGACAAGTTCAAGTATTTGAATTCCAAAATTACCAAGACTCCAATTGACATGGGTTATGCACTTCAAAAGAATGAAGGTGAAAGTGACTCACAACAAGAGTATTGGGAAGTTTGGTGTATATCATGAATTGTACGCGACCATATATAGCATGTGTTATTAGTAAACTGAGTCGGTTTACAAGTAATCCCAATCAAATACATTGGATGGCAATGAAACGAGTTTTGGGGTATTTCAAACATACCCAAAATTACGCTTTGCACTATAACAAACATCCCTTCGTGATCGAGGGATATAGTGATGCAAATTGGATCACTGGATTATCTGAAGTTAAATCCACAAGTGGATATATTTTCACAATTTGGGGTGGAGCAGTGTCTTGGAAATCATCCAAACAAACGTGCATCGCATGTTCTACAATGGAATCTGGATTCATAGCTTTAGATAAGGCCAGTGAAGAAGATGAATGGCTCCGGAATTCTTGGAAAATATTTCATTTTGGCCCAAACCTTTGGCACCTATTTGTATACATTGTGATAGTCAAGCGGCAATAGGCAGGGCAGGGAGCGTTATGTATAACGGAAAATCTCGTCATATACGACGGAGACATAATACCGTTAAATAACTACTCTCTAGTGGTGTTATCACTATTGACTACGTAAAGTCAAGAGAAAATGTGTCGGATCCCCTTTACAAAAGACCTATTTAGAGAGGCATTTGAAAGATCATCAAAGGGAATGGGATTAAGGCCTAGGACAAGTCATCATGGCGGTAACTCTACCTAGCAGACTGGAGATCCCAAGAGCTAAGTTCAAAGAGATCAAACAAAGTTATGAATGACGGTTCAACATTGTCAAATAACTCAACCCATTCTCGTGATGAAGACAATATTCAGAAATCGAGATAAAGCATTAAGGCTTTTTGCTGAGTCAATAAAGCTTAAAGCTTTTTAATGATTTGCTAAGTCTGGCAGGATATGACCAGATAGTGTGTCTATGGGATTACACGTTTAGAAATCAGTTATGTGAGTGTGAAGTGTAAGTCGCTTCAAAGGGAATGAAAGTAAAGGTCCATTCTCTAAGCACTCATAAAACCAGGTGGTGTTCATGGCTGAAACGAACACAACCGTGAACCATAGATGGTTCAGGGTTAATTGTGTGACTTATGTTGTCTAGGTATACAACAAAGCTCGATGGTTCAAAGATATCAAATCTACCGATTGACCGAGTATGTTTCAGATACCCCAAAACTCATTTTATTGCCATCCAATGTATTTGATTGGGATTACTTGTAAACTGACTCAGTTTACTAATAGCACATGTTATATATGGTCGCGTACAATTCATGATATACGTCAAACTTCCTAATACTCTTGCATAGTCCAGTTGTGAGTCACTTTCACCTTCATTCTTTTGAAGTGCATAACTCACGTCAATTGGAGTCTTGGCAATTTTGAAATCCAAATACTTGAACTTGTCAAGTACCTTTTCAATGTAGTGAGACTGTGATAATGCTAGACCTTGTGGAGTTTTGTGAATTTTGATTCCTAAGATCACATCAGCAACTCTTAAGTCTTTCACGTCGAATTTGCTAGCCAACGTGCGCTTAGTAGCATTTATATCTGCCATGCTTTTGCTCATTATCAACATGCCATCAACATATAGACGAACAATGACTTCATGTCCTCGGGTATTTTTAATGTAAACACATTTATCACACTCGTTGATTTTAAATCCACTTGCCAACATTGTTTGGTCAAATTTGGCATGCCATTGTTTGGGTGCTTGTTTAAGTTCATAGAGCGACTTAACAAGTTTGCATACTTCCTTTTTTTTACCAGGAACTACAAAACCCTCAGGTTCAAAATGGAAAATTGAGGAAAAATAAAATATTTGAGTTTCCCTCATTGGCAAAGGGACATTGTCCCATATTTGAGGAAGAAAAGGCTTTTGATGGGTATATATACAATTGCTCTTCTTCTAGGCAAGCCTCGCGTCGTCGTCGCTCGCTCGGCTCGGCTTTGGCTTCGGCTTCGGCTTCGGCTACGGTTTCGGATTTGGATTTGGTCAAAGATTGATTGATTAATCTTTTTGGACAAAATTCCTTTTAATTATTTAATTAATTAATTAAATTAATTAACGAAAATTCAATCAGGGATAACCCATGACCCCGCAACCCGGTTCGGTTCGGTCCGGCCCGTTTTCTTTTTCGAATTATTTTAAATCTGTTTTTCTGTTTTTCCGGCAATATTTCAACCGAAATATTCCCACCTGTTCCAACAGTTATGACTGTTTCTGAAAGGTTGCAAACCTTTTCAGAAACAGTGCCAAAGGGTCTATAAATATGCCTTGAATCCTAGGATCTTTACTTACTAAATTTTCTGATTATCTTCTTCTTCTTCTGCACAATATTTTCCAGTGTGTTTTGCGACCATTGAGTGATTCGAAGTTCACCGGAGTTTTTGGTACCAATACGCTAGTGAGTTAAATCGTTCTATCTTGGGAGGATAATATTCCAACACCTCGGGTACTTAAGTGAAATAATTTCCTTAAGGATACATTGTGCATTCAGTGGGCTCGATTTATTCCAATATTATTTTTCGAAAATTTATTTCGTGCAATTGAGTCTACTAACTTTCTATTTTTGTTTCTATTTCATAAAGTTTAATGGTTTTTATTGTTTACATATTGAATAAGAGGGACCACATCTTAGACCAAAAAAAGAAAAAATGGGGGACTGTAATCTAACAATCAACAAGGTTCTAGACAAGTGTAGAACATGTACAACGTGAAGAAGAAAAGCTCCTAGAAGCATCCAACCTTGTGCTTCTATTTCCTTCCAGAAGCTTCTACCTTTCCTCTATATAATCACCTCAACTTCCCTCAACATTCTCTGCAATCGAAAGCGAAAACCCAATTCAAATACAGCAAATCAAAATCCCACATCCAAAAGTATCTCAAAATTGAAACCAATTCAACCAAGAAGAGGAAGATGGATTTCAGGCTAATGGGTATCGACACACCGCTCTTCCACACTCTCCAGCACCTCATGGACGCCGCCGCTGATGATTCCGACAAGTCTGTGAATGCCCCATCAAGGAATTACGTACGTGACGCTAAGGCCATGGCTGCAACCCCAGCCGACGTGAAAGAGTACCCCAACTCTTATGAGTTCGTAGTGGACATGCCGGGGTTGAAATCTGGAGATATCAAAGTGCAGGTGGAAGATGACAATGTGCTGCTGATAAGCGGAGAAAGGAAGAGAGAAGAAGAGAAAGAAGGGGCAAAGTATATCAGAATGGAGAGAAGGATTGGCAAATTCATGAGGAAGTTTACGCTACCGGAGAATGCAAATACTGATGCAATTTCTGCTGTTTGTCAAGATGGGGTTTTGACTGTGACTGTTCAGAAGTTGCCTCCACCTGAGCCTAAGAAACCCAAGACTATCGAGGTTAAAATTGCATGAGATATTGGAGTTGTTATTAATTACTCTGTTTTCTGGACTTGGGAATGGAAGTTCTCTGTTTTGATGTTTGATGGTATGGTGTAATAACGATGTTGGAGATCTAGGAGCAGCGATCTTTTGCTTTTCTGTCTTTAAGTTTTCTACTACTATGTTTTATGAGTATGATGAATGGAAAATGTGTCAGTATGCTATATCTTGTGTTTAATGCAAGTGAAATGCTATTTTCTGTCTCTTTTTTTTTTGTTGTTGTACAACGGGAAATATATATTCATATAAAACTAGGGTACATTCTTTGTTACGTCACCAAAGATATATTGCCCAATGTGGCAAGCTTACAGCAAATTAAACAAAATAAACAAATGTTCTTGATTTTTTAACAAAATAAACATAGCTAGCTCTATCTGTTTTTTTGATTATTTATGAGATAAGGAGGCGGTTTTGCTAATAGTAGATCTTCTTTGGGAAGATTGAGAGCTTCCTTTTTTAGCTTATGGGCTGCTTTGTTTCCTTCTCTGAAGTTATGCTAGATTGATGGTTGATTCAGCTGGAGCATTAATCACCTGCAAATGCAAATAATCACGTCATGAGATTCGCATCCATGTTTTAAAGCGTAATTACCTCCGTTGCATCTGACAAGTGGTGTAAATCCCTTGTCTTTCGTTTTGTTGAGACTTTCCTTGAGAGCTTGTAGTTCAGCTTGGAGGGAAGATGAAGCTAGGCAGTGATCAGGAAGGGGTGTCAAATGACACCCCTTTGCGAAAAAAATACATTATGTACGTAGGTAAAAAAATAAATTTATATGTATGTATGCTATGTATTGACTCCTCTTAATTTTCTCATATATTTACTTTTATATATTTTGACACCCCTTAATAAAACTTCTGGCTCCGTCACTGCAGTGATGTTGACCATTATTGTTCCTGAATACTCCTCCTAACCCACCTAAGTATTTCTTTTCCCGAAGGCACCATCTATATTAAGCTTGTAAAAGCCTTTGTGGGGTTGTGCCATGCAACGTTGACTGTATGGGTTTGAACAGTAATTAATTCTTTTTGTGTTAGTTGCTTGTACTTGACTGCTAAAGCAATTGAGTTCCTTAGGTTAAAATTGAAGGAGGTGTTATCATGGTTATTCTTGTTACAATTGAGCCAAATGTTCCATAGAGTGAAAGGGTATAATTCCTCCTATGATAGGTATGGGGAGAAACTGGGTGCAATTAGATCTTTAATATTAGTGAGCCAGTATGATGTATTTTGACGTGAAGGGGTATTATAGCCTATCATATCCCAGAATTGGAGAACTGCGTCACACTTAATAAAAATGTGGTCAATAGATTCATTTTCTTTTTTACAAACTGGACATTTGGGGTCAATATTAATACCAATATAGTGGAGGTAGGATTGACAAGGAAGTTTATTATGAAGACATTTTCATAGAAAACTTTATCTTGTTGGGGCAGTAAAGTTCCCATATCCAGTTAAACTCAGTGATATTAGGGTCAGCCGGACTAATAAGTTTGTAGCAACTTTTCGACGTAAATTTGCCATCTCCCGTTAGAGACCAAATAAGGGTGTCTTTGATGCAATCCTTGGGGTGTATGGAGAGGATACTATTTCTTATATGTTGGTGTAAATTGAAGGAGATTTTCCCCAGATTCCACTTATTATTGACCCAAATATCGCTTATAGAGAGGCTACTGCACACTTTGTTGATTATGCCTTCAATAGTTAATCTAAGGGGTGGAGAATTGGGAATCCAATTTGAGTGCCAAATGTTCATAGTGGATTTAGTACTTGGGATCCATTTGATCCCTTTATTGCAATATCCCAACCTTTGACTATGTTTTTCCAGATGAAAGATGAGTTTTTAAAATTATTAGTCGAACCATGAATCGAGGAAAGGATCATGTCCCAAGGGTTTTGAGTGTTATTGATTAATCTCCATGTAAGGTTTTCCAAATTAACTAAATTTTTATCTTTAGCAACATGGATTTCCAGACCCCATTTCTTTTGTCCAAGAAATTATTTTCCAATTAATGAGGTGAATTTTCTTGGAAGTAGTTTCGAACCCCATATGAAGTTTCTTTGAATCTTGTCTATATTTTGAGGATTTTTGTGGGAAGGTAGTTGTATTGCATAATATGGTTAGGCATACTATTTAATGTGGAGGTGGTAAGTGTAGTTCTACTGGCCATATTGAGAAAATTTGATTTTCAAGAGGCTAATCTCTTAGTCATATTGTCCAGGATGAATTGATAATTAGATGGTTTTGGTTTGGTGTTAGTGATTTGGAAACCCATGTACTTTCCAAAGCTTTTGTTTATTTTAATGTTAAAAAGTTTGGCTAGGGGGGTGGAGGTAGTGGTAGAGCAGTTCTTTGATACAATGATTTTTATTTTGAGTAATTTATTTACTGCCCGGACAATGAGCAAAAGTTGTTGAGGCAGTTAAGAATTGTTATTGGGGACGTTTTTGTCAATTTTACACATTAAAGTGAGGTCGTTCGCATAGAAGATGTGGGACAAGAAGTATTGATTTTTCCCCATCCTAATTGGAGTCCAAGTTCTAATGTCAACATTATAGTTTATTTGGGTGGAGAGCATTTTCATATAGAGAATAAATATATAAGGTGACAAAGGGTCACCTTGTCTAATACCTCTGCTAGGACAAAAGAATTGACTTCTACTACCATTGACTAGGATGGAAATTTTATTAGTAGTGATACAGTTCATGATGAGTTTGGAGATCATTGGTGAAAATTTGAAGTGACTGAGTGTTCTGTAGATGAAAGACCATTCCAAACGGTCAAAAGCTTTCTCAAGATCTATTTTGAGGACCATATTGGCTTTTGATCCAATTTGTTTGTGCATTTTTAACATAAGTTCCTGAATGATTATAGCATTGTCACTAGCTCGTCTTCCCTTAATAAAACTAGATTGGTACGGGCTGATGATATTTGTTAGGTATGGTTTATTCTGTTAGAAATGATCTTTGTTACCACTTTATAAATGGTGTTACATAGGCCAATAGGTCAGATATTTTTAGGGTTGTTGGCATTTAAAAATTTTGGTATAAGACAAAGGTAGATATTATTGATACCCGTTGGGAGTGAACCTGATTCAAAAGCTTGTAGGAAAAGGTTTGTAATAGAGGTATTGATTATGTGGCAATATTTCTGAAAGAAAAATGGGTGAAGCCCATCTGGACCAGGTGATTTAAAGGGTTTAAAGGAGAAAATTGCATCTCTTATTTTGAAATGGGAGATAGGGTTATCAAGAGATGATAGGTCAATAATTTTGTGGCTATGAGGGGTCATATTTAATGGAATTCCAGTTTAAATTATCATAGTTAGAAGTAAAAGCATGTTGGAAATAGGAGTAGGTATGTTCCATTATTTTTGGAGGGCCGTCAATCCAATTTTCTTCCGAGTCTTTAAAAAAAATAATTTTATTCCTCCTTTTTTTGTTAGTGGCAGTTATATGGAAGAACTTGGTGTTAGAATCACCCTCATTAAGCCAGTGCACTCTAGATATAAGTTTCCAATAATCTTCTTCCATCTTAAGGCAGTTATTATAATCTTTCTTGAGGGAGGATTCAAGATGGTGTAAGAAGGCACTAGAGCCATAGGATTTTGAATTTTATATACCATTTAGTCTAGCCAGTAATTTATTTTTCTTCTTAAATATGTTACCAAAAGTTTCATTTTTCCAATTGGTTATCCGATCTTTAAAAATTATAGAAGCGTTAATAAAATTGATGTTATGCCAGCTATTTTTGACTATGGTACTAAATTCTGGGTGGCCACACCAATAATTTTCTAATCTAAAAGGTTTAAGGAGGGTATTATTTTGTTTAAGGATTAATTCAAGGAGCATGAGATTGTGGTCGGAAAGAGTTTTTGGTAGGTGAATTACTGAAGTTTTTGGGAAGAGGTTAACTCAAGTATCATTAGCAAAAATTTTGTCTAGTCTTTCCATAATTAGGTCCGTTCTATATTTCCTATGATTTGACCAGATGTATTTACATCCTTTAAAACCTAAATTTATTAAGTTACAATAGTTGATTTTAGTCCAAAGTTTGGCCGCACGTCTCCTGCTTATAGGGTTTCCTCTAAATTTTTCATTTGCTTTCATAACATCATTAAAATCTCCCCCCCTAAGGGCCTATATCCTTTATAGCTATCAAATATACTAGTAATGTTATTCCACATTAAATTTTTAGAAGTAATATTTGTATTAGCATATATAGAATAAAAATGCCAAGGGTGTCGTATAGGTGATACCTCAATCAGGACATGGATTTTATTGTTTCTCTTGACAAAGTTGTTGACATTCACCAAATTTGTATCCCATAGGACTGCCATACCACCAGACTGACCCTCAGCTAAGATCTCGATCATGTCCGTGAATCCAAAATCATTCATTAAATTGCCATGACTAACCATTCTAGTTTTCAGTAGGGTGACCATGCAAGGGTGGTGAGTTGCAATCATTTCCCGAAAGTTTCTTCTAAAGTCTTCATTGTTACCTTCCCTAATATTTCAAATTATAATAGTTTTAGCACGATTCATAGTTTGAGTTAGGGGTTGGTGATGACCATTCATTTGACTTCCCTAAGGGAATACTAGGTTCCTCCTTATGGATGGTACTAAGATTAATGCTTGTTTCCTTACAGTGGGATTCTAAGGTGGGCGAATGTCCATGGTACACTTAAAGAGTGAACATGGACAGGCTAGAATAAGCCTATTCTTCCGCATCTTCTCGAATAAAAACACCTTGACTTCGTCTAGGTTTGATGATTCTACCATTAATTTTTCTATTAAGTTGATGGGTTCTTCCATCCCTTCTTCTACTGGATCTCGTAGGTTCTGTGGCATTGTGCTTGTGATTCCTGGTGACCCATTGCTCTTAGGTTTTAGGGTTTAGAGTTGGATCCATGGCATCAATGCTGGATTGAGTGAAATCATCTCCTGGGGAGGGAAGACTGGTAGGTCTAGCCCCATATTTTGAGGTAGGTATGGGTTTTGATTGTAGTGAGGTGGAAGATTTCACTGGGCACGCATTGTTTGGATAACATTGTTGTTTATCCCTGGTACTAGTGGTTGCATTATGTTGTTTACCCAAATGTGATTTATATAATTGTTCATTGCTAGATGAAGACCTTTGGATACTAGTTATGCTAGGAATTATGGATTTTGGATTAGGATGATACTCTCCTGGCTATTGATATTGAGTTCTAGTGAGATAGCCCTCCCTATTAGACCCAGTTATATCCATGATGTTGGGTGGTGATCCTGGGTTAGGGGAGATTGAGCGTATATCAGAGGTATGTTTGTTAACTGAGGAGGGAAATGTGAAAGGTTGTCCATGGCTTGGGTACGTTGGTTTCTTAGTATTTGAATTAGCCTGAGTCTCCTCCGGTGGTTGAGAGGAATTCTTGGCATTGTGTTGAGGTAGAGGATGGTGAGTTAAGGGGTTGAGGGTGGAGGGAGTAGGAATGATTACCTCTATTTGAATGGCATCCGAAAGGTTTAGTGTGTTTGGATTAATAGTAGATTTTGCATGCAGCTGATTTGACACGTGGATCAAGGTGGGCGACATTTTTGTTTATTGGTTTGGTTTTGTTTAGCCATGTGTGTTTTTGCATGCATTGTTGTTTGGCTAGCTGATTGGAGGTTATCGTTAATATAGGGATTAGGATTGTCAATATCCCTATTTAATAGGTTGGCATCACTGTTTGATTGGGTTTGGTGGTTTAAGGTGTTAAGGACGTTAGTAATACGTGATTTGTCGTTTGGTGGATTTAGGGAAGTAGAGACATATTTTGTCTTTAGCGGTAGATTCACGAGTGAGTTGTTAGTGGTAATTGGTTTACTACCATTAATGGTATTTTCCAAAACCATTTGCTCATTATCCAATTTTATGGCAGAGAAGCGGTTTCTTGTTTTGACATAATTTTCATCACTTAAGTTATTGGAGAAATTAGGATCGTGGGCAGGGATTAAAACATTGTTATGCACAGTACTAGAATCCTTAGGTATATATTTTAATTTTTGGGTGATGATATAGTTACCTGTGGCAACATTGAATAATTTGATATCAATACCTGGTTCTTGGCTCGTACTAACCGCCTCTTTAGATTTTGTTGGAGTAGTTTTCTTGTTTCTTATGAATGGCACTGTATACCAGTCGCCATCTCGTGTTGCTGGCCTTGATGATTTGTTGTTAGTTGTGTGGTCATTGGCATACACATTGATTCTTGGTTTGTAAGTTTTATATAGTTACATGTGTTGGTTGTATGTCCTAGCCTGCTACCTGCTTTGCGTAGGAAGTGATCCACTTCATATTGAATTACTTATTTATGAGTACCAATGTTAATATATTGTTCCACCGGTTCATCAATTGGAAATTCTATACACAACCTGGCATATCTCCCTCGCAACGATGATGAGGTGCATGCATCCACTTTTAGTAATTTTCCTATAACTCCCCCTATTTTTTGTAATATTGTTCCATCGTAAAATTCAGTCGGCAGTTGGGGAAGTCTCACCCGGACGGCTGAGAATTTGTTTAGCCTACATTGCCACAAAGTTTGATTGCCACCTTTACACTGAAATAAAATTTCCATAAATAAACCATGGACCTTTTTGAAGGACCAAGTTCATGTTCTCTTCTTTTTGTAATTTGACAATAAAGTAATTGTTGCCCAAATATATGGGTGGGAAATTTTCATTAATTTTTCATAACTCTTGGATTTTCTGCTTCAAATATTGATGAAGGATTATTTTACCTTGAAGTTTTATGATTAGTGAGAGTTTCCATGGGTGGTATATTCTCTGCATATCCTCTAAGGTTATATGTACAGTTATGGGGAATTTCTTATCTTCCTTCACGGACGAGGTTTCAGTTTCATGGTCTTGAGTGTCCATTGAGAAAGTAGAGGATGGTATGGGGTTTGCGATGATATTGATAGTTTCATTATTTTCCAAGAGTTTATCCTTGAAAGATGGAAGAGGAGAATTTATTGCGTCGATTGGGGTATTCAACGCTTTTACTTCTTGGTTTTGAATATTTTGTTGGTTATCTGGCAGTTTTGGTGGAATTTGTAAAGGATCTTCGTCAATAGTAGTAGTAGCCATTGAGATTAGGGGGAGGTTGGAAAAGGTTGAAAGAATGCAATAAGTTAGAGAGAAGGAAGGCGTTCTCTCTTTATGCTAGAATTACTTTTCTGTCTTTGATTGCTATAAAGTATAGAATATATAGAATACGATTATGTAGATATCTTGAGTGCAATTATTTTTTCAATCGGGATAGTGAACAAACTGAAATACTAATTAGTAATTACTACTACTCGCTATAACCACAATGAATAAATACTGGCAATAACTAGAGAACCGAAGAATGCAGTTTGTCAACAGCCAAAGCATGTTACAACAATAAGCCTAACCTATGCAAATCTATAATCTATTGTTGTAAAGTATATTCTACTGCTTTGAAGGTCATAGTGGTATACTACTACGTATTAGAATCAAACCAGCAGTTCAGCTACTTTCCGAACCTTGTTCAAGAACTAAGCTAAATTCCTTTAGTATACTTTGAAACACAAGGCAAAGACCACCTTTAAGTATACTTCTCTTTCGGTACTTGACCAACCAAAACAAGAAAATGGTTATGCCTATAATGTTAGTGAAATTGATGTAAGAACAAAAGTTAAAGCTCTCTTATTGTTTCTTCTTTTTAGGCTATAGACTAATGCATTCCACCACATTGAATTGAGATGGTCCGCACAATTCGGTGATCATTCCGGAAAGGTTTTTTCCGGATATATCCAAGTATTCAAGAGTAACCAAGTCTCCAAATGATTCAGGTATAGGACCTTCAAAGTCATTCAATGGTGAGCTCGAAGTTTGTCATGAGAATTGATTTCTTGATAACTTTAAATTTCTTAGACTCCTCAAACTTCCTATTACTAAAGGTAAAGAACCATTGAGAAAGTTGGAGGACAAACTCAGAATTGATACTCTACCTCTGTTAGTCCAAAAAGTTTGGTGGAATTGTGCAACTCAATGCATTTGAATATAAATAAAGTTCTCTTAAAGAAGAAAGATTTCCCAAACAATTTGGTAATTCCCCAGATATTGATTTTTACTCAATTCAATTTTATATAAGACCTCCATATTGTCACTAAAGAAGAGTTGTTGCACTAAATCTCAAGACCCTAAGATTAAGAGGGTCCAATTGCAAAAGAAATTGGTCTATGCTCGTTTCGAAATATCTCTCATAAAATAAAACTTCTAACCACAATTTACTAGTAAAAAAACATATCATGGTTTTTATTTTCTCACACTTTTGAATTTTATTTGTTGTCCGCTTCACTGCAACGGTTGGTATTGGCTTCTTATAAAATTTAATTTTGTCTCATTTATATAAAATAAAAAATATATGATTATTGTTTTCTATTCAAATATAACTAGTTAGAGGAGATCATTTAGTTGATGAGATCAAAATTTAGTTACTCATTTAAATAAATCGCAATACCGAGGTGGTTATCAGATAGTTTTGTTGTACTTTAGGCTGGATGTAATGATGTATGTGTTGCCGGTGACACTTCACCGGACCCAGGATAAGTCGCAGAATGAAAAGGATGAAGAGGTGTTAGGGTTTTATTTCCAATAACGAAGGCCAAATGAGGCAAATGAACCTATTGGGCTATGCGGGTAAAAACTCTATTGGGCCTTCATCAGATTCATCTTATTTCTCACATCCATGATCTACAGTTGCATCACATAGTTTGAGTAGCTTCTAGAATAGGTTAATTATGTAATTTCCTTTTCATTACACACGTGAGTTAGCTAGAAATACAAGTGAGGCGGTTAGTAGTTAGTTAGATGTATATATATTCATTTTTGCTTATAAAAGTAGCAGACAAAATCAATAGAATAAAAATTCATTTTGGCTTCTCCAGAAATTCTCTCTCTAAAATCAACATGGTATCAAAGCTTTTGCTTGACCCAATTGTTTTTCACTTCCAATCTATTACATATTTCTTCTAGATCTTCTGGAATTCTATTCTTTTCGTCGAAGTTCTCAGAATTTCACTATTGAAACTGCTTTGATTGCTGCAATGGCGATGAAAATTGATCCAGATCATCCCTATTTTTTGCATGCTTATGATTCTCCTGGAATGTGCTTGATGTCTCCTCCTTTTGATGGAACTAGATAGGGAGGTTGGAGAAAATCAATTCTGATCGCGTTATCAGCCAAAAACAAGCTAGGATTTATTGACGATAGCTTACTCAGGCCCAAGGATGATTCACCAGATCTGAAATATTAGATAAGGTACAATGACATGGTGTTTGCTTGGCTTCTGAGTTCTCTCACTCCAGATATTATACCAATGTGATTCACTCTAAATCTGTGAGGATTTTATGGAAACAACTCAAGGATAAGTATGGGCAATCAAATCTAGCACAATCATATGAGTTACAAAAACAGTTGTTAGAAACAGTGCAGGGATCATCTAACATTGAAACTTATTTTAATAAGATGAAAGCTATATGGGATGAGATATAACCACGGTGCTAGGACTATGTGTATCTGTGTTGATTGCAAATGTAGAGCTAATGACAAAAATATTGCACTTGAAGAGAGGTAGAAACTAGTTTAATATTAATGGGTTAAACGAGTTATATACTAGTGTTAGGGGAAATATCATGATGATGCATCCACCACCTAACATTGATAGAGCTTATTACTTACTTCTGCAATAAGAAAGACAAAGAGGGATACAAAGTATGGGTCAATATCCTAGTGAATCTAGTTCTTTTACTGCACCAATACAAAGGTTTAACCAGACTCAAGGAAGAGCTACAAATTTTGCAATGAATACTGGTAGTTCACTAGGATGTTATAATTTTAGAAACAATCAAGAAAATAGGAGGAATCTCAATTATAACTATTGCAAAAAAGTCAGGACACACAATTGACAAATGCTATAAATTCCATGGCTATCCACAGAATTTTAAGCCAAATATCAAAAAAGAAGATTTCAGAATCTCATTCAAGGGAATGCAGTCAAAGCAGATGAAGGTTATGGACAAGTTCAGGCTAATGATGCAGAGACAACAATTGGTATAAAACAGGAATAATTATCACAGTTGATAGAACTACTTCAACAAGTTAAAATTAGTCAGCAAGCTACATCAAGTTCTGAAGTCAATGTCAATATTAACTGTGCTGGCACATGCTTTCCTATTCTTCCATATTCACATAATAATTCTAAGAGTCATATTTGTATCCTTGACTCTGGTGCTTCAGAGCACATGACATTTGACTCCACTATCATAGCTACTATCAAACCATTACTCAATCATGTTAATGTTAACCTTCTTAATTCACAAAGGGTAAGAGTTACTCTAGCAGGACAAGTAACTATACACCCAGATTTGACCCTATATAGAGTACTTTATGTCCTAGATTTTAAATTCAATCTGATTTCAGTCAACAGATTATGCAGCCAATTCAAAGTCCTTCTTACATTTGCTGAGACTTATTGTTTGATGCAGGGCCTTTCTTTGAGGAGGCCTCTGGTCCTTGGTGGTGTCAAAGTTGGACTCTATCTTTTCCATTCAATCCACCATTCTGCTGATTCTCTGCATCCAAATAAGAATGTTACACTTACACAAAAAACTTCTCAAATTTGTTGCACTTCACATTCTATGTCTAGTTTTGTTAGTTTTGGTAACAATATGTGACATGTAAGGTTGGGACATTTACCCATTTCTACCATGAGATACATTTCTGTTTTACCACAAACTGCTATTTGTAAAGAAGATATTCCGTGTTCTATTTGCCCTATGGCTAGACAACACACATTGTCTTTTTCTGATAGCAACAGTTCTACTTCTCACATTTTTAAACTCATCCATATTGATACCTGGGGGTCCTTATAAGGTACCTACCCACAATGGTTTTAAATATTTCCTTATAATTATTGATGATTTTATTAGGGGTACTTGGACCTATTTGTGGAGGACCAAGAGTAATGCTTTCACTATCCTCAAATCTTTCATATATATGGTAGAAAGACAATTTGAAGTCAAAGTCAAGATAATTAGGTTTGATAATGCTTTTGAATTAGGTAGCAATATTGCTGCCATAGCCTACTTCTCTTCAAAAGGAATTCTTCACCAAACCATCTGTGTTGGTACTCCTCAACAAAATGGTATTGTCGAAAGAAAATACAAGCATTTGATGGAAACTTGTAGGGCCCTTCTTTTTCATTCTAAAGTGCCTATTTGTTATTGGGGGGAATGTCTCCTTACTGCCACTTTCCGACTAAGCTTCTTCGCTATAAATCCCCTTATGAAGTCCTTTTTCACAAAGCACTTTATTACACTTCCTTAGGTATTTTGGTTGTTTATGTTTTGCTTCCACTTTGCCTCATCTTAGAGGCAAACTTGATCCCAGGGCAGTTACTTGTGTATTTCTTGGCTACCCTACTGGAAACAAAGGATACATGTTGTTAAACTTATAGAGTAGAGAAATTTTTGTTTCCAGGAATGTGATTTTTCATGAGTATATTTTTCCTTTTACAAGTCTTCGCACTAATTTCTCTCCTTTATTTCCTATCTTTTCCACCATTGATTTCTCTACATCTCCAACTCATTCACCTACTGATTCCTCACCTTCTCCTACTCCCTCTTCTCCTTCTATTCTTGTTGCTCCTTCCACATCCCATATTGCTCCTTCTGTTGAGTCTTCTGTTTCTGTTTCACCTCCTGTTTCCCTTCCTTCACATCCCTCTAGTCCTTCCCCTAGCCCTTTATCTACAGCATCTTCTACCCCTTCTACCTCATCTACTTCTCTTCCTATATCATCTCCTACATCTACTTCTTCTCCTACTTTTATTCCTAATCATTCACCCGGTGCTCCTACTAATGCTTTGCGCAGGTCTTTGAGAGAGCACAATGCATATGTCTATTTTTCTAACTATATTTGTGGAGCAGTATAGTTAACTGATGTCTCTACATCCTGTTTCCTCTCACATGTCTCCCCTTCTACTATTTCTCCTACTGCACTTTCTAATCCTAACCAAAGCTTTTTGAACTCCCTACCTCATGTAGATGAGCCTTCTAGCTACTCCCAGGCAGCGTTAGACCGTGGTTGGCAAGAAGCAATAGCCAAAGAGCTTGAAACCTTGAAGGACAATAATACTTGGGAAATTGTTCCATTACCAGTTGGAGGGAAAGCACTACCCTGTAAGTAGTCTACAATGTTAAGCTAAGATCTGATAGAAGTGTGGAAAGGCTTAAGGCTCGTTTGGTTATTCGAGGAGACACTCAACGAGAAGGGATTGATTTTACAAAGACCTTCTCCCATGTGGTCAAAATGACCACTATTAGGTGTATACTTGCTATTGCAGTAAAGAAAAATTGAGGTCTTTATCAATTTGATGTGAACAACGCTTTTATACATGAGGATATATACGAAGAGGTTTATATGAAATTTCCCACTGGTCTAGACCCCCCAACTCCTAATTTGGTTTGTCGCTTAAAGAAGTCTCTTTATGGGCTTCGTCAAGCCTCTAGGAAATGGTATGCCCGCTTGACTCCTGCCCTCAATTTCAAGGGCTTTACTCACTCCTTAAACGACTATTCTCTCTTCTACAAAAAGAATGGTGATTTTGTTTCTTTGGTGGATGTTTATGTGAACGATATATTACTCACATGCAACAATATTCAGGAGCTCAATGAATTAAAACAGTTTCTAGATCAATTTTTTAAGATAAAAGACTTTGGGAACTTAGCTTATTTTTTGGGCATGGAAGTGTTTCATGAGCCTTCTGGACTGATTCTATGTCAACGCAAGTTCACCCTTGAACTTCTTACTGAGTTTGATTTCCTTGGTCTGTCTCCTGCTTCTTCTCCTTTGGATCCTTTTTCCAAGTTGTATGCAGGGGTTGGTGCCCCTCTTTCTAACCCTTTGCTCTATCGTCATTTATTGGGGAAACTCAATTTTCTGACCCATACCTGTCCTGACATCTCCTTTGTCATTCAACATCTTAGTTAATTCATGCAGGATCCTCGTGAGTCTCATTTCTCTGCAACTCATCATTGCCTTCGCTACCTTCTTCGTGATCCTAGTTTGGGCCTTTTCATGTCCGCTGATCCTTCTCTTGACTTGCTCGCTTTCTGCGACTCTGATTGGGTTCCTGCTTTGATAGTCGTCATTCAGTTAATGGGTTTTTCATTAGTTTGGGGGGATGTCATGTTTCTTGTAAATCCAAGAAATAGCCTTCCGTCTCTTTGTCTTTTGTTGAGGCCGAGTACCGGTCAATAAGGCGTGTTGTTGCCGACCTGACTTGGCTCGTTCGTCTTCTCGATGATCTTTCTGTCGTTCCTTCTTTGTCGGTACCTCTCCACTCGGACAATCAGGCTACTATCCACATCTCTAAAAAACCCCGTCTTTCACGAGCGTATCAAACATGTGGAGCTTGACTGCCATTTCATCTGGCAACAGTTCCAAGCTTGTCTCATCTCTCTTTCTTTTCTTCCTTCTCACCACCAGCTCGCTGATATCTTTACCAAGCCCTTTTTTGGGCCTCTTCATCGTGGTCTATTAAGCAAGTTGGGTGTTCTCTCCGCCCTCTCCAACTTGATGGGGTGTTGCCAGTGACACTTCATCGAACCCAGGTTAAGTCACAGAATGAAAAGAATGAAGAGGTGTTAGAGTTTTCTTTCCAATGACTAAAACCAAATGAGTCAAATGAATCTATTGGGCTATGCGGGTAAAGACCCATATTAGGCCTTCATCAGACTCGTCTTATTTCTCACATGGGTTGTCAATGATCTACAGTTGTATCACATAGTTTGAGTAGCTTATAGAATAAGTTAATTATGTAATTTCCTTTTCATTAAACACGTGGGTTAGCTAGAAATATATAAGTGAGGCAGTCAGAAATTCTCTCTCTAAAATCAACAGTATGATTATGTAAACATTTTAGTGCATTTTAACTTAAATCCTTTCTTTATTAATTCTGACTTTTTAGTGCTAAGTAGCTGACAATTTTTTCTTATTCATTAAACATTAAAGGCCAAATACCTAGACAACCCCTTAAACTTGGCTCTAATTTCTATTTAGATACTTCAACTAGGGTCAGTACCTATTAAACACTTCAATTTCATCCCATATGTGCCTATTAAACACACATTTGACAACTCTAAACATACATAAGTGCGTGGATGCTACTTGCTGCTGACCCTGCTAATAAGACCAATAAGAAAATGACAAGTCAGCAAAAGAAAAAAAAAAAGAAAAATAGATACAAACATTATTTTTTTCTCCCAGTAACCACCCCCGCCCCGCCTGTCTTCTTCCCTGATCTCTCTCCACCTTTCGTCATCTTCTTTCTCCCAAAAAAGTATCATATCAAATACTTCACAGTCAACTAACTAATATGTTAAGATTCCACTTCACTTATTATCCCCCAATTTCTAAAGTCCTCCATTTCTTCTGCAATCCATCTTTAATATCTACCCAATTTCATGGTCATCCAAAATAACAAGAAAATTCACAACCTGTTATATTCACCGTTGTGACACCACCGCAAGTCGATAAATATTTGATTGTTTTATCTTTAAGGAGAAAACGAGAAAATATTGGAAGATAAATCTATTTTTTTTCGTTTCAAGTCCTCATTGGAGGAATAATGGTTGGCTTGACTTCGTCGCTCAGTATTGTTTTGGAGCTTCCAAGTTTTTTTTTCGATTTCGCCGGGCCTGCTGTGATTGACGAAATTATGCCTCATCACTTTTGAAATTACTTGATTTTGATGTGAAGAATCCATTTTGATTTCTTAGTAGGTGAAATTGTTGGTTTTTCTTTCTGGGTTTCTCTCTGTTTTCTTTAATATTGTAGTGGTTTTGCCTCTGATTTTTGGGATAAATCAGGTTAATTTTGAAGATTCTAAGATTCTCAAATTCTAGCATTTGGACTTTAAATTTTTTACTTTGAACTATGGTGAGTGGTGGTAGAATATGATGAGGAAGAAGACGGTGTTTTTTTTTAATATGATGTCACATGTTTGTGGCTGATTGATCTTTAGGGAATGATGATCAATGGTGGCGGTAATGGATAAAGAGTGGCGGTGGTCTGATGGTTATATGGTGAGTGTTGGTGCTTGTTGTATATGCGGGGGAAAAGAAATATTTTAAAACAAATAAAAAAAACCAAAAGAAATGATGAACATTATTTCACGCGCCTCATTTAGGTGCAGCTCATGGCATATTTATGTTTAATAGATACACTTTTGTTTGAGTTAGAGGTTTAATAGGTATGCCGTTAGTTGAAGTGTCTAAATGAAAATTGAGACGAAGTTTAAGGGGAGGTGTATACATATTTGGCCAACATTAAACATAAAATATACTCCCTATAGTTTCCTTCTCAAAAGAGACTCCCCTGCTGCGCTGCGCCACCCTCCGCCGCCGCCACCAGTGCCGTTCACTGTCAATCTCTCTCCGTCGAAGTGCCGCTGCGCAGAGATTCTATTTCTGGCATCACCGACTTGCTGACTCCGTAATTGTGAGTCTCTCTCTGAAATCATCAAGCTAGCCCTATTACATTTCTCTTCTTTTCAAATTTCTGCTCCCATTTTAACTCTGCACTATTTTGCTTCTATCTTTTATTCAGTATCATTTTCCAATAGATGACGGACAACTAATTTTGTTTTTCTAGAAGAACAGCTCTAGTAAATCTATTTGCATAAACCTAGAAAATAGAAATTCTTCAATAAGTTACTGTTTTAATCATTCTAGGATGGGAAATTCATTTCTTTTCTGTAGAAGGAAAATTAAAAACCTAATATAATACTGATTTTGGGAATGACACTGATGTAATCTTAGAGTTTCTGGAATCCTTTCAGTTTTACAGAATTCTTAGTTTTTTTTTTTTTGGAGATTGTCTACCAACCTTGAACCCTTGACCTAGTAGTTTGGAGAGAACTCCCCAACCATTATGAACAAGGATGGCCGGTACAGAATTCTTAGTTTGTAATGGCTGTACTCATTCACTACCATGTTAATTTATACTAACATTTAACTTCTAGTTATTAAAAAAAAATTGATTCTGTTTCAATCTTCAAGAATGCTTATTATTGTAAGTCTTTGTTTTGAGTATCTAAATATGCATCTATAGCAAGCCCGCTTTTCTTGTACGAAATACATACTCCAATATTTTAGTTTTGGGTTACTATATTGAATTGGATTGAACTTTTGTATTGTAGGAAGTGTTCATAATTCTTGTAAATTGTGATGGATATATTTCTCAAGAAGTTGGATCATTCTCAACCAAGTTCTAGTTCTAGTTGTCCATCCCTGAGTCCGACGATAGCTCCAGAAATTCGTATGAATGCCAATCTTTCCCATCTTATAGATGAACTCAATTTGGAGTCACTTAAAGATGATCCAGGAGAGAGAATGCCCCTCGTTAACTATAGCCCTCGAATACGAGAAGAAGTGAGAAAACACTACATTCATAAAGGTCCTTGTCAACCTTCCAAGCATCAATTTCCTAAAACTAAAATTGGGAATAAAATGCGTCAATTTAATTCAAGTTGGTTCGAAGGTCCATTTTCTGGATGGTTGGAGTATAGTGTGAAGAAAGATGCTGCATATTGTCTATGTTGTTATTTGTTCAAACATGAGTTCATTCATGGAAGTGCGGGTGAAGTTTTTTCAAAAATTGGTTTTAGGGCTTGGAATAAGGCTCTTGAAAGATTGCGTTTGCATGCTGGTGAGGCTAATAGTGTCCATCATAAATGTTTCAATAAGATGCTAGGTTTGTCAAATCATCATCAATCAATCCAAGCTGCTTTTGACAAGCAATCCGAGAAGTTAAAAAGTGAGCAACGAATGCGTTCGGAAGCCTCAGTTGATGTTGCAAAACTTCTCTTGCATTATGGATTGCCGCTCTTCCACACTCTCCAGCACCTCATGGATTCCGCCTGTGACGACTCGGACAAGTCCATCAATGCCCCAGCAAGAGACTGTGCATGTGACGCTAAGGCCATGGCTGCAACACCAGCGGACATGAAAGAGTACCCAAATTCCTATGTTTTAATTGTGGATACGCCCGGGTTGAAATCTGGAGATATAAAGGTGCAGGTGGAAGATGACAATGTGCTGCTGATAAGTGGAGAAAGGAAGAGGGAAGAAGAGAAAGAAGGGGGAAAGTATATTAAAATGGAGAGAGGGGTTGGGAAGTTCATGAGGAAGTTTACACTGCCAGAGAATATTAATACTGATGCAATTTCTGCTGTTTGTCAAGATGGGATTCTGACTGTGACTGTTGAGAAGTTGCTTACTCCTCGGCTAAAGAAACGCAAAACTATTGAAGTTAAATTTGCATGACATGGAATGGATAGTCTGTTTCCTTGACATGGGAATTGAGAGTGCGTCTGTTTTGATGACTGATGGTATCATACAATGAAAATAGTTTAGATCCGGGACTAGGAACGCTAGTCTTTTACTCTTTTTCTCATTTGTAGCTATGGTTTCCATGTTTTCTGAAGTCAATGCAACATGAGTAACTATATGTTGCTTGTAACAGGCATGATATCAGTTGTTTTTGTTAATACAGTGAAACGCTTCTATCTCTCTGCCTGTTTCCTCCAATCCCATAAATGCAATTATTTTTTCTTTAAACAAAAAATGACTTCTCTCCCCGGTGCAACTTTGGTCGGATTAGTAACATTAATCCATTTGTAACCAAAATAAAAATATTGTCCTTACCATCCATGTTGAGCGCTTCGCCTAGCTCTGGGAGCGCTTCAGTGTCGCATCAAGGCTCTAAGGCATATTTTTCCTTGCCAACGAGTGTAATCCTGAAAAGGAGCAACCCTAAACAATTGATATTTCATTTTATCGTAATTATTTTCCAATTGTTTTGTCTATATATTTGTTATTCGTGCTTGTAATCATTGGTCTTGGATTACATATACATATTTTTACTTATTCTCCGGTTTGCGTCTTTTTTCATTAAAGTCCTAACAGACCTTAAACCTTTTCTGCGCTTTTCGCCGCCCCTTGACAACACTGATTGTAATGAACCTTCACAATTAAGTATCTTATGCAATGGGGAAGCGGCCTAATAAACTAGAGTCAAATCGACAGACGCTGTCAAGTTGGAGCAGATTAGTTTATGTTATTACATCAATAAATGAGATACGACCAACTCTTTGAAAGTCTGATTCGATTAACATGAGAGGAAGATACAATAAGTTGGTGCTAGCCATTGTGTCAAAAAGGCGTTTTCGGGGCAAGCCTTAAGGCGAAGCGCACCAAAAATGCTTCGAAGCGATGGTGGGGGAGAAAGTCTCTTTAGAGGCGTACGCCAAACAATTCGGGGCATACGTCCGGGCATTGAGCCGCGTTTTTATAGTGAGGCGTAAGCCCAAGAGACATTTTCAAATTAAAACAAAATTTGTTGAATAAATTCTTAATATAATACCCAAATTCTCAAAAATCGGCTTGTAATTACTCAAAAAATTAAAAAAAGAATTGAAACATTAAATTTAAAACTCAATACCTTTTTTTTATTGCTAGAAGCTCTAATTTACGGTTTTCCCCAAATCTTTATCTTGTTCGCTAGGGTGCTGCTATTTCCCAAAAGCAACGAATAGTCAATTCTTTTTTGCAAATACAAAGAAAACTTCATTCTCTTCCACAGTAGCAAGTTCAAAATTCAAATCGAAGGTTAGTCGTCCTTTTTGTTCCTCCATATAGAAAACTTTATTATTTTCAACTCGGATTAGTTGTGCTTGTAAGTAGCGTATAATAGATTATTTTGACTAAGTTTTTGTGGTGATGGAGCATATCTATATCTATCTATCTATATATATATATATATATATATATATATATATATATATATATATATATATATATATATATGTTTCACTTATTTATAGTTTGATTCAACTATATATGTATATAGTTTTGACTAGGTTTTGGTGGTGATGGAGCATATCTATATATATATGTTTCACTTATTTATAGTTGAAAATTTTATTCTTTTCAACTCAAGTTATTTGTGCTTGTAAGTAGCATATAATGGATTGTTTTGACTAGGTTTTGGTGGTGATGGAGCATACCTATATATATGTTTCACTTATTTATAGTTTTCTTCAAATTTTATGCAATTTTACCTAAACAACAACAACAAACCCAGTGCAATTCCACATGTCGTATTTGGGGAGGGTAGTGTGTACGCGGACCTTACCCTTACCTTATGAAGGAAGAGAGACTGTTTCCGATAGACCCTCGGCTCAAGAACAATGACAAAGACACAATAAACCAACATTAACAATGGCAAGAAAATAAGATAAAAGAAACAAATAGCACATCATGTAATAGCAGAGAACTAGGAATACAAAGCTATAAGAGAAGTGCGAAAACTACCGGTAATAATGCCACATCGTCTAATCAGCAAGGAACTCGGAATAATGCCACATCATCGTCTAATACTACTAATACGATAGAAGAGACTCTCGACTACTTATCAACCCACAACCCTAATCCTCGACCTCCACACCTCCCTATCAAGGGTCATGTCATCGGTAAGCTGAAGTAAGAGCCATGTCCTGCCTAATCACCTCTCCCCATTACTTCCTATGTCTCCCTCTACCTCTCCTCTGACCCGCTATGGTCAACCTCTCGCATCTCCTCACTGGGACATCGATGTCTCTCCTCTTCACATGCCCGAACCACCCCACCCTCGATTCCCGCAACTTGTCTTCCACGGTGGCCACACCCACCTTGTCCCTAATAACTTCATTCATAATCCGGTCATTCCTGATATGCCCACACATCCATCTCAACATCCTCATCTCTGCTACTTTCATCTTCTGTACATGAGATTTCTTGATTGGCCAACGCTCGACTCCATACAACATAGTCGGTCTAACTACCACTTTGTAGAACTTGTCCTTAAGACTTGGTGGCACATTCCTATCACACGACCAGACGCAAGCCTCCATTTCATCCACCCCACTCCAACACGATGTGTAACATCCTCGTCAATATCCTCGTTCCCCTGAATAACAGACCCAAGATATTTGAAACTATCTCTCTTGGGGACGACTTGTGTATCAAGCTTCACCTCCACTTCTGTTTCCTGCGTCCCCACACTGAACTTGCACTCAATGTATTCAGTTTTTGTCCTACTCAACTTGAAACCTTTCGACTCTAGAATCTGCCTCCACAGCTTCAGCCGATCGTTAACCCCGCAATGTGTCTCATCGATTAGCGCTACGTCATCTGCAAATAACATACACCATGACACCTCCCCTGAATGTGGCGCGTCAGCACGTCCATCGCCAGGGAAAATAAAAATGGGCTAAGAGCTGAACCCTGATGTAACCCCAGGAAAATAGTCTGAGTCTCCTCCCACAGTCCTCACCCGAGTCTTCGCTCCATCGTACAAATCCTTAATCATCCTAATGTACGCTATAGGAACACCACTAACCTCTATACATCTCCATAAAACCTCATTTGGGACTTTATCGTAAGCTTTTTCTAAATCGATGAACACCATATGCATGTACCTTACCTGTTTAAAATTATTTATTGTAATTATATTATTTTATGAGATATACAACAACAACAACAACAACAACAACCCAGTATAATCCCACTAGCGGGGTCTGGGGAAGGTAGTATGTATGCATACATTACCCCTACTCTGGGGTAGAGAGGTTGTTTCCAATATACCCTCGGCTCCCTCCCTCCTAGAACTCCCCACCTTGCTCTTGGAGTGACTCGAACTCACAACCTCTTGGTTACTCGAACTCACAACCTCTTGGTTGAAAGTGGAGGGTATTCACCACTAGAGCAACTCACTCTTGTCTTATTTTATGAGATATAAAAAAAATTAAATAACTATGAGGCTTACACCCCGTACCTCGGGACTTACGCCTCGCTGAGGCATATGTAAAACGTTTCGCCTTACACCCATACCTTTTAAAATACTGTTTCAATGCTAAATGACTTTCTTCTTTGTCATTTTTTTCTAATGAGGTTTATAATCAGATTGCTAAAAAGGTAATTACTGTGTCATTAAATTGCAACATATCCTGAGATCTGTTTATTTCTTTTAGTTTTCTTTCTTTTTCCTTTCTCGCTTGGATAAAAGCTTCTTATAAGTTAAGATAAACAATAATGTGTAGTAAGCTATAGGCAAATGTCATGGATGGTGTATACGGTCAAAACCGTATCTCGATCATAAAGAGTGATCGATGATAGCATCTCAGTCGGAGGGTATATACATAGAGAGCTCGAGCTAATTCCGAGATTAGAGGCGTCGAGCGTCAGGTCGTCCGAACCGTACGAGGCCACATCGAATGACACGGGTCCCGAACATCGATGCTCGAAGGTGATCATCATGCTCTAACCAAGCTCGAGGTTTCGATCCGCCATCGATCTCGGGTCAGTATCGAGCTCGCAGACAAAAGGTTGTTATAACCATACCAAGGGAGAGAATCTTGGCAGAAATTAGGGAGGAGACATACCATCATGGGTACTCCACTAGTAATATAATCCTATTATGTTATTATAGATAAAGTAGTGACCCTTGCCTATAAAAGGCAAGATAGATTTGTAATAGAGGCAGCTCGACCATAATATCAAGAACTTTGTTGTGTTTATCTTTCAAAAGCTCACAAGGATCTCTTTTCTTTATTTCTATTTCATATATCAAACACGTGTATTGTTATCTTTAGTTCAAAAGAATCCGCCTATCCTTAGAACCATACATAAATTCAACGTTATTCGATTTTTCGGGTAAACAGTTTGGCGCCCACCGTGGGGCTAAGGATAACAGTGATTATTTGACACAAATATACAGTACACTCTAACTTACAACTTCATACTAACAATGGCTCTGCCAGTCGACCTCAAAGCCGGCCTTCAGGATGAAACCAACAACTTGGTACCCGGAGCCAAAAGGTTATCCAACAATGGTAACGAGGCTCGAATTGAAGAACCTGAAATTCAAGCCGGAGGACCAATAGATATAAATTCACGAATAGCTCTAGAGGTGAATCAGCGTTCTGAGCATGAAAGAAGCGTTCAGGGTGCCGCTCGACCCATAGCCTGAGACACCCACAGCACGGGGGAAATCGGGGTCAGCTTGCGTATGATTTTCGAAATGCTACAAGCCCAACAAGTAGCGATAGCTCAGTTGCAGAGCCAAACTCACATGCAAAGTAAGCCAAACTCCAACCCACTTCTTCGAGAAGTAACCCCCAGAATGGAGCCCGACACAATAAAATCAAACGAGCGAGAATCGGGAACCACTCCTGAAATTGCTAAACTGCTCGAGGAACTCACAAGACGAGTCGAAGCCAACGACAAAAAATATGAAACATATGAGGCTAGGATCGATCAGATCCCGGGGGCTCCGCCAATGATGAAAGGGCTGGATTCGAAGAAGTTCGTACAAAAACCTTTTCCATCGAGCGCGGCCCCGAAACCAATCCCAAAAAAGTTCTGTATGCCCGTAATTCCCAAATATAACGGTACGACCGATCCTAACGAACATCTCACCTCCTACACATGTGCCATCAAAGGCAACGATTTGGAAGACGATGAGATCGAATCTGTATTGTTGAAAAAGTTCGGAGAGACCCTCGCAAAGGGAGCAATGATCTGGTATCACAACTTGCCACCAAATTCTATTGATTCTTTTGCCATGTTGACGGATTCGTTCGTAAAAGCACATCCTGGTGCCATAAAGGTGGCAATGAGGAAATCAGATATATTCAAAGTGAAACAAAGGGGTGACGAAACACTGAGGGAATTCGTATCTCGGTTTCAAATGGAACGTATGGATTTGCCACCAGTCACAGACGACTGGGCCGTACAGGCTTTCACCCAAGGGTTGAACGGACTGAGTTCGACGGCATCATGTCGGTTGAAACAAAGCTTGATCGAATACCCTGCAATAACTTGGGCAGATATACATAATCGGTATCAATCGAAAATCAGGGTCGAAGATGATCAATTAGGATCTCAGTATGAACCCACGCGTCAGAACCGTGCAACCACTAAACTTCAGAGGGAAACCAATAGGGAACAAAGGTCGAACAAAGACCAACACCAGTCGTACGTCACAGAACGGATGAAGCACGGTTCGGCACATGAGACAGTTCGAAATTACTGAAGGTATGATCGAGGGCAAAATTCTCGGGGGCTTATGAGCAAGAGAGGCTTCGATAAATATGTCGATCCTATAGAAGTTCCTCGATTATCAGAATATAACTTCAACATCGATGCATCCGCCATCGTATCGGCCATCGGACGCATCAAAGATACCAGGTGGCCTCGACCCATGCAGACCGATCCGGCCCAAAGAAATCCCAATCAAATGTGTGAGTATCATGGCACCCATGGGCATAAGACAGAAGAATGCAGACAATTAAGTGAGGAAGTAGCCCGCTTGTTTAATAAAGGGCACCTTAGGGAATTTTTGAGTGATAGGGCAAAGAACCATTTCAAGAACAAAGACGTCGGAAAGCGAAACGAAGTAGAAGAACCACAGCATATCATTCACATGATCATCGGCGGCCTCGACGCCCTTCAGGAATCTATGCTTAAACACACTAAAACGTCGATTGTAAGGGAAAAGCGGTCTCGAATTCAAGACTACACTCCCACGGGGACTGTATCGTTCAATGATGAAGATGCAGAGGGAATCATCCAACCCCATAACGATGCACTGGTAATATCCACATTCATGAATAAAATTAAAATTAAGCGTGTGTTAATTGATCCAGGTAGCTCGGCCAATATCATCAGATCGAAGGTCGTAGAACAGCTCGGCCTACAAAACAAGATCATACCCGCAACTTTGGTGTTAAACGGATTCAATATGGCATGCGAAACCACCAAAGGCAAGATAACCCTACCGATAAACGTTGCCGGAACAATCCTGGAAACAAAGTTTCACGTGATCGAAGGCGATATGAGATACAACGCCCTTTTCGGAAGGCCGTGGATCCACAACATGAGAGTTGTACCTTCAACCCTACACCAGGTCCTCAAATTCCCAACATCGACAGGTGTCCAAATAGTGTACGGGGAACAACCAGCCGCAAGGGAAATGTTCTCCGTCGAGGAAGCAAAACCAACATCTTCATCCTCGCCGGCAAAAGGATCGGGTTCAAAAGAAGGCACAGTCGAAGACCGGAACGCCAAATAGCAATCAAAAACACCGGCCTCGACCCAACCAGGTAAGCAGAACATCGAAGAAGATAACGATCAATGGATCCCTCGATCCTTCATGATCCCCGAAGACTCCGATGCAACCAAGTCAACAATAGAGGAATTAGAGCAAATCATTTTGATCGAACATTGGCCCGAACGAAAGGTATACCTGGGAAGGGGTATGAGCCCCGAACTCAGGAAGAAACTCATTCAATTTCTTATCGATAACCTCGATTGCTTTGCCTGGTCCCCTTTAGATATAAAAGGAGTCCCGCCGGACATAACAACACATCGACTGAGTGTGTCCCCTGGATTCAGACCGGTGGAGCAAAAAAGAAGGCCCCAATCGGAGGTAAAACACGCATTCATAAAGGATGAGGTAACTAAACTGCTCAAAATAGGATCCATTCGAGAGGTAAAATACCCCGAATGGTTGTCAAATGTAGTCGTAGTGCCTAAAAAGGGAAACAAACTTAGAATGTGTATAGACTACAAAGACTTGAACAAAGCATGCCCCAAAGATTCTTATCCACTGCCAAACATCGATCACTTGATCGATGCCACAGCCGGCCACGAGATCCTTACTTTTCTCGATGCCTATTCCGGGTATAATCAAATTCAGATGAACCTGGAAGATCAGGAAAAGACTTCATTTGTGACCAGATATGGAACATATTGTTATAATGTAATGCCCTTCGGGCTAAAAAATGCAGGAGCTACTTATCAACGCCTAGTAAATGGAATGTTCGAAGAACAAATAGGTAAAACAATGGAAGTCTATATTGATGACATGCTAGTTAAATCCCTGCGCGCAGAGGATCATTTGACCCATTTGCAGGAAACATTCGATGTTCTGAGGAAATACAACATGAGGCTAAACCCCGAAAAATGTGCTTACGAAGTCAGCTCTGGTAAGTTCCTCGGCTTTATGGTATCAAATCGGGGAATCGAGATTAACCCCGATAAAATCAAGGCCATTGAAGACATCACCATCGTAGACAACGTAAAAGTTGTACAAAGGTTAACAGGAAGAATTGCAGCCTTAGGCCGGTTCATTTCAAGATCGTCAGATCGAAGCCACAAATTTTTTTCTCTGCTCAAAAAGAAGAACAACTTCGCTTGGACACCGGAATGCGAACTAGCGTTACAAGAGCTAAAACGATATCTATCGAGCCCCCCACTGATGCACACTCTGAAAACCGACGAAAGACTTTACCTGTACTTAGCGGTATCAGACGTCGCCATAAGCAGTGTCCTGGTTCGAGAAGAACAAGGTACGCAATTTCCTGTTTACTACGCAAGTCGGACCCTAGGAGAAGCGAAAACTAGATATCCGCACTTGGAAAAACTAGCACTCACGCTGGTTAGTGCTTCTCGAAAGTTACGACCATACTTTCAGTGCCACCCCATAAGCATATTAACCACATGCCCACTTCGTAACATTTTACATAGGCCCGAACTATCAGGACGATTGGCCAAATGGGCCATCGAACTCGGTGGATATGATATCGAATATTGACCTCGAACGGCCATCAAGTCTCAAATTTTAGCAGACTTCGTGGCCGATTTCACTCCTAACCTCGTACCCGAAGTCGAAAAAGAACTGCTGTTAAAATCAGATATTTCGACGAGGGCATGGGTCTTCTTTACGGACGGAGCGTCGAACGTAAAGGGATCCGGGCTAGTCATAGTTCTGAAACCTCCCACGGGTAACACTATTAGGCAAGCTATTAAAACTATCAGGTTAACTAACAACGAGGCCGAGTATGAAGCCATAATTTCAGGTCTCGAGCTAGCTAGAAACCTGGGAGCGGAGGTCATTGAGGCCAATTGCGACTCTTTGCTGGTGGTGAGTCAAGTGAACAAAACCTTTGAAGTCCGAGACGGCAGAATGCAAAGGTATTTGGACAAACTGCTTATCACTTTGCACCATTTCAAACAATGAGCCTACAACATGTTCCACGGGAACAGAATAATGAGGCCGATGCTCTTGCAAATTTGGGATCATCGGTCGAGGTAAATGATTTGAACTCGGAGACCGTCGTTCAGCTTACAAGATCTGTAGTCGAAGAAGGGTACGTCGAAATAAATTCTACTAGCTTAACCTGGGATTGGAGAAACAAGTATATTGAATACTTAAAAAACAGAAAGCTCCCTTCAGACCACAAAGATTCCAGGACCCTTCGAATTAAAGCTGCTCGATATACTTTGGCTACGGACGGAACGTTATATCGAAGAACATTCGATGGGCCGTTGGCGGCATACATAGGTCCGGGAGATACCAATTACATCCTCCGGGAAGTACACGAAGGCACTTGTGGCAATCACTCCGGCGCCGACATGTTAGTTCGAAAAGTGATCAGAGCAGGGTATTATTGGATCGATATGGGCAAGGACGCAAAAGAATTTGTTCGTAAATGTGATAATTTTCAAAGGTTTGCGCCAATGATACATCAACCCGGGGAGCAACTTCACTCGGTCCTATCCCCATGGCCATTTATGAAATGGGGAATGGACATCGTCGGACCTCTACCATCGACCCCAGATAAAGCCAGATTTATTTTGTTTATGACTGACTATTTTTCTAAATGGGTTGAAGCACAGGCGTTCGAGAAAGTGAGAGAGAAAAGAGGTTATAGACTTTATATGGGATCATATCATATGTCGATTCGGGATACCATCCGAAATAGTATGTGATAATGGGAAGCAATTCATCTGCAACAAAATCACAAAGTTCTTCGAAGACCACAAAATAAGAAGGATACTATCAACTCCGTACCACCCCAGCGGAAACGGACAAGCCGAATCAACAAACAAAACTATTCTTCAAAACCTGAAAAAGAGATTGGACGACGCTAAGGGAAAATGGAGAGAAATCCTGCCCAAAGTCCTCTAGGCATACCGAACAACATCAAAATCAAGTACGGGGGTGACCCCATTCTCCCTAGTATACAGCTCTGAAGCATTGATACCAGTCGAAATCGGAGAGCCCAGCCCAGATTTCGATTCACGACGGAAGAATCAAATAACGAGGCTATGAACACCAGCCTTGAATTATCGGACGAAGGACGAGAAGCTGCCATCATCCGGTTGGTCGCACAAAAGCAACGAATCGAAAGGTATTATAATCGAAGAACTAAACTTCGCCACTTCAAGCCAGGGGACTTGGTATTGAGAAAAGTCACCATCAATACTCGGAATCGAAACGAAGGAAAACTAGGACCAAATTGGGAAGGACCGTACCAGGTACTCAAGAACGCTGGGAAAGAATCGTACAAGCTCGGCACCATAAACGGCGAACAGCTATCAAGCAGTTGGAATGTATCACATCTAAAACAGTACTACTGCTAAGGTCTGACCCTCCCATATTAATTTCAACTGTCCCGCACAGAAGTTCGAACAAAGAACAGAAGCAGATCCTTTTCTCAAAAGCACGTGTTGCACTCTTTTTCCCTTAGACCGGTTTTTTCCCAAATGGGTTTTTGCGGCAAGGTTTTTAATGAGGCAACCATCGATCGTGCTACGCTTTTAAACAGTATCCGAGGTCTTCGATCCCTAGCCCGATTGGCCTCGAACACCGGAGGGGCACCAGGCCCTCGAATAAGGCCCTCAAATACATCAAGTTCAGATGCAAGAAAGTCATTTTACAGCAATAGGCCACAGCAGGAAAAATTGTAAGAGCCAAAATGGTCAAAATGAACCATGCTCATATAGATTGGCCCAAAACATATGTACAATGACTTGAGATTTATATTAAGCCTACGGGCTATCTTTTTCTCGAGTTCGAAATATTCACTCGACCATCGAGCCTACGGGCCACATTATCTCGAGTTTGAAACAATCACTCGAAAATTAAGCCTACAGGCTATCTCTTTCTCGAGTTTGAAACATTCACTCTACCATCGAGCCTACGGGCCACATTATGTCGAGTTGAAAACAATCACTCGAATATTAAGCCTACGGACTATCTCTTTCTCAAGTTTGAAACATTCACTCGACCATCGAGCCTACGGGCCACATTATGTCGAGTTGGAAACAATCACTCGAATATTAAGCCTACGGGCTATCTCTTTCTCGAATTCGAAGCATTCGCTCGATCATCGAGCCTACGGGCCACATTATCTCGAAACTATATTAAGCCTACGGGCTACCTGTATTTCGAGTGAGAAATAAACAAATTACACCTACGGATTATGCTCATTCAAAGTTTGAACCATCAACTCAAACAAAGCAAAACATCACTCCAAATATAATCGATCAAAGTCAACCTTGTTATACGTATATACAAATTTGCCTACCTAATCAATGTACAGATATCAAGAATTAGATTCTAAGCTTCCGGGTCAGGGTCTTCCCCATCCTCGGACCCGCTCTTGCTACCATCGTCGTTATCATCATCATCAGAAGCCAAAGCTTCAGCTTCCGCTTCGAGCTCTTTCGCCTTTTTTACCTCTTCGGTAAGGTCGAAACCTCGAGCGTGTATTTCCTCGAGGGTCTCCCTCCGAGATCTACACTTAGCAAGTTTGGCAACCCAATGAGCTCAAGCATCGGAAGTCTTCGCCGCTTCCCGGGCCTCCACCTGAGCAGCCTCAGCATCAGCTCGATACAACAATAGACTTGTCCGCTAAAACTTTCGACGACTCAACCTCCGCCTTAGCCACAGCAAGTCGTGTTTCAAGCTCGTCAATTTTCTTAGCTTGAACCGACACCTTTTGCTTGACATTTCAAAGTTGAACGTCGGCTGATAATAACTTTGCTAAGATGGTTTCTTTCTCTGCTGCAAGGAGGTCAATGGTCTCCTTCCACTGATTGCATTCGGCACGGATCAGATCGACCTCCTCTCGAAGTAACCCGATCTTCTCGATTTTTTGCTGCAACTGAGACAACGAAGGGTTAACTTCCACAGTCGAGTCGAATCCCCACTTTAACAGAACGAGGCTCACCTGCTTATCAAGCTCGACCCCCTCTTCACAGACCTTAGCCAACTCCGTTTTGAAGATCCTTTATAGCCTCATCCTTTGAGCTACAAAGAAGCCGAAGGGCATCTCTTTCACCAAGGGCCTTCCGGAGTTCGGCCTCACACTGGCTGAGATCGACTCGAAACATACTGATGGCCTGCACAATTAGAAACATGAGTCAAATATGGAAAAGGATAAAGAAACCGAGTATGGTAAAATCATTACCCGAATAATAAAACGTTGAGCCTCCTCTAACAAAAGTGAAGCATCACCGATATCGGAACTGTCATCAACACCAGTAAAACAATCCTTAAAAGGATCTGTTGCACCTGAGCCAGCACCAATATCGGGAGTCTTCAACTCTCGAGCTTCTTTCAACGCTTCCTCCGAAAAAGACGGAAGAGAAGGCGAATGACCCATTGCCATTACCCCGAGCAAATCACTCGGAGTACTCTGATCGACACTCAGGTCTTCGGAACCAAGCCCGGCGGGCACGGCCGACATCGGCTCAGCAGCTCTAGCAACCTCGACTGCTTCCGTAGGTCGGATTACCAACGCCGAGGAGCTATCTTCTTCCTCTCTCAGTCGTTGGACCGAGTCGATCGAAAGGGCAATGGTTTTTCTCCTCACCCTTCGAGTTTTGGGCTTGGGGTCCCCCGGCCGAGGGGAAGCTTTTCGCTTCTTTTCTTTTCCCTGCTCTGGGACCAAAGACTTATTTCCTTCATCACCAGTCGAGGGCCTCAAAGTGGCATCCCTAGTTACACCTACACAAAGGAAAATCGATAATGAAAAGAACGTATAATATACCTCGAAGGAAACAAGAACGAAACCTCACCATGATTCTTGGCCTCTCATCTATCTTTTGCCAAATCACGCCAAGCGCGCTCGGCATAGGATGAAGGCGAGGCTAGCTTTCGAACCCAATCCTCGAGGTCGGGCACCGCTTGTGGCATCCAAGGGGCAGCTGTACATCAGAAAATAATTTCAGAAAAAGGCAGAAAGGGGAACGAAAAGCAAACGAAAATTACTTACGGTCAAAATTTTATTTTTCAGGAAACGGCATCTTCTCCTCCGGGATAAGGTCACGAGTCCTCACTCGAATATATCGACTCATACAACCTCGATCCTTATCTTCGTCGATGCTCGACATCAAAGCCTTCGATGCTCGACGATGTAGTCTAATTAAGCCCCGAAAAATCTGAGGCTGATACAGACGTATGAGGTGGTTCAGAGAGAATTCCAACCCCTCGGCCTTAATAGAAAAGAAGAACAATAGGATCACTATGCGCCATAAGGAAGGATGAATTTGGCCGAGGGTGACTTGATATCTTCTGCAGAAATCAAAAATCACGGGATCGACAGCTCCCAATGTGAAGGGGTAGGTGTAAACACTTAAAAAACCCTCCACATAGGTAGTGACACTCTCATCGGAGGATGGGATTTGTAACACTACCTTAGGACCCCAGTTGCAATCTTTTCTGACGGCATCGAGGTAATCCTCCGTTATAGAACATGTATACATCGATACATGCTCACACCGACCTGGAACGGACGAAGGGTTCTCCACCCTAAAATCTGTTCTTAAAGTACATGGGCCGGGAACGTAATCATAAACGGACGGCTCCATCGGCGACCTATAATCCAACGACCGCGAGGAGGAAGCTTTCTCTTTTTGAGGTACGATTTTTGAAGTTTTCGCCATTTGTATGAGAAGAAAAAGTCGTAAAGGAAGGCGGAAGAGGGAACTGTACCAGAACTCTGGTATAAACGGCACTAAAAGCAATAAAATGGAGAGGATAATCAAAGAGAATTTGGGAGAATGAGAAGCGCAAAAGTCGAAAATATTATGTGGAAAGACTATTTATAAAGTATGGCGATTCGGTTTGGAGGTGGCCGACCACCAACAGACACGCATTAAATGCCTCGATAAAACCAAACGGATGGGATAGTTGTCACATACGTCATAGTCAAAGTCGATAGAAACGTCAGCATTGATTCGGTCGAGCCGCAGGGAAATCATATCGCTTCTCGTCATCTCCTTTCCGAGAAACGAGAGGGCTATCTGTATACGGTCAAAACCGTATCTCGATCATAAAGAGTGATCGATGATAGCATCTCAGTCGGAGGGTATATACATAGAGAGCTCGAGCTAATTCCGAGATTAGAGGCGTCGAGCGTCAGGTCGTCCGAACCGTACGAGGCCACATCGAACGACACGGGTCCCGAACATCGATGCTCGAAGGTGATCATCATGCTCTAACCAAGCTCGAGGTTTCGATCCGCCATCGATCTCGGGTCAGTATCGAGCTCGCAGACAAAAGGTTGTTATAACCATACCAAGGGAGAGAATTTTGGCGGAAATTAGGGAGGAGACATACCATCATGGGTACTCCACTAGTAATATAATCCTATTATGTTATTATAGATAAAGTAGTGACCCTTGGCTATAAAAGGCAAGATAGATTTGTAATAGAGGCAGCTCCACCATAATATCAAGAACTTTGTTGTGTTTATCTTTCAAAAGCTCACAAGGATCTATTTTCTTCATTTCTATTTCATATATCAAACACGTGTATTGTTATCTTTAGTTCAAAAGAATCCGCCTATCCTTAGAACCATACATAAATTCAATGTTATTCGATTTTTCGGGTAAACAGATGGACGTATTCAAATTAGACAACGTTAAACTTTACTCGTTAATATCTGGAGGATCAATCTCATAATCCATTTTTGACACCCATTAGGAGTGAAAAGATTTTACAAAAAGCACATAAAAAATAGACGGAAAAGAACATAAGAGAAATACAGTTAGGTGTAGACACCCATTGCGGGTAGGGGTGGCATGTGGGTCGGGCCCGGTCCTAAGTGGGCTTCGCGGACCCGGTCCTAAGTGGTCCGGTCCTAAGCGGTCCCAGGCTTCGCGGGCTTCTCGTTGGAACTGGTCCAGGACCGGGACCACGAACTAGCGGTCCCGTGTTAAGTGTGCCGATCTCGGGCCTAAGCGGGCCCAAACGGTCATAAGCGGGCCCAAGCGGGCCCAACAAAAAATTTCTATTTTTTAAATTATTTTTATACAAGTTAGAGAAAAAAATGGTAATAAAAATATCTAAGGCAATTCCTAGTAAATTATATTATAGAATTGTCACCTAAATATTTTAATTCAAATTTAAAGACAAAAATATTGTAAAGAGATATTCAAAGCAATGCGTTATAATATATATATACTATACTATACTATATATACATCTTAAGATATATAAGCTATATTCGATTTACTATATATACATCTTAAGATTTATACATTAATATTCAATTTATATAATATATATACATCTTAAGATATATATATATATATATATATATTAAGATGTATATATAGTATATCGTAAGATGTATACTATCGAATATGGCTTATATACTATGTATATAGTAAGATATATATATATATACATCTTACTATATTAAGATGTATATATAGTATATCGTAAGATGTATACTATCGAATATGGCTTATACACTATGTATATAGTAAGATGTATATATATATATATATATATATATATATATATATATATGAGAGAGAGAGAGAGAGAGAGAGAGAGAGAGAGAGTATAGTATATACTATATTATACTATATGTATAGCTTAAGGTATATAAAAAGATAAAAATATTGTATAGAGATATTCAAAGCAATGCGTTATATTTTTATTATAGCATTAAAAAATTATGGCAATATTTTTCTTAGTCTTCCTCCCCCCTATGGAATGAGCACAACAAGGTGTTAATACCACCATTGAGAAGAAAAAGAAACTAATCAAGATGTGCCAAAATACAAGTTACATATTAATTTATATGGTATCTCTTACAAATTTCATAAATCCTTCAAGGTCCGAAAAAATTTCCGTTGGTGGTGGCGGAAATGAAGCTTGGTCATCACCGCTTCCAGGCGAAGCATTATCCTCCGCAAGTTCAGCTAGCATTTCTTCATAAGCTTCGTCTACCTCTGGTTGTGATTCAGCAAGTCCAAAATTTCTTCTTTCCGAACGGATCCAATCTCTGAAAAGTACTGATTTTTCCAAGCTCTCCCTCATAGACGCTCTATAATCACCGAGTTGAAATCTTGCTTGACTGAAAGCGCTCTCTGATGCCACTGTTGAAGCTTGAATAGTTAAAATGTCTCGGGCCATCCTTGAAAGAATCGGAAAGTGTTTTTCTTTGTCCTTCCACCATTCCAAAATATTAAAGGAGCCGTCGGGATTCACTTCCTCAATTCCCTGTGACAAATAAATTTCAAACTCATTTAGTTGTGAAAAATCACTAGTACTAGAACCTTGAGAACCCATGAACCCTGCCCAAGCACTAAGTGCTCTTACTCCCGCAGTTCTTTTAGATGATTGAGAACTAGAAGAAGGAGTTGAAACATTTGGTCTAGCATGATCTAATGCAACTTGATAAGCATTATAAATAGTTTGGATATTTATTTTAGTTGAGGCTATTGCGTCCGCAAGTGTAGACAACTCCTCATCTTCAAGTGCTAAACCATTTTAAACAGTTTCATACCAAAATTGAGGACCTCCTAATTTCATAGTATGATTTAACAATGCAGCAACACCATAAATAGGGGGAATAGGGAAAAAATATTTTTAAAATTTTTTTCTAATGGAATCAATAGAAAGTTGATAAATTTCCCCACCCTCTAAAAAATGATCAAACAAATTTGCAAGTTCTGCAATATAAACTAAACAGTTAGAAATAGTAGGATAATATTGCCCAGAAAATTCATTTGTAGCAATATAAAATTTTTCTAAAAAATCTACAAGCATTTTAACATTAGCTCAATCCGCATTTGTAAGGTGCCCATCATCATCACTTACATGAGCATTAAACGTTGAGTTTATGGGGTTTCTATATTCATATGCAACAACTAAACTTGCGTACATGTAATTCCATCTAGTTGGACAAAGTTTAGGAACCTTTCTTTCTCTTAGGCCAAATTCATCAATATTCTCTAAGTCTACTTCTACGGTTTGAATAAAAAAGTCAATTAAGAGCCATTTTAACCTTTTCAATTTCAACATTTAAAATTCGCATACCATCACCCATAATTAAATGGTAAATATGACAAATACATCTAACATGAAAAATGTTACTAAATGCAGGACTTAGTGTAGTGGTAAGCAAGGCTACAACATTTGTGTTACTAGTAGCATTATCCATTGAAACTGACATTATTTTATCACTAATGCAAAAATATCTACAAATATCCGTAATCGTGCTAGAAATAAACTGTCATGTGTGACGTGAATTAATTATTCTATAAGCAATAATGCGCTTTTGCATTATCCAATCCTCATCAATCCAATGACTGATAACAGTAAGGTAATCACAGTCATTATCACTTCTACCAATATCAGTTGTAATAGCAACACGACAATTTATATGAGTAAATAAATAACGCAAATATTGTTCATATTCATGTTTATATTTATAAATATCACTCTTTACGGTTGTGCAAGGAAAACCTTTATAAGTAGGATTATAAACTTTTCTAATATAATGCACAAAGTGAGGGTCAGAAGGAAAACTATAGGGTAAGCACATAACAGTAACCATTTTTGCCAATTCTTCCCGATCTTTTTTGGATCATAATATAAAATACCACCGGTAACAGTGTTAATTCCCGTTTGAAATTGATTTGACCCGGTACTAAAGTCAACCTGACTAGGTGCACTTGTCCCCTCGGTCAAAGTTTTCATACGAAAATATCTAGCTTTATCTTGAGGGTGTAGCAATATGTATCTAGTCCAACTTCTCGTCCCTCCCCGACTTCCAACATATTTAAAAACTAACTCTTTGCCACAAGTTTTACACTTAGCCCTATTTTTTTCTCTTAGTTGAGTAAAAAATGGCCAAACAAGAGATGTTTCTGCCCGTTTAGAAGATTGTCTAGAAAAAGTAGGGGCAGTAACATGAGGGTCAGACGGGGGATCATTTGGATTATTATTAGTTGGGTTAACTTCAGGAGCAGGACTAGTGGGTGTATCGTCATCCGGTTGCGTTTCATCAAAATCTATTTCTTCATCATCATTTTCATCAATAGTTGGATTACCATAAAGAGCATTCATATATTCATGGTTTAATTGTTCACCGGGTACAATATTATGGCAAAATTGACTCTCGGTAAATTGTAATAAACTATTATCGCTATCAAGAATAGGTGTAGGACGGGTAACAGGTTTGGACCGGGGAGCCGAGGGAAGTGGAGGAGGAATAGATTGGCCACTAGATTCATCACTCTTGGATTTTTCCTTATTTTTACTAAATATTTTTTTAAGGAATAAGCCATCTTAATTAATCAAGCAAAGTAAATAAAACAAACAAAACTATAATATTAAAACTTAAAAGTTGGAACGAGTTTACCGAATTGACGAACAACTTGTTAAAAAATAATTATCATTGAAGACTTGAAGACTTCAATTCACCAACTTTACAATTTTATACAAATTGTAACAATTAAGTAAGCAATTATAGAAGAATATTAGAGATAGGTTGAGAGAGATTGATGATTTTGTGAGAAAAACGAAAGAATAAGGGGATATTTATAGTTGAAAATAGGGGAAAAGTGTAATTATAAAAAGTTTGGGGTTAAAACAAAATTTGGGGGGTTAAATGGCTATTTTGCAAATAGCCAACGGCTATTTTGACAGACCAAACGACTAGTTTTTAAATGGCCAAACGGTCAAATTTTTTTTTAAAAAAAATTATCCGTTGGGCCCGTTTAGGACCGCTTGAACCGGTCCACTTCTGAGCCGGTCCCGCTCCTAAACGGTCCCGGTCTCGTGGGTCTCCCCTATGAGACCGGCCCACCACCCTACGGTCCCGGTCCTATCCGGTTAGGACCGTTTAGGCCCACCGCCCATGTGGTCGTGCGGTCCTGGGCCGGTCCAGGTCCTAACCGGCCCACATGCCACCCCTAATTGCGGGTAAGTTTTTACCATATAACTGTTCGGTAGGCAATTAGAAACCTGAAAATGGAAAAACAAAACTTCGGCAAAAACTACATTCTCATCTGGACAAAACTTCTGGTAATTGTCTCTAGGATTTTATCATTTGTGAATTGCCTGTTTGAAAGAAGTAAAACTAGGACTGCAAGAACAAACCGAAAGTTTTCAAGAGGAAGAAAGAATTTAGTCTTCTTTTCTTCCTTCGTTGAATAGCTCGTAATGTGTTGTCAACATCTCTGGTGTGCTTGGCTGGAGTGCTCACTCCCTTTCTAACAAATAAAGCAATAAAGAAGCCCTCCTTGTCCTCTATGAGATCCGTTCTCAGCAAATGTTGAGCTGCGAAAAAATAAGAAAAATGAACATAAACACACACCCGAAGAGTCCAGTTTCCAACACTGCACAATATCTAGGTAACAATAAAGAACAATAAGGGCTAAATTAGACATTCAAGACAAGTTACGTGCAGGAAAATCCAGAATTTACCAGCCCAAAACAGGAATCTAGTTTCTAAAAGAAACTGAGCTGTTCTACAGAATGGTATTACATATATCTAGGAATCTCATATACATACATGATTTCCTGTTGCCTTTAGTGAGAAGCAAATACTATATATACAAGACGTGTGTATTGAAAGTACTATAACATTAGTCTAATCTTCTGCTAAATGACATGTTGGGCTTCTGAAGATAAAAGATGTGTAACCTCTGAAAGTATATAATTGCTACAGTTTCAGCTAACCTACAAAATCTGGCTTAGACTATTAGCAATTGAATACAAAAATATATGATGCCTGGAATGCTCAGAGCATTTGAAACCATAAGAAGAATAAATATTCTTTCTTTCGACTGTGCACTTTCTTTATTTTTCTACTTTGACCAAGTTTTGGAAGGGGGGTTGATCCTGAGGACTAGGGTCAGGTAGGCGCCTATAACGAAGCTCTAGAGATATGAACTAAACTAAAACTTGACGATGATGATATTTGAGAGATGATAAAGCATTCAGCTGAAAATCACTCACATCCATCAAAAACTGGATGACCTCGGCGAGGCCATTGGGGAAAGACTGTCGTCAGTTCAAACCCATAAGAAGAAGCAAGAGGCAGAACAGAGTTGATGACATCTTCATTCTCAACTTGGTTAATAGAACATGTGCTGTAAACAATTCTCTCAACAGCTGGAACTACATCAAGATGAGAAGATAAATCCATTCAGTCGCACAAATATAACATACATGGACTTGCAATTTGTGGCCAAAAAAAAAAAGGATAGCATAAATCTCACAAGATAATGCATGTTCCAAAGCCTTTTTCTGGAAAGCAGCAAGCTTTTCGAGTCTATTTACATCAGAGGAATCTGCAAAGCTTTTCCAGAAAAAATTGTTAAAAAGGAGATAAGTGAAAGGTTCGTTACACAAAGAGAAATAAACAATGAATACAGGATGAGCAAAGTCACCTGCAGTATATGAGGGGAGCAGATGATCCAATCTATCAACAACTGTCCCAGATCCAGAACATGATGGATCTAAAAGTATTGCTTGAACCTGGAGTCGGGTTTATGTGTTACTAAAATTCCACTCAAAAACTCCAAACAGGAAACGGAGGGTTACAAAATTGAAACCATGCTTGCTAAATATATATAGCTGGTACTTTGTCAATTTTTCCCTTACTTTTTCTGTGCACGAGTAAAACTGTCACTCGGCAGGAACATTAATTAGAGCAAAACCAGCATTACCCCAGATCAAAGATCCATCTTGATGGCTAGATCACTGTATAACAAGCACTAACTGATATCCTTTTCCACACTGTCCAGAAACAGGAAGGATTTTTTCTTTTTTGCTGCTTGTTCTGGTGTAACACACTAAAGTCATATGCCTATATTTTAAGTGTCTTTTAGAAAAATTAACAATTAACAATCAAAGGCTTTATCATGTTGGTCAAAGTATGTCCAACTCATACCTGAGGAAACCTTGTCGTCCTCTCCTATCTGTTGTCTATTCGACATTGTGTCAGAATCCTCCGGTACAGAAAAAAGAAAAGGACTATGTGCTTACAAACTTTTGGAATTTTTTTAAATCGTCTTAATAGGTAACTGGAAACATGGTGCAATTTTATGCATATAAGTGTCAAAAGATATCAGAACTCTCCTTCCTCCTTTTATCAACTAAGCTTTAGGTACTCGTTTAGGATCCTTCAGCTCTAGTCCCATTTAAACTTGCATCTTGGAGTACAAAAGGGTTCAACAACAACAACAACAAACCCAGTAGTTTCCCACAAGTGGGGTCTGGGAGAGTAAGATATACGCAGCATTACCCTACCCCTCGAAGGGCAGAGAGGCGAGTACAAAAGGGTTCATCGTCACAAATACTCCTCATATGAGCAATGTCACATCACATCAGTAAAATTTATATTGCTTTACAAACTAGCATCCATCAATTCTATAATATATCAGATGCTTTACAATCTATACCGCAGAACTTTCTTAATGATTAATAAGTCAAATCATGTTTGTATTAGGCCAACCCATTACTTCACTCCAGTGCTGCAAGTATAATAGATTGATTAACTGGACAGGAAGTAAAAGATGACATTTGGTAAGTTGGTAATATCTAACAATCGACAACACTTCATTCCCCCCAAAAAAAAGTGTCTCGCATGTTTACCTTTGAGTATGCTGGATCCTCAGAACTCATGTTTAAGAAGTCCTCATGCTTGACTTTCACGTCTTAGGATAAGTTAAGTTATCGGGGCTTATTACGGTATACAAAGTTGAAAACAAACAAAACCCAATTAGACGAAATATCATATAACTAAATGGTTTTAGGAATTATTTGAAAGTGGGAATTGAAACAACTAAAGATTCATGAGTTTCAAAATGCTTCTGATACATGATTACCACAGGAAATCCATGTAGGAATAAAGTTAAAAGTCATATTTCCTCAAAAATAAACTTCAGACACCGAGTGCAGAATGGTGCTTATGGTATTAAAAGTTGAGAGCCGTAAAAAACTAATAACTTCAGCCAGTTTGACTGAATAAGTGCGAGATTTAGGGAATTATTTAAATATGGGGACAATATAAACCAAAAAAATTAAAAAGGACAGAAGCACACAGTTTTAAGGACTTCCAATACACTTTAGGTAGTCCATCTGGAAATCAAGCGATGGTCAAATTTGCTGCGGAGCAATCATATGTGGTAAGATGGACAGGATACTAGAAAGCCGCTAAAAGGATACTAGTTGCTCCAGCCAGTTTAACAGTGTCTTTCAGACGTTTAACCCTTTCTTTATTAAGTTCACAAGCTATTATCTCTCCTTTTCCCTTCATTAGAGCAGCAAGATGAACAGTTTTGTTCCCTGGTGCTGCACATGCATCAATGACCTTCACAAGAAAATAAGCAATCATGAACAACCAAGTGGTAAATGAAAATCAAGAGAACACCTAACAACTCTTTTTCCATGTAATTAATTACCTCCCATCCGGGTTTAGGCCCAAGAGCAACTGCAACCATGGAACTCGCCTTACCCTAGTGGAACAAGGACATTAATTGGATGTCAATGCAAGATAGAATAGAACCCAAAAGAGGGGGAGGATTGCATACTAAAAAACTCCTTAATTGTATTCGCATTAAAATTCCAGATCTAAGAAAAGAAAAGAGAATTTTGCACCTGCAAAAACACACTTCCACTTTTCACCAAAGGATGATCATGCAGGTCAGTCCTCGGTGGAAAAATCAAGAGGTCAGGAACCATGGCATCCTGACAGACCTATTTAATGTGCAGACCATAAACATAAATAAACTTCATAATAACGAAATACAGCAATAATGATATCGTTGAACTGACAAACATGAAGAGGTAATGGTAATATATACTTTGTATTTTACCAATCTTCAGTAGTTACCGAGTATCTTTTCGGCTGCCTCTCTCTACCCACCCCACCCCTAAGTAATGTTCATACATCACTTATCGAATGAGGACTCGCTCTTCAAGTTCTAGGACATGTGGACCCCCCCCCCCCCCTTTTCCTTTTCTTCTTCCAAGTTTTTTCTGAAAAGAAAATTCTTAAATTTATGTTACAGCCTGTACTTTCATGTTGGAATATGTCTTAAGTGAATCAATATAAGCCGGAGAGTTTAAGGACCTTTACAAAGATAATGATGAGTTAACAGGTGTTACGGGAATATCGTGAGGGTCCTTTTCTTCTTCCAAGTTTTTTCTGAAAAGAAAATTCTTAAATTTATGTTACACCCTGTACTTTCATGTTGGAATGTGTCTTAAGTGAATCAATATAAGCCGGAGAGTTTAAGGACCTTTACAAAGATAATGATGAGTTAACAGGTGTTACGGAAGTATCGTGAGGGTTGGAGACTAAACAAATCAAAGATGTTATAACCCGTACTTTCGGGGTAAAACTAGGAGTTCTTAACATGATAAGGAGGGCGTGTTTTAAGGTACTTGAATCATATAATATTCGTTTATTAAGTTTTGAAGTCAATCAAGTTGTAAAACAAAAGTGGACAAAAGTTACCGCAAGATACGTTTATAATCCTATTGAAATTTGGGTTTAATGTCACTAAGTTTTTCTCTCAATATACTTAGATATATGGGATGATCAACCCACCAAATTGAAGGTTTACGAGTCTATTTTCCTAACTCATTAAACCGTTCGTCGATACGACATCGCAGTAGAGAGATATTCGCGTTTTCACGAGACTGCACAAGGAGCTTCCTATCGGACCCACTTAGGCGGCGGATGATTCTCCAACTTTTAAAGATCGGGGCAAGGCTCATTTGTGTTCATTTTTCGACCCAACCAGACCCAATACTCTCCCAAAATACTCTCAAAGTAGTCTCCGTGATTCAAGAGTGAAATCCAACGATAAAAACGTGAATCCAATGCTAGAAATCTCGTGGTGCTTGCTAGATCGTAGTTCTTCATCTTGTGGCTGTTTAGGAGGATTCTTCCAAGTGAAGTAACTTCGGATTTGGACTGATTATTTTTGTTTAAGGTAAGATTATAGCTCTCACATGGTTCTAGAGCAAAAACAAAGGGAAACAACACAAAACAAACGTCGGAAATCTTGCGGAAGTAGTGGAACCAAGTCCTTCCTTGCTATTGAAGATTTAAAGGTTTCTTCGCTGTGAAGTAAGCTCAAGTTTAAGGCTGATATTATGTTATAAGGTAAGTTTTATCCTCTTCTACTTAGGCTTGGACGAATTTAATCCCTCAGTCAGTGTTGTGAAGAGCGTGAAGCGAGGAAAAGCGACAAGCCCCTTTTCGCTTAAAGCGAGAAGCGAGAAGAGAAGCGCTCGCTTTTTTAAAGTGAAGAGGAATTTAAAAAAAATTAAAATAAATATTGCATAGACAACACATGTAACTGTAAGCAAATGTTCAATACTTCAATGTAAAAACTAAAGAGTAGCATCAATTAAAGCACAAAATGAGCATCGTATTCTTCTAGAAAAAGAAAAAGAAGAAGAAGAAGAAGAAGAAGAAGAAAAAAGGAGGAGGGAGGAAGAGGAGGAAATCACATACCTGGACAATCGTTGTTGGACGTTGGTCGATGATGTTTTAGAAAAAGAGAGGCTTTTTTAATTAAATAGGTTGGCAGACCTGTAATACAGAGAAGCGCTCGCTTCTTACGCTTCACTTCGCATCGTCGCTTCTCGCTTTTTATTGGGAAGCGTGCGCTTTTGAATACCAGCTACACTTCAGCTAACAGAAACGTTCAACTGGTCGCCTCGCTTCGCTTCTCGCTTTAAGCGAGGAAGCCCCCGGTTTTCACAACACTGCCCTCAGTAGCTCGTATGATAAAGAAACTTGCGAAACAATGGTTGAAAGTTGTTGAGGTGCCAGTGCATATTGGACTGTTTGGAAGTTTTTTTGTGCTAGGTTTGGGCTGGTTCTTGATGTAGTAGCTCAGATATGTTGTTGATGTTGTTCTTGTTGTTGTTGATGTTGTTCTTGTTGATGTTGGATTGAATTGGAAGGAAGTGAAAGATATAGGGTAAGTGCTACCCAATTTTCTAGAAATGAGCTACTAGCCAAGTAGTGTGTTTTAAGTATTGGTTTAACCTTAGCCCCATTGTTAATATTGTAGATTGAATGACTACAGGCAGAGTATGTTGAGTCGTTAAGTAAACGGCCAAGGTATGCTACGACAATTTCTTCTTTTTGGCATGATCTAAAGTGAAACGAATGTAAATGATATACGCTATTTCATAACGGATCTACTCCTAGCAACTAAGACTGTCCATGTTGTTTCTTTCCTTATAATATTATTCTAAGTATGTATATATGATCCTTGAATCCTATTGAGATTCATATTGATGGTATGGATGTCCATAACATTAATCGGATTTGCAACGACCATACGTCACTCTGATAAGTTCATTATGTTCCTTTTTTGGGCTCTTGCACATGCATATACATATATTATGATATCGATGCCCACAATAACTTGACGGTGTTATATATATATATATATATATGTACAACGACGCTATAGACGCAACCTGATCAGGTGGATATTATGATGATGATGATGCCCACAGAGGCTTGATGATAATGGCGCTATATGCACGTATATATTGTATAACGATGGCGCTATATGCATGTATATATTGTATTCGTGCATATCATGGCCCACTGATACAAGATCAAGAAGGTCAAAAATCTAAGAAATTCAAGAAGTCCAAGAATCCATTCAAGATTAGTATTTCTTTTCCATAAAGATTAGGATTTCTTATTTCTTGTTTCCTAGTAATTTGATTCTTGTTTTAGTAGGACTATATTTATAGTTCTAGTCAAACTAGGATTGTTAGTTGGTAGTCTATTCCTACTAGAATTCTTTTTTCTATTTTAGTTAGGATAGGTTTTCTTAGCCTTATTCTTATTCTAGTTTAATTAGGATTAGCTTGCCTTAACCTTATCAATTATACTCATTGTAAGGCCAATTTAAAAGGCTCAATATGCTGAAAATAAATGTTGGTGATTAGTTTTCCTAAGCTCCTGCTTCAAAAACGTGATTTCTCTTTTGTTTATTTCTTCTTCCTTTATTCAACGCTTCTTGCAATACAGAACCAAGGTTGAGTTTCGTATTCCTCTATTACATTGATGTGTTTCCTTATGTTGTTATCTGCCTTACATACTCGGTACTTTATTCGTACTGCTATCCCTTTTGCCTGGGGATGCTGTGTTTCATGCTCGCAGGTCCCGATACACAGGTTGACGGTCCTCCCAGTAGGTTACCAGCTTAACGGAAGGTGTTGTTGCACTCCAATTGCTCCGGAGTTGCCTTTTGGAGTCAATATGCTTATGTACATATGTAATGGGTATGGCGGGACCCTGGACCCACCTTATGATGTTTAGGTACTCTTTAGAGGCTTGTTGACAAATGTCATGTGTATATATGTTTTGTTCGACTTTGTAGGCCCATATATCTCATGTATATCATTTGGGGTCGTCCCTTGTCGAGTATTCTTCATGTTATATTCAGGATTGTCTCATGACGACCTTCCGGCCCACTTATGAATGTTAGTATGGTTATTGATGTACGTTGTGGTGGTGCCCAGCAAGTAAGCCTGGGTGCCCGTTGCGGCCCTCCGGTTTGGGTTGTGACAATTTAGGACCTCAACATGTTAAAATTTAGTCTTTTCTCTCAATATTTCTAAACAGAACGTCCATGGCCACCCTAGGATTATCATACCTGATTAGAGGTATAAAAGAAAAATAGGCCAGCTATCAATAAAGAATGAATAAAAAATCTAATAAAATAGCTTGGCAAATTGGAAAGACGATCGTATGGATCAGATTTTGGCTTAGGATGTTGACACAAGGAATTACCTCCAACACACAAAATGACACTAAAGTTAATTCAAAAATCCAGGCAGAACAAAATAACTGCTGCATCCAAGGGTTATATCACACCTCATACTGCTTCTTAAATTCGAGCAGGGCAGACTCTACGTCCATCTTCAGAGTATTTACACGAGCATAACGAGGTTTCGGAAGGTCTGCAATAGAAAATGGGAAACAAGATTCTGGTGAAAATTTCAAGGCTGCATTTTATGCTCAATTGAATAAATACACCAAGTGATAATCGAACAAACAACCCTTATTAAAATAAAATAAAAAACATAGAATATAGACAGTTTTACCGTCTATTTTTTTTATAAAGAAACAATCTTCTTAGTTCAATTATATTTTACAAAGTCTGTTGACAAGTTTGAATTATGTACATCTCAATGTTTGATCCATAGAGATAACCACCATTAACAGGATTAGAGTCAAAATACATACCCGAGATTTTATAAGAAGTCATCAAATCTGAGACATGTTTTACTTTCTTTCGCACTAAAAGCTTGGCAAGAGCTGCCTGCAACATATCCTTCCGCTGCAGAAGAATTTTTTCGGCATCACCAGCTAATAAAGCCTCCTGTACAAAATTAAACAGATCGACGTGAACAAGAAACCAAAGCAATGAAAGTATGAAACACACTGGGGATGTATATTGATAAATACCTGGCCAAAAAGAATGTCATACAAGATTATATACATTAATTCTTCTTGCCTCTGCAACAACATTAGCAGCAGTATTTAATGAACAGTTAACATTAAGTAAGCAGCAGAACAGTAGCAGCAGAAGTTTGCCCAAAGTCTTTATCTTAACTACTTTCTGTCCACTGTAATGTATTGGTATATGGTAACATTTTTCCTTCCAAAACTCTGGCAAACCTCCACAGCAAAATCTCAGATTTCTAAATTGCTGCTTAGGAGTTATATGGATATTTCATATTGCAATAATTCACTACTTCCTATTGTGCAGATAAATCCGAACTATTACACACCAAAGATGTCAAGCAATATCCAACATGTGAAACAGTTGATACAAACTGGGATAAGCATTATGTTAAGAACGTAGTACTTCATGAAACGAGTGAAAGATGAATAAGGAGAACATAGATTACCTAGGTGGTTGGCAGTAGAAACACTAAACTGACCCTACAGTTAAAAGACAATCAGACAATCATAAGACTCTCCTCTGCTTTTCAAATTTTGAGTGGAGTTGGTAGCCTGGCACACCGAGTTATTTGAAATGCAAACATCATATTTTACTTGTTAGTTCAAATCGTATAAAAAACGATTGTTCTTAGGATTGTGAAATATCAATAAGCAGCATTCAAGAAGCAAGTTCTATTTTGACATGAACAGAAAGTTCAGAGGTTGCCAGATAAACTTGAAAATGACAATTGACCACTAAAACTTTTTATAATTGACAACATATGCCAGATAGATAAAATCATTGGTTATTTGAGATATTTATGGAGCTTAAGTCTTCCAATAAATCCATTAGAAAGCTTTTTACTTTGGATAATCTATTATTTAATGAATGTATGATGAAGCTACTTGACATTTAAGAGATGTTGGCACTTTTAGCACCTGTAATCACTAGCCTGTAGATAAATCGTTCTTATTCAATCAATATAAAATAATGAAACATATTAATTATAGAAAAGAGTAACAGAAGATATTCAAATGAAGAAGCACCAAAGGATGCCCAGAGCACAGGTTATTCAGAATATTACTCGAAAAAAGAGAACGAAAAAGAGGAAGATCTTTCAAGTAAGCAACAAGAATTGCTCATGTCCAACAGTTAAGCCCCTATATCATGCAATAAGAGAAGTTAAAGTGCCAAAACCCGACAATCAATCAAAATCCGGAAGTTGAAAATATTTCTAACCTTCCACTTGCTACTCAGCACATTGGCAATGTCAAAGACATCCTTGATAATGGGAAGATCTGCAGAAAGGAAGAATCCAGAACATTTGAAATAACAAAGTCTAGGAAAGGACCTTTTCTGTAGGTATGGAGATAGCATGATTTTCAGTCACTGAGTTGATACAAAAGTCATTTCAAGAGAAAATACCTTCCAATATTTTATGTTAAAGCCCTTAAGATTTTAAAATTCAAAAGACAATCAGTGCCGTTAAAGTACATGTATTAATTTTGAATATCTGAGAAGAGAAAAAAGAAAAAACCGAAAACAATTACATTAAAACCTCCAAGAGAAAGCTATGAAGCAGTGTTGTGAAAAGCGGGCGCTTTCTTGCTTAAAGCGAGAAGTGAAGCGAGGCGACCCATCGAACGCTTCTACCAAGCATTCACTGCCAGTCACTCCTAAATCTACCTGGTATGGACTGCTAAATCGATTCTGATTAAAAAATCCTCTGAAGCGTAGCAGGTATTCAAAAGCGCTCGCTTCCCACTAAAAAGCGAGAAGTGACGATGCGAAGCGATGCGTAAGAAGCGAGCGCTTTTCTGTTTTAAAGGGCTGTCAACCTATTTAATTGAAAAAGATGTTCTTTTTTTAAAACATATCGACCAGCAGCAACAGCGAAAGAAAGAGGTGACTAGGGTTCAAGTTTTCTACACTTTTCAACTTCAAGACCATCAAGTTTGGTCCAGGTATGTGATTTCTTCTTCTTCCTCCTCCTCCTCCCCCTCCTCCTCCTCCTCCTTCTTCTTCTTTTTCTTCTTTTTCTTTCATTGTTTCAGTGTCCAAATAGCAGCGAAATGCTAGCGAATTTTTTTTTTCCCTTCAGTTCTTCTTTCTCATTCTTCTCCTCTTCTTCTTCTTCATTTTCTTGCACTGTTTTTTCGTTTGAAATGCTGCCCATTTTTTACTGGAATGGTATACTGCCCTTCCTCTTATTTTTATATCATTTATTCCATTCAGTTCTTCTTTCTCATTTTTCGTTTGAAATGCTGCCCATGAAGAAGAAGAAGTTGAAGAAGATGACGAGCAATATAATAATGATAGTGGAATACAAGAATTTGACAATCTTGTAGAAGAATAGAATGCTCATTTTGTGCTTTAATTGATGCTATTATTTAGTTTTTACATTGAACTATTGAACATTTGCTTACAGTTACATGTATTGTCTATCCAGTATTTATTTTAATTTTTTTTTTTTAAATTTCGCTTCACTTCAAATAAGCGAGCGCTTCGATTCTCGCTTTAAGCGAAAAGGGGGTTGTCGCTTTTCTTCGCTTCACGCTCTTCACAACACTGTTATGAAGCATGCTTCTTACACTGTATCAACAACTAAAAGCGAGAAGGATGAGCAGATGCTTGTGACTACAGGGACTACCCTATTATTCCGTTATTGTCATAAATTAAAGTCGATCTTAAGCAGCACAGATAAACACATCCCATTTTCAAACTGTGAACATGGTCCGGACTCCAGCACGAAAATTTTGTTCGTTCCTGTCAAATAGAAACTCAAAACATATCCTCAATTATCAATTTTAGCTATAGTATTTCAGAAGTTACACACAAGTATTCCCAAAATATTTCAGATTAATACCCGTAAGCTTTGAATTCAATATCTCCTATGATCACTTATTAATAGCAAAAAGCAGCCAACTCTCTCTTATATTGTTAAAAACTAGGATGAGTTCCCAAAATGCAGTTGACACAGCAAGCAGACAAGCAATTTTGGTCAGTCAAACATGTATTCACTACCACTTCGCAGTTGTATGGTAAAAGTAAAACCCTTCAGTCTAATTATAAGTAGTATCATTCTTCTTTAGCTATCTAAACAGTAGTATCCTCCCATTTTGTGATAGTAAGCATTTGAGGATGAACTCTAACATTCTTCGTTTAGCTCCCTAAGCATACACTCTAACAAGTATTTAGGAAATGTGAACTTACATTTGAGGGTTTGACAAACCAAAGCATAGGTAGCTTTTTTGTTCCTAACGGAAGGACTATACACCAGCGACTTGATGGACCCGACGGCTCGACGCCGAGCGTCTCCTTGTAGAATAGTACGCAAAACCTTGGCGGCTTCTCTACGTGCAAAGTACGCCGACCGCTCGGCGTTGCTCATCCGTTTCTGGTTCGGCTTATTCGCCACCGGTTTAGTGTTCCCTTGCGGCTTCTTGCGCGCCATAGTTTCGACTCCGGCTGGTGACCGTGGAGAGAGAAGGAAACAAGAAACTGATAATGGGCTTTGGGCTACATGCTCGGGAATTGACACTATAACAATGCATCAGTATAGCATTTTTTGGGGGAGGAAGTGCACAAATAGCCACCGATTAGAGATGTCTTTACTTTTTAGTCACTGTTTTAAATATATTTACTCTTTAGCCAGTACTTAATAAATTTTTACCCGCCGGACAAAAATACCCTTGTACTAGACATATGTGTTGTGTAAATATTAAGGACATGGTGTCCTTAACTTCATGAATGTTGTGTAAATATTTAGGACAAAGTGTCTTATATTTGCACCTTCTGCTGGTAAACTTTAGGACATCATGTCTTTAACTTCATATGTCCAGTATAAATATTAAGGACATGGTATCCTTAAATGCATGTGTGCAATGTAAGTGTTAAGGACATAATACCATTAACTTGTATTTGCAACTTCGGTTATTAAACTTTAGGACATCGTGTCCTTAACTTCATACGTATAGTGTAAATGTTAAGGACATGTTGTCCTTAACTTCATGTATGCAATGTAAATGTTAAAGACATAATGTCCTTAACTTGTATTTGGACATCCTGTTGTTAAACTTTAGGACATCATGTCCTTAACTTCATATGTGCAGCGTAAATGTTAAGGACGTGGTGTCCTTAACTTCGTGTGTTCATTGTAAATGTTAAGGACATAGTGTCCTTAACTTCATGAATGATGTGTAAATATTAAGGACATGATGTCCTTAACTTCATGTGTGCAGTGTAAATGTTAATGACATGGTGTCCTTAACTTCATGTGTGTAATATAAATGTTAAGGACATAGTGTCCTTAACTTCACGAGTGATGTGTAAATATTAAGGACATGGTGTCATTAGCTTCATGCGTGTTGTGTAAATGTTAAGGGCATGGTGTCCTTAACTTCATGTGTGCAATGTAAATGTTAAGGACATGGTGTCATTAACTTGCAATGTAAATGTTAAATACATAGTGTCCTTAACTTCATGAGTGATGTGTAAATATTAAGGACATGATGTCCTTAACTTCATATGTGCAGTGTAAATGTTAAGGACATGATGTCCTTAACTTCATGTGTGCAATGTAAATGTTAAGGACATAGTGTCCTTAACTTCATGAGTGATGTGTAAATATTAAGGACATGGTGTTCTTAGCTTCATACGTGTTGTGTAAATATTAATGGCATGGTGTCCTTAACTTCATGTGTGAAATGTAAATGTTAAGGACATGGTGTCCTTAACTTGCAATGTAAATGTTAAATACATAGTATCCTTAACTTCGTGAGTGGTGTGTAAATATTAAGGACATGATGTCCTTAATTTCATATGTGCAGTGTAAATGTTAAGGACATGGTATCCTTAACTTCATATGTGCAATGTAAATGTTAAGGACATAGTGTCCTTAACTTCATGAGTGATGTGTAAATATTAAGGATATGGTGTTCTTAGCTTCATACGTGTTGTGTAAATAATAAGGGCATGGTGTCCTTAACTTCATGTGTGCAATGTAAATGTTAAGGACATAATATCATTAACTTGCAATGTAAATTTTAAATATATAGTGTCCTTAACTTTATGAGTGATGTGTAAATATTAAGGACATTATGTCCTTAACTTCATATGTGCAGTATAAATATTAAGGATATGGTGTCCTTAACTTCATATGTGCAATGTAAATATTAAGGACATAGTGTCCTTAACTTCATGAGTGATGTGTAAATATTAAGGACATGGTGTCCTTAGCTTCATACGTGTTGTGTAAATGTTAAGGGCATGGTGTCCTTAACTTCATATGTGCAATGTAAATGTTAAGGACATAATATCATTAACTTGTATTTGTAACTTCTGTTGTTAAACTTTAGGACATCATGTCCTTAGCTTCATATGTGCAATGTAAATATTAAGGATATGGTGTCCTTAACTTCATATGTGCAGTGTAAATATTAAGGAACATGGTGTCCTTAACTTCATGTGTGCAATATAAATGTTAAGGACATAATATCATTAACTTGTATTTGCAACTTCTATTGTTAAACTTTAGGACACCATGTCCTTGCATTGTAAATGTTAAGGACATGGTGTCCTTAACTTTATGTGTGCAATATAAATGTTAAGGACATAGTGTCCTTAAAATTTTACACATCACTCATGAAGTTAATGACATCATGTCTTTAATATTTATACAGCACTCATGAAGAAAGGGTAAAAAAAGACTTTTCGTATCAATTTTAATAGAGTAGTAGCTATTTTTGCTCAACATTAAAAATACTGGCTAAAAAGTAAATACCACTTAAAAAAAAGTGCCTATACCACACTATTTCTACTTTTTTGGCCTTAAATTTAGTTGAGCAAATGACGCTCTACGCCCCTCCAAACATTTTATTAGCCCATTTTTTACTCATTGACCCGAAATAATCTTTAGGCCAAATTTATTGACAAATTATAGTGAGTTTTCCAAATGCATAAATTGTCCTACTCTTGGACCCCTGATTTTTCTCTACCCAAATAGTTACCTTCCCAATTAAACTTTTTCTCTTTATACGTCTCTTAGGTTATAGCTCCTTCCCCATAACTCTTTCGTTTCCCCACATTTTTTACTTTTCTCTTTCTTTCTTTTGCATTTATATTTTATTTATTTATTTTGGTTACTTAGTGTAGTTAGCAAATGACTTTTACAAAGACACTGTATAAACCTAGACATGCATTTTTCCACTAGCACAATTCATTTAACATCCTCCATTTTCCTTATATTCATTTTGTAATTTTGAGTTGTTACTTTAAAAAAAATATAGAGAAACCCAATAATTTTGCTTCTTCTTCTTATTTTGTACAAATGTTTGCTTCTTCTTCTTCTTGTTTTTGTTTATGTGATTGCTTCTTCTTCTTCATCTTTTTTTTCGGGTCCTAATGATATTTTATAAGTACTGATCTTTTGAAGTGGGTATTGGTGGTGAGTTAAAATTTTAATGGTGTTTGAAAGATATAATGTAATTTCATATAAAAAACTTATATACACAATGTATAAAAGTTGTATATGCATTGTTATATGTATATAATTATATTCTGTATAATAATGTTATTATAAAAATTATAATAGACTGTTTTACAATGTATAAAGTTATATATACACTATTACATTATATAAATTTTATATATAAAGTGTATCCTGTATTTTTAGTGTATTATATAAAAATTATATATAAAATGTACAAAAGTTGTATATATAGTATTACATTATATAAATTTTGTATATAAAGTATATCCTCTATATTTTAGTGTATCCCTAATGTATCGTTAGTGTATATTCATGGCTCCGACTTCTTTGCAACAACCTCACAAATGTATGTATAATATATATATGTTATATAATAGGTGTATATGTACGATTATATAATTTTTATATATTATTTATACAATGTAAATGTTGTTGGTATGGTATTTTGTTGGCCATTTTGTAGTGAACTCCATGATTCTTTTAGGATGAATTTTTATGCATTTATTGTGAAGAAGTGAAGGGTGAAGTGTATTTGTGCAGTTGCTTTCTTCTTCTTCTTCTTCTTCTTCTTCTTCTTTCTTCTTCTTCTTCTTCTTCTTCTTCTTCTACTACTACTACTACTACTACTACTACTACTACTACTACTACTACTACTACTACTACTACTACTACTACTACTACTACTACTACTACTACTACTACTACTATGGATTCTAAAGGTCTTTGTATATAAGATATATAATTAGTGTATCTCATATAAAATAAATTCATATTTAGTGTATTTTTTGTGTAATCTGTGTATCTGTATACACTTTGAGGTTTTATAAAGTATACACTGACTATATATACTACACAATATGTATATATTGTGTATGCATACTATATAATATTTATATATAGCATATATAAATTATATACATAATTTATACACGATTGATACAAGTGTATTTTTATATAAAAATTGTATATGACCAATTATATGTGAATAGAAGATGTATATTTACAGTTATACAGTATTTAAAAGTTTTATATACAGTATTTCCTGAGTTTGTGTCACGACCCAATTTTCCCTCCATAAGACGTCGTGACGATTCTCTACGACTAGGTAAGCCTAAACAATTACAGAAATAACAGAAATAGAAGTAAAAACTCAACAACTAACCGCAACAGATAATAACATAACAGATAACCATACCGCTCGGCATGTACAATAACCAACTCCTCAGTAATACACAATATTTCCAAAACCCGAAACATCGTAAGTCACAAACTACAGAAGGAATCTAGTATCTCTATACACCAGAGTCTAACAAAAGAAGTACGGAAGGTAAACGACATATGAAGGAATAGATGGGGACTCCGAGGTATGCGGATACGACAGATATACCTTGAAGTCTTCAACTGTCGTTGCTCACTAATGACGTGGTTGATAAGAAGTCCCCGGATCTGCACACAAAACATATACAAAAAAGTAGCATGAGTACACCACAACGGTACCCAGTAAGTGCCAAGCCTAACCTCGGTCGAATAGTGACCAGGTCAGGTTAGGCCCACTGGTATATATATAATAAATAAAGCAGGAGAATGTACAATATAATAAAAGACTAAAATTTAACAGAAGGAAAACACAGCAAAAATAGTAGTACAGTACACAGGGACAAACTACAGGGGATCTCTCGAGATACCGTCTCGTAGTCCTAAAGTAAATATGCAAAGAGATCTCCCGAGGTACTGCCTCATAGTCTCAAAAGTAAATATATAGGGAGAACTCTCGAGGTACCGCCTTGTAGTCTTAAAGGTAAATGTGTAGGGAGAATTCCCGAGGAACCGCCTCGTAGTCTCAAAAGTAAAGGTGTAGGGAGAACTCCCGAGGAACCGTCTCGTAGTCTCAAAAGTAAACACACAACTCAAACCGATAAATACAACAATTAACAGCAAGAATTATACAGTTAAGACTGGTAAAGATCAAGGAAAAACAGGAAATCAACGAGGCATGTTGCGCAGAGTTCAAATAAGCAGTTAAAATACGTAGACATGCGATATTAGACTAAATAAGATAACTACACATATGGGGATAACTCAATTAAGATGAAAATAGGTTACTTCTCAGTAAAGATCGAATTTTTACAACAAATAGCTTGTGCACGCACTCGTCACCTCACGTACACGGCGCTCACATATCACAACAATACCAAATCCTAAGTGGATTTCCCCCACACAAGGTTAGGCAAGCCACTTACCTCGAACCAAGCTCAAATCAATTCGTAAGAATGTCGTTTCCTTGATTATCCGACTCTGAATGGCTCAAATCTAGCCAAACACAATTACATATCATAAATACAACTATAATAGACTAATCTAATTAATGAAATCAAGACTTTAACAAGAAATTTGAAAATTGCCCTAAAGAGTATCCCTGGGCCCACGTCTCAAAATCGGGTAAAAGTCACAAAATATGAATACACATTCACTCACGAGTCCAACCATACAAGAATTTCTCAAATACGGCCTCAAATCGCCTTTCAAAACACAAAAACTTAGTCTAGGAAGTTTCTACCATTCTTCCCCCTCCCCCTCCCATTTTCCCCCAAATTTCCAACTCAAATCCCTAATTAGATGATAAAAATAGTAATAGATTTATGAAATATAGTCCAATCCGAGTTAGAATCACTTACCCTAACAATTTTTCTTGAAGAACCCTCGAAAAACCGCCTCACCCCGAGCTCTTAAAGTCCCAAAATTAAAAATGGGATAAAACCCTCGAACTTGGCCCTTTTCTGCCTAGCGATTTCGCATCTGCGGGCCTCACGTCGCACCTGCGACACCTGAACAAACATCCCAATCCGCTTCTGTGCTTGCCTCTATGCACCTACGGTCTCTCCACCGCAGGTGTGAAACACCATAAATCAGAAAAACTTCAGCAATTTGTATAAGTCCAATTTCAATCTGTTAAGCATATGAAACACACTTGAGGCCCCTGGGACCTCAACCAAATATACCAACAAGTCCTAAAATACCATACGAACTTAGTCGAGCCCTCAAATCGCATCAAATAGCACTAAAAATACGAATCGCCCTCCAATTCAAACTTAGTGAACTTTGAAACTTCAAACTTCTTCAACCGATGTTGAAACCTATCAAACCACGTCCGATTAACCTCAAATTTTGCACACAAGTCATAATTGACATTACAGACCTACTCCAACTTTCGAAATTGGAATCCGAACCCGATATCAAAAAATCCACTTCCGGTCAAAAACTCCAAAAATTCAACTTTCGTCATTTCAACCCTAAATCAATTACCGACCTCCAAAACACAATATGAACACGCTCCTAAGTGCAAAATCACCCAACGAAGCTAATGGAACCAAAGAAACTCCATTCCGGAGTCTTCTTCATATAGTTCCAACTACGGTCAAAATCTTAGAACTTAAGCTTCCGCCTTAGGGACTAAGTGTCCCCAAACACTCCGAGAATAACAACAGAACCTCCCGGCAAATCACATAAGAAGAAAATGATACGGGGGAAACAGTAAATAGGAGATCGGGGTTATAACTCTCAAAACGACCGGCCGAGTCATTACATCCCCCCCTTAAAACAATAGTTCATCCTCAAACGAGTATAGAGACATACCTAAAATGGTGAAAAGATGAGGATAACGGCTGTGCATAACATGCTCGGTCTCCCAAGTCGCCTTCTCAGCCGGCTGATGCCTCCACTGAACCTTCATTGATGCAATGCTCTTTGACCTCAGCTTCTGAACCTGCCTGTCCAAAATAGCCACAAACTCTTCAACATAAGATAAATCCTTGTCCAACTGGACTGAACTAAAATCCAACACATGAGACGGATCGTTGTGATACTTCTGGAGCATAGAAACATGAAATACCATATGGACTCCTTCCAGACTAGGAGTCAAGGCAAGCTCATAAGCAAACTCCTCAATACGCCGCAACACCTCGAATGAACCAATAAACCTGGGGCTCAGCTTGCCCTTCTTCTCGAACCTCAACACCCTTCATGGGAGAAACCTGGAGCAAGACCCGCTCTCCAACCATTAATGCAATATCACGAACCTTCAGATCTGCATCACTCTTCTATATGGACTGGGATGTGCGAAGTCGATCCTGAATCACTTTAACCTTCTCCAAAGCGTCCTAAACCAAGTCTGTACCCAATAGTCTAGCCTCGCCCGACTCAAACCAACCCACTGGAGACTGACACCTCCTACCATACAAAGCCTCATACGGTGCCATCTGGATGCTCGACTGATAACTGTTGTTGTATGCAAACTCCATAAGTGGTAAGAACTGATCCCACGAACCTGCAAACTCCATCACACACGTACAGAGCATATCCTCTAATATTTGAATAGTGCGCTCGGAGTGTTCGTCCGTCTGAGGGTGAAATATTATGCTCAGCTCTACTCGAGTACCCAACTCATGCTGTACGGCCCTCCAGAACCGTGATGTGAATTGCGTACCCCGGTCAGAGATGATAGATATTGGCATGCCGTAAAGCATGACAATCTCGCGGATATAAACTCGAGCCAACTGCTCGAAAGAATAGGTAGTTATCACATGAATGAAATGAGCTGACTTGGTCAGCCTATCCACAATCACCCAAACTGCATCAAAATTTCGTTGAGTCCGTGGAAGCCCTACAACGAAATCCATAGTGATCCGCTCCCATTTTCACTCCGGAATCTCTAACTTCTGAAGCAACCCACATGGCCGCTGATGCTCATACTTCACTTGCTGGCAATTTAGACAGCGAGCTACATATTCCACTATGTCCTTCTTCATTATCATCTACCAATAATATTGCCTCAAGTCATGATACATCTTTGCGGCACCCGGATGAATGGAGTGCCGCGAACTGTGAGCCTCCTGGAGAATTAACTCATGCAAACCATCTACACTGGGCACACATAGCCTGCCATGCATTATCAATGGACCATCACCTCCAATAGTGACCTCCTTAGCATCATTGTGCTGAACAGTGTCTATAAGGACAAGCAAGTGGGGGTCATCATACTGACGCTCCCTGATACGATCATAAAGAGAAGATTGAGATACCACATAAGCCAACACTCAACTCGGTTCGGAAATATCCAATCTAACAAACTGGTTGGCTAAGGCCTGAACATCCAGCGCCAATGGCCTATCTGCTGCTGGTAGATATGCTGAGCTCCCCAAACTCTCTGCATGGCGACTCAAAGCATCGGCCACCACATTGGCCTTTCCAGGATGGTATAAAATGGTGATATCATAATCCTTAAGCAACTTCAACCACCTCCGTTGATGCAAGTTAAGATCCTTCTATTTGAACAGATGCTGCAAACTTCAGTGATCGGTGTAGATCTCACAAGGGACACCGTACAAATAGTACCGCCAAATTTTCAAGGCATGAACAATAACTGCTAACTCAAGGTCATGGACATGATAGTTCTTTTCGTGCACCTTCAGCTATATGGACGCATAGGCAATCACCCTGCCGTCCTGCATCAACACCGCGTCGAGACCAATCCGCATCGCATCACAATATATAGTATAAGACCACGAACATGAAGGCAATACCAATATTGGGCTGTAGTCAAAGCTATCTTGAGCTTCTGAAAGCTCTCTTCACACTCCTCTGTCCACCTAACGGAGTACCCTTCTCGGTCAGCCTGGTCATAAGTGCTGCAATAGATGAGAAACCCCATACAAATCGATGGTAATACCCCACCAAACCCAGAAAACATCAGATCTCTGTAGCTGAGGACGGTCTGGGCCAACTCTGCACTGCTTCCACCTTCTTCGGATCCACCCTGATCCCATCACTCGATACTACACGACCCAATAATGTCACTGAGTCTATCCAAAACTCACACTTCACAAATTTTGCATATAGCTTTTTTCTCTCAATGTATGGAGCACAGTCCTCAGGTGTTGCTCATGGTCCTCTCGAGTCTGGGAGTAAACCAGAATGTCATCAATGAATACAATGATGAAAGAGTCAAGATAGGGCCGAAACACACTGTGCATCAAGTGCATAAATATTGTTGGGGCGTTGGTCAGCTCAAATGACATCATAAGGAACTCGTAGTGACCATACCGAGTCCTGAAAACAGTCTTCGGGATATTTGACTCCCAAATCTTCAACTGATGATGGCATGAACGTAAGTTAATCTTGGAAAACACTCTCGCACCCTGTAACTAATCAAACAAGTCATCAATACGAGGCAATGGATACCTGTTCTTTAAGGTAACTTTGTTCAACTGGCGATAATCAATACACATACGCATAGAACCATCCTTCTTCTTCACAAACAATACCAGAGCACCCCAAGGCGACACACTGGGTTGAATGAAGCCCTTATCAAGCAACTCCTGTAACTGCTCCTTCAACTCAGGAGAAACCATACGATATGGAGGAATAGAGATGTGCTGAGTGCACCCGGCAACAAATCAATGCCAAAGTCAATATCTCTATCTGGCGGCATGCCCGGAAGATCACCTGGAAATACATCCGAAAAGTCCCTCAAAACTGGAACTGACTCAACTGTAGGGGTATGAATACTGACATCTCTCACGTAAGCTAGATACGCATCACACCCCTTCTCAACTATTCATTGAGCTTTAAGAAAGGAAATAACTCTACTGGGAGACATTGTCTTAGCGTAACAATCAAGAATAGTATAATGGGGTGACAACCAGTCCATGCCCAGAATAATATCAAAGTTTACCATGCTGAACAAATAATAAATCGGCTCTGGTCTCAAAACCACTAAGAACAACCAAACACGACCGATACACATGATCCGCAACAATAGAATCTCCCATAAGTGTAGACACATAAACAGGAGAACTCAAGGAATCATGAGATACGCCCAAATACGGGGTAAAATAAGAGGACACATAGGAATAAATGGAGCCTATATCAAATAAGACTGACGCATCTCTATGACAGACCGGGACAATACCTGTAATGACAGAGTCAGAAGCAACTGCCTATGTACGAGATGGAAGAGCATAATATCTGGCCTGGCCTCCCCCTATGGGTGACCTCCACATCCACCTCGAGTTGGCTGAGCAGGTGGGGATGTAGTTGGTGCTGTAATCATAGCCTGAGGATCCGATGGAGCACGCGGTGGCCACGAAGTCTGTAGAGGTGCATTTGTCACGACCCAAATACCTAACCAGTCGTGATGGCGCCTATCGTGGAACTAGTCAAGCCGACATTCTCAATATGTTTTCAAAATATAACAAAAGTGAGCTAAAGCAATCAAACTAACTGAAGGTTTACATAATAATGGGGTAAAACCCAAAATACAAGTGCGGAATGATAGCCCGACATCGGGGTGTCACTAAGTCATGAGCATCTAACAACCAATCTAGAAACAGAGTCTACTACAGTCTGTGCCAAATGCCAATACAAGAGAGAAAAGGTAATAAGAAAGGAGAAACAAGGACTGCGGATGCCGGCAACTACCTCATAAGTCTCCGATAATCAGCTCGCCCACGAACTCAGTGACCGCCAGAACTGACACACATGGATCTGCACATGAAGTGCAGGGTGTAGCATGAGTACAACCAACTCAGTAAGTAACAGAATTAAATAAGGAACTGAGAAGTAGTGATGAGCTATAAAAAATACAAATTATTTCAGTAAAGAGTGAACATGCTTTCAAATCTGGTGGTATAAGTCAAATTAGTTCGAGATCAAGTAAAACAGATATGAATCTTCCAGAAATTTCACAACAACAACAGATAACAACTAAGTGCAACAGTAAATAAAAGCAAGTACAACCTCTCAAGGCAGCAATCACTCAACTCATCTCATCAGCTCATACTCTCGGCTCTCAGCCCTCAATACACACTCTCAATAGGTACCTGCGCTCACTGTGGGTGTGCAGACTCCGGAGGGGATCCTTTCAGCCCAAGCGCTATATCGCTGCGGCCGACAGCCCGACCCAATCATATAAGTAACCATAAGGCTCATTGTGGTGTGCAACCCGATCCACAGTTCATAAATAACTATAAGGCTCATTGTGGCGTGCAACCCGATCCATATACCCTCACATAGCTCATAGCTCGGCACTCAGGCCCTATCTCCGTCACTAACCTCTCCAGCCCCTCGAGCTCACAGAATATTATAATAATCATCCCAAACATAGAATACAACAAGTATCAATAAGAAATGAGAGAGAACAGAGATATAACACACAAGTAAGACTGTGACTGAGTGCAAGACAACAATTAGTAGTCAATTCCACAAGTATATGACCGTTGCGGGTCCCAACAGTGATATCATATGGCCTAATCATGGTTTCTAACATGAAAGGCAGTCAATTGCTCAAAGACAAGGGAAAAAAGGTAATAACAATGGCTATTCGACTTTACAGTCTTGCGGGATGGACCAAGTCACAATCCCTCACGGTGCACACTCACACGCCCGTCACTTAGCATGTGCGTCACCTCCAAACACTCATATCATATCAATTCTCGGGGTTTCATACCCTTAAACTAGATTTAAGACGGTTACTTACCTCAAACCGCGCAAACTCATACTCTGCAATGCCCTTGCCACTCAAATAAATCTCCAAACGCCTTAAATCTAGCCGCAAGCAGTACGATATAATTAATATAAGCTAAAAGAATCAAATCCACAAAAAACACACGACATTATAAGCCAAAATTCGAAATAGGCTCAAACCGGCCCCCGGGACCACGTCTCGAAATCCAACAAAAGTCAAAATATATGAACATCCATCCACTCATGAGTTCAACCATACAAAAATTACTCGAATCCAACCTCAAATCACCTTCCAAAACTCGAAATTGTAGCCTATGAAGTTTCTACCATTTTTCCCCAAATTTACAACTCAAATCCCTAATTAGATGATGAAAATAGCAATAGATTCATGAAATATAGTCCAATACGAGTTAGAATCACTTACCCCAACAATCTTCTTGAAGAAACCTCGCAAAATTGCCTCACACTGAGCTCTCAAAATCGCAAAATCTAAATGGGAATCAAACCCTCGAAATCCCATTTTTCTGCCTAGTTCTTCCGCATCTGCGGGCCCTCTGTCGCACCTCCAACGCCGAACCTGCTGAATTTCCCTCGCAGGTGCAGAAACGACTTAAGGGCTAGGTTCGCATCTGCTAGAAAGTGGTCGCACCTGCGTGTGCGAACCTTCAAACAAAAGTCCGCTTCTGCGTTCCTCCCTTCCATCTCATTTCCCGCATCTGCGGAGCTTCAGGCACATATGTGGGCTCGCAGATGCGGAAACCTCCTCGCACCTGCGACCCCTAGCCATCTCCTCAACTCCCGCTTATGCGCTCCTTCCTATGCACGTGCGAGTACGCACCTGCGGCCTCCCCACCGCATGCGCGAAACTACTAGATATCAGAAGGCTTCAACAATTTCATAAGTCCAAAACTCAATCCGTCAAGCATACGACACACACCCGAGGCTCCGGGACCTCAACCAAATATTCCAACAAGTCATATAACCCCATGCAAACTTAGTTGGACCTTCAAATCACTCAAAACAACATCAAAACACCAATTACACCAGATTCAAACCTAAAAAATTTCTAAACTTTCAAATTCCACAAACGAGGCCGAAACCTACCAAACCACATCTGTTTGACTACAAATTTTGTACACAAGTCATATTCAGAATTACGGACCTACTCCGACTTCCAGAATCGGAATCTAACCCCAATATCAAAAAGTCAACCCTCGGTCAAACTTCCCAAAAATTCGACTTCCGCCATTTCAACCCTAAATTAGCCACAGACCTCAAATTCACAGTCCGGACACGCTTCTATGTCCAAAATCACCCAACGGAGCTAACGGAACCGACAGAATTCCATTCCGAAGTCGTCTTCACATCGTTCCGACTACGGTCAAAATCCTAAAACTTAAGCTTTCGTTTTAGGGATTAAGTGTCCCAAAATACTCCGAAACCAAAAACCAGACCTCCCAGAGAGTCACATAAGCAGAAACAGCTACGGGTAAAATAGTAAATAGGGGATCAGGGATAATACACTCAAAATGACCGGTCGGGTCATTACAGCACCTTCCTAGGTCTAGGGCAATCCCTCACCATATGGCAAGTGTCTCCACACTCAAAACAAGCTCTCAGATAGCGTGGTTGCTGTGACTTTCTCGGTCCAGGTCTGCTGGACTGACCGCTAAAAGCACCTCGTGCAGGAGGTACACTAGATACTGACGGTGCATAATAAGGCTCTCGAGGCCTAGAAGTAGCCGGAGTACCACTAGTGGCTGGAAGCACCCCGTGCACTCGTCACATCACGTACACGGCGCTCACATATCACAACAATACCAAATCCTAAGGGGATTTCCTCCACACAAGGTTAGGCAAGCAACTTACCTCGAACCAAGCTCAAATCAATCCGTAAGAATGCCCTTTCTTCGATTATCCGACTTCGAATGCCCTAAATCTAGACAAACACAATTACATATCATAAATACAATTATAATAGACTAATCTAATTAATGAAATCAAGACTTTAACAAGAAATTCGAAAATCACCCTAAAAAGCCTCTCCGAGCCCACGTCTCGAAATGAGGTAAAAGTTACAAAATACCATTCACTAACAAGTCCAACCATATAAGAATTTCTCGAATCCGACCTCAAATCGCCACTCAAAAACGTAGTCTAGGAAGTTTCTACCATTTTTCCCCAAATTTCCAACTCAAATCCCTAATTAGATGATGAAAATAGTAATAGATTCATGAAATATAGTCCAAACCGAGTTAGAATCATTTACCCCAACAATTTCCTTGAAGAACCCTCGAAAAATTGCCTCATCCCGAGCTCTCAAAGTCCCAAAATTGAAAATGAGATAAAACCCTCGAACTTGGCCTTTTCTGCTCAGCGATTTCACATATGTGGGTCTCCAGTCGCACCTGCGATGACGCACCTGCGGAATTTCCTTCGCAGGTGTGGAAATGACTTAAGAGGTATGGGTCTGCATCTGCGATTAAAAGGTCGCACCTGCGGAACACTGTCCGCTTCTGCGGTCTTCTTCCATCACGCCTACGGTTCGTTAGGTGCATCTGCGGGCATCGCAGATGCGGAATTCTCCTCGTACCAGCGACCCCTGACCAAACATCCCAATCCGCTTCTGCGCTTGCCTCTACGCACATGCGATCCAGCACCTGCGGTCTCCCCACCGCAGGTGCGAAACACCAGAAACCAGAAAACTTCAACAATTTGCATAAGTCCAATTTCAATTCGTTAAGCATATGAAACACACTCGAGGCCCCCGAGACCTTAACCAAAAATACCAACAAGTCCTAAAACACCATACAAACTTAGTCGAGCCCTCAAATCACATCAAACAATGCTAAAAATACGAATCACCCTCCAATTCAAATTTAATGGACTTTAAAACTTCAAACTTCTACAACCGATACCGAAACCTATCAAACCACGTCTGATTGACCTCAAATTTTTCATACAAGTCATAATTGACATTACAGACCTACTCTAACTTCCGAAATCAAAATCCGACCCCGATATCAAAAAGTCCACTTCCGGTCAAAATCTCCAAAAATTTAACTTTTGTCATTTCAAGCCTAAATCAACTACCGACCTTAAAACACAAACCGGACGCACTCCTAAGTCCAAAATCACCTAACGGAACTAACAGAACCGACGAAACTCCATTCGGGAGTCGTGTTCACACAGTTCTAACTGCGGTCAAAATCTTAGAACTTAAGCTTCCGTCTTAGGGACTAAGTGTCCCAAAATACTCTGAGAACAACAACAGAACCTCCCGGCAAGTCACATAAGTAGAAAAAGATACGGGAAAAATAGTAAATAGGGGATCGGGGCTATAATTCCCAAAACGACCAGTCAGGTCGTTACAGTTTGACAATGTATTCTTAGTGTTTTCCGAGAGTGTTGTATATTTTAAGTGTATAAAAATATATATATTGTTTAACATTGTATTAAAAAGTGTCTATACACTCTATACTAATGTATAATATGTATAGTACGTGCACAATCTATACATCACCTTTTTCCTCTTCTTGTTATATCATGGGTATTTTTGCTTATGCAATATTATATTTTTCTAGATTGGATCACTAATTTTTATTTTTTTATTTTTATTAAAGATAAAAAAGGGATTGTAATTTGTATATAATAGGAAGAAGTTTGGTGGTTGTGGAGAAGACAATTGAGTTTCTCTTTTGTAATTTGGTGAAGTTTTTTGGCAATTTTTTTTAGTTTTTCTCTTTTGAAAAATATTTATTTTTTTTGAATTCACCAGCTTTTTAGATTTTTGACCGAATTGTTCTATTTGTGTAATTGTAAAAAACTTATTTGACTGAAATAGTTTTATACTTCACATTGCTTTGGATTGAAGATATATTTTTTATCAATGTAAATGAGATTTATAAGATAAAAAATTACTTGAAATACTTGATATGGGTTTAGAATGCGACTAGTGGGATTTTTATTTCACTGGATAGCTATTATAATTAGTTTTTGGCTTCAAATTGCATAACAAATTTGTGGGCTAGAAATTGTCAAAAATTTCAACCGAGCGGCTAAAAGTGAAATTGCCTCAATTTAGTTTGACAGTAGAAACCCAAAAACTTTGGCATTGTTTAGCCAAATTTAAAATAACCTACTTCCTATTGGTTCTCTTTATAACCCCCTCCCCCATTCTCTATAACCTACTTATCTTTTCTTTTCTCTCTCCTTTTATTTCTTCTTCTATCTCCCCTCTTCTTTCTCATGGTTTAGCGAAAATTATTATAAATTATACCAAAAAAAATCAATGGGATGAAAAGGTAAGGTTATTGACGATATAAATGTTTCTAGCATTTCCGGCACCGGTAATTTAGAGAGGAAAGCTGGAAGAGACAAGTTAGAGGAGGCCTAATTTCTACGGGACCTAACTATAGTTGTATGAACTTGACCAAGTATTTATGAGGGTTTTATTTTGAAGAGTCAAGATGAAGACACACGGGCTTAATCAAAAGGATACAACTGTGAACTTCTGAAAAGATGTATTGGGGATAATTTTGTAATAGAAATATGTAGATAATTTCTTTTCTATTTATTTATTTAGTGTTTGTTATAAGTTAGTTATAACAAATTGGGTCTGCCTCGCCAATGGCATCTTTGACTCTTGTATATAAGGATAGCTATACATTTTATAGAATACACAAAAAATCAATACAAGAAAAATTTCTCTGCAATGAATTTCTTAAATCTCTTTATGGTATCGAGAGCTTAGATCCATTTTTCATTTTGAAGTTTCCTGATATTTCTTCCTTGCTTCTTCTTCTTCTTCTTCTTCTTCTTCTTTTCTTTTCTTTTTCTACAGCTTTCTATATCTTCATATAATCCTCTCACTCTTTAGATCACTATGATTTTAACTAAGGGACAGCCTGCTAAAAGCATTGTTGAGCAGATTGATACATCATACTCTTATTTTCTTGCTTCTTCAGACTCCCCTGGTATGAACCTTATTACCACCAGTTTTGATGGCACAAGTTTTGGCAACGGAAAAAATAGGGTTTTAATTTCTTTGTCTGCCAATAACAAGCTTGGATTTATTAATGGTACATGCACCATGCATAAAAGGATTCAAATATGTTAGTGCATTGACAGAAGTGTAATGATATGGTGCTTGCATGGCTATTGAAATCTCTAAGCAAAGAGATAGCAGAAAGTGTTATACACTCACAAACATCAACAGAATTGTGAAATGATCTAGATGAAAGGTATGGACAAGTAGATGGTACAAAGCTTTCTAGCTGCAAAGGGAACTAAACAATATCGGCCTGGGCTCTTATGATGTGGCTGGATATTTCAATAAACTAAAAAAGATTTGGGATCAAATGAATGAGCTCAACACTTTTATGACTTGTAGTTGTGAATGCAAATGTGGCGCAGAGTCTCACAATTGTAAGGTCAATGAAGACCAAAAACTGGTCCAATTTCTCATGGGTTTAAATGATAGTTACAAAAGCACAAGAGAAAATATTTTGATGATGAAGCCACTACCTACTGCAGCACAAGCTTGTTCTATTGTATTGCATGAAGAATCACAAAGGCAGGTACACTCTAGCAATCAGATTTCTACCGATGCATCTGCTTTCCTTATAAATGGCCAGAAGTGGACAACTTAGAGGAAGATATTTGAACCTAAAGGGGGGGGGAGGGATCAAAATCATGCTGCAGAAGGAAATAAGAATGACTTATACTACAGATACAACAAGAAATCAGGACATGTGAAAGAGGACAACTACAAGCTAGTAGGATATCCACAATATTTTAAGTAAGCCAACAACAACAAACAGAGGAAGGGAAGTAATGCAACAAATCAATATGTCAATTCAACAATTTCAGAAGAGTCTCTTACTGTAGGAAATACAATTACTAACCTTGCTAGCAGCCAAAGTTTCACCAATGAGCAGTGTGAAAAGTTAGTTCAGTTGTTCCAGTCCATGTAGGATGTTTCTGGTGCCTCTAATTCTGAAGCTACTGCCAGTGCAAATCTGGCTGGTACAACAATTCCTTGTAACCTCTTTACTTCCTTTTTTCTCATTGTCAAACCAGAGATAATGGTAATATTTTTGCTTTCTTTTTTTCTAAACTAACCAACAGATTTTGGATAATTGACTCTGGTGCAACGCAACATATGATATTTGATAAAACTCTCCTGCACAATCTCAAAGCTCTTAGTACTCCAGTTTTAGTAATTTTTCCCAATTCATTCAAAGTTAAAGTTACCTTTACATACAACATTATTTGAGTCTAGTTCTTGAGTTGCATGATGTTCTTCTTGTTCCTACATTCAAGTATAATTTATTGTCAGTCTATAAGTTTTGTAATCAACTTGACTGCTTATAAAAAAATTTTCAAACTTGGTTGTGCAATTCAAGTCCCCTTAATGAACAAGGATCAAGCTTTTGGTGATGCAAATGCAGGGTTATATGTGCTGAGGAATAACACTTCAGAAATTGATCTTCCTTACCTCAAGCAGACTGTTCTAGCTCCTTTGAAAACAAGTCCAAAGTCTAGTTCTACTTCTATTGTTGAGTCTAGTTGTCCTTAGTCTTTATTTTTTTTTCCTCAGAGTCTGTTTCTTCAAGGCCTTTGTGCCAGAGTCAGTTGAGTCCTGTTTGTCATCAAGTTTCAAATATTAAAGAAAATATTTCAGTTCATAGTATCACATCTCTGCAAAAATTATGGCATTACAGATTGGGACACTTACCTTTTAATGCAATGAAACATATAAGACAGTTCCAAATTATTTATCAAACAAAGACTATTTTCCCTATGATGTTTGTCCTATGGCAAGACAATCAAATCTTCCATTTTCCATCAACTCAATTACTACTAAAAATTATTTTGATTTGATACATATTGATACATGGGGACCCTATAAGGTTCCACTTATAAAGATGAGAGGTATTTTCTTACTATAGTTGATGATTTTCTCTAGAATCACCTGGACTTTTCTACTTAGTTCCAAGTCTGATGCATTTTCCACCTTGAAAAGCTTTAAGGCACTAGTTGAGAGGCAATTTTCTGCCAAGGTTAAAATAGTAAAGTCTAATAATGCTTATGAGTTGGGGACTGGAGAGATGTCTAAAGATTTCTTTCTTTCACAAGGAATAATTCAGTAAACAACTTGTGTGGGGACTCCAAAGCAAAATGGAGTAGTAGAGCGTAAGCATAGACATTTATTGGAAACATGTAGAGCACATTTGTTTCAATCTCATGCACATAAGAAGTTTTGACGGAACAACCTTTTGGTAGCTACTCATTTGATAAACAGATTTCCGTCAAGAGTGCTTAAGAAATACCTTACCATGTTTTCTTTGGCAAAACACTTGATTATACCTACCTTAAACCTTTTGGAAACTTATATTTCATCTCTACTTTATCAGGAAATAGAGATAAGCTGGCACCTAGAGCAGTGCTGGGGTATTTCTGGGATATCCTTTTGGGAAGAAAGAGTACAAGATTTTAAACTTGAAACCTAATCAAATCTTTGTCTCTAGGGATGTTAAGTTTATTGAGAATATTTTTCCTTTTTCCTACTCTACACCATTAAGCAACTTGTTCCCTGCTTCTTTTACTGAGTCTACTGCCCATATACTTGATCCCATATTGCTTCCCCCTTTCTCTCCTCATCCTACCAAGTTTTTCCGGATGAATATTCCCGATACTCCCCCCAGCAAGACTGTGTCACCTATTTCTTCAACTCCTATGCCTTATTCTCTTACGAGCTCTTCTACTTCTTCTTCTTCTTCTTCTTCTTCTTCTTCTTCTTCTATCAACTACAACAATAATCTAGCAACTGAAGTATTTTCCTCAACACCTGGCGAGGTATTGCGTAGGTCATAACGAGAACATAATCCTCCTAAATTTTTATCTGATTACACTTGCTCTTCTTCCTTTTCTTTTGTTGCTTTAAGTTGTCATAATCAAACCCTTGTTACCTCAATTTTCCAAATACATGAACCAAAAGCTTACCAGCAAGCAGTTTTGCACCCCGAATGGAAGGATGCAATGGAAAAGGAATTTGAGTCATTGGACACCAACTGGGACTTGGGACATAGTTGAATTACCGCTAGGAAATACCCTGAAAATGGGTGTACAAGGTTAAATTAAAGTCAGATAAGACATTGGAATGATTAAAGGCAAGGCTAGTAATACGGGGTAATACTCAAAGAGAGAGATTAGACTATAACGAGACCTTTTCCAGTGGTTAAAATGACCACGATTAGATGCATTCTATCTATTGCAGTTAAAATGGATTGACATTTGTATCATTTGGATGTCATAATGCTTTTCTCCATGGCGACTTGGACGAGGAGGTATATATGCACTTTCCCCTGGTTTTTCCCAGCCTTTTTCATCACATGTTTGTCACCTCCGCAAATCATTGTATGGTCTCAAGCAGGCTTTACGACAGTGGTATACTCGCCTATTTGCTGCTTTGGGTGCTAGAGGTTTTCTATCCTCACTCAACGACTATTCTCTTTTCTTAAAGTGACTGGAATTTGATCACTATTCTTGCTGTTTATGTTGACGACATCTTGATCACTAGAAACAATAAGAAGAAAATTGATGAGATTAAGAAATTTTTGGAATGTGAATTCAAAATTAAGGATCTTGAGGAGGATCATTATTTTTTGGGTTTAGAACTTATCCGTGAAGATGGAGGATTACTCGTAACACAAAGAAAGTTTGCTTTAGATTTATTTACAGAATTTGATTGTTTGGAATCTCGGCCTGCTTCTACACCTTTGGAGCCTTCTTTGAAGCTTAGCTCTGCTTGTGGAAATCCTCTTCCTAATCCAATTACATACAAGAGACTTATCGGAAAATTAAACTTTTTGACCACTACAAGGCCAGACCTTTCTTTTGTCGTTCAATCACCCAGTCAATACATGCATGCCCCATGCTCTGGACACTATCGGGCTGCTATACATACACTCGATCTCTCTGTAAAGATCCTGGTATAGGATTGCTTATTTCACCTGAGAAACCATACCACCTTCTGGCTTTTTTGCGATTCTGACTGGGCTTCTTACTCCGACACCCGTCGTTCCGTGAGTGGATTCTTTATCAGCTTGGGTGGATCTCCCATCTCTTGGAAATCCAAGACACATCATGTTGTTGCCCTTTCATCGGCTGAGGCTGAATACAGATCTATGCGTCGGCTCGTCGGAGAAATTGCTTGTGTCATTAGATTGCTTCAAGATCTTAATGCTCCGCCATTGTTACCCGTTCCTCTTCACTGTGATAATCAATGCGGCAATTCACATAGCAAAAAATCCAGTCTTTCATGAATGAACGGAGCACATCGAGCTTGATTGCCACTTCATTCGTGAAAAATTACTGGATGCATTGATTTTTCTCTCATTTATACCTTCTTCCGCTCAACTTGATGATTTGTTCATGAAAGCTTTAGGTGGACCTCTTCATCATCCAACGTTGGGTAAGTTGGGAGTCTGTTATTTGGCCTCACACTTAGGGGAGGGGGAGGGGGAGGGGGAGGGATATTGACGATACAAATATTTCTAGCATTTCCAGCACCGGTAATTTACAGAGAAAAGTTGGAAGAGACAAGTTAGAGGAGACCTACATTCTACGAGACCTAACTATGGTTGTCTGCACTTGACCAAGTATTTATGAGGATTTTATTTTGAAGAGTCAAGATGAAGACATGCGGGCTTAATCAAAAGGATACAACTGTGAACTTCTGGAAAGATGTATTGGGGATAATTTTGTAATAGAACTATGCAGATAATTTTTTTTACATTTATTTATTTAGTGTTTGTTATAAGTTAGTTATAACAAAGTGGGTCTACCTCGTCAGTGGCATCTTTGGCTCTTGTATATAAGGATAACTATACACTATATAGAATACGCAAAATCAATACAAAGAAAATTTCTCTACAATAAATTTCTTAAATCTTTTTAAAGGTTGATCTCACATCAGAGAAAATCAGAAGTAAAACTAAGAGGAAAAATAGAGTTCAATACTCTTTTTCTTCTCTCTTTTTTGTTGTTGGATAGAACGAGTGAGTGCGATTGAAATTGGTTGAAAACACCTAGACGATGCTATATACAAAATTTGAGCAAGATTAGAATTGATTTAAACTGGTTTTAGGTATAAAAAAAAAAATCAGACCTAAAAATTCAACTGCGATATGTATATATCATACTGTATATTATGTATATCAGTGTATATTATATATAAGTTTTTATGGACGTGCATGTGTACACTTTTTACATCATGTATATAACAAAAATATTTGATGGACACCTGTATATATCATATCGTATATTGTGTATATAACACAGATACACATGATATACATGAGATATCACCGATGTACATGGAGATATACACGGGATACAATGGGGGATACACATGAGGAGTCGTCTTAAAACTTGAGTTTTCAATCTGAAATATATTATACAAAGAAGGAAAATAAAATTTTGATATATTTTTTGATATACATATTGTTAAACTCTATGATATACAAATAATATAAACCGTGTTGTATATATTTGGATATACAGATAAAAGAAAACTAGAAAAATAATTTAGAAAAAAATCGGAGATTTTCCGGATACTATTGAATGAAATGAAACCGAATTATCACGTCGAATATTTATTGCATGTGGTGAATTCGACCCTTCTAACACCGAAACTTCAAAATCAGAGTCATCATCTCATGAAGAGATGGCGATTTGACATGGAGCTTTAGATTTTGATTTCTCAGAGGTTGAATTTTTACCCATCTTTCAAGTTGAAAAGAATGGTAATATGCTTTGGGAAATTCTACAAAAGATTATAGATATAGAGAATTAACCAAGAAATAGGTCAAAAGCAAACCTAATATAGTAATTATCGGAGAAGAAGAGAGAGATTTGGGGGACTAAAAAATGTGGAGTGAAATTTAGGGAAGAAAGAGAACAATAACTTTAAGAGGGAGAGAGGGGAGAGTGCTGTAGGTTTCTTATGATTTTGCATAAAAATAATCTTGCCTATAAAATACCAATTAAATATAAGAAAACCTTAATGTTGGGCTATAGGGTGCGAATGTCTAAAACTAGAGATTTTTTATACCAATTTTCTTTATAGGTAGTTATACCATGCTATTTTCTCTAAATGCTCTATTCATTTGTTTGGGTCACAGAAACTGAATAGCCCAGTGGAGTTAGGCTCATATGGCCCAAACAATAGCCCAATATAGAGTTCTAGGACATTTGATCGAAGTTTTTGCATATTTGTCCTTATATTTCATAGTCCTTTCAAAAGTTGACTTATTTTTGTTAGGGAATCTTACGTAAATGTCCCAAATAAGTTTCAATTTATCAATCTCTAGCCATTAATCATAGTTTATCAAAACTAGCAAAACACATATAAAAATTGAAAAAATCCAAATAACTAAGGTTCTTTCTCTCCAAGAATCACACGCAAAGATTTCCTTCAATATTTTTAAGCATGATCAACAATATTAGATGCAAGATATAAAGTGATAAAATACAATATATATATATATATATATATATATATATATATATATATATATATATATATATATAAGATTCAAAAAATCTAAGCAAAATGACTTTTTTTATTGGTATGGTAGAAATTCATTGAAAACATACAAATGAGTCAATATATAAATTTAGAGAAAGATTGGAGGTGATTTGGTCTGATTTGGTATCAAAATTCGTAGTTAAAATCAAGTAAAAAAAATCTTCTACGACACATGTATCAAATATGTAACACGCATATATCACCCATACATGTATATCCATGTCGTAGTTAAAATCAAGTAAAAAAATTCTTCTACGACACATGTATCAAATATGTGACACACATATATCACCCACACGTGTATACATAGATATACATGTGATACACATTTGATGCAAATATGATACATATGTGATATATAAATAATATACAATGTGATACACATATCATTTTTTCTTTTCATGTTTCATCTTCTACTTCAAATTTTCTATTCAAACTACCTCAAAACTCCGCCAAATCATCTCGAAACTGAGATTCAAAGTCCTTAAGACGTATCAAATCTATTCGAAAGAAAGCAAACAAATCGACTTTTTTGGCTACAAATAGCTAATTGGTTAATATTGTTACATTTGACTAATATTAGTAATATTTAATAAATTGACCAATTTTTGTAATAAGCTCCTTATAATTAGCCATAACTGATTGTTTTCCTTTTTGTTATATAGTTGTATATTCAGAATTTCACTAAGGATATCCAAAAGTAAATATAATGTATATAAAAAGTAATATTTGACACAAACATAGTATAATATTTCGATAAAAAATGCTTATTTGAGCACGCTTCGCCGGCCTTGCCCTCAATAATTGACTCATTTGCGATAATATAGTGCATCGGCTCAAGGGCAAAGCTAATAAAGCAATGGCTTTAGGCCCTCAAAATTTTAAGGCCCCATTTTCAAAATTAATAATAGTAGTAAAATTATAATTAAAATTTTATTCTGATATCAAGTTATCAATTTCTAGTATTTTTTTCTTTAAATTTGAATTTTTTTTTTCTATTTTTAACTTATAGTAGTAATACTGCCTTTGTTATTTTATCAGAATACCTACTATGGCAACTATAAACTGCCTTTGTTTTTAAATAAAGCCTTTTAATAAAATTTAGCTTTAGGCCTCCAATATTCTTGAGCCTTCTCTGGCACTGCCATCATTCGGTAAAATAGTCATACTGTTTATACCAAGCTCCAAATAACAAACTATTTTGATGTTTTTAAAACTGAACTTCAAGAACTATAACTTTCATCCGTCTTTGTAATACCATATAGTACATGTCTGAGGAGCTTGCATCCAGCTACAGGCTTATAAACACATTGTTTGGTCTCCTAGTTTTTTTTACATAGTACTCCTTCTACCTCAATTTATTTTTTTGTGCTTAGCTTGTAAATTAACATATAAACGAAATATATATGAATTACCAAAAAAACTCTTAGTGCCGAACTAATGTTATTGTAACCAAATAAGTTGAGGAACGAAGTTCTTCCATTCAAAAACGAGATTAATATTACTATGGCTACAACTGCCAACTTGCAATTATGCCGGGACGTAAGAAAACTCTTCATTATGGATGAATAGGAAGGAATAACGACGCTGCTTGGGTAGGGAAAGAACGGTGGTTCAGGTTGGTAAATGAAAAATGAGAATCTATATCTATATTTATATATTAAAGCAAGAAAAATTTCCTTCTAAGTTAGCCAAATGTCAAGTGGCTAACCTATAAACAAGACACTTGACAAGTTATTTCATTTAAAATAGATGTTGTTATACACAGATTTTTCGGCTTTCTAATACTCAATCATCTCACTTTTATCGCTTCTTTTTTAGAAAATTTCCATTACTTAATATGCTTTCAACTAACGATAACAACTCAGTATAATTCTACTAGTGGGGTCAGAGGAGTGTAGTGTGTACACATACCTTACTCCTACCCTGGAAAGAGGCTGTTTCCAATAGACCCTCGATTCCCTCCCTCCAATAACTCCTACCCTGGGAAGAGGCTGTTTCCGATAGACCCTCGATTCCCTCCCTCCAATAACTACCCACCTTGCTCTTGGGTGACTCAAACTCACAACCTCTTGGTTGGAAGTGGAAGGTCCTCTTGTCAACTAAATAAATTAAAAAATACTAAAATTTACATAAACACCACATTTTAGAATAAGTACCGTGTTTCATATTAACTATACCTTCTTATCTCTATCTCTTCCTAAAAACATTCCCAATTCTCCCAATTCCCAACCGTGTTATATCACTTGGTATGAGAAGAAACTCAACAACAAGAAACAGTGTATGTTTACAAAATCATAAATGGGCTAACACCTCCTCAGATCGGAATGTTTATTATCTAAAATTGATGGATTTTTACTTGGAAAAGATTCACAATTTCCCAGCAGCTATTACATTTTATCATCTCCAACCAAAATCCAATTCGAGGTATGTTTGTGCAGATGACTTTCCTCCTTAATTTTAGATATAAATCTTAAATTAGTTACTTGGAATTTAAATTTCTATTTGCACTTACATTTTATGGGCTGAATCACACATTTTTCGGTTCTTTTTTATGGAAATATCTTTTACTTAAAGTTAATTCCCCTAAATTAATTGCGTGGATTCAAATTTCTATTTGCTCTTATATTTTATGGGTTGAATCACACATTTTCCGGCTCTTTTTATGGAAATTTCTTTTCCATAAAGTTAATGCCCCTAAACACACTATTTTGTTTTTTATTTATAGCAAGTTAAAAGATTATGCGAATATATATTATATACTTTAATATATATATATATATACTTCAGTGCAAACAATCCTTTGATTAAATTTTTTCTAAGGCAAAATATGAGGGCAAACTTTGACTGTATCAGACCGCGACAAACGAAACAACACGGTCTCCTTTGAATTAATTATTCAAGATGAAAAGGTGCATTCTTTTTAAGTTGCATTTATTTTTCCCCGTAATTCGACTACAATCTCCATCTTCTGATCTGTACTATGGAAATCATTAGGTTATGCGTGTATTTAATCAACTGCAATTTCAGTTTTTATGGTCTAGATGGAGATATATTACTTATTCTAAAATGAAAAGATGCATTTTTTTAATTTGTTTATCTATCAACAAAGTAAAGAAGTGTTCGCTAAAGCTTAAACGAAATACTTTTTTTTTTAAGTAGAAAAGAATTTCTATATACTTGAAATCATTTGTAGTTTGTTCTAAAGATTTTTTTTTTTCCATTTGCGAGAACATTTTTTGAGATCTTAAACTATAAAATATCTAATATTATTGTCATATGAACAGTAATTAACATAAAATCTGCATTATGTGTTATTTTGGAAAGGCAGGCATTCACATATTATGTGTTGCCCATTGGTACATGTATAAAGGCTTGATAAAAAAAAGTTGAGATGTCACATGTATAAAGGCTTACAAGATGCTGTCTTGCATGGAGAAATTAATCCTTCTTCTCAAGGAAAAAGGATAATTCTACCATCCAGCTTCACAGGGGGTGCACGATACATGATTCAAAACTATCAAGATGCTATGACAATATGCAAATGGCCCCTGATCTTTTCATCACCTTTACTTGCAATCCAAAGTGGCCTGAGATTCGTAGATTTATAGAGAGTAGGGGCTTAAATCATGAGGATCGTCCAGACATTTTATCTAGGGTATTCAAAATCAAATTGGACCGCTTGATAAAGGATTTACGAGACAATCAGATTTTTAGAAAAGTAAAAGCAAGTATACAATTCAACTTCTAAAAAATAATAATTACTTTTTATGTTACACAAGATAATAGGCTTTAAAATAAATATTCCAGCTTTTTATGAGGTGTAATAAATTCTTTTTGGTGCAGTGATTTATAAAGTTGAGTTCCAAAAACGAGGGCTGCCTCATGCTCACATAAGTAATTGTGATGATCCAATATCGACAATTGTTGAAAGTACATATCCAGATTTCTTTAGCCATTCCAATGACATAGATTACCTCCAGCAAAGAGCAATTCTTGCTCTGACTCTTGATATGGTGGAATCAATCAATGAATATATAGTTTCACTCAATTATAGTCCTGAGAAGATATATTTGAGTTCTGATACAGTTTGTATGTCTGATCATTCTTTTTCAGCTTAGTGTTCTTGTGATGTTGTTGAGAAACATTGACCAGTCAGGTTTGTGTAATAGCATGAGGTTAATCATCACAAGACTTGGAAATCGGATTATTGAAGCCAAGGTTTTATTTGGCAATATAGCTGGACAAAAAGTGTTTATCCCGAGAATGACATTGATTCCATCAGATGCAAGAATACCTTTTAAGTTCCAGCGAAGACAATTTTCAATTGTTGTATCTTTTGCCATGACAATTAATAAAAGTCAAGGCCAGTCTCATGTGGGGTTATTTTTGAAGAAGCCGGTATTTACTCATGGACAACTGTATGTTTCTCTTTCACGCGTGACAAGTAAAAAAGGGTTGAAGATTTTAGTTCATGATGATGATGGCCAAATAACGAATGAAGCTAGAAATGTGGTGTATAAAGAAGTTTTCGGTAATTTAGTTTGAGATGATAGATAAACATGGTGGAATCATCAGTTATTTACAATTTGCACCCAACAGAACAAAGAGAACAAGCTATAACTACTTATGCATTGAACAATTGAATTGTGCCAAAACCATGTTCAGCAACTCAGTAGAGGATATCAAGGTATCTTCATAACTGCAATTTCATTCAGATTACATTTCCTTCTATTGGGGGGTTGAGAAGTACTGGCTCTATATACAGAAAGTTAATTCAATAGTTTCTCCGGGGGAGAACGACCGTGAAGTACCAATCTGTGTTAACTTCTGTTAATGCTAATTATAACCAAAATACTTAATTGGTGTTTAATTGCAAGGTTTATTTCCATGAAATACTTGATGAGGTCATTGATAGCTTGGTAAGTATGTCAGTGCCTTTAAATGAGGAAGGAATGTTCTTTACCAGCAATACTAACTATTAGTCCAATTGTGCAGATTTAAGAGGGAATAACACTAAAAGTTGCTGGTGGTTTAATGCTTGAACATCCGCTGACGTTGCCTTTATGATCTACAATATGATTAAAACCATCGTAACCTTCACGCTCAGCCATTCCTGTTATTGAATGGATCTTTGTTCAAAAGTTACTTGGATATAGTATGTAAAGTAGTTTAATGGAAATACCGATATTTGTTTATTAGTTTTTATGACGCAGAGGACACTGATGTTTGGATTGATTGATACTACTATTAATTATATAAGTCTTAAATTGTGACTGCTGCTGCACTAGTTATCCGGTAACTGTGCTGGTGGAAAGTAGCTTGTACCTGATGCAATATTCGAGGTGCGCACAAGCTGGCCCGACAACATCGTCATAAAAAATAAAATAAAAAAAGGAAGAGAAAGAACAAAATAAAGAATCTAAGAACATGCCTGTTTGTTGATATGTTTCACCTGCAAAGTAGTCCACAAACTTAATGTCATGAGCAAAATAGAGTCGCACACCACTTTGTCCCAGTGAAGCTAATAATGAATTGGACACACAGCTACAGCCATAGAAGAAAGTTTACGGTTAATTTAAGGTAGACCTTATTATCTACACTGAAAAAATTTATCTTATTATATACCTTTTGGATATACTCTCAATCCTGATGCTTACTCAGAGAGGTAAGAAGTTTGATATCATGCATGAATGTAGTTGGAGGAGTCTTCCTTTAGAAGATTTGAGCTTGATTAACTCGAGCTTAGTAGTTATTGGATGTAAGGTTCTATGTATAACTGACATTTCCATGTTATATGGATTTTAATATCTCATACATTCTGCTTCTCATCTATAATATTATTTTAATAATTTATTTTTCTTTTCTGATTATCTGATAAGAACAATATTATCATACTAATATTCAGAAGTACCATCCGCGCATCACGCGGGTTTTAATACTAGTATATAATAAGAGAGGAAGAGGTTAATTATGGAAACTCAATTAGGATGAGAGAAAACAAAGGGGGATTGTATTCCTTGGTTTATAGAAAGACATAATAGATCTCATCATAGATATATTTGTCTAAATTATGATTTCTCTCTCGTTAGTCCTTTCAATTAATTAATACTCGACTAGTTGAAACAATAAGAATATATCTGAAAAGAAATAGTTTTGAAAAATTTAAGTAATTTCAAACAAATTCAGTTTTCTATAATAACTAATATTTGCGATCGGAGGTAGTACGTTTTAGAATGTTGATTAAAAACGTTCCTTCATTTTAAAGCAAAAAAATAAAAAAATAAAAAAAAATGAAAAGAGTTGCCTTGTAGGGTATGGCTGAAGGTAGAAATTTTAATTTGAAATAATGAAATGTAGAAGCAGATGGTAACTTTTTCATGTAGTCCTTTTGCTAATACGTTAAACAAATGTGTGATGAAATGAATGATTTTGTTAAATGAAAATAACTACTAGTACTGTAATAACCAAAAGGGACCATCCAAATCTGTCAAGAAATAAGTTTTTCAATTTTTTTTGTGTGGTGGTAATCATGATTTAGCAAAACCTTTTCCCTCATTCTATCTTCTTCTTTCTTTCATGTTTTTCAAAATATTTTAGCCTCTAAAGGGAATGTTAAGTTGTGAACTACTTAACCATATCAAACAATGATTAAATTTATTAGCAAATCAAACTTTTATTAATACCCTAAATACATGTACGGGAAAAAAAATTGAGATGGCACAAACTTATTGGGAAATGCAATTAATGCGATTTTACACACAAAATTCCACGTAGAAATTAAGTATAGTTTGTTCACAAGCAATCAAAGATCTCTCTAAGGTCTAAAAAGCCTCTTTCAAGGGGACATGATGGAAAGAAAGGACTTCCAAAATACAAATCCCCTGTCCAAGATTTTGATATAAATTGTATTGACTCCTTGACCAACATTACCCTTTCTCTAATCAAAATATATATAGTGAAACCAGGAGAAAAGACTTGGTAAAAGTCTCCAAATTACAAAGTGAACATGGATGTCCATTTTCATGGACTACTTCAATGTTCAATCCGATACCTAACCCATTAAACACTTAAATTCCTTCCTTACTCATCCATCTTGCAGGTTGGAAGGGGGCAACGTATATGTCCATCCTTGAACGTGTGACTCGGAATATGAAGATCAAACCTATAAAGTAGTAAACTCACAAATAAGCCGAAATCAGCTGATATCCCTTGAATACATGTGGTAGCTTGGCGTCAGAGCAAGAAGTATATTAAAAAGACGATCTTGAATGATCTATTATCTTTTGGTTTGAATTGTATATATATCGTAGTTGCTTTCTGCTAAAATATATATTTATAATAAGTAATACTTAAGTCGTGAGTGTAATACTACTCTACACCAGCTTGAACTCAGGAAGTATCAATTGATACTCAACTACCAGCAGGGGCGGATCTATGTAGGGAATTGGGGGGTGGTACGCCACCCGGTCGCTCGAGTAAAATCGTATATATGTACTGGTATTTTTCTCAAAATATTAACATATATAACACGGCACTCCAAGTCACAAAATGACTACAGGTGCCACGGTTAAAGCACTAGAACTTCACATAAAATGTCCAGGATCAAGACTCTGTTGCGGTCCTTGTTATTTGTTTTGTTACTTGTCTTTTTTCCCTCCCCTTTCTTTTCCTTGTGCTCCTTTTAAATTGTTTTAATTTTTTCACCTTTGTTATTCACTTTATTTGTACAATCTTTTTTTATTATTTATTTAAATTGTATATTTTCTTCCTTTTTCTTTTTCTAGATCTTCAAATTTATTTGAATGTGATTTCCTCTTTTTATCCATCTAATGTAGTTTTATTACTTTTAGAAATTAGAGTCATGCATCAAAGACTTAATATTAATCGAGCTATATGTAGATTGAAGTGGTATATTTCCTAGTTTAAAATTTTATTTTACTATATATATTTTAATCATATTAATCAAATTTGAATCCAGAGAACTAGACCGAATTGGACAGAACCTATTCGATTTTGTGATAACATATTTATTTATGCATAAAACAATCTTTTAATTTGAATTAAATTAATTCAAATTGGACCGAATCAAACCGAATTAATAAAAAATGTATCGAACTGACTAAATATGCATCCAAGTTCAATCTCTTCACTATGGTCGGTTTGCATTAAAAGCAATGGCACCAGGGGCGTACACAGAAATTTTTGTAAGCATTGTCGAAATTTATAGAAGAATCGGAATAGTAACTTTAGTTATCATACTTCTAGATAAGAAATAGCTTTAGTCTATTGGTTTTGTTGAGTCTTAAGTTAGAAAAAGTATTGAATTAAATTCTACTTCATCACATTTTTTAACTACATAGATTCTCTCAAATATTTGCAAAACAAGATGTGCTAGTTAAGGTTTGAAATTCTGACCTCTTAGAGCAAAATCAAGCACATAATCAATGCGCCAAGAGATAATTTATGTCAATTGATTTTATTTTTTCCTACTTATCCGCTTCCACCCAGTATTAATACATTAGTAAAAAATAAATTGACGAATCGATATCGCGTGACACTACTTCGATAAATGTGCATCCGTCCCAGAGTGGCATACGTAGCCATCATATCTTGGATCCGCCTCTAACTACAAGACTTCGTAATCTTGTACTAGAATTTTTTTTATTTTTAGTATTATTATTTTGAAGGATTAAGTGGTCATGAAATGTCACATACAAAATGACTGTCAAGAATGTTATTCGCAAGCAAACTAAACCTAACTTTGGAATGTAATACCATCATTACTGACTAGACTACGTACATCTCAACACTTTTTCCTTTCCATTTTTATAATTTCTTAACTTATAATATAGCCGTCAGGATACACATTATCCATCTACCCCAATCCTGATATCATATTTGTAGTCTCTCAATCTTCATATATTTGCTACCCAAGTCAACCACTGTATCCAACAAAGGTCTCCAAAGCATGTTAAGATACTCCCTGGAACTTGCCTACATCTTAAGTGGGCTCCAGGACATAATGTGATAGACTCGCCATGTCATCATGCCACATAGGCGCCATTTGGCATATATTAATACCATGTGTAAGCTTACATAGGAGGAAGACTTGCATTTGTGAGAAGATTCTAGAGAAGTATGAATATTTCCTTTGGAAGACCCTAGATTTTTATGGATTTGCTAGGAAAGTCCTTGGAATCTTCTAGGCTTGTAGAGAATTCTAGAGAATGCCCTTATGTTGTAAATATTAAGGACTTGTGTAATAATTAATAATTACATACTAGACCCTAGGAGACTAGTATATAAAGGGGCCATTCATTTGTATTTCACCAAGCAAACAATTCAAGTTCTCTCTAATATAAAGCTTCCTTTAACAATTCTCTTGTGTTCTTTCTACCATTCTCTTAGCGATCTTGAGTGTAGTAAGGCTGACTTGGCATAGCAAGAGCGTGAGCAAATTGTCAAGGGCCGCACGTGTACTTAGTTAACGACTAAGGACGTGACAACGTGGTATCAGAGCAAAGGTTGCAACTAAGAAAATGGCGAACGACGGAGAAATTAACGCTACCAACACCCAAGCCAACATCATCCAGGATATTGCTGGCAAGAGCAGCCTTAACAAAAAGAGAAATACCACCAACAAGGGCCAGGAGGTTCCACCCGAGGTTGTGTCAAACGAAGGACTTACATCCCAAGAACCATCTGCCACTGAGGCGAGCGAGGATGAAGTGGAGGTCCTGCCCGAGGACGTCTCACTCGGTAAAGAGTGGGTGATGAAGATGAACGCGGGGATGGACGCCGTGGAGATCTTTGGCCAACGCTTGGGGAAGGTGGAAGGCACCCTTAGCATTCTTGAGGGGCACACTCTTGAAGAGATTGAGAGCATCCGAAATGACTTGGAGGGACGTACACAGATTGAGATGGAACTAAGGCAAACTATCACTGCCTTAGAGTGCAGACTCATGGAGCCTTTGAGTACTATCGATGCTATGAAGGCAAAGATAGAGTCACTCGAGGAGCATGTTAGTGCTGGCGTGACCGAGGCAGCCAACAATGTTATGGTGACGAGGGAGGCCAAGATCGAGGCTCCCAAACCCCCGATGTTCAAAGGTGTTCGTGATGCACAAGAAGTGAAAAACTTCCTTTGGCACTTGGAGAACTACTTCAAGCACGGCAAAGTGAAAGACGACGAGGCCATGATCAACACTCCAGTGTTGTACCTCTCAGAGACTTCCACGCTATGGGACGTGGATAAAGGTCTATGTACTATTAGCACGTGGGATCCGTTCAAAGTCGAGTTCAAGCGACAGTTCTTTCCAAACAATGTCTTGTACGAGGCAAGGTGCAAGCTTAGGGAGTTAAAGCAAACAAGGAGCATACGTGTCTATGTCAAGGAGTTCACTACCCTTATGCTTCAAATCCCCAACCTGACCAATGATGACTTGTTGTTCCACTTCATGGACGGGTTGCAAAATTGGGCTAAGCAGGAGTTACAATGCCAGCAAGTCGTAAATATAGACCAAGCCATAGTGGAGGCCGAATCATTGATGGATTTCGGGCATGACAAGCAAGACAAAGGGAAAGTCAAAGAATCAAAGTTTAACAATGTCAAAGGTGGGGGAGACTGTGGCAAAAGGCAAGGAGATACAACAACAATACTACAAGACTCAAGATTCCAAAAAGTTGAGTGGCCGTCAGGGCTACGCCGAGAAGAAGGCGCAGACCGAGAAGGAGGGATGTTACATATGCGGAGGGCCGCACAGCTTCAAGAATTGTCCCGACCTAAAAAGCCTTAGCGCCATGGTCCATGAACGGAAGGAGCAGCCGCAAGGAGAGAGTTCGGGAATCGCACAGTTAGGTATGATCGGATTATGTGGTGTTGTCACAAAGCAATCTATCCAACTTACCGAGAATGGCAACCAGTACGTGGATCTCAACATCAATAACAAGCCTGCTCGTGCAATGGTGGATACTGGAGCAACTCATAATTTCGTGACTGAGGCTGCCGCAAAGAGACTAGAATTGAAGCTTTCTCCAACCAACGCCCGCGTTAAGACCATGAATGCCGAGGTACAGAATGCTCGTGGGTAGCTAATGGAGTTGGTGTCAAATTGGGAACTTGGAAAGGTATGACAAACTTTACCGTAACCACCATGGATATCTTTGACATCATATTGGGGCAAGAGTTCTTTAGACATTGTCATACTTTGATCGACCCCTACCTCCAACATCTCTTGGTTATGGAGCGGGAAGGATCTTGCATGGTACCTACAGTGTCTATGCCACACGGACAGAGCCAAGCACAACTCTCAGCTATGCAGGTTGTCAAGGGGATCAAGAAGTTGGGCAACCATCGCAAGTCTGGAGGAAGACAAGAGTTTTCAAGAGACACTACCACCTTGCATAGAGAAGTTGCTTGAGGAAAACAAAGATATCATGCCCGAGGAGTTGCCTAAGCACTTACCGCCTAGGCGAGAGGTGGATCACAAGATTGAGTTGGAGCCAGAGGCTAGGCCACCCGCATTTGCCCCATATCGTATGGCACCGCCCGAGCTAGAGGAGCTCAGGAAACAATTGAAAGAGCTGCTAGATGCTGGTCACACCCGCCCATCAAAGGCACCTTTCGGCGCACCAGTATTGTTCAAGAAGAAGAAGGATGGATCGTTGTGCTTGTGCATAGACTACCGAGCACTTAATAAGGTCACATTGAAGAATAAGTACACGACCCCGCTCATTGTTGACTTGTTCGATAGACTTGGGCAAGCCAAGTACTTTACCAAGGTGGATCTTCGCAAGGGCTATTACCAGGTTCGCATTGCAGAAGGGGATGAGCCGAAGACATCATGTGTGACGAGATATGAAGCCTTTGAGTGGTTGGTGATGCCCTTCAGCTTAACCAATGCACCGGCCACATTTTGCACCCTTATGAATAAGATTTTTCATCCCTACCTTAATCAGTTCGTGGTAGTCTACCTAGACGACATAGTCATCTACAACAACACCTTGGAAGAACACATGAAGCACTTAAGGAAGGTTTTCCAAGTCTTGCGGGAGAACGATCTATACATCAAGAGGGAGAAATACGAGTTTGCACAATCAAAGGTGCACTTCTTAGGCCATGTTATTAGCAATGGCGAGCTACGCATGGACGAGGCTAAGGTACGTGCTATCCAGGAGTGGGAGGCACTTATAAAGGCAACTGAGTTGAGATCCTTCCTTGGCCTTGTTAACTACTATTGTCGGTTCATCTGTGGCTACTCAGCAAAGGCCGCATAATTGACTGAGTTTCTAAAGAAGAACAAGCCATGGGCTTGGACGGAGCATTGTCAAAGGGCGTTTGAAGACCTCAAGGAAGCTGTAACAGAGGAGCCAGTCTTGGCATTACCTGACTTTGCCAAGACATTTGAGGTGCATACTGATGCCTCAGATTTTTCCATTGGGGGTGTCTTGATGCAGGATAAGCATCCCATAGCATTTGAGAGCCGCAAGTTAAATGAGACAGAGCAGCGTTACACAGTGCAAGAGAAGGAGATGACCGCCATTGTGCATTGCCTTCGTACATAGCGAGATTATTTGCTCGTGTCGAGGTTCGTGGTCAAGACCGACAATGTAGCTACTAGCTACTTTCAGACGCAGAAGAAGCTCACACCAAAACAGGCTAGATGGCAGGATTTCTTGGCCGAATTTGATTTTGCACTGGAGTATAAGCCGGACAAAGGTAACGTTGTAGCCGATGCCTTGAGCCAGAAGGCCGAGCTTGTTGTAATCACTTCAACAAGATAGGACATTCATGAGGCTATAAAATAAGGCATGTAGCATGATCTAGCAGCCAAACAACTTATCGAGTTAGCCAACCAGGGCAATACGAGACGTTTTTGGGTCGAAGACGGTCTACTGCTTACCACATGTCGGCATGTCTACGTGCCTAAGTTCGGAGACATTAGACGGCGGATCATAAGGGAGAGTCATGACACAATGTGGGCTGGTCATCTAGGCCAACGTCGCACTAGGGCCTTGGTTGAGTCAGTCTACTATTGGCCACGCATGCGAGATGACATAGAGTGTTATGTGCAGACTTGTCTTGTCTGTCAACAGGACAAGGTTGAGCAACAAAAACCCGGAGGACTTTTGGAGCCACTACCAGTTGCGAGCGTCTATGGGAGAGCGTGACTATGGACTTTATCACTTGCCTACCGAAGTCTAATGGTTATGGTACTATTATAGTGGTCGTGGATAGATTTTCCAAATATGCCACCTTCATGCCCGCCTCACCAGGTTGCACTGCCAAGGAAGCCGCCAAGCTATTCTTTAAGAATATGGTGAAGTATTGGGGCTTACCAAGGCATATTATCAGTGATCGAGACCCCCGTTTTACTGGGAAATTTTAGAGAGAATTATTCAACATACTTGGCACGGAACTGCACTTTTCCACTAGTTTCCACCCACAGACAGATGGACAAATGGAACGGATCAATGCCTTACTAGAATACTACTTGCGGCATTATGTAAGCGCGCATCAGAAAGATTAGGCAAGGCTCATAGACATCGCCCAATTCTCTTATAACTTGCTCTATAGCGAGTCCACGGGGTGGACACCATTTGAGCTAGCCACATGCCAACAGCCACAAACTCCACATTCATTACCATCCGTGTTCGAAGGAAAGAGTTTGGGGGCTTATCATATGGCCAAAGGATGGGAGGAGCAGCTTGACACTGCTAAGTCCTACTTAGATAAGGCAACTAAGAAGATGAAGAAGTTTGCAGATCGTAAACGGCGTCCCACGGACTATAGAGTTGGGGACATGGTCATGGTGAAGTTTAACCCAAGACAGTTTAACGCACTACGGGGCATGCATCAGAATCTGATTTGCAAGTATGAGGGGCTATTTAAGATAGTCGCCAAGGTAGGCAAGATCTCATACAAGCTTGACATGCCATCGTATCTTAAGATCTACCCAGTCTTCCATGCCAGCATGCTTAAGCCATATCATGAGGATAAGGATGATCCGAGTAGGGGCCAATCAAGTCGAGCGCCTATGACTATCACCTCATCGCATGATAGGGAGATTGAGGCTATCATGGATTACCAGGCCAGGCGAAAACAAGGGCAAAAATTCACCGCTATGTCCCTCGTCCATTGGAATGGGCAATCACCGAAGGAGGCCACATGGGAACGATATAAAGATTTATGGCAATTCAAAGATAAAATCCGAGAGTTTATGCAGCAAAATTGCGCCGCGGTCGTTGCAACATTAGGTGGGGGAGAGTGTGATGACTCGCCATGTCATCATGCCACATAGGCGCTATTTGGCATATATTAATGCCACGTGGAAGCTTACATAAGAGGAAGGCTTGCATTTGTGAGAAGATTCTAGAGAAGTATGGACATTTCCTTTGGAAGACCCTAGATCCCTATGGATTTGCTAGGAAAATCATTGGAATCTTCTAGGCTTGTAGAGAATTCTAGAGAAAGCCCTTATCTTGTAAATATTAATGACTTGTGTAACAATTAATATTTACATACTAGCCCCTAGAAGACTAGTATATAAAGGGGGCTGTTCATTTGTATTTCACCAAGCAAACAATTCAAGTTCTCTCTAATACAAAGCTTCCTTTAACAATTCTCTTGTGTTCTTTCTACCATTCTCTTAGCGATCTTGAGTGTAATAAGGCTGACTTGGCATAGCAAGAACGTGAGCAAATTGTCAAGGATCGTACGTGTACTTAGTTAACGACTAAGGACGTGACAATAAGCTCTATATTTAGTGGGCGTTTGGACATACGAATTGTAAAATTCCGAAAAAAAATTAAAAAAAAATTCAAGTGAAAATAATACTTGAAAGCTAGAGTTGTGTTTGAACATGAATACAATTTTGAACTGTTTTAAAATTTTTATGAATGATTTGAAGTGAATTTTGAAAAACAACCTTTTGGAGTTTTTTAAATTTTCGAAAAATTTCGAAATTCATCTTCAAGTGAAAACTGAAAATTTCATTGCCAAACGTTGATTTAAAAAAAAAGTGAAAAAATTTGTATGGGCAAACAGCCCCTTAGCTTGTCAGAGGGTAAAAGAATAGTATGAAAACTTGCACCATAAAGTGCATGAGAATTAAGTTTTATAACCGTATACAGAGACATTACACTAAAAGGGCAGCCTGATGCACTAAGCTCCCGCAATGCGCGGGGTCCGGGGAAGGGCTGGACCACAAAGGTCTATTATACGCAGTCTTACCTTGCATTTTTGCAAGAAGCTGTCTCCACAACTTGAATCCGTGACCTCTTGATCAAATGACAACAACTTTATCAGTTACGCCAACACTCCCCTTCATATAGAAACATTACACTATTAGTGGAATATAATTTAACTAGCTATAATAGACCATTATTCAATTTTTCAGGTTATCTATCAAGTTCGTTACGAATGATTACATGTTGTTATAGGTAAATTTAAGTAATAATGTAAAAGATCAATATACGGTAGGTGCATAAAAAATTAAGCACAAGTGCAAATTATCTTGCATTAATCCTCAAATGCATCTGCAAAAAGTGAAAGTGCAATCAAATAAGAAAAAGTCGAGACACCAATCATTGTCAGATATTGACTTGTAGTATTCCCCTCATCGTTGTGAAGGGGTTGGTCTAAGCACGAGACTGATATATGTGAAGTTTACACACAAGAAGCAACTTGAAAAGTCTATGCATAAGTCTTCCATGTCCCACTCTCGATCTCTACTGGTCCACTCTTTGTTTAGCATCATAACCATAGTTTTTTGAGTCACTAAGTGAGCAAATAAAGGGCCCCCGGCCAACAATGACATGCATTCAGCCACCAATCCTAAGCATCGTCCATGAACCTTCTTTCGACCTCGTAGGAAGCTTACTAGGAAAGATACATATATAAAGGGGAACTTTGCCTTCAACATAAAGGTACACCATGTGAATTCAGTCGATTACCATGGCTGCAAATAATCCTAGTGCAAACATGTCTGATGGGAGTTTTAGATCACTGGACTCACCTGATAGTGATTTTTCCAACCAGCTAATTAACTTTGAGCTTTCTGACATTTTTGAGCTCGATAATTGGCCCGTTCATGATGATCCAACGTTCGTTGTTTCTGGCCCTTCCCAGTACTCAGGAAATGAAGTGGTTGTCACTGAGAGAAGCAGGAGTTACCATGAAGGATCTAGCAACAGTAAGCATTTCATCAAGAAACAGTTTTTAGCATTTTGTTATGTAATTTAGTTATATGGCATTAACATGAGACATCTAATAACATTACACACATGCACAAATTAGGTAAGAGTAGCACATACCATGAAATTTGATTAACTTTATTGATGAAACATTTGGTTTGGTAAACAAATAGACATTGGGAGCAGCAGGGAGAGGAAGGAAGTAAAGGACAAGGTTGCTTTCAAAACACTGTCACAGATTGAAATACTAGATGATGGCTATAAGTGGAGAAAGTATGGAAAGAAGATGGTGAAAGATAGTCCAAACCCAAGGTAAGATAATATCTTCATATTTTCTGTTTCAGGCAAGGGTGACAGAAAGAAGAGTTTTAGTTAGAACTTCCCTTCTACCTTTCCTTTTCTTTCGGTTTTCATTTTTTATCTACGTTCCCATGACACATATCACTCCTCATGCCTTGAAACCTGAAGAACTCAGTACACGCTATGCCATAAAGCTCTCAGAAGATTTTAGCCTTATAGCTCATGATAGCTTATTATTTAGTTTGCTGGCTTAAGCTATCTGAATCAAATAAGCATATATCTGCAGTAACTGTTTGCTTAAATAAGATATAGTGAAAAACTGGTTGCATCTATGTTCAACCGAGCATGATATGACTTATTTAAGTTGTATTTCTATAAGCCGCCTAATTTATTAGTTATCCTAACATTATAACAACTACTTCTCCTCAAATTCCAAGCAAGTTGGGGTCGGTTATTATGAATCTTCACTGTTCATGTCGCGCCATGTCGGTTATTATGAATCTTCACTGTCCATGTCGCGCCATGTCGGTTATTATGAATCTTCACTGACCGGTTACTTGATACTCTTTTCACTCTCAGTCAAGCAACCTAAATTCTAGGAAATTTACCAGAAACATAACTCACCAAAGAACAGTCCACATCTGCCAAACCATGGGACCACATTATCAAGGCCCCATTTCTAGTTAAATATTAAAGGCAAAAGAGAAGTGCTAGTGTCACTTAAAAACGAATGTCACATCAAAAGAAGATGAGGTTCCAATAAGACACCAAGACTAGGGTGTAAGACCTGAAAAGAGAAGTTGAGAAATTGAAAGTAGTAATTCTATTATGGCAAAAAGAAACTTCCACCTACTTAAATCAAGTAACTACGCTTTCACAGAGACTAACAAAAAAGTTATGCCTGTTGCTTTATACGAATAGCAGCTCATGGAAATTGGTATGATAACTTACTCACATAATCATGTTCTGTATCAACAGGAATTACTATAGGTGCTCCATTGAAAGTTGTCCAGTGAAGAAGAGAGTTGAACGAGACAAAGAGGACTGTCGGTATGTGATAACCACCTATGAGGGTGTCCACAACCATCAAGGTCCTTCCCAGTTCTGATTCCTGTAACAGAGCATGAATTTTGAAGTTACTATGACTGTTGCAAAGTAGCTAAATCAGGGTTTTACTAGTAAATTCGATCACCTATACTGTTTCCGGTGTTTAGACCTGACCGTTTGGCAAGTTCGTAACCTATCACAGTGGGCTCAGATGGAGACGTCTCTCAGTTGGCATGTAATCTAATCTTGCTTCCTACAGGATTTATATATGTTATAGCATTACCAACTGACATGGTAATCTTCAGTGTTGAAACATATTGTGAATCAGTGAAGTGATCAATCGAAAAAATAGGCCATCCAATATAAAAATAAAAATAAATCAGCCTTTTTTCAGCCAATGTGAAGAAAGGAAAACTGAAGTGTCAGATGTATCTTGTTTCACCTGAAAAATTGCGATGAACCACAAAATGGTTGAATAAACTCTGTTTTGACCAGGAGGCAAATGCAGTAGGAAAGTCGTTCCGTGGTTTTAGATAAAAGACAGATGAAGCCAACAGATACTAAAACTAACAGAAGTTTCCAGAGAACACAGATAAAAAACTCTCAACCACTTGATAAGATTAAGTACAGAGGAACAATCCCATGTTTATCAATAAGTTCGTACAAAACTCCAAAGAAAGCATTGCTAGTCTGACTCATTTCTCGACCTACTCAACTAAAGGTGGCTCTACAAGTTGCATAATATTGATGATTTGTCTACCATGAAAATATATTGCATAGCAAGTTATTGACTACAAACAGCGGTGTCATTTGTCAACTCAGAAACTCGATCAAGAAACAATGGGAAGAGGAAAAGCATCATGAAAATGAAATGCAAGCAAAACTAGAAGAACTATATGCCTTGATATATGGCCATCCTCCTTTAATCCACAGGAATAAGGAAAAGGGAAGATTAAAGGGGCAGTGGAAAGTGCTTCTGACATAAAACTTGGATTATAAGCAAGCAGTGACAACGGAAAACTCGGCAGTGCAGAGGAAAACTGAAACTTTGCAGTATAATTTCTTGAACAAATTACTGTTTGAACATTCCTACTAACAATCAAATATTGAAGCCAATTCCCGACGCATTTGTGATCTTCAACCCCTTCCCCAAGCAGTCATAACATCAGAAAAAGATAGAGCATCAAACTAGTCTCTAAATAATATTAATGTTTTATTGGAACATAAAGATTGCAGGAAATACTTCAAGGATGATGCATTGCAATGCAAGTCCAATGTCAGCCAAGACAAGAGAAGCTTGGAAAGTATCAGTCACAGGCTATACTGTAAAAAGTTTACAAGGGAAAGAAGGTAGAAATAACCAGCTTCAAGAAAGTTGGTCTACAACATAGGAAGCACAGCATGAGAGCTCCAAAAACTTTGTTATAGTTATAAACGAACATCTCGAAATGCTGACAACCATTACAACAAGGAAATGGCTTGGAGATAATGCTATGCTGGCGAAACTTTTTTCAGCTACTTTACATAAAGATGATCTAGAGATATCTCCACTTCATATACAAAATGGAAAAATATACATGTGTAGAAAGAGGGTGTTATAACTTGATTCCCAAATGACTGGGCTTTGGACAACCTTCAGTTGGAAAAATAATATCAGGATTTCGTATATGAACATTTGATGTTGCCAACTCTTTCCATTTGGAATCTCTAATATGAAAATCCGATGAGATGCTCCACAAAGCATCTGCAGGCCGCATAGTTCTCCTTATCTGCGGCGATGATCTTATTATGGCATTTGACATGGAAAATGGACGTTTGCTTGTCCTCCCCATGCCACTTGATAGCAACCACCGTGTCCCAGCTTGTTGCTGTCTTTTTGTGCCCCAGATTTGTTCATCATTAGGCTCAAAATTAAACCCTGCGACATGAATTTCAGTTATCCTAAACTGAGAAACAGCCTGCCTATGGATTCCTCTCTCACTTTCTCCAGCAATAATTTCTTCCTGAATGAATTGCTCCTTTGGATCATTTTCACAGCTTGAATTTCCTTCTGATGCTCTGCTGCAGGAATATTGTTCAACAGGAGCATAAGATCTCTCTAATTGAATCAGAATAAGCATGGAGATGCCGACCATCTCATAGTCACGCAAAGGATCTCTGAGTTGAACCCTCAGAGCTAAAGTCAAGTTGTTACACAGTTGACCACATTCTCTACCCAACAATTCCGATCTTTCTTCACCTGTTGCAAGTCCTGAATTATCTAAATCAAGGGACTTAGCATGATGGGCTGCTAATATTTTGATGGTTCTTTCTTTGATCTCAGGATTATTACTGAAATATCCAGCATCCAGCCTCAACCATTCATCTGGTGAAACAAACAGCTCCACTAAATCACCCTCGCCATCATCACTTTCTTTGCCACTCCAATGCTCTAATGCGCTAGCTATATTAGAACCAAAAACTTCACTAAGTTGAGGCCTAATGCTTGAAGGTGCTTCATTATCTGACAAGTTTGACTGAATTCTTAACCCTTCTACTGTAAGAGGTTCTATCTTATCCATTGCCAAAGGAGCTAGATCCTCCATAGACACAAAACCTAAATCTACATCATCAATTATTGAGATTGAATTCAGATGACCAGAACTCCGATGTAAAAACAGATCTTCGCTGTCCTTCTTCATACCAAATAAGCCATGCCAAAAAGTGAACCTGCCAAAAGAATCACAAGAACATAACTTAAACCATCGTCTTGGATGACATACAAATAATGAAAATAATAGAAAACTAATAACTTATATCATGATCTTAAAATTACAAACCTCTCATCTGGTTCAATTCTGGATCTGGCTTCCCAGGCCATTTCTTGTATATTCCTCCCCGTGATATCTTCTAAAGGCATCAGTGTATCCGCCTGAACAGACATTTTGGAAATTCCCCCAGATGCCCAGCAGCTGAGTATTTCCATAGCACCACAACCCATTGCAGCAGGGAGCACAACTGGACTGGAAAACTGCATGGTCAACCTTGCACCATTTCTTGCATTCCTAAAATGTTGAGGACTCATTGAACATAAGAAGCCCCCATTATGCGTGCACATTTTGGAACCTAAGCCCTCCCCAAGAGGAGGTAATTCTAATGGTCTTTCAGGGGAAAGATAGATTGGACTTCCAAACCCACCAGAGCTGGTGCGTGGTGAATTCTGGAATGCTTTCTCATTCAAACCCCAATCTCGCATCAAAGCTTCAGTTTCCAAGTTTTCTATCATTTTTGCATTCCTTTTACTCCTCAATGACTGCGTACCCCGCCAGTGCTCCGTCTCAAAATCCTTAATAACCGATGACAAATCAAAGTCATCAGAATATGCAACTCTTCCATGAACACTTGAAGCAATGCCACTGAATTCCACTTGATCATCTGTTGCATCAAAACCAAAAATTGGGTTTCCAGAAGAAAGGGTCTCCTTCTCAAACTTTCTCAAAAGGCATTCTCTTGGTGAATCCGGACAACTATCAAAACTCAAGTCAATTGACGTCTGCTCAATGTTCAACATATCTAGAAAATCATTTGCCACAGACTCTGTAACATCATCTAGGCTAAGTGATTTCACCCGCCTACTGGATTTATAGCTGGACTTCAGATTCATGTAGTTTTCTTGGTCAATGGAATCAAAGATTTCTACTGGTGAATCCAACTCTACGGACTCAGCAGTCAACAGGTCTAGGAAAATCGATTCAAGCTCTTCAAACGTTCCATCCTCGCACACATCAGTCTCCTCATAGTTGCTGCTCTTCATCGTATGTTCTCCTCCGTCAACGTCATTGCTTTCATGCTTTTGATTGTATTCACTTTTCTCATTACTTGTAACCTCCAAAATGTAAGCAACATCAGTAGTTTCTATTGAAGTATCATCACAACTGTCATAAGAACGTACTTCTGGTTTCAACTGCTCTTTCCTAGAAGATTCCATACCCAGTTCACTGACAGTAAACTCAATATGTTGATCATCCCTGGTACTTTCAGCATAAGACTGAGACAAAGCACCAGAGCTTGGTTTTAAGGGTTCTAAATGTTCATATAAGAAATCTAATTCATCCAATTTCTCCAATTTTCCTTCCTCAAGTTTTTTACACAGAACGGTAATAGATCGAGAAAGTTCTGAATTTTGGTCTGATAAAACTTCATCAAAACTTCTCGCATCCAGTGACCTAGATGAAAAATGAGTCATACCAGCAGGCTTGCGGGGAACACTTCCAACCCTCCGAAGCATTCTATTACCACTAGTCCCATCACATTCTGAGAAATGATCTATTGCAGCAGGTTTGATGGCTTGTACGAATTGACTAGGTTCAATCGAATTACTCCCTAATACAGAAAATCCAAAACTAACATTCAGTAATGCACCTTTAGCCTTTCCTGAAAGCTTGAAGCTCGTGGTCCACTTCCCTGAATTCCTTCTTCCCTCCTCTAACTCCTCCAAGGTTAGTGGAAGCAACCTCGTAAGATCAACCCAATGTTTGCCAATATCAAGGCCTGGAGCCCCAATCACAGAAACGTGAAGCATGAAATGTTTAGGCTCATACTTTGCTGAATGCTGGTGTCCTGTCCTACTTCCATATACAGAACAGGAATGCGTCAAAGTCTCTTCAAACTCAGATGTTCCCTGACAAACCTGAGCAGGGCGAGTTCTCATCACTTCACCCTTACGTTTCCAGTTTACACACAAAGCAAGGTCCTTGAAATTGACAGGCAAGCCTTCAATGGAATGAACATGAAGAAAGAAACAACAATTGAACCGTCGATGGCGGATATGAGTTAGAGCCTTTAATGGATTCCAACTCCACATTGATGATTTCTTCTGTTTATGCAGCATGTCATCAGATACAACATTGGAACTGGATCTAGAGATAAGGGTATTGCCAAAAGAATCATGCCCATGATCTGCTTGAAAAGTTAAAGCCATCTGAGAGGTTTTATGTACATAAAGGGCTTTACTAATTTCTTCAATGTCACGCAGCAATCGCCCACCATTCTGTTCCCCGCTACTGCTCTTCCAAGACATCTTTTTCACTGCCAAAACGTAAATATCCAACCAAGAATCCAAATGAGAAGCCAAAAACAAAAAGACCTTTGTGGGCCAGAAAATTTTATTTATATTTTTACGACTCTTGAACAGCTTGCATGCACCTCGACTATTCCACCTCGTACTTGCTACCTCCCACCAGCACAAGTATCATAAAAGTTTATATTTTGTAAGGGAAACTCAAAAATAAAATAAAAAATATACCTAAATATCAACTATGCCACAATTCCAAACTAATTGTAGGCTATTTTCAGAGGATTTATCACAGTTTGACATCAACTATAAGCCGATCATTTATTGGGTTCGAGACTGACTATGCTTTGCACATCGAAGAGTTAAATCCAAAATAATTATAAAAGAATAAAATATAAAAAAATATAAGTATTCAAGACCATCATCAATCTTAATGTTTCTATTTTAGCTTATATAAGATTAACATAAGCTTAGGTATAATGAAGAACTAAACTTGTTTTAAACTTTTAACTTCATTTCTTCAATTTTGAGTTCAGTAAACCAATACTGTCCCTCAATTCTCCCAATACATTACAGAAGCTTCAACTACAAATCATTATGTTTCTCTTCAAGTTTAACATAGGTAATTAGGTCAAAAACAAAGAACTAAACTTATTCTAAGTTTATTTTATTTTCTTCAATTAATTCCCACAAATTTTCAACAAAATCAAATACCCAATTCAATACAGAAGTTCCAACTTCAGTTACAGTAAACAAATCCAACTTACACCTCAAATTAAAAAGCGTTGAATCTAAAAATAAAGAAAGAACTTGGGAAGAAGGCTTACAGAAGTGAGATCCAACATAGAAGAGCAAGGAAGATGAGTTGACCGTTGATTTTAGCTAAAGTTTTATGGGTTGCCCGATTGATGATGTTATCCTCTGCTACTACTGGCTAGCTTATACCTTTGTTTTCTTTTTGGGGAAATGGTGGGTATATTCTTATTGAATATCGTGTTTCTTTTGGGTTTTTCTTCTGCACTTTCTCTGACAGCTCCCTTCTTTTCCACGTGGCCTACAACTCCAGCTTGGAAATTGTGGGTGTTTTCGTAATGGAGGAAAACATCTTTTTTCAATATTCTCATATTTAGTTTTTTAAATTAGGAAAATTACTTCTCTGGGAGTAGTGAAAACAAGGTCGCCTTGTTAAATCCTATTTTTTCACGATTCGTATTAAATCTAATAATTACTTTCTCCGGTCCAAAAATAAATGATTTTTTTGTCTTTTTTATGGTCCAAAATAAGTGATGTTTTCAGATTTCAAGAATAAGTAAATTATTTTTTTCTTACATTGCCCTTGAAATAAATAATATTTGAGTATGTGTTAAGAGTGTTTATTTCCAATGCAATTGAATTCTTCCATATGATCAGATTCACGTTTCCACTTCTCTAGTTCTGTTACTCTTCAACTATGGAGTGCTTGTTAGTATAAAAATGGAGAGGCAATACGAGAGGGATGATCAAGGCTCCATGAATTTTAAATTTGAAGACTCAATCAAAACAGTTCAAGAGTACTCTCTGAACCGTAAAGTTGAAATACATGACAAATTGAGATTCTTGCTGAAAATTTGAAATCACATGTTATGCCGTTGCTTCATTTGCTTCATTGAATGTTTAGTGAGAGTTGATAATAATCACGTCCCAAATCCCTATGGCATTATGTCAAATATAAAATAAAATTAAAAAATGTGAAGAGATAGTAAAGGATAATATGGTAAATTTTATTGTCAATTAATGTTAAAATGTATTTTTTTTAATCTGTGTGAAAACAGTCAAAAAATTACTTATTTTGAACCGGGGAGTAGTATTTATTAAATATTTGATGGAGATCAAAAGTACTCATTTTGTGTTAACTTAAAGGACCAGAATCATGGGCAGAGCTCGGATTTTGAGTTTATAGGTTCTTGATCCTTGAAAAAAAACAACTTATTAGGTTCTGAATAGAATAAATTTTTAATATAAATACAACGTTTGAACCAAAATGGAAGGATAGCTCTGTTCCTCAATAATATATTTAAGGGATCGTTTTTAACCAATCTGTAATATAAGAATCCATATTTACAATTTTCTCGAAATAATGAAAAGCTAACAGAGAATCTCCAAAATTATTCTGACTATTTGAAAACGCCACAATGGAGTAGGTAATGGATTACTTTGTGTGTTTTTTTCCTTTATTAAGGTAAAAGACCTAACAAAAGGGACAATAGCCAAACTTAACCTAGTCCTACACTTAAGAGATCGTTTAGTTTATTTTCTCTATCACGATTCACGAGAATATCTACATAGTCACTTGCCTGTTATTACTCCATTAATGACCCATTTAGCAAAAACGGAAAAAGTTTTTTTTTCAATGCTATATTGGTTAGGGTGGGTTCGGTTCGGTTTTGTAGAATTTTGGTTCGGTTAATTCAGTTTTCGGTTTGTGATTTTAATAACTAAAATCGAATCATAATAACTTCGGTTCGGTAGAATTTCGGTTCGGTTAATTCAAGTACTTCTACTGTCTTCAAAAAGACAATCTCTCTACGTTCTTCAAATTCATATAATTCCCTTTATAATAATCCCTTGACTGAGCTTAAGACAAAACAGAAACAACAGCAGTGGCAGTGGCAGTAGCAGCACTATAGGAGAAGCATTGGGTATTCATTTGCTCCAAAACCAACTCATTATCTCTGATAACAAAGAGAATGAGACACCAAATAAACCTGAAAAATCCAATCTTTGTGATAAAGAAAATACTTTACCATTTAATTGGACAAATAAGGTTGTGAATAAAGAGTCTGCTTTGAAAGACTCGGTTCTGAAGGCATCTTCACTTCAGTTATGTATAAAAAAAATAAACCAGAGTCCAAGATTGGGTTGAAAATTTTTAATTGGACAAATAAGGTTGTGAATAAAGAGTCTGCTTTGAAAGACTCGGTTCTGAAGGCATCTTCACTTCAGTTATGTATACAAAAAAATGAACCAGAGTTCAAGATTAGGTTGAAAATTTGGGAACATGCGGATACAGAGAATCGAACAGAGTCCAAGATTGGGTTGAAAATTCGGTTCTTCGATTTTTCGGTTTAACCGAAAATCGAATTATTAAAACCGACCACTGAATCGAACACCGAACTTTTTAAAATAATAAACCGCAAACCGACCGAATAAATCGAAAAATCGAAACCGAATAAACCGAAATTTTCGGTTCGGTTCGGTCGGTATTATGCCCACCTCTACTATTGATTACTACTATATATATATATATATATATATATATATATATATATATATATATATATTATGTATTTTATATATATATTCTAATGTCTAACTATTAATAAGTCTAACTAATAACATGTTTGGCCAACGTTCTCAAGAGGCCAAAAGTACTTTTTTTTCTCAAAAATACTTTTTTTTTCCTAACTTGAGGTGTTTGGCCAAGCTTTTTTTGGATAAAAATGCTTTTGGGAAGAAGCACAAAAAAGTAATTTCTTCGCAGAAGTTGAAGCAGTTTTGACTTTTCTTCTTACCAAAAATACCCTTAATAAAATATAGTATATGCCAAAATAACCATTAAACTTAATACTTAGGATATTAATGTATATATATTTCTTATTATTTTTAGGATAGCTTTCTAATATATAGTGACTTTAGGGGTGAATATTTTTATATTTGTTGAATGATTTTTAATATATTTAACTTATATTAAAAGAATTAAGTACTTTTAAGTTTTATTTTCATATTTTACTTAAACAAAATAAAAAGATTTAATTAATGCATGTAATAATAAAATTTTAAGATTATTTATTTACTTATAATATTAATTATTAAGTAAATCTATTTGTGTCTTTATTCGTAATTTGATACTTAAAAGCACTTTCTAAAAAGCTTGGCCAAACATAAATTATTGCTTAAAAGTGCTTCTCAGAATGATTAGCCAAACATAAACTGTTTATCTCTAAAAGTACTTTTTTTCAAAATAATTTTTTAAAATAAGCTGATATCTCCGGCTTGGCCAAAAAGGCTATAAGCTAGTAGGAGGTCAACATGCATGCTTGGCACCTCAAGGGCGTTATGGTAATTTCGTGTGAAATGGAGCAATGTGATTGAATAAAAAGGCATCTTACTGTAGCTGCCATATAAATATTTGAGTTGATTAGACCGAATTGCCCAGTGCTTATCTCAGCATACATCATCATATTATTCAAAAAGCTTTTCTAAAACGTGGGCCCTAGCTGTCTCATTTCAAGAATACGATAGCCAAATTGTTGGAGAATTTTGGGTCGTACGGTATATTTGTGTCACCTTTTAACATGTACCCTATTTTTTTAAAATTATTAATTTGGTAGCCATCTCATAAAAAATCCATAATAATATGACAATTACACCTCTGACACAAGATATAAAACAATCTCCCCCTCTCCTCTCAGCAACTTTATAAAATAATCATAAACTTATCTAGATTCATCTTCAAAATCACACTTGCATGAAGTTGTTTCACCTTGAAGCTAAAACTTCATGCTAATGTAGCATGAAGTTGTTTCATATTGAAACTAAAATTGCATGCTAATATAGCATGAAATCGTTTCACATTGAAGCTAAAACTCCATGTTAATGCATGCTGAAGTTATTTATCCCGCAGTCTACAGTTTTGCCATGAATTTTATCCGAAACTTCAGTCTAAATATGCTAAAGTTATTTAGTTCATTTGCTAAAACTTCAGACTAAACATGCTTAGGTTATTTAAGTTGTTTAATTCATTTGCTAAAATTTCAGACTAAACATGCTTAAGTTTTTTAGTTCATTTGCTAAAAATTTAGACTAAACATGCTTAAGTTTTTGTCTTGTAGTATGTAATTTTCAAATGAGTTTTTGCTAATGCATGTTGAAGTTATTTAGTTCATTTGCTAAAACTTCAGACTAAACATGTTGAAGTTTTTTAGTTCATTTGCTAAAATTTCAGACTAAACATGCTTAAATTTTTATATTGCAGTATGTAATTTACTAAAGAGTTTTTGCTAATGCATACTGAAGTTATTTAGTTCATTTCTTAAAACTTTATACCAAAATATGCTGAAATTTTGTAACGCAGTCTACAGTTTTGTCCTGAGTTTTATCCGAAACTTCAGTCTAAACAAACTGAAGTTTTTTAGTTTATTTGCTAAAATTTCAGCCTAAACATGCGTAAGTTTTTGTCCTGCAGTTTGTCAATAGTCTTTTATTAAAGAAGGGCAAAATCATCTTTTTTAAAACGCTTTTAACAAAAAAAATTGGGTACGGATGCAAACGAAAAAATAAAATGGATATAAGTTAAAAAATGACTGCCCTGCAATTTTTACCCAATTGTACAACTCTTTGAAAATTATGGGGCCCATTTAATAACTACTACTAAGCTAATGTTACTTTAATATTTACTTGGTGTATTCTTATTCATACAGTGAATCATTTGACTGGAAATACTATTTGATTTAATTTAAGTATAGTAGATGTAAATTAAAGGTTGGAAACTACATACAAATTACATGATTACATAAAATTTTTATCTTAAGATCTTACATTAATAAATTTAAGGGAAAAGGCCCAAAAATGACCTTGTGGTATTCGAAATGGATCAATTATAACCCCCGTTTAAACTTGAGTCCAAAAATGACCCTACCGTTATAGAATGGGTCTAATAATGCCCTGTGTTATTCGAAATAGATCAATTATAACCCTCGTTTAAATTTGAGCCCACGAATGACCCTGCCGTTAAAGAATGGGTCTAATACTGCTATTTTTCTCAGTTAGTAATGATTAGGGGTGTAAATGGATATTTAAAAATCGACTAAACCGACAGAACCGTACTGTGCCGAACCGATTTTTAAGTTTCTTTTAATAAAACGTAGGTTTTTATATAAATCTATAGTTGTACCGATAATTAAGGTAGGTTTTATATTTTATAAAATAAATCAAAAAAATATTGAATCGTATCGAATAAATTTACATGTGAATATATGTTTCACATGTAAATATATCAGACCAATTATTAAACCTAGTATAAATATATGTTTCACATGTACATTTACTCGGTACGGTTCGATATTTATATATTATGTTTAAAAATGATAATGGGTCTAATATTTATAAAGAATGGGTCGAATAAGTTTAAAATTTGAGCCCACTAATGACCCTACCGTTAAAGAATGAGTATAATATTTATATTTATAAATAATAATGTATTAATATAGATAATGTACAAATTTTAATATATTATTATTTTTAAACTTAATATATAAATATATGTTTCACATGTAAATTTATTCGGTACGGTTCGATATTTTTTCGGTTTATTTTTATAAAATAAAATACCTACCCTAATTATTGGTACGATTATATATTTATATAAAAACCTACGGTTTTATTAAAAGAAACCTAAAAATTGGTTCGGCACGGTACAATTCTGTCGGTTTTTAAATATTCATTTACACCCCTAATCATTAATAACCGAGGAAAATAGTAGTATTAGACCCATTCTTTAACGGCAGGGTCATTCGTGGGCTCAAATTTAAACGAGGGTTATAATTGATCCATTTCGAATAACACGAGGGCATTATTAGACCCATTCTATAACGGTAGGGTCATTTTTGGACTCAAGTTTAAACGGGGGTTATAATTGATCCATTTCGAATACCACAAGGTCATTTTTGGGCCTTTTCCCTAAATTTAAAAAGCTTTTCGTCATCTGTTATGCAATTTGGATGTTTTGACGTGATTAGCTTTTTAAATAGTCTTTATCTTAATTAGTTGCATTACTTTTTTTTTAGATTTTTATTAATTATTTTTACTCTAAAACTTATCATTAGGAACTTTATCATGCAAAGAATTGTGAATTTATATGTTTAAAATCAATTTTTATCTCTATTTCATTTTTTATATCTTTCAATGAAAGATCTTAAGATTATTAGAAGATTCTTTTTAGTATCGACTGTAAATAAATTGTATCATGCTTGAAATATTTACTATATCTTTGTAATATTTCATATTTAGCAAAAATAAATTGAAATTAAATACATGGGGGAAAATGAACATAAACCAATACAGTAATGAAATGTGCTTCAACAAATGATTGAACTACATAGGAGCAAAAAACAGTTTCACGTCTTCTACAAAGTTGAAAGATCAAAATGTCGACCTACCCCAAGGTTAAAAATTAAATGCCACTCCTACCAAGAGCTTTCACCAATTTAGCATTCACTTTACAGTTAGTACAGAGCAGTGGTGGCAAAATGGATAAAAAAAATAATTCATTCATTTAATTCACTAAAAATGAGTTGAATAATGAACTTTTTAAAAATTGGTCAAATATGGATAAGATCTATATTATCCACTTAAAAATAGATAATCAATGGGTTTAACTTTTATATTTGCAAAGACCAAATTGGGGGTTACGTTATTCAAGTTTGAAAAATTAGAAATTCTTCCAAGGATGTTCATATTCAAGAAGCCATAAATAATATAAATATCCATATTATTCGTCAGCTAACCAATTTTCTATCCATATTAGGTTAAATATTTTATCCGTTTATTCATTAACCATTTTGACCCGTTCATATCCGACCCGACACACTCGTTTACCACCCCTACAATAGTAGTACCCAATAAGGTGAGGTCCAAAATTCATAAAAGTAAGTTTTCACATAGAGAAAGATTTTCTTAGCTTAATATTGAAATCTACATGGAGCTGAATCAGAAAGACAAGATTGAAAAGCTAAATGAAATATCACAGCTACTAGATTATAGAAAAGCATAAAATACGGTACATAGATAAGCAAGTGGCATTGATTTTATTAAAAAATTATTACGACCCAATTTTTCCTATAGGTCGTGATGGCGCCCAACGTCGCCGCTAGGCAAGCCAACGATGAACTAACTACGTGATTACTCTTTTAAACAGGTTTTCAAGTAATTAAATTCTATTTATTAAGAGATTTAAGAAGTAGAAAGTTTAATAAATAAAACGAAAGCAAGTGAGTGCAATCATAGATATACAAATACTCCAAAATCATAAAGTCTATTAGAGTGTGTGCCAAGACCTGGTGTCACAAGTATATGAGCACTAGTAGAATATACAAAACTCTGACTATTGTCTGAAATAAAATAGACAGAAAATGAGTACAAAAGAACGGCTCTAGATGCTGCAGAACGGCTGAGGAAGCAGCTCACCACTAGGCCTCAGGGTATCGGGGATGCGGGCTGGTGTGACCGCCAGATGTACCTGCCTCAGATCCTGCACGGTTAGTGCAGAAGTGTAGCGTGAGTACATAAACAACATGTACCCAGTAAGTATCAAGTCTAACCTCGAAGAAGTAGTGACGAGGGGTCGACATCGACACTTACTGGGTCGACATCGACACTTACTATGGGTTAACAGTAAAAAAATACATAAGTTATAAATAAGCACGGGTTATGTAAATAATAATAATAATAACTCAATAATAAGCATGAAGTAAATATTTCTCTCACACATGGTAAGTCCCAAATTACTTTCTGCCTTATATAATTTTAGCCTCTCAAGCCGTAAAAAGATATCAAATATATAATTAAACTCCAGGTGTTATCACGCACGATTATGCCGAGATCGTACGGCCCGATCCAGAATAATGTGTACACTGCCGAGGGTCGAGCGACACGAACCATAGATGTATTTATCTACTGCCGAGGCGTTCGGCCCGCTCCACAAGAAGAGATGATACTTTATAAATAACCGGTTTAAGAGCTAATACAAGGCTAATGTACAGTGAAACACAATTTTTATTAACGGTCAAGTAACCCGCCAAAACTCAAGTAAGTGAAATTCGGTCTTTTACAATTGTTGTATCAAGTTCCAATATAATTTAGGCACCTTAATTAACAAGTAGGGTGCAAACATTATAAGTATTTCATAATTCGGGTCCTAAACTATCCGAATATAAGCATAATTAGTAGCTACACACGGACTCTCGTCACATCGTGCGTACGTAAACCCCATAATTATAAGCAAATAACAATTCAAATCACCTACGGGGTAAATTTTCTCTTACAAAGTTAGGCAAGAGATTTACCTTGTCTTAAAGCTCGCTTTCCGGCCTCAAATTCACCCTGAAGCCTCAACTCGGTGCTGAACAATCCGAAACTACTCAAATGTTATTTAAATTAATCAATATACGCTCAAAAGTTAATGATTTAGCTATTAGAGTAATTTTCCAACCCAAATTGGAAGATTCTTAAAATTCACCCTCGGGAACACGTGCCCGGATTCCTGAAATTTTCGAAGAAAGTTGTTACCCATAACCTCACGAACTCAAATATATAATTTTCACTCAATCTCATAATCATTTTCGTGGTTAAATCTCATTTTTTATCAAACCCTAAGTTTTTCATCTAAATTCATGATTTTTACAAATTTATATATTAAAATCTACCCATAATCTATGTATTTAACTCACATTGGATAGAAATTATTTACCTCCAAATTGCTAGGTGAAAACCTCTCTCAAAAAACTCCAAAATCGCCCCAAAAGTGAGAAATAAGTTAGAAATGGCTTAAGTCCCGTATTAAATGAAGCCTTCTGCCTCTAGGACTTCCGCATTTGCGGTCACAGGGTCGCATCTGCGGCACCGCTTCTGCAGAACAAGGTCCGCTTCCGCATAAATGCCTAGGCTGGCTAGTTTTGCTTCTGCGGACGGAATCCCGCTTCTGCGGATGGTGAAGCGCATGTGCCACCCCCCACCCCCGCACCTGTAGGCTACTCATTGCAGAAGCGAGGCCGCTTCTGTGGACCACTGGCCAATTGCCCAAACTCGCATCTGTGGCCATAGCTCGCATCTGCGGCCAAAAGCTCGCAGGTGCGGGCACACCAGAACTGGTGCACCAGCAGCCTTTTTGAGCTCTAAATCGATCTACGCATTGTCCGGATTGCACATGAGGCCCCCGAGGCCTCGTCCAAACATACCAACAAGTTTGTAAACACGAGACGGACTTGCTCGAACCCTCGGAATCCGGAAAATAATACCAAAACTAAGAATCGCATCCCAAACCAAATCGAACAACTTATGAACTTCAAGTTCTTCCAACTTATTCCGAACGCATCGAATCATACCTAAACTACTCGGAATGATACCAAATTTTGCGTGCAAGCCTTAAATCACCATACGACACTATTCCCAGACTCAGAATCCCAAACGGACATCGATAACACCAAAACCTACACCAAACCAAATTTAAAGAACTTTAAAACCTTCAATGCGCCAACTTCCAATATTAAGCGCCGAAACGCTCCCGGATCATCCAAAACCCGATTCGAACACACGTCCAAATACAAAATTATCATACGAACCTATTGGAACTGTCAAATCCCGGTTCCGAGGTCGTTTACTAAAAATGTTGACTCAAGTCGAACTTAGCCCCTTTTAGCCAACATCAAGGAACCAAGTTTTCCGATTTCAACCCGAACTCTTTCAAACCCCGAACTAACCATCCCCGCGAGTCATAAAACAGCAAAAGCACATATGGTGAGACTTATTTAAGGGAACGGGGATCCAGAAGGTAAAACGACCTGTCGGATCGTTACAAAAATATAATAAATAGAGTAACAAAATATTTTATAAAAATTATCTTATTAATAATTTTAAGTGATTTTAAAATAACTATTGATCGTCTGAAGCAAAAAAACAATTCCGACTTCGACGTCTACAAGTTGGAATTGATACATATCAATGGAAAATTTTAATAACCTTCTTTTGGAAGCCATCACTGGTCAAAAATATGTTTCAATGGGTTATACGGCAAACGATTCTCTCTATCTGCTCTTCTTTTTCTTATGTTGAATTTTCTGTATTTGTAAATAACAATTACTGTTAAGTCTTTAACTTTCGTTAGTATAAAGGACTAAAATCACACGGTTAGATTAATTAAAGGTTTAATGTGCTTAGTCACATAACACAGGGACCAAAACTAAAATATTACAATAATGTAGGGACTAAAAAATGCTGTTTCCCCAGATCCATATTTTTTTTTTTAATTTTTAAAACCCCTCCCAAATCCATATTAGTATAAGTTATCCGATGTTATATCAACTATAAGACAATAATGATTTAAAATGAGGTACAAACCGGCGTTAATTATACGAATAATGGAAATGACAGCCTAACAAAAGAACAAATAATACCGTAATGTAATAGGATTATTTTGTTCGGTTAATTAATTTCCGCCATGATATGGAAGAGGCAGAACCGAGTAGCTTTGAGAGTAAGCTACACGTACGGTTACTCAGCTTAAAATTTAAGTTAGCGTACATAATATGCAAATAACTACTCTTCTTCTCTATTTATACATACACCGATCACGTTTCCTCATTCCCATACATTTGTCTTTTCGTAAAGACTTATAACTAATTGACTATCTTATTGTGTTTACGTGTGAGCACCTAATTTTTTAATATATTTAAATTTTTATCACCTTCTACTATTTAATATTTTTAGAAATTTTAATATATATTTTTTAGCTTTGTTATATATATATATATATATATATATATATATATATATATATATATATATATATATATATATATATATATATATATATATAGGTTAAAAATTAATAATAATTTAAAAGTTCAATTATTACTATTAGTATTATTTTTATTTTTATCTTTATTTTTAAATAAAATGAATTAAAAACCAAAAATAAATAAAAATTAATTTTTTTTAAAAACTAATTTCGGATGGGAATTAAAAATAGTAAAAGTAGAAATATAAAATTAAAAAGTAAAGTAAAAGTAGGTAGAAATTGTTTAATAAAAATAAGTAGAAGAAAGTGAAAATTAAAAAAATAAAAGTAAAAGAATGTGGAAATTTTAGAAAATAAAAAGTAAAAGAAAGTTGGAATTAAAAAATAAAAGTAAGGGTAGCTGAATTTTTTTATTTTAAAAAAAGTAAAATAAGTGGAAAATAAAAAAAAAGTAAAATAAGTGGGAAATAAAAAAAAGAAAAGTATAAAAGTGGGAATTTAAATATAATAAAAAACAAATAATTAAGAAATTAAAAAATAAAAGTAAATAAAAGTGGGGAATTATTATTTTTAAAAAATAAGAAATTGGGAACTGAAAATTCTTTTTAATTAAAAATAAAAAATAAATAAAAAATAAAAAATCTGAAAATTCCGAAATTTTTTTCTATTAATAGAAGAGAAATGTTAGAAAAAAAAGGGAGAGAAGGATAAAAAAATAGGGAGGAGGGAATTGAGAGAAATATTTTTGCTTATTCTACGTTAAGGAAATTTCTATTTGTGTCATTCTTACTTCGGCTTTCTTTCGAAAAATCTAGCAATCCATCACCAAACTCTAACCTCGAAACCAACTGGAAACCAAGCTAAAAAGCACGACAAAAATGAGCCGAAAATCCAGCAAAACAGTCCCCTTTTGTACAGAAAATAATAGCTCCAAAGTTGAGTCATCGAGTTCGAGCTCCGTTTGTCGATTTTGGTCGAGGCTCCATTTGCATCCTTGTCCATTATCCGAGCTTCAAAACAGTCTTGTAAAGGTTTATTTCTCCCATTATTGTTTTGTTAAGATATTATGCTTGAATATATAATTTGATCTTATTTAGGTTCATGAAGATTGAAATATTTTTTTTTTCTGTATTAATTGTTAGGTCTCATTAGTTTTGTTAAATTTTGTTACTTTCTTGTTTGATTGACATGAATATTGATGAAAACATGATTTTTGGGTACGTAGTGAATATTTGAACTTTGGGGATAAGATCCGTGTCTGCTAGTTGAAATTGAAAAATGAGGTTTGGACTTTAAAAAAAAGATGATTGAGCCCGGTGGTTGGGCTTTGCTTAATGAAACATGTACTACTGCAAATGACTAATGGATAGTGGAGTAGCTTGATGAACTAGTAACTGGGCATACTTACTAATTAGCTTTAAAAAGCCAATTGTGCTATGATCAATTTTAAGTTATCTAGGCCAGAATAATTAAGAGCAAAAACTGATCCTTTTCACAATTGATTTCATAATTCACGGCCACACTAATCTCAAATCTTAGGAGAATAAATAATATTCGAACATCGTAGCTTGCTTTAGGCGCGATTAATAATAAATCATCGTGACTGTGAGTACGGTTCCTGTGGCATGGTCACGATACATAATCCCCAATTCGAGTGTGCGTTTCACGTGACTCGGCCACAACTTCAAACAATAATAAATAAAATGAAATACGTTGTAGATTTCGGGTGCGTTTCACGTGACGCGATTTGCGATGTGTATAAACAACGAGTGTACGACAACGTAACTAGTCTCATATTAATTCCATAAAAGTTTAAAATGCAGTAATGTAATAAAAGCGGTAAAAGGAATTAAAATGCACATATAGGTTTAAAACATGTATTAAATCAGATGACTAGGCTAATTATTAATAGTTGAGCGACCGTGCTAAAACCACGGAACTCGGGAGTGCCTCACACCTTCTCTCGGGTTAACAGAATTCCTTACCCGGTCTTCTGTGTTCGCAGACCATAAATAAGAGTCAATTTTCCTCGATTTGGGATTCTAAAATAAATCGGTGACTTGGGACACCATAAATTATTTCAAGTGGCGACTCTGAATAAATAAATAATCCCATTTCGAATAATGTCACTTAAATTGGAAAAACTCCCTATCCCCTACCCCCTCGGAGAAAAAGGAGGTGTGACAGCTCTGGCGACTTTGCTGGGGAATAAGAACTCAGAATCTCTGGTTCAGGGTTCAGAATTCGAGCTTAGAATAGCTGTTATACTTGGCTTTTATTTATTATCTGATTTTTACGTGTTTGAGCCTAATGTGCTAAATGTCGCTTTTTACCGCTTTGATATTGCTTGAACTGTATATGAACTGTTACGAAACCCTCCTCTCTGAGTCTTCTAAATCTTTTGGGAAGCGTGTGCTTCACGTGACTTCTTTTCTGTTAGAGTCATACCCCTAATTTTAGAATGAGGATCGGACAAGTTACAAAGCCGGTGAAGCTTCTGTATTGCCGGTACGCTCCCCCCCCCCGGCTTGAGTTGTCTGCTCGGGTAAGCCAGGTCTAGAACAACACACCTAGGATTTAAACCTAGAATAACATAGCCTCATGTTGATCCCTAGTAGGAACTTTTGTTTGCATCACGTGCATTTGACTTTGGGGACTCAACACAAGGGTTGGGTCCGTCCAGGACAGGTGTACCCAATATAAAAGACCATCCTGATTCATTTTTACGTGCTACTTGTGCATATGTTTGTTTCGGCTTGCATGTTGACCGGTTTCTAGAATAGGGAAAGAAAATCAAAAAAAAAAATAAGAGTAAAAGGTAGGTATTTGAAAAATTCCGAAACTCTGCCGAAAGTTTCAAAAATAAAAAGAGAAAATAAGCCAATATTTTCAAAAGTCATGCTTCTTCCCCTGTTCCGTCAAAACTGACAAAACTACGCGGGTCTGATCCTCACTAGATGCGAGATACGTAGGCAAACCTCATCGGTTTCGACCCCAATTTTCAAAAATTCAAAAATATTTTTCTTTAATTCCTTCTTTATAAGTTTTTCTTTGACACATAAAATCCAAAATTTTGCCTTCTTTTATAGAATTTTTTCTCTTGGAAATTGAAAAAAAAGAAGTCAAAATCCAAAAATATTTTTCTTTAATTCATTCTTCGGAAGTTTTATTTTTTTTTTAGAAAATTCCAAGTAAAAAATTATTTAAAACAAAAAAAAAATTATTTCTTTATAGAAGTCTTTCATTTGAAAAAAGAAACAAATCAAATCAAAATCCAAAAATATTTTTTACCTTTTCTTTAGAAGTCTTTCTCCCAAAATATTAAAAACAAAATCCAAAATAATATTTTCTTTCTTTTCAAACATTCTCAAAAAAAAAAAATCAAAATTAAAAAAATTTCTTTCTTCTTTATAAGTCTTTCGAAAATTAAAACCAAAAAATAAATAAATTCAAAATCCAGAAAAATAAGAGTTAGTTTATTTACTTTATTCCTAATATTCCCGAACTACGCGAGATCTGATTCATGCGGCATCATGATACGTAGACAATCTCCATCGGATTCGATCATAGCCATAAACAAATTGAGTGAAAAAATAAACCAAAAAAAAAATATTGAGTGAAAAAGAAAGAAAAGAGTGACAGAAAAAAAGAAAAAGAAAAAAAGAAATCAAGATATGAAAAAAAAATCAAAAAAAGAAATCAAAAAAAGAAAAGTCTCCCGAGATGGAATCAGTTCACCCCTGCTGGTGAATCATTATCGAGCTTATTTTAAAAGCCAGTCAGGCTAGGTCTACTGCAGTCATTAGCTCCGAACAGGCCAAACCTCGAGTCCCCCTTGCACCGAGCTGATGCTAGATGTAAATACCTCTCCGGAGTAGTAGGACATGATACTGAAGATTGTTGGACTCTCAAAAGAGCAGTGGAAGAAAAAGACCCTAATATGATAAACAATCATCTGCCTACTCACACCAATGTGCCATTAGTCAGAATGATTTGTGAAGATGAAGAATTTGATCCGGCACGGAAGGCCATTGCATCCATTGTCGAGACAGAAAAAAAAGCTAAAAAACGTTCGCCAAGCCAGAAAGTTCTCCATCCGACGGGAGTCTCGGTAGCCAGTCTTGTTATCCTTTTTGCATCCGGATTATCTCAGGGTGTGATCCGGATGTTTTACTTTATTTTCTTACTTTTCGATGTAAACCTTTCTATCTTCAAAATTCAAAAAAAAAAAAGCAAAAAAAAAAAGAATTAAAAAAAATCAAATGAAATTAATATTTCATTGTCTAGGAATGTCTTTTTTTTTTTTAATCTTGTCACTTTTCTTATTCTCTTTCAGTTTTTATTCATGCAGATTTTTAATAACATGACATGCTTGCGGACTTCATGACTAGATCCTAAAACTCTGTCAGACTTCGAAATAATAAATCCAGAAGCAGAATGCAATGAAAATGAGGTTAAGAAAATAAAATAAAAAATCGAAACAGTATGAGAATAAGCCTATGCCAAGCCGGATTGAAACCTGCAGAAGTTAAAATTCCCTCTCTCCGGGTCATTGTTGAAGTCGAGATTGAGGATAATGATTGGGTCACGAACCGATTGGAACAATTGACACTAATTGATAAAAAAAATGATTGGCCACAATTTGCCATAGACAGTTGTACCAACAAAGAATAGCCCATGTCTATAACAAGAAAGTGCGGCCCATGAAATTTAAAATAGAACATCTCATTGTGAGACGTATCCTCCCACCTCATGAAGAAGCTAAAGGAAAATTGGCTCCAAATTGGAAAGGTCCATACATTGTAACTAGAGTACTGCAAAAGAGAGTGTTGTACCTGGGAAGCAACAAAGAAAATGTCCCTGAAACAACTGTCAACGTGGATATAGTCAAAAGGTATTATGTTTGACCTTCTATGTGGCATTAATATTCTCTGATTGGGATGATGAAGGCTTTCATTCTCGCTATCCAAACATCATTAACCCTTTTGCTAACCATTTTGAGTCGGTTACCTTTCTTTGATTACCCTCTTTGGAACCTGAAGATGTTATTAAAAAAAAAGAAACAAGAAATAAAAAAGAGAAGAAAAACAAAACAAAGATGAAAAAAAAAGAAAAAAAAGAGAAAAAAAAGAAAAAGAAGAAGAAAAAGAAAACAAAAGAAAAATCCAAACAAGTTCATGTTCCTTGAACTACGTTCGACTTGATTCCGAAAGGATACGTAGGCAGCCTCTCTCTGGGGTTCTGTCACACCAAAACAAAAACCCAAATTTCCCCAAAAGTGAAACTGGGGCAGATGTTATAATAGTTTGGTGATGGTTTTGTCTGAAAGGTTCCAAAGTTGTAATTCAATCCAAATCCTTTTTACCCTAATCCTTTTCAAGTCCTTCCAATCAATAGGCAAAGAGATTCAAAATGGGAGGATACAGTTACTCGGATCTGATACAACAAAATGAGAAAAATAAAATGAGAGAGTCTTATTGGTGAAAACCTCACGGGCACCATAAGGCGATGGTAAGCAGAGAAATTCGAAAATGAGAGAGTCTTGCTAGTGAAAACTCACAAAGAGCACTATAAGGCGATGGTGAGAAGAGAAATGAGAGAGGCCAGCTGGTGAAAACCCGCAAAGGGCGCCACTGACCGAAAAGAGGATCCTCACAGTTACTGGCATCGACACAGTCCTGAGCAAAGTTTCTCAGTCTCAAAGAAAGAGTTGTGATGAATTTTTGAGAGTTGGACAGTTTACAAAGATCAGGCATCTAGTCCAAGAGGCATGTCATGTTCATTGAAGTCTGTATACACGCCAGATAAGTCCTTCTTTCTTTCCCCCGAAAGGGATACCTCTTGTCTAAATTCATTTGTCCATTCCATTGTTTGCTTTTCTTTGAATCCCTTTCGGTTTAACTCTGTTCCGAAACTAAGACAAAGAAGGGAAGGTAGGACTGATTTAGAGGGTTCTCACTTGATACAAGCCAATATGCAAAAGAAAAGACACCCAATCTCGGCAGGGGCATCAAGTTGACTCCAACTGCCATGTTGGCCGATATTTCGAAATCAAAAACTGTTGAAAAAGGAAATTCAAAATCAAATGCCCACAAGGGCAAAATAAAAGTTGAAAAGGTTAAGTCCCACGTGACTAACCATCATGGCAAAGTCCGGAAAAGCCAGAGGTGCTTCGAGGTTAGAAATGCAACCGATATTCAGGAAACAACCAGTTGCAACTGAAAGGACCGAGACCAAGTGACTGAAACAATCAAGGCCACAAAACCAACCACCATTTCAAACTGACAAATTCTTTGTTTGAAAAACAAAAAGGGAAACAGGTGCAATCCAAAAGCAATCTTGTAAGAAGCAGGTGCAATCAAAACGAAATTATGCAAAGGCTAGAAACAGTTTTGCAGCAACTACTCCAAAAGGGAAGTCTTCTCCAAACTCTTTCCCACATTTTACTCATTATCTTAAAAAAAATATTGAAATTAAAAAGAAATAAAAAAAAACAAATCATGGTAGTATAGGGTCTCCAATCCCTAGTTGCATTTTCTAACATAGAGTTTCCACTCCCTAGTTGATATTATTTTGGACATAGGGTCTCCACTCCCTAGTCTTTTTTTTTCTAACATAGGGTCTACACTCCCTAGTTGATTTTATTTTAAGACATAGGGTCACCACTCCCTAGTCGCTTTTGCAACATAGGGTCTCCACTCCCTAGTTGATGATTATTTTAGACATAGGGTCTCCACTCCCTAGTCTGTGTTTCCAACATAGGGTCTCCACTCCCTAGTTGATGTTTAGACATAGGGACTTCACTCCCTAGTTTGTTTTTCCAACATAGGATCTCCACTCCCTAGTTGATGATTTTAGACATAGGGTCTCTACTCCCTAGTCTGCTTTTCCAACATAGGGTCTTCACTACCTAGTTGATGATTATTTTAGACATAGGGTCTCCACAACCTAGTCTGCTTTTCCAACATAGGGTCTCCACTCCCGAGTTTATTTTATTTTAGACATAGGGTCTCCACTCCCTAGTTGATGTTTCCAACATAAGGTCTCCACTCCCTAGTTGATGATTATTTTAGACATAGGGTCTCCACTCCCTAGTCTTCTTTTCCAACTAGGGTCTCTACTCTCTAGTTGATGATTATTTTAGACATAGGGTCTCTACTCCCTAGTCTGCTTTTCCAAAATGGGGTTTCCACTCCCTAGTTGATGTTTTTAGACATAGGGTCTCCACTCTCTAGTATGCTTTTCCAACATAGGGGCTCTACTCCCTAGTTGATATTTTTAGACATAGGGTCTCCACTCCCTAGTCTGCATTTCCAACATAGGGTCTCCACTCCCTAGTTGATGATTGTTTTAAACATAGGGTCTCCACTCCCTAGTTGATTTTATTTTAGACATAGGGTCTCCATTCCCTTGTCTCTTTTCCAACATAGGGTCTCCATTCCCTAGTTGATGATTATTTTAGACATAAGGTCTCCACTCCCTAGTCTGCTTTTTCAACATAGAGTCTCCACTCCCTAGTTGATGTTTTTAGATTTAGGGTCTCCACTCCCTAGTCTAGTTTTCCAACATAGGGTCTCCACTCCGTAGTTGATTTTATTTTAGACATAGGGTCTCCACTCCCTAGTCTATTTTCCAACATAGGGTCTCCACTCCCTAGTTGATGATTATTTTAGACATAGGGTCTCCACTCCCTAGTCTGCTTTTTTCCAACATAGGGTCTCCACTCCCTAGTTGATGATTATTTTAGACATAGGGTCTCCACTGCCTAGTCTGCTTTTCCAACATAGGGTCTCCACTCCCGAGTTGATTTTATTTTAGACATAGGGTCTCCACTCCCTAGTCTCTTTTCCAACATAGGGTCTCCATTCCCTAGTTGATGATTATTTTAGACATAGGGTCTCCACTCCCTAGTCTTCTTTTCCAACATAGGGTCTCCAGTCCCTAGTTGATTTTATTTTAGACATAGGGTCTCTACTCCCTAGTCTGCTTTTCCAACATAGGGTCTCCACTCCCTAATTGATGATTATTTTAGACATAGGGTCTCCACTCCCTAGTCTGCTTTTCCAACATAGGGTCTCCACTCCCTAGTTGATTTTATTTTAGATATAGGGTCTCCACTCCCTAGTTGATTTTATTTTAGACACAGGGTCTCAACTCCCTTGTCTCTTTTCCAACATAGGGTCTCCATTCCCTAGTTGATGATTATTTTAGACATAGGGTATCCACTCTCTAGTCTGCTTTTTCAACTATGGTCTCCACTCCTTAGTTGATGATTATTTTTGACATAGGGTCTCCACTCCCTAGTCTGCGTTTCCAACATAGGGTCTCCACTCCCTAGTTGATGTTTTTAGACATAGGGACTTCACTCCCTAGTTTGTTTTTCCAACATAGGATCTCCACTCCCTAGTTGATGATTTTAGACATAGGGTCTCCACTCCCTAGTCTGCTTTTCCAACATAGGGTCTCCATTCCCTAGTTGATGATTATTTTAGACATAGGGTTTCCACTCCCTGGTTTGCTTTTCCAACATAGGGTCTCCACTCCCTAGTTGATTTTATTTTAGACATAGGGTCTCCACTCCCTAGTCGTTTTTTCCAATATAGGGTCTCTACTCCCTAGTTGATTTGATCTTAAATGCAGGGTACACCATTCCCCGATATCTTTGCCAATATAGGGTATCACATTCCCTGGCCACATTTTCCCAACATAAGGTACATCAATCCTTAGTTGAGACATCCTTTTGACAATAAAAGAACACCATCCCAAAAAAAAAAATATGACTTTTTCAGGATACACCACTCCCGACCTTTTATTGCTTTCAATAAAGAAGTAGTTTAGAATTTTGTTACAATAACTCACGAAATTTTTCTAGTGCAAACTGGGGCAAAATATTTTGTTTGTTTGTTTGTTTTGGTGTCTGAGTAGGTTTTACCTCGAGGCACAGGGTTCGAGATGACCAAAAGAAGAAGTCTCAATTCAGAATAAAAGAAAATAAAAAATAAATGAATCCAAAATGCAAAAGCAATTGAAAACACATGGAATGCTAAAGACATGACTGAAGCCACGAGCATTGGAGTCCCGTTTTGATTATAAGTAGATATAGAACAATGAACTAGAACCTACAGCTAGCGAGCATCAAGGTTTAGATCAGAGTCTGCATGAAGAACCAGTCAAGACTCAAGATTAAGTTTTTGAAGACTCATGGATAGGAATCTTGTAACTCATAACTGATAGGCTTGTTTAGATTTTTTTATTTTTTATTTTGATATAATGGCAGGACCGCGGACCGGAGCCTCGACGGAACCTCACTCGACTCCTCAACTCATCACTCCACCATTCTCCTTGAACAACACGCGACCTGATTTCCCTATAACCCGGGATATGTAGGCTGTCCAAAACCAGGCCTCGGTTGCACCATATCTTTTATTTCATTTCCTTTTGAATAATGGTTTGGTCAAAAATTAGTCATGTGGCTCACCTAGTCTTTGCCTGAAAACTCTTCATATTTCCAAGCAAAGAGGGGCAGTTGTGAGCACCTAATTTTTGACTATATTTGAATTTTTATCACCTTCTACTATGTAAATATTTTCAGAAATTTTAATATATATTTTTAGCTTTGTTACACTTTTATATATATATATATATATATATATATATATATATATATATATATATATATATATAGGTTAAAAATTAATAATAATTTAAAAGTTCAATTATTACTATTAGTATTATTTTTATTTTTATCTTTATTTTTAAATAAAATGAATTAAAAACCGAAAATAAATAAAAATTATTTTTTTAAAAACCAATTTCGGATGGGAATTAAAAAATAATAAAAGTAGAAATATAAAATTAAAAAGTAAAGTAAAAGTAGGTAGAAATTGTTTAATAAAAAAAAGTAAAAGAAAGTGGAAAATTAAAAAAATAAAAGTAAAAGAAAGTGGAAAATTAAAAAAATAAAAGTAAAAGATTGTTGAAATTTTAAAAAATAAAAAGCAAAAGAAAGTTGAAATTAAAAAATAAAAGTAAGGGTAGCTGAAATTGTTTTAAAAAAAAAAGTAAAATAAGTGGGAAATAAAAAAAGAAAAGTATAAAAGTTGGAATTTAAATATAATAAAAGTAAAAAAAAGTAAGAAATTAAAAAATAAAAGTAAATAAAAGTGGGGAATTATTATTTTTAAAAAATAAGAAAATGGGAAGTGAAAATTCTTTTTAATTAAAAATAAAAAATAAATAAAAAATAAAATATAAAAATCTGAAAATTCCGATTTTTTTCTATAAATAGAAGAGAAATGTGAGGAAAAAAGGGAGAGAAGGATAAAAAAAATAGGGAGGAGGGAATTGAGAGAAATATTTTTGCTTATTCTACGTTAAGGGAATTTCTATTTGTGTCATTCTTTCTTCGGCTTTCTTTCGAAAAATCTAGCAATCCATCACCAAACTCTAACCCCGAAATCAACTGAAAACCAAGCTGAAAAGCACGACAAAAACGAGCCAAAAACCCAGCAAAACAGTCCCCTTTTGTACAGAAAATAATAGCTCCAAAGTTGAGTCGTCGAGTTCGAGCTCCGTTTGTCGATTTTGGTCGAGACTCCATTTGCATCCTTGTCCATTATCCGAGCTTCAAAATAGTCTTGTAAAGGTTCATTTCTCCCATTATTGTTTTGTTAAGATATTATGCTTGAATATATAATTTGATCTTATTTAGGTTCATGAAGATTGAAATATTTTTTTTTTCTGTATTAATTGTTAGGTCTCATTAGTTTTGTTAAATTTTATTACTTTCTTGTTTGATTGACATGAAGATTGATGAAAATATGATTTTTGGGTACGTAGTGAATATTTGAACCTTGGGGATAAAATCCATGTCTGCTAGTTGAAATTGAAAAATGAGGCTTGGACTTTAAAAAAAGATGATCGAGCCTGGTGGTTGGGCTTTGCTTAATGAAACATGTACTACTGCAAATGACTAATGGATAGTGGAGTAGCTTGATGAACTAGTAACTGGGCATACTCACTAATTAGCTTTAAAAAGCCAATTGTGCTATGATCAATTTTAAGTTATCTAGGTCAGAATAATTAAGAGCAAAAGCTGATCCTTTTCACAATTGATTTCATAATTCATGGCCTCACTAATCTCAAATCTTAGGAAAATAAATAATATTCGAACATCGTAGCTTGCTTTAGGTGCGATTAATAATAAATCATCGTGACTGTGAGTACGGTTCCCGTGGCATGGTCACGATACGTAATCCCCAATTCGAGTGTGCGTTTCACGTGACTCGACCACAACTTCAAACAATAATAAATAAAATGAAACACGTTATAGATTTCGGGTGCGTTTCACGTGACGCGATTTGCGATATGTATAAACAACGAGTGTACGACAACGTAACTCGTCTCATATTAATTCCATAAAAGTTTAAAATGCAGTAATGTAATAAAAGCGGTAAAAGGAATTAAAATGCACATATAGGTTTAAAACATGTATTAAATCAGATAACTAGGTCAATTATTAATAGTTGAGCGACCGTGCTAAAACCACGGAACTCGGGAGTGCCTCACACCTTCTCTCGGGTTAACAGAATTCCTTACCCGGTCTTCTGTGTTCGCAGACCATAAATAAGAGTCAATTTTTCTCGATTTGGGATTCTAAAATAAGTCGGTGACTTGGGACACCATAAATTATTCCAAGTGGCGACTCTGAATAAATAAATAATCTCATTTCGAATAATGTCACTTAAATTGAAAAAACTCCCTATCCTCGGGGAAAAAGGAGGTGTGACATTATGTAGCTCAGATCATTTAAGTGATAGACTACAATGTTGAGCAGTTGCATGTGTTTTCTACCAGGATTGTCATCGTTGTTGCTTCTTACTTAGCTGCTGCAGGAACATGGTGGAAAACTGAATTCATGGGCTGTCCTGTTTCAAACTCTTTTTTTCCAGAAACTTTATTCCATGGGAGGGTTTTATAGTTAGGTGCTGTTAGCACCTCGAGCTTCTTGTGTAGAATGTGCTCTGATTTGTATAGTGGCAGGTTAAAGGAGAAACTTGAGGTTGTAACAAAACTTCTCTTTTCCGGTGTAAAGGATAAATTCCCAAGTATTTTGAATTGTCATTATCTACTTTAAGAGTAGCTTATAAAAGTGCAGCCCGATGCACTAAGTTTTTGCTATGCGTGGGGTCCGGGGAAGGGCCGGACTATATGAGTCTATTGTACGCAATCTTACCTTATATTTCTGCAAGAGACTGTTTCCCAAGCTCGAACCCGTGACGTCTTGGTCACATGGCAACAACTTTACTAGTTATACGAAGGCTGCCCTTCTTAAGATTAACTTATAATGGTATTAAATTAGTTTGCTTTTCCTTTCCGCCTCTACTTCTCAAGATTCTGGTGTTGTTTTTTCTCTTTCGAGATGAGATATCTCCAGGACAATTTTTATTAGTACTATAAGAGCAAAGAAGGCCAAAAACCAACTTTGTACTTTACAATGGACAATTTGGGACATAAATTGTCTGGCATTATGTCTGATTTACATGCAACTTTGAGGTTTGCTCGGCTAAATTTTCTGCTGGTTAAGGTGATTTCGAGCATTGATGCTGTATCAACGATCAATAAAACATTATCTGTTACAAAATCATGTGCTATAGATACACAAATAGATTCATATTTTGGTGTCACTACTTGAGGGTGTTCATCTTGTTTCTTGTTGCAGGTGCTGAGGTTGTTGTTCTTTGTATAACTAAATCTGGGGAAGTTCTAAATTATCAGGCATTCACAAACTCAAGGGGCATTTACAATGCAAAGTGGCAGAGACAATGCCAGAGAGTGATCGTTGGGATGCATGCCTTGCGAGATCCATTAGGAGCTTCCATGAACACTGCAAACATATATTAGATGGAAAATCGGGTGTGAAGTTCAGCTATAATCATCCTTCTGGGCATTCCCACACAGTTAGACCGGTTCGTGTATCGTCCAGCCAATGACCCAAAATTCTGCATCTAGTAAAACTATACACATCCTAAGGGATGTTCTTGATGATGTTGTCGTATAACTTGGTTGCGGTGATTTAATTGGAAACCTAATTGCAATCTGGCAATATCTGTTGTAAACTGTGTCTTGTGTATACTCAGCAATTTGGGAACCTCCTAACAAATGCTAGTTCCTAATTTTGGAGCTTCCATTTGCTCGACTACATTCGTACAATGGCCATAGCTTTTCAAAAAGACAATTGGTGTAAATTCGTTAGTCAAAGTTCTTCTGTTCTGAGTAGTAAAAAAAAGAAAAGAAAAGAAAAGAAAAGTGTAATGTAATGGGAGGCTTTTTCCTTGAGAAGGTAATTCACCCTTCACTTTTTACTTTCTTAAAAGGGAAAAGAAAAGATGAACAAAAGAAATACTATAGTCATTATCTGCTCTACTATTACTTTCTTCCTTTATGCTTTCCTTTGTATTGCTACTAAGAAACTATCGCAAAATATCCTCCCAACAAACGTAGGTTGTGAAGTTATAGGATTATACCAAAACGTGAGGCAATACAGTTTATATTTTTGGCGATTTCTTGTGAACCTACAAGGATTTGAAGTTTGAAGGCCATTTAAATATTTCACGGGATGTTAAAAAGTAGTTAGATTAAGGAATCTATTGAAATAGAAGTCATAAAAGAGAAACATCGATCTTTGTAGTTCTTTTTCTTTTCAAGTTGACTATCATCTTCATAGATAAAAGTATAGGAAAATTATTTCTCAGAAATAAAAATATAATTGCTGACCTCCCTTTACAATGAAGGACAGCTTGCCCTTCATTCATCTAAAAAGGAAAAAAAGGACTTGGATTCTTGGAGTATGATAATGAAAATATTTAAGTTTTAGGGTGAAAGAAATAAAATTGATATTTTCTGAAATCTACAATAAATTCATTAGCGAAATAAAAAGAAAATTGCTTTAAAGATAGCTCTTTTCCAAAGGAAAAAATAAAAAAGAGGGGTGGGAAGCTCAACCGAGTTGCACAATATTAGAGCCAGGTTTCGATACGGCCCTTGTATTGATGTGCTCCGATATAATATTTAAATTTCATGGTTGAGACTCGCTTATCTCTTGTAAAATAACTATGCGTGGAGAACAACGCTCAACACATTTTTTATTGTTAATTTTTTTGCTTTCTTTCTTTGGCCGTATTTTTGGCTGATACGTTTTTCTCGCCATCCTTCTTTCTTTGGCTCTATTTTCGGTAGACAAGTTTTTCTCGTCCTTTCTTTCAGTAATGAACTGACCGATCGTTTCGAAAAATTGCACTTCGCTCGGTAGTTTGAGGGCATGAGTAACTCCGTATGATGTATTATGACTTATGTGAATCGTCAGTTTTGTTTTTCAGGTTATCCGGAATCGATTTGGAAGAATGAATTTCATGATTTAAGCTTTGAGTTGGAAGAGTTGACCAAGTTTGACTTTTGTGAATTTTAGCCCGAGACGGAGTTTTGATGGTTCCGTTAGGTCCGGATTATGATTTTGGACTTGGGCGTATGACCGGATTTGCATTTGGATATTTCTAGAAGGATTCAGCGCTAATTGGCGAAAGTTAGAAATTTGAAGAATTGGAAAGTTCATAAGTTTGACCGGGAGTTGACTTTGTGGATATCGGATTCGGATTGTAGTTCCGGGAATTGGAACAGTTTCGTTATGTTATTTGGGACTTGAGTGCAAAATTTGAGTTCATTCCGAGTTGATTTGATATGTTTCGGCGCGAGATTTGGAAGTTGAAATGAGTTCATTAAGTTCGATTTGAGGTGCGATTCGTCATTTCGATGTTGTTATGTTGCCTCGAGTAGGTCCGTGTTACGTTATGGGACTTGTTGGCATATTTGGACGGGGTCCTAAGTGGCCCGAGTGAGTTTCGGACGAGGTTCAGATCATTTTCATTTCATGTTGCATTGCTGAAGGTATGCTGGTTTTGGTGCTCCGCATCTGCGGAAGAATGGACGCAGATGCGAGTCCGCAGATACATACTATTGGTCGCAGAAGCGAGGTGAGAGCTGGGTGAGGAAGACCGCAGAAACAAATTTTTGTAGCGCACCTGCGTGCGCGCAGATGGGAGATATTAGCCACAGAAGCAGGTGTGTGGCGCAGAAGCGTACGAGGTTGTCGCACCTGCATGTGCGCAGAAGCAAAGAAATTTCGCAAGTGCAATGGGCTGGTCTTCAGTGAATTCTCGCTGGTGCGAGGCATTTACCGCAAAAGCGGAAGTCGCAGGTACGACTATTGGTTCGCATTTACGAACAGTGCTAGGCAGAAACTATATTATCGAGGGTTTGGTCATTTCATTCATATTTGGAGTTATAAATCTCGGATTGAGACGATTCTGGAAGCGATTTTTACCACATGAATTGGGGTAAGTGTTTTACACTCGGTTTGATTATATTTCGTGATTTTATCTTCATTTTTGGTAATTGGATTATGAGTTTTAAAGAGAAAATTGGGGATGTTAGCCTAAAAGTTTTGAATGTCGATTCGGAGTCTGGTTTGAGTGAAACTAGTATGGTTGGACTCTAATTGAATGGGTTATCGGATTTTATAAGTTTTGTCGAGTTTTGAGGTGCGGGCCCTGGTTGGACTTTTGGGCTTTTGATTAAAGATTCGATCATTATCAATTGGAATTGCTTCCTTAGACTTTATTTGACGTATTTGAGTTGCTTTTGGCTAGTTTCGAGCCGTTCGGAGGTCGGTACACGCGGGATAGCATTTTTGGAGCATTATTTGGCTTGCTAGATGTTGGATTTGGCTTGTTCGAGGTAAGTAATACTTCTAAACTTGATGCTGAGGGTATGAACCCCTGAATATAAGTGATATGTGTTTGGTGTGGAGGTGACGCACATGCTAGGTGACGGGCGTGTGGGCGTGCACCGTGTGAATCGTGACTCGATTATTTCTGTTGTACTGTGTAGTTACCTAATATTATTTGTATCTATAAAATCTCTACGTTCTAGAGTAATTGAGTTGTGATCCATGTTAGAAACCATGTCTAGGCTATATGTTTATCCTATTGGGACCTGCTGAGGTCATTTCGGCTATTGAGTCATTTGCTTACATTGTAATTTCATACTCAGTCATACGCATTCATTTGCATATCATATCTCAGTCTCTGTTACCATTTATTAATACATCACATCATCATTTTATGCTGGTTTTTATGACATCGTGAGCCCGAGAGACTGGAGATATTGATGACTGAGTGAGGCCGAGGGTCTGATAAGGATATTGATAGGATCGGGCTGCACGCCGCAATATGTTTTATTGATTTATGCCATAATTGGCTTGTTATAGCGCTTGAGCTGAAGGAGCCCCTACGAAGTCTGTACACACCCCTAGTGAGCGCATGTACCTACTGAGTGCGAGTGCCGAGTGATTGGGAGGACTGAGTGATTGTGAGGACTGAGTGATTGGGAGGGCTGAGTGAATTGATATTCTGAGAGTATGCATATGGTTTTATCACTGAGTTGCATCGCATTCGACATGCACACTTGACATACAAGCATAAAGATATATTTTTCTTATGTTGCGCGGTATCACGTCATTAATGACTTCTCATACATATTGACATGTAGGAATATGGATGTATTTTCCTCGTGCCATTTGAAAATGAAACATTTACCTGTTGAAAGTTTTGGGAAAAAATATAGTTTTATAAACGTACTCATATTTTGATAATTTCGGTAAAAGATTTAGGTTTTCACTGATATACTTGAAAAGCATGCCTATTTTCCATAATTGTGAACCAGCTGAATTATTTCTTGTACCGTCTTTATCATATTGCTATGAATTGTTGATGGTTATTGGAGTTGGACCCTGAACCTTGTCCCAGCTCGTCACTACTTTCAACTTAAGGTTAGGTTTGTTACTTATTGAGTACATGAGGTCGGTTGTACTCATACTACAATTCTGCACCTTGCGTGCAGATGTTGGATGCTGATGTTGCTGTGATTGACGGGAGCTGGATTTGAAGACGTACTTGCGTTCCAGTGGTAGTTGCCTCTTGTTCATGGAAGCCTTAGATTTATAAAAATCTGTTCATGTACATTTCGAACAGATGATGTAATTATTTATTTCATGCCATCTTTGAAAATTCTAATCTTAGAAGCTCGTGATTTGTACTACCAGTCATTGGGAATTCTTATATAAAAGCAGTTTTATTATCATTTCTTTTTTTAATAAATCTCATTTAAATTAGATAGTTGTTAATTGGCTTACTTGGCGGGTTGGGTTAGGTTCCATCACAACTAGATAAATTTTGGGTCGTGACACTTTCTTTGTCTCTATTTTCGACATATACATTTGTCTTCTCATCCATTCTTTCTTTGACTCAATTTTCGGTGGACACATTTTTCTCCTCATCATTTTTCGATAATGTTCCATAAAATTATTTTTAACCTTTGTAAGCGCCGGGATGAACTTTTACCTCCACTCATCTTCTGGGGAATCATTCGACGAGTTATATCAACAAAACAGAAGAAAAGAAGAGATTTCGAGTTTTTTGTTGATCATTTGATTCTGCACTTCTACATAAAACATAAATTAGCAAATAAAAATAACAATCACATATCAAAGTAATAATCCAATTTCTTATTTGATTGTAGCTATTTTTCTAAGTAGATACGCATGCTTCTTCTGTAGGATTTAAAACATGGTATCAAAGCATGTTTTTATTTATTTATTTATCTCTTCAACACGTCACTTTACGTGTATGCTTTATTTTTTTTTATTGGTTATGCACGTGATTTATTTTTTATAATGGGTGGCAGTGAGACTCGAAATAGAACATCTTCCTACTTTGATACCATGTTGAAGTCATACTTTATTTACTTAATTGTTTCTTCACTACGCAATCTCACGTGCAACTTTCATTCATTTTTCATTGGCCAAATATGTAAAACTTTTATTTTCTTACAATGGTGGCGGTGAGACTCGAACCCATGCCCTCTGCCTTCTCTGATACCATGTTGAAAATAAGAGAATAAAATATTGTATTGATATTCACTTTTGTAAACAATAATATTACAATCGATATATAGCACAGTAAAACTAATAAAACTAGAAAATAAAATATTTTACAACGTGTGACTTAATTGCAGTCCTTGGTTTATATTCTATGTCGAACTCACTCAATTCAACGGCCCATTTGGCCAATCTGCCCGAGAGATCGGGTTTATGGAGGATGTTCCGCAAAGGGAAATTAGTCACCACATCTATCGGGTGGCATTGGAAGTAGGGCCTCAGCTTCATCAAAGTCAATGACACCAACTTTGGCCTCTTTCAAGGTTTTTCTCCTCATGTCGTACATGGCGTAAGTTTTTTCAACAACGAGGGAAGCCTCTCGGCGCTTGAGTTCTTCTTTGAGTTGGGTTACCTCAGCAGAAAGTGTAACTACCCGACCGGTGGTTTTGAGCTCTAGCGCGTCGTTCGGCGGTTTGAGGCCATGATCGGCTTCACTTCAGGTATTATGACTTGTACGTGTGGTCGGAATTGAGTTTCGGAAAAGTTCAGAGTTAATTTGGAAAAAAAATTCTAATTTCGGAAGCTTTAAGTTAGAGGAATTGACTAAGGTGTGATTTTTGAGTAAACGACCTAGGATTCAGGATTTGAAGGTTCCAACAGGTTCGTATGATGATTTTGGACTTGGGCGTATGTTCGGATCGAGTTTTGGATGACTCGATAGCATTTCGGTGCCTATTGTGAAAAGTTAGCATTTTTGGTAGAATTTTATAAATTTAGGGTTGAAGTGAATTTCAATGTTATCGATGTTCGTTTGGAATTCCGAATCTAGGAATAGCTCCGCAAGGTGATTCTAGTATTGGGAGCGCGTCCGGATATGGGTTTGGAGGTCCGTAGGTCATTTTGGGGGTCAATTGGCGAAAGTTAGAAATTTTAAGGTTTTTGAGAAGTTTGACCGGGAGTGGACCTTTTGATATCGGGATCGGATTCCGATTTCGGAAGTTGGAGTAGGTCCGTAATGTCAATTATGACTTGTATGCAAAATTTGAGGTCAATCGGACGTGGTTTGATAGATTTCGACATCGATTGTAGAAGTTGAAATTTCGAAATTTATTAAGTTTGAATTGGAGGGTGATTCGTATTTTTAGCATTGTTTGATGTGATTTAAAAGCTCTACTAAGTTCGTATGATTTTTTAGGACTTGTCAGTATATTTGGTTGGGGTCTCGGGGGCCTCGGGTGAGTTTCGGATGCTTAACAGATCGATTTTTGAACTAAGGGAATGCTGGAATTTTCTGGTTGCTGGTAGAATCGCACTTGCAGAAAAAGGGCCGCAGGTGCGACGCTGCAAATGCGGCAGGGAAAGCCCAGAAGCGGAGATTGGCTAAAAGGTCTGGGGCTGCAGAAGCAGGCACAAACGCGTAGGTGCACGAGCGTAGGAGCGGCTATTGGACTGCAAAAGCAAAAATCATGGCTAGGCAGTGAGGGTTCTTTACGAACGGCGTTTTGGCCCATTTTCTTCCATTCTCTCTCGGTTGGGCGATTTTTCGAGAGCTTCAAGTGGGGTTTTTTTTTCACCATCTATGCCAAGGTAAGTTATTCCCATCCATTTCAAGATAAATACATGGATTTTAAATGGATTCAAGCATGAAAATTTGTAGAAATTTGAGATTTTGAAGGAAAACCTAGAAACTTATATTTTTGATTTTTGACCACGAATTTGGGCATGGAATTGAGAGTAAGTTATATATTTGAGTTCGTGATGCCATGTATAATGTTTATTTTCAAACAATTTCGGAATCTGGGCACGTGGGCCCGGGGGTAATTTTATCGACTTTTCGAACGAAGTTGGAAATTGTTGTAAATAGGATTATAATGAGTATTAGAGTATATATTTATGGATTTGCACATTTATTGACTAGTTTTGGAGCGATGGGCATCGGTTTGAGTTGTTAGAAAGGCTTTGGAACCGGTTATGGAATTTCGGAGCGAGGCAAGTCTCCTTTCTAACCTTGTAAGAGGGAATTAACCCCATAGGCGAATTGAATTAAAATATGCTTCTATTTGTGGGGGCTACGTACGCACGAGGTGACGAGAGTCTGTACGTAGCTACTAATTATGCTATTATCCGGGTAGTCTAGGACCCATACCATGCTATACTTACAATGTTGTACCCTACTTGTTAATTTAATTGCCTAAATCATATTGGAACTTGATAAAGGAATTGTAAAAGCTTAAGCTTCATGTTTTTTTTTATTGTTAATGAGAATTGGTATTTTCTTGAATAATTTCCCCTTAATAAATCTTGAATTGGTTGTTGTAAATGTATTTTCTCTTTTATGGAGCGTGTCGAACGCCTCGGTAGCAGATAGATGCATCTATGGTTTGTGTTGTTCGACCCTCGGCAGTGCACAATTTAAATATTATGTTGGATCGGGCCATACGACCTTAGCATAATTTGCGCATGGTAAATCTTTGGAACAAATTATAATTGATATTGCTTCTTTGGCTTGATATATAAATTGTTGAATGACAAGAATAAGTTGGAAAAAATTTCCTATTAATAAAAGAATTGTCCACTCACTTCTTTTTATTGAGTTTACAGCTGTTTCATACAATCCATGCTGGAGTATAATATCGGTATTTATTGTTAGCCCATAGTAAGTGTCGGAGTCGACCCCTCGTCACTACTTCTTCGAGGTTAGACGGGATACTTACTGGATACGCGTCGATTTACGTACTCATACTACACTTACTGTACATTTTTGTGCAGGTACATATATGTGTAGTGGCCTTGTGGGCGCAGAGGCGCGGTTATTGCGGGGATTTAGGTGAGCTGCGTTCTATACTACGATCCGCAGCCAACAGAGTTTTCTTCAGAGTTATTTATATCTTTCCTATCTAATTTGTATTCCAGACAGATGCTCTATTTTATTTTACTCCCTAGTTAATGCTCATGCACTTGTAACACCGAGTTTTGGGGGTGGTTATGGGTTGTTCAATATTTTAGTTGCGAAAATATTATCATTTACTCCGTAAGTCTTATCTTTTACTATTTAATTGAAGGAAATTACGATTTGAAAATACTAAAATGAATAATTAAGTTAATTAATTATTGTTGGCTTGCCTGACAGCGGTGTTAGGCGCCATCACGACCTTTAAAGGATTTTGGGTCTTGACAACATGGTATCAGAGCACTAGATTCGCATAGGTCTCACGAGTCATGAGCAAGTCTAGTAGAGTCTTGCGGATCGGTACAGAGAAGTTTGTACTTATCTTCTAGAGGCTATAGGGCAGTCACGAGCACTTCCTTTTCTTGATCCCTCATCGTGAGATTTGATTCCTTTGAGGCTTATGCCTTTATTTCTTTCCTATTCAATCTTATGCGACGTGAAGCGCTTGTTATCAATAGGGAATCGAGGAATTTTAATGGCACTACAGATGTAGTGCAGGATGTTTCTCCCTACATATTCGATTGGGCTAATGTCAGAAGGATGTTCTTTTGTTCCAGCTCAGTATTGGTATTTTCTATGGTTTCGAGACTGTGCACGGGTTGCTACGATATCTATGAGTTATTATAGCACAACATTGACGTAATGGTAGGATACTTGTCTATGTGTCGGGCCAGTGAATGATTCGAAAGGAGGTTTTACTCAGTGCATGATTCAGAGATTCAGTATTTTAGTTCTGGCGGAGGAAAGGCAATCGGGCTACGAATGCTTAGGTTTGGGTCGATGGGGTAACGAGACTTGGTATTTTCGAGCATGGTTGAATTCTCATCTATGATGTGGCTTCGTTGTAGTTGTTGAGTGCATTAAGGATCATCAGTGTTATGGTCTATCAAATTGCCTTCGGGGCAGGGTATTGTGGAATGGTGCTTGAGAAACGGTTGTCAGAGATAGCGGAGTGTAGAAATTTTGGAATCGAATGGGTATTTCTAATGTTGATGGCTCGAGATGGATGATCTTCTAGGAGGCTTAGAGTTTGTGGTAATTTATTAGTTCAAAAGCAATAAGGATGAATTCGGATGTGAGGCAACAATTGGGTAGTGAAGGACGAGGAAGAACATGTGGGAGGTGTTTTGCGATGGTTGAAATACGAGAAGGTCAAGTATGAAAAGCAGAAGTCGAGAAGTCGCTTAAAGGAGAGGGTTTGACCAAAGTGGGAGAGTGACAGAGTAGCATATGGGTTATGTGGTAGGATAATTGCATGCCTTGAGGAAAGTTTAGAGTGATTTGGGGTTCATGGTGGGCAGTGACTAGATCTACGGACTAATTTGGAATATTGGCTACTATACTGAGGAAGATTGGATATGACAGGAAGGAGTTGCTCGATATGAAGAGAGATGCAACATGACTTCGGATTGGAATGTATCGTCGCACCTGTAGTTGATGTCAATGGGGGAGTGAACGGACTTGCACAACTGGTGGAGGGGCACGGGCTCAGAATGGTTTATTGGTTTCGTAATAATTGTACTCGGTACAACATCGTTAAAAGAGGTCAGCGTGGAATTTCCATAGGTGGGATATCTCCTGTGAGAAGGTTAGTGGTCGTGTGGTGTTGATGAAGCTTCTACGAAGAATTTTAGTAGCTATCTGGTAAAAGGTCGAATATGTAAATGCGGCTAGTGATTTAGAGTGTTCATGAAATGGTTAACAGGAAGATTTCAAGGAATTTGGCGTGTCGATTATGCTAGGTCATGTCAGTGAAGAAGAAGGAATCTTGGTAGGTTCTAGGGTTATATAATGGTAGCTTCAAGCTAAGTGGGAGAGCCTCACCGCCTACGACTGGATTGCATGGTTGTCTACTTGTGAGGTTTCTGGTTATCGACATATTGGTGGGTTATTACGATTAAGGAAAGAGAACATCAATGGTGATTTGAGTAAAGGATTTGAGGAATGTGTGCTACAATTGGCCTTATCGATTCATGTTCAGGATTTGGGAAGACTCCGGATTTATGCTTCGTAGATGTGATGTACAAGAAAGGCGATTCAGACGGGTGCTTCTTTGAGAGGGCGTTCATGTGCTAGGAGAGCCTTGGAGTTTGAATATATTTAGGAACAAGTCAGAGTGGGTAATTCTCAATAACGGTCCTAGTCTTGTATGGTTTAGGATTTCGAGTCCGTAGTATGGTTAAGTATCGAGCTTTTGTAGTGGACTATGAAAATGGGCTTGGAATATTCTGTGTTATCATTGGGTATGCGGTTCAGTATTGGAGGAAGGGAATACGTAGCTTCAGATTCATGGAAGGTCTTGCAGAACGGGTGTACCAGTTGGTGATGCTATGGTGCGCGCAAGGAGAATATGAGATGGTTCATGGGTGTTGAGACGATGTGGTCTCGTGGATTGGGTCACTCAAGATGAGTGTTGTTGGGTTTCGTTACGTTAATGAATGGAGATATTATTATTTCTAGGGCAAGTTGAGAATAAATTGGAAGAAGACGGATCGGCTAATAATGGTTGAATCGACATGATTGTGGTCGTGATCAGTTCCCTCAGTGTGTTAAGTTATATATGTGGTTTGTGGCGGTACGTGCGAGGCTTGAAAACCACCGTAATTCGATTGATTTAGGAGGTATTTGGTTCTAAGGACTAGGTTGAGTAAATGGATTTCGGAAGAGTCATGGCGATTTAGATCGTGACATGAGGTTTGTGTTCCTGCGGTTTGAGAATTCAGTTGTGTTGCATTGGTTCTTCTGAAATGAGCCAAGTAATAGGTTTATGTATGATTAAGGGTTTATTCTACTAGTGGTTCAGGAGTTATGATGAAGTTTTTTATACTCTCGCGTATTGGTATGTTAGGTGCAGTGTGGGAATTGGAAGTTGAGAATCAAGGTTGCAGTTTGGTGTTGACAAGAATGTCACGAGCTCGGATGAGCAAGAAAGGATTCAGATGGTTAGAGTAAGCTGGTGTTATCTTTAGTGTCACCGGAGATCGGTGTCCTGTGTAAGAGGCTTTCTGTACTGATTGTAGATTCTTGATTTGCTTTACAACATTAGTGTGGTTGGTGGAATGGATATGCAGACTTGTTATCTGGTACAGAAGGTCGAGGGAGTGTATCCCACGGGAAGATTGTATGAGTGTGACATGTTGTCACTTGATTGATTAAATATTGAAACCAAGTACGGAGATTATGGTACTATCGCTAATGTGAGAGCTTTGGCATGGGAGGTGCTCTATTCATCTGGTTGTGAACTGTTGAAGTTTGTTCCGGATTGGACAACTGTTCTTATGTGTCATGAATAGGGTTGTTGTGGATCCTTGGAAGGTTATTAGCTTGGTGCAGTACGATTAGGATCGGCTTGAGGTCCGTGGATGGATCTAGATGTGAATGTGCGCTCTATATCAGGATGGATGTGTTCATTTCAGCTTAGCATTGTTTACGGAAGAATCTTCGGGCCTTGGATGTTATTTCGGTCGTCAGCTATTTCATGTAATACTCTATTGTGCCATGTGGGTTGTGAGACGACTTGATTATTTGTACAATGTGTTGAGGTACCGCATAGCGGTGGTGTTATGTGAGCAGGATGGCTCTCGAGAGGCAGATCATATAACGCACCTTAGTTGTACTTGAGTTTTATAGTGTATGATGCTATGCGTCTCCCCAGGATTTGTATTATGCACTTGGCGTGCTTATGGTTGATATTCGGGAATTTCGTGAGTATAAGCGTTACGGCTCGATGTGTGTTTTATTTAGATTATCATGTGTGGATCGGGTGACACGCCGCCACGGGTATGTTGTTTGGATCGGGTGGCACCCCGCCACGGGTATCATGGCTGGATCGGGTTGCACGCCACAACGGTATCATGCATGGGTCGGGTTGCACGCCGCAATAGTGTGACGTTGAGTACAATTTCCCAAAGCTATTCTTGTGTGTTTTGCGTCTCATTTCTGAGGTAGGTTCATAACATCTTTTCAGTTATTAAATTAGTTATGTGGGTGAGTAGTTCATTCCAGAGTTCGTTTTTCTTATGTATCACATTCGAGTTTGTAGCTTGTTAGCACAATGTGTCATCATATTAGGCTTTTGCCGTATCTGAGGTGGCTTATTTCTCGAGCATCTTGTACTGGGTGAAACTAGATTATTGGACCCGGGGTCAGTGCGATCAGATTTATATAAGGCATATTAAAGTGTAAATATTGTTATTCAGTTCAGAATGAGGTAATGGTTCTTGTCGGGAGGAGGGACTCCATAAATTGTGATTCGGCAGGTGGTTATGAGTTCTACACATCTTCTCTGTCATGGCTGTATTGCGAGAGTTAAAGCAAGGTTTAATTGGTCATGAGGTACACTACGGGCTTTGGGTCAATGGAAATTTTTAGCTATTGTGCTTTGGAAAGATTGCCTTGGGCAAATGAGTAACGTGGTGCATGGTAAGAATTCAGTAAGGGTATACAATCGTGTTTGGTGCAGTGTGTAGTGATTGATACAGTGTTTGTATGCTGGAAACAGACCTGGTGGAGAATTTCGGATGTTGGAATTTTACCCTAAGGCTTACTTGACTAATAAATGGGAATATCTTCAGATTGGCTCGAGCTAATGTGCTCAACTGAGTTGTGGTAGCACGGGTAGGTGCACGAGGTGTTAAACAATGATTTCGGACAACTCCAGAGCAGTTCTTACCACGTTCGAGGACGAACGTATGTATAAGTGAGAGAGAATGTAACGAACCGACCGGTCGTTTTGATCTCTAGTGCGCCGTTTAGAGGTTTGAGGCCATGAGCAACTTCACTTCAGGTATTATGACTTGTACGTGTGGTCGGAATTGAGTTTCAGGAAAGTTCAGAGTTAATTTGGAAAGAGAATTCTAATTTCGGAAGCTTTAAGTTGGAGGAATTGACTAAGGTGTGATTTTTTAGTAAACGATCTCGAAATCAGGATTTGAAGGTTCCAACAGGTTCGTATGATGATTTTGGACTTGGGCGTATGTTCAGATCGGGTTTTGGATGACTTGGGAGCGTTTCAGCGCATATTGTGGAAAGCTGGCGTTTTTGGTAGAATTTCATAAATTTTGGGTTGAAGTGCATTTCAATGTTATCGATGTCCGTTGGGATTCCGAGTCTGGGTATAGCTCCGTAAGGCGATTCTGGTATTGGGAGCGTATCCGGATGTGGATATGGAGGTCCGTAGGTCATTTTGGGAGTCAATTGGCGAAAGTTAGAAATTTGAAGGTTTTTGAGAAGTTTGACCGGGAGTGGACCTTTTGATATCGGGATCGGATTCCGATTCCGAAAGTTGAAGTAGGTCAGTAATGTCAATTATGACTAGTATGCAAAATTTGAGGTCAATCGAACGTGGTTTGATAGGTTTCTCCATCGATTGTAGTAGTTGAAGTTTCGAAGTTCATTAAGTTTGAATTGGAGGGTGATTCGTGTTTTTAGCATTGTTTGATGTGATTTAAAGGCTCGACTAAGTTCGTATGATGTTTTAGGACTAGTTGGTATGTTTGGTTGGGGTCCCGGGGGCCTCGGGTGAGTTTCGGATGCTTAACAGATCGATTCTTGAACTTAGGAATGGTGGGATTTTCTGTTTGCTGGTAAAATCTCACCTGCGGAAAAAGGGTCGCAAACGCGGCAGGGCAAGCGCAGAAGCAGAGGATGGCCAAAAGTCTTGGGGCCGCAGAAGCGGGCACAAACACGTAGGTGCACGAGCGCAGATATGCATGAGGATCGCAGAAGCGGAAGCGCAGATGTGCCGCAGATGCGGGGACTGTTGGGCCGAGCTTGAACCGCACCTGCGATGGAATTTCCGCAGGTGCGGAGCCATAGGAGCGACTATTGGATCGCAGAAGCGGAAATCGTGGCTGGGCAGTGAGGGTTCTTTAAGAACGGGGTTTTGGCCCATTTTCTTCCATTCTCTCTTGGTTGGGCGATTTTTGGAGAGCTTCAAGTGGGGAGTTTTTCATCATATATGCCAAGATAAGTTATTTCCATCCATTGCAATATAAATACATGGTTTTTATATGGATTCAAGCATGAAAATTTGTAGAAATTTGGGATTTTGAAGAAAAACCTAGAAACTTATATTTTTGGATTTTGACCACAAATTTGGGCATGGAATTGAGAGTAAATTATATATTTGAGTTCGTGATGTCATGAGTAATGTTTATCTTCGAAAAATTTCAGAATCCGGGCACGTGGACCCGGGGGGTGATTTTATCGACTTTTTGAAAGGAGTTGGAAATTATTGTAAATAGGATTATAATGAGTATTAGAGTATATATTTATGAATTTGCACACTTATTGACTAGTTTTGGAGCGATGGGCATCGGCTTGAGCTGTTGGAAAGGCTTTGGAACCGGTTATGGAATTTCGGAGCGAGGTAAGTCTCCTTCTAACCTTGTAAGAGGGAATTAACCCCATAGGCGAATTGAATAAAAATGTGCTTCTATTTGTAGGGGCTACGTACGTACGAGGTGACGAGAGTCCGTACGTAGCTACTAATTATGCTATTGTATGGGTAGTCTAGGACCCATACCATGCTATACTTACAATGTTGTACCCTACTTGTTAATTTAATTAGTTAAATCATATTGGATTTTGATAAAGGAATTGTAAAAGGTTAAACTTTATTTTTTTTATCGTTAATGAGAATTGGTATTTCTTTGAATAATTGCCCCTTAATAAATCTTGAATTGGTTGTGTAAATGTATTTTCTCTTTTGTGGAGCAGGCCAAACGCCTCGGTAGCAGATAGATGCATCTATGGTTCGTGCCGTTTGACCCTCGGCAGTGCACAGTTTAAATATTATGTGGATCGGGCCGTACGACCTCGACATAATTTGCGCATGGTAAATCTTTGGAACCAATTATAATTCATATTGCTTTTTTGGCTTGAGATATAAATTGTTGAATGATGAGAATAAGTTGGGAAAAATTTCCTAGTAATAAAAGAATTGTCCACTCACTCCTTGTTATTGAGTTTATAGTTGTTTCATGCAATCCATGCTTAAGTATAATATCAATATTTATTGTTAGCCTATAGTAAGTGTCGGAGTCGACCCCTCATCACTACTTCTTCGAGGTTAGACGGGATACTTACTTGGTACGCGTTGATTTACGTACTCATACTACACTTGCTGCACATTTTTGTGCAGGTACATATATGTCTAATGGTCTTATGGGCGCAGAGGTGCGGTTATTGGGGGGACATAGGTGAGCTGTGTTTTATACTACGATCCGCAGCTAACAGAGTCTCTTTCAGAGTTATTTATATCTTTCCTGTCTAATTTATATTCCGGACAGATGCTGTATTTTATTTTACTCCCTATTTAATGCTCATGCACTTGTGACACTGATTTTTGGGAGTGGTTATGAGTTGTTCAGTATTTTAGTTGCGGAAATATTATCATTTGCTCCGTAAGTCCTATCTTTTACTATTTAATTAATCAAAATTACTATTTGAAAAATACTAAAATGAGTAATTAAGTTAATTAATTATCGTTGGCTTGCCTGACAGCGGTGTTAGGCGCCATCACGACCTTTAAAGAATTTTGGGTCGTGACAAAAAGTTTTTCCCAGGCGGGCCTAGCAGATTTAAGACTGACTTTAAGGTCGCGGACAGTTGAAGTAAAGAGCCTATTATGCTCGATAGTTTTCCTGCACTTCTCTTTTAGCTGGGCGTGTTTTGCCCCCGCAATAACAAGCTCTTCAATTTTGGAGTTCAAGGTTGCCTCTAAGTTAATCACTCTTTCAGCGGAGGGAGCCTCGCGCTAGGTTGCATCAAGAACGATGTCCTGGACTTCAACCCATTTGGCCTTGGCTTCATCAAATCTAACCCTCAGTGGGCCAATTTCATGGCTAAGGGTTACCCCGTCTTGCTCGCTTTGCTGCAAACGAGCCTCCAAAACAACGACCTCAGTAGCTTTGGTTTCCAGTTCTGAGAGGCGGAGAACAGTTCGGTCTCGTTCTACCAAAAGCTGATTCCGTTCTGAATTAAGTTCCTCCTTCTCACGAATCAACTTCTGAAGGCCCTCAGAAGCAAGAAAGTTGGCCTACAAAACAAGAAGAAGTAAAACTTAGAATACATTCATACAAAAGTAGAAGAAATAACAAAGGAAGAAAGGAATGTACCACTGCGGCGTTGTGCATAGCGTTATTCAACAAACACTCTCCCGAGAGTGCCTGAATCATTTCCCAGTCTTTCTTTGAAGCCAAAGGCTTCAGATAATTAGCTAGTTCCACTGGTCGGGATAGCAAGTTGCATAAAGTAGAGATCGAAAGAGTAGTGTTCCTCCTCCTTTGTGGATCTTCAGAAGGGGCAGCATAATTTTGCCCCAAATTCCCATGAACTGGGGATTGTGGAAGAGGAGCACCCTCTTCAAGGTCAGGTACGACCGTTGGAGGCGATGTAGGAGCTGCTGGTGGAAGAGCAGATGAAGATGGAAGTGATGTAGCACTTGCTGGTATTGGTGAAGATGGAGATGAAGCTGATGGAGTTGAAGAGTAAGAAGCAGCTACATCAACTGCAGTGCTAGTTGTTGGATGTTCACCAACCAAAGACGATAACGACCCGGTATTCAGCCCCGCAGTACCGGGCACAAAGATTGAGGCCCGAAAACGGGAGTTGACATTATTTACCAAATCAAACTCTCCCTAAAGTGTCGACACATTGTCCTCGGTTAGTATAACTCTCTCAACAGGTCGAGCATCCTGTTGAGATGATGAGGATCACTGTCTTCTATGTAGAGAAGCTCCCTCATCACTAGCTTCTTCTTCATCATCAATCATCACGGTGTCTATGACCACCCTGGAAGGAGGACCAGTTACCATCGCCACTAGAGATGACTCGGGGGAATCAATCTTTGCCCTCTTATTCTTTCCCCCGGCCGCGGAGGAACGTCTTCTCTTCGGTTGTTTATCCTCTGGCCGGGGACTCCGTAAAGAAGTGTTTGCGCCCGAGACAGGCCTGGAGATACCTATTCGAGTAAGTGCCTCCTAAAGCAGCCTCGGTACATCAATAGGATCAGCCAAGATGTCCTCCTCGGGGAAAGCAATAGAGCCCGCAGGTAGACCTAATTTCATGAACAAGTCAGAAAGGTTCAACCAAGTTCTTTATATATATAAAAATGGAAGTAAGGTAAGTTAAAATTACCATGAATATTGGCCTTCCACCCATATTTAAGGGCCAGTTCTTTCCACAAACGAGTTTCGGGCGCCGTGACGTCCAAGATCTTTTGAACTCACCGGTTCAAGCCTTTCATCACCGGTGGGATTCATCGAGTTGCTGAAACAAACGAAGGATGGAGGATCAATACGGCTATAGAAAAATATTTAGTAAAAGGAAAAAACTAAACCAAGAGCTTACGATTGCGGTTCCAAGCGGCCGGAAAGAATGAAGCCGTTGCCGGAATGATGTCGTTGGTGGTAACTACAACGAACCGTTCCATCTACCCACGGTCTTTGTCATCATCCATGCTAGACAACAAAGCATGGTGTCCACGCTTGCAGAGGTTTATCATTCCCCCGCGGAAGATTTTGGGGGAATAGAGATTCATCATATGAGCTAAGGTTATCTCCTCTCCAGTCTCCTGGAACAAGCGTCGAAGGCAGGCGACCATCCTCCACACTAAAGGACTTACCTACGCCAAACACACCTAGTAGCGAAGTAAAAACTCCGCAATCACGAAATCAATCTCTCCACTCAAAGAAAATGCACCCAAAGTAAAGGGATTCATGTAAAAGTATGTAAAACCTTCCTTGGGAAGGGTCACTCGCTCTGATAGATCAGGAGCAATGATATCCAACTCATGACAGTGGCAGTCTTCCTTTACGGTAGGAATACTGGAAGGACGAATGGAAGAAAGGTACATGCTAACAGCCCATGTACGAGGGTTAGCAGTATGGAACTTCTCTTCTAGGTCCTTTGTAGTACTGAGTTTCCTTAGGATGATGGAACCTACCATTGGAGGAGCAGAGTCCTCGACTTTGTTCTTGTTCTTTGAAGAACCAGCACGCTTGGAGGAAGAAGCCATCGATTAAGGAAAAGGAAAAGGTTTATGTTTGAAGAGAATTAGAGAAAGGATGGAGAACAAAGATGCAAATCAGAAGTTCAAGAAATTATGAAGTGCAAAGGAAAAGAATAATGTGTGTAAGTAAAATTTTTGCGGCTAAATTCATGGCCATGATTGCCTCGATAAACAACAAAAGTTGTGCTGAATCGTGAGACGACACGTATTCGGGACATTAAATGCGGAGAGACGTGCGTATAATAAACCGTCAGAAGCCTTCAGAGGAAATTATAGTAATTCCCGCCAAAAGAGTATTTCTACCAATTTTTCGGTAACACAAAGTTATGTCACCGGAAAGCCGGGAGACTATCTGTATAGGGCGAGATATGATATGATACGTGGTCATCTAAAGGAAAGACACGTGGAACCCTAGATGAGGATGGCCGAACACCGAACACAACCATTCTGCTTGTCCCGGAAGGAATAACATTTATAAAAGTGTATTAAATGTTCTACGCCCGGTAGCATTTAATAAGGAATATGCTGCAACATTAAGAGCGACGGCCCGTTACAGAGAATGTGACATTTATATTCACAGTTACGTCTTCATCAAGGCCTTCATAATTGACATTAAAAGAGGGCACGATCCTTGGACCTCCTTCCCTAGAAACATCTATAAATAGTGAGCTGAGTTATCATTTTAAAGGACAGGAATTTTCTGGCTAGACTTACACTACATTCCACACAAAACTTAATACAATCTTACTTTTCTGCTTGTTGATCTCATCATTGCTATACTCGGAAACCTTGTTCTCTGAACTGTCATCTCTGCTGTTTCATCTACATTTTAAGGTTAAGTATTGTACATTTCTTCAATTATCGCATTATATGAGGAACAAATTAGTTCACTTATCTAGAAACCACGTATAAATTCAACTGTACCGTTTTAATGGTAAACACATTTCTTATAAAAATGTTTTTTTGTTTCTCTTTTCTTTATCTTTTGCACGTATTCTTAATTAATTTATGTTCATGTCTAATAACAACCCAGTATCTTGGATATTTATTACTGAAATGTTCTGCAATATGTAATAAAAAACGAGTATCTTGACTATTTTGCTTCTGTATTTAACGTTGTTGTGGTTGGTCGCTTTCATTATTGATTTGAAGTTATCGAAAGGCTGCTCGCGCGCTGCACCTCTAGGTTAATTTTAAATTGTTGTTGGAATTAATAGAAGTGGATATTCCCCTTAGATCAAGGCATTCAATCATTAAAGTTGAGAAAATGATGGAAAATCAAACTATGCAGGAAAGTAGCATTAAAAAGACTCCTACTTATGTAGTTGGTACAAACTATAAAGGAAAAAAACTCCCACTTTTTATAGTTGCTATAAAGGAAACTGAAAAAAAATTATCGCATGGGTTTAATGATTTCCTACTTAATATATTGAACAAATGCTCTAAAAATTCTCAATTTGATACTGGATACACTAATGTCATTACTGCACATTCCGGATACTATGAGTCACTTATTGTGTTCTGTCCGAGTAAAGAAATGTCTTATGACTGAAGCATCAGGACCTGTGATAATTACCGTGATTGTAGGATTATCTTTTTATCTTCAAAATTTGTAGTAGAAAAAACAATAAATCACACAAGTATTGATAATATTTGAACTAGATAGAATTTAGAAAGTATGAAAATATATGTTATTTTGAGTGCCTTTATCTAAAGAACTTGGTTCGTTACCTTACTCCTTACGCGTTAAGTAAAATAAGCAGTAAAGTAAACACAATAATTTTAACGTAGAAAATCACCCAGTTTAAAAGGTGAAAAAACCACGACCTACCACGTAGGATTTTAACTTCAACTCCACTAGAACAATGAGCCTACTTCAACTATTGATTTAAAAGTTACTCTAACTTGCAAAACCAAACACTCACTCCAACTCAATAATTGTATATGACATTTTGATTACAGCTCATTTCCTAAAACATATTTACAAGACTGACTCAAGATGAACACAACTCTGGTACTTGACTTGAGTGTGAAAAATATAGTTCTTCAGTTGATGTACAAAAGGATGATCTCAATAGTCCAAAAAGATAGTATTTAAATTCCCTGGACTCCGAGATCTTTTAGGAGTCTTATGCGTAGTCAGCTTCTCGTTTGATAAGACTCCTACTACTCCAAGGACTCCACAAGTCTTGGGACTCTTGTCTCTCACTTAAGCAAACGTATCTTCTTGGACAACAACCCTTATCATGTTTAGCAGTCTTCTTCCAACAAAATCGGACTTGTGTAACTTTGAGAAAAAGTTACGGTCTTGCGAAAACGTGCAATCATCAACCTTGAGGAGCCGGTTCTTAACCTTGAGGAGCTGGTTCTTACAGCAGTTATGCAGCTATGTTGAGGACCTGGTTCTTAGAGCATTTCATCTGAATAAACTTTGTTAATCATCAAAACCTCAATACTCAACAAATTCCCCCTTTTTGATGATACAAACTTTGTGCACATTAAAACAAGTTAATCACTAATAAATGTGAATTTGAACCACTTATTAGTGCCTTCTTGCTTTAGTTTTTTGATTTATGTTCCCAAAACTAACGAAAGTGTGTATATTGCAGGAATGTTGGAGATTTGGACTCTAATGAAGAAATCTAACTGAAAAAGGAGTGTTTCAGCTCATAAGACAAGAAGAGGCGCAACAGACCAAAAGTGTGGTCCGCAGAAGAAAGCAGAGATCACAGAATTCTCTCTGTGTCCACAAATCTGGTGATGAAGCTCAGAAGTTGATTGAAGAGAAGTGCAGCCGCAAAACATGGTCACACTGATAAGAATTCAAAAAGTTCAGAGAGTGTGCAAAACGACTAAGATGGAAGTCTTGACAGAAGTGCGGATCGCACACGGAATTGTACAGCCGCAGAAGCTGAAGTGCAGTCGCAGATCAATTTGTGCGGCTGCAGAATCCCTCTACCTGCAGACTCGAGCAAAGTGTGGACCACACATGGAATTGTGCGGGCGCAGAACCTCTCGAAGGACATTTTTATCAGCGAATTTTGGGCCACTATAAATAGACGGGGAATCACTTTTTAAGGTCTAGTTTGGTAGTTTTTTGAGTTGCAGCCGTTGTACTTTACCACGTTTGGTAATTGTGACCAATTTGGGTTAAAAACACAATAATTTATCATTTTAATTTTATATTATGGATTTAATTAGTGTTTCTTCTTTATTTTCTTCCATTTCTACTATGGGTAGCTAGATATTTACTAGGGTTGTGATGCAACTCTAGTGTGTAGTTTAATCGTTATCCTTAAAATCCCGTATTAATTTAATTATTGTTTGTGGATAGTTATTATCCACACCTCCAAATTAACATAGTTTATGTCTTGATACAACAATAATTATTGCATATAATATGTATTCATGCATGCCAAATCTCTATTGTTACAAATAGTGGGTTATCTAATATTTGATCTTTCGTTCAAAAGAAAATTTCATGCTTATGCGAGAGGTCACATTAGATGTCACGACCCAAAATTCCCACCTTCAGTATAGTGATGGCGCCTAACGTTTCACTTGCTAGGTAAGCCAGCGTTAAAATAGTCTTAACTATTTTAAAGTAAATATAATTAAATAGAAGTCAATTACTGAAATAAAGTGTGGAAGACCATAAATACCGAATTATCAAAATACATCCCCGAATCTCATGTCACAAGTGCACGAACTACTAAAATAATACAAATAAAGGTCTGAATAAAATTCAAGTTGTTTGAAAGATAATACACTGCTGAGATAAGATAGAAGGGGACTTCAGAATTACGAACGCTGTGCAGTTATACCTCAAGTCTCCTCTGAGTAGCTGAATCCGAGCACGTCTATGGTACGCTACTGGGACCAACTCCAAAATCTGCACAAGAAGTGCAGAGTGTAGTATGAGTACAACCGACCCCATGTACTACGTAGGCGTCGAACCTAACCTAGACGAAATAGTGACGAGGCTATGACAAGACACGTATGTAAACAACCTGTACAAGTATAAACAAATACGAAGCAACAATAATACAATAAATAACAATTTATAAATTGGGAGGGGACATGCAAAGGGGGGTTGATATAATAATTTCAACAAGAGAATAATCACCCAACAGCCAAATAATTCCTCAATAATATAATGAGCAACTGATGATATGAAAATGGCACGACACCACACTTTGTGCTTTTACTCTCATTTGGCACGACATCATCCTTCGTGCTTTTACACTATCTGAAAATGCCACGGCATCACCCTTCGTGCTTTTACACTTACAAATGGCATGACAACACTCTTTGTGCTTTTACACTCTTCCTTACCATGACAATGATATTATAAATAATAAAAATAGCACGACATCACCCTTCGTGTTTTTACACTCTTCCTTACCATAAAAATAATATTATAAATTCAGAAGAGTATTTAAATACGGGGATATACATTTATCAATCAATTCAATACCAGAATATCGACTTTACCTTTCAAAATATTCAACAATAATTAAATGAATAATAATTTCACGAATAATGATCAAATAATCAATAATAAACTTAAGCAGGAATATCTTAATTAAATAGGCAATTATTCACAATAAATAAATTCCACCCGCATGCTTTGACTCAACCACAACACATAAGTGCTCGTCACGTCACATATACGTTATACCCGCACATTAAATCATGCAGCAAATAGACAAATAAGTCCTAGTCCCTCAAGTCAAGGTTAACCACGACACTTACCTCGCTTGCAACCAAATTCAAGAATCCAATAAACCTTTTCCTCGCGAATTCGTGTCCTAAATCCTCAAATCTAGTCATAAACAATTCAATATACTCAATACAAATCATAGGAATTAATTCCATATGAATTTACTAATTTTTTGGATTAAAATCCAAAATTCATCTAAACAAGATCAGTGGAGCCCACGTCTCGAATATCGAAAAACTTACAAATTTCGAACACCCATTCCTAGACGAGTCTAACCACACAAAAATTACCAAATTTCGATGTCAAATGGACCTTCAAATCTTAATTTTTCATTTTTGGAAAGTTTTACAAAAATTTCAATTTATTCCATCTAAATCCGAAATAAATGATGAATATAGACATGGATTTATGAAATATAATCACTTTTAGTTATAGAACACTTACCCAATTCAAAGTCGTGAAAAATCCCTTTGAAATCGCCTAAATCCGAGACTCAAAACTCAAAAATGAGTAAAAATGGCTAGCTCTCGATTGTTAAGCATTCTGTCCAGCATTTCCGCATCTGGGGACTTATTTTCGCATCAGAGAGCTCGCATTTGCGAGAAAGATCTCGCATCCGCGAAATGGCTTGCCCAGCATGTGTTCACATTTGCAAAACTTGAGCCGCATTTGCGGTTGCGCAGAAGCTCATGAAGGAGCCACAGAAGCGGTGCCTTCCGCATTTGCGAAGGCTGAGCAGCAGAAGCGGTGCCGCATTTGCGCTCCAAAAGTCGCAGGTGTGAAACATCAGAAACAAAACTGGTAGTTTTTGCAAAAATGATCTGAAACATGTCCGAAACTCACCCAAGCCCCTCGGGACCTTATCCAAATATCCCAACAAGCCCCGTAACATAATACGAACTTACTCGGGGTCTCAAATCACATCAAATAACATTGAACTTACAATTCACACCTCGATTCGGATTTAAGAGTTTCAAACTTTTCCATTTTCAAAACTTGTATTGAAACAGGTTAAATGAATCCAGAATGACTTCAAATTTGGCACACAAGTCATAAATAACATAACAGAGCTATTCAAATTTTCAGAATCGGATTCCGACCCCGATATCAAAAAGTCAAGTCCGTGATCAAACTTTTGGAAATCAAGCCTTTAAATTACTAGTTTCCGTTAAATGGTCATAACTTGAGTTAGGGACCTCCCAATTAAATTCCGGGCATACGCCCTAGTTCCAAATCACGATATGGACCTACTAGAACTGTCAAAATACTGATCCAGGTCTGTTTACTAAAAATGTTGACCAAAGTCGACTTAATTGAGTTTTAAAGCTCTATTTCACATTTTAATCCATTTTTTCACATAAACACTTTCCGAAAAATTATACGGACTATGCACGCAAGTCGAGGAATGATGAATAGTACTTTTCGAGGTCTTAGAACATAGAAATAATTATTAAATTTAAAGATGACCTTTTGGGTCATCACATTCTCCATCTCTAAAACAAACTTTCGTCCTCGAACAGAATTAGAAAAGTACTTGAGCTGGTGAAAAGGTGTGGATATTTACTCCGCATATCCGACTCGGACTCCCAGGTAGATGTATTAATTGATTGACCTCTCCATTATACCCGAACTGAATGATAACTCTTAGACCTTAACTGTCGGACCTGTACGGCTAGAATAGCTACTGACTCCTCTTCATAAGTCAAATCTTTGTCCAATTGGACTGAGCTGAAATCTAATACATGGGACGGATCACCATGATATTTTTGGAGCATAGATACATAGAACACCGGATGAACTGCTGATAAACTAGGTGGTAGTGCAACCCTGTAGGCTACTTCACTCACCCTTTCAAGAATTTCAAAGGGTCCAATATACCTAGGGCTCAACTTGCCCTTCTTTCTGAATCTCATTACATCCTTCATAGGTGAAACATGGAGCAATACTCTCTCTCGAACCATGAATGAAATGTCACGAACTTTATGGTCGGTATAACTCTTTTGCCTAGACTGAGCTGTGCGAAGTTGATCTTGAATAAGTTTGACCTTATCTAAGGTATCCTGTACCAAATCTGTACCCAACAATCGAGCCTCTCCTGGTTCAAACCAGCCAACTGGCGAATGACATCATCTTCCGTGTAATGCCTCATATGGAGCCATCTGAATGCTCGACTGGTAGCTATTATTATAGGCAAACTCCGCAAGTTGCAAGAATTAATCACAAGAACCTCTAAAGTCTATAACACAAGCGCGAAGCATATCTTCGAATATCTGAATAGTGCATTCTGACTGTCCGTCTGTTTGTGGATGAAATGTTGTACTCAACTCAACCCGCGTGCCTAACTCATACTGTACAACCCTCCATAAGTGTGAAGTGAACTGCGTACCTTGATCAGAAATGATAGACATGGGCACACCACTCTGAAGAATAGGTAACTGCCACTGGAGTGAAATGTGCTGTGATGACCCAAAAATGTCATCTTTAAATTTAATAATAAATTATATGTTCTAAGACCTCTAAAAGTACTATTTATCATTCCTCGACTTGCATGCGCAATCCGTAAAAAATTTTATGGAAAGTTTTTGCGTGATAAATGGATTTAAAATGTGGATAAGAGCTTTAAAAACTCAATTGAGTTGACTTTGGTCAACATTTTTAGCAAACAGACTCGGATCAGTGTTACGACAGTTCTGGTAGGTCCGTATCGTGATTTGGGACTTGGGCGTATGCCCGGAATCAAATTCCGAGGTCCCTAGCCCGAGATATGGAATTTTGAGGAAAAATTAAAATGTTTAAGTTCAAATAGTGACTGGATGTCTAATTATGTGAAAATGACCCTGGAATAGAATTTTGATGATTTCAACAGCTCAGTATGGTGATTCTGGACTTAGGAGCGTGTTTGGGATTTTATTTGGAAGTCCGTAGTGAAATTAGGCTTGAAATGGCTAAAATAAGAATTTAAAGTTTGGAAGTTTGACCGGGGAGTTGACTTTTTGATACCGGAGTCGGAATCCAGTTCCAAAAATTTTCATAGCTCCGTTATGTAATTTATGACTTGTGTGTAAAATTTGAGGTCAATCGGAGTTGATTTGATAGGTTCCGACATTGAATGTAGAAGTTGAAAACTCTTAGTTTCATTAAGCTTGGAGTTGGGGTATGATTCATAGTTTTAGCATTGTTTGATGTGATTTAGAGATTCGACTAAGTTCGTATGATGTTTTAGGACTTGTTGGTATATTTGGTTGAGGTCCCGAGGGTCTCGGGGGAATTTCGGATGGTTAACAGATCAAAAATTTGAGTTAAAAAGCTGCTGCAAGTTTTCCTCTTCTGTTGGACATTCTAGGCTGTAATCGAGCCCAGATATCGAGCCAGATATTGAGCCAGATGTCGAGCCCAGATATCGGGCCAAGGTATCGAGCCCAGATATCGAGCCAGATATCGAGTCAGGTATCGAGCCCAGGGTTGACGAGCTAGTGTATCGAAGCCATGATCGAAGGTCCAACTCGAGGGCCATGATCGAAGGTCCAGCTCAAGGGACATGGTCGAAGGCAAGACTCGAGGGCCAGGATCGAGACCCAAGATCGAGGGTCACAATCGAAGGCTCAAGCTCGATGCGATGATTGAGGCTATGATCGAAGGCCCAACCTCTATACCCTGATCGAGGCCATGACCGAGATCCAGGCTCGAGCCTGAGATCGAAGCCGCGATCGAAGACAAGGCTCGATGCCCTGATCGAAGGCACATGTTCGATGCCGCGATCGAGGCCCAGTTCGAGGACCAGTTCCGAAGGCTGCTGGGCAGTTCTATAAAAGGAGGGCATACGTCCTAGTTGCCATTTTTGACGAACTTAAGCTTGAGTAGAGATGACTTTTGGCAGATTTTCAAGGGAAAAACATTGGAGTAAGTGATTCTAACTCGGATTTGGTCTACATATACAAGTATATCATTGTTTTCATAAATTAATTTGTGTTTTGAGATTGAAATTTGGAAAAGTTTAGAAATCTCATAGATTTTTTTTTGAGATTTCGGTATCGATTCGGAGTCGGATTTGAGTGAAACTGGTACCGTTGGACTCACAATTGAATAGGTTGTCGTATTTTGCAACTTTTGCCGTATTCCGAGATGTGGACCCCGCGGGCAAATTTTTAATTAATTTCGGGATTTTTATTAAAAATGTAGTATTTCCTTATAGAATTTGATCCCTATGATTTTTAATGATTGTATCAAAATTATTTTGGCTAGATTCGAGCCAGACAGAGTTGGATAATCGTGGAAAAGGCCCTATAGTGGATTAAATTGGAGCAAGACGAGGTAAGTCTCTTGTCTAATCTTATGAGGGGGAAATTACCTCATAGGTGATTAAGATTAAATAATTGTTGCTAATTGTGGGGGCTACGTACGTACGAGGTGATGAGAGTCCGTGCGTAGCTACTATTAATGCTAAAGTCCGGGTAGTTTAGGATCAAAGCATGTCTTACTTGTGTAAATTGTATTCTTTGATTTATTTATATTAATTGATATCTATATGAATATATTGTGAATTGTTAGATAAAGATATTAAAGGATGAAAATCTCATAGGCTTGATTGTCTGTTTAAATTAATTAATTGTTAAAAGAAATTGTTCTCCTCCCAAATTCATCTTATAATGAATATACTCTCCTTCCGGAGGCACATAAGAAAAATGTCCTCCTTTCTTGTGGAGCGGGCCAAATGCCTCGGCAGGATAGATGCATCTATGGATCGCGCCGCATGTCCCTCGGCAGTGTACACGACACTCTGGATCAGGCCGTAAGTCATCGGCAGAAATCGTGCTTAATAAAAATAATTACACGATACTTTAATAAGTTATTTCAGCTTGTGAAGCTAAGTAATAAATTGGAAAAATTCTTGGAATTTAATGAATTATTATTCTTGCTTGTTTACGAATTAATTGTTACTCCTGTAAATGAAATTCAATTGATAAAATTGGAATTTATTTGAATTGAAGGAATTTAATTAATATATTGAGAATTGTTACATTTGAAGGAATTTGATTATTTCCGCTGATTAAATAAATTATTTGTAAATTCTGTAAATCATGCTGATTTGAATATCCTAGTTTTTATTTCAATTATTATTGACCCATAGTGAGTGTCAAAGTCGGCCATCTCGTCTCTACCACTTCGAGATTAGGCTTGATAATTACTGGGTATACGTTGTTTGCGTACTCATACTACACTTGCTGTACTTTTTGTGCAGGATCTGAGACAGGTACTAGTGGAGGACCTACCATCACGTACCCACATCATCCCGAGGCATAGTGGTGAGCTGCCTTTCTGGGCCGTTCTGCAGCTACCGGTGTCTCTTCTTATATTTATATTCTGTCTATTTCATTTCAGACAGTATTTGGAGTTTTGTATAATCTACTAGATGCTCATGCACTTGTGACACTGGGTCTTGGCACACACATTGGTAGAAGTTGATTTTTTTTTTTTTTAGTTTAACCAATGTACGATTGACTTATTAGTTGGCTTGCCTAGCTGTAGTGTTGGGCGCCATCACGATCTATAGGTGAAATTTGGGTCGTGACAACATGGTATCAGAGCACTAGGTTCACGTAGGTCTCACAAGTTATGAGCAGACCTAATAGAGTCTTGCGGATCGGTACGGAGACGTCTGTACTTATCTTCGATAGGCTATATGTTGTTAGGAAACTACCTTTCTTTATATTCCATCGTGCGATTGATGTAGTACTAAATATCCTTCTCTTATTCTCTCACAGATGGTGAGAACACGCTCTAATGAGATTCCAGACCAAGGAAGAGCTATTCCCCCAGTTGCTAGAGGCCGAGAGAGGGCTCCAGGCCGTGGTAGAGGGCGAGGACGTCCTAGGACCGTTCCAGTTATGCCGCCAGTGGATCCAGCAGAGAATCCCATTATTGAGGAGCAGGGTGAGGTGCCTGTGGCAGAGCCAGCTCCGGTGGACTTCACATCTGCACCGGGATTTCAGGATGTCATGGGTCGTTTACTGCAATTTATGGACAATATGACTCAGGCCGGTTTATTTTCGGCAGACCCAGCCACATCTCAGGCGGGCGGGGGAGCACAGACCCCTACCGCGCAGGCTCATGGACAGACAACTGCTGTATATCAGACCCAGGGTGCACTACCCGTGGGTGGAGTCCAGCCAGTGGCAGCAGCTACACCTGAGCCCAGGCCAACTGTAGCCGCCGATCCTCAGAAACTATTGGACAGATGGACTAGACTACATCCTCCTGTCTTCGGGGGTGAGCGACATGAGGATCCACAGGATTTCATTGATTGTTGCAAGGATAGACTGTACAACATGAGGATATTAGAATCCCATGGGGTTGATTTCACTACTTTTCAGCTAGAGGGTAGAGCCCGTAGATGGTGGCAGTCTTATGCTCTTGGCAGACCAGCAGATTCTCCTCCCATGACTTGGGACAGGTTCACCCATATCTTCTTGGACATGTATATTCCACCCTCCCAGAGGGAAGAGTTGCGGTTTCAGTTTGAGCAGCTCCAGCAGGGTCAAATGTCAGTGACTGATTATGAGGTGAGGTTTTCTGAATTATCTCGCCATGCACTAATGATACTCCCTACTGAGGCGGAGAGAGTGCGAAGGTTTGTAGCCGGTTTACATACTGGTATTCAGGCCACTATGGCTCGAGAGGTTGAGATGGGCACTTCTTATGAGCGAGTTGTGGAGATATCCCGGAGGATTGAGGGTGTACGTCAGCGGAGCCGAGAGCAGATTATGAGAGATAAGCGGTTCAGGTACTCTGGAGAGTTCAGAGGTGCTCCGTTCGGGGGCAGAGGTTAGTTCGTGAGGGGACAGTCCAGCAGACCCCCATATCCAGCACCACCACCTCCTCGAGGTGCTCCAGTACGACCTTATTTCAGCGCTATACCAGAGAGTTCTTATCGCCCACCAGTTATTCAGGGTTCTTTCCGTGAGTATTCGGGTCCCCAGGGCCAGACACTTAGTCAGCAGCCCATCGCACCGAAGAGTTGTTACGAGTGCGGGGATTCCAGTCACATGTGGAGGTTTTGCCCTAGGCTTCGGGGTAGACCAATACAGCAGGGTCAGCAGCCTATGCTTACCGAACTAGTTGCTCCACCAGTAGTTCGACCACCAAGAGGTGGAGGACAGGTGGGTAGGGGCCGTCCTAGGAGTGGAGGTCAGCCAGGCGGAGGCCAGCCAGTTGGCGCTCCAGCTCGGTTCTATGCTTTTTCGGCTAGACCATATGCAGAGGCCTCAGATGCTGTGATTACAGGTATTATTTCTGTTTGTGGCAAAGATGCCTCAGTATTATTTGATCCAGGATCTACGTAATCATATGTGTCATCTCTATTTTCTCCATTCCTGGGTATTTCTCGTGAGTCCTTGAGTACTCCTGTTTATGTGTCCACTCCTGTGGGCGATTCTGTTGTTGTGAACCGGATCTACCGGTCCTGTATTATTACATTCTGTGGTTATGAAACTAGAGCAGATCTCTTATTGCTTGAGATGACCGATTTTGAAATTATTCTGGGTATGGACTGGTTATCTCCATATCATGCTATTCTAGATTGTCATGCCAAGACTGTTACCTTGGCTATCCCAGCATTGCCTAAGCTGGAGTGGAAGGATTCGCCTGTTAGTTCATTTAATCGAGTTATTTCTTTTATAAAGGCTCAACATATGGTTGAGAAGGGTTGTTTGGCTTATCTAGCTTATGTTCGGGATACTACTGTAGAGACTCCGCTTATTGATTCAGTGCCCGTAGTTCGGGAGTTCTCCGATGTATTTCCTTCAGATCTTCCAGGTATGCCACCTGATCGTGATATTGTTTTTTGTATTGACTTGGCTCCAGATACTCAGCCTATATCTATCCCACCGTATCGTATGGCTCCGAAAGAATTAAAAGAGTTGAAAGAACAACTTGAAGAATTACTAGCCAAAGGGTTTGTTAGACCGAGTATATCACCTTGGGGGCACCAGTATTATTTGTGAAGAAGAAAGATGGCACGATGCGAATGTGTATTGATTATCGCCAATTAAACAAAGTCACTATTAAAAACAAGTACCCGTTGCCGTGTATTGATGACTTATTTGATCAGTTGCAGGGTGCTAGGGTGTTCTCTAAGATCGATTTGAGGTCGGGGTATCATCAGTTGAAGATTCGAGATTCGGATGTTCCGAAAACTGCATTCCGTACTAGAGGTCATTATGAGATTTTGGTAATGTCTTTCGGTTTAACTAATGCCCCGACAACGTTTATGGATCTGATGAACAGGGTGTTCAGGCCATATATTGATTCATTTGTCATTGTCTTCATTGATGACATTTTGATCTACTCACGTAGTAAGGAGGAGCATGAGCAGCATATGAGAGTAGTGCTTCAGACATTATGGGAACAAAAGCTATATGCTAAGTTCTCTAAATGTGAGTTTTGGCTTGAGTCTGTAGCATTTTTGGGACATATCGTATCGGATGAAGGTATTAAAGTTGATCCCAAAAAGATTGAGGCAGTTCAGAATTGGCATCGTCCCACTTCGGCGACTGAGATCAGGAGTTTTCTGGGTTTGGCAGGTTATTATCGTCGGTTCGTCGAAGGTTTTTCATCTATTGCAGCACCTTTGACCAAATTAACCCAGAAGGGTGCTCCATTCCGATGGTCCGATGATTGTGAGGTGAGATTTCAGAAGCTCAAGATATCATTGACTACAACACCAGTGTTAGTGTTGCCTTCTGGTTCGGGGATGTATACAGTGTATTGCGACGCTTCGCGCATTGGCTTGGGTTGTGTATTGATGCAGGAAGGGCAAGTTATTGCATATGCTTCATGTCAGATGAAGCCCCACGAAACGAATTATCCTGTACATGATTTGGAGTTAGTTGCGATTGTTCACGCTCTTAAGATTTGGAGGCATTATCTTTATGGGGTGTCTTGTGAAGGTTACACTGATCATCACAGTTTGCAGCATTTGTTCAAGCAGAAGGATCTAAATTTGAGGCAGCGCAGATGGCTGGAGTTACTAAAAGATTATGATATTACTATCTTGTATCATCCGGGCAAAGCAAATGTGGTTGCAGATACCTTGAGCAGAAAGGCAGAGAGTATGGGTAGTTTGGCTTTCATTTCAGCAGAGGAAAGGCCATTAGCCTCAGATATTCAGTCCTTGGCTAACAGACTTGTGAGGCTGGATATTTCAGAGCCCAGCCGAGTTCTTGCATGTGTTGTGGCCCAATCTTCACTATTTGAGCATATCAAGGCTCGCCAGTATGATGACCCACACCTGGTGGTTCTTCGTGAAACGGTACTACGAGGTGATGCCAAGGAAGTTACTATTAGAGCGGATGGTGTTCTGCGATTCCAGGATCGTCTATGTGTTCCTAATGTGGATGGACTGAGGAAAAAGATCCTGGAAGAGGCACACAGTTCTCGATATTCTATTCATCCAGGTGCTACGAAGATGTATCGTGACTTGAGGCAGCATTATTGGTGGCGACGAATGAAAAAGGACATAGTTGAGTATGTAGCTCAGTGTCTAAATTGCCAGCAAGTTAAATATGAGCACCAGAGGCCAGGTGGCCTACTCTAGCAGATGACCATACCAGAGTGGAAATGTGAACAAATTACTATGGATTTTGTAGTTGGGTTGCCGCGGACCTTGAGGAAGTTTGACGCAGTTTGGGTGATTGTTGACAGGTTGACTAAGTCGGCACATTTTATTCCTGTTGTGACTACGTATACTTCAGAGAGGTTAGCTCAGATTTATATTCAGGAGATAGTTCGGTTGCTCGGTGTACCAATTTCCATCATATCAGATAGAGGTCCTCAGTTTACTTCACATTTCTGGAGAGCAGTACAGAGTGAGTTGGGGCCCCGTGTAGAGCTCAGCACAACCTTTCATCCGCAAACCGATGGACAGTCAGAGAGGACAATTTAGATTTTGGAGGATATGCTCAGGGCGTGTGTGATTGACTTTGGAGGTCAGTGGGATCGTTTCCTGCCTTTGGCCGAGTTTGCTTGTAATATTAGTTACCAATCCAGCATCGAGATGGCTCCATAGAGGCTTTATATGGTCGGCGATGTCGTTCACCTATCGAATGGTTTGAGCCAGGTGAGGCTAAGTTATATGGTACTGATTTGGTTAGGGATGCCTTGGAAAAGGTAAAGTTGATTCAGGAGCGACTTCATACAGCACAGTCCAGACAAAAGAGTTACGCGGATCAGAAAGCGCGTGATATATCATTTATGGTAGGTGAAAAAGTTCTCTTGAAGGTTTCGCCGATGAAGGGAATTTTGAGATTCGGGAAGAAGGGCAAGTTGAGCCCAAGGTTTATAGGCCCATTTGAGGTGTTGAAACGAGTTGGGGAGGTTGCTTATGAGCTTGCATTGCCTCCCAGCCTATTGGGAGTTCATCTGGTTTTTCACGTATCTATGCTCCGGAAGTATCATGCCGACCTATCACATGTGTTAGACTTTAGCACAGTTCAGCTAGATAATAGCTTGGGTTATGAAGAGGAGCCAATTGTTTTGGTTGATAAACAAGTTTGCCAGTTGAGATCCAAGAAGATTTCTGCAGTAAAAGTCCAGTGGAGGGGCCAACCAGTCGAGGAAGCGACTTGGGAGGCTGACGAAAACATGCAGAGCAGATATCCACACTTATTCCGCACTTCAGGTATAATTCTAAACCCGTTCGAGGACGAACGTTTGTTTAAGAGGTGGAGAATGTGATGACCCAAAAATGTCATCTTTAAATTTAATAATAAATTATGTGTTCTAAGACCTCGAAAAGTACTATTTATCATTTCTCGACTTGCATGCGCAATCCGTAAAAAATTTTATGGAAAGTTTTTGCGTGATAAATGGATTTAAAATGTGGATAAGAGCTTTAAAAACTCAATTGAGTTGACTTTGGTCAACATTTTTAGCAAACGGACTCAGATCAGTGTTTCGACAGTTCCGGTAAGTCCGTATCGTGATTTGGGACTTGGGCGTATGCCCGGAATCAAATTTCGAGGTCCCTAGCCCGAGATATGGAATTTTGAGGAAAAATTAAAATGTTTAAGTTCAAATAGTGACCGGATGTCTAATTATGTGAAAACGACCCCGGAATAGAATTTTGATGATTCCAACAGCTCCGTATAGTGATTCTGGACTTAGGAGCGTGTTTGGGATTATATTTGGAAGTCCGTAGTGAAATTAGGCTTGAAATGGCTAAAATAGGAATTTAAAGTTTCAAAGTTTGACCGGGGAGTTGAATTTTTGATACCGGAGTCGGAATCCAGTTCCGAAAATTTTCATATCTCCGTTATGTAATTTATGACTTGTGTGTAAAATTTGAGGTCAATCGGAGTTGATTTGATAGGTTCCGACATTGAATGTAGAAGTTGAAAACTCTTAGTTTCATTAAGCTTGAGTTGGGGTATGATTCATAGTTTTAGCGTTGTTTGATGTGATTTAGAGGTTCGACTAAGTTCGTATGATGTTTTAGGACTTGTTGGTATATTTGGTTGAGGTCCCGAGGGTCTCGGGGGAGTTTCGAATGGTTAACAGATCAAAAATTTGAGTTAAAAAGCTGCTGCAATTTTTCCTCTTCTGTTGGACATTCTGGGCTATGATCGAGCCCAGATATCGAGCCAGATATCGAGCCAGATGTCGAGTCAGATATCGAGGCAAGGTATCGAGCCCAGATATCAAGCCAGGTATCGAACCCAGGGTTGACGAGCTAGTGTATCGAAGCCATGATCGAAGGTCCAACTCGAGGGCCATGATCGAAGGTCCAGATCAAGGGACATGGTTGAAGGCAAGACTCGAGGGCCAGGATCGAGACCCAAGATCGAGGGTCACAATCGAAGGCTCAAGCTCGATGCCATGATTGAGGCTATGATCGAAGGCCCAACCTCGATACCCTGATCGAGGCCATGACCTAGATCCAGGCTCGAGTCTGAGATCGAAGCCGCGATCGAAGACAAGGCTCGATGCCCTGATCGAAGGCACATGTTCGATGCCGCGATCGAGGCCCAGTTCGAGGACCAGTTCCGAAGGCTGCTGGGCAGTTCTATAAAAGGAGGGCATACGTCCCAGTTGCCATTTTTTACGAACTAGAGCTTAAGCAGAGACAACTTTTGGCAGATTTTCAAGGGAAAAACATTGGGATAAGTGATTCTAACTCGGATTTGGTCTACATATACAAGTATATCATTGTTTTCATAAATTAATTTGTGTTTTGAGATTGAAATTTGGAAAAGTTTAGAAATCTCATAGAAATGAAATTTTGAGATTTCGGTATCGATTCGGAGTCGGATTTGAGTGAAACTGGTATCGTTGGACTCGCAATTGAATGAGTTATCATATTTCGCAACTTTTGCCGGATTCCGAGATGCGGGCCCCGCAGGCAAATTTTTAATTAATTTCGGAATTTTTATTTAAAATGTAGTATTTCCTTATAGAATTTGATCCATATGATTTTTAGTGATTGTATCGAATTATTTTGGCTAGATTCTAGCCAGACAGAGTTGGATAATCGTGGAAAAGGCCCTATTGTGGATTAAATTGGAGCAAGACGAGGTAAGTCTCTTGTCTAATCTTGTGAGGGGGAAATTACCTCATAGGTGATTAAGATTAAATAATTGTTGCTAATTGTGGGGGCTATGTATGTACGAGGTGACAAGAGTCCGTGCGTAACTACTATTAATGCTAAAGTCCGGGTTGTTTAGGACTCAAAGCATGCCTTACTTGTATAAATTGTATTCTTTGATTTATTTATATTAATTGACTTCTATATGAATATATTGTAAATTGTTAGATAAAGATATTAAAGGATGAAAATCTCATAGGCTTGATTGTCTGTTTAAATTAATTAATTGTTAAAAGAAATTGTTCTCCTCCCAAATTCATCTTATAATGAATATACTCTCCTTCCGGAGGCACATAAGAAAAATGTCCTCCTTTCTTGTGGAGCGGGCCGAACGCCTCGACAGGATAGATGCATCTATGGATCGCGCCGCATGTCCCTCGGTAGTGTACACGGCACTCTGGATCGGGCCGTACGTCCTCGGCAGAAATCGTGCTTAATAAAAATAATTACACGATACTTTAATAAGTTATTTCAGCTTGTGAAGCTAAGTAATAAATTGGAAAAAATCCTTGAAATTTAATGAATTATTATTCTTGCTTGTTTAGGAATTAATTGTTACTCCTGTAAATGAGATTCAATTGATAAATTGGAATTTATTTGAATTGAAGGAATTTAATTAATATATTGAGAATTGTTACATTTGAAGGAATTTGATTATTTTCGCTGATTAAATAAATTATTTGTAAATTCTGTAAATCATGCTGATTTGAATATCTTAATTTTTATTTCAATTATTATTGACCCATAGTGAGTGTCAAAGTCGGTCATCTCGTCTCTACCACTTCGAGATTAGGCTTGATACTTACTGGGTACACGTTGTTTACGTACTCATACTACACTTGCTGCACTTTTTGTGCAGGATCTGAGACAGGTACTAGTGGAGGACCTACCATCACGTACCCACATCATCCCGAGGCATAGTGGTGAGCTGCCTTTCTGAGCCGTTCTGCAGCTACCAGTGTCTCTTCTTATATTTATATTCTGTCTATTTCATTTCAGACAGTATTTGGAGTTTTGTATAATCTACTAGATGCTCATGCACTTGTGATACCGGGTCTTGGCACACACATTGGTAGAAGTTGGTATTTTTATTATTATTATTTTTTTTGGAATAAAAGTTTAACCAATGTACGATTGACTTATTAGTTGGCTTGCCTAGCTGTAGTGTTGGGCGCCATCACGATCTATAGGTGAAATTTGGGTCGTGACATGTGCTGACTTGGTCAACCTGTCCACAATGACCCAAAGTGCGTCGAATTTTCTCTGAGTCCGTGGGAGCCCAATAACAAAATCCATAGTGATACGCTCCCACTTCCACTCAGGAATTTCTAACTTCTGAAGCAAACCACCAGGTCTCTGATGCTCGTACTTAACTTGCTGACAATTCAGACACTGATCTACATATGCAACTATGTCCTTCTTCATTCTCCTCCACCAATAATGTTGCCGCAAATCTTGATACATTTTGGCGGCACCTGGATGAATAGAATACCTGGAATTGTGGGCCTCTTCCTAAATTAATTCAAGAAGGCCATCCACATTAGGCACACAAATACGACCCTGCATTCGCAGAACTCCATCTTCCCCCACAACAACATGTTTGGCATCACCGTGCTGCACCGTATCATTAAGGACAAGTAAATGAGGATCATCATGCTGCCGCTCTCTGATGTGCTCATATAAAGAAGACCGAGCGATTATGCAAGCTAGAACCTGACTGGGTTTTGAAACATCTAACCTCACGAACTGCTTAGCCAAGGTCTGAATAGCTTCCGCTAACGGTCTCTCACCAACCGGAATATACGCAACACTGCCCATACTCATAGCCTTTTTACTCAAAGCATCGGTCACCACATTGGCCTTTCCGGGGTGAAACAAAATAGTGAGATCATAGTCCTTCAACAACTCCAACCATATTCTATGCCTCAAATTGAGATGCTTTTGTTTGAACAGATATTGTAAGATACGATGATCAGTAAATACCTCACACGAAACACCGTAAAGGTAGTGCCTCCAAATCTTTAGCGCATGAACAATGGCTGCCAATTCTAAGTCATGAACAGGATAATTCTTCTCGTGAACTTTCAACTAACGCGACGCATATGCAATCACCCTGCCACCTTGCATCAATACTGTACCAAGCCCAATGTGAGATGCATCATAATACACCATATAAGATCCTGAACATGTGGGTAATACCAACACTGGCGTCGTAGTCAAAGCAGTGTTGAGCTTCTGAAAGCTCAACTCACACTCGTATGACCATCCGAATGGAACACCTTTCTGGGTCAGTCTGGTCAATGAGCTTGCTATAGATGAAAACCCTTCCACGAACCGGCGATAATAACCTGCCAAACCCAGAAAATTCCGTATCTCTGTAACTGAAGTAGGTCTAGGCCAATTCTGAACAACCTCAATTTTCTTAGGATCTACTTTTATGCCTTCTGCCGATACAACATGCCCCAAGAAGGCAACTGAGTCTAACCAAAATTCACATTTTGAAAATTTAGCATATAACTGATTATTCTTTAAAGTCTGAAGCACACTACGAAGATGATACTTATGCTCCTCATGCTCCTCTCGATTGCTGGAATAAATCAAGATATAATCAATGGATACAACCACAAAAGAATACAAATAGGGTTTGAATACCCGGTTTATCAAATCCATAAATATTGCTGGGGTATTTGTCAGCCCAAATGACATCACTAGGAATTCGTAATGCACATACCGAGTCTGAAAAGATGTCTTAGGGATATCTGATGCCCTAATCTTCAATTGATGGTAACCAGACCTCAAGTCGATCTTTGAAAACACCTTGGCACCCTGAAGCTGATCGAATAAGTCATCAATTCTTGGCAGTGGATACTTGTTCTTGATAGTAGCCTTGTTCAACTGCCGATAATGTATACACATCCACATTGAACCATCTTTCTTCTTTACAAATAACACTGGTGCACCCCCAAGGTGAGACGCTAGGTCTAATGAATCCCAGATCAAGCAAGTATTGTAATTGCTCCTTCAATTCTAGTTGGGCCATACGGTATCGTGGAATAGAAATTGGCTGAGTGCCCGGAGCCAATTCAATACAGAAGTCAACATCTCTGTCGGGTGGCATCCCAGGAAAATCTGTAGGAAATACTTCTGGAAATTCACGAACAATTGGTAGTGAGTACATAGAAGGAACATCCGCAATGGGATCGCGAATATAAGCCAAATAGGCTAGACACCCCTTTTCGACCATACGCCGAGTCTTCATATATGAAATAACCCTACTGGTAGAATGACTAAGAGTTCCTTTCCACTCTAATCGAGGTAACCCCGGCATGGCTAGGGTCACCGTCATGGCATGAAAATCTAATATAGCACGATAAGGTGACATCCAATCCATACCCAAGATGACATCAAAATCTACCATATCAAGAAGTAAAATATCCAACACTAGTCTCAAGACTCCCAATAGTAACCACACATGAATGATAGATATGATCTACCACGATAGAATCTCCCACCGAAGTGGACACACACACAAGAGCACTCAGAGAATCATGAGGCATCACCAGATATGAAGCAAAATAAGATGACACATAGGAATAAGTAGATCTTCAATCAAATAGAATTGAATCATCTCTATGGAAAACTGGAACAATACCTGTAATCACGACATCAGATGACTCGACCTTAGGCTTAACTGGAAAAGTATAAAATCGGGGCTGGGCCCCACCACTTTAAACTGCGTCCCTAGGATGGCCTCTAATTGGATGGCCTCTACCTCTAATGGCCTGACCTCCACCTCTAACGGTCTGACCTCCATCTCTAGCTTCTTGACCCCTACCTCTAGTTGACTGAGTAGGCGGTGAAACAACTGGTGCTGGAACCATAGCACGAAAACCCCACTGCTGTATGCTGCCCTGAGACCTGGGGCAGAATCTAGCAATGTGCCTCGAATCACCACAAGTATAACAAGACCTCGGCTATTGTGACTGCTGACCCTGAAGTTGTCCATGTCGACCTAAGTAACTACCCTAAAAACTCTGGATCAGAGATGCACAGATAGAAGCTGGTGGTGCCCTATAGGATGCTTGGAGTGCTTAATGGAATGACCTGGGAGGATGACCCCTACCAAAATTACCCTGCCTCCAGACGAGGCATCAATGAACCCACCGAACAGACGATGCCTCTTATCAGACCCCTGCCCTTTCTCTGTGAAAGAACCATCTCGATCCTCCTAGCAACATTAGCAGCCGCCTGAAAGGAAATATCACCTCCGGTATCCTTGGCCATCTGAAGCTTAATAGGGTGAGTAAGTCCCTCAATAAACCTCCTCACTCTCTCTCCCACAGTAGGAAGTAAAAGGAGAGCATGACGGGCTAGATCCACAAAACGGGTCTCGTACTGAGTAACAGTCATATTGCCTTGCTGGAGACGCTCAAACTGCCTGCGAAAATCCTCTCTCAATGTAATAGGGAGGAACTTCTCTAGAAATAGCCGTGAGAACTACTCCCAAGTCAGTGTAGGTGACCCAACTGGTCTGGTCAACATAAAATCTCTCCACCACCTCTTGGCGGAATCCGTCATATGAAATACAGCAAAATCGACCACATTGGTCTCAACTATACCCATGTTCCGCAGTACCTCATGGCAGCAATCACGATAATCACGTGGGTCATCATAAGGTGTACCACTAAAGTGAACTGGAAAGAGCTTAGTAAACTTATCCAGTCTCAATAAGGCCTCAGAAGACATGGCGGGCCTATCACCGGCCTGTGCCGCAACAACTAGCAGAACTACCCCAATTGGTGGGGCTGCTGGAGCCTGATACTGTGGAGCCATCTACTCTGGAGCGGGGGTAGTGGGAGTCGGTGCTCCTCCCCCAGCCTGTGAGATGGCTGGTGCCATTGGAAATGTACCATTCCGGGCCACGCCCTCCATAAGACTCACCAAATGGACTAGAGCGTCCTGAAGCACTGGAGTAGCTATAAATCCTTCCGGGACCTGAACTAGTCCAACCAGTACAGTCTTAATGGGAACCTCATCCTGAAGATCCACCCGAGGTTCTACAACAGGTGCTGCTGCTCGAGCTCTAAACTGAGCTCTACCTCTGCCTCTGCCTCTGCCTCTAGCACGACCTCGACCTCGACCTCTACCCCTGGTCATAGTTTCCCCGAGGACTCTGGTCCCTGTCCATCGGTAGATGTATTACATATTCTCACCATCTGCGAGAGAATAAGAATAGAATGGTTCAATCATCAATGATAGAATAAAATCGCTCGACAGAATAAGAAAGAAGTGATATTGTTCCTAAACTTCATAGCCTCTAAGAGATAAGTACAGACATCTCCATAGCGATCCTTCAGACTTTACTAAGCTTGATCGTGACTCGTGAGACCTAACTAACCTAGGTCTCTGATACTAACTGTCACGACCCGAAATTTCCACCTTCAGGATCATGATGGCGCCTAACATTTCACTTGCTAAGCAAGCCAACGTTAAAATAATCTTAACTATTTTAAAGCAAATTTAATTAAATAGAAGTCAATTACTGAAATAAATTGCGGAAGACCATAAATACCGAATTATCAAAATACATCCCCGAATCTCGTGTCACAAGTGCACGAGCTACTAAAATAATACAAATAAAGGTCTGAATAAAATTCAAGTTGTTTGAAAGATAATACACAGTTGAGATAAGATAGAAGGGGACTTCAGAACTGCAAACGTTGTGCAGTTATACCTCAAGTCTCCTATGAGTAGCTGAATCCGAGCACGTCTATGGTACGCTACTGGGACCAACTCCAAAATCTGCACAAGAAGTGCAGAGTGTAGTATGAGTACAACCGACCCCATGTACTGTAATGACCCGACTTGTCATTTTAAGAATCTATGCCCCATTCAGCTACATAAGGTCTCGATCAACTTCGTAATATGTATTATAACCCGCGTGTATTTTCGAGTTTGGTTTTCGGAAGATTCGGAATTTAATTTAAAGAACAATTCTCATTTTTGAAGCTTAAATGGAAAGAGTTGACCGGAGAGTTGAATTTTGAGAAAACGACCCCAGAATAGAATTTTGATGATTCCAATAGCTTCGTATGGTGATTTTGGACTTAGGAGCGTGTCCGGAATTTAATTTGAAAGTCCGTAGTTAAATTAGGCTTGAAATGGCTAAAATAGGAATTTAAGTTTGGAAGTTTGACCGGAGAGTTGACTTTTTGATATCGGGGTTGGAATCCAGTTTATAAAATTTTCATAGCTCTGTTATATTATTTATGACTTGTGTGTAAAATTTGAGATCAATCAGACTTGATTTGATAGGTTCCGACATCGAATGTAGAGTTGGAAATTTTTAAGTTTCCTTAATCTTGAATTGGGGTATGATTCATGGTTTTAGCGTTGTTTTATATGATTTGAGGTTTAAAATAAGTTCATATGATATTTTAGTACTTGTTGGTGTATTTGGTTGAGGTCCAGAGGGCCTCGGGTGAGTTTCGGATGGTTAACGGATCAAAAGTTGGACTTAAACAGCTGCTGCAATTTTTATTCTACTGGAAATTCAGGGGCAGGGTCAAAGGCCGAAGACCGAGGCCCAGGATCGAGGCCGATGATCGAGGGCCAGGGTCGAAGGCCGAGGACCGAGGCCCATGATCGAGGGCCAGGGTCGAAGGCCGAGGACCGAGGACCGAGGACCGAGGACCGAGGACCGAGGACCGAGGGTAGCCTGATAGAACTGTGAGTTATAAAGTAGGGAACTTCGTCCCATTTTCTATTTTTGACAAATTGGAGCTTGGGGAGAGACGATTTTTGAGAGATTTTTAGAGAAAATATCGGGGTAAGTATTCTTAACTCAATTATAGTTAGATTACCCGAATCCATCATTTGTTTTCACTATTTAATTAGTGTTTTGAGATTGAAATTTGAAACTTTTTTAGAAATCTCATACAAACGAATTTTTGAGATTTCGGTGTCAATTTGGAGTCGGATTTGAGTGAAACTGATATGGTTGGACTCGTAATTGATTGGGTTGTCAGATTTTGTGAGTTTCATCGGATTCTGAGACGTGGTCCCCACAGGTGATTTTTGAGTTAAATTTCGGATTTTATTGGAAAATTAGTATTTTCATATGGAATTAATTCATATAATTAGTATTCACTGAATTTAATTTAATTTTATTAGATTTGAGCTGTCCGGAGGTCAATTCAAGCAAGAAGGCGATTTTGGAATATCGACCTAACGTCAAAAAGGTAAGTATCTTGCCTGACCTTGAGTGGGGGAATTAACCCTTAGGCATTGAGTCTTATGTGGGAAATTGTTTAATTGAAACCATGTACGCGAGGTGACGAGTACATACTTGATTTATATGTGCATATTATATCGGTTGAAATTCGTAGACGCCCTTAAGTATTATATTAAAAAATTATTGTAACTTATTAAATCCCTTATTTGTCATGCCTCATTCCTTGTTTGCCGAGGTTGCTTTTATATGATAATTTGGTGTGATTTTCACTTGACTTTTATGTGAACTCTGTGTTCGTTTGAGTTTCTATTTTTATGGAAAATACTTTCATTATTGATTTATAGCTACAGATAATTTAAATGGAAAAATTTAGTTAATAAGATGAATAAATCTATTTATTTCTTGAAGTTGTGATTTAAAAGAGGTGTTTTTCCTTGATGAATTACTTTTTGGTTCACGTTGTTGAAAATTTGGAATTGAATTATAAAGGTCGTGAATCATATTGAGGCCAAGTGCCAAATTGTGAAATGTTATTCAGTTGAGTTGTTCACTCCCGAATATTTTGTTAAGATGTTGTACACATTATGATCGAGTCGTGGGCTCCTTATTGTGGAAAAATAATGTATTGTTGATTTCTGTGGAAAGTTATAATATTTGAGCACTTGATGTGCAATTTATGATATGATGTAATATTTAAGCACTTGATGTGCAATTTGTGATATGTTGTAATATTTGAGCACTTGATGTGCAATTTGTGATATGTTGTGATATGTGAGCACTTGATGTGCAAGTTGTATTATGCTATGATATTTGGGCACTTGAGGTGCGATTTGTGAAATATTGTGATATTGATATGCATGCAGTGATATAAGGTCAGGGTGTTGAAACGCATGCGATGAGATAAGGGTGGCTTGAAACGCGTGGCTAGTAGGGAAACTACTAGAAGTCATGTGGTGTGATAAGGGTGGCTAAAACGCGGGATGCTATTTCGAAAAAAATAATTTCTTTAAAAATTAAATGTGAAGGCTCCCGCGGAGATATAAGAAAATGATATATTGTGAATTTATTTATGATTTGGGACTACGAGGCGGTACCTCGGGAGTGCCGAGTTGATATTTTTTTATTTATGTTCTTGTCTTGGGTGATTTTGTTTCAAAATATGTAAATTTTTATCTTCTTCCGTGATGTACTAGTTGACTTTATTATTATGTGTTCTGTGCTCCTAGTTGTATTGTGTTGGCTTTGGCTTTTTAGCACGAGACTCTAAAGAAGTATATTTCTGGTTTTTCTTACTGATTTTCGATGATTGAATTGATTTAAATAAAAAAAATTATTATTATGTTTTAAATAAAATAGTTTTACATCCAAGTCAGTAGTTTATCTGATGCTTTAATTTAAGTGTAATGTTATTTTCTTCACCCAAGTGATTTCTAAAATAAATTCATTTCTTTGTTGATTTCTTACATGATTTAAAAATTGTAAACTCACTTTAGTGGAAATAAATTGATCATGTGGATCTTATATACATTGATATTATTGGCATGTGAGTTATCCGTGCAGTTGTGATAGAAATATGGACACGAGGTGCCGTGAAAATATGGAAGTGGCCTGAGACCCGTATGTTTATGATTTTGAAATGAGGTGCCACAAGGTGACTTTTATTTGAAAGAATTATATTCAAAATATTATTTCAAAGAATTATATTCGGAAGGTATTTATTCGAAAGAATTATATGTGAAAGATTTATATTTGAAGGACATGTTTAATTGGTTGTACTTGTGCTCCTTATTCGTCTGAGCAATAATTATGATGTTCTTGTTGCCTTGATGTTATATCGCTGGTTGATTTTGTTGTTATCATTGCTAGTTATTTTTCAGTACTATTGTATACTGCTATATTGCACAGGTTATTTGACTAGTGAGTGTCTTGACTGTACCTCGTCACTACTCCACCGAGGTTAGTCTTGATACTTACTGGGTACCGCCTGTGGTGTACTCATACTATACTTCTGCATATTTTTGTGCAGAGTCAAGTATTGGAGATATCGGACTCGAGCAGAGTTAGTGAGTTGATCGCAAGGATTCAAGGTAGAGCTGCTTGGTCGTCGCAGCCCCTTGGAGTCTTTCCATTTTATTGTACTGTCAACTCTTATTTGAACAATATTGTATATTCGATCTTTGAGATTCATTGCATGTATTCAGTTAGAGTTCGTGACTCAGTATTACCAGTCTTGGGAAGGTATTATAATTATTTTCGCTGTTGGTTTCGACACGTGTATTAAATTATATATTTTTTTTTAAAAAGATGGCTTGAATTGAAATTGTAATTAGCTTACCTAGTCTTAGAGACTAAGTGCCATCACGACGCCTGTGGTGGGATTTTGGGTCGTGACATGTACTCCGTAAGTGTCAAGCCTAACCTCGACGAAGTAGTGACGAGGCTATGACAAGACACGTACGTAAACAACCTGTACAAGTATAAATAAATACGAAGCAACAATAATACAATAAATAATAATTTATAAATTGGGAAGGAACATGCAAAGGGAGGTTGATATAATAATTTCAGCAGGAGAATTATCACTTAACAACCAAATAATTCCTCAACAATATAATGAGAAACTGATGATATGAAAATGGCACGGCACCACCTTTCGTGCTTTTACTCTCATTTGGCATGACATCACCCTTCGTGCTTTTACACTCTCTGAAAATGACACGACATCACCCTTCGTGCTTTTACACTCACAAGTGGCACGTCAACACCCTTCGTGCTTTTACACTCTTCCTTACAATGATAATGATATTATAAATAATAAAAATGGCATGACATCACCCTTCGTGCTTTTGCACTCTTCCTTACCATGAAAATAATAATATAAATTCGGAAGAATATTTAAATGCGGGGATATACACTTATCAATCAATTCAATACCAGAATACCGACTTCACCTTCCAAAATATTCAACAATAATTAAATGAATAATAATTTCACGAATAATGATCAAATAATCAATAATAAACTTAAGCAGGAATACCTTAATTAAATAGGCAATTATTCACAATAAACAAATTTCACCTGCATGCTTTGACTCAACCACAACGCATAAGTACTCGTCACCTCACATATATGTTGTACCCGCACATTAAATCATGCAGCAAATAGACAAATAAGTCATACTCGCTCAAGTCAAGGTTAACCACGACACTTACCTCGCTTGCAACCAAATTTAAGAATCCAATAAACCATTGCCTCGCGAATTCGTGTCCGAAACCCTCAAATCTAGTCATAAACAATTCAATATAATTAATATAAATCGTAGGAATTAATTCCATATGAATTTACTAATTTTTCGGATTAAAATCCGAAATTCATCTCACAAATCATTAGTTGGGCCCACGTCTCGAATCTCGAAAAACTTATGAAATCCGAACACTCGTTCGGAGACGAGTGCAACGAAACAAAAATTACCAAATTCCGATGTCAAATGGACCTTCAAATCTTAATTTTTTATTTTTGGAAAGTTTTACAAAAAATCCAATTTCTTCCATCTAAATCTGAAATAAATGATGAATATAAACACGAATTTATGAAATATAATCACTTTTGGTTATAGAACACTTACCCAATTCAAAGTCGTGAAAAATCCCTTTGAAATCGCCTAAATCCGAGACTCAAAACTCAAAAATGAGTAAAAATAGCTAACTCTCGATTGTTAAGCATTCTGTCCAGCATTTTTGCATCTGCGAACTTATTTTTGCATCTGCAAGCTCGCATTTGCGAGAAAAATCTCGCATCTGCGAAATGGCTTGCCCAGCGTGTGTCCGCATCTGCAGATCTTGATCCGCATTTGCGGCTGCGCAGAAGCGCATGAAGGAGCCGCAGAAGCGGTGCCTTCTGCATTTGTGTAGGCCGAGCCGCAAAAGCGATGCCGCACCTGCGTTCCAAAAGTCGCAGGTGCGAAACACCAGAACCAGAACTGATAGTTTTTGCAAAAATAATCCGATACATGTCTGAAACTCACCCGAACCCTTCGGGACCTTATCCATATATCCCAACAAGTCCCATACCATAATACGGACTTATTCGGGGTCTCAAATCACATCAAATAACATCGAAATTACAATTCACACCTCGATTCGGAATTAAAAGTTTCAAACTTTTCCATTTTTAAAGCTTGTGTCGAAACATATTAAATGAATACGGAATGACTTCAAATTTGGTACACAAGTCATAAATGACATAACAAAACTATTCAAATTTTCGGAATCGGATTCCGACCCCAATATCAAAAAGTCAAATCCGTGGTCAAATTTTTGGAAATCTTTAGCCTTTAAATTACTAGTTTTCGTTAAATGGTCATAACTTGAGTTAGAGACCTCCAAATTAAATTTCGGGCATACGCCCAAGTCCAAAATCACGATACGGACCTACCGGAACTGTCAAAATACGGATCCCGATCCGTTTGCTAAAAATATTAATCAAAGTCAACTTAATTGAGTTTTAAAGCTCTATTTCACATTTTAATCCATTTGTCACATAAAAACTTTCCGAAAAATTATACGGACTGCGCACGCAAGTCGAAAAATGATGAATAGTACTTTTTGAAGTCTTAGAACACATAAATAATTATTAAATTTAAATATGACCTTTTAAATTTAAGAAAATTAAAAGATGAATAGTACTTTTTGGTGAATAGTACTTTTTGGTCATCACATTAGACTTCAAGAAAATTACTGGAAATAACTTTCTAAATATAACATTAAAACAAAGGAATTTTTATTGTACATTTGCAAATAAAAGAAAAGAAAAATATATTCTACAACTTTGAGGTACTTTAGATGGTTTAATTATGATATTTGGTCCTCAAATTACCAAAAGTACTACAACCATGCATTACTGTTTGTAAATATGCTTAAGCACAAAAAATATAGAATTATAACAAAAAGAAACAAATTAAACTGAAAGTCCCAAATACCATAAAATAAGAAATAAGTAAGAATGAGCCTTGCATCTTTTCAGCTATTGAATATTTTTAATATTATTTTGAGTAATATTAAAAAATTTAATACTTGATAATTACTCTCTAATCTTTTGCTATTTAAAATTTCAACCTTTGATCCTAATAGTCCACCCAATAATATATATACATGTGTGTGTTATCATGTATAATTTAATTATACCGACTTAAAAAAATAAACTATAAATTCAATTATCTTTTTATTGTAAGAATTTAGAAAAAACTCGACATGCAATATAGTACTTGGCCCATGCTAAGCATGAGCCATCTTTTACTAGTCTATGTTAATATAGAGAAAAGCTGAAAATCATAGTGCGTTTGAAATATTTTACGCAGTTTTCAAAATTAAATATTTTTTGAAAAAGATTAATTAGATAGAGAAATTAAGATTGTAACTGGAAAAAGAAAAAAAAACCAGAATCCTTCTTCCTTTTTTTTCCTTTCGGCTTTCTACAAAGACCCAAAAAAAAAAACAGGCAAACATCAAATAAAATATAGTTAACAACCGAAACTCAAAATAGGTTCCTTTTACCATAAAATAGGAACAATAAACATGAGGATTTCACATTTATAAGCATATATTCAGGAAAATATAGAGAGAGTATTGAGAATCATAGCGCCATGAGTTTTAACGTTTTGGACAAAGAAAAAGAAAAAACAAACAGAGAAAATTCCTTCTTACAACTTTTATTTTGTGAATTTTGTGATTGGATTTATTTGTTTATAATTGGAAGAGAAGGGATAATTTTATCTTACTTTCAGGGGCGGCCCGACGTATTTTGGGGCCTAAAGCCAAATTTTAATGAGGGGCCTTAATGTTTTAATTTTTTTATTATTATTTGAAGTCAATTTTTCTAGCTTTTTTAGATGCAAAGTTACTAATAATTTTCTTATAATCAATTTCTCCTAATAAGTCTTTCTCAATTGACAATATAGCTAACCCATTTAATCTCTCAAGAGCACCTTTTTGAGATTGTATTAGATTTTGAATTCTTCTTTTTTTCTTGAGTTTTTCATAACCAGATTCACACTTTCTATTTGACATACTTATCTTCTAATAATAATAAATAATCTAAAAATGTACTAAATAACAAAATATTAAATTTTAGATGAGAAAATAATAAAAGATAGAATAATAGAACCTGGTTAAAAAACGGATAGCTTGATATGAAATTAAATTTTCTGTTCGAGTATGCTTGTTGTAACTTGTAAGACTTGAATCATGAAAATAGAACAAACAAAAACACTCCACTATTTCTTGAATCAATACACTGAACTCTGAAGTCTGAAGATCCAAAATAAAGCTTTGATCTTTGGCTATTGAAGAATGAAGAATGGAGTGTGATTAATTGAAGAATGAAGAACAAAGTATAAAAATATAATATAGTGGTATAGTCAATAGTGTTACTCACGTTAGGTATAAGTTGAACCGTTGAAAAATGAAGTAAAAATAAAGTATAAAATATAATATAGTGTCATAGTTATTAGTGCACATTGCACAAGTTATCTACTTGTCTTCACTTTGCTCAACAAAGTTTTGTGAGTAAGAACAAAGTATAATATATAATATAATAGCATAACTATTAGAGTATTAGTGCACAGTGCACAATTGCACAATGCACGGTGCACACGTTCTGCTTGTGTTCACTTTGCAAACTTTGAAAAAGTTGTGGACTCGTGGTCCACTATTTTAAATTTGTGTTTAAACTTTCCGTTTCATTTTATATATTTTTTAATTTATATATATAATATAGATATAACTAAAAAATGGGGCCCCCATAAATGTGGGGCCTAAAGCAATTGCTTTACCCGCTTTATGGATGGGCCGCCCCTGCTTACTTTTTCTCTCTGTCTCTCTCTGCAAATGAAATGGAAAATGTTCAGAGCGAGAGAAGGAGCCGAGGAGGTGAAGAGAGAGAGGTGTACAGGTGGCTTTAAAGTGTGCCCAGTTTTCTGGTTACGCCAGCAGTCAAGTTTGAAACGTTTTTTCTTTTCTCTAGAATACTTTTTCACCTTTTCCGGCGATAAAGAATATGAAGAAAATGAAAATGGAATTTGGAATATACCCGTTTGGCCGTAATAAAAAATAAAAAAAAATCTTTTTTCCGATGTTTTTTTTTTTCAAAAATATATTTGTTCATTCAAATTTGTAAGTTTTTAAGATTTTTCAAAAAAAAGTTTTTCAAAAAACAATTTCAATTTTTTTGGAAAAATATTTTTCCCCACACACAATATTGCAATATTTTTTAAGTATAATACATGTCTAAACATAATTTCAAATTTGAAATATTATTTTTTAACTTAATAAAGTATTACTCTTTTCAAAAATTAAAATTTTATGTCCAAACGCGTAGGTTTCTTCTATACTTATTGCAATTCAAATCATTGCTTTCAAAAATTGACTAGTACTACCATTCCTCGGTCCGTGACAAATTAGCCGAATGAGTTTATTTAATGGTTAAGACATTTATGATTCAATTACTTTGTTAATTATGTGTGAGAATATGTCATCGCTCAAATAATATCAATCATCATTCTTTTTAATTGAGAGTAGATCTCTATAATCTTTTTTCCCCCTCAAATAGTTAAGTACAATAGTCTATATCTATATCTATATCTATCTATCTATCTATATATATATTTATAAAGCTACGGATAGACAAGGTGGTGTGGCACCTCTCTATAGTTAGCTTTGGTATTTATCTTTTTTGTCAAAATTTTGACATTTTACCTCTTAATTTTCCCTTAAAATATTTGTTGAAATACAAACGATACTTTTTAGTTTCTATCTTTAAATTTCTTTCATTAACTTCTTTGTTATTACATGACTTTTAATGCATATACGTTACAGTATAACCGAAGAGACAAAAGCTTGTATCAGTTACATTTGGAGCATTTGATATTGTCTTCAACTTTCTTTATTTATTCATATATTTTGCAAGTTTTCAGTTAAATTTGTAGGCAAATTTCATGACTTATGTGAGCATCCATGAGAAAGAAATTGTGATAATTCTACTACGTATCTTTTGGATTCTCATTTCTCATATGCACCAATGAAATACAAGATAAAGATCTCTACTTCTTGAAAAATTTTATGTGGTTTTCGACAAAAATAGGTGATGTTTTTTAGGCTTAGTACTTATTTTTATTTTGTCCCTCCTCTTATATAATTGTCTGTGTCTTTTTGGTAACTTTGTTTCATGACATGTTTACTTGCATCTACGCAACTGTGTTTCCTGTTGGAGCAAATTGCAGGACTTGCAAAGACAATGCATCTCTGCTCAATACCGCGGAGGGAGTTAAAAGAGATGTTCTGAAAGTTACGGGCAATACTTAGACCACTAGCATTATTTCCTTTTTTAATCTATACAACTATGTCACTTAGGAGTTAAGGTCTAATGGCGCCAGACAATGAGATTATATTGCACTCAGCTATATATATCTCTGCTACATCGTCCATCCTTTTATATATATTTTATAAAATTTCAATCATTCAATTTTCATATTTTATGTCATTTCTGTTTTTGCAAAATTTATCATAGTAGTATTGCAGTGATACAATATTCAAGAAAATAAAAGAAATTCTCAACATTCATAAGAGTTACCAAGAATCATACTTATGTCTTAAGGAAAAGAGATCTAAAACATAATTGTGTTATTGTACATTTGTTTGGCTATTCGTACATTGCAACAAATGATTCGTGTTGATTTCATGATCTTGGTATTCATGTCTAATGTTCATTATTCTATCGGAAGGGATGACACTGGTATTTTTGTTCCTGTATATCAAATGCCCCTTTAACTTTTTCTTTTGGGATTATTGTTGGCTTTAATTAATTTAATATAGTTTTATCTTTTGTTTCTTTCCCCTCTATTTTGTGAATCATCTTTTTTACTCTTATCTCAAAGCATAACAAATTTAATTTAATAATGACATAATTATAGCAGTGTGCAAATTTCATAGCATTTTAGCTATCAACTATTCCGACAAATTGAGATTAGGTTTTGACTGGTCGTTCTAATTAACTTTTGGGCTATGCAAACACATCCATGATTGGCTAATTTATATATCTTGTGTATGTCTGTATGAAATAATTTTGTAACAAATATATATACTTTTTAAAATATCATATCTAAACTCATTATATAAAATGTAATTATATAAATTAACTCCAAATGTATGTTATTTATGAGTGGTCTCTTTCTCATAAAAAGAGGGTAATATCTAAATTTATTTATTGAATTCTCATTTCCTTGGTGGAAACAAACATTTTAAGATAACTATGTAGGTATTAATGTCTACACATTTATGTTATTTATCCACAATAAAAAAAAATTCTGTATTTTTTACTCTTTAAAGTAAATTAACAATTTATAATTTGTTAATTTATTATTTTATACTGGCGCGAAGGACCACTAAGTTCACTACTAATTATATAAAAGAGGACTTGGCAAAGTGACGTGGCATCTCTTAAAAATTACCATTACTATTTATCTTTTTCTTAAATTTTTGCCTTTTCCCTTTATTAAGTCTCTATTAAAATTCTGAAAAGTCATTTTTAAAAGTCATCTTAATTCAAAAGACACTTTTAAAAGTGATCTTAACTACTACATGTCTCATCTTCTTATCCCTCCTCCTTCCACGCCCGAGGCCCAGGGCTTCTTTTTCATTAACGTCTCCTTCTCTTTTCTTCTTTTTCCATTTGCTAGATCTAAATCTCTCTTCCTCTTCTTTCTCCTAACTACCCAAGGTTAACCCTGTAACGAACCGATCGGCCGTTTTGAGCTCTAGCACGTCATTCGGCAGTTTGAAGGTTCCAACATGTTCGTATGATAATTTTGGACTGGGACGTATCCCCGGAGCGGGTTTTGGATGATCCGGGAGCGTTCCGACGCCTATTATGAAAGTTGGCATTTTGGATGAATTTCATAAATTTGGATTGAAGTGTATTTCAATGTTATCGATGTCCGCTTGGGATTCCAAGTCTGGGAATAGATCCATACGGTGATTCTGATATTGGGAGCGTATCCGGAAGTGGATTTAAAGGTTCGTACGTCATTTTGGGGTCATTTGGGTGGAAGTTAAAAATTGGGATAATTTTAAGAAATTTGACAGGGAGTGAACTTTTTGATATCATGGTTGAATTTCGATTCCGGAAGTTGGAGTAGGTCCGCAATGTCAATTATGACTTGTGTACAAAATTTGAGGTCAATCGGACGTGATTTGATAGGTTTCGGCATCGATTGTAGAAGTTTGGAAGTTCAAAGTTCCTTAAGTTTAAATTGGAGCTGATTCGTAGTTCCGATATTGTTTGGCGTGATTTGAGGCCCCGACTAAGTTCGTAATGTGTTTTGGAATGTGTTGGTATATTTGGTTGAGGTTCCGAGGACTTCTGTCACGACCCAATTTCACCTATAGGTAGTGATGGCCCCAACACTACAGCTAGACAAGCCAACTAGTAATTTAAACCCATATTCAATTCTTTTAAAATTAACCGAGTAATTGAACTCTTCTTAATTGCAGGAATTTAAAACTATATAAAAAGATTCTAGCAAATTAAAAATAATCAAGTCCAAAAATTCTACTAGTGTGTGTGCCAAGACCTGGTGTCACAAGTGTATAAGTATCTAGTATATTATACAAAATCCAAATATTGTCTAAAATAAGATAGACAGAATGTAAATACAAGAAGAGACACCGGTATCTGCAGAACGGCTCAGAAAGGCAGCTCACCACTATGTCTTTGTATAATGTGGGTGTAAGATGATATGTCCTCCACTAGTACCTACCTCAGGTCCTGCACAAAAAGTGCAGCAAGTGTAATACGAGTATGTAAACAACGTGTATCCAGTAAGTATCAAGCCTAATCTCGAAGTGGTAGATACGAGATGGTCGACTTTGACACTCACTAAGGGTCAACAATAATAAATAGAATAAAATAGAATTATTTAAATCAGCATGATTCACAGAGTTAACAATAATTTTATTCAATTAGCAGAAATAATAAAAATCCTTCAAATGCAATAATTTTCAATCTATTAATTAAATTCACAAGCTACAATTAAAATAATAAGGTATCGTGTAATTATTATTATTATTATTAGGCACGATTTCTGCCGAGGTCGTACGACCCGTTCGAGAATGTCGTGTACACTGCCGAGGGACGTGCGGTGCGATCCATAGATGCATCTATCCTGCCGAGATATCCGGCCCGCTCCAGAAGAAAGGAGGACATTTTTCTTATGTACCTCCGGAAGGAGAGTATATTTATTATAAGATCAATTCGAGAGGATGGATAATTTTTTTTAATAATTAATTAATTTAAACAGAAAATTAAGCATATGAGATTTTCATCATTTAATATCTTTCCCTAACAATTCACCATATATATATATATATAAAAAAAATAATTTTAATTAAACAAAGAATACAATTTACACAAGGAATTCATGATTTGAGTCCTAAACTACCCGAACATTAGCATAAATAGTAGCTACGTACGGACTTTCGTCACCTCGTGCATACGTAGCCCCCGCAATTTAGCACAAATATTTAATTTAATCACCCATGGGGTAAATTCCCCCTCATAAGATTAGCAAGAGACTTACCTTGTCTCAAAGTCCACTTTTCGATTACCATGTCGCGTTAAATTCTCAATTCGATGCCGAAAAATCCGAAACTACCCAAATGTTATGCAAAATAATTAATACATGTTCAATAAATTCGAATTTAGGCTATTAAATAAATTACCCAACCCAAAACGGTAAAATTCCTAAAATTCAACCCGGGCCCACGTGCCCGGATTCCAAAATTTTTTGGATGAAAACGTTACCCATAATCTCAAGAACTCAAATATATAATTTTTATCCAATTCCATAACCATTTTCGTAGTTAAAATCTCATTTTTATAAGAATCTAAGTTTTTCATCTAAACCTTTGATTTCTAAGATTTACTAGTTATAATCTACCCATAATCTATGTATTTAACTCAAAGTGTGTAGCATTAACTTCCCTTCAAATTGCTAGTTGAAATCCCCTCTCAAAAAGCTCAGAAATCGCCCAACAATGGAAGGAATGGGGTTAAACATGGTGAAATCCCGTTTTTAAGACATTCTGCCCAGCACCGATGACCCCTTCTTCGCGAACACGGTCAAGGCTTCGCATTCGCGAAGGCTATATTCCACAACCTTAAAATTACCCTTCGCGAACGCGACAGGGGTAACGCAAACGCGAAGGTCTACGCTGATTGAGCAGCGCGAACACGACAGCTCTTTCACGAACGCGAAGAGCAATGTTCACCGGTCCTCCCTGGCCCCATTTCCCCTACGCGAACGCGAGTGGGGTTCGCGAACGCGAAGGCCTAGGCTCACATGGTTTCGCGAACGTGTGAGCCTGTCCACGAACGCAAAGGGCAATTTGTCCACTGCCCCAAATCCTTCTTCGCGAACGCGATTTTCCTCTCGCGAACGCGAAGAAGGAAATCAGAACTGAAAAATCTGGTTTCTCAGATTTAGCTCTAGGCGGTCCGAAACACACCTGAGCCCCTCCGGACCCCGTCCAAAGGCACCAACAACTCTGTAATCATAATACGGACCTACTCGAACTCTCAAAATGTGTAAAATAACAACAAATTTAAGAATCACACCCCGAAACCAAATCAGATCAAACTTTGAACTTCAAGTTTTCGAAATTCTCCGAATGCACCGAATCATATTTAGACTACTCGGAATGACACCAAATTTTGCGTGCAAGTCTTAAATGACATTACAAAAATATTCACGATCTCAGAGTTAAATTCGGACCCCCATTACTCCTAAACTTACTCCAAACCAAATTTAAAGAACTTTAAACCTTCAAATAGTTAATTTTTACTATTAAGTGCCGAAACGCTCCCAGGTTGTCGAAAATCCGATCCGAATATACGCTCAAGTCCAAAATCATCATACGAACCTATTGGAATCATCAAATCCCGATTCCGGGGTCGTTTTCTAAAAATGTTGACCGAAGTCAAACTTGGCCTTTTAAAGCCAACATAAGGAACCAAGTGTTCCAATTTCAACCCGAACACTTCCAAATCCACAACCAACCATCCCCGCAAGTCATAAATCAATAAAAGCACATACGAGGAGTTTTATTTGGGAGAACGGGTTTCTAAAAGTTAAAATGACCGGTTGGGTCATTAAATTCTCCACCTCTTAAACAAACGTTCGTCCTTGAACGAGTTTAGAATTGTACCTGAAGTGCTGAATAAGTGTGGATATATGCTCCTCATGTTTTCCTCGGCCCCCCAAGTCTCTTCCTCGACTAGTTGGCCGCCCATCCACTGGACTTTTATTGCAGAAATCCTCTTGGATCTCAACTGGCGAACCTGTCTATCAACAATGGAAACTTGCTCCTCTTCATAACCCAAACTCTTATCTAGCTGAACCGTGCTGAAGCCTAACACATGTGATAGGTCGGCATGATACTTCCGGAGCATAGATATATAGAAAACCGGATGAACTCTCGATAGACTGAGAGGCAATGCAAGCTCATAAGTAACCTCCCCAACTCGTTTCAACACCTCAAATGAGCCTATAAACATTGAGCTCAACTTGCCCTTCTTCCCAAATCTCATGATTCCCTTCATCGGCGAAACCATCAAGAGAACTTTTTCACCCACCATAAATGATAAATCATGCGCTTTCTGATCTGCGTAACTCTTATGTCTGGACTGTGCTGTACGAAGTCGCTCCTGAATCAACTTTACCTTTTCCAAGGCATCTTTCACCAAATCAGTACCATATAATTTAGCCTCACCGGGCTCAAATCACCCGATGGGCGAACAACATCGCTGACCATATAAAGCCTCAAATGGAGCCATCTCGATGCTGGATTGGTAACTGTTGTTATAAGCAAACTCGGCCAAAGGAAAGAAACAATCCCACTGACCTCCAAAGTCAATCACACATGCCTTGAGCATATCCTCCAAAAACTGAATTGTCCGCTCCGACTGCCTGTCGGTCTGCGGATGAAAGGCTGTGCTGAGCTCTACACGGGTCCCCAATTCACTATGTATTGCTCTCCAGAAATATGAAGTAAACTGAGGACCTCTATCTGATATGAAAGAAATTGGCACAGTGTGCAACCGAACTATCTCCTGAATATATATCTAGGCTAACCTCTCTGACGTATACGTAGTCACAACAGGAATAAAGTGTGCCGACTTGGTCAATCTATCGACAATGACGCAAACTGCATCAAACTTCCGTAAGGTCTGCGGTAACCCAGCTACAAAGTCCATAGTGATGCGTTCCCATTTCCACTCCCGTATAGTCATCTGCTGAAGTAGGCCACCTGGCCTCTGGTGCTCATATTTAACTTGCTGGTAATTTAGACACCTAGCTACATACTCAACTATGTCCTTTTTCATTCGCCGCCACCAATAATGCTACCTCAAGTCACGATACATCTTCGTAGCACCTAGATGAATAGAATACCGAGAACTGTATGCCTCATCCAGGATCTGTTTCCTCAGTTCATCCACATTAGGAATACATAGACGATCCTGGAGTCGCAGAACACCATCCGTGCCAATAGTAACTTCCTTGGCATCACCCCGTAGTACTATTTCTTGAAGAACCATTAAGTGTGGATCATCATACTGGTAAGACTTGATATGTTCAAATAGTGAATACTTAGCTACAACACATGCAAGAACTCGACTGGGCTCTGAAATATCCAGCCTCACAAGTCTGTTAGCCAAGGACTGAATATCTAAAGCTAATGGCCTCTCCTCTGCTAAAATGAAAGCCAAACTACCCATACTCTCCGCCTTTCTACTCAAGGCGTCTGCAACTACATTTGCTTTGCCCGGATGATACAGGATAGTAATATCCTAATCTTTTAGTAACTCAAGCCATCTGCGCTGTCTCAAATTTAGATCCCTCTGATTGAACAAATGCTGGAAACTACAATGATCAGTGTAAACTTCACAAGAAACCCCATAAAGATAATGTCTCCAAATTTTAAGAGCCTGAACAATATCAGCTAGCTCCAAATCATGCGCTAGATAATTCTTCTCGTAGGGATTCAACTGACGTAAAGCATATGCAATAACTAACCCTTCTTGCATCAATACACAACCCAAGACAATGCGTGAAGCATCACAATATACTGTATACATTCCCGAACCGGAAGGTAACACTAACACTGGTGCTGTATTCAATACTATCTTGAGCTTCTGAAAGCTCACCTCACAATCATCTGATCATCGGAACGGAGCACCTTTCTGGGTTAATTTGGTTAAAGGTGTTACAATAGATGAAAAACCTTCCACGAACCGACGATAATAACCTGCTAAACCCAAAAAACTCATGATCTCAGTCGTCGAAGTAGGACAATGCCAATTCTGAACTGCCTCAATCTTTTTGGGATCAACCTTAATATCCTCGCCCGATAAAATGTGCCCCAAACATGCTACAGACTCTAGCCATAACTCATATTTAGAGAACTTAGCATATAGCTTTTGTTCCCGCAGCGTCTGAAGCACTACTCTCATATACTGCTCGTGCTCTTCCTTACTGCGCGAGTAGATCAAGATGTCATCAATGAAGACAATGACAAACGAATAAATATATGGCCTGAATATCCTATTCATAAAATCCATAAACGCTGTCGGTGCGTTAGTTAAACCGAAGGACCGTAATAGAAATTCATAATGACCATATCTGGTCCGGAAAGTAGTCTTCGGAACATCCGAATCCCAAACTTCAACTGATGATACACCGACCTCAAGTCGATCTTAGAGAGCACCCTAGCACCCTGTAACTGGTCAAATAGATCATCAATACGCGCCAACGGGTACTTGTTCTTAGTAGTGACTTTGTTCAATTGGCGATAATCAATACACATTCGCATCGTTCCATCTTTCTTTTTTACAAATAACACCGGTGCACCCTAAGGCGATACACTCGGTTTGCGAACCCCTTGGCTAGTAACTCCTCAAGCTGTTCTTTCAATTCTTTCGGAGCCATGCGATACAGTGGGATAGATATAGGTTGGGTATCTGGAGCAAAGTCAATACAGAAATCAATATCACGATCAGGTGGCATACCTGGAAGATTTGAAGGAAATACATCGGAGAACTCCCAAACTACAGGCACTGAATCAATAGCCGGAGTCTCCGCAGTAGTATCCCAAACAGTGGCTAGAAAATCTAAACAACCCTTCTCAACCATGTGTTGAGACTTCATAAAAGAAATAACCCGATTAAATGAACTAATAAACGAACCTTCCACTCCAGCCTAGGCAATGCTGGAATAGCCAAGGTAACAGTCTTGGCATGGCAATCTAGGATGGCGTGATATGGAGATAACCAGTCCGGGATAATTTCAAAATCGGTCTTCTCAAGCAATAGGAGATCTGCTCTAGTTTCATAATTACAGAATGTAATAACATAGGACCGGTTGATTCGATTCACAACAACAGAATCACCCACAGGAGTGGACACATAAACATGAGTACTCAAGGACTCACGAGAAACACCCATAAATTGAGCAAATAGAGAGGACACATGTGAATATGTAGATCCTGGATCAAATAATACGGAGGCATCTTTGCCGCAAACAGAAATAATACCTGTAATCACGGCATCTGAGGCCTCTACATCTGGTCTGGCCGGAAAAGCATAAAACCGAGCTGGAGCACTAACTGGCTAGCCTCCGCCTAGATGACCTCCACCTCTAGGATGACCCCCACCCACCTGTCCTCCACCTCTTGGTGGTCGGACGACTGGTAGAGCAACTGGTGCAGTAATCATAGGTTGCTGACCCTGCTGCACTGGTCTACCCCGAAGCCTGGGGCAGAATCTACGTATGTGACTGGGATCCCCGCACTCGTAATAACTCCTCGGTACAATGGGCTGCTGACTAAGAATCTGGACCTGGTGACATGAATACCCACTGGAAGAACCCTGAATAGATGGTGGGCGATAAGAACTCTATGGTATAGCACTAAAATAGGTCGCACTGGAGGGCCCCAAGGAGGCGGTGGTGCTAGATATGGGGACCTGCTGGACTGCCCTCTCCCGAACTGACCTCTGCCTCCAGACGGAGCACCTCTGAATTCTCCAGTATATCTAACCCGCTTATCTTTCAGAACCTGCTCTCGGCTCCGCTGACGCACACCCTCAATTCTCCGGGCTATCTCCACGACTAGCTCATAAGAAGTACCCATCTCAACCTCTCGAGCCACAGTGACCTGCATGCTAGTATGCAAACCCACAACAAACCTCCACACTCTCTCTGCCTCAGTAGGGAGTATCATAAGTGCACGGCGAGATAACTCAGAGAACATCGCCTCATAATTGGTCACCGACATCTTACCATGATGGAGCTGCTCAAATTTGCTTTGCCCGGATGATACAGGATAGTAATATCATAATATTTTAGTAACTCAAGCCATCTGCGCTATCTCAAATTTAGGTCTCTCTATTTGAACAAATGCTGCAAACTGCGATGATCAGTGTAAGCTTCACAAGACACCTCATAAAGATAATGCCTCCAAATCTTAAGAGCGTGAACAATCGCAGCTAACTCCAAATCATGTACCGGATAATTCTTCTCGTGGGGCTTCATCGGACATGAAGCATATTCAATAAGTCGCCCTTCCGGCATCAATACACAACCCAAGCCAACACGTGAAGCGTCTCAATACACTGTATACATCCCCGAAGCGGAAGACAACACTAACACTGGTATTGTAGTCAATGTTGTCTTGATTTTATGAAAGCTCACCTCACAATCATCAAACTATCGGAACGGAGCACCCTTTTGGGTTAATTTGGTCAAAGGTGCCACAATAGATGAAAAGCCCACCACGAACTGACGATAATAACCTGCTAAACCTAGGAAACCCATGATCTCAGTCGCTGAAGTGGGATGATGCCAAATCTGAATTGCCTCAATCGTTTTGGGATCAACCTTAATACTCTCACCCGATACGATATGCCCCAAAAATGCTACAAACTTCAGCCAGAACTCATATTTGGAGAACTTAGCATATAGCTTTTGTTCCCGCAATGTCTGAAGCACTACTCTCATATGCTGCTCATGCTCCTCCTTACTACGCGAGTAGATCAAAATGTCATCAATGAAGACAATAACAAATGAATCAATATATGGCCTGAATACCCTGTTCATCAGATCCATAAACGCTGCCGGGGCATTAGTTAAACTGAAGGACATCACCAGAAACTCATAATGACCATATCTAGTCCGGAAAGCAGTCTTTGGAACATCCGAATCCCGAATCTTCAACTGATGGTACCCCGACCTCAAGTTGATCTTAGAGAACACCCTGGCACCCTGCAACTGGTCAAATAGATCATCAATACATGGCAATGGGTACTTGTTCTTAATAGTGACTTTGTTCAATTGGAGATGATTAATACACATTCTCATTATTCCATCCTTCTTCTTCACAAATAATACTGGTGTACCCCAAGGCGATACACTCGGTCTGACAAACCTTATGGCTAGTAACTATTCAAGTTGTTCTTTCAATTCTTTCGGAGCCATGAGATACGGTGGGATAGATATGGGCTGGGTATCTGGAGCTAAGTCAATAAAGAAATCAATATCACGATCAGGTGGCATACCTGGAAGATCTGAAGGAAATACATCGGAGAACTCCCGAACTACAGGCACAGAATCAATCTCTGCAGTAGTATCCTGAACATAGGCTAGATAAGCTAAACAACCCTTCTCAACCATGTGTTGAGCCTTCATAAAAGAAATAACTCGATTAAATGAACTAACAGACGAACACTTCCACTCCAGCCTAGGCAATGCTGGAATAGCCAAGGTAACAGTCTTGGCATGACAATCTAGAATAGAATGATATGGAGATAACCAATCCATGCCAAAAATAATTTCAAATTCGGTCATCTCAAGGAGTTGAAGATCTGCTCTAGTTTCATAACCACAGAATGTAGGACCGGTAGATCCAGTTCACAATAACAAAATCGCCCACAGGAGTGGACACATAAACAGGAGTACTCAAGGACTCACGAGAAACACCCAGGAATGGAGCAAATAGAGATGACACATATGAATACGTAGATCCTTGATCAAATAATAGTGAGGCATCTTTGCCGCAAACAGAAATAATACCTGTAATCACGGTATCTGAGGCCTCTACATCTGGTCTAGCTGGAAAACCATAGAACCGAGCTGGAGCGCCAACTTGCTGTCCTCCACCTGGCTGACCTCCACCTCTAGGACAACCCCTACCCATTTGTCCTCCACCTCTTGGTGGTCGGACAACTGGTGGAGCAACTTGTCCGATAATCATAGGTTGCTGACCCTATTGCACTAGTTTACCACAAAGCCTGGGGCAGAATCTCCGTATGTGACTGGGATCCCCACACTCGTAACAACTCTTCGATGTGATGGGCTGCTGACTAAGAGTCTGGCCATGGGGAACTGAATACCCACTGGAAGGACCTTGAATAGATGGTGGGCGACAAGAACTCTCTGGTATAACACTGAGATAGGGTTGCACTGGAGCACCTCAAGGAGGCGATGGTGCTGGATATAGGGGCTTGCTGTACTGCCCTCTCACGAACTGACCTCTGCCTCCAAACGGAGCACCTCTGAACTCTCTAGAATACTTGAACCGCTTATCTCTCATAACCTTCTCTCGGCTCTGCTGACGCACACCCTTAATCCTGCGGGCTATCTCCACGACTAGCTCATAAGAAGTATCCATCTCAACCTATCGAGCCATAGTGGCCTGAATGCCAGTATGTAAACCCGCAACAAACCTTCGCACTCTCTCCGCCTCAGTAGGGATTATCATAAGTGCATGGCGAGATAACTCAAAGAACCTCGCCTCATAATCGGTCACTGACATCTGACCCTGCTAGAGCTGCTCAAACTGAAACCTCAACTCTTCCCTCTAGGAGGGAGGAATATACTTGTCCAGGAAAATACGGGTGAACCTGTCCTAAGTCATGGGAGGAGAATCTGCTAGTCTGCCAAGAATATAAGACTTCCACTATCTACGGGCTCTTCCCTCTAGCTGAAAAGTAGCAAAGTCAACCCCATGAGACTCCAACATCCTCATATTGTAGAGTCTATCTCTGCACCGATCAATGAAGTCCCGGGAATCCTCATGTCGCTCACCCCCAAAGGCAGGAGGATGTAATCTAGTCCATCTGTCCAATAGTTTCTGCGAATCAGTGGCTGCAGCTGGCCTAGGCTCAGGTATAGCTTCTTTCACTAGCTGGGCACCACCCACGGGTAGTGTAACCTGGGTCTGATATATAACAACTGCCTACCCATGAGCCTGCGCGGTCGGAGTTTGTGCTCCCCCGCCTACCTGAGATGTGGTTGGGTCTTCCGGAAATAAACCGGCCTGAGTCATAGTGTCCATGAACCGCAGCACCATGACATCCTAGAATCCCAGTGCAGATGTGAAATCCACCGGAGCTGGCTCTGTCACAAGCACCTCACCATGTTCCTCAACAATGGGATTCTCTACTGGACCCACTGGCGGCATAACTGGAATAGTCCTGGGACGTCCTCGCCCTCTACCACGGACTGGAGCCCTCCCTCAGCCTCTAGCAACTGGGGGAGTTGCTCTTCCCTGGTCTGGAGCCTCATTAGAGCACGTTCTCACCATCTGTGAGAGAATAGGATAAAGATATTTAGCACTACATCAATTGCACGATGGAAGATGAAGAAAGGTAGTTTCCTAACACCCTATAGCCTCTCAGAGATAAGTACAAACGTCTCCGTATAGATCCGCAAGACTCTATTAGGCCTGCTCATAACTTGTGAGACCTACGTGAACCTAGTGCTCTGATACCATGTTGTCACGACCCAATTCTACCTATAGGTCATGATGACGCCCAACACTATAGCTAAGAAAGCCAACAAATACATTAAACATATATCAATTATTTTCAAAATAATTTTCTACATAATTTTATTCTTTTACTAGCAATATTAAAGAGAATAGAAAAGATACCGATTAATTTAAATTCAAGAAAATAATACCAATTCCAAATTCTACCAATGTGTGAGCCAAAACCTGGTGTCACAAGTGTATGAGCATCTAATAGATTATACAAAACTCCAAATACTGTCTGAAATAAAATAGACTGAATATAAATACAAGAAGAGACACTGGTAGCTGCAGAAAGGCTCAGAAAGGCAGCTCGCCACTACGCCCCTGGATAACGTAGGTGTAAGATGATAGGTCCTCCACTAGTACTTGCCTTAGGTCTTGCACAATAAGTACAGAAAGTGTAGTATGAGTACATAAACAACGTGTACCCAGTAAGTATCAAGCCTAATCTCGAAGTGGTAGAGACGAGATGGTCGACTTTGATACCACTAAGGGTTAACAATAATAAATAGAATAAAATAGAATTATTTAAATCAACATGATTCACAGAGTTAACAATAATTTTATTCAATTAGCAGAAATAATAAAGTCCTTCAAATGCAACAATTTTCAATCTATTAATTAAATCTACAAGCTGCAAGAAAAATAGCAAGGTATTGTGTAATTATTATTATTTTTAGGCACGATTTCTGCCGAGGTCGTATGGCCCATTCCAGAGTGTCGTGTACATTGCCGAGGGACGTGCAGCGTGATTCATAGATGCATCTATCCTGCCGAAACGTTCGGCCCGCTCCACAGGAAAGGAGGATATTTTCTTATGTACCTCCGGAAGGAGAGTATATTTATTATAGGATCAATTCGAGAGGATGGACAATTTCTTTTAACAATTAATTAATTTAAACAGAAAATTAAGCATACGAGATTTTCATCTTTTAATATTGTTCCCTAACAATTCACTATATATATATATATATATATATATATATATATATATATATATATATCAAATAATTTTAATTAAACAAAGAATACAATTTACACAAGTAATTCATGATTTGAGTCCTAAACTACCTGAACTTTAATATGATTAATAGTAGCTACGCACGGACTCTCATCACCTCGTGCGTACGTAGCCTCCGCAATTAGCACAATTATTTAATTTAATCACCTATGGGGTAAATTCCCCCTTACAAGATTAGACAAGAGACTTACCTTGTCTCAAAATCCACTTTTCGATTACCACGTCGCGTTAAATTCTCAATTCAATGCCAAAAAATTAGAAACTATCCAAATGTTATACAAAATAATTAATACATGTTCAGTAATTCGAATTTAGGCTATTAAATAAATTACCCAATCCAAAATGGTAAAATTCCTAAAATTCACCCCGGGCCCACGTGCCCGGATTCCAAAAATGTTTGGATCAAAACATTACCCATAATCTCAAGAACTCAAATATATAATTTCTATCCAATTCCATAACCATTTTCGTGGTTAAAATCTCGTTTTTATAAAAATCTAGGTTTTTCATCTAAACTTTTGATTTCTAAGATTTACTAGTTATAATCTACCCATAATCTATGTATTTAACTCAAGGTATGTAGAATTAACTTACCTCCAAATTGATAGGTGAAATCTCATCTCAAAAAGCTCTGTAATCGCCCAAACATGGAAGAAAAACGAACAAAAATGGACTGAGCTTCGTCCGTTTTAAGGTTTTGCCCAAATAGGTTTTTCGCACCTGCGGAAGGTGTGCCGCACCTGCGGCTTTTGCACCTGCAAAAAAGCCTCTCATGTGTGAGTTTCAATTAGCTGGCCGCTCTCGCATCTGCGCGAAATGCTTCGCACATGCGCTTTTGCAAGTGCACAAAGACATCTGCATCTGCGATCGACTACCCCTTCCCTTTTTCCGCTTCTGCGCATACAACTCGTATCGATTCGAACATACGCCCAAGTCCGAAATCATCATAAGAACCTATAGGAACCGTCAAATCCTGATTCCGGGGTCATTTTCTCAAAATGTTGACCGAAGTCAAACTTGGCATTTTAAGGCTAACTTAAGGAACCAAGTGTTCCGATTTGAACCCAAACACTTCCAAATCCGAACCAACCATCCCCGCAAGTCATAAATAATTAAAAGCACGTACGTGGAGTTTTATTTTAGGGAACGAGATTCTAAAAGTTAAAATAACCTGTCACGACCCAAAATTCTAACCTGTCGTGATGGCACCTATCTAGATACTAGGCAAGCCGACAATCTCAATAACCCACAATTTCTTTAAGTTTGAAAATATGATATTTAAACACAACTCATAAATCTCATAAATACCGATACAAGCACTCCCAAAACCTGGTGTCACTGAGTACATAAGCATCTAATATAGATACAAAGTCTGACTGACTAACAACGGATGTCAAGTAGCTACCTTGAGAGTCCCCAATAGAATTAACTTCGAAATCTAGCAGCCGCCGTATCCGGGAGCACCTGGATCTGTACATGAGGTGCAGAGTGTAGTATGAGTATAACTAACTCAATAAGTAACAAGACTAACCTCTGGGCTGAAAGTAGTGATGAGCTCTGCAGGTACAATCCAGTATAAATAATGGTACAACAATATAGGCATGCTTTCAAGTTCAACAGTTAAACTCAGTACAAGTGAAATAGATCAATACTGCATGATATGAGGAATATGACATCTCAGTAGAAAGACCTCAAGTCAATACTGGTCACCAATTATTCGGTCACTCGGTACTGTTTATGGCCAATCCAGCCCAGAAGTGTTCCAACCCATGTATATATACACACCGATTGACAGTCAGTCACTCAGTACCGTATAAGGCCAATCCAGCCCTGGGATAATTTATCCCCAAATATAAATGATACAGACAAAATCCATTTCTAGATAAACTCGTTACAATACAAATAAGTAAGGCAAGTCCATGCCCTGGAAAAATCCATCCCAAATATATATATAAGTAGTAAGTAAGGCAAGTCCATGCCCTGGGAAGTCCATCCCGAATATGTATGATCATCTACGCTCATTGGGGGTGTGTACAAACTCCGGAGGGGGTCCTTCAACCCAAGCGCTATTAGTCGATCACGCTCACTAGGGATGTGTGCAAACTCTCGGAGGAGCTCCTTCAGCCCAAGCGTGATATAATGCCAATATGGCCTACTATAGGCTGGCAGTCCCGATCCGTATAATAATAAAGCCAATGAGGCCTGCTGCAGGCGGTCAACCCTGATCCATTTAATAATAAAGCCAATGAGGCCTGCTGCAGGCGGGCAGCCCCGATCCATAAAATAGTAAAGCCAATAAGGCTTTCTGCAAGCGGGCAACCCCGATCCATAAAATAGTAAAGCCAATAAGGCCTGCTGCAAGCGGGCAACCCCGATCCATAAAATAGTAAAGCCAATAAGGCCTGCTGCAGGCGGGCAACCATGATCCACATAATAATATTGTATAAAGCCATTTTGGCACGCTGCGTTGCGCAACTCAATCCTATAAATAGCCTCACAATGGACAAATATTATTGAGTGTGCAATGTATATTTTTGAACAATTAATTCAACAGCAACACGACCCCATGGGTCCCAAAATATTGGCACATAGCCTAAACATGATCTTTAACAGGAGCCTCAGCTCTATTTCTCTAACACATAGAGAATGTTCAGATAATAACATGTTTCATTAATCTTACAACTGCACAGGATTTATTCAAGACACAATTTATATGGAGCACATCCACATGCTCATCACCTATTTATATCATACCAATTTCGGGGATCATACCCTCTGAACCAAGTTTAGAAGTGTTACTTACCTCAATCCGAACAATTATTTATTCCAATAAGCCTTTTCCTCGTGATTTTGCCTCCAAACGCCTCGAATCTTAGTCAAAATAATTTGATACAATCAACAGGAGGTGTAGGAATCAATTCCATATGAAAATGCTAAATTTCACAAATAAATCCGAAATTAACTCAAAAATCAACAGTGGGGCCCATGTCTCGGAATCCGATGAAAGTTACAAACTATGAACGCCCATTTAATCACGAGTCCAACCATACAAAATTTTCCAAATTCGGACTCCGATTCGGCCTTCAAACCCTCAAATCAATTTTTGGAATATTTCTATTCTAATCCCCCAAATCATGAAATAAGTACTGGAAATAATGTTAGATTCATGAATAACGGACCAAATCAAGTTAAGATCACTTACCCCAGTCCAATTTGTGAAGTTTGCCTCTAAATATCGCCCAAACCGAACTCCCCAACTATTTTTATGTCAAAAATGGCCAAAACACCTGTTTATAGAGCCTCTGACGTTTTCGAGCGCCACAGGTAGCGTGGGGCACTGCTTGTGGCGCCATTTCAAGTATCCCAAAAATTCCCAGCGCCAGGGCTAGCGCCCCATGCTACCCTGGGCGCTCGCGGCGACGGAAAATCACTCCCGATACCGAAAGAGGCATAACTCTCTCATACGATGTCCGAATTCGATGATTCATTTTGCCATGGGTCCGTAATTTCAATAATTATTCAATCAAAACTAAATTTGGAGCTCATTTGCTAAATGTGATACCACTTAAATCTTGAAGAAACAACATCAAAACTGACTAGAAATATCCAACTTCTACATTCTATGATGAAACCTATCAAATCAAGTCCGTTTGACCTAAACTTTTGTACACAAGCCATAAATGACATAATGGACCTATTCCAATTTCCAGAATCGGATTCCGGCCCCTATATCAAAAATGTCAACTCGCCGGTTAAACTTCCAAACATAAATTTCTATTTTATCCATTTCAAGCCTAATTTAACTATTGACTTCCAAGTAATTTTTCGGACATACTCCTTAGTCCAAAATCACCATACAGAGCTATTGGAACCATCAAAACTCCATTCCGGAGTTGTTTGCACAAAAGTCAAACTCTGGTTAACCCTTTTCATTTAAGCTTCCAACATGAAATTCACTCTTCCGAACTAATCCTGAAACACCTGAAAATCAAAACTGGCGATTCACACATGTCATAACACATCATATGAAGCTATTCAAGACTTCAAATAGTAGAAAGGAGAGTAATTACTCAAAACGATAGTTGGGTCGTTACATTCTCCCCCACTTAAACATACGTTCGTCCTCGAACGTGCCAAGAGTTGTTTTCCAAGACATCAAATCACTATTCCATCTTACCATGCACATACCCGTGGTGATGCCACGCCATCCTATTCCATATAGGCCTAACATCACAACATAACTGAAAATAACTAATTTAGCCTTAGCCCATTAACCTTGGAATCTAATTTCCAACATCCAAACATTTTGTTTCAAGGCCCGAATCTCACATCTACACACTATATGAGTCTTAATAAGCTGTATTAGGTCTAAGCCATAATCTCAGATACAATCGCATAACATACTACACAACTCGCATACTCGTAACACGATTTCTGATAACAGTAACTACTCAAAACCAACCAAGTACTAGTATAAAACCCTTCATTCAACAGAACCTCATTCCAAAACCTTCATACACTACCAATGATGAAATAACAATAAAAACCTCATAACCACTCATCAGATCAACTAGCCATGGAGTTCTCTCGCCCCAACCAGAACCACAATCCTCTCCTAAGCCGACTTTCAATATTATCCTCCCAATATACCAGAATCAAACCTGATAGTATCCATTCTAGGTCCAATGACCTTATATTAATAAACGCAACTATCCTATTGACATGCCACACCAATACAACTCAATCCACAACTGCGCAACCTTGTACCCAAAAATGGAAGATGTCTCAAAGTAGAGACTCATATTGTAAGTTCAACAAGCACCACCACATTTGTAATGCTATAAGTTCATTATATGTAGTAGAACCATGACACACAAATTCAATAACAGTAACCAGCTCTTCAAGAGCTCACATTAACATCACTTGCACAGGCAACTCACGTGCTATAGTATCAATATCTGGACCCGCACGGACAACTCACGTGCCAATAATATAATCTGCCTGGCATGGTCACAGGCCTCCAGTCCAAGCATATCATAGATGAGCAATCAAATAAGTACACATGTATATGATAAATAAAATAAGATTCACATGCTCCTGGACTGGTATAAATAGCACGCCATAGTGTAAGCATTTGCAAGGTCTGATGTCATACTTCAAATCGGTAATGTTTTTAACACAAAATTAGTAACTGCCCCATTTATTTATGGAATCATCTTCCTTGTAACCTCAAGTATAGCCTAGATAGTTCTCAACAAAGGTACAAATACGAGAAACGTTATAACTTTACGCTTAACAGTCAACTCTAGGCATATCATAGCCTAAGCATTCTTTCGAGTATAAATACTTGCCCCGATGCCCGTACATTGGCTCAAACCTCACATATATACGCACGCATAGCGCGTAGCTGTCCCAAATAATTAACGCAACTAGTGCCTCCACTGGATTTAAATAAAATACTCACTTCAAACAGGTCACAACCTTGAAACAATATGCTTCTGAGAACTCCAGTCTCCAAATTCATAGGAGGCATGAATCATCATAACTGATCCCAACTCTAACACATCTATCATGCACAATCATCCTATGAGGAATTCTTCCAAAACTTTTCCGTGCCACATAGCAATAACTAGAATATCAACAGTCTATCAACTAGGTGAGTATCGCAATACCGATGATATCTGAAAGTCAGAATACAATACGCCTTTTGAAATGCGCACACTTTTCAAGGATTACCGTGCAGTTATAACATTCATCTAAATATCTGAAACTTACCATGTTGTCCAACATTCGTTACCTTCTCTTCAAGACTGAACTGTCACCTTGTACATGTAAATCCTAATCCCGCACAACACACCATATCTATTATGTCATCATGTGACAAGCACAAGAATCCCATTACTAACTCTGAGTCACCAACAAATTACATACCCGGTTAGTTAGAAACCTTCATCTTGCTTCCTTCTAGGAGGAAATTATAATACACAACACGTTTCCCACACCAGTAGAAGATATCTGGTTCAAATCACGGTAGAAACTATCAAGAACACTTTGAAATCCATCTACACATAACCAAGCTATTAGAACTAAATTCCTCTAACTCGACCAAACCACGTAGGTCACCAAAACTCAAGAATATTGCTACCAAAATATCTGTAGAGTCTCACCACATCATAATCACCCCTATAAATACCACAACCGAAACACCCACTCTGAAAATACCTTATTTGAGTCTAAGGCCATTTTATTCACCTTCCTAATACCGAAATATAAAATACATAATGATATACAAAAATGCCACAAGTCTCAACACCATCCAACTTAAATCTCAGATTTTAGCCATAAACAAATCCGCAAAAAATTCTCAATTGTTACATATTAATCTCAAATTCATTAGAACTTTCCCGAGAGTCACCCCCTTTGTTCAAGTCCACCTTACACCGCCCAAATGGCCAAAAGACACATGCCCCATCAGCACAACAATACTCAAAGAAGTAAACCTGCCTTAACACCACCAATCAAGTTCATACACCGTGCGTACTACATACTTCTCAAATAACAACTCACTCATCCCATGATTTTCACATACTCATAAAGTACAATATAACCCATATTCAGGAATTCATTTACTCGAGTCATCAACTTCTGCAAGTCATATCTGATTCACAATTATGCTTCAGAACAAAACCAATACAACACATAATCGTGCAATTAAATCATAGATAGCAGACTCCCCCACTTGGCTCAAAGTCATAAATCAAAACATTCAATAAGTCACAATACTCATACTCTATTACTTCCATAATACTGCAGTCAGTTCAACGAAAATTCTTCTCAAGCTCATGCAACACCAACCACAAAATAGTTCAATCATCCGCTAAGCTCGCATTTATTCTCCTGACAGTCAAGTCAACTTTTTCAAGCAGATTCAAATTTTGATCTCAACCCATACACCCACTGGTAGAAAAGAAACCCTCTGCTCAATATTATAAGGAACATACCTAAGTAGATTACTCCGCAGGAGATAACCCACCTGCTTAGTCTCAAATTGGCATCTTGTTATACCCTTTCGCAGCCACAATTACTATGAAATCACTTAATCTTTCAGATTCTAAACTCATTAACCAAATACGAGTATTTGATTTTCCCCAAAATTTAACAACGTGAAAGATCTTTCGAAACATTCACACTCGAGATTGTACGTCACATCAAAATGAAAATAAAGCACCTAATGGCCTTCCTTTACATTTCAAGGAAACACTTCTCGTCACATTCAAATCATCTTAACACATCCCACAGTTACATCATAATCATCACAAAGCCATTCTACCGCTCATCGAGCCACAAATTCTACTCGTAGGGACATTACCGTACATATGAGCCCAAATGTACAGGTTACAACTGAAGCTACAGAGCCTAAGCTGCGGTCTAAACTTGGCCTCAAGTCCTCCATACTGGCCCATTACCAAAACACAGAATACACATCTCAAACCTAGTTCTTGGAATCACAAGCCAACGATGCACAACTGATACTGAGCGCTCACATGCGCACACAAATGCGTGGAAGGAATTCAAAGAGTTGTGTTTCAAGCTGAATCAATTCTGCACGATAGAATACAAGAAAGTGAAATTTTTCCTAAGGGTTCGGCAACCTCTCGAAGATAAGTACATACGTCTCCGTACCGATCCGCAAGACTCTACTAAACCTGCTCATGACTCGTGAGACCTATGTAACCTAAAGCTCTGATACCAACTTGTCACAACCCAAACTTCTAACCTGTCGTGATGGCACCTATATCGATACTAGGCAAGACAAAAATCTCAATAACCCACAATTGTTTTAAGTTTGAAAATATCATATTTAAACACAACTCACAAATCTCATTAATACCGATACAAGCACTCCCAAAACCTGGTGTCACTGAGTATATAAAAATCTAATATGGATACAAAGTCTGACTGACTAAATCACTGTCTGAAAATATAGAACAGTATAATAATTAAACAGGAAGGGAATCAAGTATGCGGACGTCAAGCAGCTACCTTGATAGTCCCCAACAGAATTAACTTCGAAATCTAGCAGCTGCCATATCTGGGAGCACCTGGATCTGCACACGAGGTGTAGAGTGTAGTATGAGTACAACTAACTCAATAAGTAACAAGACTAACCTCTGGGCTGAAAGTAGTGACGAGCTTCGCAGGTATAGTCCAGTATAAATAATGGTACAACAATATACGCATGCTTTCAAGTTCAACAGTTAAACTCAGTACAAGTGAAATAGATCAATACTGCATGATATGAGGAATATGACATCTCAGTTGAAAGACCTCAAGTAAATACTAGTGATCAATTATTCGGTCACTCGCAACTGTTTATAGCCAATCCAGCCCAGGGGTGTTCCAACCCGTATATATACACCCACCGACTGACAGTCAGTCACTCAGTACCGTATAAGTCCAATCCAGCCCTGGGATAATTTTCCCCCAAATATAAATGATACGGACAAGATCCATATCCAGTTAAACTCGTTATAATACAAATAAGTAAGGCAAGTTCATGCCCTGGGGAAACCCAACCCAAATATATATATAAGTAGTAAGTAAGGCAAGTCCATGCCCTGGAAAGTCCATCCCGAATATCTATGATCATTTATGCTCATTGGGGGTGTGTACAGACTCCGGAGGGGCTCCTTCAGCCCAAGCGCTATAAGTTGACCGCGCTCACTGGGAGTGTGTGCAGACTCTCGGAAGGGTTCCTTCAGCCCAAGCGTGATATAAAGCCAATATGGCCTACTGTAGGCGGGCAGTCCCGATCCGTATAATAATAAATCCAATGAGGCCTGCTGCAGGCGGGCAACCCCGATCCATTTAATAATAAAGCCAATGGGGGCTGCTGCAGGCGGGCAACCCCGATCCATAAAATAGTAAAGCCAATAAGGCCTGCTGCAGGCGGGCAACCTCGATCCACATAATAATATTATATAAAGCCATTTTGGCCTGCTGCGTTGCGCAACTCAATCCTATAAATATCCTCACAATGGACAAATATTACTGAGTGTGAAATATATATTTTTGAACAATTAATTCAACAGCAACACGACCCTATGGGTCCCAAAATATTGGCACGTAGCCTAAACATGATCTTTAACAGGAGCCTCAGCTCTATTTCTCTAACACATAGAGAATGTTCAGATAATAACATGTTTCATTAATCTTAAAACTGCACAGGATTTATTCAAGACACAATTTATATGGTGCACGCCCACATGCTCGTCACCTATCGTGAGTGTCACCTCTAAACAATTTATATCATACCAAATTCAGGGATTCATACCCTCAGAACCAAGTTTAGAAGTGTTACTTACCTCAATCCAAGCAATTATTTATTCCAATAAGCCTTTTCCTCGCAATTCAGCCTCCAAACGCCTCGAATCTTAATCAAAATAATTCGATACAATCAACACAAGTTGTAGGACTCAATTCCATATAAAAATGCTAAATTTCACAAATAAATCCGAAATTAACTCAAAAATCAACAGTGGGGACCATGTCTCGGAACCCAAAAAGAGTTACAAACTATGAACGCCCATTCAACCACGAGTCTAACCATACAAAATTTTCTAAATTTCGACTCCGATTCGGCCTTCAAACCCTCAAATCATTTTTTGGAAATTTTTTATTCTAATCCCCCAAATCATGAAATAAGTGCTAGAAATAATGTTAGTTTCATGAATAACGGACCAAATCAAGTTAAGATCACTTACCCCAGTCCAATTTGTGAAGTTTGCCTCTCAAAATCGCCCAAACCGAGCTCCCCAACTATTTTTATGTCAAAAATAGCCAAAAAACCCATTTATAGAGCCTCTGACGTTTTTGAGTAGCGCTGCCTATGGTGCTATTTCCAGTATCCCAAAAGTTCCCAGCGCTAAGGCTAGAGCCCCACGCTACCCTGGGTGCTCGCGGCGACGGAAAATCGTTCCCGATAGGGAAATAGGCATAACTTCTCATACGATGTCCAAATTCAACGATGCTTTTAGCTATGGGTCAGTAATTTCAATACAGATCTAATGCTTCAATCAAAACTCCATTCGGAGTTGTTTGCACAAAAGTCAAACTCCGGTCAACCCTTTTCATTTAAGCTTCCAACATGAAATTCACTCTTCCGAACTAATCCTGAAACACCTGAAAATCAAAACCGGCGATTCACACACGTCATAATACATCATATGAAGCTATTCAAGACTTCAAATAGTATAAAGGAGAGTAATTACTCAAAACGACAATTGGGTCGTTACATGACTGTTTGGATCATTACAAATTCCCTCTCAAAAAGCTCTGAAATCGCACAAAAATGGAGGAAAAGCGGACTAAAATGACTGAGCCTCGCCCTCTTTTTAACATTCTGCCCAATAGTCATTTACGCACCTGCGGAGGGCTAGCCGCGCCTGCGGCTCCGCACCTTTGGAAAAGCCTCGCAAGTGCCAGGTTTGCTCGCCTGCCAAGCTTCGCATCTGTGCACCATTCCTCGCACCTGCGCGTTCGCAGGTGCGCCAAAAATTGCGCATTTGCGGTCGATGGCATGCTCCTCTCTTTCGCTCCTGCTACTGGTGGCTTGCACCTGTAGCTGCCTATGTGCAAGTGCGATCGTACCAGAAGGTGGAAGCTTCAGCTCTTCCTCCCAAGTCCAAAATTGGTCCGAGGCTCGTCCGGTTAACTCTCGAGGCCCCCGGAGCCCCGCCTGAACATACCAACAAGTTTGAAATCATAAAAATGACTCGCTCGAACCCTCGTAACGTGTAAAACAATATCAAAACTAAGAATCATACCTCAAACCAAATTGATTTAACTTAAAATTTTTAAATTCTTCAAACTTACTCTGAACGCGCCGAAATATATTTATACTACTCGAAATGATACCAAAATTTGCGTGCGAGTCTTAAATCACCATACAGAGCTATTCCTATGCTCGGACTTTCTAACGGATCTCAATTTCTCCAAAACCTACCCCAAACCAAATTTCAAGACCCTTAAACCTTTAAATAGCTAATTTTCACTATTAAGTGCCAAAACGCTCCCGGGTTGTCCAAAACCCGATTCAAACATACGTCCAAGTCCGAAATCATCATACGAACCTATTGGAACTGTCAAATCCCGATTCCGGGGTCATTTTTTAAAAATGTTGATCGAAGTCAAACTTTCCTTTTAAAGCCAAACTAAGAAACTAAGTGTTCCGATTTCAACCCGATCACTTTCAAATTCTGAACCGACCATCCCCGCAAGTTATAAATTAATAAAAGCACATACGGTGAATTTTTATTTAGGAAAACGGGTTCTAAAAGTCAAAATGACCGGTTGGGTCGTTACATTAACTAACCTAAACCAACCCTCACCCATGTTTGAGTAGTTAATTTTAGGTAGTTAATTTCTTTTTGTCTTTGTTTTTTCATCATTTTCTTAATTCTTTTTTTAAAAAATAATTTTTTAATCTCCAAATTTGTTGGAGATTTGCCCTAATATTTGACACTTGTTAAATTTTTGTTGTTACACTTGGCATCATCATATAGATAGAATAGATTATATTATCTAATTTTTAGTTTAATTGCATTATTAATATAAAAAAAATATTAGCATTACTTTATTTAATATTTTTGTGTAATATTTTTTTTTGTAATATAATAGAAGATATATATTTTATTACTCTTATAGTATATTTCATTTAAATTTTATTTTATTGTTCTCAATAATACTGTCTGAATTTTATTGAATAAATATACTTTTTATTTAAAAAAAAGTATAAACGAAAATGATTTTGAGAAACGAAACAAAGAAATTAACTAACTTAAACCAACCCTCACCCATGTTTGAGTAGTTAATTTTAGGTAGTTAATTCCTTTGTTAATTTTCAATAATAGTTTTGTCTGCTACTTTTTTGTTTGGTAATATAGTAGAAGATATATATCTTATTACTCTTAAAATATTTATTTTAAGACGTGGAGCTTACTGATCAAGTTAAACTCGGACAACACCTACTGAGGAGGTCTACCTGTCTGTCTATTTGTACATACAAGCATGAAATACAGCATCCCCGTCAAAAGGGTCGTCAATACGAAATAATGTACCGACTATGCAATGCAATAGAATAACTAAACAAGTTTTATAATTTTATTACTTCTATTTCATAAGATATCATACTTGCTTTTTTGTGTCTTCAAGAACACATAACTCTAGTAAAATTGATGGATTCAAATTTTAAGATTCTTAATTAGCACTGAATTTATTATATTTCCCGAGAGAACATCTTACGAGATGTTTCAACAACTCGAAGGATGTAAAATTCTAGCAGGACGTCTCACGTATCTTGTTAGATATTGATATCGACCTTATTATATAGGAATTAGAAAACAATCTAGGAAATGGGCCAAATATGCCACTCGTAAGATGAAGGTTTTAAATGATATCACATGGCAAAATCTGATAGTAGTAGAGTTATGTCAGTAAGTAATGGCATATATGACCCAAAATGGTAACGGTGGTGGCAATTTTTGAATAAAACTATTAACAAGTGGCATGAATGAACCTTTTTTGATGGTTCGATGGCATATAAAAATAGTAATTCTTAAAATCACTCGGGAATAATAAATCAATGAATTAATGTTTAATTATTCCATGGAGATTATTAAACAATGAGGTTGATATCAAAGGATTGATGATCACAGTTACTCAAATCAACGGAGTATACTACTAGAAATTTGGCAAAAACTGACCAAGGTCGACCGACCAACTTTGGTCGGTCAAAAAACCGACCACAAAACCGACCAAAGTTGGTCCATTTTTCAAAATATTTTATTTTTTAATTTTTTTTTTACCAAACCGACAAACTTTGGTCGGTTTTCTTTGGCGTAAAAATGCGGGAAACTATTTTTGAGTCCCGCAAAATTTATTTTTCAAGAAACCGACCAACTTTGGTCGGTTTTTCAATTAAAATAAATAAAAATTAACATTAAAAAAACCGACCAAAATTCGTCGGTTAATTCGGCGGGTCATTTAAAAAAACCAACCAACTTTGGTCGGTAATTTTACTTTTTAATAAAACCGACCAACTTTGGTCCGGTATTTTCATGCGAAAATACAATTAAAGAGTATAAATCAAATAAAATGCAGTCTTAAAACAAAACGCACCAATGATCTAGTGATAGAATAGTATCCTGCCACAGTACAAACCCCGGTTCGATTCCCAGATGGTGAATCTTTTGATTATATAATTAAAATACCGACAAACTTTGGTCTTTTTTTTTTTGCAATATATTCTTTTTTGAATTTAATTGACCGACTAAAGTTGGTCAGTAATTTCCGACCAACTTTGGTCGGTATTCCTTTTCGACCTCTAAAATATCGTCCACACAAAAATGGTCATATTTTAGTCGGTTATTGGCCATTACCGACCAACTTTAGTCGATTGTTTTGATCGAATTTTACCGGATTTCTAATAGTGATAATGTTTAATTATTTCTAAAACCATTCAAAGGATATGTCAGACATCTTAAAGATGTCCCCAACATCTCTCAAGAAATTTGAAATATTTCTTTTAGATATTTCACACATTTGACAGTATGTTTCGAATCTTGATAAAAGTGTAAACATCTTTCTGGTTGTTTCAAACATCCGCATATAAGTTTAAAAATCTTCGGGATGTTTCAAACATCCGCATATAAGTTTAGTAAACTTCAGGATGTTCCAAATCAATTTGAAAGTGATATAATACAAAAGGTCACAACAAGAAGTACTAGGGTTATCATCTCACCTTAAAAACTCTCATGGTTTTCTTTTATGTTTGTTTTTTCCTTTTGTTTTTGTTTGTTTTTTGCCAAATAGGACTATAAAAGTACATTTGTAACAATTCGGCCGATCGTTTAGAGAATAAACGTCCCGTTGGGAGGTTTAAGGTCTTGAGCAGCTCCGTATTATGTGTTATGACTTGCGTGTGTGGTCGAGTTCGATATTCGGATGATTCGGGTCAATTCGGAAAAAGGATTCTAGTGTTGGAAGCTTAACCTGTAAGAGTTGACCGGAGTTTTGACTTTGAGAAAACGACTTTGAAATGGTCTTTTGAAGATTCCAACAGTTTCGTATGCTGATTTTGGACATAGGCGTGCGTCCGGATTTGAATTTGGAAGTTCGTAGGTTAATTTGAAGCATTTCAGCGAAATTTGGAAAGTTGAAGTTTTGGAGGATTGAGAGGTTTGACTGAGAGTTGACTTTGATGATATCGGGGTCAGAATGAGATTTCGAGAGTTGGAATAGCTCCTTTATGTCATTTGGGACTTGCATACAAAATTTGACGTTATTCCGGGTTGATTTGATAGGTTACGGCGCGAGTTTTAGAAGTTGGAAGATTTAAAAGTTCATGAGTTCGATTCATGGTGCGATTCGTAGTTTTGATATTGTTTGATGTAATTTGGGGCCTTGAGCAAGTCCGTGTTAGGTTATGAAACTTGTTGGTCTGTTTAGAGGGGGTCCTGGTGGCCCCGGGTGTATTTCGGATGGGCTGCAGGCCATTTCTCCATGGTTGTTGGACTGCTGTTTTGCCGGTACCTGATTTTCTTAATCGCGTTTGCATAGTGTAATTTTGGAGGAAGGAAAACTTTCCCTTTGCATTCGCATCCAGAGGTCCGCGATCGCATAAAGGTAAGGTAGATTAGGGGCATCAGGCAACTTCTCTCTGCGTTCGCGTAAGATCTAGAGCTTTGGTCACCGCGTTCGCGAGCTCGCCATCGCGTTCGTGTAGCACGTTTTGTGCAGCCTTCATTTTTTTTCTTCGCGATGGCGAGGGCTGTTCCACGATAGCGATGTATTAAACACTGGGCAGAATATAAAAGTACTCTATTTCGAGGGTTAGCCATTTTTATCATTTTTGGAGTTGTAGAGCTCGGTTTTGAGCGATTTTTCGTGAGTTTTTCAAGCAAATCAGTAGGGTAAGTGTTCTTCACCCGGAATTTATTATATTTCATGATTCTATCTTTATTTTTATTATTAAATTATTGTTTTGAGTTGAGAAAAATGGAAATTATTGAAGAAACCTTTCAAAATGTAAAATGATGATTTGGGGGATGAATTGGTATCGCAATTTGATAATTTTGGTATGGTTGAACTAGTACCGGAATGGGTGTTCAGGTTTTGTGAAATTTTTCGGGCTCCGAGGTGCGGGTCGGGGATCGATTTTTGGGTTGATTTTTAGTTTTTGATAAATATTGAATCTTTGTTATCCGGAATAGTTTCTTATGAGTTTTATTTATGCTTTGAAGTTATTTTGGCTAGATTTGAGCCGTTCAGAGGTTATTTCACTGGAGAAGTTCATTTCAAAGTAACAGTCTATATTCTTTGAAGTAAGTATCTTGCCTAACTTCGTGTGGGGGAACTACCCCTTAGGATTTGAGTCTTTTATGTTAATTGTGTCATGTGAAACCTGTGTACGCGAGGTGACGAGTACCTTCTCGGCTTATTTGTGAAAAGTTGACCTTTTAGGGTTCTTAGGTTATTGTGTTCATTAGATATGAAGTTGTATTGTTACATTAATTCCCTCGTTTACTAGTTTCACCTCTACGTGTCTTAATTGGAATTTATTGCTTCATGTTCCGCCCTTATTGCCTTATTAACTCTTGTGTGCCTTAACTGAAGTTGTAGCCTCTTTGACTGCCATGCTATCCTTTTCTAATTACTTATTCTTAATTGAAATTATTATTATCTCTTCTATAATTGCCTCATCCTTATTTGGAATTATTGCCAAGATGAAAATTATGAGGCATTGTATGTCCCAATGGTTTCAACCATAGTATGTATGCTTCTAAAACAATCAATGCAAATGACTTCGATGTTAAGTCCCCAAGAGTCATTAACTTATCTAATGACCTCAAGATGTCAAGTGAGTGAATAACTGTCATGACCCCAAATTCCCTCTGTAGGATGTCGTGATGGCACCTAGTCTCTAAGACTAGGTAAGCCTATCAATGCAGAATAACAATAAAAATCTGAAATAAATAATCTTTAAATTCACATAATTACAACTCCCAAAATCTTGTAGAAATAAGTCACAAGCTTTTAAGAATTTATCCTCAATGTATCTATATATCAGGGTCTAAGAAAAATAAGAAAGCAACATAATAATGATAGAAGGGGACTTCAGAGTTTGTGGACGCTGACAGATATACTTCGAAGTCTCTGTACGCAGGTAGTTCACTAATGTCTGGACTGGTAGGATCTACCTGGATCTGCACAAAACGATGTTCAGAAGCGTAGTATGAGTACACCACAACGATACCCAGTAAGTGCCAAGCCTAACCTCGGCAGAGTAATGACGAGGTCAGGTCAGACCCTACTGGAATAATAAAAAGACAAGGTGAAATGTTTAACAATATAATAAAAATGAAATGACAATGGAAATGAATCAAGTAGTATGTCACCAATTAACTACGCAAAATAATGGCAAATAATACCTCGTGGAAACAAAACAAAATTCTTTTCAACTTTAAGAAAATCATAACAATAATCAAAGGCAACTACGGCCCTAAATCAATATCAGCAAGGGCACTCCCGAGGTACCGCCTCGTAGTCCCAAATCATAAATAAATTAACAATAACTCATTTTCTTATATCACCGCGGGAGCCTTCATAATTTATTTTAAAGAAAATATTTTTCCCGAAATAGCATCCTGTGTTTTAGCCACCTTTATCACACTGCATGACTTCTAATAGTTCCCCTACTAGTCACGCGTATCAAGCCACCCTTATCTCACCGCATGCGTTTCAACACCCAGCCCTTATACCAACGCATATGTATCAATATCACAATCTGCACCTCAAGTGCTCAAATATTTTAATTTGCCAAACTAAACAATATCAACAATATTTTTCACAACAGGTAGCTCACGGCTCAATCACAATGAGTACAAACAATCTCTCAAAAATATTCGGGAATAAATAACTCAATAAAAATAATATTTCAAAATTTTTAATACGTTACTTCAATACCAAATTTAAAAATGTCAAATACTTCATATTAATAATATTTAAATTAAAGAAAATCAACCTTCAAATAATGCATAGAATAAAAGGAACCAAGTTTTAACTCAACATGTAAAATAATTAGCAGGAAAGGTCAAGCAAATTAAAAATATAAAAATTAAATCAATGATGAAGAATATAACAAGGTAAAATTATTTAATTCATATGCAACAGTGATCAACACAATTTAAAGACATAATCTTCCACATTTAGCCCGTGTACACACTCGTCATCTCGTTTATATGACTTTCAACACATTACAATTTATCACTTCAATACCAATCCTAGGGAAAATTTCCCCCACACAAGGTTAGACAAGTCACTTACCTCGACTTGCTCCAATTTAATCAAGTAATATGCCTTTTCCTCGACTTTTCGACTTCGATCGACTCGTATCTAGTCATAATTAATTCGATATAGTCAACAAAAATTATAGAATCAATTCCATAAGAAAATACGATATTTTTCAATAAAATCTGAAATTAACTCAAAAATCGCCTGTGGGGGCCACGTCTCGGAATCCAGCGAAAGTTGCGAAATATGAATACCCATTCAATCACTAGTCTAACCATACCATTTTTACTAAAATCCGATATCAACTTGACCTCCAAAATCTTAAATTCTTATTTTGAAATCCCTAGGCCCAAATCCTCTAATTTCACCTCAAAAACATGTAATCTATTCGAAATATTCAATGATAATCCAATATAATTGACTAACAATGATCACATGTGACTTAACTCAAGTTTCTCCGTGAATTCTCTCTGAAGAATCTCCCAAAACCGTGTTGAAAATGTCCAAAATGACAAAAATGTCGGAACCTCTCTGTTTTGTAAACTGTTAGGGCTTTCGCACTTGCGATGCATGTTTTCGGACTTGCGATGCACGTGACCGCATCTGCATTTTCGCAGATGCGAAGGCCTCCCTTGCTTCTGCAACTAGCTTCGCTTCTACGATCCCTCGTCCACATCTGCGGTCCCGCAGATGTGATATTTTCCTTCGCATTTGCGGCTACTGCTCCACTCTATCTTTTCCGCTTCTGCGCTCCCACGCTTGATTCTGCGAGCTCGCACCTGCGAGCCAAATTCCGCAGGTGCGATTGTATCAGTAGGCAGCAGTAAGTTTCAATTGTTCTAAGTCCAAATTTGATCTGTTAACCATCCAGAACACGCTCGAGACTCTCGGGACCTCAACCAAATATACCAACAAGTCCTAATACATCATACGAACTTAGTCGAGTCTTCAAAGCACATCCAACAACACTAAAACACGAATCACACATACATTCAAGCCTAATGAACTTTAAAACTTTCAATTTTTACAAACGTCGCCTGAACCTATCAAATCAAACCCGATTGACCTCAAATTTTGCAAACAAGTCATAAATGACATAACAGAGCTATGAAAATTTTCAGAACTGGATTCCGACCCCGATATCAAAGAGTCAACTCCCCGGTCAAACTTCCAAACTTCAATTCCTACTTTAGCCATTTCAAGCCTAATTTAACTACGGGACTCCAAATAATTTTTCGGACACGGTCCTAAGTACAAAATCACCATACAGAGCTATTGGAATCATCAAAATTTTATTCCGGGGTCTTTTACACATAGGTCGACATCCAGCCTACCTTTTGTTTTAACTTAAGTTTTAAACTTTGGAACTAAGTGTTCCAATTTATTCTAAAATTTCATCGGACCCGAACCAATTGCCCCGGCAAGTCATATAACAGTTATAAAGTACAGAATTATCATTAAATAGGGTAACGGGTCTACAACTTTTAAAATGACTGGACGGGTCGTTACATCCTCCCCCTCTTAAATAAACGTTCGTCCTCGAACGGGTTTAGAATTATACCTGGAGTGGTGAAAAGATGAGGATAACAACTGCGCATATCATGCTCGGTCTCCCAAGTCGCCTCTTCGACCAGATGACCCCTCCACTGAACCTTCACGGAAGCAATGTTCTTTGACCTAAGCTTTCGAACCTGCCTATCTAAAATAGCCACCGGTTACTCAACATAAGATAGATCCTTGTCCAACTATACCGAACTGAACTCTAATGCATGAGACGGATCGCCGTGATAGTTCTGGAGCATAGAAACATGGAATACCGGAGAAACTGCAGAGAGACTAGGTGGTAGTGCAAGTCTGTAAGCCACCTCTCCAACTCTCTCAAGAATCTCAAAAGGCCCAATCTACCCAGGGCTCAACTTGACCTTCTTCCCGAACCTCATCACACCATTCATAGGCGAAACCCGGAGCAAGACCCGCTCACCAACCATGAATGCAAAATCACGAACCTTCCGATCTGCATAACTCTTCTGTCTAGATTGGGTTGTACAAAGTCGATCCTGAATCAATTTAACCTTTTCCAAGGCATCCTGAGCCAAGTTTGTACCCAATAGCCTAGCCTCTCCCGGTTCGAACCAACCCAATAGAGACCGGCACCGCCTACCATACAAGGCCTCATACGGAGCCATCTGAATGCTCGACTAGTAACTGTTGTTGTAAGCAAACTCCGCAAGTGGTAAGAACTGATCCCAAGTACCCCCAAAATCTATCACACACGCACGAAGCATATCCTCCAATATTTGAATAGTACGTTCGGACTTCCCGTCTGTCTGAGGGTGAAATGATGTACTTAACTCCACACGAGTACCCAACTCTCGCTGTACAGCCCTCCAAAACCATGAGGTAAATTGCATACCCTGGTCGGAGATGATAGATACCGGTACGCCGTGAAGTCTGACAATCTCGCGAATGTAGATTCGAGCCAACTGCTCGGAAGAGTAGGTAGTCATCACAAGAACGAAATGAGATGACTTGGTCAGCCGATCTACAATCACCCAAACTGAATCAAACTTCTACTGAGTCCGTGGAAATCCAACAACGAAATCCATAGTGATTCGCTCCCATTTCCACTCCGAAATCTCTAACTTCTGAAACAACCCACCTGGCCGTTGATGCTCATACTTTACCGGCTGACAATTTAGGTATCGAGCTACATATTCCACCATGCCTTTCTTCATCCTTCTCCACCAGTAATGTTGCCTCAAGTCTTGATACATCTTCGCAGCACCCGGATAAATGGAGTACCGCGAACTGTGAGCCTCTTGGAGAATCAACTCACGCAAACCATCTACATTAGGCACACATATCCTGTCCTGCATCCGTAATACATCGTCATCTCCAATAGTGACTTCCTTGGCATCACCGTACTAAACTGTGTCCTTAAGGACAAGCAGATGGGGGTCATCACACAGACTCTCCCTGATACGATCATACAGAGAAGGCTGGGTAACCACACAAGCCAAAACTCGGCTCGGGCTTGGAAACATCCAATCTAACAAACTGGTTGGCCAAGGCCTGAACATCCAAGGCTAAAGGCCTCTCCGCTACCGGTAAATATGCTAAGATGCCCAAACTCTCTGCCTTACAACTCAAGGCATCGGCCACTACATTGGCCTTCCCGGAATAATAGAGAATGGTGATATCATAATCCTTAAGCAACTCCAACCATCTCCGCTGCCGCAAATTAAGATCCTTTTGTTTAAACCGGTGTTGTAGACTTTGGTGATAGGTGTAGACCTCACAATGGACACCGTACAAATAATGCCGCCAAATCTTCAAGGCATGAACAATAGTTGCTAACTCAAGGTCGTGGACCGAATAATTCTTCTAATGTACCTTTAACTGTCTGGACGCGTAGGCAATCACCCTACCATCTTGCATCAACACTGCGTCGAGACCAATACGCGATGCGTCACAATACACAATATAAGACCCTGAATCCGTAGGTAATACCAATACTGAGGCTGTAGACAAAGGTGTCTTGAGCTTTTGGAAACTATCCTCACATTCCTCGGTCCACCTGAACGGAGCATCCTTCTGGGTCAATTTGGTCATAGATGCAGCAATAGAAGAGAAACCCTCTACAAATCGGCGATAATACCCTACCAAACCAAGGAAACTCCGGATTTCCGTAGCTGAGGACGGTCTGGACCAACTCTACACTGATTCAATCTTCTTCGGATCTACATTGATCCCCTCGCACGAAACTATATGACCCAAAAATCCCACTGAATCAAACCAGAATTCACACTTTGAAAATTTTACATATAACTTATTTTCTCTCAAAGTCTGAAGCAAGTCCCCAGGTGCTGTTCATGATCTTCCCGACTCCGGGAATACACTAGAATGTCGTCAATAAATACAATGCCGAAAGAATCAAGATAGAGCTAAAATACAATATTCATTAAATGCATAAATGCTGCTCGAGCGTTGGTTAGCCCAAATGACATTACAAGGAATTCATAATGACCATACCAAGTCCTAAAAGCAGTCTTCGGGAAATCTAGCTCCCGAATCTTCAACTGATGATAGCCTGAATGTAAGTCGATCTTAGAGAACACTCTGGCACCCTGAAGCTGATCAAATAAGTCATCAATACATGGCAATGGATATATGTTCTTCACTGTAACCTTGTTCAAATGGCGGTAATCAATACACATCCACATAGAACCATCCTTCTTCTTTACAAATAAGACAAGAGTATCCCAAGGCGATACAGTGGGCTGAATGAAGCCCTTATCAAGCAATTCATGCAACTGTTCTTTTAATTCTTTCAACTCTGCTAGGGCCATACGATATGGTGGAATAGAAATGGGTTGAGTGACTAGTAACAAATCAATGCCAAAGTCAATATCGCTATCGAGTGGCATACCCGGAAGATCCGCTGGAAATACATCAGGAAACTCCTTTACTATAGGAACTGACTCCATGGTAGGAGTATCAACACTAACATCTCTCACATAGGACAGATACGCATCACACCCCTTCTCAACCATTCGTCGAGATTTAAGAAATGAAACAACCCTGCTAGGAACATGATCCAAGGTACCTCTCTACTCTAGCTGCGGTAGACCTAGCATAGCCACCGTCACCATCTTGGAGTAACAATCAAGAATAGCGTGATAGGGCGACAACCAGTCCATGCCCAAAATAATATCAAAATTTACCATACTGAGCAATAATAAATCAGCTCTGGTCTCAAAACCACTGATAACAATTAAACAAGACCAATACACGCGGTCCACAATGATAGATTCACCCACGGGTGTAGATACAAAAACAGAAGAACTCAAGGAATCACGGGATACACCCAAATACGGGGCAAATACAGGGCATAATATCTGGCCTGCCCTCCCTCTACAGCGACCTCTACCTGTCAGCCCTGTGTAATGGGTGGGGCCTGAGAAATCTGTGGAGGTGCACCCCTCCTAAATCTAGGACAATCTCTCATGATTTGACGAGTGTCGCCATACTCAAAACAAGACCTCGGAGGACGTGGCTGCTGGGACTGGCTTGGGCTTGATCGATTAGACTGCCCACTAAAAGCAGCCCGTACAAGAGGTACAGTAGACACTGACGGTGCATAATATAGAACCTGAGGTCTGGGATAGCCAGAATACCACCCGAAGCTGAAAGTGCTGAATGAATAGGATGGCTCATATGACCTCTACTATGACGGGCTGCAACTGGGGCATGAGAATTATTATATGTGCCAGAATCTTGGGGTCTCTTAGCTTCCCTCTCTTCCCTCTCCTGAGTCCGTATACCTTCCAATCTCCTAGCAATTGATACCACCTGTTGGTATGTGATGTCCATATCTAGCTCTCGGGCCATACTGAATCTGATACTAGGGTGGAAACCCTCAATAAATCTGCGAACCCACTCTCGAACAGTAGCAACTAAGGCTGGTGCATGCCTAGCCAACTCACTAAATCGGACCGCATACTGTGACACGGTCATAGAACCCTGGCGCAGCTGCTCAAACTCTGCGTGCCATACATCTCTAAGACTCTGAGGAACATACTCCCTTAAGAACATATCTGAAAATTGAGTCCAAGTGAGTGAAGATGCCTCAGCGGAACTATCCAACTCATATGCCCGCCACCACTGGTAGGTTGCTCCTCTAAACCATAATGCCGTGAAAGAAACCCCACTGGAATCCACAATACCCATAGTATGAAGGATACGATGACATTCCTCCAGAAAACCCTGAGCATCCTCAGAAGCTAAACCGGTAAAAGTGGGAGGGTGGTACTTCTTGTACCTCTCGAGCCTGAGCTGCTCCCCCTCTGAAACTGTTGTCCTAATCTCAGGCTGAACTGGGGCAACTGACTGCACTGGTATAACCTCTGGGGCATGTTCAACTTGGACCCATGGCTCTAGAGTATGGGCGGTGGGAGTCTGTGCTCCTACCCCAGCCTAAGACGTCGCAGGAGCAAGTGGAATTATCCCTGCCTGAGCTAGAGTGCCAAACATGCTCAAAATCTAGGCAAGAGTCTCCTGAAGTGCAGGAGTAGTAACAGGCGTCTCAGGTGCCTGTTCTCCAACTGGAGCTACATATGGTTCCTTCGCAGCAGCTCGTGCGGGTTCTCTGGCTACACCATGTGGTATTCCTCGGCCTCTTCTCGGACCCCGGCCTCTTGCGGCTCCAACAGGGGGCACGGTATCTGATCATCGGATCCAGTTGTGCGTGTCCTCACTATCTGTGAGAGAATAGAAAGATAATGGTTTAGAACTTTGAAGTTAACAATTGCGCATGACAAGTAATCAAAGAAGTGAATAATTTCCTAATAGTTCCATAGCCTTCTAAAGATAAGTACAGACGTCTTCGTATCGATCCACAAGACTCTACTAAACCTTCTTGTGACTCCTAACACCTATGAACCTAGAGCACTTATACTTACTTGTCACGACCCCAAATTACCTCTGTAGGATGTCGTGATGGAACCTAGTCTCTAAGACTAGGTAATATTATCAGTGCGTAATAACAATAGAAATCTGAAATAAATATTCTTCAAATTCACATAATTACAACTCCCAAAACCCGGTAGAAATAAGTCACAAGCTTTTAAGAATTTATCCTCAATGTATCTATATATCAGGGTCTAAGGAAAATAAGGAAGCAACATAATAATGATAGAAGGGGACTGCGGAGTCTGCGGATGCTGGCAGATATACCTCGAAGTTTCCGTACGCAGGTAGCTCATTCATGTCTGGACTGGTAGAATCAACCTGGATCTGCACAAAAAGATATGCAAAAGCGTAGTATGAGTACACCACAACGGTACCCAATAAGTGCCAAGATTAACCTCGGTAGAGTAGTGACGAGGTCAGGTCAGGCCCTACTGGAATAATAAAAAGACAAGTTGAAATGTTTAACAATATAATAAAAATGAAATAACAATGGAAATGAATCAAGTAGTATGTCACCAATTAACTAAGCAAAATAATGGCAAATAATACCTCGTGGAAACAAAACAGAATTGTTTTCAACTTTAAGAAAATCACAAAAATAATCAAAGGCAACTACGACCATAAATCAATATCAACAAGGGCGCTCCCGAGGTACCGCTTCGTAGTCCCAAATCATAAATAAATTCACAATATCTCATTTCTTTATATCACCATGGGAGCCTTCACAATTTATTTTAAAGAAAATATTTTTCCCCAAAAAGCATCCTGCGTTTTAGCCACCCTTATCACACCGCATGACTTCTAGTAGTTCCCCTACTAGCCATGCATATCAAGCCACCCTAATCTCACCGCATGCGTTTCAACACCCAGCCCTTATACCACCGCATGCGTATCAATATCACAATATATCACAATCTGCACCTCAAGTGCTCAAATATTTCAATTTGCCAAACTAAACAATATCAACAATATTTCCCACAACAGGGAGCTCACAGCTCAATCACAATGAGTACAAACAATCTCTCAAAAATATTCGGGAATAAATTACTCAACAAAAATAATATTTTAAAATTTTTAATACGTTGCTTCAATACCAAATTTAAAAATATCAAATACTTTATATTAATAATAAAATTAAAGAAAATCAACCTTCAAATAATGCATAGAATAAAAGGAACCAAGTTTCAACTAAACTTGTAAAACAATTAGCAGGAAAGGTCAAGCAAATTAAAAATATAAAAATTAAATCAATGATGAAGAATATAACAAGGTAAAATTATTTAATTCATATGCAACAGTGATCTATACAATTTAAAGACATAATCTTCCACATTTAGCCCGTGTACACACTCGTCACCTCGTGTACACAACTTTCAACACATTACAATTTATCACTTCAATACCAATCCTAGGGGAAATTTTCCCCACACAAGGTTAGAAAAGTGTCATGACCCAATTTCCCCTCCATGTGACGTCGTGAAGGCACCTAGTCTCTGTGATTAGGTAAGCCTAACATTTGCGGAATAATAAGATTAAAACATAAATTCAACAACTAACTGTAACAATATCACCATAACCGAATACCATGTCGCTTGGCATGTACAATAACCAACTCCTTAGTATACTACATAGCATTTCCAAAATCCGAAACATCGTGAATCACAAACTACAGAAGAAAAATCTAGTGTCTCTATACATCCGAGTCTATCAAAAGATAATACAGAAGATAATGGACATGGGGAAGAGTAGAAGGGGACTTCGAGGTCTGTGGACGCGGCAGATATACCTTGAAGTCTCCCAAGCTATCCTAGCTCACTGATAGTGCAACTAATAAGGAGTACCCGGATTTGCACACGAAAAACATGTGCAAAAGAGTGGCATGAGTACACCATAATCGGTACCCAGTAAGTGCCAAGCCTAACCTCAGTCGAGTAGTGACGAGATCATGTCAGGGCCCTACTGGTATATATATATATATATATATATATATATATATAATAAACTAGGGCAGAATGAATATTGCAATAAAAAAAATAAGTACTGAAATTTAACAAGAACGAAATCATAGCAAGTCAACAGCTCAGTACACAGAAATAACAACAGAGGATCTACCGGAATACCGTTCCATAGTCCCCAAGTAAATATGCGGAGCAGGGGGATCTACCGGAATACCATTCCATAGTCCCAAAGTAAATATGTAGAGCAGGGGGATCTACCAGAATACCGTTCCGTAGTCCCAAAGTAAATATGCAGAGCAGGGGGAATCTACCGAAATACCGTTCCGTAGTCCCAAAGTAAATATGCAGAGCAGGGGGATCTACCGGAATACTATTCCGTAGTCCCAAAGTAAATATGCAGAGTAGGGAGATCTACCAGAATACCGTTCCAAATTAAGACACGTAGACATGTTGTTCTAGACTAAACAAGATAAATTCATATGCTAGTGTAGTACAGTTAAAGGAAGACAAGTATTTTACTTAATGAAAACGGAATTTTTCAACAATATCCCGTGTAGGCACTCGTCACCTCACGGACATGGCACTCATATATAAAAAATAGTGCCAAATCCTAAGGGGAGTTCCCCCACACAAGGTTAGGCAAGCCTCTTACCTCGAACCAAGCTCAATCAATCGGTCAAAATGCCTTTCCCACGAATATACGGTTCCGAATGGCCCAAATCTAGCAAAAAGTAATTACATATCATAAATACAACCATAATAGACTCATTTAATTAATGAAAAAAATATTTTAACAAAAATTCCGAAATTCACCCTAAAACGTCGACCCAGGCCCACGTCTAAGAATCAGGTAAAAGTTACAAAATATGAACACTCATTCACTCATGAGTCTAACCATATTAAATTTACTAAAATCCGACACCAAATGGTCCTTCAAATCCACAAATCAAACTTTCCAATCCCTAGTCTAAAACTCCCAAATTACACCTTAAATAGACACTAACTAGGTGGAAAAATAAATGGTGAAGAAATACTATTGATCAAAAAAGAGCACATGGGACTTACCTCAAGAAACCCCTCAAAAATGCTCTCAAGAAATCGCCAAACCCGAGCTCAAAATGTTGAAAATGAGCAAAAACCGCGAACACTTGCATTTAAGTGTTCTGTCCAAACATCTCGCACCTGTGGACTCTCTGTTGCATCTGCGATGCCGCACTTGTGGAAATACCATCGCATGTGCGGATTCCATTTAGAATCTCAGGCTCCGCTCCTACGGCTATGCGACCGCATCTGCGACTATCGTAGGTGCAGAAATGCATCGCACCTGCATCTTTCCCTCGCACCTGCTCTGTAATAATCCGACCGGTCATTTTGAGTATTACAACTCCATTTCCCCATTTACTACTCAAATTGTACTTTACAGTTATTGTGTGAATTGCCGGGGTAATTGGTTCGGGTCCAGTGAGGTTTTGGAATAAATTGGAACACTTAGTTCCAACGTTTAAAGCTTAAGTTAAAATAGTGACTGGATGTCGACTTATGTTTAAATGACCCTGGAATGGAGTTTTGATGATTCTAATAGCTCCGTATGGTGATTTTGGACTTAGGAGCATGTCCGAAAAATTATTTGGAGGTCTGTAGTGGAATTAGGCTTGAAATGCCGAAAGTTGAATTTTTGGAAGTTTGATAGAGGGGTTGAATTTTTGATATCGTGGTCGGAATCTGATTCTGGAAATTGAAATAGATCCCTAATGTGAAATGTGACTTGTGTGCAAAATTTGAAGTCATTCTGGATTGATTTGATGTGTTTCAGCACAAGATATAGAATTTGGAAGTTCAAAGTTCATTGATTTTGAGTTGAGGTGTGATTCGTCGTTTCGATATTGTTAGGTGTAATTTGAGGCCTCGAGTAGGTCCGTACAATGTTATGGGACTTGTTGGTATATTTGGTTGAAGTCCCGGGGGCCCCGGGTGAGTTTCAGATGGTTAGCGGATCAAATTCGGACTTAAGAAAATGCTGGAACTGTTGCCTACTGGTGTGATCGCACCTGCTAAGCTTTTGATTCCAGGTGCGAAGTCGCATGTCCGTGCAACCAGTCGCAGAAGCAGCCAAGAGTGGAGTTGGGCAGTGCTCGCAGGTGCGAGAATTTTTTCCCGCATCTGCGATACCGCAGGTGCGGCGTGGTTGGCACAGATGCGGGACTGGGGCTGGCTTGGGCGAACGTAGGTGCGAAGGGCAATGTGCATCTACGAGCCCGCAGATGCGAGAAGGGCACCACAAATGTGAGGATTTGGAAGGCTAGCTATGTTCGCAGACGCACAAATCTTCCGCAAAAGCGGATGCGCAGGTGCGAGCCCAGGCACCGCAGGTGCGGAAATGCCTGGGCAGTGTTAACAATGAGGGTTTCCGAGATTTTTCTCATTTTGGACATTTTGGAACTCGGGTTGAGCGATTTTGGAAAGGAATTTTTTCACACAACTTTGGGTATGTGTTCTTGACTCCCTTGTGGCTATATTCCATGAATCTATCCTCATTTTTAGAATTGGTTGATGAATTTAAAGAGAAAATTGGGGGTGTGGCCTAAAGTTCATAATACGATTTTTTGAGTTTTGAGCATCGATTTGGAGTCGGAATTGAGTGAAATTAGTATGGTTGAACTTGTAATTGGATGGGTTGTCGGATTTTGTGAGTTTCGTCGGATTCCGAGATGTGGGCCCCGCGAGCGATTTTTGGAGTTTAATTTCGGATTATGTGGGAAAATGTTAGTATTTTTATATGGAATTAATTCCTATAATTTGGGTTGACTTAATCAAATTAATTATGACTAGATTCGAGCTGTCGGAAGTTGTTACGCACATAATGGAATTTCTGGAGTATTGTTTAGCTTGCTTGACATTGGATTCGGCTTGTTCGAGGTAAGTAACTCTTCTAATCTTGGAGCTGAGGGCATGAACCCTGAATATATGTATTATGTTAATTTGTTGGGAGTTGACGCACATGCTAGGTGATGGGCGTGTGGGCGTGCACTATAGAAATTATGACATAATTTTTTCTGTAGAATTTTATAGTTAAATAATCTTGGCATTTTCCATGCGGTTTTATGTGTTAAAGAAATTGAGCTGAAAAGCATATTAAAAATTATGTTGAGGCTATGTGCTAGTATTTTGGGACCCACAGAGGTCATATTACTGTGAATTATTTGTTTTAAATTGAAAATTCATATTCAGTCATAATCATGTCATTACATATCTGTTATTATTTATTGATACATCATATAATCATTTTGGGCTATTTTCATGACATTGTGAGCCCATGAGAGAGAGATTGGAGAGATTTATGACTGAGTGGGGCCGAGGGCCTGATTGTGAGGATTATTATGTAGATCGGGGTTGCCCGCCTGCAGCTGGCCATATAGGCGTTATTATAGCACGTGAGTTGTCCGTGCAGGTACAAATATTGATACTATAGCACGTGAGTTATCCGTGCAGATTATAGCGCTTGGGCTGAAGAAGCCTCTCTGGAGTCTGTACACCCCCAATGAGCATGGTTGATATTATTGAGGGATGGATCTTCCTTGCACATGAATCTTGTCCGAAGCACTATATACTTGGAGATGGATCTTCTCCACGGGCTGGATTGGCCCTATTCGGTACTGAGTGACTAATGATCAGTTGATGTGTATATTCCGGGAATGATCTTCCCTGGGCCGGATTGGCCATATACAGTACCGAGTGATTGGGCATGATAAGTGGAATGTGTGAGAAAGTGAGATTGAGTACTCTGAGAGTGTGAGTATATGAGTTCATCTCTAAGATACATTGCATTGATATGCACCCATGACATACAGGCATCGAGATATATTTTCCTCATGTTGTACAGTATTACATCATTCATGATTTCTCACACATGTTGACAGATGGGCTTAGTGATGCATTTGTTTTACACTGCTTATCTGGAAAGAAAATGAAACATCTTATTATCATTATTGAAAGGATTTTTGGGAAAAATTATTATTTTCAAACTTATTTATATTTGTTTTTTGGCAACTTCAGTAAATGATTTGGGTTTCACTGATGTATCTGAAAAGGCAGAACTATTTTCGGAAATCATGATTTTGCTAAGCATCTTATCTCTGAGTTACTTCTTGTATTATTTACTTTACGTTGTTATGAACTGTTGTTGGTATTTGGTGGTGGACCTGACCTTGGTAAAAGCTCGTCACTACTTTCAACCTAAGGCTAGGTTTGTTACTTACTGAGTACATGGGGTCGGTTGTAGTGATACTACACTTCTGCACACTGCGTGCAGATGTTGGCTGTTGTTGTTGTTTTGCTCGATGGTTGCTGGATTTGAAGATATACCTGCGTTCCGGTTGTAGCTGCCTCTTATTCAGGGTAGCCTTAGATTTATAACAATCTGTTCATGTACATTTCGAACAGATGATGTATTATTTCATATCAGTTTTGTAAATTTTATTCTTAGAAGCTCATGATTTGTACTACTAGTTCTTGGGGAATGCATAAAATTAAGATCTTTATCTACTTAAATTGCTTTAAAAATTGTTATTGGAATTAGATAGTTGATAATTGGCTTACCTAGCGAGTTGGGTTAGGTGCTATCACGACTAGTTGGATTTTGGATCGTGGCATTCGCCAAGCTTCCTACATATGCGATTCTCGCAGGTGCGGGAAAATCTTCGCACCTGCGGTTCCTGCCCAGCTCCTTCTTGGATGCATATATGGCTCTTCTTTCGCACATGCGATCCTGCACATGCGGTCTCCCCTCCGCAGGTGCGAAAACACCAGAAACCATAAAATCTTCAGCAACTAGCCTAAGTCCAAATTCAATCCATTAAGCATCCACAATACACCCGAGGCCTCCAGGACCTCAACCAAACATACTAACAAGTCCTAAACCACCATACAAACTTAGTTGAGCCTTCAAATCACATTAAACAATGCTAAAATCACAAATAATCCTCCGATTCAAACTTAAAGAACTTGAAACTTCTAAATTCGACAACTGATGCCGAAACAAACCAAAACAGGTCCGATTGACCCCAAATTTTACACACAAGTCATATTCAACATTATGCACCTACTCCAACTTCCGGAATCAGAATCCGACCACGATATCAAAATTTCCATTATCTGTCCAAAACTCTAAAAATTCGACTTTCGCCAATTCAAGCCTAAATAAGCTACGGATCTCCAAAACACAATCCGGACATGCCCCTAAGTCCAAAATCACCTAACAGATCTAACAGAACTGACAGAACTCCATTCCAGAGTCGTCTTCTCACAGTTCCGAATACGGTCCAAATCCTAAGGCTTAAACCTCCATTTATGGACTAAGTGTCCCAAAACACTCCAAAAACCAAAACAAAACCTCCTGGCAAGTCACAATAGCAAAAATAGATACAGGAGAAACAGTAAATAGGGGATCGGGGCTATTACTCTCAAAATGACCGGTCGGGTCATTACAATAAGTCACTTACCTGGACTTGCTCCAATTTAATCAAGTAGTATGCCTTTTCTCAACTTTCCGACTCCGATCGACTCGTATCTAGTCATAATTAATTCAATACAGTCAACAAAAATTATAGAATCAATTCCATAAGAAAATACTATATTTTTTAATAAAATCCAAAATTAACTCAAAAATCGCATGTGAGGCCCATGTCTCGGATTCCGGCAAAAGTTACGAAATATGAACGCACATTCAATCATGAGTCCAACCATACCAGTTTTACTAAAATTCGACATCAACTTGACCTCCAAATCTCAAATTCTCTTTTTTAAATCCCTAGGCACAAATCCTCTAATTTCACCTCAAAAACATGTAATCTTTTTGAAATATTCAATGATAATCCAATATAATTGACTAACAATGATCACATGTGACTTACTTCAAGTTTCTCTGTGAATTCTCTCTGAAACATCACCCAAAACCGTGTTGAAAATGTCCAAAATGACAAAAATGTCGGAACCCCTCTGTTTTGTAATTTGTCAGGGCTTTCACACCTGCGATGCACGTGACCGCATCTGCACTTTCGCAGATGCAAAGACCTCCCTCGCTTCTGCGGCTATCTTCACTTCTGCGGTCCTGCAGATGCGGTATTTTCCTTCGCATCTGCGGTCACTGCTCCACTCTCCCTTTTCCGCTTTTGCGCTCCCACACTCACTTCTGCGAGCTAGCACCTACGAGCCAAATTCCGCAGGTGCGATTGTATCAGTAGGCAGCTACAAGTTTCAATTGTTCATAGCCAAATTTGATCCATTAACCATCCGGAACACGCATGAGCCCCTCGGGACCTTAACCAAATATACCAACAAGTCCTAATACATTATACAAATTTAGTCGAGTCTTCAAATCACATCCAACAACAATAAAACACGAATCACACATAGATTCAAGCCTAATAAACTTTGAAACTTTTAATTTCTACAAACGACTCCAGAACCTATCAAATCAAACTGATTGACCTCAAATTTTGCATGCAAGTCATAAATGACATAACGGAGCTATGAAAATTTTCAGAACTGGATTCTGACCTCGATATCAAAAAGTCAACTCCCCGGTCAAACTTCTACACTTTAATTCTTATTTTAGCCATTTCAAGCCTAATTTAACTATGGGCCTCCAAATAATTTTTCGGATATGCTCCCAAGTCCAAAATCACCATACGGAGCTAATGAAATCATCAAAAATTTATTTCGGGGGTCGTTTACACATAGGTCGACATCTAGCCTACCTTTTTTTAACTTAAGTTTTAAACTTCGGAACTAAGTGTTCCAATTTATTCTAAAATCTCATCGGACCTGAACCAATTGCCCCGACAAGTCATATAACAGTTATAAAGTATAAAATGAGCATTAAATAAGGGAACGAGGCTATAGCTTTTAAACGACTGGTCGGGTCGTTACAATAACGAGATGAAAGGGAGATGTCCTATGCTAAATGATGATGAACCTTAAGAAAAGAAATTGGGCGCATGTGCCATTTAAATCAACTTATTGATTTACCATGCATGCGCTAATGTAATGAGTTGTGTTTCTCCATGATGAGCATGAACATGAAGTATTCCAATGCTATGGGAAATTACGACCTTAAATGAAATGTTAATCATGTCGTTTTGAGTTTATATATGGTATTGTGATACACCTCCACCCGCATATATTGGGGTGAGGCGGCAGGGCCGCTTTGTATAGAGATTGTGGTATTGTGATACACCTCCGCCCACATATATTGGGGTGAGACGGCAGGGCCTCTTTGTATAGAAATTATGGTATTGTGATACACCTCCACCCGCATATATTGGGGTGAGGCGGCATGGCCGCTTTGTGTAGAGATTGTGGTATCGTGATACACCTCCACCCGTATATGTTGGGGTGAGGCAGCAGTGCCTCTTTGTGTGAAGATGGTTATAAAGTATCCCCGACTTAAAATCTATAAATGTGATTGGAATCTCTTAATAAATTTGCTTGACTTTAACGGCTATCTAAGCCCTTTTATTGTTACCATGATTCATCATATTCATGTTGTATTTCCAAGTACTTGAATAAGTGCATTGTATATGTGAACTCTATGGACGGTCTATGAGATGCATAAGTGTATAATATGATATGTGAATACTAAGGACGGTCTATGAAATGTATAGGTGTAAAATAAGAGAGGGATATGGACAGTCTAGTGAGACGCATTGTTAACGCAGTCAATAAGTGCCACTTTCATTTGCCTTATTTGTACATGATGTTTCAATTTCATTATAGTATGTATTCCACGCATAATTCATATGGCTCAATTGATCCCAAAAGATGTTCAAAATGATGTAAGTATAATAAAACTTGAAATTTAATTCTATGGGATGTTTCGTAGTTTCTTGATGTACTTAATTTGTCTCATATTTGAGTTATCGTAGCTTCATATGTTGTTTTGTCTACCTTGCATATGAGTACTATTCCACATGTACTCACGCCCCTTTTGCCGGTGGCGCTGCATCTTTTACTGGATGCAAGTATACTTCTACAGGATGATATGGATCTTTGATAGGGATCTTCTTCACTACTCAACTTATGGTGAGCTCGCTACAGTTCTAGTGGGTGTTTGGGTCTAGTTCATTTTATGTATTTAGGTATCTATTGTCATATAAGCTCCATGTACATGTACTTAAAGTTTTGAGTTTTGTCATGTATTTATGTTCACAGTATTTACAGTTATCTATAAAGTCATGTATCCATCATGAGGGGAATTTTAGGCCATTGAGCCAAATGTATTCAATTTGAAAGTCAAAATCTAATTATGTTATGGTAAATCATACATGAGTAGTAATGAGAGGTTGATGTAGAGTAGGCTTGCTTGGCCGGGTTTACTCGGTTGAGCGTCGATCGCGCTCCTAGAGTTTGGGGCGTGATAGTATCGTTAAAGCCTCCAACTACATGTCAGCGGCTCGAAAAGTAGTTTGCAAAGAAAGTAGGTAGTTTCTTCAATGCTCTTTCCGTTTCAGGTGTAATCATCATGTATCTCTAATACTAAAACTTTCATTTGGTAGCTTTTTTGTTAGTTCGACTTCAGCTAATTTCTCCAAATGGGCATCAGTAAAGCTATGACATGTAAAGCCAAATTGGATTTCACTAGAAAAGAAAAAAAACTTTTTATGATAGTACACGTTATGGGCTATGTTCTTTGTGACAAAAATCTAGTCCAAATATGACTATGACCAAATCTAGCTGGACTTCACAAATTCAAGTGTGGGCAACATATTGAATTAATTACAGATAAAGAGATATATTCAAGGATTTCAGGGAAAGAAATTGATCAAGGATGATAGGTTATAAGTACCTTTGTTTTATGTTTTGATGATCTAACAAACTTAATGTCAAGAACCAGATAAGGAACTTGATCCACATCTGGTCCACATACTCAAGCGCATGGAAATAACCAGACTTAAGCTGGAGATGTTCGTCAGTATTTCAGAAGTTAAAGAATCAACAAGGGGAATAATTGGACTTCAGTTCCCCTGGTGATTGTACCAAGTCAACTCTCCAACAGCTAGAAAGTAACTGCCTGCACATGCAATAGTACAACACAGTGCAACAGTAACCTCCATTGGGAAGGACCTTGTAGCCAAGTTACTTACATCAGTCAAGTGATGTCATCAATGTTATATTAACATTAAACCAATGACAAAACATTACTTGAACACTTAGAGAACTTACTCAAGCACTCCAATAGTGATTGATCTTCCAGTTAACAATTCTTAAGTGCATTAAGAACAAAGAACAACACTGCTACGGACCAGCTCCCCATATTAAGTGATTGTATGTCTGTCAAGACCCAAAATCTCACCATAGGCGTCGTGATGGCACTTAGTCTCTAAGACTAGGTAAGACGATTACAACTATATTTCGAGCAATTTTTTTAGATATAATGTAATATAAGTGTCGAAATTAGAAGCGGAAACATATATAACAACCTCCCAAGACTGGTAATACTGAGTCACGAACTCAAACTAAATACATGTAATGATCTCAAGGATCGAATATACAATACTATTCAAATAAGAGTTGACAATACAAAAAAATGGAAAGACTCCAAGGTACTGCGACGACCAAGCAGCTGTACCTTTAATCCTTGTGATCAACACACTAACTTTGCCCGAGTCTGGTATCTCCAATACCTGGCTCTGCATAAAATGTGCAGAAGTGTAGTATGAGTACACCACAGTCGGTACCCAGTAAGTATCAAGACTAACCTCGGTGGATTAGTAACGAGGTACAGTCAAGATACTCACTGGTCAAATAACCTGTGCAAAATAGCAGTACATAATAGTACTGGAAATCCACTAGCAATGATAGCAACAAAAATCAACCAGTGATATAAACGGCAAGGCAATAAGAACAACATAATTATAGCTCAAACGAATAAGGAACACAAGTACAACCAATTAAACAAGTCCTTCATATATAACTCTTTCACATATAATTCTTAGAATAAAAACCTTCCGAATTTATTTCTTTCAAATAAATATCTTTCGAATACAAAATTCTTTCAAATATAAAATTCTTTCTAGTAAATATCTTTCAAACAAAAGTCACTCTGTGACACCCCATTTCATAATCATAAGACACGGGTCTCAACCCACTTTCATATTATCGTAACACGGGTCTCAGCCCACTTTCATATTCCATGGAACCTTGTGTCCATATTTCTATCAAAACCGCACACACAACTCACGTGCCAATAATAAAAATTATCATATTTTTCCAGCACCTCGTGCCCATATTTCTTTCATAACCGCACGGACAACTGACATGTCAATAATATAATTATTATATTTCCCTGGCACCTCGTGCCCATATTTCATATCAAATCTGCACAGACAGTTCACGTACCAATAACATAATCCACCCGGCAATAACCACAGGCTCATAATTTCAACATAGATCAGACTATTATCAAGTTTACCGAAACAACAAGACACGTTGCACAAGATATAAAATAAACACAAGAAAAATCACAACATCAATGAAAATTTCCAACGCAATAACCCCAAACATCACATAAAAATTACCAACACATTAACCCCACATCATCACATATCATCTCTTATAATAGCCACCCTTATATTTTCTATATCCATCCTTATCACTCCTATAATAGCCTCCCTTATCCCTCCGCCCTGATAATATCAATAGCCACCCTTATCGCTCCTATAGCCACCCTTATCGCTCCTATAATAGCCCCCCTTTATCTCTCTATTTAATAGCCTCCCTTTTCGCTCAGTTTAATAGCCTCCCTTATCACTCCATCCAGACAATATCCCAACACACATAACAACAGTGAAATGCCACCGTTATGTCAGCATAATGTCAACAATGGAATGCCACCCTTATACGCCGCATAACAGCAACCCAAATCACACAATAATTCACACAGAATATTATCACAACAACAAAACATCATCAACTCATATTTACAAATTGCCCGTAGGCCACAACCATTCCAAAGGTACAATAAAGTCAATTAATTTCACAACAGATAGTCCAGAGCTCAACATAATGTATATAAAATCTCAAAAATAACCACAAGGATGGGAAATAACTCATCACAGAACAACGCCTTCTTTAATCCAACTTTTTCATAAATATATAAACGCCTCAATTTAAAATTATTTAATTAATTATTTGCAGATGAAAATTCGATTTTTCAAGAAAAATAAAATAAACAGCACACGAAATTCAAATAAAAATCCAAGTGACAATAACACCAAATTATCATATAAAATACAAATTCGACAAACAAGAAATGGGGCATGACAATTCAAGGATTTACTAAGTTCCAACAATTTTTCAATTTAATACATAAGGGCGTCTATGGATTTCAACCGATATAATTTGCATATATAAACCAAGTACGTACTCGTCCCCTTGCATACATAGTTTTCAATTACACAATTTCCACATAAGACTCAATTCCTAAGGGGTAATTCCCCCACTCAAGGTTAGGCAAGATACTTACCTTGTTTCGCAACCAATTTAAAGATTCCAATAAACCTTTGCCTCGCGAATTCATGTCCAAAAGCTTCAAATTTAGTCACAAACAATTCAATATACTCAACACGATTCGTAGGAATTAATTCCATATGGATTTGCTAAATTTCACAATATAAATCCGAAATTAACTCAAAAATCAACAGTGGGGCCCATGTCTTGGAACCCGACAAAAGTTACAAAATATGAATTTCCATTCAACCAATAGTCCAACCATATAAATATTATCGAATTCTGACATCGGATTGACCTTCAAATCTTCATTTTACATTTTTTGAAGATTTTACAAAAATCTGAATTTTCTTCCATAAATTCACGGATTCGTAATGTAAAGGAGTATGGAATCATGAAATATAATCAATATAGGATAAGGAACACTTACCCCAATGTTTACCCATGAAAATCGCCCAAACTGAGCTCCCCAACTCTATTTTTGTGAAAAATGGCAGAAAACCCCTGTTTATACGGCCTTAGCTGTTTTGGGCGCCATAGGTGGCGCGGGGCACTGTCTGTGGCACTATTTCCAGTACGTTTAGACATCCGAGTGCCAGGGCTAGCGCCCCACTCTACCATAGGCGCTGACGGCGATGGAAAATCATTCCCGATACGGAAATGTACATAACTCTCTCATACGATGTCCGAATTCGACGATACTTTTTGCTATGGCTCCAAAATTTCAATAAGGATCTAATGTTCAATCAAAACTAAATTTGGATCTCAATTCCTTAATGTGATACAACGTATTCTTGAAGAAACATTCTAGATTCAATGCTGAAACATAGCAAATCAAGTCTGATTGACCTCAAATTTTGCACAAGAGTCATAACGGACCTATTAAAATTTTCATAACTGGATTCTGACCCCGATATCAATAAAGTCGACTCCCGTTTAAACTTCCAAACCTTCCATTTTCAACTGGACACACTCCTAAATCAACTACCGACTTCCAGATAAATATCTGGACACGCTCCTAAGTCCAAAATCACCATACAGAGCTATTGGAATTATTTAAATCCCATTCCAGAGTCGTTTACTCAAAAGTTGACTCTCTGGTCAACTCTTTTCTTTTAAGCTTCTTAATTAATAATTTTTCTCCCAATTTAATCCCAAATCATCCGAAAACTAAACTCAACCACACATGCAAGTCATAATAGGTATTACGAAGTTGTTCGGGACCTTAAGTCGTTGTACGAGACGTAAATTCTTAAAACGACAAGTCGGGTCGTTACATTTTTCCCTCTTAAACATATGTTCATCCTCGAACGTGCCAAGAATTATTCTGAGGACATTAAATTACAGAGTGCATTCTTACACACATAACTTACGGGTGATTCTACACCACCGCAAATCTAACATGGATCCGACAACGCCATCTCAGTTGAAGATTACTTCTTTCATCCATACTTATAAACTTTTAAACTAATTTCTTACACTCTAAACATTTTCAATAGGCCTGATTTTCACATCAACACATGGTATTAGTCTCAACTGGCTTTAGCAACTCGTGCCTACGCACACATCAACTTTCTTGATAGTGCTGAAGTACTTCAAATTTTTTTTTGGGGTGTTACATTTTTCCCCACTTAGGATCATTCGCCCTTGAATGAGAAGTAGAATCTGACCTCAAACACATAACATAACTTATCTCTTCTTTCGCACGTATCAATCCCTAAAATTTTACTAACTCCCAAATTTTTTAGATTTTGCGGTAGAGTCTCCCCTGCAATTGGGCTTATCCACCTGCGAGAGTAACACCAAAATAACTCCTAACAACACATCCATAACCTAACAAAGCACCACAATGTATATATCAATAACACTAATCTCAGCATTATAATCACTGCATTATCAAAATGATATCAGGACATGAAACACATCATATGTATGCCCATCACTACATATCTGGTCTTAATAGTTGTTCATAATAGATTGCAACATCGCCAACTAACCTCATGTTAACAAAATCTCATTTCAAACCTCCACTTTACTAATAACGAGACATGAGGCATGAAGACCTCATAATTATTTACCCAAATTAACGAGCCATATTTAATGCCACCTGGGCACTCACCGCGTAGTCTAAAACTCAATAATTACAACACGAATATGGAAAATTATGCACAGAGAAATTCATACAAGAATTTTCAAATAAGCCTAACATACTTGACTCCCTATAAGTACTATAGTACAAATTTAATTTCACAAGGGAGAATTTAAACACATAAATTTTTATCACAAGGATCTTGTCCTTATATAACTTCCACCGCGGCTCGTAGCCCGGTTTAAGCATATCAAATCATATTAAAATGCGAGGATCTCGTCCTCAGTTCTGAATCACAAGTATTTTGCACATTGTGCCTACAAAAGTTTTTCATTTCGTTTCTTTCTTCTTTTCAATAAATTCCGTAAACAATTTTCACAACACATAATGAACCCCCGTACCAATAGGGCATATAATTCATAAAATTGAAATCAATTATTCCGAAATCACATCAAAACCCAATGTAGAGAGTAATTGAAAGTCACTTTTGGACATATAGTCCTCAATAATGTACAAAATAAAAATGATAGACACTGGCTAACATCATCGAATCACCCGAAAGGGATAAACATATAAGTGGGTCACAAAATTACGAAGCTCACCTATAAGCGGAGCATAATAGGAGGACTCGCCTCAATATTCATAATCGAATCAAATTAAGGAGAGATATCCCTTTATAACAATTCTGGATCATACCTGTAACGACACCATCTAGTATGGTGGCCTCGGCCACACTATAGTAAACATATCAACAGGCTGGGCCTCCCCCTCTAGGGCACCCTCTACCCGCTTGTCCTCCACCCCTAATTGGATGTGCACATGGTTAGTAGCCGCATTGGGGCCCGTAGCCTGAGTGTTCTGATGAAATCCACCCCTCCCAAGTCTGGGACAATCTCTCATGATGTGCCTAGTATCACCACACTCATAACAACCCTTCTGAGGTTGCGGCTTCTCGTACTGTGTCTGTGTCAGATAATTAGAATAACCACTGTAAGGATTTCGTGTTGGTAGTGTACTGTAAGATCTTACTGGAGCACCCCGGGTAATCTGATGTGCGGACTGAGGTGGCTGACTGCTCGAGCCTCCGCTATAATGGGTCATAGCTGAAGAGTAAAATCCACTAAACCCTCCAGAGCTTCGAGGCCTTTTGGCCTCCTTAGAATCCCTTTCCTCACCTAGAACACTCTCAATCCTCCTCGCAATCTCCACTACTTATTGAAATTGAGTATCAGTTTGCAACTCTCGAGCCATGCATATTTTAAGATCATAATCGAGCCCCTCAATAAATTTGGGGACCCGCTCTCTGACTGTAGAAACCAAGATAGGTGCGTGTCGGGCTAACTCACTAAACTTGATAGCATATTCTGACACTGTCATGGTCCCCTGATGCAACCGTTCAAACTATATGCACCATGCATCCCGGAGAGTCTGGGAACAAATTCTTTCAAAAACATTTCCGAAAACTGAGCCCAAGTTGGCGGTCTTGCATCGGCTGGTCTACCTTCTTCATAGATTTACCACCACTGATACGCTGTGCCTGACAACTGAAATGTAGTAAAGGCAACTCTGCTGACTTCCATAATACCCATGGTGCGGAGAATACGGTGACACTTTTGTAGAAATCCCTGGGCATCCTCTATAGATGTGCCACTGAAAGTAGGTGGTCTATACCTCTTAAACCTTTCAAGTCTCTTTTGTTCTTCTTCTGATGCCTCTGGCCTGACCTCAGGCTAAACTGGAATAATAGGTTGTACCGGTACTACACCCGGAACTTGACCAATGTGAACTCGCTGCTCTGGAGTGCAGGAAGTAGGAGTCTAAGTGACTCCCCCAATCTGTGAAATATTTGGTGCAACAGAGATCAATCCTGCCAGAGTTAATATACCAAACATATTCAAGAACTGTGCTAAAGTCTCCTGAAGTCCAAGGGTAACAACAGGTGCTTCTGGTACCTGTTCCCCCAACAGGAGCTACTAGCAGCTACTTAACTGCTGCTCTGATAGGTGCTCTAGTCACGACATGCACCCTTCCTCGGCCTCTACCTCTTGCGGCCCTAGCAGTATGTGCGGGTGTCTGCTCAGCTAACCCGATAGCACGTGTCCTCACCATCTGTGAGGGAATAGAGTTATAAAGGCTCAAATTCCAAGATCAATAAATTTTGCACGACAGGAATTGAAGAAATGGAAATTTCCTAACAGTTCTGTAGCCTCTCGAAGATAAGTGCAGACGTCTCCATACCGATCCACAAGATTCTACTAGACTCGTTCGTGACTCATAGAACCTATGAACCTAGGGCTCTGATACCAACTTGTCACGACCCAAAATCCCACCATGGGCGTCGTGATGGCACTTAGTCTCTAAGACTAGGTAAGCCGATTACAATTACATTTTGAGCCATTTTTTTTAGATATAATATAATACAAGTGTCGAAATTAGAAGCGGAAACAAATATAACAACCTCCCAAGACAGGTAATACTGAGTCACGAACTCTAACTGAATACATATAATGATCTCAAGGATCGAATATACAATATTGTTCGAATAAGAGTTGACAGTACAAAAAAAGTGGAAAGACTCTAAGGGACTGCGACGACCAAGCAGCTCTACCTTGAATCCTTGTGATCAACACACTAACTCTGCCCGAGTTTGGTATCTACAATACCCGGCTCTGCACAAAAATGTGCAGAAGTGTAGTATGAGTACACCACAGTCGGTACCCAGTAAGTATCAAGACTAACCTCGTTGGAGTAGTGACGAGGTACAGTCAAGACAGTCACTAGTCAAATAACCTGTGCAAAATAGCAGTACATAATAGTACTGAAAAACAACTAGCAATGATAGCAACAAAAATCAACCAGTGATATAAACAGAAAGGCAACAAGAACACCATAATTATTGCTCAAACGAATAAGGAACACAAGTACAATCAATTAAACAAGTCCTTCATATTAAAATCTTTCACATATAATTTTTCGAATAAATACCTTCCGAATATATTTCTTTCAAATATTTCAAATACAAAATTCTTTCAAATAAATTATCACGACCCAATTTCACCTATAGGTCGTGATGGCACCCAACACTACAATTAGGCAAGCCAACTAGTAATTTAAACCCATATTCAATTCTTTAAAAATTAATCGAGTAATTAAACTCTTCTTACTTGCAAGAATTTAGACAATATGAAAAGATTTAGTAAATTAAAATAACCAAGAACAAAATTTAAATCCAAACATTCTACTAGTGTGTGTGCCAAGACCTAGTGTCACAAATGTATGACCATCTAGTAGATTAAACAAAAATTATAAAGACTGTCTTAAATGAAAGAGACAGAACAAAATTTCTAGAATAGGCACTAGTTTCTGCAGAACGGCTCAGAAAGAAGCTCACCACTAAGCCTCTGGATAATGTGGGTGCGCGCCGATAGGTCCAACGATAGTACCTGTCTCAGGTCCTGCAAAAAAAGTGCAGCAAGTGTAGCATGAGCACGTAAATAACGTGTACCCAGTAAATATCAAGCCTAATCTCGAAGAGGTAGAGACAAGATGGTCGACTTCGACATTTACAAAGGGTCAATAATAATAAATAAAATTAAAATAGAAACATTTAAATCAACATGATTCACAGAGTTAACAACAACTTTATTTAACCAGCATATATAATTAAATTCCTTCAAATGCAATAATTTCCAATCTATTAATTAAATTCACAAACTGCAATTAAAATCAATGTATCGTGTAATTATTATTATTATTAGGCATAATTTATGCCGAGGTCGTACGGCCCGATCCAGAGTGTCGTGTACACTACCGAGGGGCGTGCGGCGTGATCCATAGATTCATCTATATTGCCGAGGTGTTCGGCTCGCTCCACAAGAAAGGAGGACATTTTCTTATGTACCTCTGGAAGGAGAGTATATTTATTATAGATTAATTCGAGAGGATGAACAATTTCTTTTAACAATTAGTTATTTTAAACAGAAAATTAAGTATATAAGAGATTTCCATCTTTTACTATCTTTCCTTAAAATTTCATAATATAGTTCAAATAATTTAATTAAATAAGGGGTTCAATTTACGCACATAATTCATGCTTTGAGTCCTAACTACTCGGACTTTAGCATAGATAATAGCTATGTACGGACTCTAGTCACCTCGTGCGTACGTAGCCCTCACAATTAGCAACAATTATTAATTTAATCACTTATGGGGTAATTTTCCCTCACAATATTAGACAAGAGACTTACCTTGTCTCAAAGTCCACTTTCCGATCACCACGTCGCGTTAAATTCTCAATTCGATGCCGAAAAATCCGAAATTATCCAAATGATATACAAAATAATTAATACATGATCAATAATTCGAATTTAGGCTATTAAATTAATTACCCAACCCAAATTGGTAAAATTCCTAAAATTCACCCTAGGCCCACGTGCCCGAATTTCGAAAATTTTCGGAGGGAATCATTACCCATAATCTCAAGAATTCAAATATATATTTTCCATCCAATTCCATAACCATTTTCGTGGTTAAAATCTCATTTTTATAAAAATCTAGGTTTTTCCTCTAACCCTTGATTTCCAAGATTTACAAGTTATAATCAACCCATAATCTATGTATTCAACTCAAAGTGTATAGAATTAACTTACCTTCAAATTCCTAGTTGAAATCCCCTCTCAAAAAGCTCAGAAATCGCCCAACAATGGAAGAAATGGGGTTAAAAATGGTGAAATCCCGTTTTTAAGACATTCTGCCCACCACTAATGACCCCTTCTTCGCGAACGCGGTCAAGGCTTCGCGTTCGCGAAGGCCATTTTCCTCAGCATCAAAATTAACCTTCGAGAACACGGCAGGGTCCTCGCGAATGTGAAGGCTTACTGACTTGCCTCTTTCGCGAACGCGTTCCTTCCCTCTACATCTGGTATGGCCGGAAAAGCATAGAACTGAGATGGATGGCCAACTGGCTGGCCTCCGCCTGGCTGACCTCCACCTCTAGGATGACCCCTACCCACCTGTCCTCCACCTCTTGGTGGTCGGACTACTGGTGGAGCAACTGATGCGGTAATCATAGGCCGCTGACCCTGCTGCACTAGTCTACCCCGAAGCCGGGGGAAGAATCTCCGTATATGACTGGGATCCCGGCACTCATAACAACTCTTCGGTACAATGGGCTGCTGACTAAGAATCTGGACCTGGTGACCTGAATACCCACTGGAAGAACCCTGAATAGCTGGTGGGCGATAAAAACTCTCTGGTATAGCACTGAAATAAGGATGCACTGGAGGACCCCGAGGAGGCGGTGGTGCTGGACTACCCTCTCAGGAACTGACCTTTACCCCCAGACGGAGCACCTCTGAACTCCCTAGATTATCTAAACCGCTTATCTCTCATAACCAGCTCTCGCCTCCGCTGACGGACACCCTCAATCCTCCGGGCTATCTCCATGACTAGCTCATAAGAAGTACCCATCTTAACCTCCCAGGCCATAGTGGCTTGAATGCCAGTATGTAAACCCGCAACAAACCTCCGCAGTCTCTCCGCCTCAGTAGGGAGTATCATAAGTGCATGGCGAGATAACCCATAGAACCTCGCCTCATAATCGTTCACTTACCTCTGACCCTGCTGGAACTGCTCAAACTGAAACCGCAACTCTTCCCTCTAGGAGGGTCGAATATACCTGTCTAGGAAGATACGGGTGAACCTGCCCCAAGTCATAGGAGGAGAATCTGCCGGTCCGCCAAGAAAATAAGACTTCCACTATCTACGGGCTCTACCCTCTAGCTGAAAAATAGCAAAGTCAACCCTATGAGATTCCAATATCCTCATGTTGTACAGTCTATCCCTGCACCGATCAATGAAATCCTGGGGATCCTCATGTCGCTCACCCCCAAAGACAGGAGGATGTAGTCTAGTCCATTTGTTCAATAGTTTTGCGGAACGGCGGCTGCAGCTGGCCTGGGCTCAGGGGTAGCTGCTACCACTGGCTGGGCTCCACCCACGGGTAGTGCACCCTGGGTCTGATATACAGCAGCTGTCTGCCCATGAGCTTGTGCGGTCGGAGTCTGTGCTCCCCCGCCTGCCTAAGATGTGGTTAGGTCTACCAGAAATAAACCGGCCTGAGTCATAGTGTGCATGAACCATAAAATACGACCCATGACATCCTGGAATCCCGGTGCAGATGTTAAATCCACCGGAGCTGGCTCTGCTACAGGCACCTCACCCTGTTCCTCAATAATGGGATTCTTTGTTGGACCCACTGGCGGCATAATTGGAACAGTCCTGGAACTTCCTCATCCTCTACCACGGGTTAGATCCCCCCCCCCCCCCCGCCCTCTACCTCGGCCTCTAGAAACTAGGGGAGTAGCTCTTCCCTTGTCTGGAGCCTCATTAGAGCGCGTTCTCACCATCTGTGAGAGAGTAAGAGAAAGATATTTAGTACTAAATCAATTGCATGATGGAAGATGAAGAAATGTAGTTTCCTAACACCCTTTAGCCCTCGAAGAGAAGTACATATGTCTCTGTATCGATCCACAAGACTCTTTTAGGCCTGCTCATAACTTGTGAAACCTACATGAACCAAGTGCTCTGATACCATATCGTCACGACCCAATTTCACCTATAGGTCGTGATGGCGCCCAACACTACAACTAGTTAAGCCAACTAGTTGTTGCAGAAAGGCTCAGAAAGCAGCTCACCACTAAGCCTCTGGATAACACGGGTGCGCACCGATAGGTCCAACGATAGCACATGTCTCAGGTCCTGCACAAAAAGTGCAGCAAGTGTAGCATCAGTATGTAAACAACGCGTACCCAGTAAGGATAAAGCCTAATCTCGAAGAGGTAGAGACGAGATGGTCGACTTTGACACTCACTAAGGGTTAATAATAATAAATAAAATAAAAATAGAAACATTTAAATCAACATGATTCACAAAGTTAACAACAATTTTATTTAAAAAGCATAAATAATTAAATTCCTTCAAATGCAAAAATTTCCAATCTATTAATTAAATTCACAAACTGCAATTAAAATATCAATGTATCGTATAATTATTATTATTATTAGGCACGATTTCTGCCGAGATCGTATGGCCCGATCCAGAGTGTCGTGTACACTGCCGAGGGCATGCGGCGCGATCCATAGATGCATCTATATGCCGAGGCATTCGGCCTGCTTTACAAGAAATGAGGACATTTTCTTATGTACCTCCGGAAGGAGAGTATATTTATTATAGATTAATCCGAGAGGATGAATAATTTCTTTTAACAATTAATTATTTTAAACAGAAAATTAAGTATATAAGAGATTTCCATCTTTTACTATCTTTCCTTAAAATTTCACAATATAGTTCAAATAATTTAACTAAAAAAAGGATACAATTTGCGCACATAATTCATGCTTTGAGTCCTAACTACCCGGACTTTAGCATAGATAGTAGCTACGTACGGACTCTCGTCACCTCGTGCGTACGTAGCCCTCATAATTAGCAACAATTATTAATTTAATCACCTATGGGGTAATTTTCCCTTTACAAGATTAGACAAGAGACTTACCTTGTCTCAAAGTCCACTTTCCGATCACCACGTCGCGTTAAATTCTCAATTCGATGCCGAAAAATCCAAAACTATCCAAATGATATACAAAATAATTAATACATGATGAATAATTCGAATTTAGGTTATTAAATTAATTACCCAACCCAAAATGGTAAAATTCCTAAAATTCATCTCGGATCCACGTGCCCGGGTTCCGGAAATATTCGGAGAAAATCGTTACCCATAATCTCAAGAACTCAAATATATATTTTCCATCCAATTCCATAACCATTTTCGTGGTTAAAATCTCATTTTATACAAATCTAGGTTATTTCTCTAACCCTTGATTTCCATGATTTACAAGTTATAATCTACCCATAATCTATGTATGTGACGACCCGGCCGGTCATTTTGACTATTGCAATCCCGTTCCCCCATTTACTGCTCAAATTATGAATTACAGTTGTTATTTGGCTTGCCGGGGTAATTGGTTTGGGTTCGGTGAGGTTTTGAAATGATTCGGAGCGCTTAGTTCCAAGGTTTAGAATTTAAGTTGAAAAGGTTGACAGGATATTAACTTAGTTGTAAAAACTCCGGAGAAATTTTGCTAAGGAAATTAAGGTTTGGTAGTGCCGAGGTAGATCAATTAGTACAGAGATTATAGGGTTTGGGTTTTTGCTCGGACTTTTTGGGTTAAACAATGCATCGATGTGTAAAGAAAAATTCTGTCGAAAATAGGTCAATTCTGCGACCACTATGCGGTCGCAAAATCACTCTGCAGACCGCATAATGGTCGCAAAGTGGATCAGGAAAGGGGCAATATTTGAGGAAAATCTGCGGTGCACTATGCGACCGCAGACCTTTTTTGCGGTGCATTATGCGACCACAGAACAAGTATACGGACGGCATAATAACCGCAGATTGGGTCAGTAACGCCCAGTTTTGGAGGCCAAATTATGCGGCCGATATGTGGACCGCATATCTGTTATGCGATCGCATAACTGCGTCGGAACTTCCATTCTTTCTAATTTTTGACCCGACCCAACTTCGATTTATAGCCCTTGAAGCTCATTTTTTAACCAAAAATCTGATATTTTAGAGAGAGGTGAGAGCATTTTAGAGAGAGAAAGTGAAGACTCATTTATCCATCAATTCTTGTTCAAAGTTTGAACATTTCACAAGGATCTTGCTAGGGCTTCAAAGAGGTAAGAATTTCTTTCCTCAATCCTTCAATTTCGGGTTTGAAGTAAAAATGGATGATTTATAATATGATTTTTGGGTGTAAAAGTAATATGTATACATACCAATAAGGTTGTGGAAAGATTGTTAAGTTCAAATGGGTAAGGATTAGGTTAAAAATGGTAGAAATTTTCATAGGCTTTAGTTGAAGATTTGAGGGTCGAGTTGGTGTCGGATTTTGGTGAAATCTGTATGGTTGGACTCGTGGTTGGATGAGCGTTCATATTATGTAACTTTTGTCGGGTTCCAACACGTGGGCCCTACGGGCATTTTTGAGTTAATTTCGGATTTTATTGGAAATATTAGTATCTCCTTATGGAATTAATTACAATAATTGGTATTGACTAAATGGAATTAGTTGTGGCTAGATACGAGGCTTTCGGAGACCAATTCTCGTGGAAAGGGCATAGCAGAATAAAGAATTACACGGTTTGAGGTAAGAAACAATTATAAATCTGGTCCTGAGGGTATGAAACCCCGGATTTTCTGTCATGTGATTATTTTGGAGGTGATGCACAAGCTAGATGACGGGCGTGTGGGCGTGCACCGAAGGGATTGTGACTTGGTCCGTTCCGTGAAACTGTAAAGTTGAATAACCTGTTGTTAGCTATAAGCTCTCTTTGTGTTGAAGAAATTTGACTGTAAATCATGTTAAAAATCATGCTTAGGGTGATAGTACTGTTGGGACCTACAGAGGTCACGTACTTGTTGAATTATTTGCTAATTGCCATCTTGTGCTCAGTCATGATTTTACTAGCGTATCATACCTCAGTCTTTCTTGATATTTGTTGATGCACTATGTTATCTTTGCTTGGGCTGATCTTTGTGATTTCTGATTGCCCGAGAGACTAGAGAGGTGAAGGACTGAGTAAGGCCGAGGGCCTGTTAGTGAGGTAAGGATATTATGGCACGTGAGTTGTCCGTGCAGGATATTATAGCACGTTAGTTGTCCGTGCAGATTATGGAGTTTGGGCTATAGGACCCCCTCCAGAGTCTGTACACACCCCCAGTAAGCGCGGGTACCCATTGAGTGTGAGTGCTGAGGGCTGAGTGCCGAGTGTTTGAGCTGTTGTGATGAGTTGAGTGACTGTTGCCTGAGAGGCTGTACTTGCTTTGCATTTGTTGTTGCACTTGGTTGCTATCTGTCATTGTTGTGAAATCTGTGAAAGAATTTATATCCGAATTACTTGAAATTGAACTGTATAAAATTGATTTGACTTAAACAGCCGGATTTGAAAGCATGTCTATTCTTTGCTGGAACTACTAAAAGTGAACTATGATTGTGTAGCTCATCATTATCTTCAGTTCCTTAGTTATTATTGTTACTTGATGAGTTGGTTGTACTCGTACTACACCCTGCACATCGTGTGCAGATCCAGGTGTTCCTGAACATAGCGGGTGTTGATCATTTCGCGCAGTTGATTTTTAGGAGATTTTGAGGTAGCTGTCGTGTTCCGCAGACCTTGTCTCTCCTTCTCTATCTCCTTATTTACTGTATTTGGTCTCAGACTATTATAGACCGTATTTTCAGACTTGTACTCATATTAGATGCTCATGTACTCAGTGACACCAGGTTTTGAGAGGGTTGTATCGGAAATTGCTAAATCTTTGGTATTGTATTAAACGTTACGTTTTTAAATTTAAAGGAAATCGTGGGTTATTGGTGTTGTCGGCTTGCCTAGTACTGAGATAGGCGCCATCACGACAGGTTAGGATTTTGGGTCATGACAATATATTTTACTCAAAGTGTGTAGAATTAACTTACCTTCAAATTTCTAGTTGAAATCCCCTCTCAAAAAGCTCAGAAATCGCCCAACAATGGAAGAAATGGGGTTAAAAATGGTGAAATCCCGTTTTTAAGACATTCTGCCCAGCACTAATGAGTGATGACCCCTTCTTCGCGAACGCGGTCAAGGCTTCACGTTCGTGAAGGCCATTTTCCTCAGCCTCAAAATTACCCTTCGCGAACATGGCAGGGTCCTCGCGAACGTGAAGGCTTACTGACCTGCCTCTTTTGCGAACCTGTTCCTTCCCTCGCGAACGCGTAAGGCAACTGGGCTACCCCAGCCAAGGCCCAGGTTTCTACGCGAACGCGGCCTGCTCAATCCGAACGTGAAGGCCAAAGGCCCCAGGCCTCCGCGAATGTTTCCATATGCATGCGAATGTGCAGGGCAAAACTCCAGTCCCCCCAAATCTTTCATCGCGAAAGCGAGGGTCCTTTTGCGTTCGCGAAGAAGGAAACCAGAGCAGAAAATCTGGTGTTTTCAACTTAGTTCCGGGCGGTCCGAAATACACCCGAGCCCCTCGGGACCCTGTCCAACTTAACCAACAAGTCTATAAATATAATATGGACTTTCTCGAACTCTCGAAACACGTAAAACATCAACAAAACCAAGAATCACACCCCAAAATCAAATTGGATCAAAGTATGAACTTCAAGTTTCTAATTTCCTCCGAACATGCCGAATCCTACTTATACTACTCGGAATGACACCAAATTTTGTGTGCACGTCTTAAATCACTATACGGAGCTATTCCCAGACAAGGAATTCCAAACGGACCTCAATTACTCCAAAACCTACTCCAAACCAAATTTAAAAAACATTAAACCTTCAAATAGTTAATTTTTACTATTAAGCGTCGAAATGCTCCCGGATTGTCCAAAACCCGATCCGATCATACGCCCAAGTCAAAAATCATCATATGAACCTGAGGGAACCGTCAAATCCCGATTCCGGATATATTTTCTAAAAATGTTGACCGAAGTCAAACTTGGCATTTTAAAGCCAATTTAAAGGACTAAGTGTTCCGTTTTCATCCCGAATACTTCCAAATCCCGAACCAACCATCCCCGTAAGTCATAAATCAGTAAAAGCGTATTCGGTGAGATTTATTTAAGGGAACGGGGTTCTAAAAGTCAAAATGACCAGTTGGGTCATTACATAAATATCTTTCGAATATAAAATTCTTTCAAGTAAATATCTTTCAAATAAAAGTCACTCTGTGACACCTCATTTCATAATCATAAGACACTGGTCTCAGCCCAGTTTTATATTATCGTAACACGGGTCTCATACCACTTTCATATTGCATGGCACCTTGTGCCCATATTTCTATCAAAATCGTATGGATAACTCTCGTGCCAATAATAAAAATCATTATATTTTCCAAGCACCTCGTGCCCATATTTCTTTCATAACTGCACGGACAACTGACGTGCCAATAATATAATCATTATATTTCTCTGGCACCTCGTTCCCATATTTCATATCACATCTGCGTGGACATTTCACGTGCCAATAACATAATCCGCCCGCCAATTGCCGCAGGCTCACAATTTCAACATAGATCAGACTATTATCAAGTTTACCGAAACAACAAGGCAAGTTGCACAGGTTATAAAATAAACACAAGGAAAATCACAATATCAATGAAAATTTCCAACGCAATAACCCCAAACATCACATAAAAATTACCAACACAATAACCCCACATCATCACATATCATCCCTTACAATAGTCACCCTTATCTCTCCTATAATAACCTCACTTATCCCTCCGTCCTGACAATATCAATAGCTACCCTTATTGATCCTATAGCCACCCTTATCGCTCCTATAATAGCCTCCCTTATCGCTCCATTTAATAGCCTCCCTTATTGCTCTGTTTAATAGCCTCCCTTATCGCTCTGTTTAATAGCCTCCATTATCACTCCGCCAGACAATATCTAAACACACATAACAACAGTGAAATGCCACCCGTATGCCCGCATAATGTCAACAATAGAATTTCACCCTTATACGCCGCATAACAGTAACCCAAATCACACAAAAATTCACACAGAATATTATCACAACATCATCAACTCATATTTATAAATTGCCCGTAGGCCACAACCATTCCAAAGTTACAATAAAGTCAATTAATTTCACAACAGATAGTCCACAGCTCAACACAATGTATATAAAATCTCAAAAACAACCACAAGGTTGGGAAAATAACTCATCACAGGACAACACCTTCTTTAATCCAACTTTTTGATAAATATATAAAAGCCTCAATTTAAACTTATTTAATTAATTATTTGCATATGAAAAGTCCATAATGTGATTATTTCCATGAAATATCAGATCAACAACACACGGAATTCACATAAAATTCAAGTGACAATAACACCAAATTATCATATAAAATACAAATTCGACAAACAAGGAATGGGGCATGACAAATCAAGGATTTACTAAGTTCCAATAATTTTCCAATTTAATACATAAGGGCGTCTACGAATTTCAACCGATATAATTTGCATATATAAATCAAGTACGTACTCGTCACCTCGCGTACATAGTTTTCAATTACACAATTTTCACATAAGACTCAATGCCTAAGGGGTAATTTCCCCACTCAAGGTTAGGCAAGATACTTACCTCATTTCGCAACCAATTTCAAGATTCCAATAAACCTTTGCCTCGCGAATTCGTGTCCGAAAGCTTCAAATCTAGTCACAAACAATTCAATATACTCAACACGAATCGTAGGAATTAATTCCATATGAATTTGCTAAATTTCACAATATAAATCCGAAATTAACTCAAAAATCAACAGTGGGGCCCATGTCTCAGAACCCGATAAAATTTACAAAATATGAACGCCCATTCAACCATTAGTCCAACCATATAAAAATTATCGAATTCCGACATCGGATTGACCTTCAAATCTTCATTTTACATTTTTGGAAGATTTTACAAAAATCTGAATTTTCTTCCATAAATTCACAGATTCGTGATGTAAAGGAGTATGGAATCATGAAGTATAATCAATATAGGATAAGGAACACTTACCCCAATGTTTACCCGTAAAAATTATCCAACAATCTCCCAAACCGAGCTCCCCAACTCTATTTTTGTCAAAAATGATAGAAAACCCCCGTTTATAGGGCCTTAGCTGGTTTGGGACCCACATATGGTGTGGGGCGCTGCATGTGGCGCTATTCCAGTACATTTAAACATCCCAGTGCCCCACGCTACCCTGGGCGCTGACGGCGACGGAAAATCATTCCCAATACGGAAATGGGCATAACTCTCTCATACGATGTCCGAATTTGACGATTCTTTTTGCCATGGCTCCAAAATTTCAATACGGATCTAATTATTCAATCAAAACTAAATTTGGATCTCATTTTATTAATGTGATACCACTTATTCTTGAAGAATCGATGTCCAAACATTCTAGGTTCGATGACGAAACATAACAAATCAAGTCCGATTGACCTCAAATTTTGCACATGAGTCATAAATGATATAACAGACCTATCAAAATTTCCTTAATTGGATTCTGACCCTGATATCAATAAAGTCAATTCCCGGTCAAACTTCCAAACCTTCCATTTTTAACTTTTACCATTTCAAGCCAAAATCAACTATCGACTTCCAGATAAATATCCGGACACACTCCTAAGTCCAAAATCAACATATGGAGCTATTGGAATCATTAAAATTCCATTCCTAAGTCATTTATTCAAAAGTCGACTCTCTGGTCAACTCTTTTCTTTTAAGCTTCTTAATTAAGAATTGTTCTCCCAATTTGATCTCAAATGGTCCGAACACCAAACTCAACCACACACGCAAGTCATAATACGTATTACGAAGTTGTTCGGGACCTTAAGTCATTGTATGGGATGTAAATTCTTAAATGGACAAGTCGGGTCGTTTCAATGTCCTTAGTTGAGTTGTAACTTTGTTAATGTTCTTACTTGTAATTCCTACTTAGCTTACTTAGAAGCATTGTTTAGGAAACTCTTGTAAATCATAAACCCTCATGTTTGTGTCTTGGTTAGAGTTAGTCAAGTTGTAAAGTCTTTGTAATAGAGGTATTACAAAATGGCTCGTAATAGGTGTGTTACAAGTTAGTGAGGGATTAAGGAGTTAATTCCTAGATTACAATAGGTTGTAATCTAAACGTTTTGCTCAATAGTGAAGATAAAATCCTACAAGGGTAGGTCATGATTTTTGATCCCGTTTAGCTGAGATAATCAAACGGGAGAAAAGAAGAAGATAAGCAACCAAACAAAAAGCTTACCCTTTTTTAAGTAAGAAGCAAAGAGATCTGAAGAAAGTCGGTCCCCTATGAAAAGTATCAAAACAACATATGTTTTCCCTATTAAAACAAACCGAAAATTCAAAAGTTGGGAATTTATAGTAAGGATTGGAGATAAAGGATAGGTGAAGTGGGAATCTATAACAGAACGAAGAGAACACACCAGAAGAAAACAGAGCAGGCGGTGGTAAGATGAAGATGAACAGCTGGGGCGCGAAAATGTCAAAGCGGGAAGAAAAGTGTGTACCTTATTTTGTAAAAGCTGGAGGGCTTAGGGCTTTTATCTATACTAGCTTTAGTTGTGTGTCTAGTTTCAACCAATGAAATACATAAAGAACATGTAAATCAAATTATCAAATTCTAAGTTTTAAATGTCTACATTAATTTGATATTTTACAATAAGTAACTTAGTACTTAAAAAAATACCGAGAGTTGTCATTGGTTTAAATAAATACCAAAAGAAAAATAAATAATTAATGACTACTCACTTAGAATATATTTTATCTTCTAATATTTTATCTCATTCGTATTTTTAACTATTTGACGCTTAATACTATATTATAACCGATTTATATGATGAATTTCGAAAGAAATGGCTTGCATTTTTCGTAGATTAGTTAAATCAAAGACTATTCTGGTTGATTAATTTAAGAACTTAATTATTTATTCTTAATGTTAAAGAGAATAATTTATTTTTGTTTATTCAAATCTTATTATTAGCTCATCCCAAGTTTTAAATATTTAACCGTAATTATAATTTTTATCCAATAAGAATTATGTTCAGAATAATGAAAAAGTTGCTATGACACATCATTTTTGGATTATTCTGTTAGTACAACTATTAGTGTTATTGAATCTTACGAACACTTCTCTTTCTTTTGAATCCTTAAAATTAAAATATTTTTTTAGTTAAGCTTGATACTTGAATTTTTAAAAAATTAGAATCGATGAACTTTTGAGATTACTACGGCTGTGATCGCTAGATATTTGTTCTTGCTCCCATGTATGATTTAATAACAAAAACTTTAGTTGATATCAAAATTATAAATATAAAAAAAAATTTTAATGACTATGTTGTTAGTTTAAAAAATTACTCGTAAACCTTGAAAAACGATTCCTAAAACTGGGGGAAAAGACGAAAATACGGACTACTAAACCAAGAAAAGTAAAATTAGGACAACTAAACCTAAACTTTTACAACAAAAAAATATTCATAAACCTAATATAAAAAGAATACTCGTGAAGTGCTTGGAATTCAATACCCTATATCTAGATAGCGTTTATATGAACGACTACAACTAAATGATATAATTCTCTAGATCAAAGTCCTAAGTATTAGGAAAATAATTAAGAGATTATTCCTAAATATTAGAAAAATAATTAAATGACTATTGCTATAATTTAGGAAAATAAATTAAATTACTATTTTGTCTAACGTGAAAGCTAGTTTTAAAGGGTAAAAAAGACGAACGACATCTCGCTAAGAACCTTCGTGCTTTTAATATAGTATAGATAGATATATAGATAGATAAAGATATATAGATATAGATAGATAGATTAAAAACTTAATTCGTATAAACTTTTTAAAATCATATAAATATTATATTAAAATTTTGTATTTGAGTTATAAAATAAAAGCTAAGAAAGTGAAGGTGAATTAATTAATGAATAGCAATTTAATTAATTTGACTCTTAATATTATACATAATTAATTGTAACAACCCGACTTGTCGTTTTAAGAATTTACGCCCCGTTCAGTGACTTGAGGTCTCGAGCAGCTTCACAATATGTATTATGATCCGCGGGTGTGGTCGAGTTTGATTTACTGAAGATTCAGAATTAAATTAAAAGAACAATCTAATGGAAAGAGTTGACTGAAGAGTTGACTTTTGCTATGTTTACGCTGAACAATCCTTATTTACGCCCCAGATTGATTTGATATGTTTCGGTACAAGATATATAATTTGAAAATTCAAAGTTCAAAGATTTTGTTTTGAGGTGCGATTCGTCGTTTTGATATTGTTTGATATGATTTGAGGCCTGTTATGGAACTTGTTGGTATGTTCGGACGGGGTCCCGAGGGCCTCAGGTGAGTTTCGGATGCTTAATGGATCAAATTTGGATTTGGAGGAGGATCTGAAGCAGCTGGGCTGCTGGTGTGATCGCACCTGTGCGAAAAAGGGTCGCAAGTGCGACCTCGCGGATGCGAGGAATGATTCGCGGAAGCGAAAATGCATGGGTTGTCCAGGCACCGCAGGTGCAAAAAAATCACCGCGAGTGCGAAAACAGTCATCGCGGGTACGAAGACCGCATGTGCGAAGACCGCAGGTGCGAAGCAGAATGTAAGTGTCACCACACGAACTCACAAAAGGCCCCATGAAGTCTATGCCCCACACGTTAAAAATATCGATCTCCAGAATAGTGGTGAGAGGCATTTCATCCTTCTTGAAAATTCCACCAGCTCTTTGGCATTCATCACAACTCTTAACAAGCTCACTTGCATCTTTATACAGGATAGGCCAATAAAATCCATAACTAAGAACCTTTGAAGCAGTTCTCACCCCACCATGATGACCATCGTAGGGCGAGGAATGGCAAGCATCAAAAATATTCATTTGCTCCTCTTCCGGGACACATCTCCGGATCACACCATCATTGCAAATATTGAAAAGATAGGGCTCGTCCCAATAATAATCCAAGATGTCCCGTTTGAGTTTCTTCCTTTGGTTTGAAGAGAGCTCACTCGGGACAATGCCGGTCACAAGAAAGTTAGCCACATCGGCGAACCAAGGCATACTATTCAAACACACAGAGAGGAGTTGTTCATCCGGGAACGAATCATTAATTTCGAGGCCATCGTGGGGCCTCCCCTCCTCTTCTAAGCGGGACAAGTGGTCCACCACTTGATTATCACTTTCTTTTCTGTCAATGATTTCAGGGTCAAACTCTTGAAGCAGAAGAACCCATCTCATCAACCAAGCCTTCGAGTCCTTTTTGGTCATCAAGTAATGGAGTGTCGCGTGATCGGTGTGCACAATCACTTTGGTGCCCATGAGATATGGCCTGAATGTTTCCATGGCGAAGACAATGGCTAGTAACTCTTTCTCGGTTACCGTTTAATTACCGAATATTAAAATTGAGGACTGAACACGAACAGTCCAGAATAGTCTGACATGGAGACAACCAATCCATACCCAGGATTACATCGAAATCGACCATACCGAGTAACAAAAGATCAACCCTAGTCTCCAGTTCCCCAATAGTTACCACACACGACCGATACACACGGTCCACAGTAATAATATCACCCACCTATGTAGATACACTAACATGTGAAACTAAGGACTCACAGGGTATATCTAGATAATGAGAAAAATACGATGATACATATGAATAAGTAGAACCAGGGTCAAATAATATAGAAGCCTCTCTGTGGCACACTGAAACAATACTTGTGATCACTGCATCTGAAGCAACAACATCTGGCCTGGTAGGAAAAGCATAGAATCGGGCCTGACCGCCACCTGATTAGCCTCCCCCTCTTGGGCGACCCCTAGCTGCCTGACCCCCACCCCGAGCTGGTTGGGCGGGTGGTGTAATTGCTGGTGCTGGTGTCGTTGGTCGAGAACTCTGCTTTGGAGCCCCACTCAACAGCCTAGGACAATCTCTCTTGAAATGACCCAATTCTCCGCACTCGAAATAACCCCTCCTCTATCGGAACTGCTGCTCCTGATAACCCGAAGAATTACCTCTAGAAGCCTGAGCGGACGAGGCCTGATGAGAACTCTGCGCTGGTAGTGCGCTGAATGAAGACTGACCTGAGTGAGCACTGTAAAAACCGTGGCTAGCTGATGCACCACGATGAACTGGATAACCCGCATGAGCGTGTCTATAAGAACGGCCCCTACCACGGTAAAATTGAACACCTGAAGGAACACCGCTGAAATAACCGGAACCACGAGGCCTTTTAGCTTTCCTTTCAACTCATTCCTGGCTGCGAACCATTTCAATCTGACGAGCAATGTCAAGAACCTCGTCAAAAGTAGCACCAGATACTCTCTCTCTAGTCACGAGTAACCGCAGCTGAAAAGTGAGGCCATCTATGAACCTCCTGATCCTTTCCTTGTCTGTAGGAATCAACCAAATAGCATGACGGGCCAATTCTAAAAATCTCATCTCATACTGCGTCACGGACATATCACTCTGACGAAGCTGCTCAAACTGCTTGCGCAGCTCCTCTCTGCGGGACTGAGGTACGAACTTCTCTAGGAATAGACCAGAGAACTGCTGCCAAGTAAGGGGTGCTTTACCGACCGGCCTACACCTCTCGTAAGACTCCCACCATCTGAAGGCAGCCCCCAAAAACTGAAAAGTAGTGAATGAGACCCCACTGGTCTCCGGAATACCCGCGGTCCGAAGCATCAGCTGACACTTATCCAGAAAACCCTGGGCATCCTCTGACTCAGCACCGCTAAAAGATGGAGGTCGAAATCTGTCAAATCTCTCAAGTCTTCTCTGCTCATCATTTGCCATAACAAGAACTACCGGGGCTTGAGCAGCTACAACCTGCTGGGTTGGTAGTGCCTCCGGTATCTGAAGTCCTTGTACTATCTGGTCTGGAGTACAGACAACGGGGGTATGAGTACCTCTCCCGGCCTGAGAAGCAGCAGGTGCGTCCTGAGCCGAAACCACCTGAGCCAGACCAGTGCAAGCTGCCAATATCTGGGCCAAAGTCTCCTGAAGGCCTGGAATCTCAATGGGCACAGCTTGTGCCTGAGCTGATCCTGTCGGCTCAACTACATCTGAAATCTGCTCCTGAGCTGGAGCAACTGGTGGCACTACAGGTGCTGGTCCAACTGTGGTACGAGCTACACCTCGACCCCGGCCTCTACCACGGCTCTAGCCTCTCGCGGCCCTAACTGGTGGCACTGGTGTTTGACCGTCTGATCCGGTAGAACGTGTCCTCACCATTTCAAATTAGCGGAGGAAATGCTTGTTAGAATGAAGGATGAGAGCTGTAAGATTACTGAGGATATATTCCTCTCAATCTATAGAGCCTATGGACGGGTTCACAAGCCACTTGAGGTGATAATGGTTTTTCAAAAGATGAAGGAGTATGATTGTGAGCCAACCCATAAATCGTATATTACGGTGTTCTCTGTACTTGTTGATGAAAACCGGCTTAAAACTGCTTTTAGGTTTTATCGTTACATGAGGGGAATGGGCATTCCACCTTGTGTTGCTTCACTTAATATGTTGATTAAAGCTCTCTGGAAGAACAGTGGAACAATGGATTCTGCCTTTCGTATTTTCCGTGAGATGCCCAATCGCGGATTTACACCGGATTCCTATTCGTATGGGACTCTAATTAATGGGCTTTGCAGATTGGGCAAGTCCACTGAAGCAAAAGAACTTCTGATGGAGATGGAAGCAAATGGTTGTTCACCTACTGTAGTCACCTATACTTGTTTGATTCATGGCTTTTGCCAGTCAAATAACTTAAATGAAGCCTTGGGATTGCTTGAGGACATGAGGAGCAAAGGTATTGAGCCCAATGTATTCACTTATAGTTCTTTGATGGACGGTCTTTGTAAGGGTGGACGTTCTTCTCAAGCAATGGAGCTATTGGAGATAATGATTCATGAATATAAGGTTCCAAATATTATAACCTACAGTACCTTAATTCACGGACTTTGTGGAGAAGGTAAAATTGGAGAAGCCTTAGAGGTTTTCGACAGAATGAAACTTCAGGGATGTAAACCTGATGCAGGGTTATACTGGAAAGTTATCCATGGCTTTTGTGAGAATAACAAGTTTCAAGAAGCAGCCAACTATCTTGATGAAATGATTCTTAGTGGAATATCTCCTAACCGATTAACTTGGAGCTTGCATGTGAAGATCCATAATGCAGTAGTCCGAGGCCTGTGTGCTGTGAATGATCCAAATCGAGCTTTTCAATTATATCTTAGCATGCGCACCCGAGCCATCTCAGTTAGAGGACAAATCTTTTGAGACTCTGGTCAACCATTTCTGCAAGAAAGGAGACGTGCACAAGGCTGCTCGTATTGTCGAGGAAATGTTGATTGATGGAAGCATTCCAGATGAACAAACATGGGCTGTTGTGGTGGGTGGATTTTGGGATAGAAGGAAGGTAAGGGAAGCAGCTGAATCCGTACAGGCTGACCTGATGTGTAAACGTGCGGATTTTTTATCTTGACGTCTTGTTCAAGTTACTGATTATGAGTGTCAAAACCAAAATAACATGGTTTTATGCATTGCTTCACCGTCTAGGAACAATTTTGGTTAATCATAACATAGTGGGTGTCTATTGTATTTACTCTTTTTATCTATTTGGTGCAAAGTTAAGATTATTCCATGGCAATCTGGAACTCAAGGGTTCAAGATGCAGTTCAATTTTCGCAGTGCGCAGTGGTAAGTGTTCAGAAACTCTATTCCTTAATGTCCCAGAATATGGAGTTTCTTGGGCTTCCTGTTTCCATGAAGTGCGTATTATATCACATTTACATGATTAAGTGCTCTTTAGTTCTAGTATCTTCCCTCCAAAAATTTGAATTATGACTCTTTTGCATGTTAAAAATGCACTTGTTGATCTCTGACTTTCTGAACTACAGATTATCTTAAAATTTCATGAAGGCAAATACAAGCATTCTTATATCTACAGTCACTGCTAAATTCATTTACAGCTTCATCTGGCAAGTTGGGTCAAAGGCCATGAAATTGGTACTATGGTACATGAATGGAAAGACCAATAAAAAGCATGAATATCACTCTGAATGTAAAAGAAGGAGAGGATACATATGCGACAAGCCTCTGAGAACAAATATATTAGTTAGCGGTGAGGGGGAAGCCAATGCCATGACGTTGCGTAGGAAACACCACAAACAACATACTGCAGATGACCCCAATTGCCACTACCGTGTAATAAAAAAATGCTATTCGGTCAAGTACCTTTAATGGCGACAATTAAATATTCCCATCTTTATTTATAATTCTTCGTAGAAATGCAGACTAACCCGATTTTGGGTAAAAGAAGAACGAATAGAGTTTCTGCATTACTTATGTTTTTTTTTTAAAAAAAAAAACAACTGCATATTTTATTCATCTTCCAATAGGTAGTACCGATGATTTGAGGGTTAGAGGCGTAAATTTGTGGAGTTTTCAGACAGTGACTCTTTTGTGAGTTATGAATCTGGTTCCATGGTTACTATCATACTCCCAAAAATATTATTATTGTTTTTGAACACAAAGGTAACATAGGTACAAATATATTTACCTCATCATCTTTCACATTTTATGAATCTCCACTAGTATTTTCAACTAATAACAACAACAATATTCTCTTGGCTCTTTTGGCCATTCACAAAATTCTTTATTCAATGTACGTTGGCCGTATTTGATATTCCACACTTGCATTTCTTCCCTCTCATGTATCATCATCATATATATCAAAATATATAATATTCCAGAAATCACAACTTTAAGTTCATTAGAATATATTAACAGAAATTTAGTTTCCGGAATCAACAAATTCGCACGACGGAATACAAAAAAGTGAAGTTTTCCTACGGTTTCTGCAGCCTCTCGAAAATAAGTACAGACATCTCCGTACCGATCCGCAAGACTCTACTAAACCTGCTCATGACTTGTGAGACGTATGTAACCTAGGCTCTGATACCAACTTGTCACGACCCAAATTCCTAACATATCGTGATGGCGCCTATCTCAGTACTAGGCAAGCCGACTACATCAATAACTCACGATTTCCTTTAAATTTAAAAGTGTAACGTTTAATACAATACCAAAGATTTAGCAATTTCTGATACAACTCTCCCAAAACGTGGTGTCACTGAGTACATGAGCATCTAATATGAGTACAAGTCTGAAAAATACGATCTATAATAGTCTAAGACCAAAATACAGTAATAAAGAGATAGGGAAGGAGAAACAAGGTCTGCGAAATACGGCAGCTACCTCTGAATCTCCGAAAAATTAGCGGTACGGAAGAATCAACACCCGATATGTCCGGGAATACCTGGATCGGCACACGAAGTGTAGGGTATAGTATAAATACAACCAACTCAGCAAGTAACAATAATAACTAAGGAACGGAAGATAATGACGAGCTACACAGTCATAGTTCACTTTCAGTAGTTCCAACAAAGAATAGACATGCTTTTAAATCCGGCAGTTTAAGTCAAATCAATTTTATATAGTTCAATTTCAAGTAGTCCGGATATAAATTCTTTCATAGATTTCACAACAACGATAGATAGCAACCAAGTGCAACAACAAATGCAAAGCAAGTACAGCCTCTCAGGCAACAATCACTCAACTCATCACAACAGCTCAACCACTCGACTCTCAGCCCTCACACTCACACTCAATGGGTACCCTCGCTCACTAGGGGTGTGTACAGACTCCGGAGGGGCTCCTACAGCCCAAGCGCCATAATCTGCACGGACAACTCACGTGCTATAATATCCTGCACGGACAACTCACGTGCCATAATATCCTTACCTCACTAACAGGCCCTCGGCCTTACGCAGTCCTTTACCTCTCTAGTCTCTCGGGCTCTCAAAAATCACAAAGATCAGCCCAAACAAAGATAACATAGTGCATCAACAAATATCAAGAAAGACTGAGGTATGATACGCGAGTAAAATCATGAATGAGAACAAGATAGCAATTAGCAAATAATTCAACAAGTGTGTGACCTCTGTGGGTCCCAACAGTACTATCATATAGCCTAAGCATGATTTTTAACATGATTTACAGTCAAATTGCTTCAACACAAAGAGAGATTATAGCTAACAACATATCATTCAACTTTATAGTTTCACGGGACGGACCAAGTCACAATCTCTTCGGTGCATGCCCACACGCCCGTCACCTAGCATGTGTGTCACCTCCAAAATAATCACATGACACAAAATTCGTGGTTGCATACCCTCAGGACCAGATTTATAACTGCTACTTACCTCAACTCGTATAATTATTTATTCCGCTATGCCCTTGCCACGAGAATTGGTCTCCGAAATCCTCGTATCTAGCCACAATTAATTCGAATAAGTCAATACAAATTATTGTAATTAATTCCATAAGAAAATACTAATTTTTTCAATACAAATTATTGAGGTCGGATTTTGGTAAAATTGGCATGGTTAGACTCGTGGTTGAATGGGCTTTCGTATTTCGTAACTTTTGTCGGGTTCCGAGATGTGGGCCCCACGGACGATATTTGAGCTAATTTCGGATTTTTGTTGGAAAATTAGTATTTTCTTATGGAATAAATTCTAATAAATTTTATTGACAGAATCGAATTATTTGTGGCTAGATTCGAGGTGTTTAGAGGTCAATTCAAGCAAGAAGACGATTATGGAATATTGGCATAACTTCAAAAAGGTAAGTGTCTTTCTTAATCTCGTGTGGGGGAAATTTCCCTTAGGCATTGAGTCTTATGTGCAACTTGGGTAATTGAAAACCATGTACGCGAGGTGACGAGTACGTACTTGATTTATATGTGCAAATTTTATTGGGTTAAAATCTTGAGCATATTGTGTAGTAAATTGGATAATTGTTGGCATATATTTAGTCATCTACTTGTCGTGCCTAAACCCTTGTTGTTGACTCTGTTGTTATATGACAGTGTGATGTGATTGTTATTTGATTATTTATGAAATTTTGTGAATTTGCTGGTTGATAATTATTGGAATTTAATTTTATTTTGGATTTTTTCCTCAGCAAATAATTAATTAAATGAGCTTAAGAAGCGGTGTTTATATAATTATTGAAAATTTAAATTTAATGAAGACTTTGCTTTATGTCGAGTAATTTCTATCTCTATTAATTGTTTTTGGGTGTTGTGCACCGTATGGCCGAGCCATGGGCTCCTTATTGTGGGAAATAATGTATTGTTGATTTCTGTGGCAAGTTGTAATATTTGAGCACTTGATGTGTAATTTGTGATATGTTGTAAGATTTGAGCACCTGATGTGTAATTTGTAATATGTTGTAAGATTTGAGCACTTGATGTGCAATCTGTGATATGTTGTAAGATTGAGCACTTGATGTGCAATCTGTGATATGTTGTAAGATTGACACTTGATGTGCAATCTGTGATATTTTGTAAGATTTGAGCACTTGATGTGAAATTTGTGAAATGCTGTAATATTTGGCAGTTGAGGTACAAGTTATATTATGCTGTGATATTTGGGCACTTGAGGTGCGATTTATGAAATATTGTGATATTGATACGCATGCGGTGAGATAATAGTGGCTTGAAACGCGTGGCTAGTAAGGGAACTACTAGAAGTCATGCGGTGATATAAGGTCAGGGTGTTAAAACGCATGCGGTGAGATAAGAGTGGCTTGAATTGTGTGGCTAGTAGGGGAACTACTAGAAGTCATGCGGTGTGATAAGGGTGGCTAAAAATACGGATGCTATTTCGGAAAAAAATGATTTCTTTAAAATTAAATATAAAGGCTCCCGCGGTGATATAAGAAAATGAGATATTGTGAATTTATTTATGATTTGGGACTACGAGGCATTGATACGGGATTTTTTAATCGAAAGAATTATATTCAAAATATTTATTTGAAAGGATTTTTATTCGTAAGAATTATATGTGAAAGATAATTAATTGATGAACTTGATTTAGCTGGGTGTAATTGTATTTATTAATTATTGAGCGATATTAAATGGTAATCTTATTGTCTTACTGTGCATATCATTGGTTGTTTTATGTTGCCTTATTGTGATATCACTGGTTGAGTTGTTGTTATCATTGCTAGTTATTTTTCAATACTATTGTATACTGCTATATTGCACAGGGTATTAGACTAGTGAGTGTCTTGACTGGACCTCGTATCTACTCCATTGAGGTTAGTCTTGATACTTACTGAGCACCGCTGTGGAAATGTGCAGAGCCAGGTATTGAAGATAACGGACTTGAGCAGAGTTAAAGCGAGATCGTAAGGATTCAAGGTAGAGCTGCTTGGTCGTCGCAGTCCCTTGGAGTCCTTTCATTCCATTGTACTGTTTACTTGTAATCAAACAGTATTATATATTCGTTTCTCGTGATCATTCTATATATTTAGTTAGAGTTCGTGACTCAGTACTACCAGTCTTGGGAGGTTGTATATCGTAATTATTTCCGCTGTTAGTTTTGATTAATTATTTAATTAAAAAAAATGGCTTCAAAAATGCAATGGAAATCAGCTTACATAGTCTTAGAGACTAGGTGTCATCACGACTCTTGTGGTGGGATTTTGGGTCGTGACATTAATCTCTTATTTTTTGATTTTGTTTCGTTGTTGATTCTCTTTTGTAACGACTCGGCCGATCGTTTTGAGTATTCTAACCCTGTTCCCCAATTTACTGCTCAATTTATGCTTTATAGTTGTTTTATGACTTACCGGGGTAGTTGGTTCGGATCCGAAAGGAATTAGGAGTGAAATGAGACACTTAGTCCCATAACTGAAAAATTTAAGTTAGAAAAATGGATCGGATATGGACCTATATGTAAACGACCTCAGATTTGAATTTTGATGATTCCAATAGCTCCGTATGGTGATTTTGGACTTAGGAGCGTGTCCGGAAAATTATTTGGAGGTCCGTAGAGGAATTAGGCTTGAAATGCCGAAAGTTGAATTTTTGGGAAGTTTGACGAGGAGTCGAGGGCCACGATCGAAGACCAGGGTCGAAGACATGGTCGAAGGCCAGGGTCGAAGACATGGTCGAAGGCCAGGGTCGAAGACATGATCGAAGACTAGGGTCGAGAGCCATAATCAAGGCCCAGGATCGAGGACCATGATCAAGAACCAAGATCGAGGACCTCGATCGAAGGTCAAGATCGTAAGCCAAGATCGAAGCAGAACCGAGGCTGTCTGGGCAGTATTATAAAACAGGTACTTCGTCCCATTCGCCCTTTTTGACAAATTGGAGCTTGAGGAGAGGCGAGTTTCGATAGATTTTCAAGGAAAACTTGAGGTAAGTCCCTTATGATCATTTTTACTCCATAATATTGAATTATCATCGAATAATCCTACTAGATTACATGATTTTGAGGTGTAAATCGGAGATTGAAACTTAGAAATTTGGAAATAAGATTTGTAGATTTGAGGGTCGAGTTGAGGTCGGATTTTGGTAAAATTGGTATGGGTAGACTCGTGGTTGAATAGGCTTTCGGATTTTGTAACTTTTGTCAGGTTTCGAGACGTGGGCCCCACGGGCGATTTTGAGCTAAAATTCAGATTTTTATGGAAAATTAGCATTTTCTTATGGAATTAATTTCAATGAATTTTATTGACTGAAACGAATTATTTATGGCTAGATTCGAGGCATTTGGAGGCCAATTCATGAGGAAAGGACATTGCAGAATAAGAATTTCACGGCTTGAGGAAAGTAACAGTTATAAATCTGGTCCTCAGGGTATGAAACCCCGGAATTTTGTGTCATGTGAATGTTTTCGAGGTGACGCACATGCTAGGTGACGGGCGTGTGGGCGTGTGGGCGTGCACCGAGGGGATTGTGACTTGGTCCGTCCCGTGAAACTGTAAAGTTGAATAACTTATTGTTAGTTATATGCTCTATATGTGTTGAAGAAATCTGACTGTAAATCATGTTAGAAATCATGCTTAGACTATGTGATAGTACTATTGGGACCCACAGAGGTCACATAGTTGCTGAATCATTTGCTAATTGCTATCTTGTACTCAGTCATGATTTTACTTGCGTATCATACCTCTGTCTTTCTTGATATTTGTTGATGCATTATGTTATCTTTGTTTGGTCTGATCTTTGTGATTTCTGGGATCCCGAGAGACTAGGGAGGTTGAGGACTGAATAAGGCCGAGGGCCTATCAGTGAGGTAAGGATATTATGGCACGTGAGTTGTCCGTGTAAGATATTATAGCACATGAGTTGTCCGTGCAGCACGTGAGTTGTCGGCAGATTATGGCGCTTGGGCTGTAGGATCCCCTCCGAAGTCTGTACACCCCTAGTGAGCGCGGGTACCCATTGAGTGTGTGTGCTAAGGGCTGAGAGCCAAGTGGTTGAGTTGTTGTGATGAGTTGAGTGACTGTTGCCTGAGAGGCTGCACTTGCTTTGCATTTATTGTTGCACATGGTTGCTATCTGTCATTATTGTGAAATCTATGAAAGATTTTAAATTCGGATTACATGAACTTGAACTATATAAAAGTGATTTGACTTAAACTGCCGGATTTGAAAGCATGCTTATTCTTTGCTGGAATTACTGAAAGTGAACTATAACTGTGTAGCTCGTCATTATCTTTAGTTACTTAGTTATTATCGTTACTTGCTAAGTTGGTTGTACTCATACTACACCCTCCACTTCGTGTGCAGATCCAGGTATTCCTGGACATAGCGAGTGTTGATCATTTCATGCAGTTGATGTTAAGGAGATTTTGAGGTAGCTGCCGTGTTCCGTAGACCTTGTCTCTCCTTCTTTATCTCCTTGTTTACTGTATTTGGTCTCGGACTATTATAGACCGTATTTTCCAGACATGTATTGATATTAGATGCTCATGTACTCAGTGACACCAGGTTTTGGGGAGTGTTCGTGTCAATATTTGTGGAATTTTGTGTTGTATTAAATTATTGTATTTTCAAACTTAAGAGAAATTATGGTTTATCGAGATTATCGGCTTGCCTAGTATCGGGATAGGCACCATCACGACACGTTGGGATTTTGGGTTGTGACAAGTTGGTATCAGAGCCTAGGTTACATAAGTCTCACGAGTCATGAGCGGGTTTAGTAAAGTCTTGCGGATCAGTACGAAGATGTCTGTACTTATCTTTGAAAGGCTGCAGAACCCTTAGAAATATTTCTGTTCTTGTATTCTATCGTGCGAATTTGTTGATTCTGGAAACTAAATTTTTGCTATTCTATTCTCTCACAGATAGTGAGGACACGTACTACCGGATCAGATGGTCAGCCACTAGTGCCACCAGTTAGGGCCGCGAGAGGACGGGGCCGTGGTAGAGGCCGGGGGCGAGGTAGAGGTCGAGGTGTAGCTCGTACCACAGTTGCACCAGCACTTGTAGTACCACCAGTTGCTCCAACTCAGGAGAAGATTCCAGATATAGTTGAGCCGACAGGATTAGATCAGGCACCATTTGTGCCCATTGAAATTCCAGGCCTTCAGAAGACTTTGGCCCAGATATTGGCAGCTTGCACTTGTCTTGCTCAGGTGGTTTCGGCTCAGGCCGAACCTTCCACTTCTCAGGCCAGGGGAGGTACTCATACCCCTGTAGCCCGTACTCCAGACCAAGTAGTACAGGGACTTCAGATACCGGGGGAACTACCAGCCCAGGTGGCTGCAGCTGCTCAGGCCCCGGTAGTTCCTGTTATGGCAGATGATGAGCAGAGGAGACTTGAGAGATTTGAGAGGCTTCGACCTCCACCTTTTAGCGGTGATGAGTCAGAGGATGCCCAAGATTTTTTGGATAAGTGTCAGTGGATGCTTTGGACAGCGGGTATTCTAGAGACCAGTGGGGTCTCATTCACTACTTTTCAGTTTTCTAGAGCTGCCTTCAGATGGTAGGAGTCTTACGAGAGGTGTAGGCCAGTCGGTGCAGCACCCCTTACCTGGCAGCAGTTCTCCGGTCTATTCCTGAAGAAGTTTGTGCCTCAGTCCCGCATAGAGGAGTTGCGCAGGCAGTTCGAGCAGCTTCGTCAGGGCGATAAGTCTGTGACACAATATGAGATGAGATTTTCAGAATTGGCCCATCATGCTATCTGGTTGATTCCCATAGACAGGGAAAGGATCAAGAGATTCATAGATGGCCTCACTTTTCAACTGTGATTACTCATGACTAGAGAGAGAGTGTCTGGTGCTACTTTCGATGAGGTTGTTGACATTGCTCATCATATTGAGATGGTTCGCAGCCAGGAGTGGGTTGAGAGGGAGGCTAAGAAGCCTCGTGGTTCCGGTGATTTCAGTAGTGTTCCTTCAGGGGGTCAGTTTTACCGCAGTAGGGGCCGTTCTTACAGACACGCTCAGGTGGGTCGTCCAGCTCATCGTGGTGCATCAGCTAGCCACGGTTCTTACAGTGCTTACTCAGGCCAGTCTTCATTCAGTGCACTACTAGTGCAGAGTTCTCATCATGCCTCTTCTGCTCAGGCTTCTATAGGTAATTCTACGGGTTATCAGGAGCAGCTGTTCCGACATAGGAGGGGTTGTTTCGAGTGCGGAGAATTGGGTCATTTCAAGAGAGATTGTCCTAGGCTGTTGAGTGGGGCTCCACAGCAGAGTTCTCGATCGACGGCACCAGCACCAGTAGTTAAACCACCCGTCTAGCCAGCTCGGGGTGGGGGTCAAGCATCTAGGGGTCGCCCAAGAGGGGGAGGCGATCAGGTGGCGGGCAGACTCGATTCTATGCTTTTACTACCAGGCCAAATGTTGTTGTTTCAGATGCAGTGATCACAGGTATTGTTTAAGTGTGCCACAGGGAGGCTTCTATATTATTTGACCATGGTTCCACTTATTCATATATATCATCTTATTTTGCTCATTATCTGGATATGCCATGTGAGTCCTTAGTTTCACCTGTTTGTGTATCTACATCGGTGGGCGATATTATTACTGTGGATCGTGTGTATCGGTCGTGTGTGATAACTATTGGGGAACTCGATACTAGAGTTGAACTCTTATTACTCGGTATGGTTGATTTCAATGTAATCCTAGGTATGGATTGGTTGTCTCCATGTCATGCTATTCTGGACTGTCACACAAAAATCGTGACATTGACGATGTCGAGGTTGCCAAAGGTTGAATGGAGAGGTTTCCTAGATTTTGTTTCTAGCAGGGTAATTTCTTATTTGAAGGCCCAACGTATGGTTAGAAAGGGATGTCTGTCATATTTGTCCTTTGTGAGAGATGTTGATGCAAATACTCCTATTATTGATTCAGTACCAGTCGTGCGAGACTTTCCGGATGTATTTCCTGCAGACCTGCCGGGTATGCCACCCGACAGGGATATTGATTTTGGTATTGACTTGGTGTAAGGCACTCAGCCTATTTCTATTCCTCTGTATCGTATGGCACCCGCTGAGTTAAAAATATTGAAAGAGCAACTTAAGGAACTCCTTGAAAAGGGGTTTATTAGGCCTAGTGTATCACCTTGGGGTGCACCCGTTTTGTTTGTGAAAAAGAAAGATGGTACTATGCGGATGTGCATTGATTATAGGCAGTTGAACAAAGTTACAATCAAGAATAAATATCAATTGCCGCGTATTGATGACTTATTTGACCAGCTTCAGGGAGCGAGGGTGTTCTCCAAAACTGATTTGAGATCTGGGTATCACTAGCTGAAAATTCGGGATTCGGATGTTCTGAAGACGGCATTCAGAACTCGTTATGGCCACTATAAATTTCTTGTGATGTCTTTTGGGCTAACCAATGCCCCAACAACATTTATGCATTTGATGAATAGTGTATTTCAGCCATATCTTGATTTATTTGTCGTAGTATTTATTGATGATATTCTGGTGTACTCACGTAGCCAGGAGGAGCATGCACAACACTTAGGTATTGTATTACAAAGGCTGAGGGAGGAGAAACTTTATGCCAAATTCTCTAAGTGTGAGTTCTGGCTCAATTCGGTGGCATTTTTGTGACATATAGTGTCCAGTGAAGGAATTAAGGTGGATCCGAAGAAAATAGAGGCAGTTAAGAATTGGCCCAGACCATCTTCAGTTACTGAGATTCGGAGGGTTTCTCGTCTATTGCATCGCCTATGACTAAGTTGACCCAGAAAGGTGCTCTATTCAGGTGGTCAGATGAATGTGAGGAGAGCTTTCAGAAGCTCAAGATAGCTTTGACTACAGCTTCAGTATTGGTGTTGCCTACAGGTTCAGAGTCTTATACTGTGTATTGTGACGCATCGCGTATTGGTCTCGGCGCAGTGCTGATGCAAGATGGTAGGGTGATTGCCTATGCTTACAGATAGTTAAAGGTACATGAGAAGAATTATCCAGTCCGCGATATTGAGTTAGCAGCTATTGCGTGAGCTGATTCTCCAGGAAGCTCACAGTTCGCGGTACTCTATTCATCCAAGTGCCGCGAAGATGTATCAGGATTTGAGGCAGCACTATTAGTGGAGGTGGATGAAGAAAGATATAGTTGGGTTTATATCTCGATATTTAAATTGTCAACAGGTAAAGTACGACCATCAAAGACCGGGCAGATTGCTTTAGAGACTTGAAATTTCGGAGTGGAAGTGGGAGCGTATTACCATAGACTTCGTAGTTAGGCTCCCACGGACCTTGAGAAAGTTTGATGTTGTCTGGGTGATTGTAGATCGGCTAACCAAGTCCACATATTTTATTTCAGTTGGTACTAATTATTCTTCGGAGCGGTTGGCTGGGATTTATATTCGCGAGATTGTTCGCCTACACGGTGTGCCGGTGTCCATTATTTCAGATCGAGGTACGCAGTTTACCTCACAGTTTTGGAGGGCAGTGCAGCGAGAAATGGGCACACAGGTTCAGTTGAGTACAACATTTCACCCTCAGATGGACGGACAGTCCAAGCGCACTATTTAGATATTGGAGGATATGCTACACGCTTGTGTCACTGATTTTGAGGGTTCTTAGGATCAATTTCTGCCACTCACGGGGTTTTCTTACAATAATAGCTACCAGTCAAGCATTCAGATAGCTCCGTATGAAGCTTTATATGATAGACGGTGTCGGTCTCCAGTGGATTGGTTTGAGCCAGGTGAGGTTAGACTATTGGGTACTGACTTGGTTCAGGATGCTTTAGAGAAGGTCAAACTAATTTAGGAATGGCTTCGCACGGCATAGTCTAGAAAGAAGAGTTATGCCGACAGAAAGGTTCGTGATGTTGTTCAGATGGTTGGGGAGAAGGTTCTGCTCAAGATTTCACCCATGAAGGGTGTGTTGAGGTTCGGGAAGGGCAAGTTGAGCTCTCGGTATATTGGGCCTTTAGAGATACTTAAGAAAATTGGGGAGGTGGCTTATGAACTTGCTTTGCCACCTAGTCTATCAGGTATTCATCCAGTGTTCCATGTATCCATGCTCCGGGAATATGTCGGGGATCCGTCTCATATTCTGGATTTCAGTACAGTACAACTGGGCAGTAATTTGACTTATGATGTGGAGATTTTAGACCGACATGTTAGAAACCTGAGGTCAAAGAGTATAGCATTAGTGAAGGTGCAGTGGAGAGTCCAACCAGCCGGAGAAGCTACTTGAGAGATTGAGCAGCAGATGTGGAGCAACTATCCACACATATTTGAGACTCCAAGTATTGTTCTAAACCCGTTCAAGGACGAACGTTTGTTTAAGAGGGGGAGAATGTAACGATCCAGCTCGTTTTGAGTATTATAACCTCGTTCCCCCATTTACTTCTCAATTTATGCTTTATAGTTATTTTATGACTTACCGGAGTAGTTGGTTCGGTTCCGGAAGGAATTCAGAGTGAAATGAGACACTTAGTCTCATAACTGAAAGTTTTAAGTTAGAAAAATGGACCGGATATGGACCTATGTGTAAACGACCTCGAAAATTGAATTTTGATGATTCCAATAGCTCTATATGGTAATTTTGGACATAGGTGCGTGTCCGGAAAATTATTTGGAGGTCCATAGTGGAATTAGGCTTGAAATGCCGAAAGTTGAATTTTTGGGAAGTTTGACCGGGGGGTTGACTTTTTGATATCAGGGTCAGAATCCGATTATGAAAATGTGAATACCTCCTTTATGTCATTTATGACTTGTGTGCAAAATTTGAGGTCAATCGGACGTGATTTGACAGGTTTCGGAGTCATTTGTAGAAATTCAAAATTTCAAAGTTCAATAGGCTTGAATTGGGGTTGTCACGACCCGAAATTTCCCACCGACGGGACCGTGATGGCACCTAACATTTCACTTTCTAGGCAAGACAACGTTAGAGAATCATTAAACCAATTCCTTATTTTCATTTAGTAAATAACAATAATTAACTAAGATGAAATATAATAAGTGCGAAATATTATAAAGTTGTATTAATTACTACCACCCGGATCTGGAGTCACAATTCACGAGCATTCTAGAATTTACTATAAGTAATAGTCTGAAAGAAATACAACTCTCTGAATGAAAGAAAACAGTAGGACATAAAAGATAGACGGGGACTTCAAGGTCTGTGAACGCCGACAGATCTACCTTGAGTCTCCGGACAGCGGACCAATAGCAAAATCTAGATCAACCTGGGCCGGTATCAAAATCTGCACAGAAAGTGCAGAGTGCAGCATCAGTACAACCGACCCCATGTACTGGTAAGTATCGAGCCTAACCTCGGCGAAGTAGTGACAAGGCTAGGACAAGACACCCACATATAACTTGAACAGTATAATCATGCTAGTGGCAACAACAGTAAATAAAGAAATAACACAGAAATAATGGGAAGGGGACATACAGTGGAGGAATACAACATAAAGAGTGAGAATAATGAAAAGACAAAATTAAACCGAAAATACTTAAACGAATTGAGCAATTAAAACAGCAAAGGAAAACTGCATGGCATCACCCTTCATGCTTTTACTCTTAACCTCACCAAATAAATAAATAGAACGGCACGGCATCACCCTTTGTGCTTTACACTCTTCCTCACAATATAAATAATGCATGCACGGCATCATCCTTTGTGCTTTACACTCGTCCTCACAATATAAATAATGCATGCACGACATCACCCTTCGTGCATTACACTCCTCCTCGCAAATCACAGAATCAATAACAACGGATAGATAGGAGTATCATAGAAAACCAGTATTTTATCCATAATCAATATCACAATGTAACTTCATCCTTGAATCAATATTCGAAAGTTACCAAATCTCAGTGAAACCAGATATAAGTCACCCAACATTTTAAATAACCCGCTAAGCATGGATAGTATAATTTAAGGATACAAAATAAACAACAATAGAATTTCACTCGCATGCTATGACTCGACAACGACGCATAGATGCTCATCACCTCACCTATACATCGTATTTAACAACCAAACACGTAGCAAATAAATACATAATACCTATTCCCTCAAGCCAAAGTTAGACACGACACTTACCTCGCTCTGAAGGCCACCTAATTCTCAATTACAACTTTTCCTTTGGAATTCACCTCCAAACCACTTGTATCTATTCAAATATGACTCAATAATATCAAATATTGCTAAAGGAATCAATTATATTGCATAAATTAAATTTCTCAAATTTTCCTCCAAAAAATCGAAAAATCGACCCCGGGCCCGCTTGGTCAAAACCCGAGGTTCGGACCAAAATCCATTTACCCATTCACCCCCGAACCCGAATATATAATTGGTTTTGGAATCCGACCTTAAATTGAGGTCTAAATCCCCAAATTTTCGAAATTTCTAGTTTCTACCCTAACCCCTAATTCTAGCATGAAAACTATAGATTTTGGGTTGATAATTCAAGAAATGTAATGGGTAATTGAAAGCAAATGATTTAGAATCACTTACCAACACTTTGGGGAAGAAAATAACTCTTGAAAATCGCCTCTACCCATTTGGTTCTTGAAAAATGTTAAAGAAATGGCTTAAACCCGTGTTTGATTCTATTTTATGCACTGGGCGACAGTGTACATTGCGTTCGCGAGGCCACTGTCGCATACGCGAAAGTAACGACCCGACTTATTATTTTAAGAATTAACGCCCCGTTCAGTGACTTAAGGTCTCGAGCAATTTTGTAATAAGTATTATTACCCGTGGGTATGGTCGAGTTTGATTTTCGGAGGATTCAGAATTTAATTAAAAGAACAATTCTTATTTAGAAGCTTAAATGAAAAGAGTTGACCGGAGAGTTGACTTTTGAGCAAACGACTCCGGAATAGAATTTTGATGATGTCAATAGCTCCGTATGGAGGTTTTGGACATAGGAGCGTGTCCGGAAAATTATTTGGAAGTCCGTAGCACAATTTGACGTATTTTGGCGAAAGTTGGAAAATAGAAGATTTTGGAAAGTCCGATCGAAGGGTGAAATTTTGATAACGAGGTCGGACTTCGATTTCGGAAATAGGAATAGCTCCATTAAGTCAATTATGACTTGTGTGCAAAATTTGAAGTCATTCCGGATTGATTTGATACGTTTCGGCACAAAATATAGAAGTTAGAAGATTTGAAAACTTATAATTCGATTCGATGCACGATTCGTAATTTTGGCGTTTTTAACGTGGTTTGAAGCCTCGACTAAGTTCGTAATTTTTTTTTGGGACATGTTGGTATATTTGGTTGAGGTCCCATAGGCCTCAGATGAATTTCAGAAGGTTAACAGAGCAATTTGGACTCGAAGGAAGCTGCTGGAAAATGGCAGCAGCTGTTGGAATCGCACCTGCGGAATTATGGGCGCAGGTGCGACCATCGCAGAAGCGAAATTGGCTGGGCTGGACTGAGGCCGCAGATGCGAAGCATTTCTCACACCTGTGTGAGCGCAGAAATGGAAGCTCTTCCACAGGTGCATGGGCAGCGCCAGTGGACGTCGCAGAAGCGAGAATTGGCTCGCAAACGCGAGCTCGCATGTGCGATTAAATGGTCCGCATGTGCGAAACTGGGCAGAATGTTAAGGACCAAAAATGGTCATTTCGCCATTTTCGTTTTGGGTTTTTGGAGCTCGGATTTGAGCGATTTTGGAGGGATTCTTCACAAGCTTCGTTGGGGTATGTGTTCTATATCTTAAAGTGTTTATATTTCATGAATCTATGATTATATTCATCGTTTAATCCGGATTTAAATAGAAGAAATCAAGATTTTTACAAAATCTTCCAAAAATGAAAATTTAAGATTTGGAGATCGGGTTGTTATTGGAATTCGATAAAATTGGTATGGTTGAACTCGTATCAGAATGAGTGTTCGGATTTCATGAAAATTATGTCGGGTTCCGGGGGGCGAGCCCCGCGTTGATGTTTGTTGACTTTTTGTAATAAAATTTTTAAGTCGACGTTTTATTATCCGGAATTATTTCTGATGAATTTTAATGAAGTTATAGAATTAATTTGGATAGATTTGAGAGGTCCGGAGGTCAATTCAAGCAAGAAGGAGATTTTGGAATATCGGCATATCTTCAAAAAGGTAAGTATCTTGCCTAACCTCGAGTGGAGGAATTATCCCTTAGGCATTGAGTCTTATGTGGAAATTGTGTAATTGAAAACAATGTATGCGAGGTGACGAGTACGTACTTGGTTTATATATCCAAATTATATCGTTTGAAATTCGTAGACGCCCTTAAGTATTAAGTTGGAAAATTGTTGTAACTTATTAAATCCCTTATTTGTCATGCCTCATTCTTTGTTTGCCGAGGTTGTTTTTATAGGATAAATTGGTGTGATTGTCACTTGACTTTTATGTGAACTCTGTATTTGTTTGAGTTGCCATATTTTATGGAAAACACTTTCATTATTGATTTTACCTACAAATAATTAAAATAGAAAATTTAGTTAATAAGATGAATTACTTTTCAGATCACGTTGTGAAAAATTTGGTATTGAATTATAAAGGCCGTGAATCATATTGAGGCAAAGTGCCAAATTGTGAAATATTATTCGGTTGAGTTGTTCACTCCCGAATATTTTGTTAAGATGTTGTGCACATTATGATCAAGTCATGGCTCCTTGTTGTGGAAATATAATGTGTTGTTGATTTTTGTGGCAAGTTGTAATATTTGAGCACTTGATGTGCAATTTGTGATATGTTGTAATATTTGAGCACTTGATGTGCAATTTGTGATATGTTGTAATATTTGGGCACTTGAGATGCAAGTTGTATTATGCTGTGATATTTGGGCACTTGAGGTGCGATTTGTGAAATATTATGATATTGATACTAATGTGGTGAGATAAGGGTGGCTTGAAATGCATGGCTAGTAGGGGAACTACTAGAAGTCATGCGGTGATATAAGGTCAGGGTGTTGAAACGCATGCAGTGAGATAAGGGTGGCTTGAAATGCGTGGCTAGTAGGGGAACTACTAGAAGCCATGCGATGTGATAAGGATGGCTAAAACGCGGGATGCCATTTCGGGAAAAATAATTTCTTTAAAAATTAAATGTGAAGGCTCCCGCGGTGATATAAGAAAATGAGATATTGTGAATTTATTTATGATTTGGGACTACGAGGCGGTACCTCGGGAGTGTCCTGTTGATATTTCTTTATTTATGTTCCTGTCTTGGTGATTTTGTTTTGTTGAATATGTAAATTCTTGTCTTCTTACGTGATGTACTAGTTGACTTTATTATCATGTGTTTAGTGTTCCTAGTTATATTGAGTTGGCTTTGGCTTTTAGCACGTGACTCTGAAGAAGTATATTTCTGGGTTTTCTTACCGATTTTCGATGATTGAATTGATTTAAATAAAAAGAAATTATTATTTTATTTTAAATTAAATAGTTTTACAACCAAACCAGTAGTTTATCTGATGCCTTAATTTAAGTGAAATGTTGCTTTCTTCACCCAAATGAATTCTAAAAATAAATTCAATTCTTTATTGATTTATTACTTGATTTAAAAATTCTAAACTCACTTTAGTGGAAATAGATTGATCATGTGGATCTTATATACATTGTGGATATTTGGCACATGAGTTGTTCGTGCAGTTGAGATATGAATTAAGGGCACGAGGTGCCGGGAAAACATGATGATTTAATTATGGGGCACGAGGTGCCGTGGAAATATGAAAATGGGTTGAGACCCGTGTTTACGAAAAATATAAAATGGGCTGAGACCCGTAGTTTTATGATTATGAAATGAGGTGTCACATGGTGACTTTTTAATTGAAAGAATTATATTCAAAATATTTATTTGGAAGGATTTTTATTCAAAAATAATTATATGAAGGAATTATATGTGAAAGATATTTATTCGAAGAACTTGATTTAATTGGGTGTAATTGTGTTTATTAATTGTTGAGGGATATTAACGATATTCTTGTTGCCTGTTGTGCATATCACTGGTTGTTTTATCCTGCCTTTATTGTTATTGTTTCCTAGTATTTTGTATATTATATTTCACAGGTTATTAAACTAGTGAGTGTCTTGACTGTACCTCGTCTCTACTCTATTGAGGTTAGTCTTGATACTTACTGGGCACCGCTGTGGTGTGCTCACTCTACACTTCTGTATATTTTTGTGCAGAGCCAGGCATTGGAGGTATCGGACTTGAGCAGAGTTAAATCGCGATCGTAAATATTCAAGGTAGAGCTGCTTGGTCGTCGCAGTCCCTTAGAGTCTTTTCATTTTATTGTATTGTTAATTTGTAATCAAACAGTATTGTATATTCGGTCTTCGTGATCATTTCATGTATTCAGTTAGAGTTCGTGACTCAGTACTACCAGTCTTGGGATGTTGTATATTGTAATTATTTCCACTGTTGGTTTTAAAAAAAAGGGCTTCAAAAGGTAATTGTAATTGGCATACCTAGTCTTAGAGACTAGGTGCCATCACGACGTCTGTGGTGGGATTTTGGGTCGTGAGAAGTTGGTATCAGAGCTCTAGGTTCATAGGTTCTACGATTCACGAACGAGTTTAGTAAAGTCTTGCGGATCGGTACGAAGATGTCTGTACTTATCTTCAAGAGGTTACAAAGCTAGTAGGAAAAAGTTCTCACTTATTTCATTCCTCATCATGCGACATTATTCAGCTTGAAGCATATATCTTATGTTCTTTTGCATCCGCTCGTGTATGAAATTGCGCACTTGGTATGAACTATGCGTAAACGGTTAGTGATACTATAGAGGGGTTATAAGAGAGCCAGGGTAGCTCAACCATTATTACAACGTGTCGTCCAGATAGAGGATGCGGAAGTATTGAGAGATCATTCAGTTATGCACATTAGGGTACAACGGGTTCTGACATCTGGTTGATAAGTATGATATTAAGAAGGTTTAATTAATTTTCTAATCAGCATGAATTGTGGTAGGGTCACGAGGTGGATGTAGATCTAAAATAGCTAGTGGTATTAAACACTATGTAATTCGTATGGGATTTCTATTTAGTGAAGGGTACGTACGCAACCAAGGCACTAGAGGAAGCGAGTTTAACTGTCACGAGGATGACATGCACCAAATAAATGGTTTGAGATGTCTTATGACCGGAGTCGTACGAGCGATGAAGGTTAGTATTGTGGATCATCAAAATGTGCCCTATGGCTTCACGCCAAGTGAGGGGAGTCCACTATCAACGATCAGATTGTGAGGGTCATGTATTATATCAGTTTTGGCCTGAGATATATTTATGTGGTATTGAAAGGCTCTCTAAAATTTGTATATGATTAAGAGCTGAGATTAGTATGGGATGATGCTGGGACTTGCGGTATTCCCGCTTCCTTAATAATTTTACATTTCAGTACCATCGAGGTCACAGAAACAATTTCAGAATACTCGGGGTGCTACAGTACGTTCTTTTAATGCACCACCGGCACGGGGTTCCTATCATAGTTATTCCAGTTATCCGGCAGAGACTCAGTATGAGTAGCCGAACCTGCAGAAGGGTTGTTATCAGTGTGATTGTACTAGACACATCAAGAGGAATGTCCCAGACTTGGAAGAGATGGATTTCATCAGAATAGTTAGGCTACGAGCTTTATTCCAGTTAATACTTCACGTGCACAGTCAGCTAGAGGTGGAGGACATGCGGGTAGTGGGCACCTAAGAGGTGGAGACCCAACCCATTGATATAATCACTATGATTTGCTGAGGCGAATACACCAGATGGTGACATTACAGGTACGATCCTGATTTTTGTTATAAAAGAATATTTTTCCCTTAATTTGATTCAGTTTTGAATAATGAGGTGAGTCCTCCTATTATGCTCCGCTTATGGGTGAACTTCGTAATTTCGTGACCCACTTATATGTTTATCCCTGTCGGGAGATTTGAAGATGTGAGCCTGTGTCTATCATTTTTATTTTTGGGCACCATTTAGAGATATAAGTCCAAAAGTAATTTTTATTATTCATTACAGTGGGTTTAATGTGTCTCGGAATAATTGATTCCAATTTTATGAATTATATGCCCTACCGGTATGAGGGTTCGTTATGTGTTATGGAAAAAAATGTTTACGAAAATTTATTAAAAGGAAGAAAGAAAGGAAATTGAAATTTCAGTTGGCACAATGTGCAAAACACTTGTGATTCGGAGTTAAGGACGAGGTCCTTGTGGTGAAATATTTAGGAGTTTAAAATTCTCCCTTTCTGAAATTTAATTTGTTCAATAATATTAATTGGGAGCCATGCCTATTAGGCTTATTTGATAATTCTTGTATATTTTCTGTTCATATTCAGCCATTTTTGTGCTGTAAACATTGAGTTTTAGCCTATGAAGTGAGTGCCCAGGGGACATTAAATATGACTCATTAATCCGAGTAAGTAATCATGAGGTCTTCATGCCTTACATTCTGTTGTAAGTGTTGTGAAAATTTGAAATGAGGTGGTGGTTAATATGAGATTAATTGATAATGCAGTGCTTGTAATGCTGAGATTGGTGTTATTGATATATACCTTGTGGTATTTTGTTGGGTTGTGGATGTGTTGTAGGAGTTATTTTGGTGTTACTCTGACCGGTGGATAGGCCCAAGTATAGGGAATACTCTGCCGACATTTTTGGAAAATTTGGGAGTTAGTAAAATTTGGGGGATTGAGATTTTCAAAAGAAGAGATAAGTTATGTTAAGTATTTGGGGGCGAATGATCCTAAGCAGGGGAGAATGTAACACCCCGAAATAATTTTGAAGTACTTCAACACTATCAAGAAAGTTGATGTGTGAGTAGGCACGAGTGGCTATAGCTAGCTGAGGCTAATACCGTGCGTTGATGTGAAAAATCAAGCCTTTTGAAAACGTTTGGAGTGTAAGAAATTGGTCTTAAAGTTTACAAATATGGATAAAAGAAATAATCTCAATTGAGATGGTGTTGTCGGTCTTATCTCAAATGCGATAGCATGGGATCAACCGTGAGTATACGTGTAAAAGTAAAATCATCAATTTGGTAACCTCAGAATAATTCTTAGAGCGTTCGAGGACGAACGTTTGTTTAAGAGGTGGAGAATGTAACAACCCGACTTGTCATTTTAAGAATTAATGCCATGTTCAGTGACTTAAGGTCTCGAGCAATTTCGTAATAAGTATTATGACCCGCGGGTGTGGTCGAGTTTGATTTTCAGAGGATTCAGAATTTAATTAAAAGAACAATTCTTATTTAGAAGCTTAAATGGAAAGAGTTGACCGGGGAGTTGACTTTTGAGCAAACGACTCCGGAATGGAATTTTGATGATGTCAATAGCTCTATATGGTGATTTTGGACTTAGGAGCGTATCCGAAAAATTATTTGGAAGTCCGTAGGACAATTCGACGTATTTTGGCGAAAGTTAGAAAATAGAAGATTTTGGAAAGTCCGATCGAAGGGTGAAATTTTGATAACGAGGTCGGATTTTAATTCCGAAAATAGGAATAGCTCCATTAAGTCAATTATGACTTGTGTGCAAAATTTGAAGTCATTCCGGATTGATTTGATACGTTTCGACACAAAATATAGAAGTCGAAAGATTTGAAAACTTATAATTCGATTCGATGCGCGATTCATAATTTCGGCGTTGTTTGACGTGGTTTGAAGCCTCGACTAAGTTCATATTTTATTTTGGGACATGTTGGTATATTTGGTTGAGGTCCCAGAGGCCTCGGGTGAATTTTGGAAGGTTAACGGAGCAATTTGGACTTGAAGAAAGCTGCTGGAAAATGGCAGCAGCTGTTGGAATCGCACCTGCGGAATTATGGGCGCAGGTGCGACCATCGCAGAAGCGAAATTGGCTGGGCTGGACTGAGGCCGCAGGTGCAAAGAATTTCCTGCACCTGCATGAGCGCAGAAGCATAATCTCTTCTGCAGGTGCGAGGGCAGCGCCAGTGGACGTCGCAGAAGCGAGAATTGGCTCGCAAAAGCGAGCTCTCGAGTGCGATAAAATGGCCTGCAGGTGCGAAACTGGGCAAAATGTTAAGAACCAAAAATGGTCATTTCGCCATTTTCATTTTGGGATATTTGGAGCTCGGATCGGAGCGATTCTGGAGGGATTCTTCACAAACTTGGTTGGGGTAAGTGTTCTATATCTTAAAGTGATTATATTTCATGAATCTATGATTATATTCATCGTTTAATCCGGATTTAAATAGAAGAAATCAAGATTTTTACAAAATCTTCCAAAAACGAAAATTTAAGATTTGGAGGTCGAGTTGTTATTGGAATTCGATAAAATTGGCATGGTTGAACTCGTATTCGAATGGGTATTCGGATTTCATGAAAATTATGTCGGGTTCCGAGGGGCGGGCCCCGTGTTGACTTTTGTTGACCTTTTGGAATAAAATTTTTAAGTCGACGTTTTATTATCCGGAATTGTTTTCGATGAATTTTAATGAAGTTATACAATTAATTTGGATAGATTTGGGCGGTCCGGAGGTCAATTCAAGCTAAAAGGCAATTTTGGAATATCGGCATAACTTCAAAAAGGTAAGTATCTTGCCAAACCTAGAGTGGAGGAATTATCCCTTAGGAATTGAGTCTTAAGTGGAAATTGTGTAATTGAAAACCATGTACCCGAGGTGACGAGTACGTACTTGGTTTATATGTGCAAATTATATCGTTTGAAATTTGTAGACGCCCTTAAGTATTAAGTTGGAAAATTGTTGTAACTTATTAAATCCCTTATTTGTCATGCCTCATTCTTTGTTTGCCGAGGTTGTTTTTATAGGATAAATTGTTGTTATTGTCACTTGAATTTTTGTGATGACCCAAAAGGTCATCTTATAATTTAGAACTCGAATCTGCGCTCTTAAGCCTTAAAACAAATCTCATTTTTTACCCTTCTCAATTTGCGTGCGCAGTTCGGGCATGTTTTCAGAAAGCTCTTATGTTGTAAACTAATGAAAATAAGAACTTTTGCCTTAAAAGTTGATTTTAGTTGACTTCGGTTAACATTTTTGGTAAACGGGAGCGGATCCATGTTTTGACGGTTCCGGTGGGTCCGTATCGAATTATGGGACCTTGGTGTATGCTCGGGTGAGTTTGGAGCCTCGAGGGCTCGGGTGAGTTTCGCATAGGCTACATGATGTTTTGGACTTTGAAAATATGGTATTTTGCTGCAGCAGGTGTTCTAGCATGTCCTTCTTCGCGTTCGCGAAGATACTCTGGGCAGCTGAAGTTTTTCTCTTCGCGAACGCGAAGGCTTGTCTGCGAACGCGAAGCGATGGGGGCATTACCCTTCGCGAAAGGTATGTGCCACATGTTTGGTTGTTAAATACGATGTATAGGTGAGGTGACGAGCATGTATGCGTCATTGTCGAGTCATAGCATGCGAGTAAAATTCTATTCTTATCTATTTTGTAGTCTTAAATTCTACTATCCATGCTTAGCGGATTATTTGAAATGTTGGGTGACTCATATCTGGTTTCACTAAGATTTGGCAACTTTCGAATATTAATTCAAGGTTGAGATTACATTGTGCTATTTATTAAGGGTAAAATACTGGTTCCTTTGTGATACTCTTATTTATCCATTGTTATCGATTCTGTGATTGGTGAGGAGGAGTGTAGAACACGAAGGGTGATGTCGTGCATGCTTTATGTATATTGTGAGGAAGAGTGTAAAGCACGATGGGTGATGCCGTGCATGCTTTATTTATATTGTGAGGAAGAGTGTAAAGCACGAAGGGTAATGTCGTGCATGCTTTATTTATATTGCGACGAAGAGAGAAAAAGCACGAAGGGTGATTCCGTGCCGTTCTATTTATTTATTTGGTGAGGTTGAGAGTAAAAACACGAAGGTGATGCTGTTCCATTCTATTTATTTATTTGGTGAGGTTGAGAGTAAAAGCATGAAGGGTGATGCCGTGCAGTTTTCCTTTGCTGTTTTAATTGCTCAATTCGTTCAAGGATATTCTGTTTAATTTTGTCTTTTCATTATTCTCACTCTTTATATTGTATTTCCCACTGTATGTCCCCTTCACATTATTTATGCATTATTGCTTTATTTACTGTTGTTGCCACTAGCATGATTATACTGTTCAGGTTATATGTGGGTGTCTTGTCCTAGCCTCGTCACTAATTCGCCGAGGTTAGGCTCGATACTTACTAGTACATGGGGTCGGTTGTACTGATGCTGAACTCTGCACTTTCTGTGCAGATTTGGATACCGGCTCAAGTTGATCGAGGTTTGCTATTGGTCCGCTGTCCGGAAACTCAAGGTAGATCTGTCGGCGTTTACAGACCTTGAAGTGCCCGTCTCTCTTTTATGTCCTATTGTTTTCTTTCATTCAGATAGTTGTATTTCTTTCAGACTATTACTTGCCGAAGAATTCTAGAATGCTCGTGAATTGTGACTCCAGATCTGGGTGGTAGTAATTAATACAGTTTTATGATATTCCGCACTTATTATATTTGATCTTAGTTAATTATTGTTAATTACTGAATGAAAATAAGGAATTGGTTAATGATTCTCTAATGTTGGCTTGCCTAGCAAGTGAAATGTTAGACGCCATCACGGTCCCGTCGGTGGGAAATTTCGGGTCGTGACAGTTGGTATTAGGGCACTAGGTTGCTTAGGTCTCATGATTCACGAGCAAGCTTAGTAGAGTCTGGAGGATCGATACGGAGACGTCTGTCCTTATCTTCCAGAGGCTATGAAGTTTAGGAACAAGTATCACTTCAATTCTTCTCTGTCGTGCGATTTTGCTTTCTCAATACTGATTGAACTCTTCTACTCTTATTCTCTCGCAGATGGCGAGAACACGTACCGCTTCCTCAGCTGAGCAGCAGCCAGAGCCTCCAGTGACAACTCCTACGCGGGGCAGAGATCGAGGCCGAGACCGTGCCAGAAGCCAAGGCAGGGTCAGGGCTCAGCTTAGGGCCCGAGCAGCAGCCCCAGCAGTGGAGCCTCAGATAGAGCTTGACAAGGAGGTTCAAACCCAGACTGTTCCTACCGGACTAGCTCAGGTTCTGGAGGGGTTCATTGCTACCCCAGTACTTCAGGACGCTTTGGTCCGTTTGGTGGGCCTTATGGAGAGTGTGGCCCAGACTAGCGTATTTCCATGGCACCAGCAGTCTATCAGGCTGGAGGAGCATCCCAGACTCCTACCACTCCCGCTCCGGAGTAGATAGCTCCCCAGTATCATGCTCCAGCAGCTCAGCCAATCGGATTAGTTCAGCCGATTATTGCAGCACAGGTCGGAGATGGGCCAGTTATGTCTTTTGAGGCTTTATGGAGATTGGACAGGTTCATCAAGCTTTTTCCTGTTCACTTCAGCGGTGCTCCTTCAGAGGATCCCTAGGAGTATCTTGACAGCTATCATGAGGTTCTACGGAACATGGGTATAGTGGAGACCAATGGGATCGATTTTTCTGCATTTCAGATGACTGGTTCTGCCAAGAAATGGTGGAGAGATTACTTGTTGACCAGGCCAGCTAGGTCGCCTGCTCTTACTTGGGACCAGTTCTCTCAGCTCTTCATAGAGAAGTTTATGCCTATCACATTGAGAGAGGAGTGTCGCCGTCAGTTTGAGCATCTCCAGCAGGGCAGTATGACTGTTACTCGGTATGAGACCCGTTTTGTGGATTTCGCCCGTCATGCTATTCTTCTGCTTCCCACCGAGAGAGAGAGAGAGAGAGGGTGAGGAGGTTTATTGATGGACTTGCTCAGCCTATCAGGTTGCAGATGGCTAAGGAGACTGGGAGTGAGATTTCTTTTCAAGCGGCTACTAATGTTGCCAGACGAGTCGAACTGGTTCTTACTCAGAGAGGTCAGGGGTCTGGCAAGAGACCTCATCATTCTGATGAGTTCAGCGGTGCCTCATCTAGAGGCAGGAGTACTTTTGGTAGAGGCCAACCTCCCAGGACGTTTTATTCAGTGCTCCAGGCATCCCACGGTGCCTCAGGTGGTCGTGGCCCTCGGATGCATTATTTCGACCAGCTAGCCTATAGTGCACCACCAGCTCCTATTAGTGCACCTCCACTCCATATTTATCAGGGTGGTTATTCAGGTCGACAGGGTCAGTTTCAGGGTCAGCAGTTATAGCAGCCGAAGTTATATTGTACTTGTGGTCATCCGAGGCACATTGCTAGATTTTGCCCTCGGGCAACGGGCAGCTCACAGCTTCAGAGTTCTCGTGCCATGATTCCGGCACCAGTTGCTGCACCACCTGCTCAGCCAGCAGAGGCATGGGTCAGGCAGCCAGAGGTAGAGGCCAGACTGTTAGAGGTGGAGGTCAGACCGTTAGAGGTGGAGACCAGCCAGTTAGAGGTCGTCCCAGGGACGTAGTTCAGGGTGGTGGGGCCTAACCCCGGTTTTATGCTTTCCTAGCCAGGCCTGAGGCTGATTCATCTGGCGCGGTTATCATAGGTACTGTTTCAGTTTGCAGTAGAGATGCTTCAGTTCTATTTGATCAGGGATCTACTTACTCCTATGTGTCATCCTATTTTGCTTCCTATTTGGTTGTGCCTCGTGATTCTTTGAATGCTCCTGTGTATGTGTCCACACCAGTGGGAGATGCTATTGTTGTAGATCGTGTTTATCGCTCGTGTGTGGTCACTATTGGGAGTCTTGAGACTCGTGTAGATCTCCTACTTCTTGACATGGTTGATTTTGATGTCATACTGGGTATGGATTGGCTGTCACCTTATCATGCTATATTATATTGTCACGCCAAGACAGTGACCTTAGCCTTGTAGGGGTTGCCTCGATTAGCGTGGAGAGGGAATCTTGGCCATTCTGCCAGCAGGGTTATCTCTTATGTGAAGGCTCGGCATATGGTCGAGAAGGGATGTCTAGCTTATTTGGCTTATGTCCGCGATTCTAGTGCGGAAGTTCCTTCCATAGATTCGGTGTCAGTTGTTCATGAGTTTCCAGAGGTATTTCCTGTAACCTGCCGCGGATGCCACCTGATAGGGATATTGATTTCTGCATTGATTTGGCTCCGAGCACTCAGCCTATTTCCATTCCACAATATGGCATGGCCCCGCCGGAGCTGAAAGAATTGAAGGAGCAGTTGCAAGATTTGCTTGATAAGGGCTTCATTAGATCCAGTGTCTCGCCCTGGGGTGCACCTGTATTGTTTGTGAAGAATAAAGATGAATCGATGAGGATGTGTATAGATTATTGGCAGTTGAACAAAGTCACCATCAAGAACAAATATCCATTGCCAAGGATTGATGATTTATTTCATCAGCTTCAGGGTGCCAAGGTGTTTTCAAAGATTGATTTGAGATATGGATACCATCAGTTGAGGATTAGGGCATTTGATGTTCCTAAGACAGCTTTTTGGACTCGGTATGGGAATTATGAGTTTCTAGTGATGTCATTTGGGCTGACAAATGCCCCAGCAGCACTTATGGATTTGATGAACCGGGTGTTCAAACCATACTTGGAGTCCTTTGTGGTTGTGTTTATTGATGATATCTTGATCTACTCCCACAGTCGAGAGGAGCATGAGCAGCACCTTCGGATCGTTCTTCAGACTTTGAAAGACAGTCAGTTATATGCTAAGTTCTCAAAATGCGAGTTTTGGTTGAGTTCAGTTGCTTTCTTGGGTCACGTTGTATCAGCAGAGAGTATTCAAGTGGATCCTAAGAAGATTGAGGCAGTCCAGAACTGGCCTAGACCCACATCAGCTACAGAGATCCGTAGTTTCCTCGGTTTGGCGGGCTATTTCCGTCGATTTGTGGAGGGGTTTTCATCCATAGCAGCCCCATTGACCAGATTGACCCAGAAGGGTGCCCCGTTCAGGTGGTCAGAAGAGTGTGAAGCGAGCTTTCAGAAGCTCAAGACTGCTTTGACCACGACACCAGTATTTGTGTTACCCACAGGTTCAGGATCTTATATAGTATATTGTGATGCATCTCGTATTGGTCTGGGTGCAGTATTGATGCAGGGCGGCAAGGTTATTACATATGGCTCACGGAGCTGAAGGTTCACGAGAAGAATTACCCTATTCATGATCTAGAGCTAGCAGCCATTGTTCACGCGCTGAAGATTTGGAGGCACTACCTTTACGGCGTGCCATGTGAGGTATTCACTGATCATCAGAGCTTGCAGTATTTATTCAAGCAGAAGGAACTCAATTTGAGGCAGAGGAGGTGGTTGGAGCTATTGAAAGACTATGATATCACCATATTGTATCATCTCGGGAAGGCCAATATGGTGGTCGATGCTTTGAGTAGAAAGTCAGTCAGTATGGGTAGCCTTTCAAATATTCCAGTTGGTGAGAGACTGCTTGCATTGGATGTTCAGACATTGGCCAACCAGTTAGTGAGGTTAGATGTTTCTGAGCCCAGTCGTGTTCTAGCTTATACAGTTACTCGGTCTTCTTTTCTTGAGCGCATCAAAGATCGGCAGGATGATGATCCTCATTTACTTGTCCTTAGAGACACAGTGCGGCACGGTGGTGACAAGCACATTACTGTTGGAGATGACGGAGTTTTGAGGATGCGGGGTCGTATTTGTGTGCCTAATATGGATGGACTTTGTGATTTGATCCTTGAAGAGTCCCACAGTTCCTGGTATTCTATTCATCCAGGCACCGCCAATATGCATCAGGACTTGAGGCAGCATTATTGGTAGAGGCGAATGAAGAAGGACATAGTTGCTTATGTAGCTCAATGCCTAAATTGCTAGTAGGTAAAGTGTGAGCATCAGAGACCTGGTGGTTTACTTCAGAGGTTAGATATTCCTGAGTGGAAGTGGGAGCGTATCACTATGGACTTTGTTGTTGGACTCTCAGAGACTCAGAGGAAGTTCAATGCAGCTTGGGTCATTGTTGATAGGCTACCTAAGTCAGCGCATTTCATTCCTGTGGCAGTTACCTATTCCTCGGAGCGGTTGGCAGAGATTTACATTCGTGAGATCGTCTGTCTTCACGGGGTTCCATTGTCTATGATTTCTGATCGAGGTACGCAGTTTACCTCACACTTTTGGAGGGCAGTTGAGCATGAGTTGGGTACGCGGGCTGAGTTGAGCACATCATTTCATCCTCAGACAAACGGGCAGTCCGAGCATACTATTCAGATCTTGGAGGATATGCTCCGCGCCTGTGTTATTGACTTCGTAGGTTCTAGGGATCAGTTTTTGCCGTTAGCGGAGTTTGCCTACAATAACAGCTACCAGTCAAGCATTCCAATGGCTCCCTATGAGGCATTATATGGTAGGCGGTGTAGGTCGCCAATTGGGTGGTTTGAGACGGGGGAGGCTCAGTTATTAGGTACAGATTTAGTTCAGGAGGCCTTGGACAAGGTCAAGATTATACAGGATCGACTTCATACAGCTCAGTCCAGGCAAAAGAGTTACGCCGACCGTAAAGTTCGTGACATTGCTGTGATGACCCAAAATGTCATCTTTAAATTTAATAATTAATTATGTGTTTTAAGACCTCAAAAATCACCATTTATCATTCCTCGACTTGTGTGCGCAGTCCATACAATTTTCCGAAAAGTTTTTATGTGAAAAATGGATTAAAATATGAAATAGAGCTTTAAAAACTCAACTGAGTTGACTTTAGTCAACATTTTGAGCAAACGGATGCAGATCAGTGTTTTGACAATTCTGATAGGTCCGTATCATGATTTGGGACTTGGGCGTATGCCCGGAATCGAATTCTGTGATCCCTAGCTCGAGATATGGAATTTTGATGAAAAATTAAAAGCTTGAAAGCTTAATGAATTTTAAGAAATTACTGATGTTGGATTTATTGACCTCGGGTCTATATTTTGGTTTCGGAGCCCTGTGTAGGTCCACTATAATATTTATGACTTGTCTGCTGAATTTGGTGAGAATCGGAGTTGATTTGACGTGATTCGGACGTCCGGTTGTAAAAATAAAGGCTTTAAAGTTTTCTTGAAAATTTCCTTTGATTTGGTGTCCGAAGAGTGTAAAGCACGAAGGGTGATGCCGTTCCATTTGAGAGTGTAAAGCACGAAGGGTGATGCCGTGCCATTTGAGAGTGTAAAGCACGAAGGGTGATGCCGTGCAATTGAGAGTGTAAAGCACGAAGGGTGATGCCATGCTATTTCATTTATATTATCAGGTGAGGACGAGAGTAAAAGCAAGAAGGGTGATGCCGTGTAATTATTTTTATATTATCATATATTCATGGCATGAAGGGTGTTTCCGTGCAGGCGAGGACGAGAGACATACATTACATTGTGATATCTTTTTGTTGTGTATATATTCTTGCCTTTATCTTGAGATGTTATCGTGTACCTATGTTTTCTATGTGTCTTGTACTCATTGTTGCTTCCTGTGTGCCTCCACTTTATTCCTTTTATTGTTATTGACATTTCTCCCACCTAGTTGGTACTGTTATATGTATGCACTGTGAGAAAGATATAAATGCACGAAGGGTGATGTCGTGCAATTGATTTGATCTACATATATATATTGGGTGAGAATGAGACAAGTGCACGAAGGTATTTCCATACCATTTGATGTGATATGTTGAATATATTTCTCACGCCAGGAAAGTTAAATGAGGTGTCACATGGTGACTTTTATTTGAAAGAATTATATATATTAGAAAGATATTTATTTGAAAGAATTATATTAGAAGAATATTTACTTGAAAGAATTATATATATTAGAAAGATATTTATTTGAAAGAATTATATTAGAAAGATATTTACTTGAAAGAATTATACTCGAAAGATATTTATGTGAAAGAATTTTAATGGAAGGATATTTATTTAAAGAAAATATATTCGAAATATATTTATTGAAAAGGATTATATTCTAGAGACTTTTATTGAAAAACTTATAGGTAAAAGATGTATATTGAAGGGACTTGATTAATTGGTTGTACCTATATTTATTATTCGTTTGAGTAATATTTATGGTGTTCCTGTTGCTTTGCTGTTAAAATCACTAGTTGATTGGTGCTTCTGTTACTACTATTTATTTTCTATTATTTTGTATCTCATATTACACAGGTTATTAGACTAGTGAGTGTCTTGACTGTACCTCGTCACTACTCCACTGAGGTTAGTTTTGATACTTATTGGGTACCGACCGTGGTGAACTCATACTACACTTCTACACATTTTTGTGCAGAGCCAGGTATTGGAGATATTGGACTTGGGCAGAGTAAAGCGGGATCGTAAGGATTCAAGGTAGAGCTACTTGGTCGTCGCAGTCCCCTGGAGTCTTTCTATTTTATTGTACTGTTAATTTCTTATTCGATCAACACTGTATATTCGATCCTCGAGATAATTATATGTATTCAGTTAGAGTTCGTGTCACGATCCAAAATCAAATTAGTCGTGATGCGATCTAAACTTGGCCTCAAGTCCTCCAGACTGGCCCATTCACCCATACATAGAATACTCATCTCGAACTTCGTTCATGGAATCACAAGCCGGCGATGCACAGCTGATACTGAGCGCTCATGTGCTCATACGAATACGTGGAAGGAATTCAAAGAGTTATGTCTCAAGATGAATCAATCTCGCACGATAAGGAAAGAAAGATGGGAAGTATATATCCTAAATTCCCTGTAGCCTCTCGAAGATAAGTATGGACATCATCATACCGATCCACAAGACTCTACTAGATACTTGCTCATGACTCGTATAACCTATGAACCTAGAGCTCTGATACCACCTTGTCACGACCCAAAATTCAACTAGTCGTGATGGCACCTAACCCAACCCGTTAGGTAAGACAATTACCAACTATCCAATTTCAATAATAATTATTAAAGCAATTTAAGTGAATAAAGGTCTTAATCGTGTACAATCCCCAAGAACAGGTAGTACAAATCATGAGCTTCTAAGAATAGAGTATACAAAGCGGAAATGAAATAAATACATAGTCTGTTTGAATAATACATAAAAAAGCTTTTATAAATCTAAGGCTACCCTGAACAAGAGGCTGCTACAACAGGAACGCGGGTACATCTTCAAGTCCCGCAACCATCTAGCACAGCAACAACAACAGCCAATATCTGCACGCAATGTGCAGAAGTGTAGTATCAGTACAACCGACCCCATGTACTGAGTAAGTAACAAACCTAGCCGTAGGTTGAAATTAGTGACGAGCTTCCACCAAGGTCGGATCCACAACCAATAGTCCACAACAGTCCATAATAACATAAAGCAAATAATACCAGAAGTAACTCAAAGATAAAATGCTCAGCCAAATCATGATTTCAAAAATAATAGTTCTTCCTTTCAAATACATCAGTGAAAACCCAAATCATTTGCCGAAGTTATCAATAATATGATTCGTCTGAAACTTACCCGAGCCCCTGGGGCTCGGGACCTTATCCAAATATCCCTACAAGTTCTGTAACATAATACGGACTTACTCAGGGTCTCAAATCACATGAAATAGTATCGAAATTGCAATTCACACCTCGATTCGGACTTTGAGTTTTTAAACTTTTCAATTTGCAAACCTTGTGCCAAAACATATTAAATGAATCCGGAATGACTTCAAATTTGGTACACAAGTCATAAATGACATAACAGAGCTGTTCAAATTTCCAGAATCGAATTCCGGCTCCGATATCAAAAAGTCAACCCCTTGGTCAAACTTGGAATCTTTAGCCTTTAAATTGCTAGTTCCGTTAAATGGTCATAACTTGAGCTAGGGACCTCCAAATTAAATTCCGGGCATACGCCCAAGTCCCAAATCATGATACAGAGCTACCGGAACTGTCAAAACACTGATCCGAGTCCGTTTGCTAAAATTGTTGACCAAAGTCAACTCACTTGAGTTTTAAAGCCTAACTCACATTTTAATCCATTTTTCCACATGAAAACTTTTCGAAAATTTTTTTGAACTGCGCACGCAAGTTGAGGAATGATAATTAGTACTTTTCGAGGTCTTAGAACACATAATTACTTATTAAATTAAAGATGACATTTTGGGTCATCACATTCTCCACCTCTAAAACAAACGTTCGTCCTCGAACGGAGTTAGAAAAAAAAAAGTACCTGAGCTGGAGAAAAGGTATGGATATTTACTCCGCATATCCGACTCGGATTCCTAGGTAGATGCCTCTACCGGATGACCTCTCCAATGCACCCGAACTAAAGGATAACTCTTAGACCTCAATTGTCGAACCTACCGGACAAGAATATCCACCGGCTCCTCCTCGTAAGTCAAATCTTTGTCCAATTGGAATGAGATGAATTCTAACACATGGGATGGATCACCATGATATTTCCGGAGCATAGACACATGGAACACCGGATAAACCGCTGATAAACTAGGTGGTAATGCAAGCCTGTAGGCTACTTCACCCACCCTTTCAAGAATTTCAAAGGGTCCGATATACCTAGTGCTCAACTTGCCCTTCTTTTCGAACCTCATTACACCTTTCATAGGTGAAACCCGGAGCAATATTCTTTCTCCAAACTTGAATACAATATCACAAACTTTACGGTCGCCATAACTCTTTTTCCTAAACTGAGCTATGCGAAGTCGATCCTGAATAATCTTTACCTTATCCAAGGCATCCTAAACCAAATCGGTACCCAACAACCGAGCCTCTCCCCGTTCAAACCAACCAACTGGTGATCGACATCGCCTTACGTATAATGCCTCATATGGAGCCATCTGAATGCTCGACTGGTAGCTATTATTATAAGCAAACTCCGCAAGTGGCAAGAAATGATCCCAAGAACCTCCAAAGTCTATAACACAAGTGCGGAGCATATTTTCCAATATCTGAATAGTGCGCTCTGACTGTCCGTCTGTCTATGGATGAAATATTGTACTCAACTCAACCCGCGTGCCTAAATCACACTGTACATCCCTCTAGAAGTGTGAGGTAAATTGCATTCCTCGATCTGAAATAATAGACACGGGCACACCGTGTAGGCAGACAATCTCACGAATGTAAATTTCAGCTAACCTCTCTGAAGAATAGGTAATTGCCACTAGAATGAAATGTGCTGACTTGGTCCACCTGTCCACAATGACCCAAACTGCGTCAAATTTTTTTTGAGTCTGTGGGAGCCCAACAACAAAATCCATAGTGATACACTCCCACTTCCACTCAGGAATTTCTAACTTCTGAAGCAAACCATCAGGTCTCTTATGCTCGTACTTAACTTGCTGACAATTCAGACACCGAGCTACATATACAACTATATCCTTCTTCATTCTCCTCCACCAATAATGTTTCCGTAAATCTTGATATATTTTAGCGGCACCTGGATGAATAGAATACCTGGAACTGTGTGCCTCTTCAAGAATTAATTCACGAAGCCCATTCACATTAGGCACACAAATACAACCCTGCATTCGCAGAACTCCATCCTCCCCCTCAGCATCATGTTTGGCATCACCGTGCCGCACCGTGCCCTTAAGGACAAGTAAATATGGATCATCATACTACCTCTCTCTGATGCGCTCATATAAAGAAGACCGATCGGTTATGCAAGCTAGAACCCAACTGGGTTCTGAAACATCTAACCTCACAAACTGATTAGCCAAAGTCTGAATATATGCAGCTAATGGCCTCTCACCAACCGGAATATACGCAAGACTACCCATACTCACAGCCTTTCTACTCAAAGTATCGGCCACCACATTGGCCTTTCTGGGGTGATACAAAATGGTGATATCATTGTCTTTCAACAACTCCAACCATCTTCTCTACCTCAAATTAAGATCTTTTTGTTTGAACAAATACTGAAGGCTACGATGATCAGTAAATACCTCACACGAGACACCGTAGAGGCAATTCCTCCAAATCTTCAGCACATGAACAATGGCTGCCAATTCTAAGTCATGAACAGGATAATTCTTCTCGTGAACCTTCAACTGCCGCGACGCATATGCAATTACCTTGCCATCTTGCATTAATACTGCACCAAACCCAATGTGAGATGCATCACAATATACCGTATACGATCCTGAACTTGTGGGTAATACCAACACTGGCGCTGTAGTCAAAGCGGTCTTGAGCTTCTGAAAAAGCTCATCTCACACTCGTCTGACCATCTGAATGGGACACCTTTCTGGGTCAATCTGGTCAATGGTCTTGCTATAGATGAAAACCCTTCCACGCACCGACGATAATAACCTGCTAAACCCAGGAAACTTCGGATCTCTGTAACTGAAGTAGGTCTAGGCCAATTCTGAACAACCTCAATCTTCTTAGGATCCACCTTTATGCCTTCTACCGATACAACATGCCCCAAAAAGGCAACTGAGTCTAACCAAAACTCACATTTTGAAAACTTGGCATATAACTAATTATTCTTCAAGGTGTGAAGCACACTTCGAAGATGTTGCTCATGTTCCTCTCGACTGCTGGAGTAAATCAAGATATCATCAATGAATACAGCCACGAAAGAATCCAAATAAGGCTTGAACATCCGATTCATCAAATCCATAAATGATGCTGGGGTATTTGTCAACCCAAATGACATCACTAGGAATTCGTAATGCCCATGCCGAGTTCGAAAAGCTGTTTTAGGGACATCAGATGCCCTAATCTTCAATTGATGGTAACCAGACCTCAAATCGATCTTCGAAAATACCTTGGCACCCTGAAGCTGATCAAATAAGTCATCAATTCTTGGCAGTGGATATTTGTTTTTGATAGTGGCTTTGTTCAACTGCCGATAATCTATACACATCCGTATAGAGCCATCTTTCTTCTTTACAAATAATATTGGTGCACCCCAGGGCGAGACACTGGATCTAATGAATCCCTGATCAAGCAAGTCTTGTAACTGCTCTTTCAATTCTTTCAACTCTGGCAGGGCCATACGGTATGGTTGAATAGAAATGGGCTGAGTGCCCGGAGCCAAATCAATACAAAAGTCAATATCTCTGTCGGGTGGCATCCCCGGCAAATCTGCAGGAAATACTTTTGGAAATTCACGAACAACTGGTACTGAGGCCATAGAAGGGACATTCGCACTGGGATCCCGAATATAAGCCAAATAGGCTAGACACCCTTGCTCTACCATACGCCGAGCTTTCATATAAGAAATAACCCTTCTGGCAGAATGGCTAGGAGTTCCTTTCCACTCTAATCGAGGTAACCCCGGCATAGCTAGGGTCACTGTCTTGGCATGACAATCCAGTATAGCATGATAAGGGGGCATCCAATCCATACCCAAGATGACATCAAAATCTACCATATCAAGAAGTAGAAGGTCCACACCAGTCTCAAGATTACCAACAGTAACCACACATGAATGATAGACATGATCTACTATAACAGAGTCTCCCACCGGTGTAGATACACACACAGAAGCACTCAGAGAATCACAAGGCACAACCAAATATAAAGTAAAATAGGAGGACACATAGGAATAAGTAGATCCTGGATCAAATAGAATTGAAGCATCTCTATGGCAAACTGGAATTATACCTGTGATCACAACATCAGATGGCTCAGCCTCAGGCCTAGCTGGAAAAGCATAAAATTGGGTGCTAGACCCCACCACTCTGAATTGCGTCCCTGGGACAGCCTCTAACTAGCTGGCCTCCACCTCTAATGGCCTGACATCCACCTCTAATGGCCTGACCTCCACCTCTAGCTACCTGACCCCTACCTCTAGCTGGCTGAGCAGGCGGTGAAGAAATCGGTGCCGGTATGATGGCATGAGAATCTTGCCGAGATCTATTACTCGCCAATCTAGGGCAATACCTCTTGATGTGAACAATGTTTCCACACTCATAACACCCATCCTGATACCGTGGCTACTAAAGCTGAAGCTGACCCAAATGGGCCGGATAACCATTGTAGTAACTCTGGAGTGGTGGTGCACTGATAGGAGCTGAATTTGCACTAAATAATGGCTGCCTAAAGTAATGCATAATAGGACTGTGACTCCCTAAAGCACCGGGAGATGCATGAAGTGCTGAATGAAACGGTCTAGGAGGATGACCGCCACCAAAATTACCTCTGCCTCCAGACGAGGCGCCACTGAAACCACCGAACTGACGAGGCCTAGTATCGTACCTCTACCCTCTCTCATGTGCAAGAACTATCTCGATCCTCCTTGCGACATTAGCAGCCACCTGAAAAGAAATCTCACTTCTGGTCTCCTTGGCCATCTGTAGTCTGATAGGGTGTGTGAGTCCCTCAATAAACCTCATCACTCTCTCTCTCCCTCCGTAAGTAGTAAAAGGACAGTATGACGGGCCAAATCCACAAAACGGGACTCATACTGAGTAACAGTGATACTGCCCTGCTGTAGATGCTCAAATTGCTTGCGGAATTCCTCTCTCAGTGTGATAAGGAGGAACTTTTCCAAAAATAGCTGAGAGAACTGCTCCCATGTAAGTACAGGTGATCCGACTGGTCGGGTCAATGTATAATTTCTCCACCACCTCTTGGCGGAACCCGTCATCTGAAATACAGAAAAATTAACCCCATTAGTCTCATCTATGCCCATATTCCGCAGCACCTCATGGCAGCGTTCAAGATATTTCTGTGGGTCCTCAGAAGGTGTACCACTGAAGTGAACTGGAAAGAGCTTGGTAAATTTATCCAGTCTCAATAAGGCCTTAAAAGACATGGCGGGCCTATCACCGATCTGTGCCGCAACAACTGGCTGAACTACCCCAACTAGCGGGGCTGTTGGAGCTTGATTCTGGGGAGCCATCTGCTCCGGAACGGGAGTAGTGGGAGTTTGTGCTCCTCCCCCAGCCTGTGAGTGGAAATGTACCATTTTGGGCCACGCCCTCCATAAGACTTACCAAACAGACTAGAACGTCTTGAAGTACTGGAGTGGCTATGAATCCTTCTAAGACCTGAACTGGTCCAACTGGTACATTCTGAACTGGAACCTCCTCCTGAAGGTCCACCTGAGGTTCTATAACAGGTGCAGTTGCTCGAGCTCCGGACTGAGCTCTACATCGGCCTCTGCCTCAGCCTCTAGCACGACCTCGACCTCGACCTCTACCCCTGGCCATAGTTGCCACCGAAGATTCTGGTCCCTGTCCATCGGTAGAGGTATTACGTGTTCTCACCATCTGCGAGAGAATAAGAGTAGAATAATCAATCATCGATTATAGAATAAAATCGCACGACAGAATAAGAAAGAAGTGATATTGTTCCTAAACTTCATAGCCTCTGAGAGATAAGTACAGACGTCTCCGTACCAATCCTTCAGACTCTACTAAGCTTGCTCATGACTTGTGAGACCTATGTAACCTAGTGCTCTGATACCAACTGTCACGACCCGAAATTCCAACCTTCGGACCGTGATGGCGCCTAACATTTCACTTGCTAGGCAAGCCAATGCTAGAATAATATTAACCAATTTTTAAATAATTTTTAAATTATTAATAATCAAAGAAACAAATGCGGAAGCAAAGTTTGAAATATAGTGAATAATCCAAAAAAACAACGGTGTCTAAATACCATCCCAGAATTGGTGACACAAGTGCACGAGCTTCTAGAATAAATATAAATAAAGGTCTGAATAAAATAAAGCTGTCTGGAAATAAATACACAGCTAAAGTAAAATAGACGGGGACTTCAGAACTACGAACGTTATGCAGTTATACCTCAAGTCTCCTCTAGTAGCTAAAATTCGAGCAAGTTTATGGTACGCCGCTAGGACCAACTCCAAAATCTGCACAAGAAGTGTAGAGTGTAGTATCAGTACAACCGACCACATATACTGGTAAGTGCTGAGCCTAACCTCGACGAAGTAGTGACGAGGCTAAGGCGGTTCACTTATATTAACCTGTACGCAATATTAATAACAACAACAAATAATAGAAATAAATCGGGTAACTCATTTATAATAATTGCAACCAACTCAGCAGTCATAATCCATTATTATTTCACCCAATTCTGTTGCAGCGTGCAACCCGCTCTCACAATATATTCACATTCAATTTTGTTGCAGCGTGCAACCCGCTCTCCCAATATATTCCTTTTAATCAAGTCTGTCATATATTTATTTCAATCTAGTATATATATATATAGACTTTTAAATAAGTCTCTTGCGGCGTGCAATCCGATCCCCCAATATTGACTTTTAAATAAGTCTATTGCGGCGTGCAATCAGATCCCCCAATATTGACTTTTAAATAAGTCTATTGCGGTGTGCAATCCGATTCCCCAATATTGACTTTTAAATAAGTCTATTGCGGCGTGCAATCCGATCCCCCAATATATATATATATATATATATATACTTTCATTTTTGTTGTAGCGTGCAACTCGTTCCCCCAATATAATTTTAAACAACTCATAAATGTAATTAAACTCACTCCAATAAATACCACGTCCAATGAGAAATTATTAAGCATCAAGACACACAATAATTATAATTTATTTATGAACCAAACAATGACAAATAACAATTGATTATGAAAATCATAGACAAATTAGGTAGTTTAATATTTAATATACTAAATGTCAAATAACAATTAAAACACATAATTGAAATAGCATGTAACAATTAATGCAGGAATTCAAGAATTAATATTTGACAAAGAATAGGAGAGAAACAATTATTATAATAATTAATTTATGATTTAAAACAATTTATGATTTTTCAAGTAAGTAGACAAACAATTAATTTGACGACTTATAGACACTCGTCACCTCGCCTATACGTCGTTCACATGCAATTCACATAACAAATAATTTAAGAATTCTATTCCCTCAAGTCAAGGTTAACCACAATACTTACCTCGCTTTGCATTTCCAATCAATTATTCAACCACAACTTTTCCTTTTAAATTTTCCTCCGAAAGCTACAAATCTATTCAGAACAATTAATAAATTCAATACTAATCATAGGAATTAATTCCATATGAATTTACTAATTTTTCGGATAAAAATCCAAAATTTATTTAAATATTCGACAGTGGAAACCACATCTCAAATCCCGAAAAAACTCACGAAATCCGAACACCCATTCCGATATGAGTTCAACCATACAAAAATTGTCCAATTCCGATATCAAATGGACCTTCAAATCTTAACTTCCATCTGAATCCGAAATAAATGATGAATATAGACATGGATTTGTGAAATATAATCACTTTTGGTTAAAGAACACTAATCAATTCAAAGTCGTGAAAATCCCCCTTGAAATCACCAAAATTCGAAACTTGAAACTCAAAAATGAGTAAAAATGGCTAAGACCCGATTTTATGTATTCTGGCCAGCATTTTCGCATATACGGGCTATATTTTCGCACCTGCGGTCTTGAATTTACGAGAAAAATCTCGCATTTATGAAGTAGGGCTGCTAGGCGAGGTTCCGCATCTGCGGACATATCTATCGCACATGCGACGTCGCAGAAGCGAGCAAACGACCGCAGAAGCGGTCTCTTCCGCATAAGCGATTCAGCCTTTGCAGAAGTGGTTGCGCATTTCCACCCCATTTCTCCCCAGAAGCTACCCAACTGGCCAATGCCCAGGTCGCAGAAGCGACCAGCTTCTCGCAGATGCAGTTGCGCACCTACGATCACCATTGCGCAGGTGCGATTACACCAGTTTCTGCCAAGAACCTACTGCTTTCAACATGCTCTAAACAATCCGAATTTCGTCCGAAACTCACCCGAGCCCCTCGGGACCTTATCCAAATATCCCTACAAGTCATGTAACATAATACGGACTTACTCAGGGTCTCAAATCACATGAAATAGTATCGAAATTGTAATTCACACCTCGATTCGGACTTTGAGTTTTTAAACTTTTCAATTTGCAAACCTCGTGCCAAAACATATTAAATGAATCCGGAATGACTTCAAATTTGACACACAAGTCATAAATGACATAACGGAGTTGTTCAAATTTCCAGAATCGGATTCTGGCTCCGATATCAAAAAGTCAACCCCGTGGTCAAACTTGAAATCTTTAGCCTTTAAATTGCTAGTTGTGTTAAATGGTCATAACTTGAGCTAGAGACCTCCAAATTAAATTTCGGGCATAATCCCAAGTCTCAAATCACGATACGGAGCTACCGGAACTGTCAAAACAATGATCCAGATTCATTTGCTAAAAATATTGACCAAAGTCAACTCACTTGAGTTTTAAAGCTCTAACTCACATTTTAATCTATTTGTTCACATGAAAACGTTACGAAAAATTTTTTCGGACTGCGCACGCAAGTTGAGGAATGATAATTAGTGCTTTTCGAGGTCGTAGAACACAGAATTACTTATTAAATTTAAAGATGACATTTTAGGTCATCACAACTCTGATCCAAGTCCGTTTGCTCAAAATATTGACCAAAGTCAACTCAGTTGAGTTTTAAAGCTCTAATTCATATTTTAGTCCATTTTTCACATAAAAACTTTTCAAAAAATTTTACAGACTGCGCATGCAAGTAGAGGAATGATAAATAGTGCTTTTCAAGGTCTTAGAACAGATAATTAATTATTAAATTTAAAGATGATATTTTGGGTCATCACACTTAACAATTAACCTTTTATTTAATTGATCAACATATTTATTTTTGCTAGCTAATTAAGATAGATCTTTAATTTCTATCATGTAATTTGCACAAATTATGTTTTAATCTAATAATAAAAATATTTTCCTTATTAAATGCACTACTATTATCATTGGGGTTGATAACCAAGTGTTCTAGAAGAACCAAATCATCTTTTATTGGATGCTCTTCTTCGTCTCCGACACGAAGCAAGACGTCACTGAATGTTGGATCTGTTCTTACTTTTATATTTCTTGTCACTTGAATATTTTTTATTTGAGGTCATAAGTATAATTTTGGCAAGCTAGCTTTTATAGTTTTTGCTGGAACTACTGATCGTACTTGACAGAAATCACCTCCCAAACTTTACTTTTTCACCAAACGGTTCATCGATATCCAATATATCTCTAAAACTCTGGGCGATTGTTTCGATTGTTTGACGCTTAGCCAAAAGCTTTTCATCCCATATTATCACTTTTGCTTTCCTTATAAATTTAGCATTATTGTTCTGGTTTGATATATTTGTTGATGGTTATTTCAGTTATTTAAAGAGGTATGTCAAATTTAAAGTGAGTTGTACGACCTCATAATAAAATCATTGGTGGTACACTACTTGTTCTTATTGCTAATAATATCATACCTCTTGATCTGACATTTGCAAGTAATGCATGACATAGGAATATTATTTCGATTCCGCCGGAGGCATATACAAAGGATAATCCCCCTATACCATAGTCGACTTTTTATAATATAATCTTGAAAGCTTATTCTTGTTTAATATTTAGCTTTGATTGTACTTCCTCAAAACACTTGTATGGCTTTCTTAATATTATACTAATTTGTTTAACTTTGCGATCTATTTTTTTTTAACCTCTAACACTCTTTTTATGGAATAAATTTACGTACCCTAAGATTTTTTTTAACTTGAAAAATAATTTTACTCAAATGATGAATTTAAAAAATAATTTAATTGGATTATCTTGCTAAATAATTATTTGAAAGATTTGATTATTTGGTTTTAACATAAAATATAATTTATTTTCTGTTGTTTTAGATTAGGACGAATAATTTATGCTAAATGTTGAATGACTAAAATAACCTCAAAATATTGATCGACTTTTATAACCTTAAATATTTTTATAATTTAAGGATATAATTATAATTCGCTAATTTTTCTTTTCATTTAAACTAGGCATACACTGAGGCTACATAGCCGACTTTGGGTCAAATTCTTTTTTTGGACTCTACTTCTCTCTTGCTAACCTACTATTTATTGGACAACAATATGCCATTTTGGTTAAATTCTTGGTTTGCTCTCTACCGCCTACTTTTTCCTCCTAGCTTATTCCGTTTTTCACAACAAAACAATATGCTTCCTTATTTAATTCGTCAGTTTGTGTAGGATTTAGATTTATTGCATGACTCTATGTAGAAAAAGAATAAGCCAGTTATTTCTATTAAAGATGCCATTATTCCACATTATTCATTGTTTTCTACGGGTATTGGTGTAGAAAGAAACAAATTTCTTCAAAGGTATTATTAGTTCTCCTTATTGTTCCCATTTTTCGCAATTGAGTAATGGTTTTGTGTCATGTATGAATTAGAGAGAAAAATAATGACATTTTAACTTTTATTGTAATTGTTTTTGTATCGTACTTTTTATATTTCGTCATAATTTTTTGTTTTGGATATCAAAGTCTTTTATATTGACGTAATATTTAACTTTAAATTTTATACCTTTAGAGATCAATGGTCTGTGTTATTTCAACTAATGTTAATATAATAATATTAATTTTCAGCATTACCTTTAGAGAAACTCTGCCTGGGGCAATGAAATTGTAACGATTCGACAGGTCGTTTTGACTTTTAGAACCTCATTTTTGCTTTTGTCGATTTTGGAACTACTGGTAGTACTTGACATAAATTACCTCCCAAACCATTAATTTTTTACCAAACGGTTCATTAATATCCAATTTATCTCTAGAACTCCGTTTGGCACTTAACCATAAGTGTTTCATCCCATATTATCATTTTGTCACGACCCGAAATTCCCATCTTCGGATCGTGATGACGCCTAACATTTCACTTGCTAGGCAAGCCAATGTTAGAATAATATTAACCAATTTTTAAATAATTTTTAAATTATTAATAATCCAAGAACAAATGCGGAAGCAAGTTTGAAATATAGTGAATAATCCATAAAAACAACGGTGTCTAAATACCATCCCAGAATTAGTGTCACAAGTGCACGAGCTTCTAGAATAAATATAAATAAAGGTCTGAATAAAATAAAGTTGTCTGAAAATAAATACACAGCCAAAGTAAAATAAACGGGGACTCCAGGACGGCGGACGCCATGCAGTTATACCTCAAGTCTCCTCTGGTCGCTGAAATCCGAGCAAGTCTATGGTACGCCGCGGGGACCAACTCCAAAATCTGCACAAGAAGTGCAGAGTGTAGTATCAGTACAACCGACCACATGTACTAGTAAGTGCTGAGCCTAACCCGACGAAGTAGTGACGAGGTTAAGGCAGTTCACTTACATTAACCTGTACGCAGTATTAATAACAACCAAAAATAATAGAATAAATCAGGTAATACATGTATAATAAGTGAAGCCAACTCAACAGTCATAATCCATTATTCTGTTGCAGCGTGCAACTCGCTCTCACAATATATTCACATTCAATTCTGTTGCGGCGTGCAACCCGCTCCTCCAATTTATTTATTTTAATTAAAACTGTTGCGGCATGCAACCCGATCCTCCAATATGAAATTTTAATAAGTCTGTTGCGGCGTGCAACCCGATCCTCCAATATTGACTTTTAATAAGTCTGTTGCGGCGTGTAACCCGATCCTCCAATATTGACTTTTTAATAAGTCTGTTGCGGCGTGCAACCCGATCCACAATATTAACTTTTAATAAGTCTGTTGCGGCGTGCAACCCGATCCTCCAATATATTCATTATAATCAATCCTGTTGCGGCGTGCAACCCGCTCCTCCAACATATTCATTCACAAATTCTTATAGAAGAAATTTTTCCAATAAATGTAACAATTCATATAAAATTATAAGACAACAAGCATACAATAATTATGATTTAATTATGAAGCAAACAATGACAAATAGCAAATTATTATGAAAATTATGGAGCAAATAAGCAGTTTAATATTTAATATGCTAAATGTCAAATAACAATTAAGACACATAATTCAAATAGCATGTAACAATTAATGCAGGAATTCAAGAATTAATATTTGACAAAGAATAAGAGAGAAATAATTATTATAATAATTAATTTATGATTAAAAATAATTTATGATTTTTCAAGTAAGCAGGAAAATAATTAATTTGATGACGTATAGACACTCCTCACCTCACATATATGTCGTTCACATGCAATTCACATAATAAATAAATTAAGGGTTCTATTCTCTCAAGTCAAGACTAACCACGACACTTACCTTGCTTTGCAAATTCCAATCAATTATTCAACCACAGCTTTTCCTTTTAAATTTGCCTCCAAAAGCTTCAAATCTTTTCACAAACAATTCGATATATTCAATACGAATCATAGGAATTAATTCCATATGAATTTACAAATTTTCCGGATAAAAATCCGAAATTCATTATTATATTCAGTAGTGAGACCCACATCTCAAATCCTGGAAAAACTCGCGAAATCCGGACACCCGTTCCGACACGAGTTCAACCATACCAAATTTGTCCAATTTCGATATCAAATGGATCTTCAAATCTTAAATTTTCGTTTTTGGAAGATTTTATAAAAATCTGATTTTTCTTCCATAAATTCACGGATTCATGAGATAAATAAGTATGAAATCATGAAATATAATCAATATAGGATAAGGAACATTTACCCCAATATTTTCCCTTGAAAATCGCCCAAAAATCGCCTTACCCGAGCTCAAAAATGAAAAAGGGTTGAAAATGGGACGAATCCCATTTTCTAGAACTTAAGTTCTGTTTCTGGGATTTTTACCCTTCGCGAACGCGGTCAGTGCCTCGCGTTCGCGAAGCACAAATTTGTGCTATCCATTTTTTACTCTTCGCGAACGCGAAGGCTGCCTCGCGAACGCGATGCTTGCCTAGCTTGGCCTTCGGGAATGCGATATGCCCTTCACGAACGCGAAGACTAATTTTCCTGTCCAGTCTCATTCCCTTCACGAACGCGGGGGTTCGATCGTGAACTCGAAGCTTTGCACCTCGACCCTTCGCGAACGCGAAGCTTTGAACCTCAAGCCTTCATGAACGCGGTCTCTATGTCGTGAACGCGAAGAACAAAACGTGCCAACCACAATTTGCTCTTCGCGTTCGCGAGAGTACCTTCACGAACACGAAAAAAATACACCAGAAGCCTGAAATCTGCAGAAAACCAGATTTCTTAAGTCCAAAATCATGTTGTAACCTATCCGAAACTCACCCGAGCCCTCGGGGTTCCAAACCAAACATGCACACAAGTCTTAACACATCATATGAACTTGCTCGCGCGATCAAATCGCCAAAATAACACCTGAAACTATGAATCGGACACCAAATCAAAGGAAGTTTTCAAGAAAATTTTAAAATTTATATTTTTACAACCGGACGTCTGAATCACGTCAAATCAACTCTGATTCTCACCAAATTCGGTAGACACCTCATAAATATTATAGTGAACCTATATCGGGCTCTAAAACCAAAATACGGACCCGAGATCAATAAATCCAACATCAGTAATTTCTTAGAAATCATTAAGCTTTCAATCTTTTAAATTTTCTTCAAAATTCCATATCTCGAGCTAGGGACCTCGGAATTTGATTCCGGGCATACGCCCAAGTCCCAAATCACGATACAGAACTATTGGAATTGTCAAAATACTGATCCGGGTCTGTTTGCTCAAAATGTTGACTAAAGTCAACTTAGTTGAGTTTTAAAGCTCTATTTCACATTTTAATCCATTTTTCACATAAAAACTTTCCGAAAAATTTTACGGACTGCGCACGCAAGTCCAGGAATGATAAATGGTGCTTTTCGAACACAGAATTACTTATTAAATTTAAAAATGACATTTTGGGTCATCACACATTTTTGCTTTCGTTATAAATTTAGCACTATTCCGCTGCTTTGATATATTTGTGATGGTTATTTAAATTGTTGGAAATGGTATATCAAATCTAAAGTGGGTGGCCTCATAATAAAATCGTTGTTGGTACACCACTTGCTATTATTGTAAACAGTGTCATGCCTCGTGATATTATATTTGCAAGTAATGTGTGACATATAAATATTATTTCTATTTTGCCAGAGGCATCTACAAAGAATAATTCCGTTATAGCAGAGTCGACTCTTTATAATATAGTATTGAAAGCTTGTTGTTTATGATTTAACTTTGATTGCGTTTCCTCAGACACTTTTATAGCATTTTTTATTCTTAATAATATATTAACTTGTAGCCAATATCTTATTACGAGTAATTCTGACAACTTCATAAGAAAAAGCGGCATTTACCTATTACAGAGATGATGCGATTTGACTCTTTTTTTATTTATTTTATATTTATTCATTTCTCCCAGTCTTACGGGGAGAAAAACACGTGATTCGAGAAAATGTTTGAAAAAATAAATCTACGCTTTTTGAAGGTGAAGTTTGGAAATAGAACAATTCCTTGTGTCGTGTATCCTTAGAATGGCACGTGACGATTTAAATATTTATTTATATGAAGAACAATAAAATTTAATTAATGAGAGAAAATTTATGTATAATATTACAACAATCATCTAAATACCGAAAAATATTATTACATTAGCATAATACATAAATTTAAAATAAAAGGACATCATCAAAACTTACACAAATGATCAATTTATCATGTTAGTTAGATAATTATATATTATAGTTTAAAAGTATTTAATGTGATGGTATCTTAACGAACACTTCTTTGTGGACAATATTGTTTTGTGTATGTTTTCTCCTAATGCGTTGGTTGCTCTGCTTTAATCAGAACTCTTGTTGTCGATCTTTATATCCCTCTTGAAAGTGCAGCATACAGTTGTTCGTGCAAGAAAACATATTGTAGTAAATATAGTCCAATATTTAGAATGTTTGTCCTTATGCTATTTATTATATTTACAAAACATAAACATACTAAAAACTATTTTTACACAAATTTAAAAGGACATTCCTTAGTTTCGGAAGACGAAAGTTGAATTCAGGGATAAGAATATATTTAGAAATATATTAACTAGTATCATAATTTTTGCATGTATGACGTCATTGTCAAAACTTCTATATACCATATGTGTGCTATTACATAAGTTATTTGGCGTATCTAAATTTTTCAGTAGCATGACAAGCTTATTTTTCTTCAAAATTAACCTATATATACAATGGAAGATCAATTTTAACTTAGTCTACTATATATACAGTGGCACTAACATAAGTAAGAAATAAGAAACTTTACAACAAACATATATGGTAGAAGGTCATTTTGTATTAAAGTATTTAAGTATTCTTCTTGCTACTAATTATTAGTATCATTTTCTGCTGAGTCAAAAACTGAAAAACATTTTATTTTTACAATAAAATTTTTCAATCAACCTTTTATTTAGTTGATCAACATATTCATTTTTGTTAGGTATGATATCTTTTTAATTCTATCATGCGATTTGCACAAATTACATTTTAATCTAATGATAGAAATAATTCTCTTATTAAATGCACTACTATTACCATTGGGATTGATAACCAAGTATTCAGGAAGAACCAAATCATCTTTTATTGGATGATCTTCTTCGTTTCCTACACGAAGCAAGAAGACACTGAATATTGGATCTGTTCTTACTTTATATTTTTTATCAGTTGAATCTTTTTCGTTGAGGCCAGAAGTATAACTTTGGTAAGCTAGCTTTTACAGTCTTTGCTTTTGTCGATTTTGGAACTACTGGTAGTACTTGACAAAATCACCTCCCAAACCATTGATTTTTCACCAAACGGTTCATTAATAGCCAATATAACTCTAGAACTCCATGCAATTATTTCGATCGTTTGACACTTAACTATAAGTGCTTCATCCCATTTTATCAATTTTGCTTTCCTTATAAATTTAGCACAATTGCGCTGCTTTGATATATTTGTGATGGTTATTTAAGTTGTTTGAAGAGGTATATCAAATCTAAAGTGGGTGGTCTCACAATAAAATCGTTATTTGTACACCACTTGTTATTATTGCTAACAGTTTTATGCCTGTTGATATGATATTTGCAAGTAATGCATGACATAGAAATATTATTTCGATTCCACCGGAAGCATCTGCAAAGAATAATCCCGTTATACCAGAGACGACTCTTTATAAAATATTCTTGAAAACTTGTTCTTATTTAGGATTTATCTTTGATTGTGCTTCCTCAGATACTTGTATAGCATTTTGATTTTTAATAATATATTAATCTTTTTACTTTGTGTTCTAACGCTCTTTTTATGAAATAAATTTATGTACCCGGAGATTATTTTTAACTTGAATAAGAATTTTACTCATATGATGAATTCAAAAAATAATTGAATTGGATTCTCTTGCTAAATAATTAGTTCAACGATTTAATTATTTGATTTTAACATAAAAAATAATTTATTCTATGTTGATTCAGATCTTAATATTAGTTCATCTCTTGTTTTGAATATTTAATCTTAATTATAATATTATCCACCATAAATTTTATTTTCAAAGAGTAAAAGATTGATATGACATTTCACTTTTAGATCTTTATGTTGATAGAATCATTAGTGGTATTGACTCTTACCAACCATTATTTTCTTTTTCTCACAAATTTATATTCTTAAATATTTTCTTAGTTGTTGTTTAATAATTGGGTATTTTTTTAGTATAACACAACAAATTGATAAAAAAAAATATTATTTGAGTAGAAAAATAGTTCAAATATAATATAAAAATATATTATCATGGAGGTATTGTTTTCTCTCAATTTTAACTCTTTATGTGTTCTATTTAATATTACTTTTATTTTTTCTTTGTATTGGATATTATGTAGTGGTAATGTATTACCAATACAGAGGATTATTATGAAATTAATTTTATTAAACCTTCCTACATATTTTTAAAAAGCATTTAATAGACAAAATTTTATTAATTTTAAAATTTTAAATATTAAAAATTACCATAGAAAATATTGTAGTCCAAAAAATAGGTTATTGCAGTTATGTCCTTTCCTTATGAGTTCTTCCGTTTAATATTTTAGGGCAATTTGATTTATTAATATTGTATTTATGCTTTTATAATAATATATGCTCTCATTTTTTTAATGGATTTGGATAATATAATACATTCTCAAATTAAATTAGTAATAGGACATTATAATATATTTTTAAATTAAATTGGTAATAAGAATTTTATATGGATTAGACAACCCGAAAATATTTGTACTAATAAGATTCCTAAAGTTAGTCATGTAGGATTCCTAACATGCAGTATTATGTCCTAAAACTAATAGGATTATATGGCTAATATCTAGAATTCCGGTTATGTCCTTGTATTATGAGCTATTATGCTTAAAATTACAAGGTTATTTTTGTAAACCGACATTGTATTCATGCTTTTATAATAATATAGATTAAAAGAACGAATCCCCTTAGCGAAATATCGATCGCCTTTTTTACCCTTTAAAAATTAATTTCACACAGGACAAAATTATAATTTAATTATTTTTTCTAATATTAAGGAGTTTAAAAACAAATCGAATTTCTTTCCTCATTTGTAGGAAATCCTAATATTTAGGAATAGAAAATCAACTAAAATTACCCTATATATATATATATATATATATATATATATATATATATATATATATATATATATTAATTATCCTATATTTAATGTCGCGAACACATCATACGAACAACAATTTGCTCTTCGCGTTCGCGAGAGTACCTTCGCGAACTCGAAGAAAAACACACCAGAAGCGTGAAATCTGCAGAAAACCAAATTTCTTAAGTCCAAAATCATGCTATAACCTATCTGAAACTCACCTGAGCCCTCGGGGTTCCAATCCAAACATGCACGCAAGTCTTAACACATCATACGAACTTGCTCGCGCGATCAAATTACCAAAATAACACCTAAAACTATGAATCGTACACCAAATCAAAGGAAGTTTTCAAGAAAACTTTAAAACTTATATTTTTACAACCGGACGTCCGAATCACGTCAAATCTACTCCGATTCTCACCAAATTCGGTAGACACCTCATAAATATTATAGTCGACCTATACCGGGCTCCGGAACTAAAATACGAACCCGAGGTCAATAAATCCAACATCAGTAATTTCTTAGAAATCATTAAGCTTTCAATCTTTTAAATTTTCTTCAAAATTCCATATCTCGAGCTAGGGATCTCGGAATTTGATTCCGGGCATACGCCCAAGTCCCAAATCACGATACAGACCTATTGAAATTGTCAAAATACTAATCCAGGTCCGTTTGCTCAAAATGTTGACTAAAGTCAACTTAGTTGAGTTTTAAAGCTCTATTTCACATTTTAATCCATTTTTCACATAAAAACTTTTCGAAAAATTTTACGGACTGCGCACGCAAGTCCAGGAATGATAAATGGTGCTTTTCAAACACAGAATTACTTATTAAATTTAAAGATGATATTTTGGGTCATCACACATTTTTGCTTTCATTATAAATTTAGCACTATTCCGCTGCTTTGATATATTTGTGATGGTTATTTAAATTGTTTGAAATGGTATATCAAATCTAAAGTGGGTGCCTCATAATAAAATCGTTGTTGGTACACCACTTGCTATTATTGTAAACAGTGTCATGCCTCCTCGTGATATTATATTTGCAAGTAATGTGTGACATATAAATATTATTTCTATTTTGCCAGAGGCATCTACAAAGAATAATCCCGTTATAGCAGAGTCGACTCTGTATAATATAGTCTTGAAAAGCTTGTTGTTTAGGATTTAACTTTGACTGCGTTTCCTCAGACACTTTTATAGCATTTTTTATTCTTAATAATATATTAACTTGTAGCCAATATCTTATTACGAGTAATTCTGACAACTTCAGATGAAAAAGAAACATTTACCTATTATAGAGATGATGCGATTTGATTCTTTTTTTTATTTTATATTTATTCATTTCTCAAAGTCTTACGGGGAGAAAAACACGTGATTCGAGAAAATGTTTGAAAAAATAAATCTACGCTTTTTGAAGGTGAAGTTTGGAAATAGAACAATTTCTTGTGTCGTGTATCCTTAGAATAGCACGTGACGATTTAAATATTTATTTATATGAAGAACAATAAAATTTAATTAATGAGAGAAAATTTATGTATAATATTACAACAATCATCTAAATACCGAAAAATATTATTATATTAGCATAATACATGAATTTAAAATAAAAGGACATCATCAAAACTTACACAAATGATCAATTTGTCATGTTAGTTAGATAATTATATATTATAGTTTAAAAGTATTTAATGTGATGGTATCTTAACGAACACTTCTTTGTGGACAATATTGTTTTGTGTATGTTTCCTCCTAATGTGTTGGTTGCTCTGCTTTAATCAGAACTCTTGTTGTCGATCTTTATATCCCTCTTGAAAGTGCAGCATACAGTTGTTCGTGCAAGAAAATATATTGTAGTAAATATAGTCCAATATTTAGAATGTTTGTCCTTATGCTATTTATTATATTTACAAAACATAAACATACTAAAAACTATTTTTACACAAATTTAAAAGGACATTCCTTAGTTTCGGAAGACGAAAGTTGAATTCAGGGATAAGAATATATTTAGAAATATATTAACTAGTATCATAATTTTTGCATGTATGACGTCATTGTCAAAACTTCTATATACCATATGTGTGCTATTACATAAGCTATTTGGCGTATCTAAATTTTTCAGTAGCATGACAAGCTTATTTTTCTTCAAAATTAACCTATATATACAATGGAAGATCAATTTTAACTTAGTCTACTATATATACAGTGGCACTAACATAAGTAAGAAATAAGAAACTTTACAACAAACATATATGGTAGAAGGTCATTTTGTATTAAAGTATTTAAGTATTCTTCTTGCTACTAATTATTAGTATCATTTTCTGCTGAGTCAAAAACTGAAAAACATTTTATTTTTACTATAAAATTTTTCAATCAACCTTTTATTTAGTTGATCAACATATTCATTTTTGTTAGGTATGATATCTTTTTAATTCTATCATGCGATTTGCACAAATTACGTTTTAATCTAATGATAGAAATAATTATCTTATTAAATGCACTACTATTACCATTGGGATTGATAACCAAGTGTTCAGGAAGAACCAAATCATCTTTTATTGGATGATCTTCTTCGTTTCCTACACGAAGCAAGAAGACACTGAATATTGGATCTGTTCTTACTTTATATTTCTTGTCAGTTGAATCTTTTTCGTTGAGGCCAGAAGTATAACTTTGGTAAGCTAGTTTTTACAGTCTTTGCTTTTATCGATTTTGGAACTACTGGTAGTACTTGACAAAATCACCTCCCAAACCATTGATTTTTCACCAAACGGTTCATTAATACCCAATATAACTTTAGAACTCCATGTAATTATTTCGATCGTTTGACACTTAACTATAAGTGCTTCATCCCATATTATCAATTTTGCTTTCCTTATAAATTTAGCACAATTGCGCTGCTTTGATATATTTATGATGGTTATTTAAGTTGTTTGAAGAGGTATATCAAATCTAAAGTGGGTGGTCTCACAATAAAATCATTGTTTGTACACCACTTGTTATTATTGCTAACAGTTTCATGCCTGTTGATATGATATTTGCAAGTAATGCATGACATAGAAATATTATTTCGATTCCGCCGGAAGCATCTGCAAAGAATAATCCCGTTATACCAGAGACGACTCTTTATAAAATATTCTTGAAAACTTGTTCTTATTTAGGATTTATCTTTGATTGTGCTTCCTCAGATACTTGTATAGCATTTTGATTTTTAATAATATATTAATCTTTTTACTTTGTGTTCTAACGCTCTTTTTATGGAATAAATTTATGTACCCGGAGATTATTTTTAACTTGAATAAGAATTTTACTCATATGATGAATTCAAAAAATAATTGAATTGGATTCTCTTGCTAAATAATTAGTTCAACGATTTAATTATTTGATTTTAACATAAAAAATAATTTATTCTATGTTGATTCAGATCTTAATATTAGTTCATATCTTGTTTTGAATATTTAATCTTAATTATAATATTATCCACCATAAATTTTATTTTCAAAGAGTAAAAGATTGATATGACATTTCACTTTTAGATCTTTATGTTGATAGAATCATTAGTGGTATTGACTCTTACCAACCATTATTTTCTTTTTTCTCACAAATTTATATTCTTAAATATTTTCTTAATTGTTGTTTAATAATTGGGTATTTTTTTATTATTACACAACAAATTGATAAAAAAAATATTATTTGAGTAGGAAAATAGTTCAACTATAATATAAAAATATAGTATCGTGGAGGTATTGTTTTCTCTCAATTTTCACTCTTTATGTGTTCTATTTAATATTACTTTTATTTTTTCTTCGTATTGGACATTATGTAGTGGTAATGTATTACCAATACAGAGGATTATTATGAAATTAATTTTATTAAACCTTCCTACATATTTTTAAAAAGAATTTAATAGACCAAATTTTATTAATTTTAAAATTTTAAATATTTAAAATTACCATAGAAAATATTGTAGTCCAAAAAATAGGTTGTTGCAGTTATGTCATTTCCTTATGAGTTCTTCCGTTAAATATTTTAAGGTAATTTAATTTATTAATATTGTATTTATGCTTTTATAATAATATATGCTCTCATTTTTCTTAATGGATTTAGACAATATAATACATTCTCAAATTAAATTAGCAATAGGACATTATAATATTTTTAAATTAAATTGGTTATAAGAATTTTATATGGATTAGACAACCCGAAAATATTTATACTAATAGGAATCCTAAAGTTAGTCATGTAGGATTCCTAACATGTAGTATTATGCCCTAAAATCTATAAGGCTAATATCTAGAATTCCGGTTATGTCCTTCTATTATGAGCTATTATGCTTAAAATTACAAGGTTATTTTTGTAAACCGACATTGTATTCATGCTTTTATAATAATATAGATTAAAAGAACGAATCCCCTTAGCGAAATATCGATCGCCTTTTTTACCCTTTAAAAATTAATTTCACACTGGACAAAATTGTAATTTAATTATTTTTTCTAATATTAAGGAGTTTAAAAACAAATCGAATTTCTTTCCTCATTTGTAGGAAATCCTAATATTTAGGAATAGAAGATCAACTAAAATTACCCTATATATATATATATATATTTATTTATTTTTTTTCCTTAGCTGAATTGGTATCATAATTATCCTATATTTAATGTAACGTGAATCTTTAGCTATTTTGAATATATTTATGTCTTATAGGCACTATCAAATAAAATAAAATTATTAAATATTTTTTATTTAAGCTGTATAGAAAATTATACTATTAATTTAAGACATTAAAATTAACTAAAATTTCACTTTATATAGATTTCCTTATTTAAATTTCGTTAATATTAGAGGTTGAATTGAATTATATATAAGATTCTTTTATTTTTTCCATCAGATATGCTATGCTTTGAAGCTACTAAAAGATAGGCAGACATAAGATATAACTCAAAAGTAAAAATACTCATTATATTTGGCAAAATTAAAGGGAATATAGAATTATTAATATAATTTTGTCTTTAAATTTTAAAGGATAAAGTTAATAGAACTCACACTAATAGAATTATTAAACTAAACTTTGCTTATTATTTTTTTATATATTATATATATAAAGAAAATTTCTAAAATATATATACACACTCAATAAATTCAATAATTTTTTATAGTAATTTGTTCGTCCTATTAAGTTTTCATATTTTACTAATGTTGTTTTTGCCCGACATATTTCGACAAAGTTATGTAAACATAAAATATTTTTTCATTTCAGCAGCTAAAATCTATGTACATGGGTAATATTGAAACCTTTGAATGGAGATAAATTGAGAAGACATAAGATTTAATTTTTGCATTTATGTTATTCGACAAATCTTTAGTAAAAAAAGGATTCTAATTAATCTTGTTTGTGTCTTTTTGAATGAACTTGAGAATAGCTTTTAAAATATACTTTTTGAAAAATTCTTAAATCTTCTATGGTTATGTGTTTTTACAGAAACTAAAATAAAAGCATGATAATTTGTGAAATTCAACCGATAAAATTATTAAACATTTAAGGTGAATATTGCTTTATTGAGTTAGCTATATATGATCAATATCATAAATTTCAGAAGTTTACACTATATTTTATAGTTCAAATACAATTTTAAAAATAATGATTTTCTTACAAAAAATACTCAATGAGATAAGGAAAACGCGCAACGCGCGTACTATATTAAAAGCACGAATGCCCTTTGCGAAATTTTGTTCGACTTTTTTACTCCTTTAAAATAGAGTTCACATTAGATAAAATAATAATTTGATATTTTTTAACTATTACCCTAATATTTAGGAATGGCCATTTAATGTCACGACCTAAAATTTTACTTCAGGCATCGTGATGGCACTTAGTCTCTAAGACTAAGTAAGACGATTTTAATTACAATTCAAGCAATTTCTTTTTAAATAGAAACTAACAACGAAATAAATATGAATATAACAACCTCCCAAGACTGGTATGTAACGACCCAATCACTCGTTTTAACTTTTAGAACCCCATTCCCCTAAATAAAATTTTCCGTATATGCTTTAAATGATTTATGACTTATGGGGATGGTTGGTTCGGGATTTGGAAGTATTTGGGTTGAAATCGGAACACTTGGTTCCTTAAGTTGGCTTTAAAATGCCAAGTTTGACTTTGGTCAACTTTTTGAGCAAACGGACTCGGATCAGTATTTTGACAGTTTCGGTAGATCCGTATCGTGATTTGAAACTTGGGCGTATGTCCGGAATCAAATTCCGAGGTCCCTAGAACGAGATATGGAATTTTGATGAAACAATTAAAAAGTTTAAGTTCAAATAGTGACCGGATGTCGAATTATGTGCAAACGATCCCGGAATAGAATTTTGATAATTCCAATAGCTCCGTATGGTAATTTTGGACTTAGGAGCGTGATCGGAATTGTATTTGGAAGTTCGTAGTGAAATTGGGCTTGAAATGGCTAAAACAAGAATTTAAGTTTGAAAGTTTGACTGGGGAGTTGACTTTTTGATACCGAAGTCGGAATACAGTTCCGAAAATATTCATAGCTCCGTTATGTCATTTATGACTTGTGTGCAAAATTTCAGGTCAATCGGAGTTGATTTGATAGGTTTCGATATCGAATGTAGAAGTTGAAAATTTTAAGTTTCATTAAGCTTAAATTGGAGCATAATTTGTGGTTTTAGCGTCATTTTATGTGATTTGAAGATTCAAATAAGTTCGTATGATGTTATAGGACTTGTTGGTATATTTGGTTGAGGTCCTGAGGGACTCGGGTGGATTTCGAGTGGTTAACGGATCGAATTTGGAATTTGAAGAAGAGTTGAGGCAGCTGATATCTGGTGTGATCGCGGGTGCGAAAAATCCATCGCGGGTGCGAAGCCACGGATGCGAAAAATCCATCGAGGGTGCGAAGCTGCGGATGCGAAAAATTTTGCCGCGGGCGCGATGATCGCTGGGCAGTGAGTGTTTAAAGTAGAGATTTGAGCATTTTTGCTCATTTCTTCATTCTTGGACGATCTTGGGAGCTTCTTGAGAGGAGCATTCACCTAGCAACTTGGAGGTAAGTTAATTCCCACCTAGTGCAAGTTAAATACATGGTTTATATATGGATTTAGACATGAAAATTTGTATAAATTTGGAGTTTTGAAGGAAAACCTAGAAAATTGGTATTTTTGATTTTTCACCACAAAAATGGTTATAGAATTGGATGAAAATTATATATTTGAATTCTTGAGATTATGGGTAACGATTCTCTCCGGAAATTTCCAAAATCCGGGTGCGTGGGCCCGGGATAAATTTTAGAAATTTTACCATTTAGGATAGGGTAATTTATTTAATAGATAAATTTTGAATTTTTGAACGTGTATTAATTATTTTATATAACTTTTGAATAGTTCGGATTTTTCAGCATTGAATTGAGAATTTAACGCGACGTGGTGATCGGAAAGTAGACTTTGAGACAAGGTAAGTCTCTTGTCTAATCTTGTGAGGGAGAAATTACCCCATAGGTAATTAAATTAATAATTGTTGCTAATTGTGGGGGCCTACGTACGCACGAGGTGACGAGAGTCCGTGCGTAGCTACTATTAATTCTAAAGTCCGGGTAGTTTAGGACTCAAAGCATGAATTACTTGTGTAAATTTTATCTTTTATTTAATTTAATTAATTGATATATATTGTGAATTGTTAGAGAAAGATATTAAAAGATGCAAATCTCATATGCTTAATTTCTGTTTAAATTAATTAATTATTAAAAAAAATTGTTCATCATCTCGAATTTATCTTATAATAAACATACTCTCATTCCCGGAGGTACATAAGAAAAATGTCCTCCTTTCTTGTGGAGTGGGCCGAATACCTCGGCAGAATAGATGCATCTATGGATCGTGCCGCTCGTCCATCGGCAGTGTACACAAAAATCTGGATCGGGCCGAACAACCTCGGCAAAAATCATGCTTAATAATAATAATTACACGATACTCTGATAGTTTATTTCAATTTGTGAAGCTAATTGAGATTTGGAAATTATTGGAATTTAAAGAATTTATTTATCTCTGCTTGTTAAGGAAATTATTGTTATTCCTGTAAATGAGGCTAATTGATTAATTGGAAATTTATTGGAATTGAAGGAATTAAATTACTTTTGTTGGTTCAATAAAATTATTGTTAACTTTGTGAATCAGGTTGATATAAATATTTCTATTTTCATGATTATTTAATATTATTGACCCATAGTGAGTGTCAAAGTCGGCCATCTCGTCTCTACCTCTTCGAGATTAGGCTTGATACTTACTGGGTACACGTTATTTTCGTACTCATGTTGCACTTGCTGCACATTTTATTGTGCAGGTACATATTTGTCTAGCGGCCTTGTGGGTGCAGAGGTGTGGTTAATAATTGTGGGGACATAGGTGAGCTGCACTCTCTATTACGATCCGCAGCCAACAAATCTCCTTGAGAAATATTATATTTTCCTGTCTAATTTGTATTCTGGATAGATGTTGTATTTTATTTTTAATTTCCTAGTAAATGCTCATGCACTTGTGACACCGAGTTTTGGGATGATTATGGGTTGCACTGTATTGAAAATTTTTAAAGATATTATTATGTATTTTGTAAACTTCATCTTCTGCTATTTAATTGAGGGGAATAACTATGACTTCAAAAATATTAAAATGAGAATTTATTTAGTATTTATTGTTGGCTTGTCTGACAGCGGTGTCCGGCGCCATCACGACCTTTATGGATTTTGGGTCGTGACATGGTAGTACTGAGTTACGAACTGTAACGACCTGACCGATCGTTTTGAGTATTACAACCTTGCTTCCCCCTCTACTGCTCAAATTGTACTTTACAGTTGTTGTGTGAATTGCCGGGGTAAATGGTTCGGGTCCGGTGAGGTTTTTGAATGAATTGGATCACTTAGTTCCAAGGTTTAAAGCGTAAGTTAAAATAGTGACCGGATATCGACTTATATGTAAACAACCCCGAAATGGAGTTTTGATGATTCCAATAGCTCCGTATGGTAATTTTGGACTGATGAGCGTGTCCGGAAAATTTTCTGGAAGTACTTAGTGGAATTTGGCTTGAAATGCCGAAAGTTAAATTTTTGGAAAGTTTGACCGGGGGTTAATTTTTTGATATCGGAGTCGGAATCCGATTCTGGAAATTGAAATAGGCCCGTAATGTGAAATGTGACTTGTGTGCAAAATTTGAGGTCAATCGAACGTGATTTAATTCCCTAGTAAATGCTTATGCACTTGTGACACCGGGTTTTGGGATGATTATAGGTTGCACTGTATTGGAAATATTTAAAGATATTATTATGTATTTTGTAAACTTCATCTTCTGCTATTTAATTGAGGGGAATAACTATGACTTCAAAAATATTAAAATGAGAATTTACTTAATATTTATTGTTGGCTTGTTTAACAGCGGTGTTCGACACCATCACGACCTTTATGGATTTTGGGTCGTGACAACATGGTATCAGGGCACTAGGTTCACGTAGGTCTCATGAGTCATGAGCAAGTCTAGTAGAGTCTTGCGGATCGGTACAGAGACGTCTAAGCTTATCTTCGAGAGGCTATAGGGCTGTTAGGCATACTTCCCTTCTTGATTCCTCATCGTGTGATTCGATTCCTTTGAGGCTTATGCCTACATTTCTTTCATATTCAATCTTATGCGACGTGAAGCGCTTGTTATACATTGAGGATTGAGGAAATTTTTAATGGTACTACAGATGTAGTGCAGGATGCTTCTCCCTATGTAATTAATTGGGGTATTGTTGTCGCCTTGCAGAAGGACGCTCTGTCATTTCAAGTTAAGTATCAGTACTACCTAAGGTTTTGAAATTTGGCATTGATTGTTACGACGATTTGTGCGTTATTATCGCACAGTGTTTGTGAAATGGTAAAATGCCCGTCTATGTGTCAGGGCAGTAAACGACTTGAAAGAAGGTTTTCTCAGTACATGATTCATAGGTTCCATGTTTTAATTTCAGCGGAGAAAAGGCAATCAGACTATGAATGTTCAGGTTTGGGGTTGATGGAGTAACGAAGCTTGATATTTTTCGAGTGTGGTAGAGTTCTCAATTTTGATGTGGTGTCGTCGCCTTGTAAAATGCATTAAGGTTCGCCAATGTTATGGCTTTCTTCAACTAGCCTTCACGGCGGGGTGTTAGGAATTGGTATAGGGGAAGCAGTCGTTAGAGATCGTGGTGTGCAGTGATTCAGGATCGAAGCAGCATTCCTAGTATTGATGTCTCGAGAAGGATGATCATCAGAAAGGTTTAAAGCTGGTAACAAGCTATTGGTTCAAGTGCTACAGAGATGGATTTTTAGTTAAGGCAACAATGGGGCAACGAAGGATGAGGAAGGACATGTGGAAGGTGTCTTGTGGTGGTTAAGTTCCTAGGAGGCCAAGTGTGAGAAATAAAAGTCGAGTAGTTGCTTAAAGAAGAGTGGCAAGGTAGTATATGAGTTACGTGATAGGATAACTACACGGCTTGAGGAAAGTTTGAAGTGATTTGGGATTTAGGATGGACAGTGACTAGGTCTACGGACTTAAGTTGTAATATTAGCTGCTATATTGAGGAAGATTGGATACAATAGGAGGGAGTTGCTTGATATGAAGAAGGATATAACATGACTTTGGATTGGAATGTATTGTCGCACCTTTAGTTGACGTTCATGAGGAGTGAACGGACTAGTGAAGCTGGTGAATGAGCTCGGACTCAGGATGATCTACTGATTTTGTAGTATTTGCACCCAGTGCAGCGGTGTTGGCATATGTCGGCATGTAATTTTCACAGGTGGGTTATCTCCTGTGAGCAGGTTAGTGGTCGCGTGGTGTTGACAAAGTTTCTGCGAAGAATTTTACTGGCTACCCGGGAAGAGATTTAATATGTAAATGTGGATAGTGATTCGGAGTGTTTATTAAAGGTTAATAGAAGGATTCCGAGAAATTTGACGAGTTGCATGTGCAGGATCATGTCAACGATGAAGAAAGAATCTCGGTGGATTACAGAATTTCGTAATTGTAGCTTCAAGCTAAATGGGAGAGTTTTTGTGTGAGAATTGTAAGTACAAACATTTCCTTACATGATTGAATATATAAACATTTGAAAGAAGTCCTTCTGAATCATTTTGTGATGGTATGTTATGTACGATGCTTTATTATTTTATTTGGGAGGGTGGTGGTAGTGGTTTATCTTCCTCTTGTTAACGTAATTTTCCTAGCTTTTGTTCCTTTTGCATGTATAACTAAAGAACATATATATATATATATATATATATATATATATATCATGTTACAAGTTCTCTTAAGTGAATGGTGTTGTTACTTACAAGAGTTTTGAACTAGTTTATGTTACGTAGGAACTGTGAAAGAAGGGTGCTCCTCATAATTATGTGGAAGATGCATGTACTACGATGAAACTTGTTCTTTCTTTAATTGAGCTTAAATTGATGATATCATACCATTTGTTGGACAAGAGCTTATGATTTTTTTTTTGTTTTTCTAGTTATATTTTTTCTTCATGACTGATCAATCTGAAATTGTCTCCCAAGAGCCAGAGATGGTAAAGCTGATTGTTCAGGATACTAGTGTGCTTTTATAGTCAAGATTTAATGGATCATCGGAATTTGAAATTTGTTTCGTGTTTGATCGACCGAGGATTGGCTTTAGGGTTAACTTTGACTTTGACTTTTTTAAAAAAAATTATGAGAATGTTCCACCTAGACTAATTGAGCGTGTTATTCGATATTTCGCATAGATTGAAGCCATTTTAAGCCGTTTGGGTGGAAAATTAGACATTGTTAGGTTGGGAATCTCACCGCTTCGAGATGAGTGAGACTTCAACTTTCGGATTGGGATTGCGTAGTGTCAACTTGTGTGGTTTATGGTTATCGGTATATTGGGTGGTCATCACGACTAAGAAAAGAAAATATCGGTGGTAATTTGAGCAAAGGATTTGAGGAATGTGTGTCATATTTGGCCTTATCGATTCATGTTCGGGCTTTGGGAAGACTCAGAGTTTATGCTTCGTGTAGATGTAATGCACAGGTAAAGTGAGATAGTCGGGTGTTTCCTTGAGAAAATGTCCATGTGCTAGCAGGGCCTTGGAGTTGATCATGTTTGGGAACAAGTCAGAATAAGTGATTCTCAATAACGGTCTTAGCGGGTTCAAAAATTTAAAGAGCGGTGTCTAAGGATCTCGAGTCCGTAGTATGGTTGAGTATCGAGCTTTTGTAGCATATTATGAAATGGGGCGTGGAGTACTCTGCGTTATCTTCAGGTTGTGGTGTAGCATTTGAGAAATGGAAGAAAATAACTTCGGATTCATAAAAGTATTTGAATTGGTGTACCAGTTGAAGATGAAAAAGTGCGCACAAGGAGGGGTATGAGATGATTTGTGGATTTTGAAACAGCGAGGTCTCGTGAAATAAGGTCACTCGGGATGAGTGCGTTTTTGAGTTCGTGATGTAATGAATGGAGCTATTATTATTTCTAAGGAAAGTTAAGAATAAATTTAGAAAAGACGGGTCGGCTAACAATGGTTGAATTGGTATGATGGTGACAATGATCAGTTCCTTCAGCGCATTGAGTTATGCATGTAATTTGTGGCGGTACGTGCGAGGTTTGACGGCCGCCGTAATTGATTTTATTTGGAGGAATTCAAGTATTAGGGCATGTTATGTGTAGAGGGATCCCAGAAGAGTTATGGTGGTTTAGACCACTACTTGATGTCGGTAGTTTTTTGCGGATATGAGAATCCCGTCGCGTATTGCAATGGTTCTCTTGAAATGAGTAAGCAAAAAGGTTGTTATTTGATGAAATGTTTGATTTATTAGTGGTTCGGGAGTTATGATGGAATTCTTGTACTCTCGTGTATTGGCATGCTTGGTGCAGTGAACGTCATGCGAATTTGAAATTTGAGGATCGAGGTTGCGGTTCGGTTTTGACAAGAATGTCACAAGATCGGACGAGCGGGAAAGGATTTAGAGGCTTAAAGCAAGATGTTCAGTATCACCTGAGATCGGTGTTATGTGTAAGAGGCTTTGTGTATTGATTTGCGTATCCTTGATTCTCCTTACATCATTTGTATGGCCGGTGGTATGGATGTGCAGACTTGTTATTTGTTGCGGAAGGTCGTGGGAGCTTATTCCACGGGAAGATTGTATAAGTGCGACAAGTAGTCACTTGATTGATTAAATATCTAACTACCAAATATGAAGATTTTTGGTACTATTGCTAATATGTGAATTTATGCCTGAAGGGCGCTCTATTCAGTTGGTTGAGAATTGTAAAAGTTTGTTTCGAATTCGACGGTTGTTCTTGCGTGTCATGGAAAAAAAGGGGTCGTTGTGGGTCCTTGAGAGATTATTTACCCAAGTATGGTATGATCAGAATCGACTTGAGGTCTGTGGATGGATTTAAATATGAATATGGGCTATATCAGGCCGGATGTGTTCATTCAGCATAGCACTCCTTATGGAGGAGTATTCAGACGTTGGATGTCGTTTAGTCGTCGGCTATTTCATGTAATTCTAAATCGTGTTGTGTGAGTTGTGAAACGGCTCGAAATTCAAATTCATATATCGCACCTTAGTTGTGCTTGAGTTTTGTAGCGTATGGCGATGTCGGTCTTCCCAGAGATGGTATCATGCACTTAGCATGCTTGTGTCTGATATTCAGATATTTTTGCAGTAATGAGCATTCTAGCTCGGTAAGTATTTTCTTATAGATTCTTTTTGTGCGGATCGGGTGGCACGCCACCACGAGTATATTGTTTGGATCGGGTTGCACGCCGCAATGGTATCATGTGCGGATCGGGTGGCACGCTGCCACGGGTATGTTGTTTGGATCGGGTTGCACGCCGCAGCGGTATCATGTGTGGATCGGGTTGTACGCCGCAATAGTGTGATGTTGAGTACATTCCCCTATATTCTATTTTGTGTATTTTGTGAGAAAGGTTCATGACACCTTTTCTGTTGTTTAATTCGTCACGTGGGTTGAGTAATCCTTTCCAGAGTTCGTTTTTTTTTTCTTATGTATCGCACTCGAGTCCGTAGCTTATTAGCTCATTGTGGCGTCACATGAGGCTTTTTGATCGTGTCTGAGGTGGCTTATTGCCTGAACATCTTATACTGGGTGAGACGAGATTATTGGGTCCGGGATCAATGCGATCGGATTATATGAAGTATAATAAAGAGCAAATACCATTATTTGATTCATAATGAGGCAATGGTTCTGGTCAGAAGGAGAAACTCAATAATTTGTTGACGCGGCAGTTGGTTATGAATTTCGGCACATTTCGTCCATCGTGGAAGCATGTCAAGAGTTGGAACAGGACTTATATGTATCACGAGGTATGTTGTGAACATCAGATTCGTGGAAGTTCGACTATTGTTATCAGAGGGTGTTATTATGGTCATGTAAATGGTGCGGTGCATGGTCTAAATTCAACAAAGGTATGCAATCCAGTATTGGGGCGTCGTGTAATTATTGATACGGTGTTAGTAGGTTGGAAACAAGCATGGTGGAGAATTCTGGATGTTAGAATTGGGCTCTAAGGCTTAACTGCCTAAATAAGGGGAAGAATCATCAAATTTGCTCGAGCTAATGTGCTCAATCGGGTGTGGTAGCACGGGTAGGTGCTCGAAGTGTTAAATAGTGATTTTGGACATCTCCGGAATAGTACTTAGCACGTTCGAGGACGAACGTATATTTAAGTGGGAGAGAATGTAACGACCCAACCGGTCGTTTTGACTTTTAAAACCCCGTTCCCCTAAATAAAACTTTCCGTATGTGATTTAAATAATTTATGACTTGTGGGGATAGTTGGTTCGGGATTTGGAAGTAATTGGGTTGAAATCGGAACACTTGGTTCCTTAAGTTGGCTTTAAAAGGCCAAATTTGACTTTGGTCAAATTTTTGAGCAAACGGATTCGGATCAGTGTTTTGACAGTTTCGGTAGGTCCGTATCGTGATTTGGGACTTTGGCGTATGCCCGGAATCAAATTCCGAGGTTCCTAGCCCGAGATATGGAATTTTGATGAAATAATTAAAACGTTTAAGTTCAAATAGTGACCGGATATTGAATTATGTGCAAACAACCCCGGAATAGTATTTTGATGATTCCAACAGCTCCGTATGATGATTTTGGACTTAGGAGCGTGATCGAAATTGTATTTGGAAGTCCGTAGTGAAATTGGGCTTGGAATGGCTAAAACAAGAATTTAAGTTTGAAAGTTTGACTGGGGAGTTGACTTTTTGGTGACAGAGTCGGAATACCGTTCCAAAAATTTTTATAGCTCCGTTATGTCATTTATGACTTGTGTGCAAAATTTGAGGTCAACCGGAGTTGATTTGATAGGTTTCGACATCGAATATAGAAATTGGAAATTTTAAGTTTCGTTAAGCTTGAATTGGAGCATAATTCATGATTTTAGCGTCGTTTTATGTGATTTGAAGTTTCAAATAAGTTCGTATGATGTTGTAAGACTTGTTGGTATATTTGGTTGAGGTCCCGAGGGCCTCGGGTGGATTCCGGGTGGTTAACGGATCGAATTTGGAATTTGAAGAAGAGTTTGGCAGCTGATATCTGGTGTGATCGTGGGTGCGAAAAATCCATTGCGGGTGCGAAGCCGCAGGTGAGAAAAATCCATCGAGGGTGCGAAGCCGCGGATGCGAAAAATTTTGCTGCGGGCGCAATGATCGCTCGGCAGTGAGTGTTTTAAGAGGGGATTTGAGCATTTTTGCTCATTTCTTCATTCTTGGGCAGATTTTGGGAGCTTCTTGAGAGGATCATTCACCTAGCAACTTGGAGGTAAGTTAATTCCCACCTATTGCAAGTTAAATACATGGTTTATATATGGATTTAGAAATGAATATTTGTAAAAATTTGGAGTTTTGAAGGAAAACATAGAAAATTGGTATTTTTGATTTTCATCACGAAAATGGTTATGGAATTAGATAAAAATTATATATTTGAGTTCTTGAGATTATGGGTAACGATTCCCTCCGGAAATTTCCAAAATCCGGGCGTGTGGGCCCGGGATGAATTTTAGGAATTTTACCATTTTTGATAGGGTAATTTATTTAATAGATAAATTTCGAATTTTTGAACGTGTATTAATTATCTTATATAACTTTTGGATAGTTCGGATTTTTCGGCATTGAATTGAGAATTTAACGTGACGCGGTGATTGAGAAGTGGACTTTGAGACAAGGTAAGTCTCTTGTCTAATCTTGTGAGGGAGAAATTACCCCATAGGTAATTAAATTAATAATTGTTGCTAATTGTGGGGGGCTACGTACGCATGAGGTGACGAGAGTCCGTGTGTAGCTACTATTAATGCTAAAGCCCGGGTAGTTTAGGACTCAAAGCATGAATTACTTGTGTAAATTTTATCTTTTATTTAATTTAATTATTTGATATATATTGTGAATTGTTAGGGAAAGATATTAAAAGCTGAAAATCTCATATGCTTAATTTCTGTTTAAATTAATTAATTATTTAAAGAAATTGTTCATCATCTCGAATTTATCTTATAATAAACATACTCTTATTCCCGGAGGTACATAAGAAAAATGTCCTCCTTTCTTGTGGAGTGGGCCGAACGCCTCGGCAGAATAGATGCATCTATGGATCGTGCCGCTCGTCCCTCGGCAGTGTACACAAAAATCTGGATCGGGCCGAACGACCTCGGCAGAAATCGTGCTTAATAATAATAATTACACGATACTCTGATAGTTTATTTTAGCTTGTGAAGCTAATTGAGATTTGGAAATTATTGAAATTTAAAGAATTTATTTATCTCTGCTTGTTAAGGAAATTATTGTTATTCCTGTAAATGAGGCTAATTGATTAATTGGAAATTTATTGGAATTGAAGGAATTAAATTACTTTTGTTGGTTCAATAAAATTATTGTTAACTCTGTGAATCAGGTTGATATAAATATTTATATTTTCATGATTATTTAATATTATTGACCCATAGTGAGTGTCAAAGTCGGCCATCTCGTCTCTACCTCTTCGAAATTAGGTTTGATACTTACTGGGTACACGTTGTTTTCGTACTCATGCTGCACTTGCAGCACATTTTATTGTGCAGGTACATATTTGTCTAGCGGCCTTGTGGGCGCAGAGGCATGGTTAATAATTGTGGAGACATAGGTGAGTTGCACTCTCAATTACGAACCGCAGCCAACAGAGTCTCCTTCAGAAATATTATATTTTCCTGTCTACTTTGTATTCTGGACAGATGTTGTATTTTATTTTTAATTCCCTAGTAAATGCTCATGCACTTGTGACACCGGATTTTGGGATGATTATGGGTTGCACTATATTGGAAATTTTTAAAGATATTATTATGTATTTTGTAAACTTCATCTTCTGCTATTTAACTGAGGGGAATAACTATGACTTCAAAAATATTAAAATGAGAATTTATTTAGTATTTATTGTTGGCTTGTCTGACAGCGGTGTCCGGCGCCATCACGACCTTTATGGATTTTGGGTCGTGATATGGTAGTACTGAGTTATGAACTGTAACGACCCGACCGATTGTTTTGAGTATTACAACCTTGCTTCCCCCTCTACTGCTCAAATTGTACTTTACAGTTGTTGTGTGAATTGCTGGGGTAAATGGTTCGGGTTCGGTGAGGTTTTGGAATGAATTGGAATACATAGTTCTAAGGTTTAAAGCGTAAGTTAAAATAGTGACCGGATGTCGACTTATGTGTAAACAACCCCGAAATGGAGTTTTGATGATTCCAATAGCTCCGTATGGTAATTTTGGACTGAGTAGCGTGTCCGAAAAATTATCTGGAAGTACTTAGTGGAATTTGGCTTGAAATGCCGAAAGTTAAATTTTTGGGAAGTTTGACCGGGGGTTAACTTTTTGATATCGGGGTCGGAATCCGATTCTCGAAATTGAAATAGGTCCGTAATGTGAAATGTGACTTGTGTGCAAAATTTGAGGTCAATCAAACGTGATTTGATATGTTTCGACACAAGTTATAGAATTTGAAGTTTCAAGGTTCAATGATTTCAAATTGCGGTGTAATTCGTCGTTTCGATGTTGTTAGGTGTGATTTGAGGCCTCGAGTAGGTCCGTGTTATGTTATGGGACTTGTTGATACAATTGGTTGAGGTTCCGGGGGGCCTCGGGTGAGTTTCGGACGGTTAACGGATCAAATTGGGACTTAAGGAAATGTTGGAACTGCTGCCTACTGGTGTGATCGCACATGTGAAGATTTTAATCGCAGGTGCGAAGCCGCATATGCGTGAAATAAGCCGCAGAAGCGGCCAAGTGTGGGACTGGGCAGTGCTCGCAAGTGTGAGGAATTTGCCGCATCTGCGAGGCCGCAGGTGCGAAGGCGTTGGTGCAGATGCGGACTGGGGCTAGCGTGAGGCGACCACAGGTACAAAGGGGAATGCACATCTGCGAAGCCCGCAGGTGCGAGATTTTAGAGGGCCGGCTGTTTTCCGCAGGCGTGCATTTTTGTCCGCAAATGCGGATGCGCAGGTGCGAATCCATGCACCGCAGGTGCGGAAATTCCTGGGCAGTGTTTAAAACGAGGGTTCTGAGATTTTTTCTCATTTTTTGGATTTTGGAGCTCGGGTTGGGCGATTGTGGAGAGGAATTTTGCCACACAACTTGGGGTAAGTGTTCTTAACTCCCTTGTAATTATATTCTATGAATTCATCTTCATTTTTGGTGTAAGATTATTGAATCTTCAAGAGAAATAGAAGGAAATTTCTATAATGTCACAAAACGAATTTTTCTAGTTTGAATACCGATTTGGAGTCGGATTTGAATGAAACTAGTATGGTTGAACTTGTAATTGGATGGGTTGTCGTATATTGTGAGTTTTATCGGGTTTCGAGATTTGGGCCCCACGGGTATTTTTGGGGCGTAATTTCAGATTTTGGGAAAAATATTAGCATTTTGATATGGAATTAATTCCTATGAATTGTGTGGACTGAATCAAATTAATTGTGGTAGATTCGAGCCGTTCGGGAGTTGTTATGCGCATAATGGGATTTCTGGAGCATTGATTAGCTTGCTCGATTTGGATTCGTCTTGTTCGAGGTTGTCACGACCCAAAATTCCTACCTTCGGACCGTGATGGCGCCTAACATTTCACTTGCTAGGCAAGCCAATGTTAGAATAATATTAACCAATTTTTAAACAATTTTTAAATTATTAATAATCCAAGAACAATTGCGGAAGCAAGTTTCAAATATAGTGAATAATCCATAAAAAAAACAACGGTGTCTAAATACCATCCAGAATTAGTGTCACAAGTGTACGAGCTTCTAGAATAAATACAAATAAATATCTGAATAAAATAAAGCTGTCTGAAAATAAGCACACAGCTAAAATAAAGTAGACGGGGACTTCAGAACTGCAAACGCCGTGCAGTTATACCTCAAGTCTCCTCTGAATAGCTGAACTCCGAGCAAGTCTACGGTACGCCACTGGGATCAACTCCAAAATCTGCACAAAAAGTGCAGAGTGTAGTATTAGTACAACCGACCCCATGTACTGGTAAGTGCTGAGCCTAACCTCGACGAAGTAGTGATGAGGCTAAGGCAGTTCACTTACATTAACATGTACGCCGTATTAATAACAACCACAAATAATAGAATTAAATCAGGTAACTCATTTATTATAATTGAAGCCAACGCAACAGTCATAATCAATTATCATTTCCATCAATTCTGTTGCAGCGTGCAATCCGCTCTCACAATATATTCACATTCAGTTCTATTACAGCGTGCAACCCGCTCTCACAATATATTCATTTTAATCAAGTCTGTTGCGGCGTGCAACCCGATCCTCTAATATGGACTTTTTAATAAGTCTGTTGCAGCGTACAACCCGATCCTCCAATATTGACTTTTAATAAGTCTATTGCGGCGTGCAACCCGATCCACAATATTGACTTTTAATAAGTCTGTTGCGGCGTGCAACTCGATCCTTCCATATTGACTTTTTAATAAGTCTGTTGTGGCATGCAACATGATCCACAATATTGACTTTTAATAAGTCTGTTGCGGCGTGCAACCCGATCCACAATATATTCATTATAATCAATCCTGTTGCGGCGTGCAACCCGCTCCTCCAACATATTCATTTACCAATTCTTATAGAAAATATTTTCCCAATAAATGTAACAATTAATATACAATTATAAGAGAACAAGCATACAATAATTATGATTTAATTATGAAGCAAACAATGACAAATAGTGAATTATTATGGAAATTAGGGAGCAAATAGGCAGTTTAATATTTAATATGTTAAATGTCAAATAACAATTAAGGCACATAATTCAAATAGCATATAACAATTAATGCAGAAATTCAAGAATTAATATTTGACAAAGAATAGGAGAGAAATACTTATTATGATAATTAATTTATGATTTAAAATAATTTATGATTTTTCAAGTAAGCAGACAAACAATTAATTTGACGACGTATAGACACTCGTCAACTCGCCTATACGTCGTTCACATGCAATTCACATAACAAATAATTTAAGGGTTCTATTCCCTCAAGTCAAGGTTAACCACGATACTTATCTTGCTTTGCAAATTCCAATCAATTATTCAACCACAACTTTTTCTTTTAAAATTTCCTCCGAAAGCTTCAAATCTATTCACAAACAATTCGATATATTCAATAGAATCATAGGAATTAATTCCATTTGAATTTACAAATTTTTCGGATAAAAATCCGAAATTCATTATTATATTCGATAGTGGGACCCGTGTCTCAAATCCCGAAAAACTCGCAAAATTCGGACACCCGTTCCGATACAAGTTCAACCATACCAAATTTGTCCAATTCCGATATCAAATGGACCTTCAAATCTTAAATTTTCGTTTTTGGAAGATTTTATAAAAATCTGATTTTTCTTCCATAAATTCACGGATTCATGATATAAATGAGTATAAAATCATGAAATATAATCAATATAGGATAAGGGACACTTACCCCAATGTTTTCCCTTGAAAATTGCCAAAAAATCACCTTACCCGAGCTCAAAAATGGAAAAGAGTTGAAAATGGGTCGAAACCCCATTTCCAGAACTTAAGTTCTGTTTCTGGGATTTTTATCCTTCGCGAACGCGGTCAGTGCCTCGCGTTCGCGAAGCATAAATTTATGCTGTCCAATTTTACTCTTCGCAAACGTGAGGGCTACCTTGCGAACGCGATGCTTTCCGAACCTCATTACACCTTTCGTAGGTGAAACCCGGAGCAATATTCTTTCTCCAACCATGAATGCAATATCACAAAATTTACAGTCGGCATAACTCTTTTGCCTAGACTGAGCTGTGCGAAGTCGATCCTGTATAATCTTTACTTTATCCAAGGCATCCTATACCAAATCGGTACCCAACAACCGAGCCTCTCCCGGTTCAAACTAACAAACTGGCGATCGGCATCGCCTTCCGTATAATGCCTCATATAGAGCCATCTGAATGCTCAAATGGTAGCGATTATTATAAGCAAACTCCGCAAGTGGCAAGAAATGATCCCAAGAACCTCCAAAGTCTATAACACAAGCGCGAAGCATATTTTCAATATCTGAATAGTGCGATCCGACTGTTTTTCTGTCTGTGGATGAAATGTTGTACTTAACTCTACCCGCGTGCCTAACTCACGTTGTACAACCCTCCAGAAATGTGAGGTAAACTGCATACCTCGATATGAAATAATAGACACGAGCACACCGTGAAGGCGGACAATCTCACGAATGTAAATTTCAACTAACCTCTCTAAAGAATAGGTAACTACTACTGGAATGAAATGTGATGACTTGGTCAACCTGTCCACAATGACCCAAACTGTGTCAAATCTTCTCTAAGTCCGTGGGAGCCCAACAACAAAATCCATAATGATACGCTCCCACTTCCACTCAGGAATTTCTAACTTCTGAAGCAAACCACTAGGTCTCTGATGCTCGTACTTAACTTGCTGACAATTTAGATACCGAGCTACATATGCAACTATATCCTTTTTCATTCTCCTCCACCAATAATGTTGCCGCAAATCTTGATACATTTTGGCGGTACCTGGATGAATAAAATACCTGGAACTATGTGCTTCTTCAAGAATTAATTCATGAAGCCCATCCACATTTGGCACACAAATATGACCTTGAATTCACAGAACCCCATCTTCCCCCACAACAACCTGTTTGGCATCGCCGTGCCACACCGTGTCCTTAAGGACAAGTAAGTGAGGATCATCATACTGCCTCTCTCTGATGCGCTCATATAAAGAAGATCGAGCGACTGTGCAAGCTAGAACCCGGATGGGTTCTGAAACATCTAACCTCACAAACTGATTAGCCAAAGTCTGAATATATGCAGCTAATGGCCTCTCACCAACCGGAATATACGCAAGACTGCCCATACTCACAGCCTTTCTACTCAAAGCATCGGCCACCACATTGGCCTTTCGGGGGTGATACAAAATGGTGATATCATTGTCTTTCAACAACTCCAACCATATTCTCTACCTCAAATTAAGATCCTTTTGTTTGAACAGATATTGAAGGCTACGATGATCAGTAAATACCTCACACGAGACACCGTAGAGGCAATTCCTCCAAATCTTCAGCGCATGAACAATGGCTGCCAATTCTAAGTCATGAACAGGATAATTCTTCTCGTGAACCTTCAACTGCCGCAACGCATATGCAATTACCTTGCCATCATGCATTAATACTGCACCAAACCCAATGTGAGATGCATCACAATATACCGTATACGATCCTGAACTTGTGGGTAATACCAACACTGGCGCTGTAGTCAAAGCGGTCTTGAGCTTCTGAAAAAGCTCATCTCACACTCGTCTGACCATCTGAATGGGACACCTTTCTGGGTTAATCTGGTCAATGGGCTTGCTATAGATGAAAACCCTTCCACGAACCGACGATAATAACCTGCCAAACCCAGGAAACTCCGGATCTATGTAACCGAAGTAGGTCTAGGCCAATTCTGAACAGCCTCAATCTTCTTAGGATCCACCTTTATGCCTTCTGCCGATACAACATGTCCCAAAAAGGCAACTGAGTCTAACCAAAACTCACATTTTGAAAAATTGGCATATAACTAATTATTTTTCAAGGTGTGAAGCACACTTCAAAGATGCTGCTTATGATCCTCTCGACTGCTGGAGTAAATCAAGATATCATCAATGAATACAACCACGAAAGAATCCAAATAAGGCTTGAACATCCGGTTCATCAAATCTAAAAATGCTGCTGGGGCATTTGTCAACCCAAATGACATCACTAGGAACTCGTAATGTCCATACCGAGTCCGAAAAGATGTCTTAGGGACATCAGATGCCCTAATCTTCAACTGATGTTAACCAGATCTCAAATCAATCTTCGAAAATACCTTGGCACCTTGAAGCTGATCAAATAAGTCATCAATTCTTGGCAGCGGATATTTGTTTTTGATAGTGGCCTTGTTCAACTGCCGATAGTCTATACACATTCGCATCGAGCCATCTTTCTTCTTTACAAATAATACTGTTGCACCCCAGGGTGAGACACTGGGTCTAATGAATCCCTGATCAAGCAAGTCTTGTAATAAGGCTTGAACACCCGATTCATAAAATCTATAAATGCTGCCGGAGCATTTGTCAACCCAAATGACATCACTAGGAACTCGTAATGCCCATACCGAGTCCGAAAAGATGTCTTAGGGACATCAGATGTCCTAATCTTTAACTGATGGTAACCAGATCTCAAATCAATCTTCGAAAATACCTTGGTACCCTGAAGCTGATCAAATAAGTCATCAATTCTTGGCAGCGGATATTTGTTTTTGATAGTGGCCTTGTTCAACTGCCGATAGTCTATACACATCCGCATCGAGCCATCTTTATTCTTTACAAATAATACTGGTGCACCCCAGGGTGAGACACTGGGTCTAATGAATCCCTGATCAAGCAAGTCTTGTAACTGTTCTTTCAATTCTTTCAACTCTGGCGGGGCCATACGGTATGGTGGAATAGAAATGGGCTGAGTGCCCGGAGCCAAATCAATACAGAAGTCAATATCTTTGTTGGGTGGCATCCCCGACGGATCTGTAGGAAATACTTCTGAAAATTCACGAACAACTGGAAATGAGTCCATAGAAGGAACATCCGCACTGGGATCGCGAATATAATCCAAATAGGCTAAACACCCCTTCACTACCATACGCCGAGCTTTCATATAAGAAATAACCCTGCTGGCAGAATGGCCAGGAGTTCCTTTCCACTCTAACCGACGTAACCCCGACATAGCTAGGGTCACTGTCTTGGCATGATAGTCCAATATAGCATGGTAAGGAGACAACCAATCCATACCCAAGATGACATCAAAATTTACCATATCAAGAAGTAGAAGATCCACACTAGTCTCAAGATTACCAATAGTAAACACACACAAATGATAGACATGATCTATTATAACAGAGTCTCCCACCAGTGTAGAAACACACACAGAAGCACTCAGAGAATCACAAGGTACAACCAAATATGAAGCAAAATAGGAGGACACATAAGAATAAGTAGATCCTGGATCAAATAGAACTGTAGCATCTCTATGGCAAACTGGAATAATACCTGTGATCACAACATCAGATGACTCGGCCACAGGCCTAGGTGAAAAAGCATAAAATCGGGGCTGGCCTCCACCTTTAGCGGTTTGACCTCCACCTCTAATGGCCTGACCTCTACCTCTAATGTCCTGACCTCCACCTCTAGCTGCCTGACCCCTGCCTCTAGCTGGCTGAGCAGGCGGTGAAGCAATCGGTGCCGATGTGATAGCACGGGAATCCTGTCGAGATCTGTTACTCGCCAATCTAGGGCAATACCTCCTGATGTGACCAATGCTCCCACACTCATAACATGCTGAAGCTGAAGCTGACCCAAGTGGTTCGGATAATCACTGTAGTAACTCTGGAGTGGTGGTGCACTGATAGGAGCTGAATGTGCACTGAATACTGGCTGCCCAGAGTAAGGCATAATAGGACCGTGACTCCCTAAAGCACCGGGAGATGCATGAAGTGCTGAATGAAACGGTCTGTGAGGATGACCCCTACCAAAATTACCTCTGCCTCCAGCCGAAGCACCACTGAAACTACCGAACTGACGAGGCCTCCTATCAGACCTCTGCCCTCTCTCCTGTGCAAGAACCATCTCGATCTTCCTGGCGACACTAGCCACCGCCTGAAAAGTAATCTCACTTCCGGTCTCCTTGGCCATCTGAAGTTTGATAGGGTAAGTGAGTCCCTTAATAAACCTCCTCACTCTCTCTCTCCCTCCGTAGGTAGTAAAATGAGAGCATGACGGGCCAAATCTACAAAATGGGACTCATACTGAGTAACAGTCATACTACCCTACTGTGGACGCTCAAATTGCTTGCGGATTTCCTCTCTCAGTGTGATAGGGAGGAACTTCTCCAGAAATAGCTGAGAGAACTGCTCCCAAGTAAGTGCAGGCGATCCGACTAGTCGGGTCAATGTATAATCTCTCCACCACTTCTTGGCGGAACCCGTCATCTGAAATACAGCAAAATCAACCCCATTGGTCTCAACTATACCCTTGTTCCGCAGCACCTCGTGGCAGCATTCAAGATAATCCTGTGGGTCCTCAGAAGGTGTACCACTGAAGTGAACTGGAAAGAGCTTGGTCAACTTATCCAGTCTCAATAAGGCCTCAAAAGACATGGCAGGCTTATCACCGGTCTGTGCCGCAACAACTGGCTGAACTACCCCAACTGGCGGGGCTGCTGGAGCCAGATTCTGGGGAGCCATCTGCTCCGAAGCGGGAGTAGTGGGAGTTTGTGCTCCTCCCCTAGCCTGTGAAATGGCTGGTGCCACTGGAAATGTACCATTCTGGGCCACGCCCTCCATAAGACTTACCAAATGGACTAGAGCGTCCTGAAGTACTGGAGTGGCTATGAATCCTTCCGGGACCTGAACTGGTCCAACTGGTACATTCTAAACTGGAACCTCCTCCTGAAGGTCCACCTGAGGTTCTACAACAGGTGCAGCTGCTCGAGCTCTGGACTGAGCTCTAACTCGGCCTTGATCACTACCCCTGGCCATAGTTTCCACCGGGGGTTCTGGTCCCTGTCCATCGGTAGAGGTATTACGTGTTCTCACCATCTGCGAGAGAATAAGAGTAGAATAGTTCAATCATCGATGATAGAATAAAATCGCACGATAGAATAAGAAAGAAGTGATATTGTTCCTAAACGTCATAGCCTCTGAGAGATAAGTACAGACGTCTCTGTACCGATGCTTCAGGCTCTTCTAAGTTTGCTCGTGACTCGGGAGACCTATGTAACCTAGTGCTCTGATACCAACTGTCACGACCCGAAATTCCCACCTTCGGACCGTGATGGCGCCTAACATTTCACTTGCTAAGCAAGCCAACATTAGAATAATATTAACCAATTTTTAAACAATTTTTAAATTATTAATAATCCAAGAACAAATGCGAAAGCAAGTTTGAAATATAGTGAATAATCCATAAAAAAAAATAACGATTTCTAAATACCATCCCAGAATTGGTGTCACAAGTGCACGAGCTTCTAGAATAAATACAAATAAATGTCTGAATAAAATAAAGCTGTCAGAAAATAAACACACAGCAAAAATAAAGTAGACGGGGACTTTAGAACTGCGAACGCCGTGCAGTTATACCTCAAGTCTCCTCTGAATAGCTGAAATTCGAGCAAGTCTATGGTACACCACTGGGATCAACTCCAAAATCTGCACAAGAAGTGCAGAGTGTAGTATCAGTACAACCCACCCCATGTACTGGTAAGTTCTGAGCCTAACCTCGACGAAGTGGTGACGAGGCTAAGGCGGTTCACTTACATTAACCTGTACGTAGTATTAATAACAACCACAAATAATAGAATTAAATTAGGTAACTCATTTATTATAATTGAAGCCAACGCAGCAGTCATAATCAATTATCATTTTCATCAATTCTGTTGCAGCGTGCAACCCGCTCTAATAATATATTCACATTCAGTTCTGTTGCAGTGTGCAACCCGCTCTCACAATATATTCACATTCGGTTCTGTTGCGGCGTGCAACCCGCTCCTCCAATATATTCATTTAAATCAAGTCTGTTGCGGCGTGCAACCCGATCCTCTAATATGGACTTTTTAATAAGTCTGTTGCGACGTGCAACCCGATCCTCCAATATTGACTTTTTAATAAGTCTGTTGCAGCGTGCAACCCGATCCATAATATTGACTTTTAATAAGTCTGTTTCGGCGTGCAACTCGATCTTCCCATATTGACTTTTTAATAAGTCTATTGCGGCGTGCAACCCAATCCACAATATTGACTTTTAATAAGTCTGTTGCGGCGTGCAACCCGATCCACAATATATTCATTATAATCAATCATGTTGCGGCGTGCAACCCGCTCCTCTAACATATTCATTTACCAATTCTTATTGAAGAAATTTTTCCAATAAATGTAACAATTAATTTACAATTATAAGAGAACAAGCATACAATAATTACGGTTTAATTATGAAGCAAACAATGACAAATAACGAATTATTATGGAAATCAGGGAGCAAATAGGCAGTTTAATATTTAATATGCTAAATGTCAAATAACAATTAAGGCATATAATTCAAATAGCATGTAACAATTAATGCAAGAATTCAAGAATTAATATTTGACAAAGAATAGGAGAGAAATAATTATTATAATAATTAATTTATGATTTAAATTTTTTTATTATTTTTCAAGTAAGCAGGCAAACAATTAATTTGACGACGTATAGATACTCGTCAACTCGCCTATACGTCGTTCACATGCAATTCACATAACAAATAATTTAAGGGTTCTATTCCCTCAAGTCAAAGTTAACCACGACACTTACCTTGCTTTGCAAATTCCAATCAATTATTCAACCACATCTTTTCCTTTTAAATTTGCCTCCGAAAGCTTCAAATCTATTCACAAATAATTCGATATATTCAATACGAATCATAGAGAGTGGGACCCACATCTCAAATCTCGGCAAAACTCACGAAATTCGGACACCCGTTCCGATACGAGTTCAACCATTCCAAATTTGTCCAATTCCGATATCAAATGGACCTTCAAATCTTAAATTTTCGTTTTTGGAAGATTTTATAAAAATCTGATTTTTCTTTCATAAATTCACGGATTCATGATGTAAATGAGTATGAAATCATGAAATATAATCAACATAGGATAAGGAACACTTACCCCAATGTTTTCCCGTGAAAATCGCCCATAACTCGCCTTACCCGAGCTCAAAAATGGAAAAGCGTTGAAAATGGGTCGAAACCCCATTTCCAAAACTTAAGTTCTGTTTCTTTGATTTTTACCCTTCGCGAACGCGGTCAGTGCCTCGCATTCGTGAAGCACAAATTTGTGCTGTCCAATTTTACTCTTCGCGAACGCGAGGACTACTTCGCGAACGCGATGCTTACCTGGCTTGGCCTTAGCGAACGCGAGATGCCCTTCGCGAACGCAAAGGCTAATTTTCCTGGCCAGCCTCTTTCCCTTCGCGAACGCGGGGGTAATATCATGAATGCGAAGCTTTGCACCTCGACCCTTCGCGAACGCATTCCCTTAGTTGCGAACGCGAAGCACAAAAACCACCAGTCCAAATTTCCTCTTCGCGAACGCGAAACTCCCCTAGCGAACATGAAGAAGGAAACCAGAAGCAAATTTCTGCAGTTTTCTTAAATCCAACAATGATCCGTTAACCACCCGAAATCAACCCGAGCCCTCGGGGCTCCAAATCAAACATGCACACAAGTCTTAAAACATCATACGAACTTACTCGCGCGATCAAATCACCAAAATAACACCTAAAACTACGAATGGGACACCAAATCAAAGGAAGTTTTCAAGAAAATTTTAAAACTTATATTTTTACAACCGGATGTCCGAATCACGTCAAATCAACTTCGATTCTCACCAAATTTGGCAGACACGTCATAAATATTATAAAGGACCTATACCGGGCTCCGAAACCAAAATACGGACCCGAGGTCAATAAATCCAACATCAGTAATTTCTTAGAAATCATTAAGCTTTCAAGCATTTAATTTTTTATCAACATTCCATATCTCGGGCTAGGGACCTCGAAATTCGATTCCGGGCATACGCCCAAGTCCCAAATCAGGATACGTACCTATCAAAATTGTCAAAACACTGATCTGGGTCCGTTTACTCAAAATGTTGACCAAAGTCAACTTAGTTGAGTTTTAAAGCTCTATTTCATATTTTAATTATTTTTCACATGAAAACTTTCCGGAATATTTTACGGACTATACACGCAAGTCGAGGAACGATAAATGGTGCTTTTCGAGATTTTAGACCATAGAATTACTTATTAAATTTAAAGATAACATTTTGGGTCATCACAGAGGTAAGTAACTTTTCTAATCTTGGAGTTGAGGGTATGAACCCTGAATATATGTATTTTGTGAATTGTTGGGAGGTGACACAAATGCTAGGTGACGGGCGTGTGGGCGTGCACTATAGAAATTGTGACATAATTGTTTATGTGGAATTTTATAGTTAAATAACCTTGGCATTTTTCCATGCTGTTTTATGTGTTAAAGAAATTGAGCTGAAAAGCATATTAAAAATCATGTTGAGGCTATGTGCCAGTATTATTGTGACCCACAGAGGTCATATTGCTGTGAATTATTGTGTTAAATGGAAAACTCATACTCAGTCATATTCATTTCATTGTATATCATAACTCAGTTTTATGATTCTATTTTGATGCATATAAATATTTTGGGCCGAATGCCCTGTTTTACTGAAATACCCGAGTGGCTTGAGAGGTTTATGACAGAGTGAGGCCGAGGGCCTGATTTATGTTGCATATTTATGGGATCGGGCTGCACGCTACAGCATGTTGCATGTTTATGGGATCGGGCTGCACGCCGCAACATGTTTGATATCGGCCGAGGGCCTGATTGTGAGGATGCGTGTGGATCGGGGCTGCCCGCCTGTAGCATATTTTATTATTATAGCACATGAGTTGTCCGTGCAGATTATAGCGCTTGGGCTGTAGGAGCCCCTTCGGAGTCTGTACACACCCCCAGTGAGTGCAGGTACCTACTGAGTGCGAGTGCCGAGTGTCGAGTGCTGAGTGAACGGGAGGCATGAGTGATTGTGAGGTATGCCCGAGTGACAAGAGTGATTGTGAGGTATGCCAGAGTGACTGTGAGGTTTGCCCGAGGGGTTGTATATGAGTGGTGTTTTGCCCGATGGGCTGTTTATAATTTTATCACTGAATTGCATCGCATTGGCATGTACACATGACATACAAGCATATAGATGTATTTTTCCTCATGTTGTATAACATCACATCATTCATGATTTCTCACACATTTTTGACAGACGGGAAAGTGATGCATTTGTTTTATACGGGTTATCCAGAATGAAAATGAAACATATTATTTATTATTGAGAAGATTGATTTTTGAGAAATTTATCATTTTCAAACTATTCATATTATTGGCAACTTCGGCAAACGATTTGGGTTTTCACTGATGTATTTGAAAGGAAGAACTATTATTTTTGAAATCATGATTTGGCAGAGCATTTTATCTCTGAGTTACTTCTGGTATTATTTGCTTTATGTTATTATGGACTGTTGTGGACTATTGGTTATGGACCCGACCTTAGTGGAAGCTCGTCACTACTTTCAACCTACGGCTAGGTTTGTTACTTACTCAGTACATGGGGTCGGTTGTACTGATACTACACTTCTGCACATTGCGTGCAGATGTTGGTTATTGTTGTTGCTGTGCTCGATGGTTGCAGGACTTGAAGATGTACCTGCGTTCCTGTTGTAGCTGCCTCTTGTTCAGGGTAGCCTTAGATTTATAAAAGCTCTGTTTATGTATTATTCAAACAGACTATGTATTTATTTCATTTCTGTTTTGTATACTCTATTCTTAGAAGCTCTTGATTTGTACTACCAGTTCTTGGGGATTGTACACGATTAAGACTTTTATTCACTTAAATTGCTTTAATAATTATTATTGAAATTGGATAGTTGGTAATTGTCTTACCTAACGGGTTGGGTTAGGTGCCATCACGACTAGTTGGATTTTGGGTCGTGACAAGGTGGTATCAGAGCTCTAGGTTCATAGGTTATACGAGTCATGAGCAAGTGTCTTGTAGAGTCTTGCTGATCGGTATGATGACATCCATACTTATCTTCAAGAGGCTACATGGCATTTAGGATATATACTTCCCATATTTATTTCCTTATCGTGCGAGATTGATTCAGCTTGAGACATAACTCTTTGAATTCCTTCCACGTATTCATATGCGCACATGAGCGCTCAGTATCAGCTGTGCATCGCCGGCTTGTGATTCCATGAATAAAGTTCGAGATGAGTATTATATGTATGGGTGAAGGGGCCAGTTTGGAGGACTTGAGGCCAAGTTTAGATATGTAACGACCCGGCCAGCCGTTTTGACTATTGCAATCCCGTTCCCCCATTTACTGCTCAAATTTTGAATTACAGTTGTTATTTGGCTTGCCGGGGTATTTGGTTCGGGTTTGGTGAGGTTTTGAAATGATTTGGAGCCTTAGTTCCAAGGTTTAGAATTTAAGTTGAAAAGGTTGACCGGATGTTAACTTAGGTGTAATAACCCCAGGCAATTAAGGTTTGGTGGTGCCGAGGTAGTTCAATTAGTACAAAGATTATAGGGTTTGGGTTTTTGCTCGGACTTTTTAGATTAAACAATGCACCGATGTGTAAAGAAAAATTTTGTCGAAAATAGGTCATTTTTGCGACCACTATGCGGTCACAAAATCACTCTGTGAACCGCATAATGGTCGCAAAGTGGATCATTATAGGGGAAAGATTTGAGGAAAATCTACGGTGCACTATGCGACCGCAGAACAAGTATGCGGACCGCATAATGAACGCAGACCGGGTCAGTAAAGCCTAACTTTGGAAGCCAAATTATGCGGCGGTTATGCGGACCGCATACCTGTTATGCGATCGCATAACTGCGTCGGAGCTTCCATTCTTTCTAATTTTTGACCCGACCCAACTTCGATTTATAGCCCTTGAAGCTCATTTTTGAGCCAAAATATGATATTATAGAGAGGGGTGAGAGCAATTTAGAAAGAGAAAGTGAAGACTTAGTCATTTATCTATCAATTCTTGTTCAAGGTTTGAAGATTTCACAAGGATCTTGCTAGGGCTTCAAAGAGGTAAGAATTTCTTTCCTCAATCCTCCAATTTCGGGTTTGGAGTAAAGATGGGTGATTAATAGTATGATTCTTGGGTGTAGAGTATCATGTATACATACCAATAAGGTTGTGGAAAGATTGTTAAGTTCAAATGGGTAAGGATTGGGTTGAAAATGGTAGAAATCTTCATAGACTTTAATTGAAGATTTGAGGGTCGAGTTGGTGTTGGATTTTGGTGAAATTTGTATGGTTGGACTCGCGATTGGATGAGTGTTCATATTCTGTAACTTTTGTCGGGTTCTGATACGTGGGCCCCCACGAGCGAATTTTGAGTTAATTTTGGATTTTATTGGAAAAATTAGTATCTCCTTATGGAATTAATTACAATAATTGGTATTGACTGAATCGAATTAATTGTGGCTAGATACGAGGCTTTTGAAGACCAATTCTCATGGAAAGGGCATAGCAGAATAAATAATTATATGGTTTGAGGTAAGTAACAGTTTTAAATCTGGTCCTGAGGGTATGAAACCCCGAATTTTGGTATCATGTGATTATTTTAGAGGTGACACACATGCTAGGTGACGGGCGTGTGGGCGTGAACCGAGAGGATTATGACTTGGTCCGTCCCGAGAAACTGTAAAGTTGAATAATTTGTTGTTAGCTATATGCTCTCTATGTGTTGATAAAATTTGACTGTAAATCATGTTAGAAATCATGCTTAGGCTATGTGATAGTACTGTTGGGACCCACAGAGGTCACGTACTTGTTGAATTGCTTGCTAAATGCTATATGTACTTAGTCTCAGTTTTCACTTGCATATTTTATCTCAGTCTCTGTTATTATTATTAATACATCATATCATTATTGTTTGGGCTGATTTCATGATTATTGAGAGCCCGAGAGACTGGAGATATTTATGACTGAGTGAGGCCGAGGGCATGATTGTGAGATATTGATACTATAACACGTGAGTTGTCCGTGCAGCACGTGAGTTGGCCGTGAGGATCCTTCTTTTATACTATAGCATGGGAGTTGGCCGTGCGGATCCTTATGTTATACTATAGCACGCGAGTTGGCCGTGCAGATCCTTATATTATACTATAGCACGTGAGTTGGCCGTGCGGATCCTTATATTATACTATGGCACGTGAGTTGGCCTTGCGGATCCAGATATTTATATTATGGCACGTGAGTTGTCTGTGCAGCATGTGAGTTGTCCGTGCAGATTATAGCGCTTGGGCTGTAGGAGACCCTTCAGAGTCTGTACACCCCCAGTGAGCGCGGGTACCCATTGAGTGAGGGCTGGGAGCCCAGGGAGTGATGAGGGCTTGGAGCCTAGGGAGTGATTGATGTCCTGAGAGGTTGTACTTGATTTCCATTTGTTGTTGCACTTAGTTGCTATCTATCATTGTTGTGAAATCTCTGAAAGATTGTTGATATACAGATTACATGAACATGAACTGTATAATAATTGATTTGACATTAAACTGCCAGGTTTGATAGCATGTCTATTCTTTGTTGGAATTACTAGAAGTGAACCATAACTGTGTAGCTCGTTATTATCTTCAGTTCCTTATTTATTATTGTTACTTGCTGAGTTAGTTGTACTCATACTACACCCTGCACTTTGTGTGAAGATCCAGATGTTCTCGGACATAGCGGGTGTTGATCCTTTCGCGTAGTTGATTTTCAGGAGATTTTGAGGTAGCTGTCGTGTTCCGCAGACCTTATCTCTCCTTCTCTATCTCTTTGTTTACTGTATTTGGTCTCAGACTATTATACACTTGTATTCATATTAGATGCTCATGTACTTAGTGACACCAGGTTTTGGGAGTGTTGTATCAGATTTTTGCTAGATTTTGGTATTGTATTAAACGTTACATTTTTAAATTGAGAGAAATTGGGGTTTATTAAGATTTTCGGCTTGCCTAGCATTGATATAGGCGCCATCACAACAGGTGAGATTTTGGGTCGTGACAAGATCGCAGCTTAAGCTCGGTTGCTTCAGTTGTAATTTGTACAATTGAACTCATATGTCCGGTGATGACCCTACAGTGAAATTTGTGGCTCGATGAGCGGTGAAATGGCGGTATGATGGGTATGCTATGACCGCGGGATGTGTTAAGACTATTTGAACATAACGAGAAGTGTTTCCTTCATATGTAAAGGAAAGGTCATTGGGTGCTTGATTTTTGTTTCTATGTGACGTACAGTCCCGAATGTGAATGTTTTGAAGGATCTTTCACGATTGTTAATTTTGGGACAAATTAAATTCTCATGTCTGGTTAGTGAGTTTGGACTCAGATAGACTAAGTCATTGCATAGTAATTGTGACTGCGAAAGGGTACAAGATACCAGTTTGAGGCTAAACAGGTGGGTTATCCCTTGCAGAGTAATCTACGTAGGTGTATTCCTTATGATGTGAGTAGAGAGTTTCTTTTTTGCCGACGGGGTGTATGGGTGGAGATTTGAATCTGAATCTGGTTGAGAAAGTTGACTTGTGTGTTAAGAGGATGAATACGAGCTTAGCGTATGATTGAGGTATTTTTATGGTTGGCGTTGTATGAGCTTGAGAATAATTTTTTGTTGAACTGACTGAAGCATTATGGCAGTAAGAGAGTATTGGTATTGTGAGTTATGGAATGTTTTAATCTATGGCTTTGAGCCAAGTGGGAGAGTCTGCTATTGACAATTTGATTTCATGTTTAGGTGTTAAATTTAAATTTTGGTCTGAGGCATACTTGTGGGTTAGCTATGACTTGCAGAAGTTGAGATCGAGGATGACTCGAATAAAAAAATTCCTGGTTAAGGATTATATTGCACGTATGAGTAAATGAAATTCGCGGGATGAGTGAGTTGTTATTGGTGAATGATGTAGTGCGCACGGAGTATGAATTTGATATGTGGTGTTAAAGTAGAGTTACTTCTTTGAATGTTGTGGTGCTAATGGGGCACATGTCTTTTGGCCCATTTGGACGGTGCAATTAGATTCGAGCAAAGTGGGTGACTCCCGAGAAAAATTCCAGTGGGTTTGAGAATTTTATATAGCAATTGAGAATGTTTCCGGACTTATGTATGGATAAAAATTCGAGATTTGTATTTGATGGTGCCTGGACTTGCGGAAATTCTATATGACTATGGATTCTACATTTTGTGTAAGGAAGGTAAGAAGAACTATTTCAAATTCACATAATGTATTCTCAGAGTGAGTGGTGTAGTTGTAATATTTTTGAAGGTGCTTAAGAAGAATACAGTTGCTTATGGGCCGTAGGGCGTTGTGGTTCTATGCTAAGGTTTGTGGGGTAAGTTGTGGTTAAAGATCATGGTATTTTAGCAAGAAGAAGTATCAATCTGAAGACAAATTCGGAAGGGACTCAGAGAAAAATAGGACAACTGGGTAGTAGGTTGGATCAGTATGGTAATGGATAAGATCGGTTCCTTGGGTGCATATGATATGGGGGTTTTCTACAGGTGCTTTGTGGAAATACACCTGGACTTAGCGACTTGCATGGCTTGGTCGAGTTAGAGGAATTTAGTTTTAAGGGTTTGATTACGTGCAAATGGATTCCAAAGTATTCTTGATGGTTTCTACCGGTGTGGAGAACGTGTTGTGAATTGTGATTTCCTCCTGGAAAGAAGCAAGAGAAAGGTTTCTAATTAAAATAGTATGTAAATTATTGGTGACTCAAAGTTGATAATAAGATTCGTGTGCTTTTCACATGATGGAAAGATAGATGTTATGGGTTGTACGAAAGCTAGATTTTCATGTACAAGGTGGCAGTACAGTCTTGAAAAAAAGGTAACGAATGTTGGACAACATGGACGGTTTCAAATAACTAGATGAATACTATTACTACTTGGTGTTGTATGAGAAAGGGGCGAACTTCAGAAGGCGCATTGTATTTTTACTTACGGATGTATAAATTGGTATTACGGTACTCACATGGTTGATAGACTGCTGATATTCAATTTTTTTCAATTGACACGAAAGAACTTTTAAAGTATTTCTCGTGGGATGATCGTGTATGAGAGAAGTGTTAGGCATTCGGGCGGTGGAGATGGAATCAAATATGGTGATTTGCGTGTTCTATGGATTCGGAGATCGGGAGGTCCCAGGAGTAGATTATTTCATGGTTGTGGACTGTGAAGTTGTGGCCGGAGCTAGCCAGATGATAGAATGTGTTATGATTCAGTCATTATGGATTTTCAGAAGAATTTTTATCTATTTGTGGGTAACCCAAGTTGATTTGGGGGTCCATAGGTAGGCCCAATTAAGATGTGTATTCTACACCAAGCCAGAATGGTTGGCTCCATACTGCTATTATTGAGGGATGTGTCATTTGATTGATGTTGAACATATTCGTGTTCTCAAATGATCTATGATTTACTCCTTTATGCTACGAGGAGTTGTGATTCATTGGTTATGTGCACAAATGGTGCGGTTATATTTGAAATTTATAGTAGAAGTTGAGCGTGATGAGTATTTGGGTATTGCATGATCGATTGCATAATGGTTATGTTCTTTCAGGTTTTTGTGTGGCATTTTTTTTGTCATTTGCCTCTCCGTGGTTATTGATTCGGAGCAGGGTGGCTCGTAGTATATAATATGAACCTCGTGTTAGAATCGGGTGATGGTTCTACGATGTATGATGAATTTTAAGCGTTTTTGTGATGATCCACAATGTTATCTTTAAATTTAATAAGTAATTCCATGTTCTAAGACCTCGAAAATCACCATTTATCATTCCTCGACTTGCGTGAGCAGTCCGTACAATTTTTCGGAAAGTTTTTATGTGAAACATGGATTAAAATGTGAAATAGAGCTTTAAAACTCAACTAAGTTGACTTTGGTCAACATTTTGAGCAAATGGACCCGGATCAGTGTTTTGACAATTCCTGTAGGTCTGTATCGTGATTTGGAACGTTGGCGTATGCCCGGAATCCAATTTCGAGGTCTCTAGCCCGAGATATGGAATTTTGATGAAAAATTAAAAGCTTGAAAGCTTAATGACATCTAAGAAATTACTGATTTGTATTTTGGTTCCGGAGCCCGGATTAGGTCCACTATAATATTTATGACTTGTCTGCTGAATTTGGTGGGAATCGGAGTTGATTTGACGTGATTCGGACGTCCTGTTGTAAAAATATAAGTTTTAAAGTTTTTTTGAAAACTTCCTTTGATTTGGTGTCCGATTCGTAGTTCTAGGTGTTATTTTGGCGATTTGATCGCGCGAGCAAGTTCGTATGATGTTTTAGAACTTGTGTGCATGTCTGGTTTGGAGCCCCGAGGGCTCGGGTGAGTTTCGAATAGGCTACGGGATGTTTTGGACTTTGAAAATCTGGTATTTTGCTGCAGCAGGTGTTCTGGCATGTCCTTCTTCGCGTTCGCGAAGGTACTCTCGCGGACGCGAAGAGTAAATTGGGCAGCTGAAGTTTTCTTCTTCACGAACACGAAGGCTTGGTCGCGAACGCGAAGCAAAGGGGGCATTACCCTTCGCGAATGCGACAAGCTCCTCGCGAACGCGTAGTGTTAGGCACACCTGGGGGAGGGTTGATCATTCCTTCATCGCGAACGCGAGCAATTCCTCACAAACGCGAAGGCCAGGGGGGGAAGCCTTCGCGAATGCGAAGGAGGACTCGCGAACACGAAGGAGGACTCGCGAACGCGAAAGCCACGGGCTGCTACTCATCGCGAACGCGACTGGCCCTTCGCGAACACGAAGAAGGCCTAACCCCTGTGACTTCAAAAATAGAACCAAAACGGGATTTTTCCCATTTTTCACAAACCCCCAATTATAACTCAGCTTAGGGGCGATTTCAAAAGAGTTTTTCATGATTTCGAACTGGGTAAGTGTTCTTTATCATATAGTGGTTGTATTTCATAAATCTAAGCTTATATTCATCATTTATTTCGGATTTAGATGGAAGAAATTGGAATTTTTGTAAAACTTGCCAAAAAACGAAAAATTAAGATTTGAAGGTCCATTTGATGTCGGAATTGGACAAATTTTGTATGGTTGAACTCGTATCGGAACGGGTGTTCGGATTTCTTGAGTTTTTCTGGGATTTGAGATGTGGGCCCCACTGCTGAATATTTTAATGAATTTCGGATTTTTATGCGAAAAATTTATAAATTCATATGGAATTAATTTCTATGATTCGTATTGAATATATCGAATTGTTTGTGAATAGATTTGAATCTTTTGGAGGAAAATTTAAAAGGAAAAGTTGTGGTTGAATACTTGATTGGAATTTACAAAGCGAGGTAAGTGTCGGGGTTAACCTTGACTTGAGGGAATAGAACCCTTAAATTATATGTTATGTGAAATGCATGTGAACGACGTATAGGCGAGGTGACGAGTGTCTATACGTCGTCAAATTGAGTGTTTGCCAACTTACTTGAAAAATCATAAATTATTTTAAATCATGAATTAATTATTGTAATAATTGTTTCTCTCCTATTCTTTGTCAAACATTAATGCTTGAATTCTTGCATTAATTATTACATACTATTTGAATTATGTGTCTTAATTGTTATTTGACATTCAGTATATTAAATATTAAACTGCTTATTTTCTCCCGGATTTCCATAATAATTTGCTATTTGTCATTGTTTGTTTCATAATTAAATCATAATTATTGTATGCTTGTTGTCTTATAGTTTTATATTAATTATTGCATTTATCGGGAAAATTTCTTCTATAAGAATTGGTAAATGAATGTGTTGGAGGAGAGGGTTGCACGCCACAACAGAATTGATTGAAATGGATATATATTGGAGGATCGGGTTGCACGCCGCAACAGACTTATTAAAAAGTCAATATTGTCAGGTTGCACGCCACAACAGACTTATTAAAAAGTCAATATTGGAAGATCGGGTTGCACGCCACAACAGACTTATTAAAAAGTCAATATTGGAGGATCGGGTTGCACGCCGCAACAGACTTATTAAAAAGTCAATATTGAAATATCGGGTTGCACGCCGCAACAGACTTATTAAAAAGTCAATCTTGGGGAATCGGATTGCACGCCGCAACAGACTTAGTTAAAAGTCTATATATATATATATATATATATATATATATATATATATATATATATATATATATATATATATATATATATATATATATATATATATATATATATATATATATATACACTTGATTGAAATAAATACATGACAGACTTTATTAAAAGGAATATATTGGGAGAGCGGGTTGCACGCTACAACAAAATTGAATGTGAATATATTGTGAGAGCGGGTTGCACGCAGCAACAGAATTGGTTGAAATAATAATGGATTATGATTGCTGAGTTGGCTTCAATTATTATAAATGAGTTACCTGATTTATTTCTATTATTTGTTGTTGTTATCAATATTGCATACAGGTTAATGTAAGTGAACCGCCTTAGCCTCGTCACTACTTCGTCGAGGTTAGGCTCAACACTTACCAGTACATGGGGTCGGTTGTACTGATACTACACTCTGCACTTCTTGTGCAGATTTTGGAATTGGTCCCGGCAGCGTACCATAGACTTGCTCGGATTTCAGGTACCAGAGGAGACTTGAGGTATAACTGCATGTCGTCCGCAGTTCTGAAGTCCCCGTTTATTTTACTTTAGTTGTGTACCTTTATTTGTATTTATTCTAGAAGCTTGTGCACTAGTGACAACAATTCTGGGATGGTATTTAGACACCGTTATTTTTATGGATTATTTCACTATATTTCAAACTTTGATTCCGCTTTTGTTTCCTTGATATTAATAATTTAAAGATTGATTAAAAATTGGTTAATATTATTCTAAAGTTGGCTTTCCTAGCAAGTGAAATGTTAGGCGCCATCATGGTACGAAGGTGAGAATTTCGGGCTGTGACAGTTGGTATCAGAGTACTTGGTTACATAGGTCTCACGAGTCACGAGCAAGCTTAGTAGAGTCTGAAGGATCGGTATAGAAACGTCTGTACTTATCTGTTAGAGGCTATGAAATTTAGGAACAATATCACTTCTTTCTTATTTTGTCGTGCGATTTTATTCTATCATCGATGATTGAACCATTCTACTCTTATTCTCTCGCAGATGGTGAGAACACATAATACCTATACCGATGGACAGGGACCAGAACCCCCGGTGGCAACTATGGCCAGGGTTAGAGGTCGAGGCTGAGGTCGTGCTAGAGGCTGAGGTAGAGCTTAGTCCAGAGCTCGAGCAGCTGCACCTATTGTAGAACCTTAGGTAGACCTTCAGGAGGAGGTCCCAGTTCAGAATGTACCAGTTGGACCAGTTCAGGTCCCGGAAGGATTCATAGCCATTCCAGTACTTCAGGATGCTCTAGTCCGTTTGGTAAGTCTTATGGAGGGCGTGGCCCAGAATGGTACATTTCCAGTGGCACCAAACATCTCACAGGCTGGGGGAGGAGCACAAACTCCCACTACTCCCGCTCCGGAGCAGATGGCTCCCCAGAATCAGGCTCCAGTAGCCCCGCCCAGTTGGGGTAGTTCAGTTGGTTGTTGCGGTACAGACCGGTGATAAGCCCACCATGTCTTTTGAGGCCTTATTGAGACTCGATAAGTTTACTAAGCTCTTTCCAGTTCACATTAGTGGTACACCTTCTGAGGACCCACAATATTATCTTGAACGCTACCATGAGGTGCTACAGAACATGGGTATAGTTGAGACCAATGGAGTCAATTTTGCTGTATTCCAGATGACGGGTTCCGCCAAGAGGTGGTGGAGAGATTATACATTGACCCAACCAGTCGGATCACCTGCACTTACCTGGGAGCAGTTCTCTCAGCTATTTCTGGAGAAGTTTCTCCCTATCACACTGAGAGAGGAATTTCGCAAGTAATTTGAGCATCTACAGCAGGGCAGTATGACTGTTACTTAGTATGAGTTCCGTTTTGTGGATTTGGCCCGTCATGCTCTCCTTTTACTACCTACGGAGGGAGAGAAATTGAGGAGGTTTATTGAGGGACTCACTCACCCTATCAGACTTCAGATGGCCAAGGAAATGGGAAGTGAGATTTCTTTTCAGGCGGCTGCTAATGTTGCCAGAAGGATCGAGATGGTTCTTGCACAGGATAGAGGGCAGAGGTCTGATAAAAGGCCTCGTCAGTTCGGTGGTTTCAGTGGTGCCTCGTCTGGAGTCAGAGGTAATTTTGGTAGGGGTCACCCTCCCAGACCATTTCATTCAGCACTTCATGCATCTTCCGGTGCTTCAGGGAGTCACGGTCCTATTATGCCTTACTCTGGGCAGCCAGTATTCAGTGCACATTCAGCTCCTATCAGTGCACTACCACTCCAGAGTTACTACAATGGTTATTCGGGCCATCTGGGTCAGCTTCAGCTTCAGCAGCCATGACATCAGGATGGATATTATGAATATGGGAACATTAGTCACATCAGGAGGTATTGCCCTAGATTGGCGAGTAACAGATCTCGGCAAGATTCTCGTGCCATCATACCGTCACCGGTTGCTTCACCGCCTGCTTAGGAAGCTACAGGTAGGGGTCAGGCAGCTAGAGGTGGAGGTCAGGCTATTAGAGGTGGAGGTCATGCCATTAGAGGTGGAGTTCAGACTGTTAGAGGTGGAGGCCAGCCAGTCTGAGGCTGTCCGAGGGACGCAGTTCAGAGTGGTGGGGCCCAACCTCGATTTTATGCTTTTCCAGCTAGGCCTGAGGCCGAGTCATCTGATGCTGTGATCACAGGTATTATTCCAGTTTACCATAGAGATGCTTCGGTTCTATTTGATCCTGGATCTACTTATTCCTATATGTCTTCCTATTTTGCTTCATATTTAGTTGTGCCTTCTGATTCTCTGAGTGCTTCTGTGTGTGTATCTACACCGGTGGGAGACTCTATCGTAGTAGATCATGTCTATCGTTCGTGTGGGTTACTGTTGGTAATCTTGAGACTAGTGTGGATCTTCTACTTCTTGATATGGTAAATTTTGATGTCATCTTGGGTATGGATTGGCTGTCTCCTTATCATGTTATATTGGATTGTCATGCCAAGACAGTGACCCTAGTGATGCCGGGGTTACCCCGGTTAGAGTGGAAAGGAACTCCTGGTCATTCTGCCAGCATGGTTATTTCTTATATGAAAGCTCGACGTATGGTAGAGAAAAGGTGTCTAACCTATTTGGCTTATATTCATGATCCCAGTGCGGATGTCCCTTCTATGGAACCAGTACCAGTTGTTCGTGAATTTTCAGAAGTATTTCCTGTAGATGTGCCGGGGATGCCACCCGACAGAGATATTGACTTGTGTATTTATTTGGCTCTGGGCACTCAACCCATTTCTATTCTACCATACCGTATGGCCCCGCCAGAGTTGAAAGAATTGAAATAGTAGTTAGAAGACTTGCTTGATCAGGGATTCATTAAACCCAGTGTCTCGCCCTAGGGTGCACCAGTATTATTTGTAAAGAAGAAAGATGGCTCGATGCGGATGTGTATAGACTATCGGCAGTTGAACAAGGACACTATCAAAAACAAATATCCGCTGCCAAGAATTGATGACTTATTTGATCATCTTCAGGGTGCCAAGGTATTTTTGAAGATTGATTTGAGATCTGGTTACCATTCGTTGAAGATTAGGGCATCTGATGTCCCTAAGACAGCTTTTTGGACTCAGTATAGGCATTACGAGTTCCTTGTGATGTCATTTGGGTTGACAAATGCTCCAGCAACATTTATGGATTTGGTGAATCGGGTGTTCAAGCCTTATTTGGATTCTTTTGTGGTTGTATTCATTGATGATATCTTGATTTACTCCAGTAGTTGAGAGGAGCATGAGCAGCATCTTCGAAGTGTGCTTCACACCTTGAAGAATAATTAGTTATATGCCAAATTTTCAAAATGTGAGTTTTGGTTAGACTCAGTTGCCTTTTTGGGACATGTTGTATCGGCAGAAGGCATAAAGGTGGATCCTAAGAAGATTGAGGCTGTTCAGAATTAGCCTAGACCTACTTCGGGTATAGAAATCCGGAGTTTTCTGGGTTTGGCAGGTTATTATCATCGGTTCGTGGAAGGGTTTTCATCTATATCAAGCACATTGACCAGACTAACCCAGACGGGTGTCCCATTCAGATGGTCAGACGAATATGAGTTGAGCTTTCAGAAGCTCAAGACCGCTTTGACTACGACGCCAGTGTTGGTATTACCCACAGGTTCAGGATTGTATACCGTATATTGTGACAAATCTCACATTGGGCTTGGTGCAGTATTAATGCAAGATGGAAAGGTAATTTCATATGCATCGCGGCAGTTGAAAGTTCACGAGAAGAATTATCATGTTCATGACTTAGAATTGGCAGCCATTGTTCATGCACTGAAAATTTGGAGGCATTACCTCTACGGTGTCTCATGTGAGGCATTTACTGATCATCGTATCCTAAAGTATCTATTCAAACAAAAGGATCTTAATTTGAGGCAAAGAGGATGGATGGAGTTGTTGAGAGACTATGATATCACCATTTTTATATCACCCCGGAAAGGCCAATGTGGTGGCCGATGCCTTGAGTAGAAAGGATGTGAGTATGGGCAGTCTTGCGTATATTCCGGTTGGTGAGAGGCCATTAGCTGCATATGTTCAGACTTTGGCTAATCAGTTCGTGAGGTTAGATGTTTCAGAACCCTGTCGGATTCTAGCTTGCACAGTCGCTCGGTCTTCTTTATATGAGCGCATCAGAGAGAGGTAGTATAATGATCCTCACTTACTTGTCCTTAAGGACATGGTGTGGCACGGTGATGCCAAATAGGTTGCTGTGGGGGAAGATGGGGTTCTGCGAATACAGGGTCGTATTTGTGTGCCTAATGTGGATGGGCTTCGTGAATTAATTCTTGAAGAAGCACACAGTTCCAGGTATTCTATTCATCCAGGTACCGCCAAGATGTATCAAGATTTGCGGCAACATTATTGGTGGAGGAGAATGAAAAAGGATATAGTTGCACATGTAGCTCAGTTTTTGAATTGTCAGCAAGTTAAGTACGAGCATCAGAGACCTGGTGGTTTGCTTCAGAAGTTAGAAATTCCTTAGTGGAAGTGGGAGCGTATCACTATGGATTTTGTTGTTGGGCTCCCACGGACTCATAGAAAATTTGACGCAGTTTGGGTCATTGTGGACAGGTTGACCAAGTCAGCCCATTTCATTCCAGTCGCAATTACCTATTCTTCAAAGAGGTTAGCTGAAATTTACATTCGTAAGATTGTCCGCCTTCTCCGTGTGCCCGTGTCTATTATTTCAGATCGAGGTACGCAGTTTACCTCACATTTCTGGAGGGCTGTATAGTGTGATTTAGGCACGCAGGTGGAGTTGAGTACAACATTTCATCCACAGACAGACGGACAGTCAGAGCGCACTATTCAGATATTGGAAGATATGCTTCACTCTTGTGTTATAGACTTTGGAGTTTCTTGGGATCATTTCTTACCACTTGTGGAGTTTGATTATAATAATATCTACCAGTCGAGCATTTAGATGGATCCATATGAGGCATTATATGGAAGGCAATGCCGATCGCCAGTTGGTTGGTTTGAACCGGGAGAGGCTCGGTTATTGGGTACCGATTTGGTACAGGATACCTTGGATAAAGTCAAGATTATGGAGGATCGACTTCGCACAACTCAGTCTAGGAAAAAGAGTTATGCCGACCGTAAAGTTCGTGATATTGCATTCATGGTTGGAGAACGGATATTGCTCTAGGTTTCACCTATGAAAGGTGTAATAAGGTTCAGAAAGAAGGGCAAGTTGACCCCTAGGTATATCAAACCCTTTGAAATTCTTGAAAGGGTGGGTGAAGTAGCCTACAAGCTTGCATTACCACCTAGTTTATCAGCGGTTCTTCTGGTGTTCCATGTGTTTATGCTCCGGAAATATCATGGTGATCCGTCCCATGTGTTAGATTTCAGCTCGGTCCAATTGGACAAAGATTTGACTTACGAGGAAGAGCTGATGGCTATTCTAGCCTGGCAGGTCCGACAGTTGAGGTCAAAGAGTTATCCTTCAGTTCGGGTGCAATGGAGAGGTCAGTCGTTAGAGGCATCTACCTAGGAGTCCGAGTCGGACATGCGGAGTAAATATCCACACTTATTCACCAGCTCAAGTACTTTTTTTTCTAACTCCGTTCGAGGACGAACGGTTGTTTTAGAGGTGGAGAATATGATGACCCAAAATGTCATCTTTAAATTTAATAAGTAATCTGTGTTCTAAGACCTCAAAAAGCACCATTTATCATTCCTCGACTTGCGTGCGCAGTCCGTACAATTTTTATGAAAGTGTTTATGTGAAAAATGGATTAAAATGTGAAATAGAGCTTTAAAACTCAACTAAGTTGACTTTGGTCACATTTTGAACAAACGGACCCCGATCAGTATTTTGACAATTTCTGTAGGTCCGTATCGTGATTTGGAATGTTGGCGTATGCCCAGAATCGAATTCCGTTGTCCCTAGCACGGGATATGGAATTTTGATGAAAAATTAAAAGCTTGAAAGCTTAATGATTTCTAAGAAATTACTGATGTTGGATTTATTGACCTCGGGTCCGTATTTTGGTTCTGGAGCCCGGTATAGCTCCACTATAATATTTATGACGTGTGTGCCGAATTTGGTGGGAATCAGAGTTGATTTGACGTGATTCGGACGTTCGGTTGTAAAAATATAAGTTTTAAAGTTTTCTTGAAAACTTCCTTGATTTGGTGTCCGATTCGTAGTTGTAGGAGTTATTTTGGCGATTTGATCGTGCGAGCAAGTTCGTATGATATTTTAGGACTTGTGTGCATGTTTGGTTTGGAGCCCCGAGGGCTCGGGTGAGGTTCGGATAGGCTACGGTATGTTTCGAACTTTGAAAATCTGGTATTTTGCTGCAGTAGGTGTTCTGGCATGTCCTTCTTCGCGTTCGCGAAGGTACTCTCGCGAACCCAAAGAGTAAACTGGGTAGCTGAAGTTTTCTTCTTCGCGAACGCGAAGGCTTGGTCGCGAACATGAATCGATGGAGGTATTACCCTTCGCGAATGCGACAAGCTCCTCGCGAACGCGTAGTGGTAGGCACACATGGGGGAGGATTGATCATTCCTTCATCGCGAACGTGAGCAATGCCTCGAGAACGCGAAGGCCGGGGGGAAGCTTTCGCGAACGCGAAGGAGGGCTCGTGAACGTAAAATCCACAGGCTGCTACTCATCGCGAACGCGACAGGCCCTTCGCGAACACGAAGAAGGCCTGACCCCTGTGACTTAAAACAGAACCAAAACGGGATTTTTCCCATTTTTCATAAACCCTCAATTATAACTCGGCTTAGGGGCGATTTCAAAGGAGTTTTTCACGATTTCGAATTGGGTAAGTGTTCTTTATCATATAGTGGTTGTATTTCATAAATCTAAGCCTATATTCATCATTTATTTCAGATTTAGATGGAAGAAATTAGAATTTTTGTAAAACTTTCCAAAAAACAAAAAATTAAGATTTGAAGGTCCATTTGATATCGGAATTGGATAAATTTTGTATGGTTGAACTCGTATCGGAACGGGTGTTCAGATTTCTTGATTTTTTCGGGATTTGAGACGTGGGTCTCACTGCTGAATAGTTTAATGAATTTTGAATTTTTGTCCGAAAAATTTATAAATTCATATGGAATTAATTCCTATGATTCGTATTGAATATATCGAATTGTTTGTGAACAGATTTGATGCTTTCGGAGGCAAATTTAAAAGGGAAAGTTGTGGTTGAATAATTGATTGGAATTTGCAAAGCGAGGTAAGTGTCGGGGTTAACCTTGACTTGAGGGAATATAACCCTTAAATTATTTGTTATGTGAAATACATGTGAACATCGTATATGCGAGGTGACGAGTGTCTATACGTCATCAAATTGACTGTTTGCCTACTTACTTGAAAAATCATAAATTATTTTAAATCATGAATTAAATATTATAATAATTATTTCTCTCCTATTCTTTGTCAAACATTAATCCTTGAATTCTTGCATTAATTGTTACATGCTATTTGAATTATGTGTCTTAATTGTTATTTGATATTTAGCATATTAAATATTAAACTGCCTATTTTCTCCATGATTTCCATAATAATTTTCTATTTGTCATTGTTTGTTTCATAATTAAATCATAATTATTGTATGCTTGTTGTCTTATAGTTTTATATTAATTGTTGCATTTATCGGGAAAATTGTTTCTATAAGAATTGGTAAATGAATGTGTTGGAGGAGCGGGTTGCACACCACAACATAATTGATTGAAATGGATATATATTGGAGTATCGGGTTGCATGCCGCAACAGACTTATTAAAAAGTCAATATTGGAGGATCGGGTTGCACGCCGCAACATACTTATTAAAACGTCAATATTGGAGGATCGGGTTGCACGCCGCATCAGACTTATTAAAAAGTCAATATTGGAAGATCGGGTTGCACGCCGCAACAGACTTATTAAAAAGTCAATATTGGGGGATCGGATTGTACGCCGCAACAGACTTATTTAAAAGTCTATATATATATATATATATACTTGATTGAAATAAATACATGAAACACTTTAATAAAAGGAATATATTGGGAGAGCGGGTTGCACGCTGCAACAGAATTGAATGTGAATATATTGTGAGAGTGGGTTGCACGCTGCAATAGAATTGGTTGAAATAGTAATGGATTATAACTGCTGAGTTGGCTTCAATTATTATAAATGAGTTACCTGATTTATTTCTATTATTTGTTGTTGTTATCTATATTGCATATAGGTTAATGTAAGTGAACCGTCTTAGCCTCGTCACTACTTCATTGAGGTTAGGATCATCGCTTACCAGTACATGGGTTCGGTTGTACTGATACTACACTCTGCACTTCTTGTGCAGATTTTGGAGTTGGTCCCGGCGGCGTACCATAGACTTGCTCGGATTTCAGCTACCAGAGGATACTTGAGGTATAATTGCATGGCGTCCGCAGTTCTGAAGTCCCCGTCTATTTTACTTTAGCTGTGTGTTTATTTCCAGACAGCTTTATTTATTCATACCTTTATTTGTATTTATTCTAGAAGCTTGTGCACTTGTGACACCAATTCTGGGATGGTATTTAGACACCGTTATTTTTATGAATTATTTCACTATATTTCAAACTTTGCTTTCGCTTTTGTTTCCTGAATTATTAATAATTTAAAGATTGTTTAAAAATTGGTTAATATTATTCTAATGTTAGCTTGCCTAGTAAGTGAAATGTTAGGCGCCATCATGGTCCGAAGGTGGGAATTTCAGGATGTGACAGTTGGTATCAGAGCACTAGGTTACATAGGTCTCACAAGTCACGAGCAAGCTTAGTAGAGTATGAAGGATCGGTACGGAGATGTCTGTACTTATCTCTCAGAGGCTATGAAGTTTAGGAACAATATCACTTCGTTCTTATTCTGTCGTGCGATTTTATTCTATCATCGATGATTGAACCATTCTACTCTTATTCTCTCGCAGATGGTGAGAACACGTAATACCTCTACCAGTACTTCAGGACGCTCTAGTCCGTTTGGTAAGTCTTATGGAGGGCGTGGCCCAGAATGGTACATTTCCAGTGGCACCAGCCGTCTCACAGGCTGGGGGAGGAGCACAAACTCCCACTACTCCCGCTCCGGAGTAGATGGCTCCCCAGAATCAGGATCCAGCAGCCCCGCTAGTTGGGATAGTTCAGCCAGTTGTGCGGTACAGACCGGTGATAGGCCCGCCATGTCTTTTGAGGCCTTATTGAGACTGGAAAAGTTTACTAAGCTCTTTCTGGTTCACTTCAGTGGTACACCTTCTGAGGACCCACAAGATTATCTTGAATGCTGCCATGAGGTGCTGCAGAACATGGATATAGTTGAGACCAATGGAGTTGATTTTTCTGTATTCCAGATGACGGGTTTTGCCAAGAGGTGGTGGATAGATTATACATTGACCCGACCAGTCGGATCACCTACACTTACCTGGGAGTAGTTCTCTTAGCTATTTCTGGAGAAGTTCCTCCCTATCACACTGAGAGAGGAATTTTGCAAGCAATTTGAGCGTCTACAGCAGGCCAGTATGACTGTTACTTAGTATGAGTCCTATTTTGTGGATTTGTCCCGTCATGCTCTCCTTTTACTACCTACAGAGGGAGAGAGAGTGAGGAGGTTTGTTGAGGGACTCACTCACCCTATCAGACTTCAGATGGCCAAGGAAACCGGAAGTGAGATTTCTTTTCAGGCGACTGCTAATGTTGCCAGGAGGATCGAGATGGTTTTTGCATAGGAGAGACGACAGAGGTCTGATAAGAGGCCCATTTCTATTCCACCATACCGTATGGCCCCGCCAAAGTTGAAAGAATTGAAATAGCAGTTAGAAGACTTGCTTGATCAGGGATTCATTAAACCTAGTGTCTCGCCCTGGGGTGCACCAGTATTATTTTTAAAGAAGAAAGGTGGCTCGATGCGTATGTGTATAGACTATCGGCAGTTGAACAAGGACACTATCAAAAACAAATATCCGCTGCCAAGAATTGATGACTTATTTGATCATCTTCAGGGTTACAAGGTATTTTGAAGATTGATTTGAGATATGGTTACCATTAGTTGAAGATTAGGGCATCTGATGTCCCTAAGACAGCTTTTCGGACTCGGTATGGGCATTACGAGTTCCTAGTGATGTCATTTGGGTTGACAAATGCTCCTGCAACATTTATGGATTTGATGAATCGGGTGTTCAAGCCTTATTTGGATTCTTTTGTGGCTGATTTCATTGATGATATCTTGATTTACTCCAGCAGTCGAGAGGAGCATGAGCAGCATCTTCGAAGTGTGCTTCACACCTTGAAAAATAAGTAGTTATATGCCAATTTTTCAAAATGTGAGTTTTGGTTAGACTCAGTTGCCTTTTTGGGACATGTTGTATCGGCAGAAGGCATAAAGTGGATCCTAAGAAGATTGAGGCTGTTCAGAATTGGCCTAGACCTACTTCGGTTACAGAAATCCGGAGTTTCCTGGGTTTGGCAGGTTATTATCGTCGGTTCGTGGAAGGGTTTTCATCTATAGCAAGCACATTGACCAGACTAACCCAGAAGGGTGTCCCATTCAGATGGTCAGACGAATATGAGTTGAGCTTTCAGAAACTCAAGACCGCTTTGACTACGACGCCAGTGTTGGTATTACCCACAGGTTCAGGATCGTATACGGTATATTGTGACGCATCTCACATTAGGCTTGGTGCAGGATTAATGCAAGATGGTAATGTAATTGCATATGCGTCGCGGGAGTTGAAAGCTCACTAGAAGAATTATCCTGTTCATGACTTGAATTGGCAGCCATTGTTCATGCGCTGAAAATTTGGAGGCATTACCCCTACGGTGTCTCGTGTGAGGTATTTACTGATCATCGTAGCCTCTAGTATCTGTTCAAATAAAAGGATCTTAATTTGAGGTAAAGAAGATGGATGGAGTTGTTGAAAGACTATGATATCACCATTTTGTATCACCTTGGAAATGCCAATGTGATGGCCTATGCCTTGAGTAGAAAGGATGTGAGTATGGGAAGTCTTGCGTATATTCCGGTTGGTGAGAGTCCATTAGCTGTAGATGTTCAGACTTTGGCTAAGCAGTTCGTGAAGTTAGATGTTTCAGAACCCAGTCAGATTCTAGCTTGCACAGTCGCTCGATCTTTTTTATATGTGTGCATCAGAGAGAGGCAGTATGATAATCCTTACTTACTTGTCCTTAAGGACACGGTGTGGCACGGTGATGCCAAACAGGTTGCTGTGAGGGAAGATGGGGTTCTGCGAATGTAGGGTTGTATTTGTGTGCCTAATGTGGATGGGCTTCGTGAATTAATTCTTGAATAAACACACAGTTCCAGGTATTCTATTCATCTAGGTACCGCCAAAATGTATCAAGATTTGAGGCAACATTATTGGTGGAGGAGAATGAAAAAGGATATAGTTGCACATGTAGCTCGGTGTCTGAATTGTCAGCAAGTTAATTACGAGCATCAGAGACCTGGTGATTTGCTTTAGAAGTTAGAAATTCCTAAGTGGAAGTGGGAGCGTATCACTATGGATTTTGTTGTTGGACTCCCACGGACTCAGAGAAAATTTGATGCAGTTTGGGTCACTATGGACAGGTTGACCAAGTCAGCCTGTTTTATTCCAGTGGCAGTTACCTATTCTTCAGAGAGGTTAGCTGAAATTTACATTCGTGAGATTGTCCGCCTTCACGGTGTGCCCATGTCTATTATTTTAGATCGAGGTACGCAGTTTACCTAACATTTCTGGAGGGCTGTACAGCGTGAGTTAGGCACGCGGGTGGAGTTGAGTATATCATTTCATCCACAGACAGACGGACAGTCAGAGCGCACTATTCAGATATTGGAAGATATGCTTGCTGTTGTGTTATAGACTTTGGAGGTTCTTGGGATCATTTCTTACCACTTGCAGAGTTTGCTTATAATAATAGTTACCAGTCGAGCATTCAGATGGCTCCATATAAGGAATTATACGGTAGGCGATGCCGATCGCCAGTTGGTTGGTTTGAACCGGGAGAGGCTCGATTGTTGGGTACTGATTTGGTACAGGATGCCTTGGATAAGGTCAAGATTATTCAGGATCGACTTCGCATAGCTCAGTCTAGGCAAAAGAGTTATGCCGACCGTAAAGTTTGTACTATTGCATTCATGGTTGGAGAACAAATATTGCTCCGGGTTTCACCTATGAAAGGTGTAATGAGGTTCGGAAAGAAGGGCAAGTTGAGCCCTAGGTATATCGGACCCTTTGAAATTCTTGAAAGGGTGGGTGAAGTAGCCTACATGCTTGCATTACCACCTAGTTTATCAGTGGTTCATCCGGTGTTCCATGTGTCTATGCTCCGGAAATATCATGGTGATCCATCCCATGTGTTAGATTTCAGCTCAGTCCAATTGGACAAATATTTGATTTACGAGGAGGAGCCGGTGGCTATTCTAGCCCGGCAGGTCCGACAGTTGAGGTCAAAGAGTTATCCTTCAGTTCGGGTGCAATCGCGAGGTCAGCCGGTAGAGGCATCTACCTGGGAGTCCGAGTCGGACATGCGGAGTAAATATCCATACTTATTCACCAGCTTAGGTACTTTTTTTTCTAACTCCGTTCGAGGACGAACGGTTGTTTTAGAGGTGGAGAATGTGATGACCCAAAATGTCATCTTTAAATTTAATAAGTAATTATGTGTTCTAAGACCTCGAAAAGCACCATTTATCATTCCTCGACTTGCGTACGCAGTCCGTATAATTTTTAAGAAAGTGTTTATGTGAAAAATGGATTAAAATATGAAATAGAGCTTTAAAACTCAACTAAGTTGACTTTGGTCAACTTTTTGAGCAAACTGACCCGGATCAGTGTTTTGACAATTTCTGATGGTCTGTATTGAGATTTGGAACGTTGGCATATGCCTGGAATCGAATTTCGAGGTCCCTATCCCTAGATAAGGAATTTTGATGAAAATTAAAAGCTTGAAGCTTAATGATTTCTAAGAAATTACTGGTGTTGGATTTATTGACCTAGGGTCCGTATTTTGGTTCCGAATCCCGGTATAGGTCCACTATAATATTTATGACCTGTCTGCCGAATTTGGTGGGAATCGGAGTTGATTTGATGTGATTCAGACGTCCGATTGTATAAATATAAGTTTTAAAGTTTTCATAAAAACTTCCTTTGATTTGGTGTTCGATTCGTAGTTCTAGGAGTTATTTTGGTGATTTGATCGCGCGAGCAAGTTCGTATGATGTTTTAGGACTTGTGTGCATTTTTTGTTTGGAGCCCTGAGGGCTCGGGTGAGTTTCGGAAAGGCTACGGGATGTTTTGGACTTTGAAAATCTGGTATTTTGCTGCAGCAGGTGTTCTGGCATGTCCTTGTACCTTCGCGAACGCGAAGAGTAAACTGGGCAGCTGAAGTTTTCTTCTTCGCGAACACGAAGGCTTGGTCGTGAACGCGAAGTGATGGGGCCATTACCCTTTCGCAAACGTGACAAGCTCCTCGTGAACGCGTAGTGTTAGGCACACCTGGGGGAGGGTTGATCATTCCTTCATCGCGAACGCGAGAAACACCTCACGAACGCGAAGGCCGAGGGGGGTGGGGTGGGGTGGGGAAGCCTCCGCGAACGCGAAAGCCACGGACTTATACTCATCGCGAACGCGACAGGCCCTTCGCGAATGCGAAGAAGTCCTGACCCCTATGACTTAAAATAGAACCAAAACGGGAATTTTCCCATTTTTCACAAACCCTCAATTATAACTCGTCTTAGGGGCAAAAAGGAGTTTTTCATGATTTCGAACTGGGTAAGTGTTCTTTGTCATATAGTGGTTGTATTTCATAAATCTAAGCCTATATTCATCATTTATTTAGAATTTAGATGGAAGAAATTGGAATTTTTGTAAAACTTTCCAAAAAACAAAAATTCAGATTTGAAGGTCCATTTGATATCGGAATTGGACAAATTTTGTATGGTTGAACTCGTATCGGAACGGGTGTTTGGATTTCTTGAGTTTTTTCGAGATTTGAGATGTGGGTCCCACTGTCGAATATTTTAATGAATTTCAGATTTTTATCCGAAAAATTTGTAAATTCATATGGAATTAATTCCTATGATTCGTATTAAATATATCAAATTGTTTGTGAATAGATTTGAAGCTTTCGGAGGCAAATTTAAAAGGAAATGTTGTGGTTGAATAATTGATTGGAATTTGCAAAGCGAGGTAAGTGTCGGGGTTAACCTTGACTTGAGGGAATAAAACCCTTAAATTATTTGTTATGTGAAATGCATGTGAACGACGTATAGGCGAGGTAACGAGCGTCTATACCTCGTCAAATTGACTGTTTGCCTACTTACTTGAAAAATCATAAATTATTTTAAATCATGAATTAATTATTATAATAATTGTTTCTCTCCTATTCTTTGTCAAACATTAATCCTTGAATTCTTGCATTAATTGTTACATGCTATTTGAATTATGTGTCTTAATTGTTTTTTGACATTTAACATATTAAATATTAAACTTCCTATTTTCTCCCTAATTCCCATAATAATTTGCTATTTGTCATTGTTTGTTTTATAATTAAATTATAATTATTGTATGCTTGTTGTCTTATCGTTTTATATTAATTATTGCATTTATCGAGAAAATTTCTTTTATAAGAATTGGTAAATGAATGTGTTGGAGGAGCGGGTTGCACGCCGCAACAGAATTGATTGAAATGGATATATATTGGAGGATCAGGTTGCACGCCGCAACATACTTATTAAAAAGTCAATATTGGAGGATTGGGGTGCACGCCGCAACATACTTATTAAAATTTCAATATTGGAGGATCGGGTTGCACGCCGCAACAGACTTATTAAAAAGTCAATATTGGGGGATCGGATTGCACGCCGCAACAGAGTTATTTAAAAGTCTATATATATATATATATATATATATATATATATATATATATATATATATACACACACACTTGATTGAAATAAATACAAGACAGACTTGATTAAAAGGAATATATTGGGAGAGCGGGTTGCACGCTGCAACATAATTGAATGTGAATATATTGTGAGAGCGGGTTGCACGCTGCAACAGAATTGGTTGAAATAATGATGGATTATGACTGTTGAGTTGGCTTCAATTATTATAAATGCGTTACCTGATTTATCTCTATTATTTGTTGTTGTTATCAATATTGCGTACAGGTTAATGTAAGTGATACTACACTCTGCACTTCTTGTGCAGATTTTGGAGTTGGTCCCAGCGGCGTATCATAGACTTTCTCAGATTTCAGTTACCAGAGGAGACTTGAGGTATAACTGCGTGGCGTCTGCAGTTTTGAAGTCCCGTCTATTTTACTTTAGCTGTGTATTTATTTCCAGACAGATTTATTTATTCAGACCTTTATTTGTATTTATTCTAGAAGCTCGTACACTTGTGACACCAATTCTGGGATGGTATTTAGACACCGTTATTTTTATGGATTATTTCACTATATTTCAAACTTTACTTCCGCTTTTGTTTCCTTGATTATTAATAATTTAAAGATTGTTTAAAAATTGGTTAATATTATTCTAACGTTGGCTTGCCTAGCAAGTAAAATGTTAGGCATCATCACGGTCCGAAGGTGGGAATTTCGGGTTGTGACAGTTTTGTTGTGGAGCTACTTGTTAATCTGGCGGGGAAGTTCTCTCATTTGAGTCATTTTCCATGACTGGGTACATTTGAATTGTTGCGTATTAGTGCACGGATGGCACGAGTTGTGGCTCCGAGTTATATTGGTGTGGTATGTCTGTGGAGCAGTTATGTTTAGTAATATAAGGTCATTGGACCTGGAATGGGTACTATCAGGTTTAATTTAGGTATATTCGGGAGTAATATATTGAAAGTCGGCTCAAAAAGTGATTATGGTTCCGGTTGGGGCGAAAGACCTCCATGACTTGTTGGTCTGATAAAGGGTTACGAGATTCTGCGTGTTTCTTTTATTATCAACAGTGTACGAAGGTTTTGAGATGAGTTTTGGTTCGATATGGGTTTAATACTAGTATGCGATTTGTTTTGGAGTAGTCAATGCGATCAGGAATGGTGCTACGAACATGCGAGTTGTGTAATATGCTGGGTGATTATATCTGTGGTTATAGTTATAGCTCGATGCAGCTTATTCAGACTTATACAGCGTGTAAATGTAAGATTCATGTCTTGAAAGAAATTTTAAAGGTTAGAAATTAAACTCCAAGGTTTATGGGCTAAGGTTCAATTAATGATTTTCAGTTGCATTGTGTAGTCAAGCGTATGTAGGATAGGGTGACGTGGGTTCACCCCCGGGTACGTGTGTGGTAAGATGGAATGATGATTTGATGGCTTGGAAACAACTCTTGCCACGTTCGAGGACGGACATATATTTAAGTGAGGGAGAATGTAACGACCCGACTGATCATTTTGAGTATTACAACCTTGCTTCCCCCTTTACTGCTCAAATTGTACTTTATAGTTGTTGTGTGAATTGCCGGGGTAAATGGTTCAGGTCCAGTGAGGTTTTGGAATGAATTAGAACACTTAGTTCCAAGGTTTAAAGCATAAGTTAAAATAGTGACCGGATGTCGACTTATGTGTAACGACCCCGGAATGGAGTTTTGATGATTCCAATAGCTCCGTATGGTGATTTTGGACTTAGGAGCGTGTCCGGAAAAGTTTCTGGAAGTACGTAGTGGAATTTGGCTTGAAATGCCGAAAGTTAAATTTTTGCGAAGTTTGACCGGGGGGTTGACTTTTTGATATCGGGGTCAGAATTCGATTCTTTAAATTGGAATAGGTCCGTAATGTGAAATGTGACTTTTGTGCAAAATTTGAGGTCAATTGGACTTGATTTGATGTGTTTCGGCACAAGTTATAGAATTTGAAGTTTTAAGGTTTAATGATTTCGAATTGAGGTGTAATTCGTCATTTCGATGTTCTTAGGTGTGATTTGAGGCCTCGAGTAGGTACGTGTTATGTTATGGGACTTGTTAATACAATTGGTTGAGGTCCCGGGGGGCCTCGGGTGAGTTTCGGAAAGTTAACGGATCAAATTTGAACTTAAGGAAATGCTGGAACTGCTGCCTACTGGTGTGATCGCACCTGCGAAGATTTTGATCGCATGTGCGAAGCCGCATGTGCGTGAAATAAGCCACAGAAGCGGCCAAGAGTGGGACTGGGCAGTGCTCACAGGTGGGAGGAACTTTCCGCATCTGCGAGGCCTCAGGTGCGAAGGCGTTGGCGCAGATGCGGACTGGGGCTGGAGTGAGGCGACCACAGGTGCGAAGGGGAATGCGCATCTGCGAAGCCCGCAGATGCGAGAATAGTGCCGCAGATGCGAGATTTTAGAGGGCCGGCTGTTTTTCGCAGGCGCCCATTTTTGTCCACAAATGCGGCTGCGCAGGTGCGAGTCCAGCCACCGCAGGTGCGGAAATGCCTGGGCAGTGTTTAAAACGAGGGTTCCGAGATTTTTTCTCATTTTTCGGATTTTGGAGCTCGGGTTGGCGATTTTGGAGCGGAAATTTTCCACACAACTTGGGGTAAGTGTTCTTAACTCCCTTGTGATTATATTCCATGAATTCATCTTCATTTTCAGTGTAAGATTATTGAATCTTCAAGAGAAATAGAAGGGTAAATTTCTACAATGTCACAAAATAAATTTTTCTAGTTTGAATACCGATTTGGAGTCGGATTGGAATGAAATTAGTATGCTTGAACTTGTAGTTGGATGGGTTGTCGTATTTTGTGAGTTTTATCGGGTTTCGAGACGTGGGCCCAACGGGTGATTTTTGGGGCGTAATTTCGGATTTTGTGGAAAATATTAGCATTTCGATATGGAATTAATTCCTATGAATTATGTGGACTAAATCAAATTAATTATGGTAGATTCGAGCTGTTCGGGAGTTGTTAAGCGCATAATGGGATTTTTGGAGCATTGATTAGCTTGCTCGACTTTGGATTCAGCTTGTTCGAGGTAAGTAACTCTTCTAATCTTGGAGTTGGGGGTATGAACCCTGAATATATGTATTTTGTGAATTGTTAGGAGGTGACACACATGCTAGGTGACGGGCGTGTGGGTGTGCACTGTAGAAATTGTGACATAATTGTTTCTGTGAAATTTTATAGTTAAATAACCTTGGCATTTTTCCATGCGGTTTTATGTGTTAAAGAAATTGAGCTGAAAAGCATATTAAAAATCATGTTGAGGCTATGTGCCCGTATTATTGGGACCCACAGAGGTCATATTGCTGTGAATTATTGTGTTAAATTGAAAACTCATACTCAGTCATATTCATTTCATTGCATATCATAACTCAGTTTTATGACTCTATTTTGATGCATATAAATGTTTTGGGCCAAATGCCATGTTTTACTAAAATACCTGAGTGGCTCGAGAGGTTTATGACTGAGTGAGGCGAGGGCCTGATTTATGTTGCATATTTATGGGATCGGGCTCCACGCTACAACATGTTGCATGTTTATGGGATCGATCTGCACGCCGCAACATGCTTGATATCGGCCGAGGGCCTGATAGTAAGGATGAGTGTGGATCGGTACTGCCTGCCTGCAACATATATTATTATTATAGCACGTGAGTTGTACGTGCAGCACGTGAGTTGTCCGTGTAGATTATAGCGCTTGGGCTGTAGGAGTCCCTCCGGAGTCTGTACACACCCCTAGTGAGCGCAGGTATCTACTGAGTGCGAGTGTTGAGCGCTGAGTGACCGGGAGGCATGAGTGATTGTTAGGTATGCCCGAGTGGCAAGAGTGATTGTGAGGTATGCCCGAGTGGCAAGAGTGATTGTGAGGTATGCCCAAGTGGCACGAGTGACTGTGAGGTTTGCTTGAGGGGCTGTATATGAGTGATGTTCTGCCCGAGGGGCTGTTTATGATTTTATAACTGAATTGGCATGCACACATGACATACAGGCATAGAGATGTATTTTTCCTCATGCTGTACAACATCACATCATTCATGATTTCTCACACATTTTTAACAGATGGGCCTAGTGATGCATTTGTTTTACACGTGTTATCCGGAATGAAAATGAAACATATTATTTATTATTGAGAAGATTTTTTTTGAGAAATTTATCGTTCAGGTCTTAGCCATTTTTACTCATTTTTGAGTTTCAACTCTCGAATTTTGGCGATTTCAAGGGGAATTTTCACGACTTTGAATTGGTTAAGTGTTCTTTAACCAAAAGTGATTATATTTCACAAATCCATGTCTATATTCATCATTTATTTCGGATTTAGATGGAAGAAAATCAGATTTTTATAAAATCTTCAAAAACGAAAAGTTAAGATTTGAAGGTCCATTTGATATCGGAATTGGACAATTTTTGTATGCTTGAACTCGTATCGGAACGGGTGTTCGGATTTCGTGAGTTTTTTTTGGGATTTGAGATGTGGGTCCCACTGTCGAATATTTAAATAAATTTCGGATTTTTATCCAAAAAATTAGTAAATTCATATGGAATTAATTCCTATGATTAGTATTGAATTTATCGAATTGTTGTGAATAGATTTGAAGCTTTCGAAGGAAAATTTAAAAGGAAAAGTTGTGGTTGAATAATTGATTGGAATTTGCAAAGCGAGGTAAGTGTCGTGGTTAACTTTGACTTGAGGGAATAGAACCCTATTATTTGTTATGTGAATTGCATGTGAACGACGTATAGGCGAGGTGACGAGTGTCTATACGTCGTCAAATTAATTGTTTGCCTGCTTACTTGGAAAATCATAAATTATTTTAAATCATAAATTAATTATTATAATAATTGTTTCTCTCCTATTCTTTGTCAAATATTAATTCTTGAATTTCTGCATTAATTGTTACATGCTATTTGAATTATGTGTTTTAACTCAGCCTCTCAATTAGTAGCAGTCAAGCACTCTCTTTTAGTGCTTCAGTGTCAATATCGACTTGTTATTACCCATATGAACCTACTTCATGGGATCTCCAATCACATAGGTTGGGTTACCATCTCTATTGACAACATGTCGGCATTAACCCCATCTCTTTTGAGGTTTGAAGAATTAATTTTCTTCCCACAGGTTTAGTCAGAGGATCAGCCAAATTAACTTTTGACTTCAACATTTAGCATATTAAATATTAAACTACCTAATTTCTCTATGATTTTCATAATAAATTGTTATTTGTCATTGTTTGGTTCATAAATAAATTATAAATTTTGTGTGCCTTGATGCTTAATAATTTCTCATTGGACGTGGTATTTATTGGAGTAAGTTTTATTACATTTATGAGTTGTTTAAAATTATATTGGGGAACGGGTTGTACGCCGCAACGAAAATAAAAGTGTGTGTGTGTATATATATATATATATATATATATATATATATATATATATATATTGGGGGATGGGATTGCACGCCGCAATAGACTTATTTAAAAGTTAATATTGGGGGATCGAATTGCACGCCGCAATAGACTTATTTAAAAGTCAATATTGGGGGATCGGATTGCACTCCACAATAGACTTATTTAAAAGTCAATATTGGGGGATCAGACTGCACGCCGCAACAGACTTATTTAAAAGTCTATATATATATATATATATATATATATATATATATATATATATATATATTGAAATAAATATATGACATACTTGATTAAAAGGAATATATTGGGAGAGCGGGTTGCACGCTGCAGAATTGAATGTGAATATATTGTGAGAGGGGTTGCACGCTGCAACAGAATTGGGTGAAATAATAATGGATTATGACTACTGAGTTGGGTTCAATTATTATAAATGAGTTACCTGATTTATTTCTATTATTTGTTGTTGTTATTAATATTGCGTACAGGTTAATATAAGTGAACCTCCTTAGCCTCGGCACTACTTCGTCGAAGTTAGGCTCAGCACTTACCAGTACATGGGGTCGGTTATAATGATACTACACTCTGAACTTCTTGTGCAGATTTTGGAGTTGGTCCCAGTGGCGTACCATATACTTGCTCGGATTTCAGCTACCAGAGGAGACTTAAGATATAACTGCATAGTGTCCGCAGTTCTGAAGTCCCCGTCTATTTTACTTTAGCTGTGTGTTTATTTTCAGACAGCTTTATTTTATTCAGATCTTTATTTGTATTTATTCTAGAAGCTCGTGTACTTGTCACGACCCAAATTTAACCTATAGATCGTGATGGCGCCCAACACTACAGCTAGGCAAGCCAACTAATAAGTCAATCGTACATTAGTTAAACTTTTATTCCAAAAAAATAAAATAAAAATACCAACTTCTACCAATGTGTGTGCCAAGACCTGGTGTCACAAGTGCATGAGCATCTAGTAGATTATACAAAACTCCAATTACTGTCTGAAATGAAATAGACAGAATATAAATATAAGAAGAGACACTGGTAGCTGCAGAACGGCTCAGAAAGGCAGCTCACCACTATGCCTCGGGATGACGTGGGTATGTGATGATAGGTCCTCCACTAGTACCTGTCTCAGATCCTGCACAAAAAGTGCAGCAAGTGTAGTATGAGTACGTAAACAACGTGTACCCAGTAAGTATCAAGCCTAATCTCGAAGTGGTAGAGACGAGATGGCCGACTTTGACACTCACTATGGGTCAATAATAATTGAAATAAAATTAGGATATTCAAATCAGCATGATTTACAGAATTTACAAATAATTTATTTAATCAGCGAAAATAATCAAATTCCTTCAAATGTGATAATTCTCAATATATTAATTAAATTCCTTCAATTCAAATAAATTCTAATTTATCAGTTGAATCTCATTTACAGGAGTAACAATTAATTCCTAAACAAGAAAGAATAATAATTCATTAAATTTCAAGGATTTTTCCAATTTATTACTTAGCTTCACAAGCTGAAATAAATTATTAAAGTATCGTGTAATTATTTTTATTAAGCACGATTTCTGCCGAGGACGTACGGCCCGATCCAGAGTGTCGTGTATACTGCCGAGGGACGTGCGGCGCGATCCATAGATGCATCTATCCTGCCGAGACGTTCGGCCCGCTCCACAAGAAAGGAGGACATTTTTCTTATGTGCCTCCGGAAGGAGAGTATATTCATTATAAGATGAATTTGGGAGGAGAACAATTTCTTTTAACAATTAATTGATTTAAACTGACAATCAAGCCTATGAGATTTTCATCCTTTAATATCTTTATCTAACAATTCACAATATATTCATATAGATGTCAATTAATATAAATAAATCAAAGAATATAGTTTACACAAGTAAAGCATGCTTTGAGTCCTAAACTACCCGGACTTTAGCATTAATAGTAGCTACGCACAGACTCTCGTCACCTCGTACGTACGTAACCCCCACAATTAGCAACAATTATTTAATCTTAATCACCTATGAGGTAATTTCCCCCTCACAAGATTAGACAAGAGACTTACCTCGTCTTGCTCCAATTTAATCCACTATATGGCCTTTTCCACGATTATCCAACTCTGTCTGGCTCGAATCTAGCCAAAATAATTCGATACAATCACTAAAAATTATAGGAAATAAATTCTATAAGGAAATACTACATTTTAAATAAAAATTCCGAAATTAATTAAAAATTCGTCCATGGGGCCCACATCTCGAAATCCAGCGAAACTTACAAAATCTGATAACCCATTCAATTATGAGTCCACCTATACCAATTTTACCAAAATCCGATAACAACTCGACCTCCAAATCTTAAATTTTCGTTTTTGGAAGATTTTGCAAAAATCTTGATTTTTCCTCCATAAATTCACGGATTCATGATGTAAATGAGTATGGAATCATGAAATATAATCAATATAGGATAAGGATAACTTACCCCAATGTTTTCCCGTGAAAATCGCCCAAAAATCGCCCAAGAACCGTGCTCCAAAAATCCAAAATGAAATGAATGAAATGACCATTTTTGGTCCTTAAGTTTCTGCCAATCCGTCACTAAAAGTCCATTTTTGGTCACTAAAAGTTCACCAGAAATAGTTCTTCCAACCTTCCTTCAATTGATCATAACTTTATGTACAAATATCCAAATGATAAATGGTTTAACTTTCTGGAAACTAGAATTAACCGACTACAACTTTCATGTTTGGCAATTTTTTTGATTCCTTATGAATTGCGAGATATAAGCTCCCAAAGTCGGCTCCATGCATCAGAATTTCTGGCGAAATTTTTGGCGAAACTGCTCTACCGGCCTTCATTCAATCCGTCATAACTTTCTGTACAAATGTCCAAATAATGAATGGTTTAACTTTCTAGAAACTATAATAAAACGACTACAACTTTCATATTTTGAAACTTTTCTGATTCCTTATGAATTGCGAGATATAAGCTTCCAAAGTTGGCTCCACGCACGAAATTTCTGCAACCGAAATTTCTGCAACAGAAATTTCCTGCACTCTTTGTCCGAAATCCATTCCGTTTACCTTCCGAAATCCACCCGAGACCCTCGGGACATTAACCAATTATTCCAACATGTCCCAAAATACCATACGAACTTAGTCGAGGCTTCAAACTACATCAAACAACATCAAAACGACGAATCGCACCTCAAATCAAAATCTATAAACTTTGAACTTTCAAATTCTATATCTTGTGCCGAAACACATCAAATCAATTCGGAATGACTTCAAATTTTGCACACAAGTCATAAATGATATAACGGAGCTATGAAAATTTTCAGAATCGGATTTCAACCCCGATATCAAAAAGTCAACCTCTCGGTCAAACTTCCCAAAAATTTAACTTTTGGCATTTCAAGCCTAATTCCACTACGGACTTCCAAATAAAATTTCGATCACGCTCCTAAGTCCAAAATTACCATACAGAGCTGTTGGAATCATCAAAATTTTATTCCGGGGTCATTTGCACATAATTCGACATCCGGTCACTATTTGAACTTAAACTTTAAAGTTTTTATCAAAATTCCATATCTCGGGATAGAGACCTCAAAATTTGATTACAGGCATACGCCTAAGTTCCAAATAACGATACGGACCTACTGGAACTGTCAAAATACTTATCCGAGTCCGTTTGCTCACAATGTTGACCAAAGTCAACTCAGTTGAGTTTTAAAGCTCTAATTCACATTTTAATCCATTTTTCACCTGAAAACTTTCCGAAAAATTTTATGGACTGCGCACACAAGTCGAGGAATGATAAATGGTACTTTTTGAGGTCTTAGAACATAGAATTAATTATTAAACTTAAAGATGATATTTTTGGGTCATCACAGTACTTGTGTCACCAATTCTGGGATGATATTTATACACCGTTATGTTTTATGGATTATTCACTATATTTTAAACTTTACTTCCGCATTTGTTTCTTTGATTATTAATAATTTAAAAATTATTTAAAAATTAGTTAATATTATTCTAAAGTTGGCTTGCCTAGCAAGTGAAATGTTAGGCGTCATCAAGGTTCGAAGGTGGGAATTTTGGGTCGTGACAAGTGTTTTTACAGTTCCGGTAGGTCCGTATCGTGATTTGGGACTTGGGCGTATGCCCAGAATCAAATTTCGAGGTCCCTAGTCCGAGATATGAAATTTTGATGAAAAATTAAAAGTTTAAGTTCAAATAGTGGCCGGATATCGAATTATGTGCAAATGACCCCGAAATAGAATTTTGATGATTCCAACAGCTATGTATGGTGATTTTGGACTTAAGAGTGTGATCGAAATTTTATTTGGAAGTCCGTAGTGAAATTAGATTTGAAATGGCTAAAATAGGAATTTAAAGTTTGAAAGTTTGATCGAGGAGTTGACTTTCTTATATCGGGGTCGGAATCCAGTTCCAAAAATTTGTATAGCTCCGTTATGTCATTTATGACTTGTGTGCAAAATTTGAGGTCAATCGGACTTGATTTGATAGGTTTCAATATCGAATGTAGAAGTTGGAAATTCTTATGTTTCATTAAGCTTGAATTGGGGTGTAATTTTTGATTTTAGCATTGTTTGATGAGATTTGAGGTTTCAAATAAGTTCGTATGATGTTTTAGGACTTGACATAAATTACCTTCAAAAATTATCGTTTTTGCCTAATAATTCCTCGACGTCCATTATATTTTAAAGCTCATGTCGCCTGTATCGATGGTATGGCGCTTCTCCATATAAGTGGTTTATCCCAGATTAATTTTTCTTTTCTATAGATATAGCATATCTTCACTATACTTTAATATTCTTATGATGGTGGTCTCGATTATTTAAAGAGGTACGTCAAATTTAGAGTGAACCATATGACCTCTTGATAAATTCATTATTGGTATATATCACTTGTTATTATAGGTAACATTATCATGCCTCCCGGTGTTTCAAGTTATGTACAGTATAAGAATATTCCTTCGATTCATCCTATTTAGCTACAAAGAACAATCCACGTTGAGGTTTAGCTCTAATTTCTTTTTCTCAATTCTAACACAATATTGCCACGTTGTGGAATTGCCACGTGGCTTAGGAGAAAGTTCGATATTTTTAGTTTTAGGATTTTAATGTTAGTACTTTAGTCAAACAACAATTTTGGTTGGATTTAAAGTTCTAAAATTAAGCAAAATCTTAAATTTTAGTACATTTTTATTCAATATGAATAGTAGTTTTAAAACAATAGCCCTTAGCTTGGAAGTAGTTGTGATGCCTAAGTTTCCGAGAAATCCCCAAAGCCATAAACTTCTTTTTGAATATCAGTTATTACTTGTAATTATCATTTGTTCTCTTTCACTTTTTATTAATGCAGCAAATTTTGACATATATTCTCATTTTCCTCTATTACTCGGTCTAGGACTTTCAGTTTCCAAGTACTATTACCAAGATTAAAGGAATAATTTAACTATGTATAACTTGCAAAAGTATTGTGATAACTATTACTTCTTTGGTTGAATATATTTATTTAGCCGATGGTATATAATCGCTATATAACTTAAAGTTGTTTGGTCCACAAAAATTTAATGTCTGTTAAATATTTTGAAAAAGGTTACTTTTATGGTTGAAAATATTTATTTAGCTAATTGTATATAACTAATATATAATTTAAAGCTGTTTAGTTAATTTTTATTTTGGATCGAGGCATAGTTATTACTGTTATTGTATTAAAAATACTTTATCAATCTTTTTTATTGCAAAAATTTAAAAAAATCATTTCAAATTAAGATTAAGGATTTTTTCCTTCCGAAGAAGTAGATTTCCTGGGCAATCTTTAACTTCAAAAGAAACGTCCTATTAGAAGGAAATAGGTCTTATTGTTTCTTAGATTATAACAGATTTTAGAATAACTATCGGTTCATCTAAATTTTATATTATTAATGGTAATTATAATTTTATCTAGCATATATTGTAGCAAAATATAATTAATTTTTCCAACACGGAATTATCTTTTGAAGAAAAAATACAGCTATTGAAGGGTATTTTATCGTTTGTTGACTCAAGAATTTGTTAACTATAATTAGGGTAGTTTTAGTGCAGTTTCATTGGACGGGAGGACTTCAGACAATAAATATTTATTGTCTCTATATAGTTTCGGGAGAAAGCAAAAGTTTATGATATTAAGTTTATAGTATAGTTTTATTCAACGTAGAATAGAATGATATTAATCAAATAAGGAAAGATTTATAAACATAATTTTAATTGATTTTAAAATTCTAAATATTAAAAAAATAGTAAAATGACTATTTTATCTAATATAAAATTTATTTTTAAGGCTATTTCGTGATATGTATAATAGTGAGGGATTATGGGACAAAAAATAAATTCACTTGGTTTCAGACTAGGTACAACCCAAGGTCATCATTCCCTTTGGTTTTCACAACCAAAATATTATTCTGAAGGTTTACAAGAAGATCAAAAAATAAGAGATTGTATCAAGAATTATGTACAAAAGAATATGAGAACGCCCTCTGGCGTCGCCCCCAATAATTTATTGGGCACTGTACGAAGTATTTGAAATACAGAAAAGAAATACCATTCAGGTAATATTTTCAAAGGGGTTGCAAATGGATCTGTCGGTTCACCAATCATTGATGGTCTAAAACGGTTAAGCCTACATTACATGCAATAATACAATGTTGGTTTACAAAAGTAACTTTATAATATTAAGTATAATAACTCAAAATAATATGGCATAACCGGAATTCTAGATTTCTAAATTGGAGTCAAACAAGGAATATAACTTTAATACAAATCCACTATATTAATACCTATAAATCCTTCCCGTAAGAATTCACGTACAAAAGGAATTTTCGAACAAACGAACATGAATGTGGAGAACTCCGAGATAGATTTGGAACTTCTCTTTCGAACATTAATTTTAGGATATACTTCTTAAAAAAATTATATTACTAATTTAATTTAATAACATATTATATTGTCCAAATTTATTTAGAAACATGAGAGCATATATCTATCTATATATCTATATCTTCTATTTATTATTATTATAAAAGCACAAATAATTTGTACTAAATATTGAACGACTAAAATATCCCTGAGATATTGATCGACTTTTATAACCTTAAATATTTGTATAATTTAAGAATATAATTATAAATCACCTAAGGCTAAAAATTCTTTTTCGATTTAAACTACATATACGCCAAGCCTACTAAGTTGAATTTGGGTCAAATTTGTTTGGGTCTTTATCGTTTTGTGTCTTTGTGATAGTAGCCTACTTCTTCCCGGACAACACAAAATTCCAATGTCATCATACCAATCCTACTTGGACTATAACCGGACAAACAAGGTTAGATTCAAATATTTATCTCGGCCGCAAACATAAAAAGCAAATGAATTAAAACTCGAGTGACTCAAAAAAGAAATATTATGAAAGAACTGCGAAGAAACTAACATAAATACATTTCCTTCTTAATCTATTATTTGGCATGTGTAACAAAACTTACTCATAATTTTTTGAAAGTAATATGACTCACTAACACTCGACTACTGAATGAGCATCCTCTTCAAATGACTTAATCGTTTAATGTAGGAAAATTAAAATAAAATTCAGGAATAAGCTTCGAAAGACTTTACAGAAAAGACAAACATTGATAATATGATTTGTTTTTAAAGCATGCTTTTAATACAATGTTCATTCGTTTTGAATTCAACTATTATGTTGATAATATGATTGATTTTCAATTTAAAAGATTGTTGTAGTTTTACTAAGACAATTGCTTTTCAATGATTAAACTTCCTTACTCTAGGTTGTGTTAATATTGACAAAGAAGTTCCATGGTGTTGCTATGTGTAACACTTAATATTATTTTGATGAATTGTTATTAAATACATTATAATTATATTTTTGGGCTATCACCATTTTGTATTTATCTAAGGATATTTAGTAGTTGGGCAACCATTTTTATTTCATATTTATCCAAAATTCTTAAAGATAACTTTGATTGACTTAGTCTTCCATAAACTCCCCATTTTCATTCTTTCAAGAAAAAGAAAACCCCTACCCTCTCTCCTTCTTATCACCTAAAAACTTCATGAAAACCACCATAAATTTCCACTAAACCAACCAGTAAAATTGGTTCTTGGTGAAACTCAAGTTGCTCCTCTCTTTTGTGGTAAGTTAGTAAACTCGTTTTTACACTAGGCAGCTATTAGTATTTTCTTCATATCTTTTTGTATAAAGCTCCGTTGTAAGTGATCTAAGACTTTCTGGAAAGATATTTCATATATCTATAACTTTTATGAAGGAACCAAAACCTGGTTTGTCTTTTATTTATCCGAAAATAGGTGATGAAGTACAGGGCAGGTGCTGCCCAGATTTTCTGTTTTACAAACCCTCCCTATACTATTGTTAGTAAGTTTAGCATAACATTTTGTACAAAATTGATATGGGGGTGATTCAAGATATTTTGAAACGCTAAGACACATATCTAAGTACGGGTGGCAGGAGTCTGTGCTTCTCCCTCGGCCTGAGATGTGGCAGGAGCAAGTGGAATTAACCTTGCCTGAGCTAGAGTGCCAAACATGCTCAAAAACTGGGCAAGAGTCTCCTGATGTGCAGGAGTAGTAACATGCGTCTCAGGTGTCTGCTCTCCAACTAGAGCTAGTGGTGGCTCTGGTGCAGCAATTCGTGCAGGTGCTCTGGCTGCACCACGTGATCTTCCTCGGCCTCTGGTTCGGCCTCTGCCCCGACCCCGGCCTCTTGCGGATCCAACAGAGGGTGCGGGTGTTTGATCATCAGATTCAGTTGTGCGTGTCCTCACCTTCTGTGAGAGAATAGAAAGACAATGATTTAGAACTTTGAAATCAACAAATGCGCACGATAAGGAATCAAAGAAGTGAATATTTTCCTAATAGTTCCATAGCCTCCCGAAGATAAGTACAGACGTCTCCGTACCGATCCGCAAGACTCTACTAAATCTGCTTGTGACTCATGACACCTATGAACCTAGAGCTCTATACAAAAATACAGATATAAATTGAAGGTTAGGGCAAAACAAGAATAAAGTGAATTATATGGGTTTTTTGTAAAATCATTGACCGGAAGCTGCTGTCCATTCTCCTTTCTATAAAGTAGTAAAGTAAAATAACCTTAACCTTCTAACCCATTTTCATTTTCTACTCCTCTCCGCTCACACACTCGCTCTCGCTCTCACTCTTATTCTCTCTCAAAACGCTAGCCGCCGCCGCCGCTGCCCTTTCGTAGTCTGTCTCCTTCCTCGAGCCTTTCCCTCTTATTTATTTCTGTCGTCTAGATCTGTTCGTCTCCCCATCCTTTAGATCCAAGACTGTCTGGGTCAGAATCTTAAGCTGCTTTTCCTTTCTCCAGTAGAGCATTTTCATCACTAGCAGTAAGCATTTCCCAAATCGAAGGCTCCAAAGACGACACAAAGACGGAATCTTTTCAATCAAAGCAATAGGAGAAGAAGAGAAGCCCTAGCATTCAAATCTAAGCAAATATAGAACCTTCAAATATGGCAAAAAAGGCAAATCTTTTGAATCAAAGCAATGGAGAAGCTTCAAACATGACAAAAAAGGCAAATCTTTTCAGATGCCAACAGCAGCAGAAGAAGAAGAAATCAGGACCTCCAAATCGAAGAATTCGCAAAGGTACCTGTTTCTTTCTGCCCTCTGTATGTGTGTGTGTATTTATTTTTCCTTTTTTCAAGAACTAGAGTGGTGTTTGAGGCAATTTTATATATAAAGATTTCATTTTGCCTCTACTGCACCCTTATCGTCTATATGAATGGGGGTGATCACAATGTTTACTTAATTTGCAGGTAAGAGAGTTGTGAAGCAGTCAAAGCAGATGGATATTGTTGATAAGCAGGTAAATAATTTTAGGCTGTTACTTACAATTGAGTTTTGAACTCTAGCTAGTTGGGGTAGCATTCTTCTTTAATATTTGTTCTTTATAATAATGTGTGTGTGTGTGTATGTGTGTCCGAAAGACTAATGTCTTCAACCTGTGAACTACTAAAGCACTTGCTTTGTCCTATCTAGGCCACTGGAATTCACTTCCATGAAGAAATAATTATACAAATCCTCATCAGGTTACCCATGCGGCCTCTTCATCAATGCAAATGTGTTTCAAAATCTTGGGCGGCATTAATCTCCGATCCTTATTTTAAGATGAAGCATCTCAATCATGCCATGAGTAACCAGAACTCCCAAAAACTTCTTATTTGCCAACCATGCCCCAAGGATGGTACCGTGTGCTTCTATCGTTCTTCTTTATCCTCCGTTGATGTAGAAAAGCTTGATTTCCCTGTAAACTGTAGAGCAAGGTGTTGTAAGATGTTGTGTTGTTCCAATGGCTTGTCTCTTGTCCTCGTCTTTGTTCCCGATGAAGTTGAGCAACTTTTCCTATGGAATCCCTCCACAGGAGAATCAATAATACTTCCCAATCCACAATTTCCACCAGAACATCCCTCACTTTCTATTTACGGATTGGGATACGACTCGACTAGCGATGGCTTCAAGATTCTTAAGATTGACGTGGATAAGCCTTATTCTACCCAAGTTCTTGCGCTCAAAAGTGGATCCTGGCAAAAAATTGATTATCCTCGCAACATTGACAATTTGTTCTCTGGTATGGACTCTTTGGCATTTGTACATGGGGCATTTCATTGGATCGGGCTTTCAGTATATCATTCTATTGTTTCATTTAATATTTCAAATGAGGTATATGGAGAGATACCGTTGCCGGATCAAATGTGTCATTCTTGCAATAGGTACGTCGAAACTGGCGTTTCAATATTGGGAGGAATGCTTTGCAGTTATTCTTCTTGTATTGATGTGAGGGGGGAAGGCACTTTTAGGATATGGGTTATGAAAGACTATGGTGTCAACGAATCTTGGATTAAATTGTATACTATACGAGATGGTATGTTTTACTCAAGCATACCGAAATATAGGTTTGCGGATGGTGAAGTGCTACTCTACGGGACAAATTTTCGATGTCTTGGGATTGGGAATGGATTTTCTACATCCAAAGGACCATTTGGGTTATGGCCTCAATATGATATCTATCATCAAGGATTTGTTTTTACAGAAAGTTTGATCTCTCCAAAATTACTTACTTAGGATTTTGCGAATGTTTGATTGAAACACTTTTTATTTCCTTTAGAAATCATGTTACCACCTCTCCTCAAGTGACTATGATTCATATTTATGACCCAACTTGTTTGGGCTGAGGCTTAGTAGCTGTTGTAGCTGTTGTATTGTAACCTTCTTATTCTTACAAGTTCACTAGTGAAGGCTGACCGGACTTTGCACTTGGAATGTGTCTGTTGCAAATTATGAATTTTTAGCACGAGAACAATGTTGTGCCGTAGATTAGTACTTTCTTTTACGGAAAAGGGTAAAAAGTGCCCCTCTACTATTAATTATTGTTTAGATTTTCCCTGTGCTATACTATGGGATCCAATATAACCTTACCATTAGCCACAAAGTTTCAAACTTGGCCTCCATTTTAACGGCAGGACACATGGACGCCAATTAATCAAAGACCCGACTGTTGGATTTAGAAACCTAGGCCACATCATAACCCGTAAGCTAATCGGATCCCCCATTCCTTTAAGACATATTAAACCCACTACAACCTCTGCACGAGCTGGTTATAACTCCCGGAAGAGAGAGAGAAGAGATTTATTACAGAAGTAGCCTCCATTAGTGACTGAAATATTGGCTTGGATTATCAGAGAACAAATTAGGAGATCCATAAAATTATTGAGACGAAGAAGAGGCAAACTGCTGAGATTCATGTGGATGCATGCTTCAGTTCATCATCATGCTCAACCAATTATTAGTAGGCTTTCCAGCCATCAGTTACCTACTGCTCATTATTGTATAAATAAACACATCTTAATAAAGTTTCTTCTTTAAAAGCCACACAAGAGAGATCCATTTCATGATCTCTCTCTCTTTCTTTATTTCTTTTTAGCAAAGCTTTTGCTCTTCTAATACATATCACTAGCTAGCTTTATGTGTCTTCTTTTTTTGTTTGAGCACCAAAACGAAACTTTGGTTAATTGGCCCGAATATTGAAGGGGAGGAACTGGGTTTAATGTCTTAAAAGGGATGAGGGGAACCGATTAGCTTACGGGTTAGGATGTGGCCTGGGTTTCTTAATCCAAAGGTTGGGTCTTTGATTAATTGGCCTTCACGTGTCCTGCTGTTAAAATGGAGGGTAAATTTAAATTTTTGGCTAAAGTTAAGGTTATATTGGATCCAATAGTATAACAAATGACATTTTTGACCCTTTTCCGTTTCTTTTATCTCCGGTTCTATCTTTGTTTAGATAGTTAAATAAGAGGTTATTAGATATTCAAATTTTGCGACTTGAAACTAAGCAGGTTCATTCTCATTTGTATGGTACTTGGAAATGCTTATTTTTCTTTTTTGCAATTGCTTTATCTTTCTCATTTGTTCGGTACAAGCTTTGTTGGTTACATTACTTTTTGTAGTCGGAAGATCTTATTTTAGCATCTCTTGTATCACAAAGTTATCTCACTTTGATGCAACTGTAGTCCACATGGAATCTAAAACTTCTGATGCTATCTAATGTTTTAATCCTTCAAAGACAGAAATCAAGACCTATTGTGGCTACGAGAATATGAATTTGAAGCTATCCGCCAGCCAACGGGAATCCTGATAACATCATTTTTTTTTATAGATAGAAGTCATCTATACTATGCTTCTCAAACATACAAAAAAAGATAAAAATAAGCTGGTAGTCACATTGAACGAAAATAAGCTATGCAGCATAAAGCTAAATCTAGTGCGCGAGAATGCGCGCGCACACATATATATAAATTATTTTTACCTCTGCAAACCCCATATGGAGACCCTAAAAACAGAACCCAAACCCTAAAGCCAACATTCAAGAGCTAGTGAATTTCGTAACAGCCTTCAGTAACAGCGTGCTTAGCCAGTTCACCAGGAAGTATATGTCTCACAGCAGTTTGAAAATCCCGAGAAGTAATAGTCGGCATATAAGCTCCACTTTTAAGTTTGATGTGAGTTCTATTATACTTTTGGATCTCTGTTCCATCCTGCATTGCCAATTGCAATCATCTCCCAAAAGTTTTACTAAACATTTTTCAATCTAACAAGACGATTCTGAAGCATATATAGAATCACCAAAGAGGAAAAAACAGAACATACATGTGACTATATATAATATAATTGAGCATAATTTTCAAGAATATATAATGTATATTATAAAAATACCTTTATTTAAATAATTATTTTTAAATTACGTATGTGGAATATATATTTTACAACTATTATTTATTTTCATTCTGAATTGTGTAAATAAATTTTTGAATTTTTGTTGTTAATACTAAAATTATTATTACTAACAAATTATTCTAATTAATTTTTTTACTATGCTCATTATTCTGTTATTCCAGCATTATATATGCTTAAATACTTTTTATTTTTTTAATTTATAAATAATATTTATTTATTCTATAGGTAAGTCCATAATGTAAATTAAAAAGGGAAAAAAATCATAATATTAAATTTTTTTAAAAAAATAAAAAGAAGATAAATGTTTATAATTTAGAGGGTAAAATAGGTATTTGGCAATCCAAAATTTAGAAAATCTAGTTGAGTGCTTTTCTGAGTGCAATAGGCATAGTTCAAGTGACTTTGTTGTTACAAACGAAAGAAAAGTGATTTTAGGAGATAATTTGGAATAGTTGAGTGACCATTTGAGTAATGGACTCGTCTTTTGGGATGTTGTAAATGTTTCTCTTCATATTTTATTTTTATTTTTAAAAGGAGCTTGATTTGGGTTCCGTTTGAATATACTTATGGAATAATTTTTGGTTTAACAGATAGTGATATTAAAGATGCATAGATTATGGAAAAGAAGAGGAAAAAAAAAGATTTGCCTTTTCTTTGCATACCAAGTTAAAAGGTAAAGGCTTTAAAATGGAAAATGAAATCTTGGAGTAGAAAGTAAAAGATTTATGCTTAGCTGCACCTTGTCGTTTAAATACTTCCTTTTGATTGCTAGTCTGTAAAATGTATAAGAACTGTTGAAATTGACAAAAGTCCCACATCGGTGGATGACAATTTTGAATAGAAATTTCACCCTATAAAAGGAGGCCTAATGTTTAGGATTTAGACACACCTCTCATTTGCCTTTTTTATCTTCTTAAGGCATTTGTATCTTCTCTCTTTAGTATTATTTCACTTGTAATTTTGGAGTGGAATAAAATATTGATTGTGTCCGAGGAAGTAGGCAAAATTGGCCGAACCTCGTAAATTCTGGTGTTCTTTTATTGTTGTCTTATTGTCTTGTTTATTATTTAGTGGTTGTCATAATTTTTGGTATAGTAGTTGTGACTCATTCACACTATATACATTTGGCTTCCGCAACAATTGGTATCAGAGCCAAGGTACTGTCTAAGTATGCTCTGTGGTTGCAGCATAGTCTGATCTTCCACATCAGAAAAGATCTATCTTGGTAACTGAGTCAAGGTTCTGTCTGAGTATGCTCTGTGGTTGCAGCTTAGTCTGATCTTCCACACCAGAAAGGAAATAATCTTGATTTGTGTCGTCAGCTACTAAATAATATTTGTGTCAAAATGGGAGACAGTAAACAAGAAGAATCTACATCAAGTGTCAATAATACGTCATCGTTGGCATCTTCGCTTATGACAAGAATTGTGTCAAATGCGAAATTTGCGGTAGAAATTTTTGACGGGTCAGGACATTTTGGGATGTGGCAAGGCGAGGTTCTAGATGTTCTTTTTCAACAAGGGCTAGATCTTGCCATTGAAGAAAAGAAGCCAGATGTTATTGGAGAAGAAGATTGGAAAATTATCAATCGTGTTGCTTGCGGTACCATTCGATCCTACCTTGCTAGAGAGCAGAAATATCCATACACAAAGGAAACTTCTGCAAGTAAATTATGGAAAGCACTGGAGGATAAATTTTTGAAGAAAAACAGTCAAAATAAATTGTACATGAAGAAGAGACTGTTTCGCTTCACCTATGTTCCTGGTACCACAATGAATGAACATATCACCAGTTTCAATAAGTTGGTCACAGATTTGCAAAATATGGATGCAACTTTTGATGATGGTGACTTGGCCTTGATGTTGTTGGGGTCACTTCCTAATGAGTACGAGCACCTTGAAACTACTCTACTCCATGGAAATGACGAAATTTCTCTCAGAAGAAGTTTGTTCGGCTTTGTACAGCTATGAACAAAGAAAGGGAGAAAAACAGAAGGGCGGAGAAGGAGAAGCACTAATTGTGAGGGGTCGTCCTCAAAATCAAACGAGGACTAAGAAGGGAAGATCCAAGTCGAGATCTAGACCCAGCAAAGATGAATGTGCCTTTTGTCGAGAAAAGGGGCACTGGAAGAAAGACTGTCCGAAGTTGAAGAATAAGGCCAGACATAACAATGGAAAGGCCATTATGGATTCAAATGTAGCTGATTGTGATGATTCAGACTTCTCATTAGTTACAACAGAGTTATCAACATCATCAGACATATGGTTGATGGACTCGGCTTGTAGCTACCATATGTGTCCCAACAAGGACTGGTTCGTGAATTTTCAAGAAGGAGAATATGGAGTCATCCACACAGCGGATAACAGCCCTCTTACCTCATATGGCATTGGTTCAATAAGATTAAGGAGCCATGATGGAATGATCAGAACATTAACAGATGTTCGATATGTACCGGGTTTGAAGAAGAATCTCATCTCTGTGGGAGCCCTAGAATCAAAAGGGTTCAAAATCATTGCAGAAAATGGAGTGATGAGAATATGCTCCGGTGCACTAGTGGTAATGAAGGCCAATCGGAAGAACAATAACATGTACCGCTATCGTGGTAGTACAGTTATTGGGACAGCAACAGTGACATCCAGTGATGACAAAGAGGCAGAAGTAACCAGGCTATGGCACATGTGCTTGGGACATGCTGGAGGGAAATCCTTGAAAGCTCTATCTAATCAAGGATTGTTAAAAGGCGTAAAGACTTGCAACTTGGAGTTTTGCGAGCATTGTGTCAAAGGAAAACAGACAAGGGTTAAATTTGGTACAACGATCCATAATACTAAAGGCATTTTGGATTATGTACACTCTGATGTTTGGGGTTCTTCCAAAACACCTTCATTGGGTGGGGAGCACTATTTTGTAACCTTTGTTGATGATTTTTCCCGAAGAGTGTGGGTGTATACAATGAAGAGGAAAGATGAAGTGTTGGGAATTTTTCTCAAATGGAAGACGATGGTGGAGAATCAAACAGGCAGGAGGATCAAGTGTATTCGCACAGACAATGGAGGTGAATACAAAAATGATCATTTCAATAAGGTCTGTGAAAATGATGGCATCGTCCGACACTTCACTGTCAGACATACACCACAACAGAATGGAGTGGCAGAACGTATGAACCGGACTTTACTGGAGAAGGTACGGTGTATGTTGTCCAATGCTGGCTTGGGCAAAGAATTTTGGGCTGAGGCAATTACATATGCATGCCACCTCATTAATCGTCTACCATCTGCTGCTATTGATGGCAAGACACCATTTGAAAAATGGTATGGAAAACCTGCTGTAGATTATGACTCTTTGCACGTGTTTGGCTCAATTGCATACTATCATGTGAAAGAGTCAAAATTGGATCCGAGAGCAAAGAAGGCTATATTTATGGGGATTACTTCTGGAGTCAAAGGATACCGTTTATGGTGTCCAGAGACAAGGAATATTATATTCAGCAGAGATGTTACATTTGATGAATCTGCCATAACAGATAAGGTGACAGTTGAAGATGTCAAACAAACTGGTGGTGCATCAAAACAGGTAGAGTTTGAGGGAAAATTTATTTTTCCTACACAAGAAGCAGAGGAGGAAACTCATGAAGATTACCCTCTAGAAGAAGAGCCAGTAGAGAGGGAGATTCCAACTCAGGAACCTCGACAACAACTTGAATCAATAGCAACCAGCAGGTAAAAAAGGACAATAACGAAACCTGTTCATCTCATAGAGACGGTTGCTTGCGCAACCTCAATTGTAGCTGATGGTGTTCCTACCACTTATAAAGATGCAATCCAAAGTTCAGAAGAAGATAAGTGAAGGATTGCCATGAATGAAGAAATGCAGTCCCTTCATCAGAATCATACATGGAAATTGGCCAATCTCCCGAAGGGAAAAGAAAACAATTGGGTGCAAATGGGTATTTGCAAAGAAAGAAGGATTTTCTAACCAAGAAGATGTTCGCTACAAAGCAAGATTGGTGGCCAAAGGATATGCTCAGAAGGAGAAAATTGATTACAATGAAGTATTTTCTCCAGTTGTAAAACATTCCTCCATTAGAATTATGTTGGCTTTGGTAGCACAGTTGGATTTGGAACTAGTTCAGATGGATGTAAAAACTGTATTTTTACATGGAAACTTGGAGGAGGAAATCTACATGAATCAGCCAGAAGGATTCAAAGTTGCTGGAAAAGAAAATATGGTATGCAAACTTGAAAAATCGTTGTACGGATTGAAACAATCTTCTAGGCAATGGTACAAGCAATTTGACAAGTTTATGTTGCGATAAAGGTACAAGAGAAGCAAATATGATCATTGTGTGTATTTGCGCAAACTTAATGATGGTTCCTTTGTATATCTTCTCCTATATGTTGATGATATGTTGATAACTTCCAAGAATTCGGAAGAAATTGATAAGTTGAAGATTCAACTGAAGGAGGAGTTCGAGATGAAGGATCTGGGTGAGGCAAAGAAAATTCTTGGCATGGAGATAATAAGAGATAGACGTTCAAAGAAACTCTGTTTATCTCAGAAAGAATATTTGAAGAGAGTACTACAGCGTTTTGGCATAGATAAGAAGACTAAGCCAATTAGTACGCCACTTGCTCCCCATTTTAAGCTAAGTACTACTATGTCGCCAAAGGATGAAACTGAACAGGAGTATATGTCAAGGGTACCATACGCAAATGCTGTTGGTAGCTTGATGTATGCAATGGTTTGTACGAGACCTGACATTTCACAAGCCGTTGGAGTTATTAGCAGATATATGCATAATCCAGGAAAGGAGCATTGGCAAGCTGTGAAATGGATTCTACGGTATATTCATAGTACTGTAGATGTTGGGTTAGTTTTTGAGCAGGAAGGCAATCGGTCTGTAGTTGGATATTGTGACTCAGATTTTGCGGGTGATCTGGACAAACGAAGGTCAACTACTGGTTATGTGTTTACTTTTGCAAAGGCACCAGTTAGTTGGAAGTCTACTTTGCAGTCAACAGTTGCTTTGTCTACAACAGAGGCAGAGTACATGGCTATTACGGAGGCTGTGAAGGAGGCAATTTGGCTTCAGGGGTTGCTAAAGGAGCTTGGTATTGAACAAAAAAATATTACAATTTTTTGTGATAGTCAAAGTGCTATTCAATTAGCGAAGAACCAAGTTTATCATGCAAGGACGAAGCACATTGATGTTCGGTATCATTTCGTACGAGAAATCATAGAAGAAGGTGGAGTCACGGTGAAGAAAATTCATACTACGGAGAACCCTGCTGATATGCTGACAAAAGTGGTGACTGCGGTCAAGTTTCAACATTGTTTGGATTTGATCAACATTGTTGAACACTAAAGATTGAAGATGAAGACACAACCAAAATTTGTTATTGAGAGAAAATTGAAGATGTGGAATTTTGCCAAGGTGGAGATTTGTTGAAATTGGCAAAAGTACCACATCGGTGGATGACAATTTTGAATGAGAATTTCACCCTATAAAAGGAGGCCTAATGTTTAGGATTTAAATACACCTCTCATTTGCCTTTTATCTTCTTAAGGCATTTGTATCTTCTCTCTTTAGTATTATTTCACTTGTAATTTTGGAGTGGAATAAAATATTGATTGTGTCCGAGGAAGTAGGCAAAATTGGCCGAACCTCGTAAATTCTGGTGTTCTTTTATTGTTGTCTTATTGTCTTGTTTATTATTTAGTTGTTGTCATAATTTTTGGTATAGTAGTTGTGACTCATTCACACTATATACATTTGGCTTCCGCAACAAGAACAAAAAGTGAAGATGTGCCATTTTCTTCAAAATTTTCAGAAACTATTAGTTATAGATCCAGCATAGTGTTTAAAGTGGTTAGATTTTTCATTGTGTCATTTTAATTCACATGCTTTTCTAACTTCTTTCTTTGTTGTATTGTTTATTATCCAAAATTAAATTGCTGAGGAATTTGATTTTCCGATCATTCTTGAATATTCGCTCTTGATACCAGAGATGGTTGCTGAATCTTGGTTTCGCAATTTCTGGAAAAATTCTAAAAAGTATGAGGGTGGTGGTCATCAAAAGGAGCTAGTCGGTGTTCTAGCATTTGAAGTTGCAAGCTTAATGTCTAAACTGGTTCATGTATGGCAGTCTTTGAGTGATAAGCAGGTGGCTAGATTGAGGGATGAGATAATGAACTCGGTTGGTATCAAAAAGCTAGTTTCGGACGATGATTCCTATATTGCAAGGTTGATGTGTACAGAGTTGGTTGAAAACTTAGGACATGTCGCAATTGCTGTTTCTAGGCTTGCCAAAAAATGCAACGACCCTTTCTTCAAGAGTTTTGAGCAAGCCTTTAATGATCTTCTAAAAGTTGGTGTTGATCCGTACGGGTGGCAACTTTCATGGAAGAAGATGGATCGGAAAGTTAAGAAGATGGAACGATTTATTGTGATTAATGCAAATTTATATCAAGAAATGGAGAATCTTTCCGATCTTGAATAGACATTGAGGAGATTGAAGGGAAATGATGATGCAGACAACATTACTCTGGTTGAGTACGAGAAGAAGCTTGCGTGTAAGCAGCAGGAGGTGAAGCATCTTAAGGATGTTTCTATTTGGAATAGTACTTACGATTGCACAGTCCGTCTTCTTGCAAGATCCTTGTTTACTATATTTAGTAGGATCGGGCATGTGTTTGGAGTTGATCCTGCGGATGAGGGCTAAAGCATCAAGAGAACTAGATTCTGGTCAAATCCATCGTAGCCACTCAGTTGCTTATGCCCAATCAACTGTTCACCCGTCTGAAACAGGCTTGACTAGATTTTCCTCAGAACCAGTAGAAAGTATCCTTTCCAAATCTGGGCCAATCTCGGGCACAAGAAACATTAACAATTCTTATTCAGGTCCCCTAAAAAGTTCAACTTCAACGGGAAGCCCGGTCCCTGGAAGACATTCTTCTGTTGGCTTCTATTCGGGTCCTCTGGGAAGGTCAACAACAAAATCTGGGCCGCTCCCTCTATTCAATAAATCCGGCATGAGGTGGTGGAAATCTCGTGATCGTTCAGGAAGAAGTTTACATGGAAAAGGTCCAAATCAAAAGCATTCTCGACTGACCTCTACAGGTCCGCTAAAAGGCTGCATGATGATCGGGAACGGTTCTCCCGTAGGTAATTGCTATCTGGTCCACAAAGATTTCATTCTGGTTTTCTCAGTGCAACGAAAGGAGCTAATGTAAATGGACATGCTGATGGCTATTCAACTTGCTCTTATATGACAAGTTATAATGCGAAAAAAAGGTGGTTAAATGCACCTCCAGAAACTCTTGGAGCTGCTGCCTTAGCACTGCATTATTCAAATGTCATTATCGTGATTGAGAAACTAGTGGCATCTCCTCACTTGATTGGACATGATGCGAGAGAAGACCTCCGGCTAGTTTAAGAGGAGTGCTTAGGGCGAAACTAAAGCCATTTGCCAAGAGCTTGACGTCATCAGTTTATGACACGGTTCTTGTTGGAGAATGGAATGAAGCAATGCTGGGGATTCTAGAGTGGCTCGCTCCGCTTGCTCATAACATGATAAGATGGCAATCTGAGCGGAGCTTTGAGCATCAGAACTTTGTTTCAAGAGCGAATGTGCTGCTCGTACAAACCCTTTATTATGCAAATCAAGAGAAGAAAGAATCAGCAATTACAGAGCTGCTCGTCGGTCTGAACTACATATGGAGGTATGGAAGGGAAGTGAATGCAAAAGCAATAGAGGAATGTGCTAGTGCTAGAATGATGTTTAATGATGATTACTTGGATGAGTGATTTTGGCTTTGAACGGTTGGAGTTTAGAAACCGGCCAATGGCAAAATGCTTCTCTTCAGAAGCAAATCACAAGATGTCTCCGCTTGGTTTTTCTCAGTTTCTGCTGATTCGAGCTACTCTGGCGATCATATTCCATGAGATTCTTTATTCGTTAAAAGGGAAACGAGTACTGAAGAGATGTAACTTTAAGCTTCTAAACATTCTTTCAGGTCAGTAAGTGATGACCATTTTTCTATTTTGCCAGGAAAACTTGGATCTCATTCAACATATCAGAGTCCACGCCATAAATTAAATGTCTTGTTATTTGATAAATGTATAGAATTAGTTGACGTTGTTTCTAGCTTTGTGAATTTACATGGCAAAGGCTTTCCCTTAATATATAAACAATGAAGGTTTGGCGCGAGAGGCGGATCTAGGATTTCTAGTATATGGGTGCACTACTAAAAAAAAGTAGAAAAAAATATATCAAGTGAGAATTGATCTCTATACTTCTTGGTAAATAATTCAACTTTTAACCAAGTGCACCATTCAAGCTTCTTAGAGTATGGGTGCCAAGAGTTAATATTATACCAATTTTAGAAAATATGTACGTAAAATATCTAATTTTATGGAGAGACCATGGGTGCATGTGCCCCATAATTACACCTATAAATCCGCCCCTGTTTGGTGCATAGTTTGTTCATGTACTTTCCAATATTATGAAGCATGAGAGTTTCAGCCAACATAAGTTTTAATCAAAGAACATTTACTTGTGGTAAATTTATTTTATTGGTACAGGTTTATTATGGAAAGCAGATGGAAGAATGATGGTTAATTTACTACAAAGTTGAGGAAGGAAATATCTTGTCACGACCCAAAATCAACTGTCGTGATGGCGCCTATCGTGGAACTAGGCCAGCCTCTACTTATCAACTCATCATAGTAAAAAATAACTTTGAAAGATAAAGACGAAAGCAGTTACCAATAAAGAAACCTTTTTGAAACAGGATGAATCCCAAAATACGATACAAACCAACCCAAAACCGAGGTGTCACTGAGTACATGAGCGTCTATTCAGAATACAATCCACTATAGTGTCTAGAAAAATAACTGAAAATACAACTAATGATAAAGAAGGAGAGTCAAGGCTTGCGAACGTTGTGCAACTACTTTAATAGTCTCCAAACTCCGAAGCCTCAATCAGCAACTGGTGTCGCGAACAGAGTCGCCTGGATCTGCACACGAGGTGCAAGGAGTAACGTGAGTACATCCAACTCAGTAAGTAACAGGTCCAAACTTTGGACTGAAAGGTAGTGACGAACTTAACCGATACAGATAAGATAGAAATAACTATGCAGAAACGTAGGCATGCTTTCAAGTTAAATAGACAGCTCAAAACAGTAAAGTAAAAAACAGATCCAGATAGAGTAAAGAATATGACTCCACTATCTCTATATGCCAATGCACATGCTGTATGGGATGTATCACACTATCTGCCTCATGTGCTCACACTCTCACATGCTCAACCACTCGGTACTGTATATGGCCCATGCGGCTCAGGGAAGATCCATCCCGGAACATATACATCACTGATTGTAAGTCACTCAGTACCGAGGAAAAGGGCAATCCAGCCCTGTGGAGAAGATCCATCTCCAGTATCAAGTATTTCGGACAAGATCCATGTCCAGGGAAGATCCATCCCTCAATAATATCAGCCACGCTCACTGGGGGTGTGTTACAGACTTCGGAAGGGCTCCTACAGCCCAAGCGCTATCACAAATCAGTATAACCGATGCGGCGTGCAGTCCGATCCCATAACTGTAACTCATAATCAGGCTCACGGCCTCACTCAGTCATCATTCTCTCCAGTCTCACTCACGGGCTCACAATATCATGAAAACTAACCCGAAACAATGACATGATGTATCAATAAGTAACAACTGAGACTGAAATATGATATGAAATGCAAGTACATGATTGAGTATGAAATATCAATGCAATCAGTGAGATGACAGTAAGAAACGACCACTATGGGTCCCAACAGTATCGGCATAAAGCCTAAACATGATATCTAGCATGATTGAAAGCTCAACTACTTTATCACATAGTGAAAACACGAATATCGACAAGATAGAGTCACTATATAGTGCCATGGTACCAACCAGGTCATAATTCTCACAGTTCACACCCGCACGCCCGTCACTTGGCATGTGCGTCACCTCAGTACCAGTCGCATAACACATAATTTGGGGTTTCGAACCCTCAGGACCAAGTTTGAAAGCGTTACTTACCTCAAACCAAACAAATCTCTACTCCGCAATGACTTTGCCTCTCAAATCGGCCTCCAGATTCCCCGAATCTAGCCACAAGCAGTACAACACAATTAATATAGCTAAAGGGACCAATTCCACAAGAAAACTACTAAATTAGAGCCAAAAATATGGAATCGGCTCAAACCCGGCCCCCGAGCCCACGTCTCGAAATCCGACAAAAGTCACAAAACCCGAAAGTTCATTCACTCACGAGTCTAACCATACTAAATTTATCAAAATCCGACACCATTTGCCCCTCCAAATCCCCAAAATTCACTCTCCAATTCTCAAGCCCTAATCTCCCAAATTTCACCTCAAAAACCCACCAACTAGGTGTAAAATCAGTAGGGAAACACCATTATTGAAGATAAATAGGCACAAGGAACTTACCTCAGTAAACACTTCAAAATCCTCCGAAACCCGAGTTCCAAAATGTGAAAATGGTGAAAAATCTCGAAGTCCCGTTTTTATTTGTTCTGCCCAGGATTTTCGCACCTGCGGCACTATATCCGCATATGCGGACCAAGATCCGCTTTTGCGGAAAATCACTTAAGCACTGCCTCCACTTCTGCAATCAAGAGACCGTATTTGCGCTCATCGCAGGTACGGAAGTCACATCGCACCTGCGATCCAAACTCGCACCTGCGCCCTGTTGTCCGGTTCTGCGACCATCGCAGGTGCGGAAATGCCTTCGCACCTGCGCCCTCTGCCCAACTCTTCCTTGGTTGCATCTGCGACCTTGCCTCACTTCTACATGCTCGCACCTGCGGTGCCCACTCCGCAGGTGCGGTTACACAGTAGCAGCAGCACTTCAACTGCATTCCTCAACTCAAATCAAGCCATTAACCACCTGAAATCACCCCGAGGACCTCGAGACCTAAACCAAACATACCAATACGTTCTATAACCCGATACGAACTTAGTCGAATCCTTAAATCATCTCAATTAACATCAAAAACACGGATTGCACTCGGATTCAAGTCTAATGAACTTCTAAACTTCCAAATTTCACAAACGACTCTGAAACCTATCAAACCACGTCCGATTGACCTCAAATTTTGTACACACGTCATAAATGACACCACAGACCAACTCAAATTCCCGAAATTTCCAATCCGACCCCGATATCAAAATTTTCACTGCCGGTCAAATTCGCCAAAATTTCAACTTTCGCCAGTTCAAACCTAATTCTACTACGGACCTCCAAATCACATTCCGGACGCACTCCTAAGTCCAAAATCACCTAACGGAGAAAACATAACCATCAAAAATCAAATCCAAGGTCTTTTACATACAAGTCGACATCCGGTTGACTTTTCCAACTTAAACTTCCAATTAAGAGACTAAGTGTCTCAATTCACTTCGAAATCACCCCGGACCCGAACTAACTAACCCGGTAAGTCATAATACAGTAATAGAACACAATAGAAACAGGAGAATGGGGGAACAAGGCTAAACTCTCAAAATGACCGGCCGGGTCGTTACATCCTTTACCTCTTAAACAAAATGTTTGTCCTCGAACGGGTCTAGAAACATACCTGAAGTCTCAAACAGGTGTGGATATCTGCTCCGCTTCTACCGCTCGATCTCCCAAGTAGCCTCCTCCATGGGCTGACCTCTCCACTGCACTTTCACTGAAGCTATATCATTTGACCTCAACTTTTGAACCTGCCGCCCCAAAATGGCCACCGACTCCACATCATAAGTCAAATCACCATCCAACTTAATCGTTCTGAAATCCAGAATATGGTACGGATCACCGATATACTTCCGAAGCATATAAACATGAAATACTGAATGCACACTCAAAAATCTAGGTGGCAAGGCACGCTTGTAAGCCACCTCCCCAATCCTCTGGAGTACATCAAAAGGCCCAATAAACCGAGAGCTCAACTATCCCTTCTTTCTAAATCTCATAACACCCTTCATGGGTGATACCTTCAGCAGAACCTTTTCCCCGACCATGTAAGACACATCACTGACTTTCCTATTAGTATAACTCTTTTGTCTCAACTGCGCTGTGCGAAGCCTCTCCCGGATCAATTTCACCTTGTCTAATGCATCCTCAACCAAGTCTGTACTCAAAAGCCTAGCCTCACCGCCTCCCATATAAAGTCTACACCGCCTCCCATATAAAGTCTCATACAGAGCCATCTGAATACTTGACAGATAACTGTTGTTGTAAGCAAACTCCACGAGTGGCAGAAACTGGTCCCATAAACCCCCAAAATCAATGACACAAGCACGTAGCATGTCCTCCAATATCTGGATAGTGCGCTCGGACTGCCCGTCCGTCTGAGGGTGAAACACTATACTCAACTCAAACTAGGTGCCCAACTCTCGCTGCACAACCCTCCAAAACTGCGATGTAAACTGCGTGCCTCTATCTGAAATGATGGAAACTGGCACCCCATGAAGGCGAATAATCTCTCTGATGTAAATCTCCGCCAACCGCTCTGAAGAATAAGTAGTACCAACTGGAATGAAGTGCGCAAATTTGGTCAGCCAATCCACAATCACCTAAATAACATCGAACTTCCTCGAAGTACGTGGGAGCCCAACTACGAAATCCATGGTGATACGCTACCACTTCCACTCCGGGATCTCTAACCTCTGAAGCAAGCCACCCGGTCTCTGATGCTCATACTTGACCTACTGATAGTTGAGACACCGAGCTACAAACCTAACTATATCTTTCTTCATCCTCCTCTACCAGTAGTGCTATCTCAAATCCTGATACATCTTTGCGGCACCCGGATGGATGGAATACCGCGAGCTGTGGACCTTCTCAAGAATCAACTCCCACAGCCTATCTACATTAGGCACACATATCCGGCCCTACATCCTCAATACCCCATCATCACCAATAGTCACATCTCTGGCATCGCCATGCTGGACCCTGTCCTTGAGGACAAGCAAGTGAGGATCATTATATTGGCGCTCTCTGATGCGATAAAAAAAGTAAGACCGAGAAACCATACAAGCTAGAACCCGACTGGGCTCCGAAATATCCAATCTCATGAACCGGTTGGCCAAGGCCTGAACATCAACTGCAAGGGGTCTCTCACCAATATGAAGGAATGCAAGACTACCCATACTTACTGCCTTTCTACTCAAGGCATCGACCACCACATTGGCCTTTCCCAGATGGTACAAAATGGTAATATCATAGTCCTTTAGCAGCTTTAACCATCTTCGATGCCTCAAAATGAGATCCATCTGCTTGAATAAGTGCTGGAGGCTACGATGATCAGTAAATACCTTACAAGACACACCATAGAGATAGTGCCTCCAAATCTTCAACGCGTGAACAATGGCAGCTAACTCCAAATCATGAACAGGGTAGTTCTTCTCATGGGGCTTCAACTAACGTGAAGCATAATCAATCACTCTACCCTCCTACATTAATACACACCCAATACCAACCCGAGAAGAATCACAATATACTGTATAAGAACCAGAAGCTGATGGCAGAACTAGAACTGGAGATGTGGTCAAGGCAATCTTGAGCTTCTGAAAGCTCTCCTCACACTCGTCTGACCACCTGAAAGGAGCACCCTTTTGGGTCAATTTGGTCAAGGGTGATGCAATAGACGAGAAGCCCTGAATGAACCAACAGTAGTAACCAAAAAAACCAAGAAAGATCTGAATCTCTGTAGCTGAGGACGGTTTGGGCCAACTCTGGACCACCTCTATCTTCTTCGGATCTACCTGAATACCCTCACTGGACACCACGTGCCCCAAGAACACCACTGAACTGAGCCAAAACTCACACTTGGAGAATTTGGCATAAAGCTTATCCTCCCTCAGCCGCTGCAATACCACCCTCAAATGTTCGGCGTGCTCCTTGTGGCTACGAGAGTACACCAGGATATCATCAATGAATACGATAATGAATGAGTCCAGATAAGGCCGGAACATACTGTTCATCAAATGCATGAATGCTTCTGGGGCGTTGGTCAGCCCAAAAAACATCACGAGGAATTCAGAATGAGCATAACGGGTCCTGAAAGCTATCTTAATAATGTCCGAGTCCCTAATCTTCAACTGGTAATACCCAGACCTCAGATCGATCTTGGAGAATACCCTCGCTTCCTGAAGCTGGTCGAATAGATCATCAATACGAGGCAAGGGATACTTGTTTTTGATTGTGACCTTGTTAAACTGCCTGTAATCAATGCACATTCTCATAGTGCCATCCTTCTTCTTCACAAATAGAATTGGTGCAACCCAAGGTGACACACTAGGCCGAATAAACCCTTTATCAAGGAGTTCCTGAAGCTGCTCCTTCAATTCCTTCAACTCTGCCGGTGCCAAACGATACGATGGAATAAAAATGGGCTGAATTCCCGGCACCAAATCAATATCGAAGTCAATATCCATGTCCGATGGCATACCCAGCAGGTCTGGAGGAAATACATCCGGAAAATCTCGCACCACCGGAATAGAATCAATAGTAGGGGTCTCTGCACTGACATCCCTCACAAAGGCCAAATAAGAAAGAAAACCCTTCCCAACCATCTGCTGGGCCTTCAAGAATGAAATCACTCTACTGGGAACATAATCCAATGAACCTCTCCACTCAATACGTGGTAACCCCGACATAGCGAATGTCACCGTCTTAACGTGACAGCCCAGAATAGCATGACATGGAGACAACCAATCCATGCCCAATATCACATCAAAATCAACCATACTAAGCAGAAACAGATCAACTCTAGTCTCTAATCCTCCAATAGTCACTACACACGACCGGTATACGCGGTCCATAACAATAGTATCGCCCACCGGCGTAGATACACGAACAGATGAAACTAGAGACTCACGGGACATGTTCAGATAATGAGCAAAATATAATGACACATATGAATAGGTGGAACCAGGGTCAAATAATACAGAAGCATCTCGATGACATACAGAGATAATACTTGTGACCACTGTGTCTAAAGCTATGGCATCTAGCATGGCAGGGAGTGCATAGAAACTGGCTTGACCTCCACCTGATCGGCCTCCCCCTCTAGGGTGACCTCTAGCTAACTGAGCTCCACTCCAAGCTGGCTGGGCGGGTGGTGAAGTAACTGGTGCTGAAGTCGAAGGCTGACCCCTCTACTGAGATGAACCTCCCGAAAGGCGGGGACAGTACCTCTTGATATGACCCAAATCTCCACACTTAAAGCAACCTCTCCCTGAAAATAGCGGTGGGGACTGAAAGTAGCCCCGAGCACCAGGATAACAGCTAGAAAGCCCCGACATAGATGAACCTTGAGCTGATGGTGTATGAGACGAACTCTGAGATGGAAGGGCACTGAGAGATGAGTGGCCCTGCTGAGAAATTTGAGAACTATGGCCAGATGATGCCCCACGATGAACTGGACGGGCCGTCTGAGCATGTCTGTAAGGACGACCTCTGTCGTGGTGAAACTAACCTCCAGAAGGAACACTACCAAAGCTACCTAATCCACAAGACCTTTTGGCCTCCCTCTCAACCCACTCCTGATTGCGGACCGACTCTATCTCCTGAGCAATGTCAACAACCTCATCAAAGGTAGCACTAGACACCCTCTCTCTGGTCATAAGTATCTGCAACTGAAATGTGAGGCCATCAATGAACCTCCTAATCCTCTCCCTATCTGTGGGAACCAACCAAACAACATGACGGGCTAACTCAGAAAATCTCATCTCGTACTGCATCACAACCATCTCATCCTAACACAACCTCTCGAACTGTCTGCGCAGCTTCTCTCTCCGAGACTGCGGCACATACTTCTCCAAGAAGAGAACGGAGAACTCTTGCCACGTAAGTGGCGCTTCACCAACCGTCCTACGCCTCTCATAAGCCTCCCACCAGATCAAGGCAGCTCCAGTAAACCTGAAAGTAGTGAATGAGACCCCATTGGTCTCCAAAATACCTGCTATATGGAGGATCCTTTGATACTTATCCAAGAAACCCTGCGCATCCTCTCCCTCTGCACCGCTGAAATATGGAGGCTGGAGTCTCCCAAACCTCTCCAATCTACGCTGCTCATCATCAGGCATGACAAGGACCACATAATCCTGAGCAGCTACAACCAGCTGGGCTGGTGGTGCCCCCAGTGTCTTGAGTCCCTGTACCACCTGCTCTGGTGTGTAGGCGGAGGGAGTCTGAGTACCTCCCCCGACTTGGGAAGCAGCGGTTGCAGTAGAAACAGAGACCACCTGAGCAAGACTGGTGCACACGGTCGGAATATGAGCTAAGGCCTCCTGACATGATGGGCACAACTGGTGCTTGAGCTGGTCCCGCTGGTGCATCTACAACTGGGACCTGATCCTGAATTGGGGCAACTGGTGGATTTGTTGGTGCTGCCCTATCTACTATGCGAGCCCTACCCCTGCCCCTAACAAGGCCTCTACCGTGACCTCGGCCTCTCGCGTCCCCGACTAGTGGCACTGGTGGTTGTCCGTCCTGCCTAGTAGCACGTGTCCTCACCATCTGTGAGAGAATAGAATAATATAAGTTTAGTTACCAGTATCAATAGGTTCGCACGATAAGAATTCAAGAATGTGAAGTTTCCTAAGCGTTCTGTAGCCTCTTGAAGATAAGTACAGATGTTTCCGTACCGATCCACAAAACTCTACTAAACCCGCTCATGACTCGTGAGACCTATGTAACCTAGGCTATGATACCAACTTGTCATGACCCAAAATCAACTATCGTGATGGCGCCTATCGTGGAACTAGGCCAGCCTCTATTATCAACTCATCACAGTAAAAAATAACTTTTAAAGATAAAGACGGAAACAATTAACAATAAAGAAACCTTTTTGAAACAGGATAAATCCCAAAATACTATACAAACTAACACAAAACCGGGGTGCCACTGAGTACACGAGCGTCTATTCAGAATACAATCCACTACAGTGTCTAGAGAAATAACTGAAAATACAACTAATGATAAAAGAAGGAGAGTCAAGACCTGCGAACGCTGTGCAACTACCTTAATAGTCTCCAAACTCTGAAGCCTCACTCAGCAACCGCCGCCGCGAACAGAGTCGCCTGGATCTGCACACGAGGTGCATGGAGTAATGTGAGTACATCCAACTCAGTATGTAATAGGTCCAAACTTTGGACTGAAAGGTAGTGACTAACTCAACCGATACAGATAAGATAGAAATAACTGTGCAGAAACGTAGACATGCTTTCAAGTTAAATAGACAGCTCAAAACAGTAAAGTAAAAACAGATCCGGATAGAGTAAAGAATATGACTCCACTATCTCTACATGCCAATGCACATGCTGTATGGGATGTATCGCACTATCTGCCTCATGTGCTTACACTCTCACATGCTCAACCACTCGGTACTGTATATGGCCCATGCGGTCCAGGGAAGATCCATCCCGGAACATATACATCACTGACAGTAAGTCACTCAGTACCGAGGAAATGGGCAATCCTGCCTTGTAGAGAAGATCTATGTCCAGTATCAAGTACTTCAGACAAGATTCATGTCCAGGGAAGATCCATCCCTCAATAATATCAGCCGCGCTCACTGGGAGTGTGTTACAGACTTCGGAAGGGCTCCTACAGCCCAAGCGCTATCACAAATCAGTATAACCGATGCGGCGTGCAGCCCGATCCCATAACTGTAACTCATAATCAGGCTCGCGGCCTCACTCAGTCATCATTCTCTCCAGTCTCACTCACGGGCTCACAATATCATGAAAACTAGCTCGAAACAATGACATGATGTATCAATAAGTAACAACTGAGACTGAAATATGATATGAAATGCAAGTACATGATTGAGTATGAAATATCAATGCAATCAGTGAGATGACAGTAAGAAACGACCACTATGGGTCCCAACAGTATCGGCATAAAGCCTAAACATGATATCTAGCATGATTGAAAGCTCAACTACTATATCACATAGTGAAAACACGAATATCGACAAGATAGATTCACTATATAGTGACATGGTACCGACCAGGTCTCAATTCTCACGGTGCACACTCGCACGCCCGTCACTTGGCATGTGCGTCACCTCAATACCAGTCGCATAACACATAATTTGGGGTTTCAAATCCTCAAGACCAAGTTTGAAAGCGTTACTTATCTCAAACCAAGAAAATCTCTACTCCGCAATGCCTTTGCCTCTCAAATCTGCCTCCAAACGCCCCGAATCTAGCCACAAGTAGGTATAACACAATTAATATAGTCTAAAGGGACCAATGCCACAAGAAAACTACTAAATTAGAGCCAAAAATCCGAAATCGGCTCAAACCCAGCCTTTGGGCCTACATCTCGAAATCCGAAAAAAGTCACAAAATCCAAAAGCCCATTTACTCACGAGTCTAACCATACTAAATTTATCCAAATACGACATCATTTGCCCCTCCAAATCCCCACTCTCCAATTCTTAAGCCCTAATATCCCAAATTTCACCTAAAAAACCCACCAACTAGGTGTAAAATCAGTGGGGAAACACCATTATTGAAGATAAATAGGCACAAGGAACTTTACTCAGTAAAAACTTCAAAATACTCCTCACAATCCTCCGAAATCCGAGTTCCAAAATGTGAAAATGGTGAAAAATCTCGAAGTCCCATTTTTATATGTTCTGCCCGGGCTTTTCGCACATGCGGCACTATATCCGCATCTGCGGAGCCTGTGAGCACGTAATTTTTTCTCGATTAAAATACTCCTACAAAAATTCACTAATAGATTTTTTGTTAATTGTTTTATGATTTATAGGAATGTTTTGTTAATTGTTTGCATTTAGTTGCATTTTTATGCACGTTTAATATTTTAAAGTCATGAAAAATACCAAAAAAATATTTAATTATTCATTACATAGAATCTTAGGTCTTAATTGTATTTAGGATTTAATTACTTGAGTTAACTACATTATTAGACAAAAATCACAAAAAATATTCGTCATTTTTATATCTGTAGCTTTTAATTTTAAAGTATCAATTTCCTTTCGTTATTTTAAGCTAAATTAATTTTTCAAATGTTAGGAATATTTAATTAGGTTTATTTCACAAATTAGATTTTGATTTAGGACCTAATCTAGGTTTTTAATTAATTAGGTTAGGATTTTAAAATTTTAAAAAAAAAGAAGAAGAAAGAAAACAAAGAAAAGGAGCTAAGGTTCATTTTGGGTTTTAATTAGAATCTGTGCCAAAATTCAATGGCCCAAATAAACGAAACGACGCCGTTTCATCTTGGTTAATCCCCAACCGTTGATCATTTTGATCCAACGGCTCGCAACTGACCCTCACTTTCTCTTAAAAGTGTCCGAAATTAGACCCCCAAACCTTAGACTCCCCATAACTCAATCTCTCACCTCTCTGTCAAACCTCCGCTGTAGGCAATCGCCTACGGCGGCGGCGTTACTCCAAACCCCCTCAAATTCACACCCTGTACTCCTCTCTCCATCCTCAACACCAACCTACCTCCAATTTCACCATAAAACCAACCAAAATCCCCGAATTTCAGATCTAAAAAAGGGCCAGAAACCCTAGCTTCCCCCCGCCCCCCTTTGTTTAGAATACCCCCCCTTTGTTTTTTATTCTAAATTTGCGGCCGCATCAGTTGTTGGCTCGTGTTAGGAGTTACCAAATGTTGGTTTCGTGACATTTCTCAATTGTCAGTTTGGGTTACTCAACCTCGCTGGCCGGCCATGGTCATTATTGCTTTGTGTAGCGTTGGTTCTACTTTTCAAGCATGAATCAATGCTCACACATCGATATCGACCATTGGTCGGATTTCTTAAAGTCTGATTGTGTTCATCGGTAGGTACTTCCTTTTTTCAATCCTTCAGGTTTTCTTTATTTTAATTGCATAATTCAATGTTACTGTTTTTGTGTGTTGATTGCATTTAGTGACTTAAGAACATTTAGTTCGGTTAGGTTAGCTAAGGTTTCAGTAGTTTAGTGTTGATTATTGTTGTGATTTAGCCTGTTAAGAAATTATTTATTTAGTTGCTAGTTCACTCATAATTCTGTGCTTGATCAGTCTTTATTTAGGATTGTTTGTCGTTTGTTTTAGTTAGTTTATTGATTATGTTCATTCTCAGCTTAATTAATTCAAGTATGTTTGTTTAAGAATTTTGAATTGAATATCAAGGAAAGGTTAAGAGATAATGGTAATTGAGGGCAAGATAAAGGGAGGGGTAATTACAGAAGGTTGGGAGGGCAACGTAGTCTTTGAATTTGAAAGAATCTTAGGCTATAACTGTTTGAGAAAGTTCTAGAATAGAGACAAGGGACTAAAATGTAATAAAACAACTGAATTAGATCAGATTTTGGGGTTTAAAAGGGTTAAAATCAGAAGTAAAAGAGCTGAAAAAATGTGAGTAAATAGCTGAATGGACAGTTGTCCCAACAACTGTCCATTTTCTGTTAAAAAGATTCTTTTCCCCCTAAATTTTAGGGACTGCATTCCCAAGAATTGTTCCCTCACCCTTTTCCTATATAAGAGACCTCACGTTCCTTTACTCAGACACGTTAATTTCTACATTTTACTCTCTCTAAAAAAGCATACATACTTACAGAAGAAATTTGGAGGTTTTTGGCATTTTACACTGTTTTACATCAAAGGAAATCACTGAAAATTCCAGCGAGTTTCTTTTGTCGAGTTGTCTTCTCTGTTGGATTGGATTTTTAACTTCTGGTTTTCTTCAAAGTTGAAAGAAGTTGCTAAATCTGTTGTTGTCACTTGGTTGGTTTAGCTGAAATTTTTGAAGCTGTTTCCTTCTGCCTTCTGCTGTTATTAGCTGAGCTTCAGTTCTTGGTTTTGTTCTTAGCTTTATTTGGTTCCGCTAAGCTTATCTCTTGATTTTGAGGTATGTGTCTCAATTTACGTAATGTACTCACCATAATCACTGATTCAATATCATAATATCGTGTGATTTGTTGCAATATGCTCGCTATGTGCTTTCTCTTGTGATTACAGTTGCAAGTTTAGTGATGATTTGTTTGATACAATTGATCTTTAAAAGCATGCTGCTAAAATTTGAATCACATGCTATTTTGTTTGTGTGGTAATTTATTAAAGAGTATTTCTAATTTGATCAGTGTTATGTGTGAAATTTCTGGAGTTTCATTGTGTAACCTGTTCTGGAAAAGAGTACTGAGGAGTTTATGATAATTTGAGGCTATGACTCTTGTTTGTGGGGCTAGGCAGGAGTTTCATAAGGTTTGATAGCAATATGTTTTATGTAATGTTTGATTTGTTTTGGTACATTTTGCCCTGTAATGCGAGGTTCTTCGACAATGTGTTTAACTCATGCTTATACAAAAGATTCAACCCTCAATTTGGAAGATACAAAGCATGCAAGTTAGGATCTTTTAGTGTCAGATGTTTAAAGATTTAGATTCAGATTTTTATTATTAATACCATTGTAATGCATGCTTAAATTTATCATCTATTTGATTAATTGACGACTATTCCTTCCTTGTGATTAATTTCTTGCTGTTTTACACTATAATCTGCCCCAGAAAATTCTCTCATTGATGGGTTCAATACAGAAAACCCAAATGTTTTGGTCAGAGTTTGAGAAATTAGGCCCCGTCTGCGCAAGTGCATTTGGGCTTGCACTCAACTCAGAGTCAACTGGACTCTGTTACGTGGCCCAGTAAATTTGGGGTCTTGACAAGCTTGTGACCCACTTTATTATAATAAGATGGTTACATGAATGAATTCCCTCTTTCAATATTGAATTCTTAAATTCCTTAGCTGTTTCCTTTGGCTAAATTACGTTCTATTGTGTAATCAAAATGTGTAATTTTGGTGAAATCCTAACCAACAAAATCTTTGCTAGTTCTGATTTAATTTAAAAGAACCGATAATTTAGTTGTTTTTAAAAATGAATCGTAATCTCAATCCCAGAAGTTTCTTCGCCATAGTTGCAACCTTACAACAAATCTCATAAGTTTAGGAAAATAATCAAACACCGTAGTTTGCTTTAGGCGCGTAATTAAATCATCACAATTACGGGTACGGTTCCCGCAATGTAGTTGTGATATGTAATTCCCAAAATTCGGGTGCTCATTTCATGTGACTCTGACCATAATTTCAAACAATAATAAAATAAACATGTTGTAGATCGTGGGTACGGTTCCTGTGACGCGATTCACAATGTGTACAAAAATAAATGAGTGCGTGACATCGCGGCTTGTTCGAACAAATTCCATAAATAATTAAAAGCGGTTAAAAAGGTTAAAAATGCACAATGGTTTTAAAATTTGTAATTAATCAGATAATTAGGCCAATTATTAATAGTTAAGCGACCGTGCTAGAACCACGGAATCGGGAGTACCTCACACCCTTTTCCAGGTTAACAGAATTCCTTACCCGGTCTTCTGTGTTCGCGGACCATAAATAAGAGTCAAATTTTCTCGATTTGGGATTTAAAATAAACCGGTGACTTGGGACACCATAAATTATCCCAAGTAGCGACTCTGAAATTAAATAAATAATCCCATCTCGAATAATGTCACTTAAATTGGAAAAACTCCCTATCCCCTTCGGGAAAAAGGAGGTGTGACAGCTCTGGCGACTATGCTTGGGAGCGAATCCAGAATCTCTGGTTCAGGGTTCAGAATTCGAGTTTAGATGACTTTTATACTTGGCTTTTGTTTATTATCTAATTTTTTTTTGCGTGTTTTAGCCTAATGTGATAATTGCCGCTCTTTACTGCTTTGATATTGCCGTGAACTGTATATAAAACTGTTACGAAACCCTTCTTCTCTCTGAGTCTTCTAAATTTTCTTGGAAGTGCACGCTGGCGTGACTTCTTTTCTGTTAGTGCCATACCCTAATTTAGAACGAGGATCAGATCAGTTACAAAGCCGGATGGTCTTTTAGTTACCGGTACGTTGCCCCACCTTGGCTCGAGTTGTCCACTCGGGTAAGCCAGGTCTAGAACAATACACCCAGGTTTTAAACCTAGAATAACATAACCTCATGCCGGATCCCTAGTAGGAACACTTGTTTGTATCACGTGCATTTGACTTTAGGGACTCAATACAGGAGTTGGGTCCGTCTAGGACAGGTGTACCCGAAAAAAAGGCCATCCTGATGCATTTTACATGCTACTTGTGCATTTATTTGTTTCGGCTTGCATGTTGATCGGCTTCTAGAATAAGGAAATAAAATAAAGAAAAACCAAGATTGAGGTAGGAGAGAGAAAATTACCCGGTGTTCCGAAAATCCCAAAACTCCGCCATCATATTTTCCTGTTGCGTCAAAACTTACCGAACTACGCAGGTTTGATTCCCACCGGACGTGGGATACGTAGGCAACCCTTATCGGGTCCAGCCCCGCTTTTGCAAAAATAATCAAAATATGAAATGTCGTCATTTTGTCATAAATAAAGATTATGTGATGTCGTTTTTGTCCAAATAGCCAGAAATGTCCCGATCGGATGCCAGAAGTCCGTCTTTGCAAGAATAGCCGCCTATGGTCCTTTTTTCTAGTTTTTGGCCATTTAGCAAATATAGCCCTAAAATCTTCCCTTCTGAAGTGCTGAAGGGCCGTATTTGCAAAAGTAGTCGTGATTTGTTTTAAATTGAATTTTGCAAAAATAATATTTTCTGATCACTTTCAAACAAAACTCACATGTTTTAACCTAGTCACCCTAATTTAAAAATGTACAGAATGAGCACTGTTCAGAATTTACCGGTAAAGGTTATGGATCAGATTCCACTAGCACTCCACATGTGGTGGGAGGACTTGGGAAAACTAGGGCAAGACAAGGTCAACCGATACCTAGGGGCACTTACTGGACTATTGAAAATTCAACCTAGAAGTGATTTGATAGAGGCATTAGTGTCATTCTGGGTCCCCGCTCACAATGTTCTGCACTTCTCAGATTTTGAGCTTACACCTACCTTGGAAGAAATGGCGGGCTATGCCGAGAATACGGAGGGATTAAGACACAAGTATCTGATATCTCCAAGGACCGTTACCCCTCACAAGTTTCTAGACCTACTGAAAATAAACATGCAGATCAAGACTGAAAGTCTAGCAAGTGGAGCTTCCACTTTTCACTTTCTATACCAACAGTATGGGCATTTAAGGGGATTCGAGGACCTAGAAAATGGACTCTGCGGTAAGGGAAACCGATCAAAGTGGGAAACACATAGATGTTTTTCCTTCATGGTGTCATTTTTAGGACATTTAGTGTTTCCGAGGGAGGACGGGCACTTTGATTTGCGTGTAGCCGGAGTTGTCCATGTTTTGATTACCCAGGCTAAGAACACCCTTGCACCCATGTTCGTATCAGATATATACCGAGCCCTCACATCCTGTAAGGCCGGAGTCAGGTTCTTCGAGGGATGCAATCTACTGTTGCAAATATGGATGATCGAGCACCTTTGTCACCGTCCCCGATACATGAACTACAGGTCTACGAGAAAGAACTGCATCGAAGAGTTTGGTACACGAGTGACAGGATTCGAAATGCCAGAAGGGGTCAAAGATTGGATATCCCGCCTTCGTTTTATAACCGCAGATAAGATAGAGTGGACATTGGGTTGGCTTCCCATTGATGAGATTGTTTACATGCCCGTCACAGGTCCCTACTTCCTTCTAATGGGTCTCCGAAGCATCCAACCCTATGCCCCGTACCGGGTTTTGAGACAACTTGGAAGATGCCAGACAGTTCCTAGAGATGAAGATCTTAGTACTTATGTAGTCTAAATCCGCTCCGATGGCCAATTTCCCGAAGAAGTGGTTCGCTAAATTCGGAGAGAATGCCAGTATTTGGGGGCAAATACCCGAGTACGTGATTTGTCCAGGGGTGAGACATTACCTGGTTATGTCGCTTGGTATGTAAAGAGAGTTGCGACGAATGACGAATCTGAAAGACCAACTAAAAGGCCTCATATCCAAGAATTTGTCGACACATCGTATGAACAATGGGCTTGGTTAGCCAAAGAGAATGATTACCGGGCTACCATAAGCAAACTGGAATATCAAATCAGAAACATCAAATTTGATAGTAGTTTGTAGGCTGCTGTGGATGAAGGGGAAAAGAAAAAGTTGGCTCAGGAAAACGAAGCCCTCCAGGCTCAGATTCAGAAAATGAAAATAGTCGTTGAAAACCTGATAAGAAACGAAAAAGATGAAAGACTCATAAGCAATCTGATGCGGAAAGTTCATGATTATGGGTTTGATCTGACAAAGGCCGAGGATGAATTGGCAAAAGCTTGGGCAAAATTGACAAAAAATGCAAAAGAAAGGACAAGCTTTGTTCAATAGTTAAAGCAAAAGTATGACAGAGGAGTCACGATCTTAAAGAAAAAGCTGACCACTCTTGAAAATGAAATGGTCTAGCAAATAAAGGATTTCAAAGTGGAAAGAGAGCATTGCTATATATTGATTTCCCGATTGGAAGAAGACATGAAGCAATTGCAAGACCAAAACCACTCACCCACGCAAGTGTTGGAGGCCCGGTCTCAGCAAATTGGACGCCTGCTCTAAGAAAAGGGTATCATTAGAATGAGGATTAAAGAAATCGCTCATTATGTTGTAATGAAGTGCCATGAATGCGAAGATATGACCAGGTCCATGTTCTTTGCTTCTGTGATGACTTTTTTCCGTCAGGTGATGGCTTATTTAGAGTACCTTCAAGAAGAGATTGCACGCAGGCCCGCGTCGAGACCGACTAATGTCCCGCGGCCCCCCGGAGTAGTGTTGGAGGCTCTTATGTATTCCTAATTTTTGTTTTTTTTAATTTTTTTGCTTTGAGCATGTATTTTACCTTTTCAAGTCTGTTTTTCTTTTCCAAGTCTGTTTGTTTTCTGTTTTTAGTCTGTATGTTTAATCGTCAGTATTTCCGAAGTCTTTGTAATAGAAAAACCCCCCAAAAAAAGATTTTATTTAACGAAATATTGAAAAAACCAAAATTTTCTTTTCTTTTATTCTGTATTAGTTTCCTGAACTACGTAATGATCTGATTCATGCGGCGTCATGATACGTAGGCAATCCCTATCACATTCGATCATAGCTATAGACAATCTGAGTGAAAAATAAACCGAAATGATAAAGAAAAAGAGAGAAAAAGAAGGAAAATTGAGTGAACAAGAAAGAAAAAAGAGTGAAAAATAAAACGAGTGAAAACAACAAAAAGAGAAAGGAAAAGAAATTAGGATTTGAAATCTGAGAAAAGAAATAGAAAAACTGGGATGAAACACACAGCCGTTGCAAAAACATTCAGAAATGTTTAACTGTTCAGGTGCATTGCATCCCCAATATGCGATTCCCTATCTGTTAAATGTCTCAAATTAACCAGGTTGTTGTGTATGCAATTAAGATAGGTCCTATTTGAGGTGGTGGGTTTTGTGGTAATCTGGCTCCCTATCCTTACTTCACAAGATCTAAAGGCAGTGTTCCTATGGCCTCCCAAAGTCATCTACCAATTATTGAGCCTGAGGATAGCCCGGTATCAGTCATCCTACAGTCAGAATCAGCAGCTGCTGAAAAAAACAGAAGGTTGCGTTACCGTATGTTAGAAACGTGGGACGCTTGGTCTAATGGCAAAGAACCACCCAGTACAATCCCCATATTTCCTGAACTGCTTCCCAGGACAAGCAGAACCTCCAACGTTCCCATTCCCGTAACCAACCCATTCATTCCGTTTGGTTACCCCACTATATCAGCTAATTTCACCGGTATGCCTTCTGAGGTTCGCCCCCAGACACCATTTTCGGGAGTATCTTCTACAGTATTCACCGCAGCACAAGTCTCAACTACGGCACAACCAACCATGCCTAGGCCATGCTTCGAACCGTCAGCTTTCACTTTCCAAGTACCACAGTTTCATCTTGACACAACTCATGTCATCCCTACCCTCAACACCAGCAATATGAGTCTCCAGTGGAACAGGAAAGAACGACAAGAAACCCCGAGCACGAAGAAATGGCTCGGAAGATGAAAAGTTTCAAACAAAGTCTTAAGAACATGCAAGGCCTAAGTGGCCAAAAGAGTGTCTCGTACTCTGATCTATTCATGTTTCCTCATGTTCATTTACCCGCTGGCTTTAAAGTGCCAAAATTCAAAAAGTACGACGGGCACGGAGACCCGATTGCTCATTTGAAAAGATATTGCAATCAACTGAGAGTGGCAGGTGGAAAAGAAGAACTTTTGATGGCCTATTTCGGGAGAGCTTGACGGGAATTACGTCAGAATGGTACATGGACCAGGACATCTCCCATTGGCATATATGGGACGACTTGGCCCGAGATTTCGTCAGACAATTTCAATACAATGTTGATATAGCTCCATATAGGAATTCCCTGACCAATTTCAAGAAGAAAATCGCGAAAAGTTTCTGTGAATACGCTATCAAGTGGTGTGAGCAAGCAACCGGAGTGAAATCGATTATGGATAAGACATAAATGGTCAATGTTTTCTTACAAGCCCAAGAGGCCGATTACTTTTAGAACATGATGTCTACCATGGGCAAACCTTTTGTAGAGGCCATAAAAATTGGAGAAATGGTAGAAAATGGCTTGTAAACTGGCCGAATCATAAGTCAATCTGCTTTGGGAGCCACCTCCCAAGCCATCCAGAATGGCTCGGGAGGTTTAACAAATCGAAAGAAGAGGGAAGAAGGAGCCATGGTGGCTTGAGGTTCGAGAGTCCCCCGTCGATCACGTGATCATTCCTACCTGCCTCCAAGAACCCCACAACACTACTACCCCCATCAAGATGCAGCATATGCCGTGGCACCGCCTCACTATGCGGTGATGAATACCCAACCCTATACACGGCCATAACAGCATTACAACCAAAACCGAGCTCCACTTCCTAGAAATAGCCATCCCCACCAAGCTCCATATAACCCCCGTTCACCACAAAACAACTACCAACATAATACACGCCCCCATGAACCTCCCAAGAGAAACGACTTCACCCCTATTGGTGAGTCCTACTCTAGAGTGTTTCCAAAATTAAAACAGATGGGTTTATTGCAACCTGTGCCTCCAAACCGACAAAATTCGGAATCTCCATCATACCGGCCTGGTACTAGGTGTGCCTATCATTCAGGGGCAGAGGGTCATGATATAGAGGATTGTTGGACTCTCAAGAGGGCAGTTGAGAGTTTGATAGAACAAAAACGAGTGGTGCTGAGGGATGAGGAAGTCCCCAATGTGACTAACAATCCATTACCGGCTCACAATAATGGGCCGGTCATTGGAATGATTTGTGGTGATAAAGAGTTTGATCCAGCCTTAAAAGCTATCATTGCCATTTCCGATTCAGAGGCAAAACCCATAGCGGCGGCAAAACAAGTCAGAAATGAGAAGAAAATCACTCCAATCGCTCAAGTCGCAGAAAACGCTGTAGAAACAAATACTGTGGAAACACCTACTAAGAACTCAATTCTCTATGTTCCTAGGTCCCCAAGGAAATAACAACTCATGTTGAACACTCCCAAAAGATTTGAGCAGAGGAAGGTCACGCTAAATGTGCCAAAGTTATATGTGCCAAAAGGGACTTATGTGGCGCGGGGGCCGGTAATTTCACCAAGGCTGACTGAGCCCGTGGTTATCAGCTGTGCATAGTAGATCCCTATGAGAGACCCCACTGTAGTCCCCTGGAATTATAGCAAAACAGTGGTTACATATAAAGGAAAAAAGATTATGGGACAGGTGAACGAAATGAACAAATTTGGGAAGTACCACAACCTAGAAAAGCTAAAGAAGTTAAAACTGAACAATGATAAACGGTTTCTTCCCAAGAAGCATGTGAGCGCTGAAGAAGCAGAAGAATTTTTCCGAAAAATGAAAACTTCAAAATATGCCATAGTTGATCAACTCCGGAAGACTCCTTCCCAAGTTTCGCTTTTATCCCTGCTGTTGCGCTCAAATGAACATCAGAAGGTACTTTTGAAAACATTGAACGAGGCATATGTCCCGGTTGAAACTTCACTTGAACAATTGGAGAGAATGGCTGAACGATTCTTTGAAGTCAACAGGATTTCTTTCAGCCGCGATGATTTGCCCCTAGAGGGAGCCGTCCACAACCATGCCCTTCACTTAACTGTCAAATGTGAAGGTTATTATGTGAAGAGAGTCATACTAGATGGCGAGTCCAGGTTCGACATTTACCCTCTCTATGCTCTAGAGGATGGAAATTGGAATAGAAAGAATTCGACCAAACAATGTCTGTGTGCGTGCTTTTGATGGTGTTAAGCAAGACACAATAGAGGAGATCGATTTGATTTTGACCATTGGCCCCGTGGACTTCGAAGTGACTTTCCAAGTTTTGGACATGGATACTTCATATAATTTTCTCCTAGGAAGACCATGGATTCACGCTGCAGGAGCTGTGCCCTCCACTCTCCATCAAATGGTCAAATTTGAGTATGAAAACCAAGAAATTGTTGTACATGGGGAGGATGAAGAGTCCATTTTTCGGGACCCTTCAGTCCCGTGTCTCAAAGCTAGAGAAGTAAGTGAGCACATTGTATACCAAGCTTTTGAAATTGTGGTCGCCGACCAATGCGAAGAAGGGGCCTCATTCCCTCAGCCCTGCTTATCTAATACATTGGTCATGGTCTCCAGTGAAATGATTAAACATGTGTACAAGCCCGGAAAGGGGCCCGGGGTATCTCTACAAGGCATCACAGAGCCCGTCACTACGACTGCCAATGAGAAGTTCTTCGGCGTAGGTTTCCAAGCTATAAATGCCGATATAAGATGGGCTGATGAGCGCAAGAAAAATGGATGTGTTGTGATCCCGTGTAGCTTGTGGTGTTATATGAGCAGGATTGCTCTCGAGATGCAGGTCATTTATTGTACCTTAGTCGTGCTTGAGTTTTGTAGCGTATGGCACTATCCGTCTCCCCAGGGTTGTATTATGCACTTGGCGTATTTGTAGTCGATATTCGGGCATTTTGTAAGTATAAGCATTATGGCTGATAGGTGTTTCCTTATTGGTTGTTGTGGGGATCGGGTGTCACGCCGCCATGGGTATATTGTTTGGATTGGCTGGCACGCTGCCACATGTATATTGGTTGGATCGGGTTGCACGCCGCAACGATATCATGCGCAGATCGGGTAGCACGCCACAACGATATCATGTGTGGATCGGGTTGTATGCCACAACAGTGAGATGTTGAATACAGTTCCCTATACTTATTTCTGTGTATTTTGTTTATAATTCTTTGAGAAAGGTTCATAGCATCTTTTCAGCTGTTTTATTTGTTACACGGCTGGGTAGTTCCTTATCAGAGTTCGTTCTTCCTTATGAGTCATATTCTAGTTGTAGCTTATTGGCGCTGTATGATATTTTAGATGGTGTTAGCGATGGCTTATTGCCCGAGTATCTTGTACGGGGTAAGACGAGCTTATTGGACCTGAGATCGGTGCGATCAGATTTAAGTAGGGTATATTAAAGAGAAAATATCGTTATTCAGTTCAGAATGAGGTAATGGTTCTTGTCAGGTGAAGAGACTCCATGAATTATCATTTTGGTAGGTGGTTACGAGATTCTACACATCTCTTTCATCGTGGCGGTATTGCAAGAGTTAGAACAAGGCTTACGTGTGTTCTGAGGCATATTGCGGGCATTGGATTCGTGAAATTGCAGCTATTATGGTCGAAGAATTTTATTATAGGCATGTGAATTATGCAGTGCGTGGTGTGATTTCAACAAAGGTGCATGATCATGTTTTGATACAGTGTGTAGTGATTGATGCAGTGTTCGTATGTTTGAATCGGGTCTCGTGCAGAATTCCGGATGTTGGAAATTGGTTCTAAGGCTTGTTAGCTAAGGTTATTGGGGGGATCATCAGTCTGGCTTGAGTTAATGTGCTCACATGGGTTGTGGTGGTACGGTAAGGTGAACGAGGTGTTAAACAGTCATTTTGGACAACTCCGGAACAATTCTTGGCACGTTCGAGAATGAACATATGTTTAAGTAGGGGAGAATGTAACGACCTGCCCAGTCGTTTTGAGCTCTAGCACGTCGCTCGACAGTTTGAGGCATTGTGTAGGTTCACTTCATGTTTTATGACTTGTACGCGTAGTCAGAATCGAATTTCGGGAAGTTTAGAGTTGATTCAGACGAAAAATTCTAATTTCGGAACCTTTAAGTTTGAAGAATTGACTAAGGTTTGACTTTTGAGTAAACGACCTCGAAATCAGGATTTGAAGTTTCCAATAGGTTCGTATGATGATTTTGCACATGGGCGTATGTTCGGGTTGAGTATCGGGTCACCCGAGAGCATTTAAGCGCTTATTATGGAAAGTTGGCATTTTGAAGGTTTTAGAATTTTCTAAGTTTGGTTTGCGGTGGAAATTGGTGATATAGATGTCCGTTTGGGGTTCCGAGTCTTGGAATATATTCGTATCGTGATTTGTGACTTGTGCGTAAAGTTTGGCGTCATTCTAGAATGTTTTGATATGATTCGGATGTGTTCGTCGATGTTTGGAAGTTTAAAAGTTGAAAGAAAGATTTTTATCGTCGATTCATGATTTTTATGTTATTTGTGGCATTTCGAGCCTTTGTTTAAGTTTATATAAGGTATTGGGACTTGTTGGTATGTTCGGACGGGGTTCCGAGGGGCTCGAGTGAGTTTCAGATCATTTTTATGCCATTTTTAATCCCTGGTTTTTGGCTACAACAGTGTGCATCGAGATCGCGGACATTGGATTACGTTCGCGAAGAGAAAAATGGGAGAAAGGGGTTTGTGAATCGTGTTCGCGAAGACAGATTCGCGTCCGCGAACAAGATATTTTTGCTGCACCCGGCTGACTTTGGAGTTATAACTATTATACTAGAGGCTGTTTGGAGGAGTTGGGCAGCTTGTTCTTCGCGATTGCGATTGGTTTTCCGCGATCGCAAAGGGCAATTTTGAGCTGAGAAAAGTTGTGCTTTGCGTTTGCGAAGCACTTTCCGCAATCTAGAAGGGTAAATACCTGGGCAGAAGCTATATTTCGGGGGTTTCGGCTATTTTATCATATTTGGAGCTATGGAGCTCAGATTGAAGCTATTTTTGTATAGATGTTCGCCATATGAATTGGGGTAAGTGTTCTCTACTCGTGTTTGATTATATTTCATGAATCTATCCTCGTTTTTGTCATTTGGTTGATGATTTAAAAAGATAAATTGGGGGTTTTGTCTAAAGTTTCCTAGAGTGAATTGTTGAGTTTTGAACGTCGATTCGGAGTCAGATTTGAGTGAAACTAGTATGGTTGGACTCGTAATTGAATGGGTTGTCAAATTTTGTGACTTTTGTCAGGTTTCGAGCATTTGGGCATGATGGTTGACTTTATTGACTTTTCGAGCGGAGTTGGGAATTATTTTAAATTGATTTATTACGAGTATTAGAGTATATGTTTATTTGTTTGCACATTATTTGACTAGTTTTGGAGCGGCGGGCATTGATTTGAGGTGTTAGAATGGCGTTGGAGCCTGTTATGGAACTTCGGAGTTGGAATTTATCCCGTAGGTGTTATATTATTATGTGCTATATGTTGTGGTCGCTACATACGTATGAGGTGACGAGTGTCCGTGCGTATGCTAGAATTCCTGATTATGTCCAAGTAGACTTAGGTTCACGCCATGCTATAATTGTACTATATGAGTCATCTTTGCTCGTTTAATTCCTTTTATTTCGTGTTACGAGTTGAGACTAGACTTGCATAGGGTGATAGACTCACTATTGTAGAGATGTGACGAGCTACTTGATAATCCGCCGAATAATTTGTGCTTCCCTTATGAATTCCTCCCATGTTATGCGTTTTCATCGCAAAGCTTTCCTTAAAGTTCATAACTCACACGTTTATTCGTGAGTGGGGTCAAGGACCCATTAAAGCTTCTTACTCTAATGGGATCGGGCCGATCGCCTTGACAGGATTATGTACCATACAGTTATGGGAGCGGGCCATTCACCTCGACAGTATAATAGATGTATCTATGGTTCGTGACGTTCGACCCTCAGCGGTGTACACATTATTATGGGATCGGGCCGTACGCCTCCACATTTCTATAAAATACTCTTATGGGATTGGGCCGTTCACCTCAATAGAGTCGTGTGTAATATTTGACAAGAAATCAGTGTATCCGTGTGTTTTCCTAATTTGAGTTGTGACGACCTATCTGGTGAGGTCCATTTCATATATACTCTGGTGTAACGAACCGGCTGGTCGTTTTGAGTATTATAACCTTATTCCCCCATTTACTACACAAGTTATGCTTTACAGTTGTTTTATGAGTTACCGATTTAGTTGGTTTGGGTCCGGAAGGATTTCAGAGTAAAATGAGACACTTAGTCTCATAATCAAAAAATTAAGTTAAAAAATTTGATCAGATATTGACTTATGTGTAAACGACCTCGGATTCGAATTCTGATGATTCCAATAGCTCAGTATGGTGATTTTGGACTTATGAGTGTGTCCGAAAAATTATTTGGTGGTCCATAGTGGAATTAGGCTTGAAATGGCGAAAGTTGAATTTTTGGGAAATTTGACCGGGGGGTTGACTTTTGATATCGGGGTCTGAATCCGATTCTGGAAATTTTAATAGGTCCGTTATGTTATTTATGACTTGTATGCTAACTTTGAGGTCAATATGACATGATTTGATAGGTTTTGACATTGTTTGTAGGATTTAATAATTTTAAAGTTCATAAGGCTTGAATCCGAGTGCAATTTATGCTTTTGATGTTATTTTATGTGATTTGAGACTTCGACTAAGTTCATATAATGTTTTAGGACTTGTTGGTATATTTGGTTGAGGTCCCGGAGGCCTCGGGTGAGTTTCGGACGGATAACAGATCAATTTTGATCTTTTAATTCTAGCTGAAGAATGCTGGTTTTCTATCACTGGTTTCCTTCTATGCGATCGCATGAGAAGGTCCGCGATCGCATAGGCTTGTTTGGGCAGAGGGGAAATTGTTCTATGCGATCGCGTGAAGGCAACCACGATCGCGTAGGCTTGTTTGAGGCAGTGACGATTTTGCTCTTCCCGATCGCGTGAAGAGGGTCACGATCGCGTAGCTGTGGGTGTCTGTTATTCGCGAACACGTGAATAAGGTCGCGTTCGTGTAGAGTAAGTGGAACAGAAAAGGGGGTCACACGTTTTATGCTTCGCGATCGCGTGGACGAGTCCGCGAACGCGTAGGCCTGTGAGTTTGAGCTTCGCGTTCGCGTGAAAGACATCGCGACCGCGTAGAGTAAATGCTTGGGCAAAGAGTTTAAGTTCTGAAAATGGGACTTCCATTTTTACCAATTTGGAGCTCGGAGAGAGAGAATTTTCGTGATATTTGCAAGGAAAACAACGGGGTAAGTATTCCTAACTCAATATTGGTTAAATTACCCGAATCCATGGTTGTTTTTAACATTTAATGGGTGAATTAAGTTGGAAAATTTAGAAAACCCTCTTGGTTTAATTTGAAGATTTGAGGGTCGAGTTGAGGTTGGATTTTGGTAAAATTGGTATGGTTAGACTCGTGGTTTAATGGGCTTTCAGATTTTGTAACTTTTGTTGGATTTCGAGCGATTTTTGAGCTAAATTTGGGATATTGTTGGAAAATTTGTATTTTCTTATGGAATTAATTCCAATAAATTTTATTGACTGAATCGAATTATTTATGGCTAGATACGAGGATTTTGGAGACCAATTCTCGTGGCAAGGGCATAGCGGAATAAAGAGTTACACGGTTTGAGGTAAGTAACAATTCTAAAATTGGTCTTGAGGGTATGTAACCCTGGATTATAAGTTCTGTGATTGGTTTTGAGGTGACACACATGCTAGGTGACGGGCGTGTGGGCGTGCACCATAGGAATTGTGACTTGGTCAATTCGATGGGTCTGTGTTGTTGAATAAATTGTTGCTACCCTTACATTTTTCTACGCATTAGGAAAATTGAACTATAAATCATATTTAAACCATGTGTTGACACTGTTGGGACCCACAGAGATTGTGTACATGTTGAATTATCTTTAAATTATTATTTTGTACTCAGTCATGATTTTACTTGCATATTACATCTCGGTCTCTCTTGTTCATTATTGATGCATCATATCATTGTTGTTGGGCTACTTATCATGATTTCTGAGAGCCCGAGACTGGAGAGGTTGATGACTGAGTGAGGCCGAGGGCCAAATTGTGAGGATATTTATGGGATCGGACTGCACGCTGAAGCATGTTTTATTGATTTATGCCATGATTGGCTTGATATAGTACTTGGGATGATGGAGCCACTCCGGAGTGTGTACACATTCCCAGTGAGCGCAGGTACCTACTAAGTGCGGGTGCCGAGTGCTGAGCGATTTGGAGGAATGAGTGACTGTGAGGTTGGAGTGAATGGGAGGACTGAGTGACTGTTACTTTGAGAGGATGCATTGATTTCATTATTACTGCATTTCAGCTGTCATATATCACTATTTTGGAAATTTCGGAAAGACATTATTTTCTGTTTCAGTTATAGTTGATATTAAATTACTGTGAAATTTTTAATGTTGAACTTGAAAGCATGTCTACCCTTTTATGTTGGAGATTACTGTATTTGGACTTAACTGTGAAGCTCGTCACTACTTTTAGTTCTTTATTTATTATTGTTACTTGCTGAGTTGGTTGTACTCATACTACACCCTGCACTTCGTGTGCAGATCCAGGTGATCCCGGACATAGTGGGTATTGTTTCTTTCACACAGTCAATTTTCCGGAGATTCAGAGGTAGCTGCCATGTTTCGCAGACCTTGTCTCTCCTTTCATATCCTTTTGTTTATTGTATTTGGTCTCAGATTATTATAGACCGTGTTTTCCAGACTTGTAAAGTATAGATGCTCATGTACTCAGTGACACCGGATTTTGGGAGTGTTCATATCAGTATTTGTGAGATTTTGTATTGTATTTAAATATTATGTTTTCAAACTTAAAGGAAATCGTGGATTATTAATGTTATCGGCTTGCCTAGTATTGAGATAGGTGCTATCACGACAGGTGAGATTTTGGGTCATGACAAGTAGGTATCAGAGCCTAGGTTACATAGGTCTCGCGAGTCATGAGCATGTTTAGTAGAGTCTTGTGGATCGGTACGGAGACGTCTGTACTTATCTTCGAGAGGCTACCGAACCCTTAGGAAAATTTCACTTTCTTGTATTCTGTCGTGCGAATTTTTTGATTTCGGAAACTAAATTTCTATTATTCTATTCTCTCACAGATGGTGAGGACACGTACTACTGGATCAGAGGGTCAACCACCAGTGCCACCAGTTAGGGCCGCGAGAAGTCGGGGCCGTGGTAGAGGTCGGGGCCGAGGTAGAGGTCGAGGTGTAGCTCATACAACAGTTAGAGCAACACCTGTAGCACCACCAGTTGCTCCAACTCAGGAGCAGATTCCAGATATAGTTGAGCTGGCGGGACCAGCTCAGACACCAGCTACACCTATTATGATTCCGGTCCTTCAGGAGACTTTGGCCCAGATATTGACAGTTTGCACTGGCCTTGCTCAGGTGGTTTCGACTCAGGCTGCACCTGCCACTTCTCAGGACGGGGGAGGTACTCATACCCCTATTACCCGTACTCCAGATCACGTAGTACAGGGACTTCAGATATCGGGGGCACTACCAGCCCAGCCGATTGTAGCTACTCAGGCCCTGGTAGTTCCTGTTATGGAAGATGATGAGCAGAGGAGACTTGAGAGATTCTGGAGGCTTCGACCTTCATCATTTAGCAGTGCTGAGTCCGAAGATGCTCAGGGTTTCTTGGACAAGTGCCAGCGGATGCTTCGGACAACGGGTATTTTGGAGACCAGTGGGGTCTCATTTACTACTTTTCAGTTTTCTGGGGCTGCTTTCAGATGGTGGGTGGCTTATGAGAGGAGCAGGCCGGTCGGTGCAGTACCACTTACATGGCAGAAGTTCTCCGTTCTCTTTTTGGAGAAGTTTATGCCGCAGTCTCGCAGAGAGGAGCTGCGTAGGCAGTTTGAGCAGTTATATCAGGATGGCATGTTTGTGATGCAATACGAGATGAGATTTTCTAAGTTGTCTTGTCACGTAGTTTGGTTTGTTCCCACTGATAAATAGAGGATTAAGAGGTTCATTGATGGCCTCACATATCAGCTACAGTTACTTATGACTCGGGAGAGAGTATCTGGTGCTACTTTTGATTAGGTAGTTGACATTGCTCTACAGATAGAGATGGTTAGTAGTCAGAAATGTGGAGAGAGGGAGGCCAAGAGGCCTTGGGGACCAGGTGATTTCAGCGGTGTTCCTTCAGGGGGTCAGTTTTACTACGACACGAGTCGTCCTTACAGACACGCTCAGACGGGTCATCCAGTTCACTATGGTGCATCATCCGGCCATGGTTCATATAGTTCTCATCAGGGCCAATCATCTCTCAGTGCCCTTCCATCCCAGAGTTCATCCCGTGCCCCTTCAGTTCAGGGTTCATTTGCACCGGGTGCTTATAGCAGTTATTCTGGTTCTCGAGGCCCGATTCAGTCCGCACCACCACCAGTACCGGGGAGCTTCTTTGAGTGCGGGGAATTTGGGCATATGTGGAGACAGTGTCCTCATTGCTCGGGAGGTCCAGTGCAGCAGAGGAGTTAGACTACGACTTCAGCACCAGTTACTTTGCCACCCGCCCAGCTAGCTCGGGGAGGGGGTCAGTCAGCTAGGGGTTACCCAAGAGGGGGAGGCCGATCAGGTGACAGTCAGGTCCTATTCTATGCTTTTCCTGCCAGGCCAGATATTGTTGCTTCAGATGCAATGATCACATGTATTGTTTTAGTGTGCCACATGAAGGCTTCTGTATTATTTGACCCTGGTTCCACTTATTCGTATGTTTCATCGTATTTTACTCATTATCTGGATATGCCCCGTGAGTCCTTAATTTCACCGGTTCGTGTATCTACGCTGGTGGGCGATACTATTATTGTGGGTCGTGTGTACCGGTCGTGTGTGGTAACTATTGGGGGATTGTAGACTAGAGTTGATATTTTATTGCTTAATATAGTTGATTTCGATGTAATTCTGGGTATGGATTGGTTGTCTCCATGTCATGCTATTCTGGACTATCACGCAATTGGCGATGCCGGGGTTGCCAAAGGTTGAATGGACAAGTTTTCTAGATTATGTTCCTAGTAGGGTAATTTCTTATTTGAAGGCGCAACGTATGGTTAGGAAGGGATGCTTGTCTTATTTGGCCTTTGTGAGAGATGTTTATGTAGGTACTCCTTCTATTGATTCAGTACCGATAGTGCGAGACTTTCCAGATGTATTTCCTACAGACCTGCCGGGGATGCCACCCGATAGGGATATTGATTTCGGTATTGACTTGGTGCCGGGCACTCAGCCCATTTCTATTCCTCCGTATCGTATGGCACCAACTGAGTTGAAAGAATTGAAAGAGCAACTTTAGGAACTCCTTGATAAAGGGTTTATTAGGCCTAGTGTGTCACCTTGGGGTGCACCGGTTCTGTTTGTGAAAAAGAAAGATGGTACTATCCAGATGTGTATCGATTACATGCAGCTGAACAAAGTTACAATCAAGAATAAATACCCTTTGCTGCGTATTGATGATTTATTTGACTAGCTTCAGGGAGCGAGAGTGTTCTCCAAAATTGATTTGAGATCTGGGTATCACCAGTTGAAAATTCGGGATTCGAAAATTCTAAAGACGGCATTCAGGACTCGTTATGGCCACTATGAATTTCTCGTGATGTCTTTTAAGCTGACCAACGCCCCAACAACATTTATGCACTTGGTGAATAGTGTATTCTAGCCATATCTTGATTTTTTTGTCATCGTATTTATTGATGATATCCTGGTGTACTCACGTAACCAGGAGGAGCATGCACGATACTTGGGTATTGTATTACATAGGCTAAGAGAGGAGAGACTTTACAAATTCTCTAAGTGTGAGTTCTGGCTTAGTTCGATGGCATTCATGGGACACATAGTGTCTAGTGAAGGAATTAAGGTGGATCCGAAGAAAATAAAGGCAGTTCAAAGTTGGCCCAGGCCATCTTCAACTACTAAGATTCAGAGTTTTCTCGGCTTGGCCGGTTATTATCGTCGCTTTGTGGAGGGTTTCTCGTCTATTGCATCGCCTTTGACTAAATTGACCCAGAAAGGTGCTCCGTTCAGGTGGTCAGATGAGTGTGAAGAGAGCTTTCAGAAGCTCAAGACAACTTTGACTACAACCCCAATATTGGTGTTGCCTACAAGTTCAGAGTCTTATACTGTGTATTGTGATGCATCACGTATTGGTCTCGGCGCAATGCTGATGCAAGACGGTAGGGTGATTGCCTATGCGTCTAGATAGTTAAAGGTATATGAGAAGAATTATCTGGTGTACGATCTTGAGTTAGAAGCTATTGTTCACACCTTGAAGATTTGGTGCCATTATTTGTACGGTGTCCATTATGAGGTTTATACCAATCACCGAAGTTTACAACATATGTTTAAACAGAAGGATCTTAATTTGCGGCAGCGGAGGTGGTTGGAGTTGCTTAAGGATTATGACATCACCATTCTCTATCATCCCGGAAAGCCCAATGTGGTGGCCGGTGCCTTGAGTCGTAAGGCGGAGAGTTTGGGCAGCTTAGCATACTTACCGATAACAGAGAGGCCTTTAGCCTTGGATGTTCAGGCCTTGGCTAACCAGTTTGTTAGATTGAATGTTTAGGAGTCGAATCGAGTTTTGGCTCGTGTGGTTTCTCAGTCTTCTCTTTATGATCGTATCAGAGGACGTCAGTATGATGACCCACATATGCTTGTCCTTAAGGACACAGTTCAACACGGTGATGCCAAGGAAGTCACTATTGGGGATGAAGACGTATTATGGATGCAGGGCTATGTGTGCATAATGTAAATGGTTTGCGTGAGTTGATTCTCCAGGAAGCTCATAGTTCTCGGTACTCCATTCATCCAGGTTCCACGAAGATGTATTAGGATTTGAGGCAGCACTATTGGTGGAGGCGAATGAAGAAAATATAATTGGGTTTGTAGCTCGGTGTTTAAATTTTCAACAGGTGAAGTACGAGCACCAGAGACCGGGCTGATTGCTTTAGAGATTTGAAATCCCGGAGTGGGAGCGGGAGCGGGAGCGGGAGCGTATTACCATGGACTTCATAGTTGGGCTCCCACAGACTTTGAGAAAGTTTGATGCTGTTTCAGTGATTGTGGACCGGTTGACCTAATCCGCACATTTTATTCTAGTTGGTACTAATTGTTCTTCGGAGTGGGTGGCTGAGATTTATATCCGTGAGATTGTTCGCCTACACGGTGTGCCAGTGTCCATCATTTCAGACCGAGGCACGCAGTTTACATCACAGTTTTGGAGAGCAGTGCAGCAAGAATTGGGCACACAGGTTCAGTTAGGTAAAACATTTCACCCTCAGATTGTTGGACAATCCGAGCACACTATTAAGATATTGTACGATATGCTACGTGCTTGTGTTATAGATTTCGGGGGTTCTTGGGATCAATTTCTGCCACTGGCATAATTTGCATACAATAATAGCTACCAATCGAGCATTCAGATGGCTTCGTATGAGGCTTTATATGGAGACGGTGTGAGTCTCTGGTGGGTTGATTTGATCCGGGTAAGACTAGACTATTGGGTACTGATTTGGTTCAGGATGCTTTGGAAAAGGTTAAATTGATTCAGGAGCGGCTTCGTACGGCGCAGTCTAGGCAGAAGAGTTATGCCAATAGGAAGGTCCGTGATGTTGCTTACATGGTTGGGGAGAAGGTTCTGCTTAAGATTTCATCCATGAAGGGCGTGTTGAGGTTCGGAATGAAGGGCAAGTTGAGCCCTCGGTATATTGGGCCTTTTGAGATACTTAAGAAAATTGGAGAGGTGGTTTATGAACTTGTTTTGCCACCTAGTCTATCAGGTGTTCATCCAGTATTCCATGTATCCATGCTCCGAAAGTATGTCAGGGATCCGTCTCATATTTTGGATTTCAGTACAGTGCAGCTGGACGGTAATTTGACTTATGATGTGGAGCCGGTGGCTATTTTAGACCGGCAAATTGGAAAGCTGAGGTCAAAGAACATATCATCAGTGAAGGAACAATGGAGAGTCCAGCCAGTCAGAGAAGCTACTTGGGAGATTGAGCAAGAGATACAGAGTAGATATCCACACCTATTTGAGACTCCAGGTATGATTCTAAACCCATTCGAGGACAAACGTTTATTTAAGAGGGGGAGAATGTAACGACCCGACCGAACGTTTTGAGTATTATAACACCGTCCCCCCATTTACTGCTCAAGGTATGCTTTACAGTTGTTTTATGACTTACCGGGTCAGTTGGTTCAGGTCCGGAAGGATTTCAGAGTGAAATGAGACACTTAGTCTCATAATCGAAAACTTAAGTTGAAAAAGTTGGCCAGATATTGACTTATGTGTAAACAACACCGGATTCAAATTCTGATGATTCCAATAGCTCCGTATGGTAATTTTGGACTTAGGAGCATGTCCGGAAAATTATTTGGAGGTACATAGTGGAATTAGGCTTGAAATGGCGAAAGTCGAATTTTTGGGAATTTTGACCGGGGAGTTGACTTTTTATATCGGGGTCAGAATCCAATTCTAGAAATTTGAATAGGTCTGTTATGTCATTTATGACTTGTGTGCAAAATTTGAGGTCAATCAGACATGATTTGATAAGTTTCGACGTTGTTTGTAGGATTTGAAAATTTCAAAGTTCATAAGACTTGAATCCAGGTGAAATTTGTGTTTTTGATGTTATTTGATGTGATTTGAGGCTTCGACTAAGTTCGTAGATGTTTTAGGACTTGTTGGTGTATTTGGTTGAGGTCCCGGGGGCCTCGGGTGAGTTTTGGACGGCTAACAAATCAATTTTGGACTTTTCATTCCAGCTGAAGAATGCTAGTTTTCTGTCACTGGTTTCCTTCTATGCGATCGCGTGAGAAGGTCCGCGATCGCATAGGCTTCTTTGGGCAGAGGTGAAAGTTTTCTATGCGATCGCGTAGGCTTGTTTGAGGCAGTGATGATTTTTCTCTTCGCGATCGCGTAGCTGTGGGAGTCTGTTATTCGCGAATGCGTGAAGAAGGTCGCGTTTGCATAGAGTAAGTGGAGCAGAAGTGGAGGTCACATGTTTTATGCTTCACGGTCGCGTGGACGAGTCCGCGATCGCGTAGGCCTGTGAGTTTGAGCTTTTCGATCGCATGAAGGATACCGCGATCGCGTAGGGTCTTTTCTGGGTAGTGGAAGTTTGTGCTTCGCGATCGCGTGTGGTTGACCACGATCGCGTGTGGTTGACGGCGATCGCGTAGAGCAAATGACTGGGCAGAGAGTTTAAGTTCTGAAAATGGGACTCCATTTTTACCGATTTGGAGCTCAGAGAGAGGATTTTCGGAAGATTTTCAAGGAAAACAATGGGGTAATTGTTCCTAACTCAATATTGGTTAAATTTTCCGAATCCATGGTTGTTTTTAACATTTAATGGGTGAATTAAGTTGGAAAATTTAGAAAACCCTCTTGGTTTAATTTGAAGATTTGAGGGTCGAGTTGATGTCGGATTTTGGTAAAATTGATATGGTTCGATTCGTGGTTGAATGGGCTTTCGGATTTTGTAACTTTTGTCGGGTTCCGAGATGTGGGCCCCACAAGCGATTTTTGAGCTAAATTTCAGATTTTGTTGGAAAATTAGTATTTTCTTATGAAATTAATTCCAATAAATTTTATTTACTGAATTGAATTATTTTTGTCTAGATACGAGGAGTTCGGAGACCAATTCTCGTGGCAAGGGCATAGCGGAATATAGAATTACACTGTTTGAGGTAAGTAACAGTTCTAAATTTGGTCCTGAGGGTATGAAACCCTGAATTATGTGTTATGTAATTGGTTTTGAGGTGACGCACATGCTAGGTGACGGGCGTGTGGGCGTGCATCGTTGGAATTGTGACTTGGTCAATTCCATGGATTTGTGTTGTTGAATAAATTATTGAATCCCGGATAGGCCCGTTTAGGACCGCTTGAACCGGTCCATTTCCCAGTTGGTCCCGATTTCGCGGGCCTCGCCTATGGGACCGACCCATTACCCAGCCCACCTCCCCACGATCCCGGTCCTATCCGGTTATGATCGTTTAGGCCCACCGCCCATTTGGGCTTGCGGTCCTGGGCTGGGCTCGGTCCTAGCCGGCCCACATGCCACCCTTATTGCTACCCATACATTTTTTCATGCATTAGGGAAATTGAACTATAAATCATATTTAAACCATGTGTCGGCACTGTTGGGACCCACAAAGGTCGTGTACATGTTGAATTATCTATTAAATTACTATTTTGTACTTAGTCACAGTTTTACTTGCATATTACATCTCAGTCTCTCTTGTTCATTATTGATGTATCATATCATTGTTGTTGGGATTCTTATCGTGATTTCTGAGAGCCCGAGAGACTTGAGAGGTTGATGACTGAGTGAGGCCGAGGGCCAAATTGTGAGGATATTTATGGGACCGGGATGCACGCCGCAACATGTTGTTTTGATTTATGCCCTGATTGGCTTGATATAACGCTTGGGCTGAAGGAGCCTCTCCGGAGTCTGTACATACCCCAGTGAGCGCAGGTACCTATTGAGTGCGAGTGCCGAGTGCTGAGCGATTGGGAGGAATGAGAGATTGGGAGGAATGAGTGACTGTGAGATTGGAGTGAATGGGAGGAATGTGTGACTATTACTTTGAGAGGATGCATTGATTTCATTATTGCTGCATTTCAGCTGTCATATATCACTATTTTGGAGATTTCGGAAAGACATTATTTTCTGTTTCAGTTAGAGTTGATATTAAATTACTGTGAAATTTTAAATGTTGAACTTGAAAGCATGCCTACCCTTTTATGTTAGAAATTACTGTATTTGGACTTAGCCGTGAAGCTCATCACTACTTTCAATTCTTTATTTATTATTGTTATTTGCTGAGTTGGTTGTACTCATACTACACCCTGCACTTCGTGTGCAGATCCAGGTGATCCCGGACACGGTGGGTGTTGATTCTTTCACATAGTTGATTTTTCGGAGATTCAGAGGTAGCTGCCATGTTTCGCAGACCTTGTCTCTCCTTCCTTATGCTTTTGTTTATTGTATTTGGTCTCAGATTATTATAGACCATGTTTTTCCGACTTGTAAAGCATAGATGCTCATGTACTCATTGACACGGAATTTTGGGAGTGTTCATATCGGTATTTGTGAGATTTTGTATTGTATTTAAATATTATGTTTTAAAACTTAAAAAAAATCCTTGGTTATTGATGTTATCGGCTTGCCTAATATTGATATAGGCTCTATCACGACATGTGAGATTTTGGGTCGTGACATCCGATTTAGGAGGTAACTGATAATTGAGAGCTTGAATTTACTATTCAGAGAAGGATTGTACCACGTACCTATATTTGTTTATACTATTTATTACCCTGCCATAAATTTGTTTACTTCCTACTATATTTGATTTATCAGACCACTAGTAAGTGTCGATGTCGACCCTTCGTCACTACTTCTCCGGGGTTAGGCTAGATACTTACTGCGTACGCGTTGATTTACGTATTCATGCTACACTTGCTGTACTTATTGTGTAGGTATATATATATATATATATATATATATATATGTTTGGTGGTCTTATGGGCGCAAAGGTGCGACTGTTGTAGGAACTTTACGGTGAGTTGAATTTCATGTTATGATCCACAACATACAGAGTCTCCATCAGAGTTATTTATATTCTCCTGTCTAACTTGTATTCCAGACAAATGTTGTATTATTATTATACTCCTTAGTAGATGATCATGAACTTGTGACACCGGGTTTTGGGGGTTCCTACTGGATGTTCATTATCGTAGTTCACGCAATTATTATCATTTCACCTTGTAATTTATATTTTATACGAAAATTGGAAAATAAAATCACGGGTTTTCAGCGAGTATCAGATTTTATTCTACTTTTTTTTTATTGGGATTCATAATTTCGAAAATAAAATGATTACTAAGTTGATTAATCACCACTGGCTTGCCTGAGAGCGGCGTTAGGAGCTATCCCCACCTATAGTGGATTTTGTTTCGTGACTGTAACTAAGAGTGTTTTATTTGTTTTCACGTTTTCCCGTTTATTCATAAAAAAAATAGAAGTATTACTATAACAGCAAAAGGACAAACAAAAAATATATTGAAAGGAAGATTGATTAATTAGAAGAAAAATAAAAGGAAGATTGAAAATAATGATTTAGAAATAATAATTAATATATTTATATTGAATAGTAGGTCAAATCTTCTATATATATATATATATATATATATATATATATAAAATAAGACGATAATTTAAAATATGATGAAATCAAGTGGCAATCTAATAAAAAGTCACATGGCAATTTTAGGACAAAACTAATAATTAATACTTTGAAAAGGAAACATGATTAATAAGAAGTAACTGAATGAAGTTATCTAAAGTATAATTATTAAAATTAATTGAATGAAGATATCTAAAACATTAAATAGTTTAAGTAATCTAAATAACATATTAAAAATATATAGAGAGAAATAAGAATATTTGAATATAGATTTTTTTTGTGAAAGATAAAAGTAAATTATTTTTAAATTTTGCATCTAATTTCTAAGATCCAAAATAAAGATAGTTATAAAGTTAAATATACACATAAAAGTAAATAACAAAAATTTAAAATAAAATTAAAACTCAATCTTCTATATTGAAAGTAAAGGAGAACATAAATTTACGCTTGAAATAACGACATATGCATTAAGCTATATGTTTAAGATTTATGTATTTTTTTGTTGTGTAATAATAATAATAATAATAATAATAATAATAACAACAACAACAACAACAACAACAATAATAATAATAATAATATATTTATAACGACCCGACATGTCGTTTTGCTTTCTAAATCCCCGTTCTCCTAATTAAGACTCCCCGTATGTTCTTTTACTGTTTATGACTTGCAGGGATGGTTAGTTCGGGTTTGGAAGGGTTCGGGTTGAAATAAGAATATTTAGTTTGGCTTAAAATGGTTAAGTTTGATTTGAGTCAACGTTTTGAGTAAACGACCTCGGAACAGGGATTTGACGGTCCCAATAAGTTCGTCTGATGATTTTGGACTTGGGCGTATGTTCGGATCGAGTTTTGGATGACCTAAGAGCATTTCAATGCATGGTGTTGAAAGTTGGAGCATTGAAGGTTTTCAAGTTCTTTAAATATGGTTTGAAGTAGGTTTTGGTGTGATCGAGGTCCGTTTGGTATTTCGAGCATGGGAATAGTTCCGTATGGTAATTTATGACTTGTACGCAAAATTTGGTGTTATTCCGAGAAGTTTAGGTGTGTTTCGGCGCATTCTGAGTAAGTTGGAAGAACTTGAAGTCCATAAGTTGATTTGATTTGGTTTGGGGTTCAATTCTTAGTTTTGATGTTGTTTTACGCATTACGAGGGTTCGAGTGAGTCCGTTTTATATTTATGAACTTGTTGGTATGTTTGGGCGGGGCCTCGGGGGGGTTTCAAGTGCTATTCGGGGCGATGTGCAGAACTTGTTTAGACTTGGGAGCACTGCTGAAGCAGCAGCAGTTCTGGTGCGTTCGTACCTGCGAGAGACTAGCCACAACTACGAGAGTGGGCTGGCTAGAGTCCATAGAAGAGGACTCGCAGATGCGGTGGGAGGCAACATGGCATAGGTCGCAGGTGTGCGAGGCCAGCGCAGAAGCGGGCTCGCAGATGCGGAGTTTGTCCGCAGGTGTGACCAGTGCTGGTTCGTACGTGTTCCGCAGGAGCGGAGATTTTCCCGCAGAAGCGGCGAAGCTTCCACAGGTGCAAAACCACAAAAGGCAGTAAAGTTCATTTAATGTTGAGACTTAGGCTTTTTGGTTCATTTATTTCACTTCTTGGATGATTTTAGAGCTCATGGAAGAGGGGTTTTCACCTAGAAGTTTGAGGTAAGTAATTTCTATACAAGATGAGTATAATACATGTATTTTGGGTAGATTCTTAACACATAAATTGTAAAAATTGTGGGTTTAGTTGAAAAACCTAGGTTATGATAAAAATGGGATTTAACCACGAAAATGATTATGGAATAGGGTGAAAATTATATATTTGAGTTCGTGAGGTTATGAGTAACATTTATCCTCGAAAATTTCTGGAATCCGAGTACGTGGGCCCGAAGGTGAATTTTTGGGATCTTCTAATATGGGTTGGGTAGTTTCTCAAATGGCTAAATTATGAAATTATGAGTGTGTATTGATTAATTTATATAATATTTGGCTAGTTTCGGATTGATTGGCACTAATTTGATGCTTTAGAGCAGATTTATGGACCGGAAGTGAGCTTGAGAACGAGTTAAGTCTCTTGCCTAACCTTGTAAGAGGGAACTCATCCCCTTAGGTGTAGCTTTGTTGTGTATTACTTGTGTGGGGAGCTACGTATGCTTGAGGTGACGAGAGTCCGTGTATAGCTATATTCCATGATATGTCCGGGTAGTCTTAGATCCACATCATGCTTTAATTGTACTATTGTATTTATTATGCATATTAATTGTCTTGAATAGAGCTGATGCTAGGGATTTTAAAGTTGCAATTTTTTGATTTAGAATTCTTATTTCTGGAAAAATGAGGAATTCATAATAACTCTGAGAAATCCTTGTCCTCTCGCATCGCAAGTACTTCCGTGAGCAAGGTAAACTTTTCTACTCGATGCATCTATGGTTCGTGTCGTTCGACCCTCGACAGTGCACACCTTAATTTGGATCGGGCAGTACTACCTCAGCATAAATCGTGCATGATAATACTTGTAGCCCGATTACACTATATTATTTTATGGCTTGAGAGGTTATAATTTATTTAATGACCTGAAATTGTTGTAATTATTATGTGTCAATTGGAGACTTTTTAAATTGACTATTAGTTAAAGAACCATTTATTCATTGTTGGTTATTGTATTATTATTATTATTATTCTTGTATTCCATGCCTATTTAGAATTTCTGTATCGTATTATTGGACCGTAGTAAGTGTCAATGTCGACCCCTCGTCACTACTTCTTCGAGGTTAGACTGGATACTTACTGGGTACATGTTGTTTATGTACTCACGCTACACTTCTGCACTAATCATGCAGGATCTGAGGCAGGTGCATCTGGAAGACATCCAGGCGCGCACCCCTGTTACCTCATGGAATAGTGGTGAGCTGCTTTCTGATTCTGTTCTGCAGCATCCGCAGTCTCTCTTTTGTATTTACTTTCTGTATATCTCATTTCAGACATTAGCATTGGTGTTTTGCATAATCTACTAGTTTCTCATACACTTGTGACACTTGGTCTTGGGAATATGCTAGTAGACACTTGATGGATTTTGAATATTTATTTCACCATACTTGCTCTTTTATTAATTTACGCTTTACTTTTTCAAATTTTCCACTTCTCATTTACTTAATAAATAAAAATTAACTACTTTGAAATTATTAAAAAGATTAAATACATGGCTAGTTCACAGTTGGCTTGCCTAGCGACAACATTGGTGTAACGACTCGATTGGTCATTTTGAGCTCTAGCGCATCGTTCAGCGGTTTGAGGCCTCGAGTAGCTTAACTTCAGGTATTATGACTTGTACGTGCGGTCGGAATTGAATTTTGGGAAGTTCGGAGTTGATTTTGAATGAAAAATCTAAATTCGGAAGCTTCAAGTTGGAAGAGTTGACTAAGTTTTGACTTTTGAGTAAACAATCTCTGAATCGGGATTTGAAGATTCTAATAGGTTTGTATGATGAATCCGGACTTCGGTGTATGTTCGGATTGAGTATCGGGTCACCCGGGAGCATTTCAGCGCTTATCGTGGAACGTTGGCATTTTGAAGGTTTTAGAATTTTCTAAGTTTGTTTTGTGGTGGACTTGGGTATTATCGATTTCCGTTTGGGGTTCCAAGCCTTGGAATAAGTGTGTATCTTGATTTGTGACTTATGCGTAATGTTTGGCGTCATTCCGGAATGTTTAAGTGTGAATCTGATGCGTTCGTCGAAGTTTGAATGTTTGGAAGTTTAAAGAAAGGTTTCGATTGACGATTCGTAGTTTTAATGTTGTTTGGTGTGATCTGAGGCCTCGATCAGGTTCGTGATATGTTTTGGGACTGGTTTGTGTAGTTGGACGGGGTCCCGGAGGCCTCGGGTGTGTTTCGGATGTGTTCGGGTAGTGTCGCTCTCTTATTTGATATTTTAGTGTCGTTTTCTTGGGTATATAGGATAATATATTGAGGAAAACGACCTTTTATTTGTGACTGGATTGAACCATTAGACCTGTATCGTAATTACGGAGCCATAGCAATAAGAATCGTCGAATTCCGATGTCGTATGAGAGAGTTATGTCCATTTCCGTGTCGGACGAAATTGCTAGTTTCTGGTGCGAAGCTTTGTTCTTCGCGAACGCAAGAGAGGTTCCACGAACGCGAAGAAGGATTTCCGGGGTGACAAGTCAACACGAAAAATTGCTCTTCGCAAAAGCGAAGCTCTCCCACGAAGGCGATAAAGAAGGGGGTAAATATATGACCTTTATTTTGATGTTTCTCCATGATTATTTCCGTTGTTTATTATTTGTATCCGTGTTTGGATTGTAGAAATTGAGATTTTGAGCCCCAAAGTTGAGAAATGGTAAATCCTTGATTCGAGGGTCGATTCATGCACGATATTGGATGATTTTCTAGATATAGACCATATGAGTTATGGGTAATATTTATTTTTAATAATTTTCGGAATCCAGGCACGTGGGTCCGAGTGCTGACTTTGTTAACTTTTCGAGCGAAGTTGGAAATTGTTATGAAATGATTAATTATGAGTATTAGAGTGTATTTTTATTGGTTTGCACATTGTTTGACTAGTTTTAGAACGTTTGGCTTGGATTTGAGATGTTACAGAGGCGTTGTTATGTTACAGAGCGAGGTAAGTCTCCTGTCTAACCTTGTGAGGGGGAAACTACCCCTAGGTGATGTAATTGTTATGTGCTACTAGTTGTGGGTGCTACGGACGCACGAGGTGACGATAGTCCGTATGTAGCTAAAGCATGTTTATGTCCGGATAGACTTAGGACTTTATCATGTAATATTTGAATTATTTAAACTCATTCTGCTGGCTTAATTAATTAAATTTATAATTTAAATTGATTTAGAAATATATGTGTATATTAGGTCGAGCCTTATCACCTTGAGTTGTTGGAAACTTATTTGAGAAACGGTAAAGGTTATATTCACTTTGTGCTCATGTACTGTCACAACCCAAATTTTCCTCTGTAGGATGTCGTGACGATACCTTGTATCTAAGACTAGGTAAGCCTAAAAATTATGTGGAATAACTGAATATAAAGGTAAAACTCAACTTCAACATCTGAAATAAATAAGAACTGCAATTCAAAATAGTTACAACTTCCAAAACACGAAAGAAATAAGTCACAAGCTCTAAAGAGAAATGCTAAGTGCATCTATATATTAAAGTCTAATGAAAATAAGGAAAATAATATCATAAAAATAGAGGGGGAATCTGAGGTCTGCGGACGCTGGCAGATGTACCTTAGAGTCTCTACGTACCGGCTAGCTCACTGGTACCTGGTCTGGTAAGCAGTACCTGGATCTGCACAAAAAGATATACAGAAGTATAGTATGAGTACACCACAACGGTACCTAGTAAGTGCCAAGCCTAACTTTAGTAGAGTAGTGACGAGGTCAGGTCAGGGACCTACTAGAATAAAAAGGAAACAAGGGAGAAGATATAATAATATAATGAAATGACTGAGAATTTAACAATGAGAAATTACAGAAAGGTAACAACACAACAAATATAGGCAAACAGCAAGGACGCTCCCGAGGTACCGCATCGTAGTCCCAAATATAAATAAACAACAGGGGAGCTCCCGAGGTACCGCCTCATAGTCCCAAAAGTAAATATGCAACAGGGGCGCTCCCGAGGTACCGCCTCGTAGTCCCAAAAGTAAATACACAACAGGGAAGCTCTCGAGTTACCATCTCGTAGTCCCAAATGTAAATATGCAACAGGGGCATTCCCGAGGTACCGCCTCATAGTCCCAAAAGTAAATATACACTCATAACCTATGGAACAATGAATTTACAGTAGGAATCCTACGGTTAAAGACTAAATACAAAATTATGGAAGCAGGTAATTCAACTAAGCATGTTGCACAAATCGCAAGTAAAAGTTAAGACAGATAGACATATGACATTAGGCTAAACATGATAACTACACATGCTAGAGCAACTCAGTTAAGGAATTAAAAGAAAACTACTCGGCAAGAACTAGATTTTTCAACATTTAACCCTAGTATGAACTCGTCACCTTGCGTACACGACCTTCACGTATTGCAAATACTATAACAGTACCAAAACCTAAGGAGAGTTTCCCCTACACAAGGTTAGACAAGTCACTTACCTCAATTCTCGCTCAATCAATAGATAAGAATGCCTTTCCCTCGACATACCGACTCCGAGCGGCTCGAATCTAGCCAAAAGCAATTACATACTATAAATAAAACTATAAGAAACTAATCTAAATAATACAATTATGACTTTAATAAGGAATTAGAAAATCGCCCCAAACATTCGACCCGGGCACACATCTCAGAATCAGGTAAAATTCACAAAATACGAACACCCATTTGATATCGAGTTCACCCATACCAATATTACTCAAATCTGATACAAAAATCTCGATCGGAACCTCAAATTTGGCCTAAGGATATTTCCACCTTTTCCCTAAATTTATCCTTAATTAAATGAAGAATTTAATGATAAATTAGTGGATATTAATCAAAAATGAGTGTAGAATCCTTACCCAAATGTTTCTTCTGAAAACCTCTCAAATTGTCACCTCAATTCGAGCTCTATGTCTCAAAATATGAAGAAATTGGCAAACCCTCGATTTTAAACCATTCTGCCCAGTACTTCCGCTTTTACGGTCAGCCAACCGCACCCGCGGAAAGTCATTGATGCTGGCCAACCACTTCTGCTGTCCAAATCCCGCTTCTGTCGGTGCACATATGCGCAAACTCGTCCGCTTCTGCGGACCGGCCTTCCAAGCTATCGTCTAGTTCTGCGACCTCCTCGTCGCACCTGCGACCATTGGCCACACTCTTCAGCCTCGCTTCTGTGCTCGCCCGCTCACTTCTGCGAGCTCGCACCTGCGGGCAAAATTCCGCAGGTGCGAATGCACTAGAAGGCAGAATCCCAGCAAATACTTCAAGTGCAAATTTGATCCATTAACTATCTGGAATCCACCCGAGGCCCCCGAGACCTCAACCAAATATACCAACAAGTACGAAAACATCATACGAACTTAGTTGAGCTTTTAATCACATCAAACAACGCTAAAAGCACGAATTGCACATCGATTCAAGCCTAATAAACTGTAGAACTTCTATCTTCTACATTCTACCAAAACCTATCAAATCAAGTCCGATTGACCTCAAATTTTGCACACAAGTCATAATTAACTTTATGGACCTACTCCAACTTCCGGAATCAGAATTCGACCCTGATATAAAAAATTTCACTCCCAGTCAAACTTTCCAAAAATCACTCAACTTTCCAACTTTTGCCATTTGACGCCGAAATGACCTACGGACCTCCAAATCAGCATCCGGACACGCACCTAAGATCAAAATCACCATACGGAGCTATAGGAACCATCAAATATTCATTCCGGAGCCGCCTTCACATATATCAAACTACGGTCAATTCCTACGACTTAAACTTTCAATTTAGGGACTACGTGTCCCATTTCACTTCGAACCCAAAAACCAAACCTCCCGGCAAGTTGCGTAATCACAAATGAAATAGAGGGAGCAATAAATATTGGTTCGGGGCTAATACTCTCAAAATGACCGGCCGGGTCGTTACCTCCCCCCCTCTTAAAACAAATGTTCGTCCTCGAACGAGTATAGAGACATACCTGAAATGGTGAAAAGATGAGGATAACAACTACGAATATCATGCTCGGTCTCCCAAGTCGCCTCGTCGACCGGATGACCCATCCACTAAACCTTCACTAAAGCGATGTTCTTCGACCTCAACTTTCGAACCTGCCTATCCAAAATGGCTACCAGCTCCTCAACATAAGATAGATCCTTGTCTTACTGGACTGAGAAAAAGTCTAACATATGAGACAGATCGCCATGATACTTCTGGAGCATGGAAACATTGAATATTGGATGAACTACAGAGAGACTAGGTGGTAGTGGTAGTGCAAGTCTGTAAGCCACCCCTCCAACCCTCTCAAGAATCTCAAAAGATCCGATATACCTAGGGCTCAACTTTTCCTTCCTCCCGAACCTCATAACACCCTGCATATGCAAAATCCGGAGCAAGACCCGCTCCCCAACCAAGAATGCAATGTCGCAAACCTTCCAATCCGCATAACTCTTCTGCCTGGAATGGATTGTATGAAATCGATCCTGAATCAATTTAACCTTTTCCAATGCATCATGAACTAAGTCTGTACCCAATAGCTAAGCCTCACTTGCTCGAACCAACCCACTGGAGACCGACACCACCTACCATACAAAGCCTCATAAGGTGACATCTGAATGCTCAACTGATAATTGTTGTTGTAGGAAAACTCTGCAAGTGGCAAGAACTGATCCCAAGAACCCCCAAAATCCATCACAGACGCACGAAGCATATCCTCCAATATCTGAATGGTGCGCTTGGATTGTCTGTCCTTCTGAGGGTGAAATGCTGTACACAACTCGACCCGAGTACCCAACTCATATTGTACGTCTCTCCAGAACCGCGATGTAAATTGCGTATCCCTATCAGAAATGATAGATACCGACACACCATGAAGTCTGGCAATCTCGCAGATGTAAACCTGAGCCAGCTGCTCCGAAGAGTAAGTAGTAATCAAAGGAATGAAATGAGCTGACTTGGTCAATCTATCCATAATCACCAAAACTGCATCGAACTTCCTCTGAGTCCATGGGAGCCCAACAATGAAATCCATAGTTATCCGCTCCCATTTCCACTTTGGAATCTCTAACTTCTGAAGCAATCCACCTGGTCGCTGATGCTCATACTTCACCTATTGACAATTTAGGCGCCGAGCTACATATTCTACTATTTTTTCATCCTCCTCCACCAATAATGTTGCCTCAGGTCCTGATACATCTTCGCAGCATCTGGGCGAATGGAATACCACAAACGGTGAGCCTCCTGGACAATCAACTCACGCAAGCCATCTACACTGGGAGCATATAGCCTGCCTTGCATTGGCAATACATCGTCATCTCCAATAGCGACTTCCTTGGCATCACCGTGCTGAATCGTGTCCTTAAGGACAACTAGATGGGGATCATCATACTGACGCTCTCAGATACGATCATAAAGAGAAGAATGGAAACCACATAAGCCAAAACTCGACTTAGTTCGGAAATATCCAATCTAAAAAACTGTTGGCCAAGGCTTGAACATCCAAGGCTAAAGGCCTCTTTGCTACTGGTAGATATGCTAAACTGCCCAAACTCCCGCCTTGCGACTCAAGGCATCGGCCATCACATTGGTCTTCCCGGGATGATAGAGAATGGTGATGTCATAATCCTTAAGTAGCACCAACCATCTCCGCTGTCGCAAGTTAGAATCCTTCTATTTAAATAGATGCTGAAGACTCTGGTGATCGGTCTAGACCTCACAAGGGACACCATACAAATAGTGCCACCAGATCTTCAAGTCATGAACAATAGCTGCTAACTCGAGGTCGTGGACGTGATAGTTATTCTCATGTACTTTAGCTATCTAGACGCGTAGGCAATCACCCTACCATCCTACATCAACACCGCACTGAGACCAATGCGCGACGCATCACAATACACCATATAGGACCCCAAACTAGCAGGCAACACTAACACTAGGGATGAAGTCAAAGTAGTCTTGAGCTTTTGAAATATCTCCTCACACTCCTCGATCCACCTAAACGTAGCACCCTTCAGGTTCAATCTAGTCATAGGTGCAGCAATAGACGAGAAACCCTCTACACATAGACGGTAATACCCCGCCAAGCCAAGAAAACTCCGAATCTTCATAGCTGAGGATGGTCTGGGCCAACTCTGCACTGGTTCAATCTTCTTCGGATCTACCTTGATCCCTTCACTCGATACTATATAACCCAAAAAGGCCACTGACTCTAGCCAGAATTCTCACTTCAAAAATTTTGCATACAATTTCTTCTCTCCCAAGGTTTGAAGCACAATCCTCAGGTGCTAATCATGATCCTCCCAGCTCTGGGAGTATACCAAAATATCATCAATAAACACAATGGTGAAAGAGTTAAGATAAGGCTGAAATACACAGTTCATCAAGTGCATGAATGCTACGGGGGCGTTGGTCAGCCCAAAAGACATCACAAGGAACTCGTAATAACCATATCGAGTCCTGAAAGCAGTCTTCTAGATATCTGGATCGCGAATCTTCAACTGATGATAGCTTGAACGCAAGTCGATCTTAGAGAACACTCTCGCACCCTAAAGCTGATCAAATAGGTTATCAGTACATGGCAATTGATACCTATTCTTCACTGTAACCTTGTTCAACTAGCGATAATCAATACACATTTGCATAGAACAATCCTTCTTCTTTACAAACAAGACAAGAGCACCCCAAGGCGACACACTAGGCCGAATGAAGCCCTTATCGAGAAACTCTTGCTACTGTTCCTTTAATTCTTTCAACTCTGCTAGGGCCATACGATAAGGTTGAATAGAAATGGGCTGAGTGTCCAGTAAAAAATCAATGCCTAAGTCGATATCTCTATTGGGCGGAATGCCCGGAAGATCCACCAAAAATATATCTGAATAATCCCTCACTACCGGAACTGACCTGACAGTGGGAGTGTCAACACTAATATCCCTCACATATGCCAGATATGTATCACACCCCCTCTCAACCATCCACTGAGCCCTTAGAAACGAGACAACCCTGCTAGGAACATGATCTAAGGTACCTCTCCACTCTAGCCGCGGTAGACCTGGCATAGCCAACATCACCGTCTTGGAGTGATAATCAAGGATAACGTGATAGGGCGACAACCATAAAATGCCTAAAATAATATCGAAATCTACCATACTGAGCAATAATAAGTCAGCTCTGGTCTCAAAACCACTAAGAATTACCAAACACAGCCGATACACATGGTCAACAACAATAGAATCACCCACGGGTGTAGACACATAGACATGAGAACTTAGAGAATCATAGGATACACCCAAATATGGGGAAAAATAAGATGACACATATGAATAAGTGGAGCCTGGATCAAATAAGACTGATGCATCTCTATGACATACCGGAACAATACCTGTGATGACAGAATCGAATGCAACTGCCTCCGTCCTAGCAGGAAGGGCATAATATCTAGCCTGACCTCCCCCTCTAGGGCGACCTCTACCTGTCCGACCTCCATCTTGAGATGGTTGTGTAGGTGAGGTGGTAGCTGGTTCTGTAACCATAGCCTGAGGACCCGGTGGAGCACGCGGTGCCTGAGTGGTCTGTGGAGGTGCACCCCTCCTGAGTCTGAGGCAATCCCTCACCACATGATAAGTGTCCCCACACTCAGAACAAGCTCTAGGAGGACGTGGCTGCTGTGACTGGCTCGGGCCTGATCGGCTGGACTGACTGCTAAAAGCACTCCATGCAGGAGGTGCACTAGATAATGGCGGTACATAATAAGGAGCCTGGGGCCTAGGAGTGGCCGGAGCACCTCTGGCGGCTGGAAGTGCTGAATGATCAAGGTGACCCACATAGCCCCTACCCTGACGAGCTGCAGTTAGGGCACAAGTACCACTATATGTGCCAGACTCTCGAGACCTCTTGGCCTCCCTCTCCTCTCTCTCCCGAGTCAACATACCCTCCAATCTCTTGGCGATCCCCACCACCTACCAGTATGCGATGTCCATCTTCAACTCTTGGGCCATGCTAAATCTGATACTGGGGTTGAACCCTGAGTAAACTGATGAACCCACTCCCATATAGTAGAAACCAAGGCTGGTACATGCCTAGCTAAATCACAGAACCGGACCGCATACTCTGACACGGTCATAGAACCCTGGCGCAACTGCTCAAACTCTGCGCCATGCATCTCTGAGACTCTGGGGGACATAGTCCCTCAAGAACATATCTAAGAACTGAGTCCAAGTGACTGAAGTTGCCTCGACCGGACTACGCAACTTATATGCTCGCCGCCACTGATAAGCCGCTCTTCTAAATTGGAACATAGTGAAAGAAACCACACTAGACTACGCAACCCCCATAGTACGGAGGATACGTTGGCACTCCTCAATAAAAACCTGGACATCCTCTGACGCCAAGCCACTAAAAGTAGGAGGGTGGTACTTCTCAAACCTCTCGAGCCTGAGCTGCTCCCGCTCAGAAACTGCTGCCTTGACCTCAAGTTGAACTGGAGCAACCGGCTGTATCAATATGACCTTAGGAATCTGGTCGACCTGGACCCGCTGCTCTAGGTATGGGCGGCGAGAGTCTGTGCTCCTCCCCCACCCTGAGATGTGGCAGGAGCAAGTGGTATCAATCTTGCCTGAGCCAAGGCACTGAACATGCTCAGAAACTGGGCGAGAGTCTCCTAGAAGGGTTGTGCAGTAACATGCATCTCAAGTGCCTGACCTCCAACTAGAGATACTGGTGGATCTTCTGTAGCAGATCGTGCGGGTGCTCTGGCTGCACCACGTGGATGTCTTCGACCTCTACCTCGGCCCTGGCCCCGACCTCTCGTGGCTCTAGCAGGGGAGCGAGTGTATGGTCATCTGATCTAGCTGTACGTGTCCTCACCATCTATGAGAGAATAGAAAGAGAAAAATTTAGAATCCGAAGTCAAAATATCGCACGATAAGGAATCAAAGAAGTGAATCTTTTCCTAACAGTTCCATAGTCTCCCGAAGATAAGTACAGACGTCTCCGTACCGATTCGCGAGACGCTACTAAACCTGCTTGTGACTCATAACATGTTTGAACCTAGTGCTCTGATACTAACTTGTCACGACCCAAATTTCTCTCTGTACGATGTAGTGACGACACCTAGTCTCTAATACTAGATAAGCTTAACATTATGCGGAATAATTGAATATAAAGGTAAAACTCAACCTCAACATCTGAAATAAATAAGAACTGCGATTAAAAATAGTTACAACTCCCAAAACCCGTTAGCAATAAGTCACAAACTCTAAAGAGAAATGCTAAGTGTCTCTATATATTAGAGTCTAATGAAAATAAGGAAAACAACATCATAAATATAGAGGGGGACTTCGAGGTTTGCGAACGCTGGCAGATGTACGTACGAGCTAGCTCTCTGGTACCTAGTTTGGTAAGCAGTACCTGGATCTGCACAAAACGATGTGTAGAAGTGTAGTATGAGTACACCACAACGGTACCCAGTAAGTTCCAAGCCTAACTTCGGTAGAGTAGTGACGAGGTCAGGTCAGAGCCCTAATGGAATAAAAAGGAAACAAGGCAGAAGATATAATAATATAATGAAATGACTGAGAATTTAACAATGAGAAATTACAGAAAGGTAACAACACAATAAATAGAGGTAAACAGCAGGGGTGCTCCCTAGGTAGTGCCTCATAGTCCTAAATTTAAATACACAACAGGGGAGCTCTCGAGGTACCTCCTCGTAGTCCCAAATGTAAATATACAACATGGGTTCTCCCGAGGTACCGCCTCATAGTCCCAAAAGTAAATACACAACATGGGAGCTCCTGAGGTACCGCCTCGTAGTCCCAAAACTAAATATGCAACAGGGGCACTTTTGAGGTACCATCTCATAGTCACAAAAGTAAATACATACTCATAACCTATGGAACAACGAATTTATAGCAAGGAATCATACAGTTAAAAATGGAATACAAAATCACGGAAGTAGGTAATTCAACTAAGCATGTTGCACAAATTGCAAGTAATATTTAAGACACATAGACATGCGACATTAGGCTAAACATGATGACTACACATGCTAGAGCAACTCAGTTAAGAAATTAAAAGAAAATTACTCAGCAAGAACTAGATTTTTCAACATTTAACCCGAGTACGCACTCGTCACCTTGCGTACACGGCCTTCACGCATTGAAACTACCATAGCAGTGCCAAAACCTAAGGGGAGATTCCCCCACACAAGGTTAGACAAATTACTTGCCTCAATTCTCGCTCAATCAAACGATAAGAATGACTTTCCCTCAACTTTCCGACTCCGAACAACTCAAATTTAGCCAAATCAACTATATACTATAAATATAAATATAAGAAACTAATTTTAATATTGAAATTATGACTTTAACAAGGAATTATAAAATCGCCCCAAAACATCGACCCGGGCCCACGTCTCGGGATCAGGTAAAAGTCACAAAATACAAACTTTCTTTCTATATCGAGTTCACCCATACTAAAATTACTCAAATCCGATACAAAAGTCTTTTTCAAAACCTCAAAATTCGGCCTAAGGATTTTTCTACCTTTTCCCAAAATTTCTCAACCAATTCCTTAATTAAATAAAGAAATTAATGATAAATTAGTGGACATTAATAAAAAATGAGTGTAGAAAATGGCTAACCCTCTATTTTATAAAATTCTGCCCAGAACTTCAGCTTTTGCAGTTCGTTTACCGCTTTTGCGGTCAGCCAACCGCACCTGCGGAAAGTCACTATTGCTGGCCAACTGCTTATGCAGTCCAAATCCCGCTTCTACGAGTGCGCATCTGCGCAAACTCGTCCGCTTCTGCGGACCGGCCTCTGAAGCTTTCATCCGCTTCTGCGATCATCCTTCCGCAGAAGCGACACTGCTTCTGTGACCTCCTAGCGCACCAGCATCCACTGGCCACCCTCTTCAACCTTGATTTTGCGCTCGCCCGCTCGTACCTGCGGGCAAAATTCTGCAGGTGCAAATGCACCAGAAGGCAAAATCCCAGCAAACGCTTCAAGTCCAAATTTGATCCGTTAACCATCCGGAATCCACCCGAGGCCCCCAGGACCTCAACTAAATATACCAATTAGTACTAAAACATCATACGAACTTAGTCAAGCCTTTAAATTACATCAAACAATGCTAAAAACATGAATTGCATATTGATTAAAGTCTAATGAACTTTAGAACTTCTACCTTCTACATTCGACGCCGAAACCTATCAAATCAAGTTCGCTTGAACTTAAATTTTGTACAAGTTATAATTAACATTATGGACCTACTCCAACTTACGGAATAAGAATCCGACCCCGATATCAAAATGTCCACTCCCGGTCAAACTTTTCAAAAATCACTCAACTTTCCAACTTTCGCCATTTGACGACGAAATGACCTACGGACCTCCAAATTAACATCCAGGCATGCTCCTAAAACCAAAATCACCCTACGGAGCTATAGGAATCGTCAAAACTCCATTACGGAGTCATCTTCACACAAATCAAACTACGATCAATTCCTACTACTTAAACTTTTATTTTTGGGTCTATGTGTCCCATTTCACTTCGAAATCAAAACCCAAAACTCCCAAAAGTTGCTTTATCACAAAATGAAATAGAGGGAGAAATAAATAGGGGTTCGAGGCTAATACTCTAAAAGCAACCAGCCGGGTCGTTACATGTACTGTATTGTAAGCACATGTCTCGTAATTCGATAATTTCCTCCCTTTCATGTGGAGCGGGTCGAACACCTCAACTGTATAATAGATGAATCTATGGTCATGCTGCTCAACCCTCGGCAGTGTTCACATTATTCTCTATCGGGCCGAACGACCTCGTCATAATCATGCGTTATTTCACTTACAGTCCGAATATTCACAGGATTATCCTTCTACTGATGCCTGTCATTTTATATGGTATTTCTTATCTGTTTGATACTGGTACTTGAAACATATGAGTTGTTGAGGCAGAATACAAGACTGAGAAATTTATACCTTTAAAAGAACTTTTTTGAAGATTATGTAACTTACAAATTTACCCCATTATTGTTGTGTGCTTCATATCTGTTTATGATTTATTATATTGCTTTATTTGACCTCTAGTAAGTGTCGATGTCGACCCCTTGTCAGTACTTCTCCGGGGTTAGGCTAGATACTTACTGGGTACGCGTTGATTTACGTACTCATGCTGCACTTCTACACTAAATGTGCAGGATCTGACATGTTTATAAATGGTCACCTTGTCGCATAGATGCAGCTGCTGAGGGAACTTTATGGTGAACTGCAAATTCCAGGTTACGTATCACAGCCCACAAACTATCATGTCTTATTTACATTTCAGACATATGTTTTATTATTATTATTATTATACTCTTTAGTAAATATGTAATGACCCGACCGATCGTTTTGAGTGTATTAGCCCCGATCCCCTATTTACTACTTCACATATATATTTTTCTGCTCATGTGTCTTGCCGGAAAGTTTAGTTGTGGTTTCGGAGTGTTTTGGGACACTTAGTCCCTAAAATGGAAGCAAAAGTCTTAGGATTTTGACCATCGTTTGAACTGTGTGAAGATGACACCGGAATGGAGTTCCGTCAGTTCTTTTAGCTCTGTTGGGTGATTTTGGATTTAGGAGCCTGTACGGACTGTGAATTTCAGGTCTGTAGCTAATTTAGGCTTGAAATGGCGAAAGTCGAATTTTTAGGAAGTTTGACTGTGGTGTTGACTTTTTGATATCGGTGTTGGATTCCAATTCCGGAAGTTGGAGTAGGTCCATAATGTTGAATATGACTCGTGTGCATAATTTGAGGTCAATCGGACGTGGTTTGATAGGTTTCCGCATCGTTTGTGAAATTTTGAAGTTTAGAAGTTCTTTAGGCTTGAATCCGGGTGTAATCTATGTTTTGATGTTGTTTTGGGTGATTTGAAGATTCGACTAAGTTTGCATTGGGTTATATGACTAGTTGGTATGCTTGGTTGAGGTCCCGGGGGCCTCGGGTTGATTTCGAGTGGTTAACAGACTTGATTTTGAGTTAATGTAGCAGTTGAAGTGTTGTTGCTACTGGTGTAACCACACCTACGGAGTGGGCACTGCAGGTGCGAGCCCACCAAAGCAAGGAAGGAACCACAGAAGAAGCCAAGGATGAGTTGAGAAGTGGTCGCGGGTGCGAAGATTTTCCCGTGCATGCGATGGCCGCAGAAGCGGGCTGGTGGGCGCAGAAGCGATCGAGCCACAAGTGCGATGGGTTTCCCGCACCTGCGATAGGCGCAAATGCGGTCCTTTGATCACAGAAGCAGAGGCAGTGGATAAGTGACTTCTGCATGAGCGGGAATATTTCGGCAGAAGCGGCCCCGCAGGTGCAAAAAGTCTGGGCAAAAGGTTTAAAAGCAAAGGTTCGCGATTTTAGTCTTATTTCAACATTTTTGATTTGGACTTAGGAGATTTTGGAGGAGATTTTAGAGGTGATTATTGAGATAAGCTTCTTGTACTCATTTTGGATCATAAAACTTGTTTCCCCACTGATTTCCCCACCTGATTAGTGAGATTTTGAAGTGATATTTGGGGGTTTAGGGTTGATAATTGGAGAGTGGATTTTGTGGATTTGGATGACCAAATGGTGTCGGATTTTGATAAATTTGGTATGGTTAGACTCATGAGTGAATGGGATTTCGGGTTTTGTAACTTTTATCGAATTTTGAGGCGTGGGCCCGGGGGCCGGTTGGAGCCTATTTCGGGTTTTGGCTTATAATTTTGTGTTTTGTTTGTGGAATTATTCTTTTAGCCTATATTAATTATATCGTACGGCTTGTGGATAGATTCGAGGGGCAAAGGCATTTCGAAGTAGGATTTTTCATATTTTGAGGTAAGTAACAATTTTAAATCTGGTCCTGAGGGTATGAAACCCTAGATTTTGGTATGATGTGATTATTTTGGAGGTGACACACATGCTAGGTGACGAGCGTGCACCGTGGGGGATTGTGACTTGGTCCATCCCGTGAGACTGTAAAGTCGAATAGCTTATTGTTAATTACCTATTCTCTCTACCTTCTAGCAATTTGACTGTCATTCATGTTAGAAACCATGGTTAGGCCATATGATATCACTGTTGGGACCTTCAACTATCGGGGTTCTTGTTGAATTAGCTGCTATTTGCTATCTTGTACTCAGTCACAGTTTGACTTGTGTGTCATATCTTCGTTTCCTCTTGTTTTCTTGTTGATACTTGTTATTATCTCTTTTGGCTGATTTGTATGATTTCTGAAAGCCCGAGAGGGCTGGAGAGGTTAGTGACTGAGATAGGTCCTGAGTGCCAAGCTGTGAGCTATGTGAGGGTATATGGATCGAGTTGCATGCCGCAACGAGCCTTATGGCTATTTATGGACTGTGGATCAGGTTGCTTTCCGCAAAGAGCCTTATGGCTACTTATATGATTAGGTCGGGTTGCACACCGCAACGATATAGCGCTTGGGATGAAAGGAGCCCCTTCGGAGTCTGCACACTCCCGGTGAGCGCAGATACTTATTGAGTGTTAGTACTGAGGGGTGAGAGCCTAGTGATTGAGCTGTTGTGATGAGTTGAGTGATTGTTGCCTTGAGAGGCTGTACTTGCACTTCATTTGTTGTTGCACTTAGTTGCTGTCTGTCATTGTTGTGAAATTTCTGAAAGATTTTTATATCTGTATTACCTGAACTTGAACTTTATAAAACTGATTTGACTTAAACTGCCGGATTTGAAAGCATGTCTATTCTTTGTTGGAATTACTGAAAATGAACTATAATTGTATAGCTCGTCACTACTTCTCAGTTCCTTATTTATTTTTTATACTTACTGAGTTGGTTGTACCGATGCTATACCCTGCACTTTGTGTGCAGATCCAGGTGTTCCCGGTCATAGCGGGTGTTGATATTTGAGCAGCATATTCCGGAGACTATCGAGGTAGCTTCACAACATTTGCAGGCCTTGCCTCTCCTTCATTATGTTTATCGCATTTCAGTTCTTGTTCCTTAGATGTTGTATTAGACTGCTCCTGGTGTAGATGCTCATGTACTCGATGACACCCCGATTTTTGGGATAGATTGTTTTGTGATGCGAGTTTATTTCTGTTCCACAAAGGTTTTTCTTAAATATTATTTGCTTCCATCTATAATTTCAAAGTTTTTACTGTGTTAAGATAGTGAGTAGTGGCATGCCTAGTACCATGATAGGTGCCATCACAAAGGTTGGTTTTTGGGTCTTGACAAGTTGGTATCAGAGCCTAGGTTACATAGGTCTCACGAGTCATGAGCAGGTTTAGTAGAGTCTTGAGGATCGGTACAGAGACGTCTAAATTCTTGTCTCTGTGAATTCTTGTCATGCGAATTCTTGTCATGCGAATCTTTTGATTCTGGTAACTAAATATTTGTTGTTCTAATTCTCTCACAGATGGTGAGGACGCGTACTACTGGGCAGGATGGACAGCCACCAGTACTACCAGTTAGGGCCGCGAGAAGTCAAGGTAGAGGCCGCGGTAGGGGCAGAGGTGTAGCTCACACCACAACTAGGGCAGCACCTGGAGATCCACCAGTTGCCCTAGTTCAGGAGCAGGCTCCAGTTGTGGACGAGCCTATGGGACCAGCTCAGGCACCACCTGTGCCTATTGTGATTCCAGGCCTTCAAGAGGCCTTAGCTCAGATCCTGACCACGTGTACCATCTTGCTTAGGAGGTCTCTGTTCCGGCCGCAACAACTACTTCTCAGTCCAGGGGAGGTGCTCCGCCGCCCGCACACCAGAGCAGGTGGTACAGGGATTCAAGACACCGGAGGAACCACCAGCCTAGCTGATTGTAGTGTCTCATGACTATGTGGTTCCTGTCATGCCTAATGATGATCAACGTCGATTGGAGAGGTTTGGGAGACTCCAGCCTCCCTCTTTCAGTAGTACCGAGGGAGAGGATGCACAGGGCTTCTTGGACAGGTGTCAGAGGATACTCCGTACAACAGGTATTCTAGAGGCCAGTGGGGTCTCATTCACTACTTTTTAGTTCTTTGGGGCTGCCTTCAGTTGGTGGGAGGCCTACGAGAGGCATAGGCTGGTTGGTGTAGCATCCCTTACATGGCAGCAGTTCTCCGGTATATTCTTGGAGAAGTTTGTTCTACAGTCCCGCAAAGAGGAGCTGCACAGGCAGTTCGAGCAGCTTCGTCAGGGTGATATGTCTGTGACGTAGTATGAGATGAGATTTTCAGAGTTGGCCCGTCATGCTATCTGGTTGGTTCCCACAGACAGGGAGAGGGTCAGGAGGTTCATAGATGGCCTCACGTTTCATCTGCGATTGCTTATGACTAGAGAGAGAGTGTCTGGTGCTACTTTTGATGAGCTGAGATGGTTTGCAGCCAGGAACAGGTCCAGAGGTGGGCCAAGAGGCCTCATGGTCAGGGTGGATTTAGTGGTGTTCCTTCTGGGGGTCAGTTCCACCACGGTAGGGGTCGTCCTTTCAGACATGCTCAGACGGCTCACCTAGTTCACTGTGGTGTTTCATCTGGCTATGGTTCACACAGTTATCAGCAGGGCCATTCATCTCTCATTGCTCTCCCAGCTCAGTGTTTATCCCGTGCTCCATTGGGTCAGGGCTCGTCTATGCCAGGTCTTTCTACCAGTTATCCCGGTGCTCAGGGCTCGCTTTAGTCCCCATCACCAGCACCGAGGAGTTGCTATAAGTGTGGAGAGTTTGGTCACACGAGGAGGTAGTGTCCCCGCCTAGTGGGAGGTCCAGCTCAATAGAGGATCCGGTCTATGACATCAACACCAGTTTCTTCACCACCCACTCAACCAGCTTGGGGTGGAGCCCAATCATCTAGGGGCCACCCGAGAGGGGGAGGCCAATCAGGGGGCGGCCAGTCCCGTTTCTATGCTCTTCCTGCCAGACCAAATACCATGGCTTCGGATTCTGTGATTACAGGTATTGTATCTGTTTGCCATAGAGATGACTCTGTATTATTTGACCCTGGTTCTACTTATTCATATGTGTCCTCGTATTTTGCTCATTGTCTGGAAATGCCCCGTGAGTCTCTAGTTTCACCTGTATATGTGTCTATACCGGTGGGTGATACTGTCATTGTGGCTATGTATATCGGTCATGTGTGATAACTATTGGGAGTCTGGAGACTAGAGTGGATATTTGTTGCTTAGTATGGTCGATTTGACGTGATTTTGGGTATGGATTGGTTGTATCCATGTCATGTTGTTCTAGATTGTCACGTTAAGACCGTGATGTTGGCGATGCCGGGGTTGCCAAAGGTTGAGTGGAGTGGCTCTATAGACTATGTTCCTAGTAGAGTGATTTCATACTTGAAGGCTCAACGAACGGTTGAGAATGGTTGTCTATCTTATCTGGCCTTTGTGAGGGATGTTAGTGCAGAGACCCCTGCTATTGATTCTGTTCTGATGGTGCGAGATTTCCCGAATGTGTTTCTTGTAGACCTGTCGCGCATGCCGCCTGACAGGGATATTGATTTTGGTATTGATTTAGTGCTGGGCACTCAGCTCATTTCTATTCCACCATATCGTATGGCACCGACGGAGTTGAAGGAATTGAAGGAGCAGCTTCAAGAACTCCTCGATAAGGGGTTTATTCGGCCTAGTGTGTCACCTTGGGGTGCACCGGTTCTATTTGTAAAGAAGAAGTGTAGTACTACGAGAATGTTGATTATAGGCAGTTGAACAAGGTCACAATCAAGAACAAGTATCCATTGCCACATATTGATGATCTGTTTGACCAGCTTCAAGGAGCGAGGGTGTTCTCCAAGATTAAATTGCGGTCAGGGTATCACCAGCTGAAGATTTGGGACTCAGATATTCTTAAGACAGCTTTCGGGACCCGATATGGCCATTATAAGTTCCTTGTGATATCTTTAGGGCTGACTAACCAGCATCATTCATGCATCTGATGAACAATGTGTTTCAGCCTTATCTTGACTCGTTCATTATTTTATTCATTGACGATATCCTGGTGTACTCTCGTAGTCAGGAGGAGCATGCCCAGCATCTGAGGTTTGTGTTACAACAGTTAATGGAGGAGAAACGATAAAGCAAGGCTCGTGGGCCAGGATCGAGACCCAAGATCGAGGGTCACAATCAAAGGCACATGCTCGATGCCCTGATCGAAGGCCCAGCCTCGATGCCATAATCGAGGCCATGACCGAGGTCCAGGCTCGAGCCTGTGATCGAAGCCATGATCGAGGCCCAGTTCTGAAAGCTCCCTGGCAGATTTATAAAAGAGGGCATTCATCCCATTCGCCATTTTTAACAAATTGGAGCTTAAGCAGAGGCGATTTTGGATAGATTTTCAAGGAAAGATACTGGGGTAAATAATTCTATCTCGGATTTGGTCTATACACACAAATATATCATTATTTTCACCATTTAATTAATGTTTTGAGATTGAAATTTGGGAAATTTTTAAAAATCTAATAGAAACAAATTTTTGAGATTTCGGTATCGATTCGGAGTCGGATTTGAGTGAAACTGGTATGGTTGGACTCATATTTGAATGGGTTGTCGGATTTCGTAACTTTTGCCGGATTCTGAGATATGGGCCCAGCAGATAAAATTTTAATTAATTTCGGGATGTTATTAAAAATGCAGTATTTTCTTATAGAATTGATTCCTATAAATTTTAGTGATTGTATCGAATTATTTTTGATTAGATTCGAGCCAAACGAAGTTGGATAATCGAGGAAAAGGCCTACTAGTGGATTAAATTAGAGCAAGATGAGGTAAGTCTCTTGTCTAATCTTGTGAGGGGGAAATTACTCCATAGGTAATTAAAGTAATAATTATTGCTAATTGTGGGGACTATGTACGCATGAGGTGACAAGATTCCGTGCGTAGCTACTATTAATGCTAAAGTCCGGGTAGTTTAGGACTCAAGCTAGAGGCAGAGGGAGGGCTCCAGCCCGTGGTAGAGGGCAAGGACGTCCCAGGACTGTTCCAGTTATGTCGCCAGTGGGTCCAGCAAATAACCCCATTGTTGAGGAACAGGGTGAGGTGCCTGTGGCAGTGCCAGCTCTGGTGGATTTCACATCTGCACCGGGATTTCAGGATGTCATGGGTCGTATGTTGCGGTTCATGGAAAATATGACTCAGGACGGTTTATTTCCGGTATACCTAGCCACATCTCAGGCGGGCGGGGGAGCACATACCCCTACCGCACAGGATCATGGACAAGTAGTTGTTGTATATCATACCTAGGGTGCACTACTCGTGGGTGGAGCCCAGCCAGTGGTAGCAGCTACACCTGAGCCCAGGCCAGCTGTAGCCGTTGATCCTCAGAAACTATTAGACATATGGACTAGACTACATCCTCCTGTCTTTGGGGATGAACGACATGAGGATCCTCAGGATTTCATTGATCGGTGCAAGGATAGACTATACAACATGAGGATATTTGAGTCTCATGGGGTAGACTTTGCTACTTTTCAGCTAGAGGGCAGAGCCCATAGATGGTGGTAATCTTATGTTCTTGGCAGACCAACAGATTCTCCTCCCATAACTTGGGACAGGTTCACCCGTATCTTCCTAGACAGGTATATTCCACCCTCCTAGAGGGGAGAGTTGCGGTTTCATTTTGAGCAGCTCCAACAGGGTCGGATGTCAGTGACTGATTATGAGGCGAGGTTTTCTGAGTTATCTCGCCATGCCCTTATGATACTCCCTACTGAGGCGGAGAGAGTGCGGAGGTTTGTTGCGGGTTTACATACTGGAATTCAGGCCACTATGGCTCTAGAGGTTGAGATGGGTACTTCTTATGAGCTAGTCGTGGAGATAGCCCGCATGATTGAAGTTGTACGTCAGCAGAGTCGAGAGTAGGTTATGAGAGATAATCGGTTCAGGTATTCTGGAAAGTTCGGAGGTGCTCTGTTTGGGGGCAGAGGTCAATTCGTGAGAGGGAAGTCTAGTAGGCCCCCATATCCATCACCACCGCCTCCTCGAGGTGCTCCAGTGCGACCTTATTTCAATGCTATAACAGAGAGTTCTTATCGCCCACCAGCTATTCGGGGTCCTCCCAGTGGGTATTCAAGTCCAGGGACAAACACTTAGTCAGCATCCCATCGCACCGAAGAGTTGTTATGAGTGCGGAGACCCCAGTCACATGCGGAGATTCTGCCCAAGACTGTGGGGTAGACTGGTGCAGTAGGGTCAACAGCCTATGATTTTCGCACTAGTTGTTCCACCAGTAGTCCGATGACCAAGAGGTGGAGGACAGGTGGGTAGGGGCAGTCCTAGAGGTGTAGGTCAGCCAGTTGGCGCTCCAGCTCGGTTCAATGCTTTTCTAACTAGATCAGATGCAGAGGCCTCAGATGTCGTGATTACAGGTATTATTTCTGTTTGTGGCAAAGATGCCTCAATATTATTTGATCCAGGATCTACTTATTGATATGTGTCATCTCTATTTTCTCCATTCTTGGGTGTAGGCAATTCTGTTATTGTAAACTGACTCTACCTGTCTTGTATTATTACATTCTGTGGTTATGAAACTATAGAAGATCTCTTATTGCTCGAGATGATCGATTTTGAAGTTATTCTGGGTATGGACTGGTTATCTCCATATTATGCTATTCTATATTGTCATGCCAAAACTGTTACCTTGGCTATTCCATCTTTGCCTAGGCTGGAGTGGAAGGGTTCGTCTGTTATTTAATCGAGTTATTTCTTTTATAAAGGCTCAACACCTGGTTGAGAAGGGTTGTTTGGCTTATCTAGCCTATGTTCGGGATACTACTGCAGAGACTCTGGCTATTAATTTAGTGCCTGTAGTTCGGGAGTTCTCCGATGTATTTCCTTCAGATCTTCCAAGTATGCCACCTAATCGTGATATTGATTTCTGTATTGACTTGGATCCAGATACTCTGCCTATATCTATCGCACCGTATCGTATGGCTCTGAAAGAATTGAAAGAATTGAAAGAATAACTTGAGGAGTTATTAGCCAAAGGGTTTGTCAGACTGAGTGTATTGTCTTGGGGTGCACTGGTATTATTTGTGAAGAAGAAGGATGGAAAAATGCGGATGTGTATTGATTATCGCCAATTGAACAAAGTCACTATTAAGAAAAAGTACCAGTTGCCGCGTATTGATGATCTATTTGACCAGTTGCAGGGTGCTAGGGTATTTTCTCAGATCGGCTTGAGGTCGGGGTACCATCAATTGAAGATTCGGGATTCGGATGTTCCGAAGACTGCCTTACGGACTAGATATGGTCATTATGAGTTTCTGGTGATGTCCTTTGATTTAACTAATGTCCCGGCAGTGTTTATGTAATTAATGAACAGGGTATTCAGGCCATATATTGATTCATTTGTCACTGTCTTTATTGATGACATTTTGATCTACTCGCGCAGTGAGGAGGAGCATGAGCAGCATATGAGAGTAGTGCTTCAGACATTGTGGGAACAAAAGCTATATGCTAAGTTCTCCAAATGTGAGTTCTGGCTAGAGTCTAGCATTTTTTGGGCATATTGTATCGGGCGAGGGTATTAAGGTTAATTCCAAAAAGATTGAGGCCTTTCAGAATTGGCATCGTCCTACTTCGGCAACTAAGGTCAGGAGTTTCCTAGGTTTAGTAGGTTATTATCGTCGGTTCGTGGAGGGTTTTCATCTATTGCAGCACCTTTGACCAAATTAACCCAGAAGGGTGCTCCGTTCCGATGGTATGATGATTGTGAGGTGAGCTTTCAGAAGCTCAAAGCGGCATTTACTTCAACACCAATGTTAGTGTTGCCTTCCGGTTCGGGGATGCTCATAGTATATTGCGATGCTTCACGCGTTGGTTTGGGTTGTGTATTAATGCAGGAAGGGCGAATTATTGCATATGCTTCATGTCAGATGAAGCCCCACAAGCAGAATTATCCAGTACATGATTTGGCGATAGCAGCGATTGTTCACGCTCTTAAGATTTGGAGACATTATCTTTATGGGGTGTCTTGTGAAGATTATACTGATCATCGTAGTTTGCAACATTTGTTCAAGTAGAGGGACCTAAATTTGAGACAATGCAGATGGCTAGAATTACTGAAAGATTATGATATTACTATCCTATACCATCCGGATAAAGCAAATGTGGTTGCAGACACCTTTACTAGAAAGGTGGAGAATATGGGTAGTTTGGCTTTCATTACAGCAGAGGAGAGGCCATTTGCTTTGGATATTCAATACTTCGCTAACCGACTTGTGAGATTGGATATTTTAGTGCCCAACCGAGTTCTTGCATGTGTTATAGCTCAGTCTTCACTATTTGAGCATATCAAGGCTCGCCAGTATGATGATCCACACTAAATGGTTCTTCGAGAAACGGTACTACTAGGTGGTGCCAAGGAAGTTACTATTGGAGCGGATGGTGTTCTGCGACTCCAAGATCGTCTATGTGTTCCTAATGTGAATGAAATGGGGAAAAATATCCTAGAGGAATCACACAGTTCTCGGTATTCTATTCATCCAGGTGCTACGAAGATGTATCGTGACCTAAGGCAGCATTTTTGGTGGCGACGAATGAAAAAGGACATAGTTGAGTATGTAGCTAGGTGTCTAAATTGCCAGCAAGTTAAATATGAGCACCAGAGGCCAAGTGGCCTACTTTAGCAGATGACTATACCAGAGTGAAAATGGGAACGCATCACTATGGACTTTGTAGTTGGGTTGCCGTGAACCTTGCGGAAGTTTGATGCAGTTTGGGTGATTGTTGACAGGTTGACCAAGTTGGCACACTTTACTCTTGTTGTGACTACGTATACTTCAGAGAGGTTATCCCATATATATATATCTAGGAGATAGTTCGGTTGCACGGTGTGCCAATTTCAATCATATCAGATAGAGGCCCTTAGTTTACTTCACATTTCTGGAGAGCGGTACAGAGTGAATTGGGGACCCGTGTAGAGCTCAGCATAACTTTTCATCTGCAAACCGATGGGCAGTCAAAGCGGACAATTCAGATTTTGGAGGATATGCGCAGGGCATGTGTGATTGACTTTGGAGGTCAGTGGGATCGTTTCTTTCCTTTGGCCGAGTTTGCTTATAATAACAGTTACCAATCCAGCATCGAGGTTGCTCTATTTGAGGCTTTATATGGTCGGTGATGTCGTTCGCCCATCAGATGGTTTGAGCCAGGTGAGGCTAAATTATATGGTACTGATTTGGTGAAAGATGCCTTGTAAAAGGTAAAGTTGATTCAGGAGTGACTTCGTACAGCACAATCCAGATATAAGAGTTACGCAGATCAGAAACCGCTAGATTTATCATTTATGATGGGTGAAAAAGTTCTCTTGAAGGTTTCACCGATGAAGGGAATCATGAGATTCAGGAAGAAGGGCAAGTTGAGCCCAAGGTTTATAGACCCATTTGAGGTGTTGAGATGAGTTGGGGAGGTTGCTTATGAGCTTGCATTGCCTCATAGCCTATCGGGAGTTCATCCGGTTTTCCATGTATCTATGCTCCGAAAGTATCATGCCGATCTATCACATGTGTTAGACTTCAACACAGTTCAGCTAGATAATAGCTTGGGTTAGGAAGAGGAGCAGTTGCCATTGTTGATAAACAGGTTTGCCTGTTGCGGTCCAAGAGGATTTAGGCAGTAAAAGTCCAGTGGAGGGGTCAACCAGTCGAGGAAGCGAATTGGGAGGCCGAGGAAAACATGCGGAGTAGATATCCACACTTATTCAGCACTCTAAGTATAATTCTAAACCCATTCGAGGACGAATGTTTGTTATAGAGGTGGAGAATGTGATGACCCAAAATGTTATCTTTAAATTTAATAATTAATTTTGTGTTCTAAGACCTCGAAAGGCACTATTTATCATTCCTCGACTTGCGTGCACAATCCGTAAAATTTTTCGAAAAGATTTTATGTGAAAAATGGATTAAAATGTGAATTAGAGCTTTAAAACTCAACTGAGTTGACTTTGGTCAATATTTTGAGAAAATGGACTCGGATCAGTGTTTTGACAGTTCTTGTAGGTTTGTATCGTGATTTGGGACGTGGGCGTATGCAAGAAATCAAATTCTGAGGTCCTTAGCCCAAGATATGGAATTTTGATAAAGATTTTAAAAGTTTAAGTTCAAATAGTGACCGGATGTCAATTATGTGCAAACGATCCCGGAATAGAATTTCTATGATTCTAACAACTCAATATGGTGATTTTGGACTAAGGAGCGTGATCGGAATTTTATTTTGAAGTCCGTAGTGAAATTAGGCTTGAAATGGGTAAAAACAAGAATTTAAGTTTGGAAGTTTGACGTTGACTTTTTGATACCGTAGTTGGAATACAGTTCCGAAAATTTTCAAAGCTCCGTTATGTTATTTCTGACTTGTGTGCAAAATTTTAGGTCAATCGGAGTTGATTTGATAGGTTTCGACATCGAATGTAGAAGTTGAAAATTCTAAGTTTCATTAAGCTTGAATTAAAGCGTAATTCGTGGTTTTAGCGTTGTTTTAGGTGATTTGATGTTTCAAATAAGTTCGTATGATGTTTTAGGACTTGTTGGTATATTTGGTTGAGGTCCCGAGGGCCTCCGGTGAGTTTCGGATAGTTAACGGATCAAAAGTTGGACTTAAAAAGCTGCTGCAAGTTTTCCCCTTCTGTTAGATATTCTGGGCTGTGATCGAGCCTAGATATCGAGCCCAGGTATCGAGCCCAGATATAGAGCCCAAGTATCGATCCTAGGGTTGACGAGGCTCAGGCTCTAGCTTGTGATCAAAGCCACGATCGAAGGTCCTGCTCGAGGACATGAACGAAGGCAAGGCTCGAGGGCCAGGATCGAGACCCAAGATCGAGGGTCACAATCGAAGGCACATGCTCGATGCCCTGATCGAAGGCCCAGCCCTGATGCCATAATCTAGGCCATGACCTAGGTCCAAGATCGAGCCTGTGATCAAATCCACGATCGAGGCCCAGTTCCGAAGGCTGCCTGGGCAGATTTATAAAAGAGGGCATTCGTCCCATTCGCTATTTTTAACAAATTGGAGCTTAAGTAGAGGAGATTTTGGATAGATTTTAAGGAAAGATATTGGGGTAAGAGGTTCTAACTCGGATTTGGTCTATATACATAAATATATCATTGTTTTTACCATTTGATTATTGTTTTAAGATTAAATTATGGGAAATTTTTAGAAATCTAATATAAAGGAATTTTTGAGATTTCGGTATCGATTCAGAGTCGCATTTGAGTGAAACTGGTATGGTTGGACTCGTAATTGAATGGGTTGTCGGATTTCATAACTTTCACTGGATTTCGAGATGTGGGCCCACAGACGAATGTTTAATTAATTTTGGGATTTTATTTAAAATGTAGTATTTTCTTATAGAATTGATTCCTATAAATTTTAGTGATTGTATCGAATTAGTTTTGGTTAGATTCGAGCAAATCAAAGTTGGATAATCGAGGAAATGGCCTACTAGTGGATTAAATTGGAACAAGACGAGGTAAGTCTCTTATCTAATCTTGTGAGGGGGAAATTACCCCATAGGTAATTAAAGTAATAGTTGTTACTAATTGTGGGGGCTACGTACGTACGAGGTGACGAGAGTCCGTGCGTAGCTACTATTAATGCTAAAGTCCGGGTAGTTTAGGACTCAAAGCATGAATTACTTGTGTAAATTGTATTCTTATATATATATATATATATATATATATATATATATATATATATATATATATATATATATATATATATATATATATATATATATATATATATATATATATATATGTATTGTGAATTGTTAGGGAACATATTAAAGGATGAAAATCTCATATGCTTAAATTTTCTGTTTAATTTAATTAATTGTTAAGAGAAATTTTTCTTCCTCGTGAATTAATCTTATAATAAATATACTCTCATTCCGGAGGTACATAAGAAAATGTCCTCCTTTCTTGTGAAGCGGGCGGAACGCCTCAGCATGATAGATGCATCTATGGATCATGTTGCACGTCCCTCGGCAGTGTACACGACACTCTGGATCGGGTCGTACGACCTCGGCAGAAATTGTACTTAATAATAATAATAATTACAGGATACTTGGACAGTTGTTTGGAGCTTGTAAAGCTATTTGATAAATTAGAAATTTATTGAAAGTGAATTGCAGCTTGTAAAGTTATTTGATAAATTGGAAATTTTATTTAAATTGAAGGATTTAATTAATAGATTGGAAATTGTTGCATTTGAAGGATTTTTATTATTTCTGCTAATTGAATAAAATTATTGTTAACTCTGTGAATCATGCTGATTTAAATAATTATAATTTATTCTATTTATTATTGTTGACCCTTAGTAAGTATCAAAGTCTGCCATCTCATCTCTACCACTTCGAGATTAGGCTTGATACTTATTGGGTACACGTTGTTTACGTACTCATGCTACACTTGCTGCACTTTTTGTGCAGGATCTGAGACAGATACTAGTGGAGGACCTATCATCGCGCATCCTCGTTATCTAGGGGCGTAGTGGTGAGCTGCCTCCCTAAGTCGTCCTGCAGCTACTAGTGCCTCTTCTTGTATTTTTAATTCTATCTGTGTTCATTTCAGACCGTGTTGGGAGTTTTGTATAATCTACTAGATGCTCATATACTTGTGACACTAGGTATTAGCACACATATTGGTAGAATTTGGCGTCTTGCTATTTTTCTTTGATTTAAATTTTATTGATATATGTTTAATTTATTAGTTGATTTTCCTAGCTGTAGTGTTGGGCGCCATCACGACCTATAAGTGAAATTGGGTCGTGACAGAAATAAAATAAGGACTAAAAGTTTAGAAGAAGAAGAAGAAGAAGAAGAAGAAAAAGAAGAAGAAGAAGAAGAAGAAGAAGAAGAAGAAGAAGAAGAAGAAGAAGAAGAAGAGGAGGAGGAGGAGGAGGAGGAGGAGGAGGAGGAGGAGGAGGAGAAGAAGAAGAAGAAGAAGAAGAAGAAGAAGAAGAAGAAGAAAGAGACTTAGCAAATAAAAGGAAGAAAAGGAGGAAAAGAACAAAAAGAAGGGAAAAGATGTGAGGCCCTACGGCCCAACTGGAAATAAAAGAAATCTTAATAAGAAGAAAAAAGGAAAAAAGAAAAAGAAAGATGCTCAAGGAGGGAATCAAACTTGAATTCACGAGGCTAGTGTGAGCCTTCAAAGAAGACGCTGAGCTAGTGGCACCCGCATCTACTTTGCGATTCATAGGTGCCACTTTATTAATATATGCGTTTTTTGCACAGATATATTATATACATAATGAGGATATAGCGAAATGAGCGGGTGGTATGGCATCCTTATCTCATAAGGTAGATTCGCCTCTGAGCACAAACAATTTGGCTTTTGATAGAGCGGGAATTGAGAGCCATGAGAGAGTGCGTTTTATTTTTTGTTAAAGGATTGTAAAATAACCCTTAGAATTGAAGTAACCATTTTACCTCTGCATTGTCTCGGCGAAATGTCACGACCCAAAATCCAAAAAAAAGTCGTGATGGCGTCGGACACCACTGTCAGGCAAGCCAACCATAATCAATTAACTAAATTACCCATTTTAGTATTTTTTTTTTTGAAATAAAATTTCTTTAATGAAATAGTAAAGATAAAACTCATAGATTAATGATAAATATTTTTAGAAACTAAATTTCTAAACAATTCACAACCATTACCAAAACCCAGTGTCACAAGTGCATGAGCATTTACTAGGGAATTAAAATAAAATACAGCATCTGTCCAAAATAAAAATTAGACAGGAAAATATAATAACTCTGAAGGAGATTCTGTTAGCTGCGGATCGTAATATAGAATGCAACTCACCTATATCCCCACAATTATTAACCACACCTCTGAGCCCACAAGGACGTTATACATATATGTACATGCACAATAAAATGGGCAGCAAGTGCAGTATGAGTATGAAAACAATGTGTACCTAGTAAGTATCAAGCCTAATCTCGAAGAAGTAGAGACAAGATGGCCGACTATGACACTCACTATGGGTCAATAATATTAAATAATCATGAAAATAGAAATATTTATATCAACGTGATTCACAGAGTTAACAATAATTTTATTGAACCAGCATAAGTAATTAAATTCCTTCAATTCCAATAATTCTCAATATATTAATTAAATCCTTCAATTTCAATAAAAATTCCAATTTATCCAATAGCTTTACAAGCTGCAATTCAATTCCAATAAATTTCATTTATCAAATAACTTTACAAGTTGTAATAAACTGTCCAAGTATCGTGTAGTTATTATTATTATTAGGAGTTATTATTATTATTAAGCACGATTTCTGCCGAGGTCGTACGGCCTGATCCATAGTTTCGTGTACACTGCCGAGGGACGTGCGACACGATCCATAGATGCATCTATCCTGCCGAGGCGTTTGGCCCGCTCCACAAGAAAGGAGAACATTTTCTTATGTACCTCCGGAATGAGAGTAAGATAAATTCAAGAGGAAGAATAATTTCTCTTAACAATTAATTAAGTTAAACAGAAATTCAAGCATATGAGATTTCCATCCTTTAATATTTTAATCTAACAATTCACAACATATATATAAATATATCAAATAATTTAATTAAGTAAAGACTAGCATTTACACATGTAATTCATGCTTTTGAGTCTTAAACTACCCGAACTTTAGCATTAATAGTAGCTACGCACGGACTCTCGTCACCTCGTGCGTACGTAGCCCCCACAATTAGCAATAATTATTTAATTTAATCACCTAAGGGGTAATTTCCCCCTCACAAGATTAGACAAGAGACTTACCTCGTCTTGCTCCAATTTAATCCACTAGTAGACCCTTTCCTCGATTATCCAACTATGTCTGGCTCGAATCTAGCTAAAATAATTCGATACAATCATTAAAATTTATAGGAATCAATTCTATAAGAAAATACTACATTTTCAATAAAATCCCGAAAATAATTAAAAATTTGTCTGTGGGGTCCACGTCTCGGAATCCGGCGAAAGTTACGAAATCTGACAACCCATTCAATTACGAGTCCAACCATACTAGTTTCACACAAATCTGACTCCGAATCAATACCGAAATCTCAAAACTTCGTTTCTATGAGATTTCTAAAAGTTTCCCAAATTTCAATATCAAAACACTAATTAAATGATGAGAACAATGATATATTTGTGTTAATAGACCAAATCCAAGGTAGAATCACTTGCCCCAATGTCTTTTCTTTGAAAATTTATCAAAAATCGCCTCTGCTCAAGCTCTAATTAGTTAAAAATGATGAACGGGACGAATGCCCTCTTTTATAATTCTGCCCAGGCAGCCCTCGATCCATGGCCTCAATTCATGGCCTCGATCATGGCTTCGATCCTCGGCCTCGATCGAGGCTTCGATCCTCGGCCTCGATCGTGGCTTCGATCCTCGGCCTCGATCGTGGCTTTGATCCTTGGCCTCGATCGTGGTTTCGATTATGGGTCTCGATTTTGGGAGCTCGATCTTGGGAGCTCGATTTTTGGGAGCTCGATCTTGGGAGCTTGATCTTGGGAGCTCGATTTTGGGCCAGAATTTCCAGCAGAAAGGAAAAAATGCAGCAGCTGTTTTAATTCCAACTTTTGATCCGTTAACTATCCGAAACTCACCCGAGGCTCTCGGGACCTCAACCAAATATTGACAACTCCTAAAACATCATACGAACTTATTTGAAACCTCAAATCACATAAAACGACGCTAAAACCACGAATTATGCTCCCATTCAAGCTTAATAAAACTTAAAATTTCAAACTTCTACATTCGATGTCGAAACCTATCAAATCAACTCCGATTGACCTCAAATTTTACACACAAGTCATAAATGACATAACGGAGCTATGAAAATTTTTGGAACTGGATTTCGACTCCGGTATCAAAAAGTCAACTTCCCGGTCAAACTTCCAAACTTAAATTCTTGTTTTAGCCATTTCAAGCCTAATTTCACTACGGACTTCCAAATAAAATTCTGATCACGCTCCTAAGTCCAAAATCACCATACAGATCTGTTGGAATCATCAAAATTCTATTACGGGGTCGTTTGCACATAATTTGACATCCGCTCACTATTTGAACTTAAATGTTTTAATTGTTTCATCAAAAATCCATATCTCGGGCTAGGAACCTCGGAATTTGATTCTGGGCATACGCCCAAGTCCCAAATCACGATACGGACCTACCGAAACTATCAAAATACTAATCCGAGTCTGTTTGCTCAAAATGTTGACCAAAGTCAAAATTGGCCTTTTAAAGCCAACTTTAGGAACTAAGTGTTCCGATTTCAACCCAAACACTTCCAAATCCCGAACCAACCATCCCCACAAGTCATGAATCATTAAAGCATATACAAGAAGTTTTATTAAAGGGAACGGGGTTCTAAAAGTTAAAACGATCGGTTGGGTCGTTACATTCTCTCCCACTTAAATATACGTTCGTCCTCGAACGTGCTAAGGAGTGTTCCAGAGTTATCCAAAATTACTGTTTAACACCTCGTGCACCTACCCATGCTACCACACCCAGTTGAGCACATTAACTCGAGCCAATCTTAAAATTCTCCCATTTATTTAGGCAAATAAGCCTTACAGCCCAATTCTAACATCCAGAATTCTCCACCATGCCGGTTTCCAACCTATGAATGTTGTATCAATCACTACACGATGCACCAATACAGGATTGCATACCTTTGTTGAATTTAGACCATGCACCGCATCATTCACATGACTATAATAACATCCTCCGATAACAATAGCCAAAATTCCATGAATCTAATGTTCACAATACACCTCATGATACATATAAGTCTTGTTCCAACTCTTGAAATTCTTCCACGATGGAAGAAATGTGTAGAAATTCATAATCAACTGTCGAGTCAACAATTATTGAGTTTCTCCTTCTGACAAGAGCCATTGCCTCATTATAACCAAATAATGGTATTTGCTCTTTATTACACTCCATATAATTCGATCGCACTGATCCCGAATCCAATAATCTCGTCTCACCAAGTATAAGCTGCTCAGGCAATAAACCACCTCAGACACGATCAAAACGCCTCATATGACGCCACAATTAGCTAATAAGCTACATAATCGATTGCGATACTTAAGGAAAACGAACTCTGGAAAGGATTACTCAACCCACGTGACTAATTAAACAACTGAAAAGGTGTCATGAACCTTCCTCAGAAAACGGGACACAAAACACACAAAATAGAATATAGGTGACTGTACTCGACATCACACGGTTGCGGCGTGCAACCCGATCCACACATATACCGTTGCGGCGTGAAACTCGATCCAAACAACATACCCATGGCGGCGTGCCACCTGATCCGCACAAAAAGAATCTATAAGAAAATACTTACCGAGCTAGAATGCTCATTACTACAAAATATCCGAATATCGGACACAAGAACACTCAGTGCATAATATCATCCCTGGAAGGACCGACAGCGCCATACGCTACGAAACGTAAGCACAACTAAGGTGCGTTATATGATCTGAATCTCTAGAGCCATCCTGCTCACACAACATCATCACTACGCGGAACCTCAACACATAAGAAATTTATCAAGACGTTTCATAAATCACACGGCACAATATAGTATTACACGAAATAACCGACGACAAAACGACATCCAACATCCGAATACTTCTCCATATGGAGCTTTTATGCTGAAATAAAAACATCCGGCCTGATATAGAGCCCGTATTCATATTTAAATCCATCCACAGACCTCAAGCCGATTCTGATCGCACCGTACTAGGCTAATAACCTTTCAAGGATCCATAATAACCCTTTTTCCCATAATACACAAGAATAGCCATCATAATAGGAACAAACTTCCACAGTCCACAACCTAATGAACCGAGTGCCCTCTAGGCATAAATTCTCAAATCAACGATATTACCACAATCTTCATACTTGGTTTCAATCTTCACTCAATCAAGTGACTACATGTCAGTCTTACACAATCTTTCCGTGAGACACGCTCCCACGACCTTCAGCACCAGGTAACATGTCACGACCCAATTTCACCTTTAGGTCGTGATGGCGCCCAACACTACAGCTAGGCAAGCCAACTTAATAAATTAAGCATATATTGACAAAAATTAAAACTAAGAAAATAATAAAACCCAAATTCTACCAATGTGTTCGCCAAGACCTGGTGTCACAAGTGTAGAGCATCTAGTAGATTATACAAAATATCAAATACTATTTGAAATAAAATTAGACAGAATGAAAAAAATACAAGGAGAGACACTAGTAGCTGCAGAACGGCTCAGAAAGGCAACTCACCACTATGCCCCTGGATAACGTGGGTGTAAGACGATAGGTCCCCCACTGGTACTTGCCTCAGGTCCTGCACAAAAAAGTGCAGCAAGTGTAGTATGAGTACGTAAACAACGTGTACCCAGTAAGTATCAAAACTAATCTCGAAGTGGTAGAGACGAGAAGGACGACTTTGACACTCACTATGGGTCAATAATAATAATTGAAATACAACTAGGATATTTAAATCAACATGATTTACAGAATTTACAATAATTTATTTAATCAACGGATATAATCAAATTCCTTCAAATGCAACAATTCTCAATATATTAATTAAATTCCTTCAATTCAAATAATTTCCAATTTATCAATTAAATCTCATTTACAGGAATAACAATTAATTCCTTAACAAGCAAGAATAATAATTCATTAAATTCCAAGGATTTTTTCAATTTATCAATTAGCTTTGCAAGCTGAAATAAATTATTAAAGTATCGTGTAATTATTATTATTAAGCACGATTTCTGCCGAGGACGTACGACCCAATCCAGAGTGTCGTGTACACTGCTGAGGGACGTGCGGCGTGATCCATAGATGCATCTATCCTGCCGAGGCATTCGGCCCGCTCCACAAGAAAGGATGACATCTTCTTATGTACCCCCGGAAGGAGAGTATATTTATTATGAGATAAACTCGGGAGGAGAACAATTTCTTTTAACAATAAATTGATTTAAACATAAAATCAAGCATATGAGATTTCCATCCTTTAATATCTTTATCTAACAATTCACAATATATTCATATATATCAATTAATATTAATTAATCAAGGAATACAATTTACACAAGTAATTCATGCTTTGAGTCCTAAACTACCCGGACTTTAGCATTTATAGTAGCTACGCACGGACTCTCGTCACCTCGTGCATACGTAGCCCCCGCAATTAGCAACAATTATTTAATTTAATCTCTATGGGGTAATTTCTCCCTCACAATATTAGACAAGAGACTTACCTCATCTTGCTCCAATTTAATCCAGTAAACGGCCTTTTTCACGATTATCCAACTCTGTCTGGCTCGAATCTAGCCAAAAATAATTCGATACAATCACTAATAAAAATTATAGGAATTAATTCTATAAGAAAATACTACATTTACAATAAAAATTTCGAAATTAATTAAAATTTTGTCTGTGGGACCCACATCTCGGAATCCGACGAAAGTTACAAAATATGAACACCCACTCAACCACGAGTCTACACATACAAAAATCACTAAATTCCGACAACAATTCGGTCCTCAAATCCGCAAATCTATCCAAGAGGGTTTTCAAACTTTTCCAACTCAATTCACCAATTAAATGATAAAAATAGTGATGAATTCGGGTAATTTAACCAATATTGAGTTAAGAACACTTACCCCGTTGTTTTCTCTGAAAGTTTCCCAAACATCGCCTAAATTCGAGCTCCAAATCGTTAAAAATGGAAAATTCGTCCCATTTTCAGAACTTAAACTCTCTCCCCAGTGATTTCTTCTACGCGATCGCGAACTTCCTCACGCGATTGCGTAGCACAAATTTTCTTCCCAAACATTAACCCTACGCGATCGCATCAAGTCCCACGCTATCGCATCCAGTCCCATGCGATCGCGATGCACCAGGTTCTAACTCTACGTGATCGCATCCCTCTTCACGCGATCGCGTGGCGCAACTTCCCCTCAAATTTCCCCTACGCGATCGCAAACAATGACACGCGATCAAGATACACACAGGCCAACCCTACGTGATCGCGGACGTATCCATGCGATCATAGTGAACAAATTCCTAGCTGCCCAAATTAAACCTACGCGATCGCAACCCCATTCCACCTCTGCCTAAATTACTCTACGTGATCGCAGATCAACTTACGCAATCGCGTATAAGGATACCAGAAGAAAAATACCAGCAGCTATCAGCAGTGTTCCAAAGGCCAAAAGTGATCCGATAGTCGTCCGAAATTCACCCGAGCCCCTCGGGACCTCAACCACTTATAACAACAAGTTCCACAACATCATATGAAATTATTCGAACCTTCAAATCACACCAAACAACGCTAAAACCACGAATCATCCCTCAATTCAAGCTTAATGAAACTTAAGATTTCCAACTTCTACATTATGTACCGAAACCTATCAATTCAAGTATGGTTGACCTCAATTTCGCACACAAGTCATAAATGACATAACAGAGCTATGAAAATTTTCAGAACTTGATTCCGACTCCGATATCAAAAAGTCAACTCCCCGGTCAAACTTCCAAACTTAAATTCCTATTTTAGCCGTTTAAAGCCTAATTTAACTACGGACTTTCAAATAAAATTCCGAACACACTCCTAAGTCCAAAATCACCATACGGAGCTGTTGGAATCGTCAAAATTCTATTCCGGGGTCGTTTTCTCAAAATGTTGACCGAAGTCAAACTTAGCACCTTAAGGCCAACTTAAGGAACCAAGTGTTCCGGTTTCAACCCAAACACTTTCAAATCCCGAACCAACCATCCCCGCAAGGCATAAATCATTAAAAGCACATACGGGAAATTTTATTTTTGGGAAGGGGGTTCTAAAAGTTAAAATGACCGGTTGGGTCATTACATTCTCCACCTCTTAAAAAAACGTTCATCCTCGAACAGGTTTAGAATAATACTTGGAGTGCTAAATAAGTGTGGATATTTGCTCTGCATGTCCTCCTCGGCCTCACAACTCGCTTCCTCGACTGGTTGGCCCCTCCACTGGACCTTTACTGCAGAAATCCTCTTGGACCTCAACTGGCGAACTTGTTTATCAACAATGGCAAATGGCTCTTCTTCATAACCCAAACTCTAATCTAGTTGAACTGTGCTAAAGTCCAACACATGTGATAGGTCAGCATGATACTTTCGGAGCATAAATACATGGAAAACTGGATGAACTCCCGATAGACTAGGAGGCAATGCAAGCTCATAAGCAACCTCCCCAACTTGCCTCAACACCTCGAATGGGCCTATAAACCTCGGGCTCAACTTGCCCTTTTTCCTGAATCTCATGATTCCCTTCATCGGTGAAATCTTCAAGAGAACTTTTTCACCCATCATAAAGGATAAATCACGCGCTTTCTGATCCGCATAACTCTTCTGTCTGGACTGTGCTGTACGAAGTCGCTCCTGAATCAACTTCACTTTTTCCAAGGCATCCTTTACCAAACCAGTACCATATAACTTAGCCTCACCGGGCTCAAACCATCCGATAGGTGAATGGCATCGACAACCATATAAAGCCTCAAATGGAGCCATCTCGATGCTGGATTGGTAACTGTTATTATAAGCAAACTCGGCCAAAGGCAGGAAACGATCCCACTGACCTCCAAAGTCAATCACACATGCCCTGAGCATATCCTCCAAAATCTAAATTGTCTGCTCTGACTGCCCATCGGTCTACGGATGAAAGGTTGTGCTGAGCTCTACACGGGTCCCTAATTCACTGTGTACTGCTCTCCAGAAATGTGAAGTAAACTGAGGGCCCTATATGATATGATAGAAATTGGCACATCGTGCAACCGAACTATCTCCTGAATATAAATCCGGGCCAACCTCTTTGTAGTATACGTAGTCACAACAGGAATAAAATGTGCTGACTTGGTCAACCTGTCAACAATCACCCAAACTGCATCAAACTTCCTCAAGGTCCACAGCAACCCAACTATAAAGTCCATAGTGATGCGTTGCCATTTCCACTCTAGTATAGTCATCTGCTGAAGTAGGCCACCTGGCCTCTGGTGCTCATATTTAACTTGCTGGCAATTTAGACACTTAGCTACATACTCAACAATGTCCTTTTTCATTTGTCGCCACCAATAATGCTGTTTGAGGTCACGATACATCTTCGTAGCACCTGGATGAATAGAATACCGGGAACTGTGTGCTTCCTCTAGGATCTCTTTCCTCAGTCCATCCACATTAGGAACACATAGACGATCCTGGAGTCGGAGATCACCATCCGCACCAATAGTAACTTCCTTGGCACCACCTCGTAGTACCGTTTCTCGAAGAACCATTAAGTGTGGGTCATCATACTGGCGGGCCTTGATCTTCTCAGATAGTGAAGACTGAGCTACGACACATGCAAGAACTCGGCTGGTTTCTGAAATATCCAACCGCAAAAGTCTGTTGGCCAAGGACTGGATATCCAAAGCTAATGGCCTCTCTTCTACTGAAATGAAAGCCAAACTACCCATACTCTCCGCCTTTCTACTCAAGGCATCTGCAACTACATTTGCTTTACCTAGATGATATAGGATAGTAATATCATAATATTTTAGTAATTCCAGCCATTTGCACTGCCTCAAATTTAGGTCCCTCTGCTTGAGCAAATACTGCAAACTGCGATGATTAGTGTAAACTTCACAAGACACCCCATAAAGATAATGCCTCCAAATCTTAAGAGCGTGAACAATCACAGCTAACTCCAAATCATGTACCGGATAATTTTTTCATGGGGCTTCAACTGACGTGAAGCATATGCAATAACTCGCCCTTCCTACATTAATACAGAACCCAAACCAACGCGTGAAGCATCGCAATACACTGTATACATTCCCGAACTGGAAGGTAACACTAACACTGGTGTTGTAGTTAATGCTGTCTTGAGCTTCTGAAAGCTTGCCTCACAATCATCGGACCACCGGAACTGAACACCCTTCTGGGTTAATTTGGTCAAAGGTGATGCAATAGATGGAAAACCTTCCACAAACTGACGATAATAACCTGCTATACCTAGAAACTCCTGATTTCAGTCGCCAAAGTGGGACGATGCCAATTCTGAACCGCGTCAATCTTTTTGGGATCAACTTTAATACCTTATCCCAATACAATATGTCCCAAAAATGCTACAGACTCAAGCCAGAACTCAAATTTAGAGAACTTAGCATATAGCTTTTGTTCTCGCAATGTCTGAAGCAGTACTCTCATATGCTGCTCATGCTCCTCCTTACTGTGCGAGTAGATCAAAATGTCATCAATGAAGACAATGACAAATGAATCAATATATGTCGTGAATACCTTGTTCATCAAATCCATAAATGCTGTCGGGGCATTAGTTAAACCGAAAGACTTTACCAGAAACTCATAATGACCATATCTAGTACGAAAAGCAGTTTTCGGAACATCCGAATCTCGAATCTTCAACTGATGATACCTTGACCTCAAGTCGATCCTAGAGAACACCTTAGCAGCCCACAACTTGTCAAATAAGTCATCTATACATGGCAACGGGTACTTGTTCTTAATAGTAACTTTGTTCAATTGGCGATAATCAATACACATTCGCATTGTGCCATCCTTCTTCTTCACAAATAATACTGTTGCACCCCAAGGCGATACACTCGGTTTGATGAACCCTAAGGCTAATAACTCCTCAAGCTGTTCTATCAACTCTTTCGAAGCTATGCGATATGGTGGAATAGATATAGGCTGAGTATCTGGAGCCGAGTTAATACAGAAATTAATATCATGATCAGGTGGCATACCTGGACGATCTGAAGGAAATACATCGGAGAACTCCCGAACTACTAGCACTGAATCAATAGCCGGAGTCTCTGTATTAGTATCCCAAACATAGGCTAGATAAGCCAAACAACCCTTCTCAACCATGTGTTGAGCCTTTATAAAATAAATAACCCGATTAAATGAACTAACCGACGAACCCTTCCACTCCAACCTAGGAAAAGATGGAATAGCCAAGGTAACAGTTTTGGCATGACAATCTAGAATAGCATGATATAGAGATAACCAGTCCATACCCAGAATAATTTTAAAATCGATCATCTCAAGAAATAAGAGATCTGCTCTAGTTTCATAACCACAGAATGTAATAATACAAGACCGGTAGATCCGGTTCACAATAATAGAATCGCCTATAGGAGTGGACACATAAACAGGAGTACTCAAGGACTCACGGGAAACACCCATGAATGGAGCAAATAAAGATGACACATATGAATACGTGGATCCTTGATCAAATAATACTGAGGCATCTTTGCCGTAAATAGAAATAATACCTGTAATCACAGCATCTGAGGCCTCTGCATCTGGTCTAGCTGGAAAAGCATAGAACCGACCTGGAGCGCCCACTGGCTGGCCTTCGCCTGGATGACCTCCACATTTAGGACGACCCCTAACCACCTGTCCTCCACCTCTTGGTGGTCAGACTACTGGTGGAGCAACTGGTCCGGTAAGCATAGGCTGCTGACCCTGCTGTACTGGTCTACCCCGAAGCCTGGGGAAAAATCTCTGCATGTGACTGGGATTCCCGCACTCGTAACAACTCTTCGGTGCGAAGGGCTGCTGACTAAGAGTCTGGCCCTGGGGACCTGAATACCCACTGGGAGGACCCTGAATAGCTAGTAGGCGGTAAGAATTCTCTGGTATAGCACTGAGATAAGGTCGCACTGGAGCACCTCGAGGAGGTGGTGGTACTGGATATGGGGGTCTGCTGGACTGCCCCCTCATGAACTAACCTCTACCCCCAGACAGAGCATCTCTAAACTCTCCAGAATACCTGAACTGCTTATCTCTCATAATTTGTTCTCGGCTCTGCTGACTCACACCCTCAATCCTCCGGGATATCTCCACAACTAGCTCATAAGAAGTACTCATCTCAACCTCTCAAGCCATAGTGGCCTGAATACCAGTATGTAAACCAGCTACAAACCTCCGCACTCTCTTCATCTTAGTAGGGAGTATCATAAGTGCATGGAGAGATAATTTAGAAAACCTCGCCTTATAATCGATCACTGACATTTGACCGTGCTGGAGCTGCTCAAACTGAAACTGCAACTCTTCCCTCTGGGAGGGTGGAATATACCTGTACAGGAAGATACGAGTGAACCTGTCCCAAGTCATGGGAGGAGAATCTGATGGTCTGCCAAGAACATAAGACTGCCACTATCTACGGGCTCTGCCCTCTAGTTTAAAAGTAGCAAAGTCAACCCCATGAGATTCCAATATCCTCATGTTATACATTCTGTCCCTACAACGATCAATGAAATCTTGTGGATCCTTATGTCTCTCACCCCCGAAGACAGGAGGGTGTAGTCTAGTCCATATGTCCAATAGTTTTGTGAGGATCGGCGGCTACAGCTGGCCTGGGCTCAGGTGTAGTTGCTACCACTGGCTGGTCTCCACCCATGGGTAGTGCACCCTGGGTCTGATATACAGTAGCTACCTGTCCATGAGACTGCGCGGTAGGGGTCTGTGCTCCCACGCCCGCCTGATATGTGTCGGGGACTGCCGAAAATAAACCGGCCTGAGTCATATTGTCCATGAACCGTAGCATACGACCCATGACATCCTGAAATCCCAGTGCAGATGTGAAATCCACCGGAGCTTCCTCTGCCACAGGCACCTCATCATGTTCCTCAACAATGAGGTTCTCTATTGGACCCACTGGCGGCATAACTGGAACAGTCCTGGGACGTCCTCGCCCTCTACCACGACTTCTAGCAACTGGGGGAGTAGCTCTTCCCTGGTCTGGAACCTTATTCGAGTGAGTTCTCACCATCTGTGAGAGAATAAGAGAAGGATATTTAGTACTATATTAATTGCACAATGGAATATGAAGAAAGGTAATTTCCTAACACCCTATAGCCATTCGAAGATAAGTACAGACGTCTCTGTACCGATCCTGAAGACTCTATTAGGCCTGCTCATAACTTGTGAGACCTACGTGAACCTAGTGCTCTGATACCATGTTGTCACGACCCAATTTCACCTTTAGGCCGTGATGACGCCCAACACTATAGCTAGGCAAGCCAACTTAATAAATTAAGCATATATTGACAAAATTTAAAACCAAGAAAATAATAAACCCCAACTTCTACCAATGTGTGTGCCAAGACCTGGTGTCACAAGTGTAGAGCATCTAGTAGATTATACAAAACATCAAATACTGTCTGAAATAAAAATAGATAGAATGAAATAGACACTAGTAGCTGCAAACGGCTCAGGAAGGCAGCTCACCACTATGCCCCTGGATAACGTGCGGGTAAGACGATAGGTCCCCCACTAGTACTTGCCTCAGGTCCTGCACAAAAAGTGCAGCAAGTGTAGTATGAGTACATAAATAACGTGTACCCAGTAAGTGTCAAGCCTAATCTCGAAGTGGTAGAGACGAGATGGACGACTTTGACATTCACTATGGGTCAATAATAATAATTGAAATACAATTAGGATATTTAAATCAGCATGATTTACAGAATTTATAATAATTTATTTAATCAACGAAAATAATTAAATTCCTTCAAATGCAACAATTCTCAATATATTAATTAAATTCCTTCAATTCAAACAATTTCCAATTTATCAATTAAATCTCATTTACAGGAATAACAATTAATTCCTTAACAAGCAAGAATGATAATTCATTAAATTTCAAGGATTTTTCCAATTTATACTTAGCTTCGCAAGCGGAAATAAATTATTAAAGTATCGTGTAATTATTATTATTAAGCACGATTTATGCCGAGGACGTACGACCCGATCTAGAGTGTCGTGTACACTGCCGAGGGATGTGCAGCGCGATCCATAGATGCATATATCCTGCTGAGGCGTTCGGCCCGCTCCACAAGAAAGGAGGACATCTTCTTATATACCTCTGAAAGGAGAGTATATTTATTATGAGATAAATTCAGGAAGAGAACAATTTCTTTTAACAATTAATTGATTTAAACAGAAAATCAAGCATATGAGATTTCCATCGTTTAATATCTTTATCTAACAATTCACAATATATTCATATATATCAATTAATATTAATTAATCAAGGAATACAATTTACACAAGTAATTCATGCTTTGAGTCCTAAACTACCCATACTTTAACATTTATAGTAGCTACGCATGGACTTTCGACACCTCGTGCGTACGTACCCTCACAATTAGCAACAATTATTCAATTTAATCCTCATGGGGTAATTTTCCCCTCACAAGATTAGACAAGAGACTTACCTCGTCTTGCTCCAATTTTATCCACTAGAAGGCCTTTTTCACGATTATTCAACTCTGTCTAGCTCGAATCTAGCCAAAAATAATTTGATACAATCACGAATAAAAATTATAGGAATCAATTCTATAAGAAAATACTACATTTTCAATAAAAATCGGAAATTAATTAAAAATTTATCTATGGGACCCATGTCTCGGAATCCGGTGAAAGTTACAAAATATGAACACCCACTCAACCACGAGTCTACCCATACAAAAATCACTAAATTCCGACAACAATTCGGTCCTCAAATCCGCAAATCTATCCAGGAGGGTTTTCAAACTTTTCTAACTCAATTCACCAATTAAATGATAAAAATAGCGATGAATTCGGGTAATTTAACCAATATTGAGTTAAGAACACTTACCCCGTTGTTTGCTCTGAAAATCTCCCAAAAATCGCCTAAATCCAAGCTCCAAATCGTTAAAAATGGAAAATACGTCCCATTTTCAGAACGTAAACTCTCTCCCCAGAGATTTCTTTTACACGATCGCGAACTTCCTGACGCGATCGCGTAGCACAAATTTTCTGCCCAAACATTAACCCTACGCGATCGTTTCAAGTCCCACGCGATCGTGATGCACCAGGTTCTAACTCTACGCGATTACATCCCTCTTCACGCGATCGTGTAGCACAAACGCGTGGCCCAGCTTCCTCTCAAATTTCCCCTACGCGATCGCAAACAATGACACGCGATCGCGATACACACTGGCCAACCAAACGCGATCGCGGACGTATCCACGCGATCGCAGTGAACAAATTCCCAGTTGCCCAAATTAACCCTACGCGATCGCGTAGAACAAATCCATCTCTTCCTAAATTACTCTACGCGATCGCAGACCAACTTACGCGATCTCGTATAAGGATACCAGAAGAAAAATACCAGCAGCTATCACCAGTGTTCCAAAGGCCAAAAGTGATCCGTTAGTCGTCCGAAATTCACCCAAGTCCCTCGGGACCTCAACCAAATATACCAACAAGTCCCAAAACATCATACGAACTTATTCAAACCCTCAAATCACACCAAACAACGCTAAAACCACGAATCATCCCTCAATTCAAGCTTAATGAAACTTAAGATTTCCAACTTCTACATTATGTACCGAAACCCATCAATTCAAGTATGGTTGACCTCAAATTTTGCACAAAAGTCATAAATGACGTAACAGAGCTATGAAAATTTTCAGAACTTGATTTCGACTCCGATATCAAAAAGTCAACTCCCCGGTCAAACTTCTAAACTTAAATTCCTATTTTAGCCATTTCAAGATACGGACTTCCAAATAAAATTCCGAACACGCTCCTAAATCCAAAATCACCATATAGAGCTGTTGGAATCATCAAAATTCTATTCAGGGGTCGTTTTCTCAAAATGTTGACCGAAGTCAAACTTAGCACTTTAAGGTCAACTTAAGGAACCAAGTGTTCCGGTTTCAACCCAAACACTTCCAAATCCCGAACCAACCATCCCCGCAAGTCATAAATAATTAAAATTATATACAGGGAGTTTTATTTTAGGGAAAGGGGTTCTAAAAGTTAAAATGACCGGTTGGGTCATTACATAACAAGTCTGCACATCCATGCTACCGGTTACACTAATGTTGTAAAGCATATGAAGAATCCACAAATCAATACACAAGGTCTCTTACACCTGAAATCGACCTTAGATGATTCCAAAAACAATACCATCTTACTTTAAACATCCAAATACCTTTCCTGCTCATCCGAGCTCATGATATCCTTGTCAACACCGAACCAAAATCATAAATCCTTAACTTTCGAATCCCATGCTACTTAGTGCACTTAACCACGCCAATGCGCATGAGTATAAGAATTCCATCATAACTCCCCAACCACTAATAGGGTAAACACTTCATCATATAGAAACCTTCTACTTAACTCATTTCAAGAGAACCATTGCAACACGTGACTGAATTCCCATATCCGTAGAAAATATCGGCCTCAAGTAGTGGTCTAAACCACCATAACTCTTCCGGGATCCCTATACACATAACATGCCATAATACTTGAATTCCTCCAAATAAAATCAATTACGGCGGTCGCCAAGCCTCGCACGTACTGCCACAAATTACATGCATAACCCTTATGCGCTGAAGGAACTGATCATTTCCACCATCATGCCAATTCAACCATTGTTAGCCGACCCTCTTTTTCTCAATTTATTCTCAACTTGCCTTAGAAATAATAATAAATCCATTCATTACATCACAGACTCAAATCCGCACTCATCCCGAGTGCCTTTACTTCACGAGACCATGTTGTTTCAAAACCCACTAATTATCTCATATCCCTTCTTGTGCGCACGTTTTACATCTTCAACTAGTACAACCACTCTGATATTTCTTTTATGAATACGAAGTTATTTTCTTCAGTTTCTCTAATGCTACACCACAACTGAAAGATAACACAGAGTACTCCGAGCCCCGTTTCATAATCTACTGCAAAAGCTCGATACTCAACCATACTATAGACTCGAGATCCTTAGACACCACACTTTAAATTTTTGAATCCACTAGGACCGTTATTGAGATTCACTTTCTCTGACTTGTTCCCAAACATGATCAACTCCAATGTCGTGCTAGCACATGGACACTTTCTCAAGGAAACACCTGACTGTCTCACTTTCCCTGTGCATTACATCTACATGAAGCATAAACTCTGAGTCTTCCCACCAACCTAAATATGAATTGATAAGTCCAAATATGTCTCAAATTACCACCAATATTTTCTTTCCTTAGTCGTAATGACCCACCAATACACCGATAACCAGAAACCGCACAAGTTGACACTACACAATCCAATCATAGATAGTGGAGCTCTCCCACTTAGCTTGAAGCTACAAATTACAAAATTTCGGAATCCACCGAGATTCTTTCTTCATCATTGACATGATCCTACACACGCAACTCACCAAATTTTCTCAAAATCCTTCTATTAACCTTTAATAAATACTCCAAACCACTAGGCACATTTACATATTATATCTCTTACTGGGTAGCCAGTAGAATTCTTCGCAGAAGCTTCGTCAACACCATGCGACCGCTAACCTGCTCACAAGAAATAGCCCACCTGTGGAAATTACATGCTGACATATTCCAACGTCGCTGCACTGGGTGCAATTACTACAAAATTAGTAGGTCATCCTGAGTCTGAGCTCATTCACCAGCTGCACTAGTCTGTTCACTCCTCATGGACATCAACTAAAGGTGTGACAATACATTCCAATCCAAAGTCATGTTGTATCCTTCTTTATATCAAGCAACTCCCTCTTGTTGTATCAAATCTTCCTCAATATAGCATCCAATATTCTAAATAAAGTCCGTAAGCCTAGTCACTGTCCACCATGAATCCCAAATCACTCAAATTTCCCTCCCCAAGGAGTGTGGCTATCCTACCATAGAACCCGTATGCTACCTTACCACTCTCCCACTTTGATCAACCATCTCCTTTAAGCAACTACTCTGCTTCTATTTCTTACACTTGGACTTTTCGGAACCTAACCACCACAAGGAACCTTCCACATGTACTTCCTCATCCTTCGCTGCCCAGTTGTTGCCTTAACTCAAAATCCATCTCTGTAGCACTTGAACCAATAGCTTGTTACCAGCTTTAAACCTTTCGGACGATCATCCTGTAACGACCCGACTGGTCGTTTTGAGAATTTGAGCCCTGATACCCTAATATCTGCTTTCCGCATATTCGTTTCTACTTTTGAGATTTGCTGGAGTGTTTGGTTATGGAATTCGAAGAGTTTTGGGACATTAGTCCCTAGTTGTGAGTTTAAGACTTAGAGTTTGGACCGTATTCGAAACTGTATGAAGACGGATCTAGAATGGAAATGTGCCAACTCAATTAGCTCCATTGAGTGATTTTGGGGTTAGGAGCGCGTCCGAAATGTGCTTTGGAGGTCTGTAGTAGATTTAGGCTTGAATTGGCGAAAGTTAGTTTTTCGACGATTTCGGCCGATAATGGAAATTTTGATATCGAGCTCGGAATGGAATTCCAAAAGTGACTGTAAATTGGGAAGTCATTTGTGACCTGTGTGTAAATTTTGAGGTCATTCGGACTAGATTTGATGTGGTTCGGTGTCGTTTGTAGCATTTGGAAAATTTTAAATTCTTAGGCTTGAATCTGTGCTTAATTCATGATTTTCGAGTTGTTCGATGTGGTTTGAAGGCTCGACTAAGTTCGTATGGTGTTTTACGATTGGTTAACATGTTTGGTTGAGGTCCCAAGGGCCTCGGGTGTATTTCAGATGCTTAACGGGAAGAAATTTGGACTTAGGAAAATCTGGTGCCTTTGCTGGTTCTGATGTTTCGCACCTGCAGAAAATAGACCACAGGTGCGCGAGCCGCACATGCGAAGATGGAAACGCAGATGCGAGAAGTCGAGAGTTGGCCTGGGGTCACAGGTGCGAGGAAGTTCCGTATCTGCGATGCCCACAAACGCGCAAGGTTGTTCGCAAATGCGGAAGATGCGTAGAAGCAGAAGGGATGTCTGTAGGCGCGAGTGCGCAGGTACGGCCCTTTCGTCGCAGGTGCGAAGGCAGAGGGGGAAAGTGAGTTGCGCAGATGCGCACGTTTTCCACACAAGCGTACCCGCAGGTGCGAGTCCAGGTTTCGTAGGTGGGGGTCCAGGTTTCGCAGGTGCGGAAATACCTGGGCAGTGATTAAAATCGAAGGGCTTCGCGATTTTTATCATTTGTGGCTTTGCAAACTCGGGTTAGGGCGATTTTTGAGAGCATTTTCGAGGCATTTCTTGAGGTAAGTTCCTTGTGCTTATTTTTGGTCAATAATCTTGCCTTTCCATGTATTTTCCCACCTAGTTAATATGTATTTAAGGTGGAAATTAGAAGTTGGAAGCTAGGGATTTGGAAGTTTGAATTGTGGATTGGAGGACCATTTAGTGTCGGATTTTAGTAAATTTGATATGGTTAGACTCGTGATTGAATGATCTTTCTAGTTTCCTAAATTTTGTTGGGTTTTGAGACGTGGCCCCGAGGTCCAGGTTTGAGCCAATTTCAGGTTTTGGCCTAATTTTGTAGTTTTTCTTGTGGGATTCATTCCATTAGCGCGTATTGATGGTATTGTACTGTTTTGAATAGATTTGGGTCATTTGGAGTCGGATAATCGTGGCAAGAACGTGATATCGAGTTTATTTGAGCGGTTCGAGGTAAGTGACTTGCCTATTTTCCTTATCTTTGTTCAGTATAAACTGTATAACTCGATGACATACCTGTCATTTCATCTTGCGTTGCATATTTAAATTGGGACTACAGACATATTCCGGCAGATCCCCATGTCTTGCATATTTACTTTGGGACTACGTACGTATTTTGGGAGATCCCCCTGTCTTGCATATTTACTTTGGGACTACGGACGTATTCCGGGAGATCCCTCAACACTGCATATTTACTTTGGGACTATAAACGTATTCCGAGAGATCCCCCAGCACTGCATATTTACTTTGAGACTACGGATGTATTCCGAGAGACCCCCCCCCCTGTATTGCATATTTATTCGGAACTACGGGACGGTATCCCGGGAGATTTCCCACTGTGTTTACCTTGTTTTGAGCCGAGGGCTCCCTTAACTGTTAAATTTTTGAGAATTTCTTTAACAGTGTTACCGTAAATTTTACTTATATCTTTTACTTTTTAATTTATTATATTTACTCCGGTAGGGCCTTGACCTGACCTCGTCACTACTCGACCGAGGTTAATCTTGGCACTTACTGGGTACCATTGTGGTGTACTCATGCCCTTTCCTGCACATGTTTTCATGTGCAGATCCAGGTACGAGCTATCAGCCTTGGGGTTAGCGCGTGCTGCTGATTCTAGGAGATTTCAAGGTACTTCTGCTTGCGTCGGCAGATCTTCGGAGTCCCCTTCTACTCCCTCGCCTAGAGACTTTCTTTAATATCTTCAGACTTTTGTATAAAGCTACATAGATTATAGCAGCTTGTGACTTAGTGATATTCCGGGTCTTGGGAAACTATTTTGTATATGCCATGTGGCGCTACTCTTGGTTATTTATAATATGCCGTTTATCGTTAAAATGTTGTGTTTTCTTTATATTTTTCGCAATATTAGGCTTACCTAGTCGTAAAGACTAGGTGCCATCACGATCCCTTACGGAGGGATAATTTGGGTCGTGACAAGTTGGTATCAGAGCACTAGGTTCGTAGGAGTTGCGAGTCATAAGCCGATTTATTAGAATCTCGCGGATCGGTAGGGAGATGTCCGTACTTATCTTTGGGAGGCTATGTAACTGTTAAGAACAATCATATTTCTTTGATTTCCTTGTCGTGCGAGTTATTGACACCAAAAATTCTAAGATTCTATTCTATTCTTTCTCACAGATGGTGAGGACCCGTACTGGGAGGACCGACGATCAGACACCTGATCCCCCTTCCAGAGCCGCCAAAGGCCAGGGTCGGGGTAGAGGACGACCACGCGGTGTAGCCCGAGCAACTACGAGAGCTGCGTCAGAAGAGCCCCTAGCAGCTCTAGCTAGAGGGCCAGCGCCGGAGATACCTATTGCTACTCCAGCCCTCCAGGAGACTTTAGCTCAGTTCTTGAGCATGTTCAGCACTCTGGCTCAGGCTGGACTATTTCCGATAGCTCCCGCTACATCTCGGGCCGGGGGAGGGGCACAGACTCCCGAAACCCACACTCCTTAGCAGAGGGTCCATGTTGGTCAGGCCCCATACTATATTCCTATCCCCCTAGTGGCTCTGGTTTAGCATGAGATCAGGGTAGCTGCTTCTGAGGCGGAGCAGCTCACACTTGATATGTACAAGAAGTACCACGTACCTACTTTCAGCGGACTAGCTTCAGATGATGCTCTGGGTTTTCTTGAGTCATTGTATTCTCCGTAGTATGGGCATTGTGGGGATGAGTGGGGCTTCTTTCAACGCTTTCCAGCTGAGGAGAGTAGGATATCAGTGGTGGCGTGCCTATGAGCTGAGTAGTCCGGACGAGGCAGCCCCACTCACTTGGACTCATTTTGCAGAGATGTTCTTGCGTGAGTATGTTCCTAAGAGCCTCAGGGATGCTTGGCACGTAGAGTTCGAGCAGTTGCGTCAGGGTTCTATGACTGTGTCGGAGTATGCAGTCTGTTTCAGTGGGTTAGCTCGCCATGCACCGGCTCTGGTTTCTACAGTCAGATAGAGGGTTCGTCACTTCATTGAGGGACTCCACCCCAGTATTCGGACCAGTATGGCCAGGAAGTTGGAGATGGACATCACTTATCAGCAGGCAGTGAGCACTGCCAGGAGAGTGGAGGGCATGTTTGCCCGGGACAGAGAGGAGAGAGAGGCCAAGAGGTCTCGAGAGACTGGTCATTATTCAGGAGCTAGTGCACCAGCAGCACGCTATGGTAGGGGGTTTGTGAGTCGCCCTATTCATTCATCTCTTCCAGCAGCCAGCGGTGTCCCAGCTCCTCCTAGACCTCAAGAGCCCTATTATGCACCGCTAATATCCAGTATGCCTCCTACTCGAGGTGCTATTACCGGCCAGTCCAGCAGGTCAGGTCCGAGTCAGTCTTAGCCGTCGCGTCCTCCGAGAGGTTGTTTTGAGTGTGGTAACACTCGTCACCTGGTTAGAGATTGCCTAGAGCCAGGAGGGGTGCACCTCCATAGACTTATCAGCCTTCACGTGCTCCACCGGGTCCTCTGGCCATTCTTCCAGCACCAGCTGCTACCCCACCTCCTCAGCTAGCTCGAGGTGGAGGTCGGAGAGGTCGAGTTCGTCCTAGAGGGAGAGGACAGGCCAGGTACTATGCCCTTCTAACCCTATCAGAGGTTGTTGCTTCAAATTCAGTCATCACAGGTATCGTCCCTGTTTGTCATAGGGATGCATCGGTATTATTTGACCCTGGCTCTACGTACTCATATATGTCTTCTTATTTTTCTCCACATTTGGGGATATCTCGGGATTCTTGGAGTTCCCCTGTTTATGTATCTACTCTCGTGGGAGATTCTCTCATTGTGGACCGCGTATATAGGTCATGTTTGATTGCTCTTAGTGGTTTTGAGACCATAGCCGATTTGTTATTTCTTAGTACGGTAGATTTTGATGTTATCTTGGGCATGAACTGGTTGTCGCCCCATTATGCTATTCTTGATTGTCACGCTAAGACTATGACGCTGGCTATGCCAGGTTTTCCGAGATTAGAGTGGAGAGGTACCTTAGAGTATACTCCCCGCAGGGTCATTTCATTTCTTAAGGCTCAGCGAATGGTTGAGAAGGGGTGTAATACGTATTTGGCCTATGTGAGAGATGTCAGTATTGATACCCCTACAGTTGAGTTAGTTCCAGTAGTGAGGGAATTCCCATATGTGTTTCTAGCTGATCTTCCGGGCATGCCGCCCAATAGAGATAATGATTTTGGCATTGATTTATTGTCGGGCACTCAGCCGATCTCTATTCCTCCATATCGTATGGCTCCTCCTGAATTAAAGGAGTTGACGGAGAATTTGAAGGAGTTGCTTGATAAGGGATTCATTCGGCCCAGTATGTCACCTTGGGGTGCTCCGGTCTTATTTGTAAAGAAGAAGGATGGTTATATGCATATGTGTATTGATTATCGGCAGTTGAACAAGGTTACAGTAAAGAACAGGTACCCATTGCCTCATATTGATGACTTATTTGACCAGTTACAGGGTGCCAGGGTGTTTTCCAAGATTGACTTACGTTCTGGCTATCATCAATTGAAGATTCGGGAGCCGGACATCCCGTAGGCTGCTTTCACGACCAGATATGGTCACTATGAGTTTCTTGTCATGTCATTTGGGCTGACCAATGCCCAAGAAGCCTTTATGCATTTGATGCACAGTGTCTTCCGGCCTTATCTTGATTCCTTCGTCATTGTGTTTATTGACGACATCCTAGTATATTCCCGGTCTCGGGAAGATCATGAGCAGCACCTAAGGACTGCACTTCAGACCTTGAGAGAAAAGAAGTTGTATGCAAAATTTTCAAAGTGTGAGTTTTGGTTAGACTCAGTGGCATTCTTGGGTCATATAGTATCGAGTGAGGGGATCCAGGTGGATCTGAAGAAGATTGAAGTAGTGCAGAGTTGGCCCAGGCCATCCTCTGCTACGGAGATCCGGAGTTTTCTTGGTTTGGCGGGGTATTACCGTCGCTTTGTGGAGGGATTTTCATCCATTGCAGCACCTATGACCAGGTTGACCCAGAAGGGTGCTCCGTTCAGGTGGACCGAGGAGTGTGAGCAGAGCTTTCAGAATCTCAAGATAACTTTGACTACAACCCTATTATTAGTATTGCCTACAGGTTCGGGGTCCTACACTGTCTATTGTGATACCTCGAGGATTGGCCTTGGAGCGGTATTTATGTAGGATGGTAGGGTGATTGCCTACGCGTCTAGGCAGTTGAAGGTGCATGAGAATAATTATCCGGTTCATGATCTCGAGTTAGCAGCTATTGTTCATGCCCTGAAGATCTGGCATCATTATTTATACGATGTTCCCTGTGAGATTTACACTGACCACCGGAGTTTGCAGTACTTGTCCAGGCAGAAGGACCTTAATTTGTGTCAGCGGAGGTGGTTGGAGCTACTTAAAGACTATGATATCACTATATTGTACCACCCGGGGAAAGCCAATGTAGTGGCCGACGCCTTGAGTGGCCGGGCAGAGAGTTTGGGGAGTTTGGTATATCTTCCGGCAGCTGAGAGGCCCTTAGCCTTGGATGTTCAGGCCTTAGCCAGTCAGTTGGTGAGATTGGATATTTTAGAGCCTAGCCGGGTATTAGCTTGTGTGGTTGCTCAGTCTTCCCTTTATGACCGTATCAGGGAGCGCCAGTATAATGATCCTCATCTTCTAGTTCTTCAGGACAGGGTTCGGCGAGGTGATGCCAGAGATGTGACTATTGGTAATGACGATGTGATGAGGATGCAGGGCCGGATCTGTATGCCCAATGTAGATGGGCTTTGGGAGTTAATTCTTGTGGAGGCCCACAGCTCGCGGTACTCCATTCATCCTGGTGCCGCGAAGATGTACCAGGATTTGAGACAGTACTACTGGTGGAAGAGGATGAAAAAGGATATGGTTGGGTTTGTGGCCAAGTGTCTCAACTGTCAACAGGTTAAGTATGAGCATCAGAGACCGGGTGGATTACTTCAGAGGTTAGAGATCCCAGAGTGGAAGTGGGAGCGGATCACCATGGACTTTGTGGTTGGACTTCCTCATACTTTGAGGAAGTTCGATGCTATTTGGGTGATCGCGGATCGGCTGACCAAGTCAGCCCATTTCATTCCGGTGTTGACTACATACTCTTCAGAGAGATTGGCTGAGATTTATATCAGAGAGATTGTCCGCCTTCATGGTATTCCAGTATCCATCATTTTAGATAGAGGTACACAGTTCACATCCCGATTTTGAAGAGCCGTACAACAGGAGTTGGGTACTAGGGCGGAGCTGAGCACAGCCTTTCACCCTCAGACAGATGGGCAGTCTGAGTGCACGATTCAGATTCTTGAGGATATGCTTCGTACCTGTGTGATGGAGTTCGGAGGGTCATGGGACCAATACTTGCCACTTGCAGAGTTTGCTTACAACAACAGTTATCAATCCTGCATTCAGATGGCACCGTATGAGGCATTGTACGGTAGGTGGTGCCGGTTCCTAGTGGGATGGTTTGAGTCGGCGAGGCCCGATTATTGGGTACAGATTTGGTCCAGGATGCCCTGGATAAGGTGAAGGTGATTCAGGAGAGACTTCGCACAGCCCAGTCCAGGCAGAAGAGTTATGTAGACCGTAAGGTTCGTGATTTGGAATTTACGGTGGGTGAGCGGGTCTTGCTTTGGGTATCTCCTATGAAGGGTGTCATGAGTGTTGCGACCAAACACACTCACGCAAGTATACGCGGTCGTCGAGTAATAAAGTGACTAAAAGTCGGATGTCGAACCCACGAGGACTTATGATTAACTATTAACTAAATTAGACTATCCTAATTATCTAAACAAGAATTAAATCTAAAAATATTTTATTCCAACTAATTAAATAAGAAAAATATAAATAATAAACTTTGAACAGAGAAAGAGCAGATTTTAATGATATCAATGTAATGAAAACGATCTAGGGTTATGGTCTATCTAACAATCCTATTGTATTCTTCAATTGAATTGACCGACTAATTTATCTAGCTTATTGGTTGACAGGGTTAATATTGCTCATAAGAATCTGTCGAGTTCTTACTCACCTATTCCAGCTAACTTAACGCCTATATGTCTATGGAGTGAGAATCAACAAGAACGCATTTATAATTCCTGTAAATCAACCAAGCAAGGCAATTAGGTATATGTCTATCCTAACCACGAATCCGTTCCCCGATGCCCGAGTTCAAGAACTTGCCCTACTCAATCCTATATGCAATATAGAATTCCCACTTTCGAGTTCAATTCTAGATTCGTAGATAATATTCAATTGGTGATCAAGCAATTAAATAATTAAGTGCAAGATTGAATAAATAAACTAATATGATAAATCAAGAAGTCAAAATCAATATCCGAATAACAATAGTCATGAAAGAACCACAACCCTAGAACGTGAAGTTTAGCTCCACATAGACATGGTAGCCAAACAACAAATCATATAAAGAAACATAAAAATTACTAAGTTTGGTGGAAGAAAGATGAAACTTGATGAATTCCGGCCTCCACAGCTTTGTCGTGGCTTTTTCCCCCTTCCCAATATGTTAGATAACCTAAAAGAGGCGTTTTTAGCTTATATATTGCGTACAAAAGTCGTGGGCCAAAGCTCTCCTATTCCTAGTCCAATTCGGCTTCAGGGATTGATGCTAAGGTGGATGCGACGCATCCACCTTGTCCTCCATTTCAATTTTTTTTTGCGAAGGTGGATGCGACGCATCCACCTTGTCCTCTATTTCTCAGCTTTGCACGCGATGGTGGACGCGACGCATCCAGCCTTCTCTTCTACTTCCCAGTTTCGCACGCGATGGCGGACGCTATGGCCCAACTTCACTGCTAAGGTTGCATGCAGGATGATGTTTTCCTAGGTTGGATGCGACGCATCCAACCCTTCTTCCTCTGGCTAAACCACCTTTTCTTCATATTTTGCACTCCGAACACCTTAAATCGTCACACATAACTTAATTAGTCATCAAACCAATAATTACACCATGTTGGGAGTTTTAAAGATTAAATAACATCAAGAAGTGGTTAAAACATGGGTAAAGTAACATCAACACATATCGAAATATGCCAAACATCACTACCCCACACTTAAACCTTTGTTCGTCCTCGAACAAACCATCACTATAGTAAACAAAATAAAATTAAGCTCTTATCATTCAAAGCACACTACATCTATGACCATGGTTATTTGCTACAATTAGGCTCTAGGCTATGCATCACATACCCTTCCCTTTACTTATGCCATTCTTTAAAAATATTCGAACAAAGACAACATGCTCACAACAATCCTAACCTCAAAAACTGACTCAATGTCACAATGCACTCATGGCTTGAACAACCAATATCATAGAGAAGTCTAATAACGTTACCTATCCCTCGTGAAACCATGTGCCCTCACAACAAAAGCAGAGAGAGTAGAATCAATCCACACATTCGAATCTCATGCTCACAAAGAAAATCGCTCACTCTCACAAAAGAAGTCACATGCATGTAGTTGGTACCATAGGCTTGCCCTTAATGTAAATCTCTACTAATGTAAGCTCGCTCGATCTAAAATCAATTAGGACTTTTTCATGGTTGTAATGTGGGCTAAGGGACGGGTAGGATATATTTTAGGAATAGTGACTCAACCTCCTAAGCACTTTAACACATCATCAAATAACTTAAGCGCAAATTCTTCAACACCACTTCAATTTCACAAATAATATCACCCCAACAATATTTCCTCTTTCTTTAAGCACTACTTTAATTCATACCCACTAGCAAGAACAAGACAACAATTTATTCATTTATATTTTTCTTTCTTTTTTTTTTTTCACTTTCCGCTAGTGGTGTATTATTTTACAAAATAAGTGCACCCTTCTTTCTTTCATTGGTTCCACTCAAAAGTCACCCCACACTTAGTCCCTTCTTACTTCTTTTAGCGCTCATCTAACAATTAAAGTGCTTTAAGAGGTAAAAGGATCAAAACAATGTCAATTAAGAATAAAAAGGGTATAGGCTTGTAATGTGGGTACCAAATAAAAGGTCTACAGGCTCAAAAGGTTTAACTAGGGATAGATTTTATTTGTGATAAGCAATAAGCTCAAAAAGATCAAAGAAAGCCTAAAATCATTTTTCAAACCGAGCATCACCTAAAATTTCGCTTCAACTCACATACCGGGCAAGTTCTAGACACAAGTACATTACATGGACTACACAAAAACCTCACCACACATGGCACATGACTCGCTAAGGACGGTCACATTCCGACTCTCAAACAATGCAAGTATTCACGGAGCAACGAGATATTAAGCATTAAACGCAAAGTGAACACAAGTCAAGAAAAATGAGAAATAGGCTGCAACAAAACATGCTATCCGTTTTAACAAGGCATCATCAATAATTTCAGAGTGAGAAGGGAAGATATTACATATGTAAAAGCTTAAATATGCCAGTATCAACCAAGTCAAGGTCACCTAGGTTCATCATTTTGAATTGGAGGGTGTATGAATTGGAGGTAATTTGAAATTTGAATTGAATTTCAAAGTTTATTTGGCGTGATTTGAGGCCTCGATTAAGTTTGTAATGTGTTATGGGGCGTGTTGGTATATTTGGTTGAGGTCCCGAGGGCCTCGAGTGGATTCCGAATGGTTAACAGATCAAATTTGGACTTGGAAGGAAAGCTGAAGCATCTATATTCTTGGCGCAGATGCACATGACGGCCGCAGAAGCGGCCAGCGACCTTGGTGTGGTGTCTCGCAAGTGCGAGACTTGGAGCCGCATAAGTGGAAGTCTTGGCTGGGCAGTGCGGCCTTTAAATCAGAACTTTGGCTTAATTTCACTTCATTTCGTCCATGGGAGCCTATATTTGGAGCATGTTTGGAGTGCCATCTTCATCCTTTATTATGGGGTAGGTAAAGTAGGGTGAGAAGAACTCCCTCAAGTCAAGGTGGAGGGCTCATCCGCAGTCTGTGGAGGAGCATCTGCATCCATAGCATTCCTATCATCAACAACTGGTGCGGATTCTGTATCAGGTGTTACAGCGACCTCAGTAGGCCTGTTGAGTGGAGCCTCGGTGACTATGGGAGGAACAGGAGTGGATGGTCCGGCAGTGGATGATGCAATCAGCTGGGAGATGTCTGTACCTGCACATTGAACCAGAGCTCTGAGGAGTAATGATATCTCCTTCATCATCGTGGCCTGCTCGGTCTGAACTCGGCTTAAATCCGCACGAGTCTGTCTCAACTCATCCCTGGTGGCACTCAACTCGACACGAGTCGCTATCAGCTCAGCCCTGTTCTCTTGCATATCTGCTTGCATATGCTCAAATAATTGTTGAATGGTGAGCTTAGAAGACCTTCCCTTGTTCGGCTCTAGAACATGAGTGACATCATATGGTCCTGGAGCTTTAGCCTCAATGTCGTCATTCTCCTTGTCCCATAGTACTCCCCTCTCTGTTAAAAAAGCCGTTAGGGTATTAGCAAAGAACAGCCTCCACTTGTAATTCATCCTGGTTCGCTGCATTTGATCATGCATGATGGCTCCGAAGTTGAGTGGTATCCCCTCTAATAAAGCATATAATACGAGTGCGCGGTAACGAGGGACATCAGTTTTATGTTGGCATGGCAGCAGGCGGTTACAAATGAAATTTAGAGCCACACGTGCTAACGCACTCATGAATTCCTTGGCTATAGAGTGGTACTCCATACTCCCATGCTTCCATTCTGCATCCTTCCTGGTAGGGCATAGGACAGACTTAATGTGTGCATAATCTGGTGTTTTGCATATGGCGTCAAACCTGTCTGTAAGTGTGTGTGGCACCCTTAAGAAGTTATTCAGAGCTTCAGCTGACACATTAATATCTACCCCTCTTACTCGCACAATGTTTCCCCTTGCGTGACGCCAATTGGCGTAGAGCTCTCTAACAATGGTGAGGTTGGCTTTGCCGTGACCTTTCAGAATGGGTCCCCATTTTTGCACCTCTCGAATTGACTTTAGAAACTCTGAGTACTTTGTATTAAGTGGTCCGATGTTTATCGGCTTTTCCGGAATATACTTCTTTGAAACCAGTATCTTCTTATAGGCTCGGAATGCCTTCTCATTAACAAAGTATTTCTCCCAATCAACTCGGTCTATGGGTTCACCCTCGTCTTCATCACTCATGTTGACCTGTAGGTGGTCATTGTCCGAATCGGAATCGGATTCAGATTCTGTAGTAATCTTCTCCTTCCCTTTATCAGTCGGAGCACTCATTCTCGAAGCTTTTCTTTGGTATGTCACAGGCTCTCTTATCTCTATTCCTTTGCTTGGTGTAATACCCTTCTTCACTGTCCTCCTGACCAATGTTTCCTCCTCCTCTTGCTCTGAATCATCACTTAACTGCCTAGGCAGCAGTTCCATTTCCTTCTCCGTCCGCTTCCTTTTTTTCTGTGGATTTGGACCGCCCGCTGCCCTTCCGGTAGGCTTTTTGGGCGGTTGCTTGTTACCATCTTTGTCTTGTTGCTTGGATGGTTTACTCACTGCTGTCATTTTACGAATCTAAGTACCTGCAATGCAAAGAATTCAACAATTAGCAGATGAAACAGCGAAGTTCAGCTTGAAAGCAATTGCAACAGCTTGCAGACTTCAATTTATTCGTAAAGTCATGCCATTCACTCTTCATGGAATTGTAGCTCATGACTTTCAGCAAGTATGTGATAACTCTCTTCAAAAATTCAATTTCACATAGCCCCTCACTCGACCCCACACTTATTCTCAAGCATACACCAATGTTGCTCGGTTACTCAGACTTCACCGACGCCTAAATTTTCCTCAGGGACAATTCGTCGAACATGTGGTATGCAACAAGTGTGCCTAGTTCATTCTATCAGTTGAGCAATGCAACTACCCTCCCAAAGTTGGACGAGATGAAGGGAATTATAGTTTATCATCTCGCAACCATTACAACTACCAAGAACGACAGCCCTAAAAATTTTGAAATTGCAAAACCTACTTGTTGCTACCATTGAAGGAGGGAGGAGAGACGAATTAGGAGAGAAGCCAACGGAAGAACGAAGAGGATGATGCGTACCTGTCGCGTTTGAGCTTATTGCGTTTGTATGCGTTACAATTTCGATGAGAGAATTCTGTTCTGCGTTCGTAGGCGTCGCCAAAAAGAGACGAGTGGATGCGTCGCAAGAAACATTTTTTTCGAATAGGTTATCTTAAGATGTGTTAAAATATATATTACTTACCTGTGCGTGCGAGCTTTGACGCGACGCATCCCCTTGTTTTCCTTTAAAAATTTTCGGATGCGACACGGGCGCGATAGGCAGACTTCACTGCCTTGAGCAATTGGCCCGTCAAAAAAATTTTTTTTTTTTTTTTGCTGAGGGGGACGCGACGCATCCCGTTTTCTCATATCTGGGGAACTTTTTAGTTTTATTTTTATTTTTTTTATTTTTTTTTTGAATAAGATCTATGTCCTACGAAAAGAAAGAAAAAAAATTTAAAAATAAAAATAAAAATAAACTAACTAACTTGGGTGGCCTCCCAAGAAGCGCCTGATTTAACGTCGCGGCACGACACAACATGTTCTTCATGCCTCCACTAAATCCATTGTGGTCTTGTGACGTGCAATGTCACCACCCCAATAGTGTTTTACTCTTTGGCCATTTACCAAGAATGTCGTATTGGACCCCTTATCACACAATTCTATCGCACCATGAGGTTTCACACTAACCACTTCAAACGGACCCGACCATCGAGATTTAAGCTTTCCTGGAAAAAGCTTTAGCCTTGAATTAAACAGTAGAATTTCTTGACCTGGTTCAAACTCACGATGTTGGATATGCTTATCATGCCATCTTTTGGTCTTCTCTTTATACAATTTGGCATTTTCATACGCATGCAATCGAAACTCATCAAGCTCGTTGAGTTGTAGCAATCTCTTCTCACCGGCCAAGTCCATCTCCATATTTAGCTTTTTAATCGCCCAATATGCTTTGTGTTCAAGCTCGACGGGCAGATGGCAGGCCTTCCCATAAACCAACCTGTACGGAGAAGTGCCTATTGGGGTCTTGTACGCAGTGCGATATGCCCATAATGCGTCATCCAGCTTCCCGGCCCAGTCCTTTCTATTCATACTTACTGTCTTTTCCAAAATCTGCTTGACCTCTCTGTTGGAAACTTCTACTTGACCACTCGTTTGGGGATGATAGGCAGTGGAAACTTTGTGCTTGACTCTGTATTTTGCAAGAATATTATTCAGCAGTTTGTTACAAAAGTGAGTTCCCCCGTCGCTTATCAACACTCTTGGGGTCCCAAAACGTGTGAAGATGTGCTTCTTTACAAAGCCTACCACAACCTTTGCGTCGTTAGTAGGAAGAGCTATGGCCTCTACCCACTTAGAAACATAGTCGACCGCCACCAAGATGTATCTGTGTCCGTTAGAATATGGGAATGGTCCCATAAAATCAATCCCCCAAACATCAAAAAGTTCTACCGCCAGTATATTTTGCAAGGGCATCTCGTGCTTCCTCGTGATAGTTCCAGTTCTTTGGCATCTATCACAATTTTTAACGAAGGCATGTGCATCCTTAAACAATTTTGGCCAATAAAAACCTGATTGTAGCACTTTTTGGGCGGTTCTATCCCCGCCGTGATGACCTCCATATGGTGACGCATGGCAGTCATGTAGTATAGCCTTCATCTCTTCCTCAGGAACACACCTTCTCACCAACTGATCTGCACACTGCCTATATAGGAATGGCTCATCCCACACGTAGAACCTTACATCATGTAGGAATCTTCTTCTATTGTCAGCTGTCCATTCTAGTGGCGTCACCCCACTTGCGATAAAATTCACATAATCTGCATACCATGGGGCTTCACCTGAGGTGATTGCTAATATTTGCTCATCCGGAAATGTTTCTTTAATTGACCCTCCTTCAGCTACATGGTTCCGACTCTCTAATCTGGACAAATGATCGGCCATTTGATTTTCTGTCCCTTTTCGATCTCGGATCTCTAAGTCAAATTCTTGCAAGAGGAGGACCCAACGAATCAGCCTCGGCTTGGCGTCTTTCTTTTCAAATAGGTATCTGATAGCTGAATGATCTGTGTAGACGATGACTTTGGTTCCCACTAGATAGGATCTGAACTTGTCAAACGCCCACACCACTGCAAGCAACTCCTTTTCAGTCACTGTATAATTCATCTGAGCTGGATTCATAGTTTTGCTTGCATAATAAATGGAGTGAAAGATTTTATCCCTCCTTTGCCCCAACACCGCTCCAATTGCTATGTCACTTGCATCGCACATCAACTCAAATGGTTGTGCCCAATCGGGGCCAATGATAATTGGTGCAGTCACCAATCTTCCCTTCAGCTCCTCAAATGCTTTTAGACATGCATTATCAAACTTGAAGGTAACGTCTTTCTCTAGAAGCCTGCACAAAGGGGAAGAAATTTTCGAAAAATCTTTAATGAAACGACGATAAAAACCTGCATGACCCAAGAAACTGCGAATGCCTTTGATGGATGTCGGCGGGGGCAATTTTTCGATCGTCTCCACCTTTGCTTTATCCACCTGTAGACCATCTTTTGAAACCTTGTGCCCCAAAACTATACCTTCACGTACCATGAAATGGCACTTTTCCCAGTTTAGCACCAAGTTCGTCTCTTCACACCTAGCTAGCACTTTATCAAGGTTCATCAAACAACTATCAAAAGAACATCCAAACACAGAAAAATCGTCCATGAATACTTCTACATATCTTTCAACCATGTCAGTGAAAATAGCCATCATACACCTTTGAAAAGTCGCAGGTGCATTACAAAGACCGAAGGGCATTCTCTTGAACGCATACGTGCCATAAGGACATGTAAATGTAGTTTTCTCTTGGTCTTCTGGGGCTATAGCAATCTGATTATACCCCGAATAACCGTCCAGGAAACAGTAGTATTCCTGGCCAGCTAATCTATCAAGCATTTGGTCAATAAAAGGAAGGGGAAAGTGGTCTTTCCGGGTGGCATTGTTCAGTTTTCTGTAATCTATGCAAATTCTCCATCCAGTTACAGTTCTTGTAGGAATTAAGTCATTATTTTCATTAACTACTACGGTTATCCCCCCTTTCTTCGGCACACATTGAACGGGGCTTACCCATTTACTATCAGAGATTGGAAATACAATACCTGCATCAAGCCACTTAATCACTTCTTTCCTTACCACTTCTTTCATGATTGGATTTAGTCGGCGTTGGTGTTCTACACTTGGCTTGTGTCCGTCCTCCATGAGGATTTTGTGCATGCAGAAAGCTGGACTAATGCCTTTAATGTCAGACATTGTCCACCCAATTGCTCGCTTGTGCTCACGTAGCACCCTTAATAGCTTTTCTTCCTGTAATTTAGACAAGTGAGCAGAAATAATAACAGGTAAAGTGTCAGAACTTCCCAAATAAGCATATTGAAGGTGAGGGGGTAGGGGTTTAAGTTCCAAATTTGGAGCTTTTTCAATTGACGGCTTTGGTGGGGGGCCACTTGGCCTATTCAGGGGCTCAAACGGGATTATTCCTTGCATGTAACCACATGATGTATCTAGGATATGCATCATCTCCTCAACCTCATCATCCATCTCCAAGCTATCAAACATCATGATTGCTTTTTCTAAACAGTCGTCTAGATATACACTCGTGTCAAGAAGTTTCTCATCCACCTCCACCACAGATATCATAGAGAGCTCCTCATAGTGGCGGGGAGTTGGATTGCTTTGTAGACATTGAAGACTGCCTCCTCGTTGTCCACTCTCATAATCATTTTCCCTTCTCTCACTTTAATTATTGCATCGCCAGTAGCCAAGAGAGGTCGTCCCAATATGATTGGAACTTGTTCATCAGCCTCGAAGTCTAGAATAATGAAGTCAGCTGGGAAGATGAATTTTCCAATTTGCAGCAGCACATCTTCAATCACTCCTTCGGGGTAGGCTATGGACCTATCAGCTAATTGCAACATCACGGTGGTTGGTCTCGGAGCTCCCAGACCTAATTGCTTAAACAAGGATAAAGGCATCAGATTTATGCTTGCACCCAAATCACACAGAGCACGTCCCACGTTAATATTACCGATTTGTACTGGAATGGTGAAGCTGCCAGGGTCCTTAAGCATTTGGGGAAGCTTGTTTTGGACCCTTGACATGCACTCCTCAGTAAGTGCAACCGTCTCGAACTCAGTCAATTTCCTCTTATGAGCCACTATGTCTTTTATGTACTTAGCGTACTTTGGAATTTCACGAAGTACATCCACTAATGGAATATTTAATTGAACCTGACTCAACATGGAGAGAAATTTGTTGAACATGCGATCGTCATTCCTTTTCTGCAATCTTTGGGGGAAAGGTGGTGGTGGCCTTGTAACCTCCATTCGCTCTGAACTTGCATCATCTTCCTTTGACTCTTGTGTTGCCTTAGGTGTCAACTCCCCCCCAGGTATAGGTTTTTCTTTTATCTTCCTTGGCACTTCCTCTAGTTCCCTCCCGTTTCTAAGTGTAACTGCATTAATTTGAGGGTTCTTCTCTGTATCACTGGGAAGTGAGCCTGTAGGTCTAGTATTTTGGTTTGCTGCTAACTGCCCCATTTGCCTCTCAAGATTTCTGAAATCGGTCCTGAGCTGTTGATTGTCTAGTAACAACTTTTTCAGCAAGTCATTCGTACTTTCTTCCATTTGTTGGGGTGGCTTCTGAGGTTGAGTAAAATTCCCTTGAGGCCTATACTGATTCTGTTGACTTCCGCCCCATGAGAAGTTAGGATGATTCCTCCAGTTTGGGTTGTAAGTGTTCCCATATTGCGCATGTTGATTCATAGGACCTCTGTTTTGTTGCCCCACATAGTATATAGATTCAGGATTCGTGGGGCACATGTCAATCATATGACTGTCTCCGCATAGTTCGCAACAAATAGACATCTGCTGTACATGTTGCATTTGTTGTGTTGTCATTCTATTCATCTGATTTGCCAATTTTGCTATATCGGCTCTCATGGCGGAAAAGTCATCAAGCTCAATCAAACCGGCGGCCTTCTGTTTAATTCCCCTTCGTGAATCCCCCTCTCCTTGCCAATTATGGTCATTAGCAGTGAAATTATTTAGCAAGAGTTGTATTTCACTATACGGTCTTGCCATGCAACTACCCCCACAAGCTGAGTCAAGATTCATCTTTGATGCTTCATCTAACCCATCAACAAAAGTGTGACCCAATACCTCATCAGTTTGACAATGATGCGGGCAGTCTCTGAGTAGCTTCTTGTATCTTTCCCAAGCTTGACGAAGTGTCTCGCCATCCCGTTGTTGGAACCCAAGAATTTGGCTCCTCAACGACTTTGTCTTCTTAGTTGGGAAAAACTTGATCAGGAATTTCCTTGCTAGATCATCCCAAGTGTGGATAGAGTTCGCGGGCTCCTTTTGCAACCATTCTTTAGCTTCCCCCAACAGTGAAAAAGGGAATAGTGTCAGCCTAACATAGTCCTTGGAGACGTTCGGATAATTATAAGTGTCCGTGATTTCCAAGAAGTTCTGAATATGCCTCTGCGGGTCCTCATGAGATAGACCCACATATTGTCCTGTGGACTGAATCAGCTGTACCATGTACTGTTTGAGTTCAAAATGCCCAGTGATATCAGGCTTCACAATAGCCTGAGTCATATTCGCAAGATTGGGCCTTGCGGCTTCAATTACCGGACGCTCTTCATTGCCTGCCATATCTATTGGCTGTGGTTGGACTGCGATGTCCAAATCTCTTTCTATTCTCGTTCTAGCTTCGTGTTCCCTTCTCACTCTATGTAGTGTTCGTTCGATTTCTGGATCAAGAGGAATGAGGTTGTTTGCACTTCTACTCCTCTGCATTCGAGAGAAGACCCTGCGTTGACACAAACCAGGCAAACTGAAAATTAAAACTTGAAAACAAATATCTAATAAAAGCTTAACTTAGTCACGTAGCTAATTTCTAAGTCCCCGGCAACGGCGCCAAAAACTTGTTGCGACCAAATACACTCACGCAAGTATACGCGGTCGTCGAATAATAAAGTGACTAAAAGTCGGATGTCGAACCCACGAGGACTTATGATTAACTATTAACTAAATTAGACTATCCTAATTATCTAAACAAGAATTAAATCTAAAAATATTTTATTCCAACTAATTAAATAAGAAAAATATAAATAATAAACTTTGAACAGAGAAAGAGCAGATTTTAATGATATCAATGTAATGAAAACGATCTAGGGTTATGGTCTATCTAACAATCCTATTGTATTCTTCAATTGAATTGACCGACTAATTTATCTAGCTTATTGGTTGACAGGGTTAATATTGCTCATAAGAATCTGTCGAGTTCTTACTCGCCTATTCCAGCTAACTTAACGCCTATATGTCTATGGAGTGAGAATCAACAAGAACGCATTTATAATTCCTGTAAATCAACCAAGCAAGGCAATTAGGTATATGTCTATCCTAACCAACGAATCCGTTCCCCGATGCCCGAGTTCAAGAACTTGCCCTACTCAATCCTATATGCAATATAGAATTTCCACTTTCGAGTTCAATTCTAGATTCGTAGATAATATTCAATTGGTGATCAAGCAATTAAATAATTAAGTGCAAGATTGAATAAATAAACTAATATGATAAATCAAGAAGTCAAAATCAATATCCGAATAACAATAGTCATGAAAGAACCACAACCCTAGAACGTGAAGTTTAGCTCCACATAGACATGGTAGCCAAACAACAAATCATATAAAGAAACATAAAAATTACTAAGTTTGGTGGAAGAAAGATGAAACTTGATGAATTCCGGCCTCCACAGCTTTGTCGTGGCTTTTTCCCCTTCCCAATATGTTAGATAACCTAAAAGAGGCGTTTTTAGCTTATATATTGCGTACAAAAGTCGTGGGCCAAAGCTCTCCTATTCCTAGTCCAATTCGGCTTCAGGGATTGATGCTAAGGTGGATGCGACGCATCCACCTTGTCCTCCATTTCAATTTTTTTTCTGCGAAGGTGGATGCGACGCATCCACCTTGTCCTCTATTTCTCAGCTTTGCACGCGATGGTGGACGCGACGCATCCAGCCTTCTCTTCTACTTCCCAGTTTCGCACGCGATGGCGGACGCTATGGCCCAACTTCACTGCTAAGGTTGCATGCAGGATGATGTTTTCCTAGGTTGGATGCGACGCATCCAACCCTTCTTCCTCTGGCTAAACCACCTTTTCTTCATATTTTGCACTCCGAACACCTTAAATCGTCACACATAACTTAATTAGTCATCAAACCAATAATTACACCATGTTGGGAGTTTTAAAGATTAAATAACATCAAGAAGTGGTTAAAACATGGGTAAAGTAACATCAACACATATCGAAATATGCCAAACATCACTACCCCACACTTAAACCTTTGTTCGTCCTCGAACAAACCATCACTATAGTAAACAAAATAAAATTAAGCTCTTATCATTCAAAGCACACTACATCTATGACCATGGTTATTTGCTACAATTAGGCTCTAGACTATGCATCAACACACTTCAGTCCATTTGGACAAAGATCTATCTTATGTTGAGGAGCTAGTAGCCATTTTGGACAGGTAGGTCAGAAACCTCAGGACAAAAGAATATTGCTTTAGTAAAGGTCCAGTGGAGGGGTCAGTCGGTCAAGGAGGCGACTTGGGAGATCGAGCAGGATATGCGCAGCCACTACCCTCATCTTTTCACAGTTTCAGGTATGTCTTTATACTCGTTCGAGGATGAACGATTGTTTTAAAAGGGGGAGGATATAATGACCTGGCCGGTCGTTTTGAGAATTTGAGCCCCGATCCCCTAATATCTGCTTTCTCCATATTTTTTTTCTGCTTTTGGGATTTTTCGGAGTGTTTGGTTATGGAATTCGGGGAGTTTTGGGACACTTAGTCCCTAGTTGTGAGTTTAAGCCTTAGAGTTTGTATCGTAGTCGGAACTGTGTGAAGACAGATCCAGAATGGAATTACGTTGACTCTGTTAGCTCCGTTGAGTGATTTTGGTGTTAGGAGTGCGCCCGGAATGTGTTTTACAGGTCTGTAGTAGATTTAGGCTTGAATTGGCGAAAGTTAGTTTTTCGGCGATTTCGGCCGATAATGGAAATTTTGATATTGAGCTCGGAATGGAATTATGAAAGTGGTTGTAGGTTCGTAGTGTCATTTGTGACATGTGTGTAAATTTTTAGGTCATTCGGACTAGATTTGATATGGTCCGGCGTCGTTTGTAGCATTTGGAAAATTTTAAATTCTTAGGCTTGAATCCGTGCTTAATTCATGATTTTCATGTTGTTCGATGTGGTTTGAAGGCTGGACTAAGTTTGTATGGTGTTTTAGGATTGGTTGGCATGTTTGGTTTAGGTCCCGGAGGCCTCGGGTGTGTTTCGAATGCTTAACGGGAAGAAATTTGGACTTAGGAAAATCGGGTGCCTTTGCTGGTTCTAGTGTTTCGCACCTGCGGAAAATATACCGTAGGTGCGCGAGCCGCACATGCGAAGATGGAAGCGCAGATGCGAGAAGTCGAGTGTTGGCCTAGGGTTGCAGGTGCGAGGAAGTTCCACATCTGCGATGCCCGCAAATGCGCAAGGTTGTTCCCAAATGTGCAAGATGCGCAAAAGCGGAAGGGACGTCCGTAGGCACGAGTGCGCAGGTGCGGCCCTTTCGTCGCAGGTGCTAAGGCAAAGGGGGAAAGTGAGTTGCGCAGATGCGCACGTTTTCCTCACAAGCGCACCCGCTGGTGCGAGCCCAGGTACCGCAGGTGCGAAAATACCTGGGCAGTGATTAAAACTGAAGGGGTTCGCGATTTTTATCATTTTTGGCTTTACAAACTCGGGTTAGGGCGATATTTAGAGCATTTTCGAGGCATTTCTTGAGGTAAGTTCCTTGTGCTTATATTTGGTCAATAATATTGCCTTGCCATGTGTTTTCCCACCTAGTTAATGTGTATTTAAAGTGGAAATTTGAAGTTGGAGGCTAGGGATTTGAAAGTTTGAATTGTGGATTGGAGGACCATTTGGTGTCGTATTTTAGTAAATTTGATATGGTTAGACTCGTGAGTGAATGAGCTTTCTAGTTTCGTGAATTTTGTCGGATTTTGAGATGTGGGCCCAGGGGCCGGGTTTGAGCCAATTTCGGGTTTTGGCCTAATTTTGTAATTTTTCTTGTGGGATTCATTCCATTAGCGTGTATTGATGGTATTGTACTGTTTTGAATAGATTAGGGCCATTTGGAGTCGGATACTCTTGGGAAGAACGTGATATCGAGCTGATTTGAGCGGTTCGAGGTAAGTGGCTTGCCTAACCTTGTATTTGGGACTTTCCCCTTAGGATATCTTGATATTATTTGGTGTGTGGGCACCGTGTACGTGAGATGACGAGTACATACACGGGCTATTATTGCAAAAATCATGTTTATCCCTTTTAAATCTTAAATTGCTTCTCTTATTAAATTGTACTAATATGTTTAATTGTGTAGTTTAGACTAGAAAAATATGCTTACGTGTTTTAACTGTCTATTCAATATTTTGTGAGCCATGCTTAGTTAAATCACTATTTTCCTTATCTGTGTTCAGTATAAACTATATAACTCGATGCCATACCTGCCATTTCATCTTGCATTACATATTTAAATTGGGACTACGGACGTATTCCGGGAGATCCCCCTGTCTTGCATATTTACTTTGGGACTACGAACGTATTCCGGGAGATCCCCCTGTCTTGCATATTTACTTTGGGACTACGGACGTATTCCGGGAGATCCCCCAGCATTGCATATTTACTTTGAGACTACGGACGTATTCCGGGAGATCTCCCCTCCCCCCCCCCTGTATTGCATATTTATTCGGAACTATGGGACGACATCCCGGGAGATTTTCCACTGTGTTTATCTTGTTTTGAGCCAAGGGTTCCCTTAACTGTTAAATTTTTGAGAATTTCTTTAGCAGTGTTACCGTAAATTTTACTTATATCTTTTACTATTTAATTTATTATATTTACTCCGGTAGGGCCTTAACCTGACCTCGTCACTACTCGACCGAGGTTAGTCTTGGCATTTACTGGGTACCATTGTGATGTACTCATTCCCTTTCCTGCACATATTTTCGTGTGCAGATCCAGGTACGAGCTATCAACCTTGGGGTTAACGCATGCTGCTAATTCTAGGAGACTTCAAGGTACTTCTGCTTGCGTCCGCAGATCTTTGGAGTCCCCTTCTACTCCCTCGCCTAGAGACTTTCTTTAATATCTTCAGACTTTTGTATAAAGCTACATAGATTATAGCAACTTGTGACTTAGTGATATTCCGGGTCTTGGGAAACTATTTTGTATATGCCTAGTGGTGCTACTCTTGGCTATTTATAATATGCTGTTTATCTTTAAAATGTTGTTTTTTCTTTATATTTTTCGCAATATTAGGCTTACCTAGTCGTAAAGACTAGGTGCCATCATGACCCCTTACGGAGGGATAATTTGGGTCGTGACACATCCTTCTCGAGACATCAATACTAGAAACGCTGCCTTCGATCCTGAATCACTGCACACCGCGATCTCTAACGACCGCTTCCCCTATACCAATTCCTAACACCCCGTCGTGAAGGCGAGTTCAACAAATCCATAACACTGGAGAACCATAACGCATTTTACTAGGCGACGGCACCACATCAAAATTGAGAACTCTACTACACTCGAAAATATCAAGCTTCGTTACTCCATCAACCCCAAACCTGAACATTCGTAGTCTGATTGACTTTTCTCCGCTGGAATTAAAACATGGAACCTCTGAATTATATACTGAGAAAAACCTTCTTTCAAATCGTTTACTGCCCTGACACATAGACGGGCATTTTACCATTTCATAAACACTGTGCGATAACAACGCACGAATCATCATAACAATCAATTCCAAATCTCAAAACCTTAGGTAGTACAGAAACTTAATTTGAAATGACAGAGTGGCCTTTCGCAAAGCGACGACAATATCCCAATTAATTACACAGGGAGAATCATCATGTACTACATCTGTAGTACCAATAAAAATTTTCCCGATCCCCAATTTATAACAAGCGCTTCACGTCGCATAAGATTGAATAGGAAGGAAATGTAGGCATAAGCCTTAAAGGAATCGAATCGCACGATGAGGAATCAAAAAGGGAAGTATTCCTAACAGCCCTGTAGCCTCTCAAAGATACGCACAGACGTCTCCGTACCAATCCTCAAGACTCTACTACACTTGTTCATGACACGTGAGACCTACGTGAACCTAGTACTCTGATACCATGTTGTCACGACCCAAAATCCAAAAAATAATATGATGGCGCCGGACACCACTGACAGGCAAGCCAACCATAATCAATTAACTAAATTACCCATTTTAGTATTTATTTATTTTTTTAAATAAAATTTCTTCAATGAAATAGTAAAGATAAAGATCATAGATTAAATGATAAATATTTTTAGCAACTAAATTTCTAAACAATTCACAACCATTTCCAAAATCTGGTGTCACAAGTGCATGAGCATTTACTAGGGAATTAAAATAAAATACAGCATCTGTCCAGAATACAAATTAGACAGGAAAATATAATAACTCTGAAGGAGATTCTGTTAGCTGTGGATCGTAATATAGAATGCAGCTCACCTATATCCCCACAATTATTAACCACATCTCTACGCCCACAAGGCCGTTATACTTATATGTACATGCACAATAAAATGTGCAGCAAGTGCAATATGAGTACGAAAATAACATGTACCCAGTAAGTATCAAGCCTAATCTCGAAGAGGTAGAGACGAGATGGCCGACTATGACACTCACCATGGGTCAATAATATTAAATAATCATGAAAATAGAAATATTTATATCAACGCGATTCACAGAGTTAACAATAATTTTATTGAACCAGCAGAAGTAATTAAATTCCTTCAATTCCAATAATTCTCAATATATTAATTAAATCTTTCAATTTCAATAAAAATTCCAATTTATCAAATAGTTTTACAAGCTGCAATTCAATTTCAATAAATTTCATTTATCAAATAACTTTACAAGCTGTAATAAATTGTCCAAGTATCGTGTAGTTATTATTATTATTATTAAGCACGATTTCTGCCGAGATTGTACGGCCCGATCTAGAGTTTCGTGTACACTGCCGAGGGACATGCGGCACAATCCATAGATGCATCTATCCTGCCGAGGCATTCGGCCCGCTCCACAAGAAAGGAGGACATTTTCTTATGTACCTCCGGAACGAGTGTATATTTATTATAAGATAAATTTAGGAGGAAGAACAATTTCTCTTAACAATTAATTAATTTAAACAGAAATTCAAGCATATGAGATTTTCATCCTTTAATATTTTAATCTAACAATTCACAACATATATATAAATATATCAAATAATTTAATTAAGTAAAGACTACCATTTATACATGTAATTCATGCTTTTGAGTCCTAAACTACCCAAACTTTAGCATTAATAGTAGTTACGCACGGACTCTTGTCACCTCGTGCGTACGTAACCCCCACAATTAGCAATAATTATTTAATTTAATCACCTATGGGGTAATTTTCCCCTCACAAGATTAGACAAGAGACTTACCTCGTTTTGCTCCAATTTAATCCACTAGTAGACCCTTTCCTCGATTATCCAACTATGTCTGGTTCGAATCTAGCCAAAATAATTCGATACAATCATTAAAATTTATAGGAATCAATTCTATAAGAAAATACTATATTTTCAATAAAATCTCGAAATTAATTAAAAATTCATTTGTGGGGCCCACATCTCAGAATCCGGTGAAAGTTACGAAATCTGACAACTCATTCAATTACGAGTCCAACCATACCAGTTTCACACAAATCCGACTCCGAATCGATACCAAAATCTCAAAAATTTGTTTCTATGAGATTTCTAAAAATTTCCCAAATTTCAATCTCAAAACACTAATTAAATGATGAGAACAATGATGTATTTGTATTTATAGACCAAATCCAAGTTAGAATCACTTACTCCAATGTCTTTTCCTTGAAAATCTATCAAAAATTGCCTCTGCTCAAGCTTTAATATGTTAAAAATGGCGAATGGGACGAATGCCCTCTTTTATAATTCTGTCCAGGCAGCCCTCAATCCATGGCATCGATCCATGGCCTTGATTCAAGGCCTCGATCATAACCTCGATCCTCGGCCTCGATCATGGCTTCGATCCTCGGCCTCGATCGTGGCTTCGATCCTTGGCCTCGATCGTGGCTTCGATCCTTGGCCTCGATCGTGGCTTCGATCATGGATCTCGACTTTGGGAGCCCGATCTTGGGTGCTCGATTTTTGGGCCTTGATTTTGGGCCAGAATTTCTAGCAGAAAGGAAAAATTGCAGTAGTTCTTTTCAGTCCAACTTTTGATCCGTTAACTATCCGAAAGTCACCCGAGGCCCTCTAGACCTCAACCAAATATACCAACAAGCCCTAAAACATCATACGAACTTATTTAAAACCTCAAATCACATAAAACGATGCTAAAATCACGAATTTTGCTCTCATTCAAGCTTAATGAAACTTAAAATTTCCAATTTCTACATTCGATATCGAAACCTATCAAATCAACTCCGGTTGTCCTCAAATTTTACACACAAGTCATAAATGACATAACGGAGCTATAAAAATTTTTGAAACTTGATTCCGACTACGGTATCAAAAAGTAAACTCCCCGGTCAAACTTCCAAACTTAAATTCTTGTTTTAGTCATTTCAAGCCTAATTTCACTACGGACTTTCAAATAAAATTCCGAATACGCTCCTAAGTCCAAAATCACCATACGGAGATGTTGGAATCATCAAAATACTATTTTGGGGTCGTTTGCACATAATTCGACATCCGATCACTATTTGAACTTAAATATTTTAATATTTTCATCAAAATTCCATATCTCGGACTAGGGACCTCGGAATTTGATTCCGAGCATACGCCCAAGTCCCAAATCACGATACGGACCTACCGAAACTGTCAAAACACTAATCCGAGTCTGTTTGCTCAAAATGTTGATCAAAGTCAAAATTAGCCTTTTAAAGCCAATTTAAGGAATCAAGTGTTCCGATTTCAACCCAAACACTTTCAAATCCCGAACCAACCATCCCCACAAGTCATAAATCATTTAAGAAATGGGGTTCTAAAAGTTAAAACGACCGATTGGGTCGTTTCACGAAATGTCAATTCTACCCTTGGTCTTGGCTCTCTATTTAAATAGAATAGAAAGAATAGAAAATAGGCGAACCTCTTCTCATACTACATCGTAATCATATTGGGCAAGCATCTTCAGGTTTGGGAAACACTATGTTTTATAACTTGAGTGAAGTATTTGTCAAGAAGATAGCCAATGCAGCTTCCAAACCAGTGGAGTTTGCACTTTTGACGAATCAGCTCTTCAGGAAGGGAGCTACAAAAAACATTTGAGTTAATGTCTTCTTGCAATAACATAAATGTACTTACTTTATGATTACAAAAACATTTGAGGTAATTTTTCGTGTAAAAATAACGTAAAGATACTAACTTTATGCTTACAAAAATATTTGAGGTAATTTCTTCTTGCAATTTTTAACTTCACTCGTGCTATACAAACATAAAGGTACTAACTTTATGCTTCACTTGCAATACTAACATAAAGGTACTAACTTTATGCATTTTTTCTTCTTTTTTTAAAACTTTATGCTTCATTGAAATACTAACATAAGGGTACTAACTTTTTGTCATGGGTGACTCTAGAGTAAGGCCACTAAAACTTATGCTTTAGGCCCCCAAGTGTCAAAGGGCCCCCAAAACCTTTTCTATTAGTAAAAAGAATTAAGTTAACAAAACATTAACATTTTGTTTTAATACACTTCGTTGGTTCTTGTTATCAAATATGTTATTAGTAGATATGAATATTTGAATAATTTAAGTCAAAAAATTTAAAATATTAGATAATGTTATACTGTGGAATACTTAAAAGAAAACTTAAAACCTTGAAAGAAAATTTGTCAAGACCATACAATGTTTTCTTGGTTATCTAAATTAATCTTGTCTATTTGTCCAACCGTTGTCACATTACTAATGCTATTTCCTCACATCTTCTTAAGTTTTAGCTTTAGACCTCCGATTTTATTGAGCCGCCCCTACTTTCTGTATTTATTCTTGCCAAACTTTTTTTTTGACCAATACTAACATAAAGGTACTACTTTCTGCATTTCTTCTTGCAAATGTTGGATTTCAAGCCAAAACATAAAAATCTTAGCGTTTTTTTAAGGATTATTTTGTAGAGATTTTTTGAGAACTTTATGAGATTTTCTCTCTCTATATCTCTACATAAATGTTTTATATTATTTTATTTCTTTATTTAAGAGTTGTATAGTTGTAAAATATTTTATTTTCTAGTTTTATTAGTTTTACTGCGTTATATATCGGTTGTAATATTATTGTATACAAAGTGAATATCAATACAAGAGTGGGTGGCCTAGTAAGGGTCCGCACCTGCGACAATTTGTCCACAGAAGCGGAGCCACAGGTACGAGAATCACTGGAGGCAGTGAGGTTCATTTAATGTCAGGACTTAGGCTTTTTTGGTTCATTTCTTTCACTTGTTAGGCGATTTTAGAGCTCTTTGAAGAGGAGTTTTCACCTAGTACTTTGAGGTAAGTAATTTCTAAACCATATGAGTTTAATACATGCATTTTGGGTAGATTCTTAACATACAAATTGTAGAAATTTTGGGTTAAGTTGAAAAACCTTAGTTTTGATAAAAACGGGATTTAACCACGAAAATGATTATGAAATTCGGTGAAAAATATATATTTGAGTTGTTGAGGTTATGGGTAACATTTATCTTCGAAAAATTCCGGAATCTGGGCATATAGGCCCGGGGGTGAATTTTAAGAATGTTTCAATTTGGTTTGGGTAATTACTCTAATAGATAAATTATGGACTTTTGAGTGTATATTGATTAATTTATATAATATTTTTCTAGCTTCGGATTTGTTCGGCACCAAGTTGAGACTTTAGAGTGCATCTGTGGCCGAAAAGTGAGCTTTGAGTCGAGGTAAGTCTCTTGCCTAACCTTTTAGAGGTAATTTAAGCCACATGTGTTTTATATTACTATTTGCTTCTAATTGTGGGGGCTACGTACGCACGAGGTGACGAGATTCCAGGCGTAGCTACTAATCATGCTTAATTCCGGATAGTTTTAAGACTCAAATCATGAATTACTTATATTGTTTGCACTCTACTTGTTAATTTAAGTGCCTAAATTATACTGCAACTTGATAAAGGATTCGTAAAGATCGAATTTTACTTACTTTGAGTTTTGGCGGGTTACTTGACCGTTAATAGAAATTGTGCCTCTTGTGTATTAGTCTTCTGATAGCTTTTAAATCGGATGTTCATAGAGTATTCTCTCTTAGCGAGACGAACGCCTCGGCAGTATAGTAGATACTTCTATGGTTCGTGTCGCTCGATCCTCGGCAGTGTACACATTATTCTAGATCGGGTCGTACGACCTCGGCACAAATCGTGCGTGAAAATACTTGGAGCCTGATTACACTTGATATTATATTCATCACTTGGGAGGTATTAGGAAACTACTCTTTCTTCATCTCCTATCGTACAGTTGATGTCTTGTTAAGTATCTTTCTATTTGTAACGACCCGATTTATCATTTTAAGAATTAACGCCTCGTTCAGTGACTTAAGGTCTTGAAAAGCCTTGCAATATGTATTATGACCCGCGTGTGTGGTCGAGTTTGATTTATGGATGATTCGGAGTGATTTGGGATACTTAGTCCCTAAGACGAAAGCTTACGTCTTAGGATTTTTACCATAGTCGAAATTGTATGAAGACGACTCCGGAATGGAGTTTTGTCTGTTCCGTTAGCTCCGTCGGGTGATTTTGGACTAAGGAGCATGTCCGGACTGTGAATCTGAGGTCTGTAGCCAATTTAGGCTTGAAATGGCAAAAGTTTATTTTTTGGAGAATTGGACCGGAAGTGGACTTTTTGATATCGGGGTCGGAATCTGATTTCGAAAATTGGAGTAGGTCCATAATGTCAATTATGACTGTGTGCATAATTTGAAGTCATTCCGGATTGATTTGATGTATTTGGGCATAAGTTATAGAAATTGAAAGTTAAAAGTACATAGATTTTGATTTGGGATGTGATTCATCGTTTTGATGTTGTTTGAGGTGATTTGAGAATTCGACTAAGTTCGTATGATATTTTAGGACTTGTTGGTGTATTTGGTTGAGGTCCCGGAGGCCTCGGGTGTGTTTCGGGGTGGTTTCGGATCATTTTGGGTTGTTTCGGAACTGCTGTATCAGGTATCTGACTTCCTTCTTCGCGAACGAGAAGAGAGTCACGCGAAGAGGAGTTTTGAGGCTGCTGGAATTTGGCCTTCTTGAACCCGAAGGAGGGCTCACGAACGCGAAGTATGCCTGAAGAACCTACGCGAACGCGAGGGGCCAGTCGTGAACGCATAGAAGGAAGGAGGGGACTGGGCCTGGAGTCATCAGCCTTTGCGAACGCAAAGAAGTATGACCTAAGTGCATCGCGAACGCGAGAGCTTGAACGCGAACGCGATGATATACATGGAAGGCCTTCGCGAACGCGACGCTGGTAACGCGAACACGAAAAAGAATTTGAGTCAGCGAATTTTTGGCCTTAGCGAATGCGAGACAGAGGTCGCGAATGGGAAGAAGGCCTATCTGGGCAGAATTAAAAGTCCCAAAAACGAGGGTTTGAGTTTATAACTCAAAATCTAATTTGGAGCTTGGTAAAAGGCAATTTTTGGAGAGATTCTCGTGTGGGTGTTTGGGGTAAGTGATTCTTATCCAGTTTTGATTAATTTTCATGATTATGTCTTTGAATCCATCATCTAATTCGGATTTAATGGAGGAAAAATCAAGAGATTTTTGTAAAATCTTCCAAAAACGAAAATTTAAGATTTGGAAGTCGAGTTGTTATTGGAATTCGATAAAATTGGTATGGTTGAACTCGTATCGGAATGGATGTTCGGATTTCATGAAAATTATGTCGGGTTCTGAGAGGCGAGTCACGCGTTGACTTTTGTTGTCTTTTTGGAATAAATTTTTAAGTCGACGTATTATTATCCGAAATTGTTTACGATAAATTTTAATGAAGTTATACAATTAATTTGGATAGATTTGAGTTATCAGGAGGTCAATTCAAGCAAGAAGGCTATTTTGAAATATCGGCATAACTTCAAAGAGATAAGTGTCTTGCTTAACCTCGAGTTGGGGAATTTCCCCTTAGGCATTGAGTTTTATGTGCCATTTGTGTAATTGAAAACCATGTACGCGAGGTGACGAGTACGTACTTGGTTTATATGTGCAAATTTTATTGAGTTAAAGTCTTGAGAATATTGTGTAGTAAATTGGATAATTGTTGGCATAAATTTAATCATCTACTTGCCGTGCCTAAATCCTTGTTGTTGACTCTATTATTATATGACAATGTAATGTGATTGTTTTTTGATTATTTATGAAATTTCGTGAATTTGCTGGTTTGATAATTATTGTAATTTAATTTCATTATGGATTTTTCTTCTGCAAATAATTAATTAAATGAGCTTAAGAAGAGGTGTTTATATAATTATTTAAAAATTGAATCTAAATGAAGTCTTTGCTTTATATTAAGTAATTTATATCTCTATTGATTGTTTTTGGGTGTTGTACACATTGTGTGGAGCTTTTTGCTATTTGTTGTGAAATTAATTAACTTGGTTGTAGCTTTGAAATTTGGTTGTCGCCATTGGGAAAATTGTGATATGAATTGATTTTTGTTATGTTGTTGTGATAATTTCCCGTATAAATTGTTATGTTGTGTGAGTTGTTATTTTAGGGAGATAAGGGTGGCATTTCACCGTTGATATTATGTGGTTATAAGGGTGGCATTTCACTGTTGTGTTTGTTGGCTATTGATATTATCTGGGAGGAGCGATAAGGGTGGCTATAGGAGCAATAAGGGTGGCAACAGGAGCGATAAGGGTGGCTATTGTCACGGACAATATGTGATGCTGTGGGGTTGTGGTGTTGATAATTTTCATGTGATGTTGTGATTTTCTTGTGTTTATTTCTATATAGTGTGCAACTTGTCTTGTTGTTGGTAAATTGATAACAATCTTATTTATGTTGAAATTGAGAGCCTGTGGCTATTGCCAGGAGGATTATAAAATAAAATGTGGGCACGAGGTGCCGTAAGTAAATAATGAGAATATTTGGCACGTAAATTGTCCGTGCAGTTGTGATATGAAATGTGGGCACGAGGTGCTGTGATGAAATGATAATGATAATTGGCACGTGAATTGTCCGTGCAGTTGTGATATGAAATGAGGGAACGAGGTGCCTAGAAAATATGATGATTTAATTATGTGCACGAGGTACCGTGAAAATATGAAAATGGGCTGAGACCCGTATTTATGAAAAATATAAAAATGGGCTGAGACCCGCATTTTTATGATTATGAAATGAGGTGTCACATGGTGACTTTTTAATTGAAAGAATTATATTTTAAATATTTATTTGGAAGGATTTTACTTAGAAAGTGTTATATGAAAGAATTGTATTTGAAAGATATTTATCTGAGGAAATTATATTTGAAAAGATTTATATTTGAAAAATAACTATTTGAGAAAATTATATTTGAAAGAGAATTATTTGGAAGAATTATATGGGAAAGACATTTATTTGAAGGACTTGATTTAATTGGGTATAATTGTACTTATTAATTGTTGAGCGATATTAATGGTATTCTTGTTGTCTGTTGTGCATATCACTAGTTGTTTCATGTTGCCCTGTTGTAACTTGTTTCCTATTATCTTGTATATTATATTGCATAGGTTATTAGACTAGTGAGTATCTTGACTGTACCTCGTCTCTACTCCATTGAGGTTAGTCTTGATACTTTCTAGGTACCGATCGTGGCGTAGTCATACTACACTTCTGCATATTTTTGTGCATTGCCGGGTTTTGAAGATAACGGACTTGAGTAGAGTTAAAGCGGGATCGTAAGGATTCAAGGTAGAACTGCTTGGTCATCGCAGTCCCTTAGAGTCTTTTCTTTTCATTGTACTATTAACTTGTAATCAAACAGTATTGTATATTCGGTCCTCGTGACCATTCTATGTATTCAGTTAGAGTTCGTGACTCAGTACTACCAGTCTTGGGAGGTTGTTTATTGTAATTATTTTTGTTGTTAGATTTTCAATAAAAAAAAATGGCTTCAAAATATAATAGAAATCGGCTTACCTAGTCTTTGCCATCACGACGCATGTGGTGGGATATTAGGTCGTGACAAGTTGGTATCAGAGCTCTAGGTTCATAGGTTCTACGAGTCACGAACGAGTCTAGTAGAGTCTTGCGGATCGGTACGGATATGTATGTACTTATCTTTGAGAGGTTACAGAACTGTTAGGAAATTTCCATTTCTTTCATTCTTGTCGTGCAAAATTCGTTGAATTTTGAATTTGAACCTTTGTATCTCCATTCTCTCACAGATGGTGAGGACACGTACTACTGGGTTAGCTGAGCAGGCATCCGCACATAATGCTAGGGCTGCAAGAGGTCGGGGCCGAGGTAGAGGTCGAGGAAGGGCACGTGCTACGACTAGAGCACCTGTCAGAACAACAGTTGAGGAGCCACCAGTAGCTCCAGTTGGGGGACAGGTACCAGAAGCACCTGTTGTTACCCCCGGACTTCAGGAGACTTTGGCACAGTTCCTGAGTATGTTTGGTACATTAACTCAGGCGGGATTGTTCTCTGTTGCACCAAACATTCCACATATTGGGGGAGTAGCTCAGACTCCTATCATAACTCCAGAGCAGCAGGTTCACGTTGGTCAAGTTCCGGGTGTAGTACCGATACAACCTGTTATTCCGGTTCGGCCCGAGGTCAGGCCCGAGGCATCAGAAGAAGAACAAAAGATACTTGAAAGGTTTAAGAAATATGATCCACCAACTTTCAGTGGCACAACTACAGAGGATGCCCAAGAATTTTTGGAAAATTGTCATTGTATTCTCTGCACCATGGGTATTGTGGAAGTGAGCGCAGTTTCCTTTACTACATTTCAACTGTCAGGCGCAGCGTATCGGTGGTGGAAAATCTATAAAGAAGGTAGATCAGTCGATGCCACACCACTAACTTGGGCTCAATTTTCGGAAATATTCTTGAAAGAGTTTGTTCCCCAGACTCCCAGAGATACGTGGCGCATAGAGTTTGAACGGTTGCGTCAGGGCACTATGACAGTGTCATAATATGCTATCAGGTTCAGTGAGTTAGCCCGTCATGCACCTATCTTAGTTCCTACAATCAGAGAACGGGTCTGCAGATTCATTGAGGGGATCGATTATGATATTAAAATATGTATGGCTAGAGAGTTGCAAACCGATGCTCCATTTCAACAAGTAGTGGAGATTGCAAGGAAGATTGAGGGTGTTTTAGGTGAGAAAATGGAGTCTAAGGAGGCCAAAAGGTCTCGAAGATCTGGAGGGTTCAGTGGATTTTACTCTTCAGCTAGAACCCATTATAGAGGAGGCTCGAGCAGCCGGTCAGCTCATTCTGCACATCAGATTACTCGGGGTGATCCAGTTTATAGTGAACCACCGACACGAGATTCTTACAGTGGTTATTCCAGTTATCCGGCATAGACTCAGTACGAGCAGCCATGACTTCAGAGGGGTTGTTATGAGTGTGGTGATACTAGGCATATCATGAGAGATTGTCCCAAACTTGGGCGGGGTGGATTTCATCAGAACACTCCAGTTATAAGCTTTATTCCAGTTGATACTCCAGGTGCACAGTCAGCTAGAGATGGAGGACAGGCGGGTAGTGGGCGCCTAAGAGGTGGAGGCCCGACCCATTGATTTAATCACTTTGATTTGGCTTAGGCCAATACACTAGATGGTGTCGTTACAAGTACGATCCTGATTCTATTATAAAAGGATATTTTCCCTTAATTTAATTCGGTTCTGAATATTGAGGCGAGTCCTCCTATTATGCTCCGCTTATGGTTGAGCTTCGTAATTGTGTGATCCACCTATATATTTATCCCTGTTGGGAGATTTGAAGATGAGAGACCGTGTCTGTCATTTTTTTACTTTTGTGCACCATTGAGGGCTATAAGTCCAAAAATAATTTTTATTATCCACCACAATGGATTTAATGTGTTTCGGAATAATTGATTCCAATTCTTTTTATGAATTATATGCCCTACCGGTAGGAGGGTTCATTATATGTTGTGAAAATTATTTATGAAATATATTGAAAATAAGAAAGAAAGGAAATTAAAAATTTTAGTTGGCATAATGTGCAAAATACTTGTGATTCGGGGTTGAGGACGAGATCCTCGAATTTTATATATGATGTGAAATATTTAAACTGGGCTGCAAGCCGTGATGGAAGTTATATAAGGACGAGGTCCTTCTGGTGAAATGTTTATGAGTTTAAATTTCTCCTTTGTGAAATTTAATTTGTGCAATAATATTAATAGGGAGTCATGCCTGTTAGGCTTATTTGATAATGCTTGTATATTTTCTGTTCATATTCAGCCATTTTCGTGCTGTAAATATTGAGTTTTAGCCTATGAGGTGAGTTCCCAGGTGGCGTTAAATGTGACTCATTAATCCAAGTAAGTAATCATGAGGTCTTCATGCCTCACGTTCTGTTGTCAGTGTTGTGAAAATTTGAAACGAGGTGATGGTTAATATGAGATTAATTGATGATGTTGGAATTAATTATGAACAACTTTTAAGACCAGAGATGTGGTGATGAGCATATATATGATGTGCTTCATGTCCTGATATCATTATGATAAGGCAATGCTGATATTAATGTTATTGATATGTATCCTGTGGTATTTTGTTGGGTTGTGGATATGTTGTTAGGAGTTGTTTGGGTATTACTCTGGCAGGTGGATAGGCCCAATTACAGGGGAGACTCTGCCGAAATTTCTGAAAAATTTGGGAGTTAGTAAAATTTGAAGGATTGAGAATTGCAAAAGAAGGGACAAATTATGTTATGTGTTTAAGGGCGAATGATCCTAAGCGGGGGAGAATGAAACACCCCAGAAAAATTTTGAAGTACTTCAACACTATCAAGAAAGTTGATGTGTGTAGGCACGAGTTGCTACAGCCAGTTGAGACTAATATAGTGTGTTGATGAAAAATCAATTTTTCTGAAAAATGTTTGGAGTGTAAGAACTTGATCTTAACGTTTACAAATATGGATAAAAGAAATAATCTCAAATGAGATGATGTTTTCGGGCTTATCTCAAATGCGGTAACATGGAATCAACCGTGAGTTTATGTGTAAAAGTAAAATTATCAATTCGGTAGCCTCAGAATAATTCTTAGAACGTTCGAGGACGAACGTTTGTTTAAGAGGTGGAGATTGTAACGACCAGACTTGTCGTTTTAAGAATTAATGCCCCTTTCAGTGACTTAAGGTCTCGAGAAGCCTCGCAATATGTATTATGACCCGCGTGTGTGGTCGAGCATGATTTACGGATAATTCGGAGTGATTTGGGACACTTAGTCCCTAAGACGGAAGCTTAAGTCTTAAGATTTTGACCTTAGTTGGAACTGTGTGAAGACGACTCTAGAATAGAGTTTTGTCGGTTCCGTTAGCTCCATTGGGTGATTTTGGACTTAGGAGCATGTCTGTACTGTGTATCTGAGTTCTGTAGCCAATTTAGGCTTGAAATGGCGAAAGTCGAATTTTTGGAGAATTGGACCGGAAGTGGACTTTTTTATATCAGGGTCGGAATTTGATTCTGGAAGTTGGAGTAGGTCCATAATATCAATTATGACTTGTGTGCAAAATTTGAAGTCATTCCGTATTGATTTGATGTATTTGGGCACAAGTTATAGAAATTGAAAGTTCAAAGTTCATAGATTTTGATTCGGGGTGCGATTCGTCGTTTTGATGTTGTTTGAGGTGATTTGAGAATTCAACTAAGTTCGTATGATGTTTTAGGACTTGTTGGTGTATTTGGTTGATGTCCCGGGGGCCGCGGGTGTTTTTTGAGTGGTTTCGGATCATTTCGGGCTGTTTTGGAACTGCTGTATCTGGTATCTAACTTCCTTCTTCGAGAACGCGAAGAGAGTCACGCGAACGCGAATAGGACATTTGAGGCTGCTAGGATTTGGCCTTCGCGAACCCGAAGGAGGGCTCACGAACGCGAAGGTATGCCTGAAGAACCTACGCAAACGCGAGGGGCTAGTCGTGAACCCGTAGAAGGAAGGAGGGGATTGGGCCTGGAGTCATCAGCCTTCGCGAACGCGAAGCAGTAGGACCTGAGTACATCGCAAACGCGAGAGCTTGAACGCGAACGCGATGATATGCATGGCAGGCCTTCGCGAACGCGATGCTAGTAACGCGAACGTGAAGAGGAATTTGAGGCATCGAGTTTTTGGCCTTCGCGAACGCGAGATAGAGGTCGCGAACGCGAAGAAGGCCTATCTGGACAGAATTAAAAGTCTCAAAAACGGGGGTTTGAGTTCATAACTCAAAATCTAAGTTGGAGCTCGATAGAAGTTGATTTTTGGAGAGATTCTTGCGTGGGTGTTTGGGGTAAGTGAGTCTTATCCAGTTTTGATTAATTTCCATGATTATGTCTTTGAATCCATTATCTAATTCGGATTTAATGGAGGAAAAATCAAGATTTTTGTAAAATCTTCCAAAAATGAAAATTTAAGATTTGGAAGTCGAGTTGTTATTGGAATTCGATAAAATTGCTATGGTTGAACTCGTATTAGAATGGGTGTTAGAATTTCATGAAAAGTATGTCGGGTTCCGAGAGGCGGATCCCGCTTTGATTTTTGTTGACTTTTTAGAATAAATTTTTAAGTTGACGTATTATTATTTGAAATTATTTCCGATGAATTTTAATAAAGTTATACAATTAATTTGGATAGATTTGAACTGTCAGGAGGTCAATTCAAGAAAGAAGGCGATTTTGGAATATCAGCATAACTTCAAAGATGTAAGTGTCTTGCTTAACCTTGAGTGAAGGAATTTCCCCTTAGGCATTGAGTCTTATGTGCCATTTGTGTAATTGAAAACCATGTACGCGAGGTGACGAGTATGTACTTGATTTATATGTGCAAATTTTATTGAGTTAAAGTCTTGAGCATATTGTGTAGTAAATTGGATAATTGTTGGCATATATTTAATCATCTACTTGTCGGGCCTAAATCCTTGTTGTTGACTCTGTTGTTATATGAAAATGTGATGTGATTGTTGTTTGATTATTTATGAAATTTCGTGAATTTTCTAGTTTGATAATTATTATAATTTAACTTCATTATGGATTTTTCTTCTGCAAATAATTAATTAAATGAGCTTAAGAAGAGGTGTTTATATAATTGTTGAAAAATTGAATCTAAATGAAGTCTTTGCTTTATGTTAATTAATTTCTATCTCTATTGATTGTTTTTGGGTATTGTACACATTGTGTGGAGCTTTTGGCTATTTTTTGTAAAATTAATTAACTTGGTTGTAGCTTTGAAATTTGGTTGTGGCCATTGGGCAAATTTTGATATGAATTGATTTTTGTTATGTTATTGTGATAATTTCCCGTGTAAATTATTGTGTTGTGTGAGTTGTTATTTTGAGGAGATAAGGGTGGCATTTCACCGTTGATATTATGTGGTTATAAGGGTGGCATTTCACTGTTGTGTTTGTTGGCTATTGATATTATCTGGGCGGAGCGATAAGGGTGGCTATAGGAGCGATAAAGGTGGCAATATGAGCGATAAGGGTGGCAACAGGAGCGATAAGGGTGGCTATTGTCAGGGACGATGTGTGATGCTGTGGGGTTGTGGTGTTGATAATTTTTATGTGATGTTGTGATTTTCTTGTGTTTATTTCTATACAGTGTGCAACTTGTCTTGTTGTTGGTAAATTGATAACAATCTTATTTATGTTGAAATTGAGAGCCTGTGGCTATTGCCAGGTAAATTATAAAATAAAAAGTGGGCACGAGGTGCCGTAAGTAAATAATGAGAATATTTGGCACGTGAATTGTCCGTGCAGTTGTGATATGAATTGTGGGCACGAGGTGCTGTGATGAAATGATAATGATAATTAGCACGTGAATTGTCCGTGCAGTTGTGATATGAAATGAGGGAACGAGGTGCCTGAAAAATATGATGATTTAATTTTGGGCACGAGGTGCCGTGGAAATATGAAAATGGGCTGAGACCCGTATTTATGAAAAATATAAAAATGGGCTGAGACCCGTATTTTTATGATTATGAAATGAGGTGTCACATGGTGACTTTTTAATTGAAAGAATTATATTTTAAATATTTATTTGGAAGGATTTTACTTAGAAAGTGTTATATGAAAGAATTGTATTTGATAGATATTTATCTGAGGAAATTATATTTGAAAAGATTTATATTTGAAAAATAACTATTTGAGAAAATTATATTTGAAAGAGAATTATTTGGAAGAATTATATGGGAAAGACATTTATTTGAAGGACTTGATTTAATTGGGTGTAATTGTACTTATTAATTGTTGAGCGATATTAATGGTATTCATGTTGTCTGCTGTGCATATCACTAGTTGTTTCATGTTGCCCTGTTGTTACTTGTTTCCTATTATCTTGTATATTATATTGCACAGGTTATTAGACTAGTGAGTGTCTTGACTGTACCTCGTCTTTACTCCATTGAGGTTAGTCTTGATACTTACTAAGTACCGATCGTGGCGTAGTCATACTACACTTCTGCACATTTTTGTGCAGTGCCAGGTTTTGAAGATAACGGACTTGAGTAGAGTTAAAGCGGGATCGTAAGGATTCAAGGTAGAGCTTCTTTGCCGTCGCAGTCCCTTGGAGTTTTTTCTTTTCATTGTACTGTTAACTTGTAATCAAACAGTTTTGTATATTCGGTCCTCGTGACCATTCTATGTATTCAGTTAGAGTTCGTGACTCAGTACTACCAGTTTTGGGAGGTTGTGTATTGTAATTATTTCCGTTGTTAGATTTTAATTCAAAAAAAATGGCTTCAAAATGTAATAGAAATCGGCTTACCTACTCTTAGAGATTAGGTGCCATCACGACGCTTGTGGTGGAATTTTGGGTCGTGACACTAATACTCTCTCGCATATGGTGAAGACGTTGATGGTAGGCTATAACTATGTGTTTTGGCCACTAATTGCATTCTAATTTGCTGCACTTTAGTGATATTTGAGTGCTAAATGGTAGTAAATTGCTCTAACTAATTGATTTATGTTTTTGCAGGAGAAATTTCAGGCTACAATGGGGTTCGGAATCGTTTTGATCTAATATGGAGTGTTGGGGCCAAGTAAAAGATTATGGAGTACATTGGGAGCTCATTCGAGGATCAACGGAGGTTCGCGCATTTTAAAAGAAGAAATAAAGCGAGAGCAGAAAATGGCCCCGGTGCGCGGCCGCGCACTGGGCCACGCAAGTTAGACAAAAACTTTCAAATGTGCACGGCCAGATGCGCGGTCACCTGCCCAGGTGCGCGGCCGCGCACGTCCCTCCGAGGAAAAATTCTGCAGGGCTAAATTTGTAATTTTGGGGGATACTTTCCTTGACCTATATGAAGCTCAGCTCGTCTAAAAAGAGGGGATCTTGATTTTGAGAAGTGATTTTCGAGGGAGAAGAAGACGGAAGCAACTGGAAATTGATATACTTGATCAAATTCACTCAATACGAAAGTTTGGGTGAAATTTGAGAATTGTAATGTCTTCTTGTTCTTCTAGTACTCTTATTTTGAATACTTTCTTCGTTAGGGAGTAAGTCTCCTTGGGTTGTTGACGGATGTTGTGAATAAATCATTGTTTTGGATTTTACTCTATGTTAATTGCCCGACTTTAAAGAATGAATTCTTAATTGAATTGCAAGGCTTATTGTAGTCTTACTTTAATCGAAAGAGAAGTTTACTGCTATTGGCTTTATGTTATCTTGATTGGGTTGATTTTACGTCTCTTCTAAGTAATCGAAAGAGTTTAAGGAGTTATTGATTTACCCAGTCCGTGAGAATAATCGAGAGGTGTTCTCTGAAAGATCGTTCATTCACTAATTTTGTGCATACATTCATAGGGCCTGTTATTGGGTTACCTAAGGGAATCAAATTCATTTGGAAGAAGAATTGAAATCTAAGAAGTGGCCTAATCATCTGTTGAAACCGAAAGAATCAATAGAAGTTAAGAGTGAATCTAGCATAGAGTTACCCGGAACAATAGTTGATTACATATCTTGTCATCACCCTTCCTTCTCTCATTGATATCCCTTTATTTTTACTAATCATTCGGGTATCATCAGTTTCTTACAGCTGATAATTGTAGTTTTTTTGTAGTCAATAATAACATAAATCTAAAGGTTGATTATCCTGGATAGTGTAAAGCTGAAGAATTAACAGAACATTATTGAAATCAATCCTTGTGGAGAGGATTTGATACTATACTATCTTTGACTAGAAAGCCCAAGTTAATACACCGGTTTTGCGCTCGTCAAATTTTGGCATCGTTGCCAGGGATTGGCGACTAATAGTGTTTAAATTAGTTTTCAGTGCTAATTCAGGAACTACGTGTGTGAACAACTAATGTTTGACTACACCGAATTCCATACTATTTTAGTGTAAATATTTCTTTTAGGTCTTATCGTGATATTTTAAAACTTTCATCTTACTTTTAGTAGAGTTTATTTAAGAAAATTAAAAATTACAAAAATAATTATTAACATTCTTAAAATACATATTTTATTTCTATTTGTAAAGAGAAAAAGAAAATTTACAAATAATATATGATTTTTTTAATTAGAATCTTAACAAATTATGATATTTTTCCTATTATTTTCGGATATTGTGCAAGGATCATGGATGGATTATTTTCGGATATTATTCAATCCATCCATGATCCTTGCACAGTTACGTTACATTATTTTCGGATATTGTGCAAATTTTTACTCTAACCTCTTCCCTCTATGGCCCATGATCACACACCCACATCACACACATACACACGATCAATACTATTCACCTGCACATCCTCCATCCTTAACTCCTATACATACTTATATAGTTACTTTTCTGGAGGGAGAAGAGGGGATTTTTACACATATATACATATTCATAGCAAGTCACTGATTATATTCAAGAGAGAAATAAGTAAGAAGGATTAAGATAAAAGTTTTGTTTTTGGAAGAGACGAAGGTTTAGTTTCGAGTTTTGGGTTTGCGTTACGGTTGCTGTTTTTCATCAATTTCTTGTAATTGCTGGATCTTCTTTTATATTATTGAAAGCTTTTGCAAAGGTTCATATCCTCTATCTTTGTCTTTTTGGTCTTCTAATTTTGTATGTACTTGTGTGTTGGTAACGTTTAATGTGATGTTTATCTTATTTAGGATTGTTTTCTATAGTTTAGTTCTTTCCTTAGCTTCTTTTAATCTTGATTTTGATGCCATGGATAGTACGTGCAAGTAACTTATGTTTAGTTGAATACCCATTTGCTACCAAAGTTAAAATTAATTTTAAGAAATATTTTAGTATATAAGCAGTGAGTTGTTGATCATCTTATCTTTTGTTAGTACTTAAATGTTTCACTAGTTTTCTTAAAGATTGCCAAGTCAAAAAATGAAATTAATTTATTGTCTTCTCGTTGTATTGGTTATGAAATTTGTTAGTAAAATATTTAGTTAGAATTTTTATGTTGGATATTTAAACAGTTTGTTTTATTATGGGTTTGAAATAATCTTATTTATATAAAAGTCCTTCAATATTAACTTAGTTTTCACAAATATTAAGATTTAATATCTTCGTAAAGTAAAATGTATGGTTATATGGAGACCTCAGAATATTTATTTTTCTTTACTTCTTGAGACGTGAAAGTGATGTCTTTGAGGTTATTTTAATTTTAAAAAAACAAAAAAAATCTTTAGTCAATTTTCCATAAGTATGCTTAGTCATTTGACAGTTGGATGATATTTGGTATCTATACCCATTCATTTTATGTTGCTGCACATATATAGACATTTTTTTTAATTCTTATATAGTGTTTTTTTCTTTAAGTTTCATGATCATACTTTAATATGTCTTCAAAATATTTTAAAGCTTTAAACTAGCTTCAGGGATGTGGAGTACTTTAGTTTGGAATTTTTCTTGGATTTTTGTTTCTATCTCAAAGGTTCAGTTATCATAAACGTGAATTATTCTTTTAGCTTTGTCCTATTTTATTATTAGTTATTAATGTCATATTTAAATATTTGTGTTAAGATTGAGCTATCTTTACGCATGTCGAAATAGAGTGCACCGGGAGTATGTTAATTAGGCCTAGACACATTTTAAGGCCTATTAGTAAAAAAAGTAATTATAAGTGAGGGCGAGAGATGAGTCAGAAATTAATTCAAGACTAGTTTCAATAAGTAATAAATAAATAAAAATATACAAATATATATCTCGAATATAAAAGAGACAAAATAAGTGAAATACTCTAAAACGCTAGAAAAACTTTAGATGTGCTTTAAATATTAGCCCATGTGTTCAAACCCGAATATTGGATTGATATGCTTAAATAATAAAAGGATCATGTGCGCATTCCCGCATCTCGATGCTTTTAAATTTAAAATAATTACGTTTTAACCATGTGTATATTTTGTACCTTGGTTTAATATCTAATTTCTAAGAAGTACCTTGTGTGCATACCGCATCTAGGTCAAAACAATTAATAAGATATAATAAATTAAGTGAAGTGGTAATAGATAGACAAGCCATAACCAATAAAAATACAAAAATAGCCAAAATTTGATTTAAGTCGGACATATGTCAATAAAAGAGACCGTGCTAGAACCACGAGACCCGAGGGGTGCCTCACACCTTCCCCTTGGTCAACAGAATTCCTTACTCAGTCTTCTATTTTCGTAGACCATAAATTAGGAGTCAAACCTTCTTTTTGATAAGAGGTTAAAATGAAAGGTAACTTGGAACACCAAAACTCAATTCCAAGTGGCGACTCTAAATAATAAATAACCCCTTTTCAAAACGTCACTTCAATTGGAAAAACTCTTCTAACTCAACCTCGCAATAGGGTTGTGTGGACAAAAACTATAACGACCTGGCTTGTTGTTTTAAGAAATTACGTCCCGTTCAGTGACTTAAGGTCTCGAGAAGCTTCGCAATATGTATTATGACCCGCGTGTGTGGTCGAGTTTGGTTTTCGGAAGATTCGGAATTTAATTTAAAGAAAAATTCTCATTTTGAAGCTTAAATGGAAATATTGACAGGGGAGTTGACTTATGAGCAAACGACCCCGGAATAGAATTTCGATGGTGGCAATAGCTTCGTATGATAATTTTGGACTTGGGCGTGTGTTCGGATTTGGATTTGGAAGTCCGTAGGACAATTCGACACATTTTGGCGAAAGTTAGAAAATAGAAGATTTGGGAAAAATCCTACCGACGGATGAATTTTTGATAACGAGGTTGGATTTCGATTCCGGAAATGGGAATAGATCCCTTACGTCAATTATGACTTGTGTGCAAAATTTGAAGTCACTCCGGATTGATTTGATACGTTTCGGCGCAAAATATAGAAGTTGAAAGATTTGAAAAGATATAATTCGATTTAATTTGCTATTCTTAATTCCGGCATTGTTTGATGTGGTTTGAAGCCTCGACTAAGTTCGTATTGTAATTTGGGACATGTTGGTATAATTGGTTGAGGTCCCGGGGGCCTCGGGTGGATTTTGAAAAGTTAACAGAGCAATTCGGACTTGGAAGAAGCTGCTGGAAAATGGCAGCAGTTGTTGGATTTGCACCTGCGGAATTTTGGGCACAGGTGCGACCACGCAGAAGAGAGGGAGCCATCGCAGAAGCGAAGATTAGAAGGGCATGGCAGTGGTCGCAGGTGCGAAGAAAATCCCGCACCTGCAGAAGCGCAGAAGCGAAATTGGCTGGGCTAGACTGAGGCCGTAGGTGTGAAGAATTTCCCGCACCTGCGTGAGTGCAGAAGCTGAAGCTCTTCCGCAGGTGCGAGGGCAGCGCCAATGGACGTCGCAGAAGTGATAATTGGCTCGCAAAAGCGAGCTCGCAGGTGCGATAAAATAATCCGCAGGTGCACAAACTGGGCAGAATGTTAAGGACCAAAAATGGTCATTTCGCCATTTTCGTTTTGGGATTTTTGGAGCTCGGATTTGGGCAATTCTGGAGGGATTCTTCACAAACTTGGTTGGGGTAAGTGTTATATATCCTAAAGTGATTATATTTCATGAATCTATGATTATATTCATCGTTTAATTCGAATTTAAATAAAAGAAATCAAGATTTTTACAAAATCTTCCAAAAACAAAAATTTAAGATTTGGAAGTTGAGTTGTTATTGGAATTCAATAAAATTGGTATGGTTGAACTCGTATCGGAATGGGTGTTCGAATTTCATGAAAATTATGTCGGGTTCCGATAGGCGAGTCCCGCGTTGACTTTTGTTGACTTTTAGGAATAAATTTTTAAGTTGACGTATTATTATCCGGAATTGCTTCCGATGAATTTTAGTGAAGTTATACAATTAATTTGGATAGATTTGAGTTGTCCGAAGGCCAATTCAAGAAAGAAGGCTATTTTTGGAATATCGGCCTAACTTCAAAAAGGTAGTGTGTTGCTTAACCTCAAGTGGGGGAAATTACCCCTTAGGCATTAAGTCTTATGTGCCATTTGTGAAATGTGAAAAGCCGTGTACGCGAGGTGACGAGTACGTACTCGGGATTATACGTGCAAAATTCATTGAAATAAAGCCTTAGCATTATTGCGTAGTAAATTGGAAAATTGTGAAAAATTATTAAATTATTTGTTTGCCATGCCTAAATCCTTATTGTTGAATTTATTTTTATATGATAATTTGATGTGATTGTTACTTGAAATATTTATGAAATTTTGTGAGTATTGTTGGTTTAGTATTTCTTGGAAATTAATTCCAATATGAATCTTGTTATGCAAATAATTAATTTAAGAGAGCATAAGAATAAGTATTAATATAATTATCTAAATTTGCATTAATGAAGGTTTTGCTTTATGCTGAGTAATTTCTATGTCTATTGATTTTTTGTGGGTGTTATATACATTGTGTGGAGCCTTGGGCTATTTGTTGTGAAATTAATTGATTTTGTTATATCTTTGAAATTTGGTTGTGGCCATTGGGCAAATTGTGATATGAATTGATTTTATTATATTGTCGTGTTAATTTTCCGTGTAAATTGTTGTGTTGTGTGAGTTACTATTTTGGGGAGATAAGGGTGGCATTTCACCGTTGATATTATGTGGGTATAAGGGTGGTATTTCACTGTTGTTGTGTTTGTTGGAATATTGTCTTGGCGGAGCGATAATGGTGGCTATTGATATTGTCTGGGCGGAGCGATAAGGGTGGCTATAGGAGTGATAAGGGTGACAATAGGAGCGATAAGGGTGGCTATAGGAGTGATAAGGGTGGCAATAGGAGCGATAAGGGTGGCTATTGTCACGGACGATATGTGATGACGTGGGGTTGTGGTGTTGATAATTTTCATGTGATGTTGTGATTTTTTTGTGTTTATTTATATACCTTGTGCAACTTGTCTTGTTGTTGGTAAATTGATAACAATCTTATTTATGTTGAAATTGAGAGCCTTTGGCTATAGTCAGGCGGATTATAAAAAAAATGTGGGCACGAGGTGCCGTGAGTAAATAATGAGAATATTTGGCACGTGAATTGTACATGCAGTTTTGATATGAAATGTGGGCACGAGGTGCTGTGATGAAATGATAATGATAATTGGCACGTGAATTGTCCGTGCAGTTGTGATATGAAATGTGGGCACGAGGTGCTGTGATGAAATGATAATGATAATTGGCACGTGAATTGTTCGTGCAATTGTGATATGAAATAAGGGCACGAGGTTCCGGAGAAATATGATGATTTAATTATGGGAACGAGGTGTCGTGGAAATATAAAAATGGGTTGAGGCCTATGTTTACGAAAAATATGAAAATGAGCTGAGACCCGTATTTTTATGATTATGAAATGAGGTGTCACATGGTGATCCCAACAACCATATAATATATATTAGAGGCAAACCCAATGAAGATCCCAACAACCATCGGATAGACTTTGATGAAATAATGAACACATTCCGCTATTATGGAGCATCACATGAGGCTATATACTTCAGAGCATTCCAGTTCTTGTTGAAGGATGATGCAAAGCAGTGGCTGAGAAGTTTGCCTACAGGGTCAATCCGTATGTGGGAGGAGATGACTACCAAGTTTTTGGAAAAATATTTCTCGGCTGCGAAGACGGGAAGGATGAGAAAAGAGATTCATAATTTTAGCCAAGGCGAATGGGAGACAATATTCGAAGCATGGGAAAGATATAAGGAGTTGCTGCGGAGATGTCCTCATAACGGAATGGAGCAATGGATGCAATTTCAGGACTTTTGGGACTGTTTAAACCTGTCATCAAGGATATTCCTAAATAGTGCAGTTGCAGGCCCTCTGATGAAGAAAACTCCGGAAGAGATTGTTACTCTCTTGAATGAACTATCCGAAGATGTAGATCAATGGTCCAAAGACCAAGGGGATCGAAACAAATCTGCAGGGATGCACCAATTAGAATCGACTATAGCAATGCATGCCTAAATTGCAGCAATGGCTAAGGACATCAAGCAATTGACTTTGGCTCAGGTGTAAACTCAACCACAGCTGGGTTGTGATATCTGTGGGACGGGACACCCTACACACGAGTGTCAAGCTACAGCTGAGCAAGTCAGCGCCGTGGGAAATTTTAATAGAGGGAACTACCAAGGTGAGAACAATTTTAATGATATGGGTCAAAGACATCCAAATATTTTGTGGAGTTCACCAAATGGTAGCTTGAATTCATGGCAGCAAAGTAATCTCAGACTACAGGATCAGGGACTACTAGGTTTTCAGAACCAGTATAGGCAGCAATACCAGCCACCACAGCAAAATCAGTCAAATATGGAAGATCTCATGAATGCATTTATCAACAAAATAGATGAAAAATGTGAGCCTCGGGGTACAGGTATCCGGAACTTAGAAAGGCAAACGGGACAGATTGAAATTTTGTTGTCTGAGAGGGATCCTGGGACTCTTCCATTCGACATTGAAAAGAACCTGAAGGAAACAATCAAAGCAGCATCTCTGAGAAGTGGAAAAGAATTGACTAATCCAATAGTGAAGGCTAAATCGGAAGTGGACGACAAGCAGACTGAGACACCATTAGAGGAAAATAATGAAGATCAAAAGAGTCAGAATAGCGGGGTGCAACAAGAAATTGAAGAAAGTATACACATGTCAGCTCTACCTTTCCCTCAAAAGATGAAGCGGGAGAAACTTGACAAGTGTTTTGGACGATTCTTGGAGATGCTCAAACAACTTTATGTGAACATACTGTTCACAGAAGTACTCACTCAGATGCTTGTTTATGCAAAGTTCTTGAAGGAGATCCTGTCTAGCAAGAGAAAATTCGAAGAGACAATAGTGGTCAATCTGAATGCCCACTGCAGTGCTATATTGCAAAACAAAATTCCTCAAAAGTGTAGGGACCCAGGAAGCTTCACCATACCATGCTCATTGGAGAGTGAAAAGTTTGACAAGGCTCGCTGTGATTCAGGTGCGTCTATAAATCTAATGCCTATGTATGTATTCAAGAAACTGGAAGGTGAACTTGGAGTGATCAAGTCAATACCATTGTCCCTACAACTTGCCGAACAGACCACCATTCTACCTGAGGGAATCATTGAAGATATTTCTAGTGCGGGTGGACAAGTTTGTGTTCCCCGTCGATTTTATTGTGGTGGATATGAAGGTGAACAAAGAGGTACCTTTAATTCTTGGGAGACCATTTATGTGTACATGTAGAGCCATCCTTGATATTTATGAGGGGTAGCTTTTTCTTAGAGTGGGAACTGAGAAAGTAGTGTTACAGATGAAGAGTGTCGGGGCCAAGTAAAAGATTATGGAGTACATTGGTTGCTCATTCGAGGATCAACGGAGGTTCGCACATTTAAAAAGAAGAAATAAAAATGAGAGCAGAAAATGGCCCAGGTGCGCGGCCGTGCACTAGTCCGCGCAAGTCAGGCAGAAACTTTTAAATGTGCGCGGCTAGATGCGCGGTCACCTGCCTAGGTGCGTGGCAGCGCACGTCCCTCCGAGGAACAATTCTGCATGGCTAAATTCGTAATTTTGGGGGTGAATTTCCTTGACCTATATGAAGCTCAGCTCGTCTAAAAAGAGGGGATCGTGATTTTGAGAAGTGATTTTCGAGGGAGAAGAAGACGGAAGCAACTAGAAATCGATATACTTGATAAAATTCACTCAATACGAAAGTTTGGGTGAAATTTGGGAATTGTAATGTCTTCTTGTTCTTATAGTACTCTTGTTTTGAATACTTTCTTCGTTAGGGAGTAAGTCTCCTTAGGGTTGTTGATGGATGTTGTGAATAAATCATTGTTTTGGGTTTTACTCTATGTTAATTGCCCGACTTTAATGAATGAATTCTTAATTGAATTGCAAGGCTTATTGTAGTCTTACTTTAATCCAAAGAGAAGTTTACTGCTATTGGCTTTGTGTTATCTTGATTAGGTTGATTTTATGTCTCTTCTAGGTAATCGAAAGAGCTTAAGGAGTTATTGATTTACCCAGGTCATGAGAATAATCGAGAGGTGTTCTCCGAAAGATCGTTCATTCACTAATTTTGTGCATACATTCATAGGGCCTGTTATTGGGTTACCTACGGGAATTAAATTCATTCGGAAGAAGAATTGAAATCTTTGAAGTAGCCTAATCATTTGTTGAAATCGAAAGAATCAATAGAAGTTAAGAGTGAATCTAGCATAGAGTTACCCGGAACAATAATTGATCACATATCTTGTCATCACCCTTCTTTTCTCTGATTAATATCCCTTTATTTTTACTAATCACTCACGTATCATCAGTTTCTTACAACTGATAATTGTAGTTTATTTGTAGGCAATAATAAGATAAATCAAAAGGTTGATTATCATGGATAATGTTAAGCTGAAGAATTAATAGAACATTATTAAACCAATCCATGTGGAGACGATTCCATACTATACTATCTTTGACTAGCGAGCCCAAGTTTATACGTCGGTTTTGCGCTCGTCGAACATGCGTGGCAGATGTAGCCGACCGTGGAGGAGCTTCTCCACATGTTGCTAGAGGACGAGGCAAAGGCTGAGGGAGGGCTCCAGCTCATGGTAGAGGACGAGGGCTTCCTAGAGTTGCTCCAGATATTCCACCAGTGGATCCAGTGGAGGATCCTGTTATTGAGGATCAGGACGAGGTGCCTGCAGTGGAGCCAGCCCCAGTGGATTTCATGTCCATGCCAAGATTCCTAAAGGTCATGGGTCGTATGCTGCGGTTCATGGATTCTATGACGCATGCTGGATTATTTCCAGCAGAGCCAGCCACATCTCAGGCGGGAGTGGTAGCACAGACCCCTACCACTCAGGCTCCAGGGCATGCAGCTATAGTATATCAGACCCCGGGCGCACTACCCGTGGCGAAGCTCATCCAGTTGCAGTGGCTATACCAGAGCCCAGACCAGTTGCGGTCGGTGAGCCGCAGAAGCTATTGGATAGATGTACCAAGCTACATCCTCCTATCTTTGGAGGTGAGTGACATGAGGACCCCTAGGACTTTATTGATCGTTGCAGGGACATACTGCACAACATGAGGATATTGGAGTCCCACGGGGTGGACTTTACCACCTTTCAGCTGGAGGGCAGGGTCCGCATATGGTGGTAGGCCTAACTTCTCGGCAGGCCAGCAGGTTCTCCTCCCTTGACTTAGGACCAGTAGACACGCCTCTTTCTGGATAGATATATTCCACCCTCTCAGAGGGAAAAGTTGCGATTTCAGTTCGATCAGCTTCAGCAGGACCAGATGTTAGTGACCGACAATGAGGCGAGATTCTCTGAGTTGTCTTGCCATGAACTTATGATACTTCCCACCGATGCAGAGAGATTGCAGAGGTTTATTGCGGGTTTTCACTCTGGTAGCCAGGTCACTATGGCCCGAGAGGTTGAGATGGGGACTTCTTACGAGCTGGTTATGGAGATAGCTCAGAGGATCGAGGGTGTTTGCCAGTGGGGAGATGCCGATGGGCAAGCGGTTTTGATATTCTAGAGGGTTCAGTGGTGCTCCATCTGGGGGCAGAGGTCAGTTTAAGAGGGGTCAGTCTAGCAGGCCCACATATCCAACACCACTGCCTTCTCGGGGTGCTGTAGTGCGACCTTATTTCAACGTCATTCTAGAGAGCGTCTACCGTCCATCGGCCATTCAGGGTTACTCCAGTAGGAGTTTAGGTCCCTAGGGTCAGACTCAGGGTCTGTCTCAGGCCCGAGAAGTTATTTTGAGTGTGGGGATCTTGGTCATGTGAGGAGATTCTTCCCCAGGATTCGGGCATGGAAGTACAGCAAGGTCATCAATCTATGATTATAGTACCAGCTGTCGCACCAGCCGTCTTGTCGCCCAGAGGTAGAGGGAAGGTAGGTAGGGTCCGTCCTAGAGGTGGAGGCCCCCTTCTGGTGGTGCTCCAGCTAGGTTCTATGCTTTTCCAGCTAGACCAGATGCAGTAACCTCAGATGCCGTGATCACATGTATTATTTCTGTCTGCGGTATGGATGTTTCGGTACTATTTGATCCAGGGTCTACATATTCATATGTTTCATCTCTGTTTTCTCATTTTCTGGGTGTTCCTCGTGAGTCCTTGGGTGCCCCTGTATATGTGTCCACGCCAGTGGGCGATTCTGTTATTGTGGATCGAATCTATCGGTCCTGTATCATGACTTTATGTGGTTATGAGACTAGAGTGGATATTCTATTGCTCGATATAACCGACTTTGAGGTCATCTTGGGAATGAACTGGTTGTCTCCATATCATGTTGTGCTTGATTATCATGCCAAGACTATTACATTGGTGATGCCAGAGTTACCTATACTGGATTTGAAGGGTTCGTCTATCAGTGCATCTAGTTGTGTTATCTCTTTCCTGAAGGATCGACATGGTCGACAAGGGTTGTTTGGATTATCTAGCTTATGTTCGGGATACGGCTGCAGAGACTCCAGCGATTGACTATGTGCCCATGGTTCAGGAGTTCTCCGATGTGTTTCCTTCTGACCTTCCAAGCATACCACCAGATCGTGATATCGATTTATGTATTGGTTTGGCTCCAGGTACCTAGCCTATTTCTATTCCACCGTATCGCATGGCTCTAAAAGAGTTGAAGGAGTTGAAATAACAACTTGAGGAGTTGCTAGCAAAGGGGTTGGTCGGACCGAGTGTGTCACCTTAGGGTGTACCGGTGTTGTTCGTGAAGAAGAAAGATGGGATTATGCGGATGTGCATTGATTACCTCCAGTTGAACAAAGTTACCATTAAGAACAAGTACATGTTGCCGCGTATTGATTTCATCAGACCGAGTGTGTCGCCTTGAGGTGCACCAGTGTTGTTCGCGAAGAAGAAAGATGGGACTATATGTATGTGCATTGATTACCGCTAGTTGAACAAAGTTACTATTAAGAACAAGTACCTGTTGCCGCGTATGATGATTTGTTTGATTAGTTTCAGGGTGACAGGGTATTTTCTAAGATCGACTTGAGATCGGTGTATCATCAGTTCAAGATTCGTGATTCGAATGTTCCAAAGACGACTTTTCGGACTAGATATGGCCACTATGAGTTTCTAATGATGTCCTTCGGTTTGACTAACACCCCGACGGTATTTATGGATTTGATGAACCGGGTGTTCATGCCATATATTGACTCGTTTGTCATTGTCTTCATTGACAACATATTGATCTACTCGCGTAGCATGGAGGAGCCTGGGCAACATTTGAGAGTGGTGCTTCAGACCTTGCGGGAATAGAAGTTATATGCTAAGTTCTCCAAGGGTGAGTTCTGGTTAGATTCTGTGGCATTATTTGAGCATGTTGTATCAGGCGAGGGTATTAAGGTAGATCCCAGGAAGATCGAGGCAGTTTCAGAGTTGGCCTCATCCTACCACATCGACTGATATCAGGAGATTCTTGGGATTAGTAGGTTATTATCGTCGGTTTGTGGAGGGCTTCTCATCTATTGCAGCACATTTGACTAGATTAACCTAGAAGGGTGCTTCGTTCCGATGGTCCGATGATTGCGAGGCAAGCTTCAGGAAGCTCAAGGCCACATTGACTACAACACCAGTGTTAGTGTTGTCTTCCGGTTCAGGGATGTATAATGTGTATTGCAACGCTTCACGCATTGGCATGGGTTGTGTATTGATGCAGGAGAGGCGAGTTAATACATATTCTTCACGGCAGCTGAATCCCTACAAGAATACTTACCCTATACACGATTTGGAGTTAGCCGCGATAGTTCATGCTCTCAAGATCTAGAGGCATTATTTTTATGGGGTGTCCTGTGAGGTTTACACCGATCATCGCAGCTTGCAGTATTTGTTCAAGCAAAGGGATTTCAATCTAAGGCATCGTAGGTGGCTTGAGCTACTAAAGGACTATGATATTACCATCATTTATCATCCGGGCAAAGCGAATGTGGTTGCGGATTCCTTGAGCAGAAAGGCTGAGAGTATGGGTAGTTTGGCATTAGCTTTGGACATTCACTCCTTGGCTAACATACTTGTGAAGTTGGATATTTCATAGCTTAACCGAGTTCTTACATGCGTCGTCACTCAGTCTTCTCTATTCGAGCAGATTAAGGCTCGTCAGTATGACGATCTGCACTTATTGGTTCTTAGGGAGACGGTATTACAGGGTGGTACCAAGGAGGTTACTATCGGTGAGGATGGTGTTCTATGACTCCAGGGTCGTCTATGTGTTCCTAATATTGATGTATTGAGGGAGAAGATTCTAGTGGAGGTACACAGTTCTCGGTATTCTATTCATCCAGGTGTTACGAAGATGTAACATGACCTGAGGCAGCATTATTGGTGGCGGCGGATGAAGAAGGACATATTTGAGTATGTAGCGAGGTTCATAAATTGCCAGCAGGTTAAGTATGAGCATCAGAGGCCATGTGTCCTACTCTAACAGATGGTTATACCTGATTGGAAATGGGAGAGTATCACTATGGACTTCATAGTTGGGTTTTCGCGGACCTTGAGGAAGTTTGATGCAGTTTGGGTCATTATCGACAGGTTGACTAAGTCAGCACACTTCATTCCGGTTGTGACTACGTATTCTTCAGATATTGGCCAAAATTTACATTCACGAGATTATTCGGTTGTATGGGATGCATGTTTCCATCATATCAGATAATGGCCCTCAATTTACTTCGCATTTTTGGAGAGCAGTACAGAGTGAGTTGGGGACTCGGGTAGAGCTCAACAAACCCTTTCATCTGCAGACCGACGGGAAGTCGGAGAGGCCGGTTCAGATCTTGGAGGATATGCTCAGAGCATGCATGATTGACTTCGGAGGGCAGTGGAATAGATTCTTGCCTTTGGCCGAGTTTTATTATAACAACAGTTATCAGTCCAGCATTGTGATGGCTCCATTTGAGGCTTTGTATGGTCAGCGATGTCATTCGCCCATCAGATGGCTCGAGCCCGGTGAGGCTAGGTTATATGGTACTGATTTAGTTAAGTATGGCTTGGAGACGGTGAAGTTGATTCAGGAGCGACTTCGCACAGCACAGTCCATACAGAAGAGTAACGTAGATCAGAAGGCGCGTGATTTATCATTTATGGTGGACGAGAAGGTTCTCTTAAAAGTATCGCCGATGAAGGGAATCATGAGGTTCGGGAAGAAGAGCAAGTTGAGCACAAGGTCCATGGGTCTATTTGAGGTGTTAAGGCAAGTTGGGGACATTGCTTATGAGCTTGTTTTGCCTCCAGTCTATCGGGAGTAAATCCTGTTTTACAAGTGTCTATGCTCCGGAAGTATCATGCCGACATGTCGCATGTGTTAGATTACAATGCGGTTCAGCTATATGGGAACCTGGGTTATGAGGAGGAGCTAATTGCCATTGTTGATACACAGGTTCACCAGTTGAGGTCCAAGAAGATTTCTGCGGTAAAGGTTCAGTGGAGGGGTCAACCAGTCGAGGAGGCAACTTGGGAGACTGAGGAGGACATGCGGAGAAGATATCCACACCTATTCGGCACTCCAGGTATGATCCTAGAACCATTCAAGGATGAACATTTGTTTAAGAGGTGGAGAATGTAACGACCCGACCGATCGTTTTACTTTCCAGATCCTTGTTCCCCTAGTTAAGACTCCCTGTATATACTTATTGTTTATGACTTGGAGGGATGGTTAGTTCAGGTTTGGAAGGGTTCGGGTTGAAATCAGAATACTTATTTCTTTAATAGTGGCTTAAAATAGTTAAGTTTGACTAGAGTCAACGTTTTGAGTAAACGATCTCGGAACCGAGATTTGATGGTCCCAATAGGTTGGTATGATGATTTTGGACTTGGGCGTGTGTTCGTATCGGGTTTCAAATGATCGGGGAGCGTTTCGGTGCTTAATGTTGAAAGTTGGAGAATTGAAGGTTTTCAAGTTCTTTAAGTTGGTTTGGAGTAGGTTTTGGTGTTATCAAGGTCCGTTTAGGATTTTCAGCCTGTAAATCGTTCTGTATGGTGATTAAAGAATTGCATGCAAAATTTGGTATCATTCTCAGTAGCCTAAGTATGATTCGGCGCCTTCGGAGCAAGTTGAAAACTTAAAGTTCATAATTTGATCCAATTTGGTTTTGGGGTGCGATTCTTAGTTCTGATGTTATTTTTCGTGTTTCGAGAATTCGAGCAGGTCCGTATTATAGTTACAAACTTGTTGGTATGCTCGGATGGGTTTCCGAAGGCCTCAGGTGAAATTCGGATCGAAAAGGGATTGGAACTTGGAATTGGGTAGTTGATGTTGCTGCTCAAGTCTGGTGTCTTCGCATGTGCAGAGGGTTTGGCTGTAGGTGCGGTAACATAGATGTGGTAGGGTCATCGTTGTAAGCACCTAATTTTTTACCATATTTAAATTTTTATCACCTTCTACTATGTAAATATTTTTAAATTTTAATATATATTTTTTAGCTTTGTTACACTTTTATATATATATATATATATATATATATATAAATTATTAATAATTTAAAAGGTCAATTATTACTATTAGTATTATTTTTATTATTATTTTTATCTTTATTTTTAAATAAAATGAATTAAAAACCGAAATAATTAAAAATTAATTATTATTATTTATTTATTTTTAAAACAAATTTTGGATGGGATTAAAAAATAGGAAAAGCAGAAATATAAAATTGAAAAGTAAAAGTAAAAGTAGGTAGAAATTGTTTAATAAAAATAGGAAAAGAAAGTGGAAAATTAAAAAAATAAAAGTAAAAGAATGTGAAAATTTTAAAAATAAAGAGTAAAATAAAGTTGGAATTAAAAAATAAAAGTAAGGGTATCTGATTTTTTTTTAAAGTAAAAGTAAGTGGGAAATAAAAAAAGAAAATTAAAATAAGTGGGAAATAAAAAAAAGAAAAGTAAAAAAGTGGGATTTTAAATATATTAAAAGTAAAAAAAAGTGAGAAATTAAAAAATAAAAGTAAAGGAAAGTGAGGAATTATTGTTTTTTAAAAATAAGAAAAATGGGAAGTGGAAATCCTTTTTAATTAAAAATAAAAAAATAAAAAAAATAAAAAATCTGAAAATTCCGAAAGTATTTTCTATAAAGAGAAGAGAAATGTGATGTAAAAAAAGAGAGGAGAGAAAGGAAAAAAGAGGGAGGGGGGAATTGAGAAAAAAATATTTTCTTCTTATAGGATAAGGAAATTTCTACTCGTGTCATTCTTTCTTCGGCTTTCTTTTGAAAACTCCAGCAGCTTCACCACCCCAAAACCACCATCCCTTGACCAATTTTGAGCCATCATTAATCCCCTCCCCCCCTCCCCCCCCAAAAAAAAACTCCAAAAATAGCCACTAAATCGTCAGTTTTGCAAGGTCGATTGAGGTTGCAAGTTGAGATTTACCGCTCGAGTTTTTCGTGGTCCGAAGGGTCCAGTTAAGAGCTATCCGATCATTGAGTAGTTGTAATTTAAATCCACAATCATCAATACAAAGGTTCACTTCTCTTTCTATTTTGTTTTATTTTCTCATTAATGTTTGGGGTCACTCTGTTTTAATTTAACTTTGAGTATGATATGATCGAGTTCGCATCTGAGTATGCTAAGATTAATTTGTTCTCATGTTGAGTATTTGTTAAGATTAATTTATTGTCCTTTTTAGTAGTTCATATGGTTAATTTTATTGATGAATGTGTATGAATTCGTTACTTTTCTTGTTTATTCAATGAAGTAATGGCTTTCCATTTTAGCATGCTTTAGTTTCATTTTGATCTCCTATCTTAATGACTAAATTGATCCTGCCTGTATCTATCTTTTCCTGCCATAAATTTAGTCAAATTTCAAATATTGGTTAGCAGTAAAATTATAAAAGATTAGGTTGGGTATGATTGGTGTAAGACTTTAATTGAGCTTCCCTAGCGTATTTATGGGCTAATTGTTGCGCATGACCAAAAACAAATAAACATTCACAAGCTAGCCAACTTTTTTCATAATTAATTTACTTCATTTCCTCCATAACAATATACATACCTCATGACCTTACAATAATGTCAAATTTAGTAATTGAATAATATTCGAACACCGTAGCTTGATTTAGGCACGAGTAATAATAAATCATCGTGACTATGGGTACGGTTCTTGTGGCATAGTCATGATACGTAAACCCCAATTCAAGTGCGTGTTTCACGCGACTTGATCATAACTTAAAATAATAATAAAAATAAACATGTTATAAATCGCGGGTGCATTTCACGTGGCGTGGTTCGCAATGTGTACCAAAATGACAAGTGTGCGACATCGCGACTTGTTCAAATAAATTCCATAAATATTAAAAAGCGGTAAAAGACAAAAATGCACAATGTGTTTAAAATATGTAATAAATCAGATAATTACGCCAAGTATTAATTGTTAAGCAACCGTGCTAAAATCACGGAACTCGGGAGTGCCTCACACCTTCTCCCAGGTTAACAGAATTCCTTACTCGGTCTTCTGTGTTCGCGGACCAAAAATAAGAGTCAAATTTCCTCGATTTGGGATTGTAAAATAAATCGGTGACTTGGGACACCATAAATTATTCCAAGTGGCGACTCTAAATAAATAAATAATCTCATTTCGAATAATGTCACTTAAATTGAAAAAATCCCCTATCCCTTATCCCCTTGGGAAAAAGGAAGTATGACAGCTCTGGCGACTCTGCTGGGGAATAAAAACCTAGAATCTCTGGTTCAGGGTTCAGAATTCGAGCTTAGAATAGTTGTTATACTTGGCTTTTATTTATTATCTGATTTTTACGTGTTTGAACCTAATGTGATAAATGTCGCTTTTTACCGCTTTGAAATTGCTTGAACTATATATAAACTGTTACGAAACCCTCTTCTCTCTGAGTCTTCTAAATCTTTTGGGAAGCGTGCGCTTCACGTGGCTTTTTTTCTGTTAAAGTCATACCCTAATTTTAGAACGAGGTTCGGACAAGTTGCTAAGCCGGTGAAGCTACTGTATTCCCGGTACGCTGCCCCCCCCCCTCCCGGCTCGAGTTGTCTGCTCGGGTAAGCCAGGTCTAGAACAACACACCTAGGATCTAAACCTAGAATAACATAGCCTCATGCCGAATCCCTAGTAGGAACATTTATTTTCATCACGTGCATTTGACTTTGGGGACTCAACATAGGGGTTGGGTCCGTCTAGGATAGGTGTACCCAATATATTGGACCATCTTGATGCATTTTACGTGCTATTTGTGCATATGTTTGTTTCGGCTTGCATGTTGACCGTCTTCTAGAATAGGGAAAGGGAACCAAGAAAAAACAAAGAGTGAAGTAAAAAAAAAAAATTACCCGATTTTGAAAATCCAGGTATTTGAAAAATACTGAAACTCTGGAAAAAAAAAAGTCATTTTCAAAGTAAGTCATGTTTTCCTATTGCTCCAAAACCTACCGAACTACGCGGGTCTGATTCTCACCGGATGTGAGATACGTAGGCAACCCCTATCAGGTCCGACCATATTTTTCCAAAACTAACCAAAATAAGAACCTTTTGAAACATGATCATCACCCGGGGTCGTTCTTGTCAAAATAACCTTAAAACATTCTCCTGGAGTGCAGGAAGACTGTTTTCACAAGAATAGCCACAATGTAAACCCAAGTCAGTCTTTTCTCCTATAACCAACCTCAGTTGGCAGAAACAACCCTAAAATCTTTCCTCAAGTACTGAAAGGGCCGTATTTGCAAAAAGAAAAAAAAACTTTTTGTTACGAAATTTACTGATTTGGATTTTTAAAATTAACCACTTTGTATTTTTGGAAAATGTGTCGGTTTTGATTTTTGTCCTCAATTTGTGTGCAAAATGAACACCGTTGAGAATGTACCTTTTCGGGTCGTAGATGAGATTCCACTGGGACTCCACATGTGGTGGAATGACCTGAGGGAGGTCAGCAAGCTTTATGTGACAAATCCTTTAGGTGGGCTCACCGGGCTTCTGAAAATTAAACCAAGGGTTGATATAATTGAAGCTTTGATACCGTTTTGGGACCCGACGCACAATGTTTTCCACTTCTCTGATTTTGAGTTGACCCCTTTGCTAGAAGAGATGGCAGGTTATGTTGGTCTTGACGGGAATCTCAGGCACCGATATCCAGTAGCACCAAGACATGTAACTCCTCATAAGTTTTTGGACCTTCTGAGCATTAGCCGGCAGGTTAAAGATGGAAATTTGGCCAAGGGATTTTGCACATTCCACTTCTTATACAGCCGGTAAGGGGATCCCCGAGGATTTGAGGCTCTGGACAATGGTTTGAGTCATCAGGGAAATAAAAACAAATGGGGAGCACGCAGAGGTTTAGCCTTCGTAGTTGCCTTTTTAGGCACTCTGATATGCCCAAGGAGTGATAGACATATAGAGTTAGAACTTGCAGGAATGGCCGACTTTATGGTCAAAAAGGCCAACGGCACTCTTATATCGATGATTATCGCAGAAATCTATCGAGCTCTAACTGCTTGTCGAGCTAGGACAAAGTTCTTTGAGGGTTGCAACTTGCTTTTGCAAATGTGGCTGGTGGAACATCTTTGCCATCTCCCGAGGTACATGAACTACGGTCTGACCGGACTCGATTGCATTGAAGAATACAGAAACCGGGTAAACGGTCATGAGTTACCGGAGGGTACTGAGGCTTGGTTCGCGTATTTGGGTTTTTTGACCGCAAACCGAATTGAGTGGACTTTCAGTTGGCTCACGGTCAACGAGGTTATTTACATGTTTGCCGGAGTGTGCTTTCTTTTATTAATGGGACTTCGGAGTATTCAGCTATATGCTCTGCATCGAGTCCTACACCAATTGGGAAGATACCAAATAGTCCCTTATGATGAAGATTTGAGTCCACAGGTTATTGAACTATGCCCAAAAGCTACATTCCCAGAAGAAAAGGTTCGCCAGATTTGGCACCAATGTAGGTTTCTGGAGCCATACACTCAAGTACGGGGATTGTTCCTCGGGTGAAGTAGAATCTAACTACACAGCCTGGTATGGTAAGAGAGTTCGAGTCGATCAAGAGACAGAACAGTCCGCCAAAAGACCCCATGTCCAACAATTCACCGATGGAGCGCGAGAACAGTGGGTTTGGTTAGCTAAAGAAAAGGAATACCGGACCACCATAAGCAAGCTAGAGGATCAAATCAAAAACCTCAAATTTAACAGTAGTTTGCAGGCTACTGAGGATGAAGGAGAAAAGAAAAGGTTGGCCCGAGAAAATGAAGCCCTCCGAGCTCAGATTCAGAAAATGAAAATAGTTGCTGAAAACCCGGTAAAAAGCGAAAAAAATGAAAGACTCACAAGCAATCTGAGACGGAAAGTTCATGATTATGTGTTTGATTTGACAAAGGCCGAGGATGAATTGGCAAAAGCTCGGGCAAAATTGGCGAATAATGCAGAAGAACGGGCAAGGTGTGTTCAACATTTAAAGCAAAAGTATGATAGAGGGGTCGCGGTCTTCAGGGAAAAGCTGACTAATCTCGAAAATAAAATGGTCCAACAGATAAAGGATTTCAAAGCTAAAAGAGAGCATTGCTATACATTGATTTCCCGATTGGAAGAAGTCATACAACAATTGCAAGACCAAAACCATATGGCCACACAAGGGTTGGAGGCCCGGTCTCAGCAAATTGGACGCTTGCTCCAAGAAAAGGGCGTCATTAGAATGAGGATTAAAGAAATCGTTGATTTCATGCAGGCCCACGTCATTAGAATGTGATGGATGATTTAGAGTACCTTCAAGGAGAGATTGCACGCAGGCCCACATCGAGACCGACTGATGTACCACGGGGCCCCAAAGTAGTATTAGAGGCTCTTATGTATTCCTGATTTTTTTTATTTATTTATTATTTTTGGCTTTGAGTCTGTTTTTTTTTAGAGTATGTATGTTTAATCATCAGTATTTCCAAAATTTTTGTAATAGAAAAACCCAAAAAGATTTTATTTAATGAAATATTGAAAAAAAAAAACCAAAAATTTCTTTTCTTTTATTCTGCATTTATTTGCTCAACTACGTAATGATCTGATTCATGCGGCGTCATGATACGTAGGCAATCCCCATCGGATTCGATCGTAGCTATAGACAATCTGAGTGAAAAATAAAGAAAAAGAGAGAAAAAAAAAGGAAAATTGAGTGAACAAGAAAGAAAAAAGAATGAAAAATAAAAGAGCGAAAACAACAATAAGGGAAGGAAAAAGAAATCAGGATTCGAAATTTGAGAAAAGAGATAGTAAAGTCAGGATGAAACATACAGTCATTGCAAAGACATTTAGAAACATTTAAATGTTTAAGTGCATTGCATCCCCAATATGCGATTCCTTATCTGTTAAATATCTCAAACTAACCAGGTTGTTGTGTGTGCAAACAACAAAGGTCCTGTTAAGGTGGTTGGTTTTGTGGTAATCTGGCCTCCCATCCTTACTTCACGAGATCTAAAGGCAGTGTTCCAATGGCCTCCGAAAGTCATCCACCAATTATTGAGCCTGAGGATAGTCAGGTATCGGCTATTCCACAGTCAGAGTCCGCAGCCGCTAAGGAAAATAGGAGGTTGCGCGTCCGCATGTTAGAAATGTGGGATGCTTTGTCTAATGGCAAAGAACCGCCCAGTATAATCCCCGGATTTCCTGAACTGCTTCCCAGGACGAGTGGAACCTCTAATGTCCCCATCCCCGTGACTAACCCATTTATCCCGTTTGGGTACCCCCACTATATCGGCCAATTTCACCGGTATGCCTTCTGAGGTTCGCCCCCAGGCACCGTTTTCAGGGGTACCTTCTACATTATTCACCGCACCACCAATCTCTACTACGGCACAACCAACAGTTCCCAGGCCATGGTTCGAGCCTTCAGCTTTCACTTTTCAAGTCCCGTAATTTCAGCTAGACAACGCTCATGTTACCCCAAACTCTTACCCTCAGCACCTGCAATTTGAGTCTCCTATGGAACAGGAAAGAGCTATGAGAAACCCCGAGCAAGAAGAGATGGTTCGGAAGATGAAAAGCCTCGAACAAAGTCTGAAGAACATGCAAGGCCTAAATGGCCAAAAGAGTGTCTCCTACTCCGATCTATGCATGTTTCCTCATGTTCATTTGCCCGTTGGTTTTAAACTCCAAAATTCGAAAAGTACGACGGGCACGGAGACCCAATATCTCATTTGAAAAGATATTGCAATCAGCCGAGAGGGGCAGGTGGAAAAGAAGAACTTTTGATGGCCTATTTCGGGGAGAGCTTGACGGGAATTGCGTTAGAATGGTACATAGATCAGGACATCTCCCATTGGCATATATGGGATGACTTGGCCAGAGATTTCGTCAGGAAATTTCAATACAATATTGATATAGCTCCAAATGGGAATTCCCTGACCAATTTCAAGAAGAAAACTGTGGAAAGCTTCCGTGAATATGCTATCAAGTGGCGTGAGCAAGCAGCCAGAGTGAAATCGCCTATGGATGAGATAGAAATGGTCAATGTTTTCTTGCAGGACCAAGAGGCCGATTACTTTCAGAACATGATGTCGGCCATGAGCAAACCTTTTGCAGAGGCCATAAAAATCGGATAAATGGTAGAAAATGGCCTGAAAACTGGCCGAATCATAAGTCAATCTGCTTTGAGAGCCACCTCCCAAGCCATCCAGAATGGATCGGGAGGTTTAGCAAATCGAAAGAAGAGGGAAGAAGGAGCCATGATGACTTTAGGTTTGAGAGGCCCCCATCGATCCCGCGATCATTCTTACCTGCCTTCCAAAACCCCACAACACTACTACCCCTATCAAGATGCAGCATATGCCGTGGCATCGCCTCTCTATGCAGTGATGAATGCCCAACCTTATACACGGCCACAACAACACTACAACCAAAACCGAGCTCCACCTCCCAGAAATAATCATCCTTACCAAGCTCCATATAACCCCCGTCCCCCACAAAACAATTACCAACATAATACACACCCTCGTGAGCATCCTAGGAGAAACGACTTCACCCCTATTGGTGAGTCCTACTCTAGCTTGTTTCCAAAATTAGTCCAGATGGGTCTATTGCAACTTGTGCCTCCAAACTGAAAAAATCCGGAATCTCCATCATACCGGCCCGGTACTAGGTGTGCCTATCATTCAGGGGCAGAGGGTAATGATACAAAGGATTGTTGGACTCTCAAGAGAGCCGTTTAGAATTTGATAGAACAAAAACGAGTGGTGCTGAGGGACGAGGAAGTACCCAATGTGACTAACAATCCATTACCGACTCACAACAACGGGCCGGTCATTGGAATGATTTGTGATGATAAAGAGTTTTATCCATATTTGAAAGCTATCATCGCCATTGTCGATTCAGAGGCAAGACCTAAAGCGGCGGTGAAACAAGCCAGAATTGAGAAGAAAATCACTCTAACTCCTCAAGTTGCAGAAATAAATACTAGGGCAGCACCTGCTAAGGACGCAATTCTCTATGTTCCTAGGGCCCCAAGGAAAGAACAACTCATGTTGAACACTCTAAAAAGATTTGAGCAGAGGAAAGTCACGCTAAATGTTCCAAAGTTGTGTGTGCCAAAAGGGACTTATGTGGCGCGGGGGTCGGTAATTTCACCAAGGCTGAATGAGTATGTGGTTATTAGCCGCCCACCACAGAGCCCTATGAGAGACCCCACTGCAGTCCCCTGGAATTATAGCAAAACAGTGGTTACTTACAAGGGGAAAGAGATTATAGGAGAGGTGAACGAAATGAACCAACCTAGGAAGTACCACAACCCAGAAGAGCAAAAGATGTTAAAACTGAGCAAGGATAAATAGTTTCTGCCTAAGAAGCATGTGAGTTCTGAGGAAGCAGAAGAGTTTTTCCAAAAAATGAAAACTTTGGAATATGCAATAATTGACCAGCTAAGGAAGACTCCTTCCCAGGTTTCACTTTTATCTCTTTTTATTAGCTCAAATGAACATCAAAAGGTACTCCTGAAAACATTGAACGAGGCATATGTCCCGGTTGAAACTTCAGTTGAACAACTGGAAAGAATGGCTGAACAATTCTTTAAAGTTAATAGGATTTCCTTCAGCCGTGATGATTTGCCCCAAGAGGGAGCCGCCCACAACAAAGCCCTTCACTTGACTGTCAAATGCGAAGGTTATTATATGAAGAGAGTCATGCTAGATGGTGGGTCTGGGGTCGACATTTGCCCTCTCTCAACCCTCCAGAGGATGAAAATTGGAACAGAAAGAATCCGACCAAACAATGTATGTGTGCGCGCTTTTGATGGTGTCAAACGAGACACAATAGGGGAAATTGATTTGATTTTGACCATTGGCCCTGTGGATTTCGAAGTAACTTTTCAGGTTCTGTACATGGATACTTCATATAATTTTCCCCTAGGAAGACCATGGATTCACACTGCAGGAGCTGTGCCCTCCACTCTTCATCAAATGGTCAAATTTGAACATGAAAACCAAGAAATTGTTGTCCACGGGGAGGATGAACAGTCCATTTACAGGGGCCCTTCAGTCCCATGTCTCGAAGCTAGAGAAGGAAGTGAGCACATTGTCTACCAAGCCTTCGAAATTGTGATCGCTGATCAATGCGAAGAAAGGGCCCCGTTCCCTCAACCTTGCTTATCTAATGCCTCGGTCATGGTCTCCACTAAAATGATTAAACATGGGTACAAGCCCAAAAAGGGGCTCGGGGTATATCTACAAGGCATCATAGAGCCCGTTATGTCAACCGCCAATGAGAAGTTCTTCGGCGTAGGTTTCCGAGCTACAGAGGTCGATAGAAAATGGGCTGATGAGCGCAAGAAAAATGGGTGGGTCCTGCCTCATCCCATTCCGCACACCAAGTCATTTATTGATCCCAAATATGTAGTAGTAGTAGTAGTAGTAGAAGAAGAAGAAGAAGAAGAAGAAGAAGAAGAAGAGGACTTCACGGCTGAAGAGATTGAGGATATTTGTGAAGCCATGAAATGAATGTTGTATGAGTCCCACATGGTCCAGCCGGGGGAAGGAACGAGCACTGCTGAGGTGTTATACATGGGGCCAAATGCCAAGCTTCAGAATTGGAAAGCTACCCTATTCCCTGTCAGGCGGGAATCCCGGTAATCCAGTCTTGCCATCTTTTCTACATTACGAGTTATTTCAGGGTGTAACTCAAATGTTTTTATTTTATTGTCTTTTGATTTCGATGTAAACCCTCTTATCTTCAATTCAATGAAATGAAATCAATATTTCATCATCAATGGTTGTTTCCTTTTTCTTTATTCTAATTTTTCTATTTTTCTTATCTTTTCCTTTTCAGTTCTAATAATGTGGACTTAAATAACATGACATGCTTGCGGACTTCATGCCCAGATCCTAAAACGCTGTATAACTGTGAAATAATGAATCAAGATCCAGAATATGATGAAGATGAGGCTTTTAGGGAAATAAATCGAGAATTGGAACAATTTGAGAATAAGCCTAAGCCAAACTTAAATGAAACCGAGCCAGTTAATTTGGGCAGTCCAGAAGAGGTCCGAGAAACCATGATAAGCATTCACGCCGATGAAAGAACTAGGGATGCATTGATCCAACTTTTGTTTGAATTCAAGGATGTGTTTGCATGGTCCTATGATGATATGCCAGGTTTGCGCGTTGATTTGGTAGTACATAAATTGCCAACTTATCCCGGTTACCCACCCGTACAACAAAAGCAAAGAAAGTTTAAAACGGAAATCAGTGATAATATCAAAGAAGAAGTCTCCAAACAATTAAAAGCTGGTGTGATTCGGGTGGTCTGATACACCACGTGGTTGGCTAATGTGGTTCCAGTACTGAAGAAAGATGGGAAAACCCGAGTGTGTGTTGATTATCGGGATTTGAACAAAGCAAGTCCCAAGGACAACTTTCCACTGCCAAACATTCATATTCTTGTTGACAACTGTGCCAAACATGAGATACAGTCTTTCGTGGATTGTTATGCTGGGTATCACCAGGTTCTGATGGATGAGGACGACGTAGAAAAGACGGCTTTCACCACACCGTGGTCTACTTATTGTTACAGAGTCATGCCATTCGGTTTGAAAAATGTCGGGGCAAATTACATGAGAGCCATAACTGCCATCTTCCATGACATGATACATCGGGAAATTGAGGTGTATGTGGATGATGTGATCATTAAATCTAGAACACAAGAAGGCCATGTGCAAGATCTGAGAAAGTTTTTTGAGCGTCTGCGTAGGTATGATTTGAAATTGAATCCAGCCAAATGTGCATTCGGAATTCCATATGGGAAACTTCTGGAGTTTATAGTCAGCCGGAGGGGTATTGAGTTAGATCCGACAAAGATAAAGTCTATTCGGGATTTGCCACCTCCGAGAACCAAGAAAGAGGTCATGAGTCTACTAGGGAGATTGAATTACATCAGCAGGTTCATTGCTCAGCTTACTACCACGTGTGAGCCCATATTTAAGTTGCTGAAGAAAGATGCAGCGATCAAATGGACAGATGAATGTCAAGAGGCTTTTGATAAGATCAAAGAATATCTGTCAAATCCGCCAGTGTTGGTTCCACCCGAGCCAGGAAGACCTTTGTTCTTGTATCTGACAGTCTTGAAAAATTCCTTTGGTTGTGTCCAGGGGCAACATGATGTGACCGGGAAGAGAGAGAAGGCCATATACTACTTGAGCAAGAAGTTTACCATTTATGAAGTCAAGTATACTTTGTTGGAAAGAACTTGTTGCGCCCAAAAGCTCAGACATTATCTTTTGGCCTACACCACATATCTCATAATTAGAATGGATCTTCTTAAGTACATATTCCAGAAACCAATGCCCACAGGAAGGTTAGCAAAATGGCAAATCCTGCTCACTGAGTTCGACATTGTCTCTGTCACCCGTACAGCTATGAAAGCTCAAGCCTTGGCGGATCATCTAGCTGAGAACCCGATTGATGATGCATACCAACCCCTAAGTACTTACTTTCCGGACGAGGAAGTAAATTCAGTTGAAGTAATTCCAGAAGACACCAATTCTTGGAAAATGTTCTTTGATGGAGCTGTAAATGCAAAAGGTGTCGGGATTGGGGCAATTTTAGTTTCACCCACCGGTCAGCACTATTCGGCCACAGCCCGGCTTCAGTTCTTCTGTACCAACAACACCGATGAGTATGAAGCATGCATTATGGGCATGAATATGGCAGTTGATCTGGATGTGGAAGAATTGTTAATCATGGGAGATTCAGATTTGATCATTCGGCAAGCCCAAGGTGAATGGGAAACTCGAGATATCAAGCTTATCCCATATAGGCAACATGTGGAAGATCTTAGCAAACTATTCAAGTCCGTCGAGTTCAAGTATATTCCTCGATTCCACAACGAGTTAGCTGATGCATTAGCTACTTTGGCCTCAATGCTGCCGTATCCGGGCAATGTCCATATTGACCCGCTGGAAATCCAAATTCGAGAGAAGCATGGTTATTGTAATACAATTGAAATAGAACCAGATGTTCAGCCATGGTATCATGATATCAAAAGGTTTATAAAAATAAAGAAATATCCCGAACAGGTTAGTGGAGACCAAAAGAGAACCATTAAAAGGCTTGCCAGCGGTTTCTTCTTGAGCGGAGAAATCTTGTACAAAAGAACTCCAGATCTGAATCTCTTGAGGTGTGTAGATGCCCTAGAAGCTGAAAAGATCATGAACGAAATTCATTCGGGAGTATGTGGACCTTACATGAACGGATATGTCCTTGCAAAGAAAATCCTTCGGGCAGGTTATTACTGGATGACCATGGAAAAAGATTGCTTCAGTTTTGTCCGGAAGTGTCATCAATGTCAGATACACGGTGACCGAATTTATGCACCGCCTTCAGAGTTACATCCTATGTCAGCACCTTGTCCGTTCATTGCTTGGGTATGGATTTCATTGGGCCAATCGAGCCGAAAGCTTCAAATGGGCACAGATTCATCTTGGTTGCCATTGATTATTTCACAAAGTGGGTTGAAGCAGTCACTTTCAAAGCCGTCACCAAGAAAGCGGTGGTGGACTTAGTGCATTCCAACATTATTTGTCGTATTGGTATTCCTAAAACTATCATTACAGACAATGCTGCAAATCTGAACAGCCACTTGATGAGGGAGGTATGCGAACAATTTAAGATTACGCATCGTAATTCTACTCCTTATCGGCCCAAAGCTAATGGCATTGTTGAAGCTGCAAACAAGAATATCAAGAATATCCTCAAGAAAATGATTCAAAGTTCTAGACAGTGGCATGAAAAGCTGCCTTTCGCATTATTGGGATATCGCACAACCGTGCGCACATCAGTTAGGGCTACGCCTTACTTATTGGTTTATGGAACTGAAGCTGTAATACCTGCAGAAGTTGAAATTCCCTCTCTTCAAATCATTGTTGAAGCCGAGATCGAGGATGATGAATGGATCAAGGCCCGATTAGAAAAAAATTAACTATGATTGATGAAAAACGAAAGGCCGCAGTTTGCCACGGGCAGTTGTATCAACAAAGAATGGCCCGTGCCTACAACAAGAAAGTGCGACCCAGGAAATTTGAAGTGGGGCAACTCATTCTGAGACGTATTCTCCCCCATCATGAGGAAGCAAAAGGAAAATTTGCTCCAAATTGGAAAGGTCTGTACATTATAAGAAAACTGTTGCCCGAAGGAGCGTTGTACTTGGGAGACATTGAAGGAAATGACCCCGAAACAGCTGTCAATGTAGATGCGGTCAAGAGGTATTATGTTTGACCCTTTTTTGTTTCTTTGATCACCCTCTTTAGAACCTGGAAGTTACTACGGAAAAGGAGAAAAAACAAAGATTAAAAAATAATAAAAAATAAAAAATAAAAGTTCCTTGAACTACGTTTGACTAGATTCCGAAAGGATACGTAGGCAACCTCTCTCTGGGGTTCAGTCACACCAAAACAAAAACCCAAATTCCCTCAAAAGTGAAACTAGGGCAGATGTTATAATGGTTTGGCGATGGTTTTGTCTAAAAGGTTCCAAAGTTGTAATTCAATCCAAATCTTTTTTACCCAAATCCTTTTCAAGTCCTTCCGATCAATCGGCAAAGAGATTCAAAATGGGAGGATACAGTTACTCGGATCTGATACAATAAAATGAGAGAAATAAAATGAGAGAGTCTTATTGGTGAAAACCTCACGGGCACCATAAGGCGACAGTAAGCAGAGAAATACGAAAATGAGAGAGTCTTGTTAGTATAAACTCACAAAGAGCACTATAAGGCGATGGTGAGAAGAGAAATGAGAGAGGCCAGCTGGTGAAAACCCGCAAAGGGCGCCGCTGATCGAAAAGAGGATCCTCACAGTCACTGGCATCGACACAGTCCCGGGCAAAGTTTCTCAGTCTCAAAGCAAGAGTTGTGATGAATTTCTGAGAGTTGGACGGTTTACACAAATCAGGCATCTAGTCCAACAGGCATGTCATGTTCATTGAAGTCTGTATACACTCCAGATAAGTCCTTCTTTCTTTTCCCCGAAAGGGATACCTCTTGTCTAAATTCATTTGTCCATTCCATTGTTTGCTTTTATTTGAATCCTTTTCGGTTTAATTCTGTTTTGAAACTAAGACAAAGAAGGGAAGGCAGGACTGATTTACAGGGTTCTCACTTGATACAAGTCAATATGCAAAAGAAACGGCACCAAATCTCGGCAAGGGCATCAAGTTGACTCCAACTGGCCATGTTGGCCGATGTTTCAAAATCAAAAACTGTTGAAAGAGGAAATTCAAAGTAAAATGCCAACAAGGGTAAAATAAAAGTTGAAAGGTTAAGTCCCACGTGACTAACCATCATGGCAAAGTCCGAAAAAGCCAGAGGTTCTCCGAGGTTAGAAATGCAATCGATATTCAAGAAACACCAATTGCAACTGAAAGGACCGAGACCAAGTGACTGAAACAATCAAGGCCACAAAACCAACCACCGTTTCCAACTGACAAATTGTTCTTTGTTTGAAAAATAAAATAGGGAAACAGGTGCAATCCAAAAGCAACCTTGCAAGAAGCAGGTGCAACCAAAACAAAATTACGCAAAGGCTAGAAACAGTTTTGCAGCAACTACTGCAAAAGGGAAGTCTTCTCCAAACTCTATCCCGCATTTTACTCATTATCTTAAAAAAAATATATGAAATTAAAAAGAAAGAAAAACAAAATCATGGTAGTATAAGGTCTCCAATCCCTAGTTATGTTTTCCAACATAGGGTCTCCACTCCCTAGTTGATGATTTTTAGACATAGGGTCTCCACTCCCTAGTCGCTTTTCCAACATAGGGTCTCCACTCCCTAGTTGATGTTTTTAGACATAGGGTCTTCACTCCCTAGTCGCTTTTCCAACATAGGGTCTCCACTCCCTAGTTGATTTTATTTTTAAACATAGGGTCTCCACTCCCTAGTCGCCTTTTCCAACATAGGGTCTCCACTCCCTAGTTGATGTTTTTAGACATAGGGTCTCCACTCCCTAGTTGATGATTTTCCAACATAGGATCTCCACTCCCTAGTTGATGTTTTTAGATATAGGGTCTCCACTCCCTAGTCTCTTTTCTAACATAGGGTCTCCACTCCCTAGTTGATGATTTTCCAACATAGGGTCTCCACTCCCTAGTTGATAATTTTTAGACATAGGGTCTCCACTCCCTAGTCGCTTTTCCAACATAGAGTCTCCACTCCCTAGTTGATGATTTTCCAACATAGGGTCTCCACTCCCTAGTTGATAATTTTTAGACATAGGGTCTCCACTCCCTAGTTGATTTTATTTTTAAACATAGGGTCTCCACTCCCTAGTCGCCTTTTCCAACATAGGGTCTCCACTCCCTAGTTTATGTTTTTAGACATAGGGTCTTTACTCCCTAGTCGCTTTTCCAACATAGGGTCTCCACTCCCTAGTTGATTTTATTTTTAAACATAGGGTCTCCACTCCCTAGTCGCCTTATCCAACATAGGGTCTCCACTCCCTACTTGATTTTATTTTAGACATAGGGTCTTCACTCCCTAGTCGCTTTTCCAACATAGGGTCTCCACTCCCTAGTTGATTTTATTTTTAGACATAGGGTCTCCACTCCCTAGTTGATTTTATTTTAGACATAGGGTCTCCACTCTCTAGTCGCTTTTCCAACATAGGGTATCCACTCCCTAGTTGATTGATATTTTAGATATAGGGTCTCTACTCCCTAGTCTCTTTTCCAACATAGGGTCTCCACTCCCTAGTTGATGCTTTTCCAACATAGGGTCTCCACTCCCTAGTTGATGATTTTTAGACATAAGGTCTTCACTCCCTAGTCTCTTTTCCAACATAGAGTCTCCACTCCCTAGTTGATTTTATTTTTAGACATAGGGTCTCCACTCCCTAGTCGCCTTTTACAACATAGGGTCTCCACACCCTTGTTGATTTTATTTTAGACATAGGGTCTCCTCTCCCTAGTCACTTTTCCAACATATGGTATCCACTCCCTAGTTGATTGATATTTTGGACATAGGGTCTCCACTCCCTTACATAGGGTCTTTACTCCCTAGTTGATGATTTTCAAACATAGGGTCCCCACTCCCTAGTTGATGATTTTTAGACATAGGGTCTCCACTCCCAAGTTTCTTTTCCAACATTGGGTCTTCACTCCCTAGTTGATGTTTTTAGACATAGGGTCTCCACTCCCTAGTTGCTTTTGCAACATAGGTTTTCCACTCCCTAGTTGATGTTATTGTAGACATAGGGTCTCCACTCCCTAGTCATCTTTTCCAACATAGGGTCTCCACTCCCTAGTTAATTTTATTTTCGACATAGGGTCTCCACTACCTAGTCGCTTTTTCCAACATAGGGTTTCCACTCCCTAGTTGATTTGATCTTAAATGCAAGGTACACCATTCCCCGATATCTTTGCCAATATAGGGTATCCCATTCCCTGGCCATATTTTCCTAACATAAGGTACACCAATCCTTAGTTGAGACATCCTTTTGATAATAAAAGAACACAATCCAAAAAAAAATAACATTTTTAAGGTACACCACTCCCGACCTTTTATTTCTTTCAATAAAGAAGTAGTTTATAATTTTGTTACAATAACTCACAAAATTTTCCTAGTGCAAACTGGGGCAGAAAAATTTCGTTCAATTGTTTGTTTTGGTGTCTGAGTAGGTTTTACCTCGAGGAACAGGGTTCGAGATGACCAAAAGAAGAAGTCACAATTCAGAATAAAAGAAAAGAAAAAAATAAGTGAATCCAAAATGCAAAAGCAATTGAAAAGATGTGGAATGCTAAGACATGACTGAAGCCACAAACATTGGAGTCCCGTTTTGATTAGAAGAAGCTATAGAACATTGAACTAGAACCTACAGCTAGCGAGCATCAAGGTTTAGATTAGAGTCTGCATGAAGAACCAATCAAGACTCAAGATCAAGTTTCTGAAGACTCATAGATAGGAATCTTGTAACTCATAACTGATAGGCTTGTTTAGTTTGTTTTTTTTTATTTTGATATAATGGCAGGACCGCGGACCGGAGCCTCGACGGAACCTCACTCGACTCCTCAACTCATCATTCCACCATTCTCCTTGAACTACACGCGCCTGATTCCCCTATAACTCGGGATATGTAGGCTGTCCAAAACCAGGACTCGGTTGCACCCTATCTTTTATTTCTTTTCCTTTTGAATAATAGTTTGGTCAAAAATTAGTCACGTGGCTCACCTAGTCTTTGCCTGAAAACTCTTCATGTTTCCAAGCAAAGAGGGGCAGTTGTGAGCACCTAATTTTTGACTATATTTGAATTTTTATCACCTTCTACTATGTAAATATTTTCAGAATTTAATATATATATTTTAGCGTTGTTACACTTATATATATTTATATATATATATATATATATATAGAGAGAGAGAGAGAGAGAGAGAGAAATTATTAATAATTTAAAAGGTCAATTATTACTATTAGCATTATTTTTATTATTATTTTTATCTTTATTTTTAAATAAAATGAATTAAAAACCGAAAATAAATAAAAATTAATTATTTAAAAAAAAAACAAATTTCGGATGGGAATTAAAAAATAGGAAAAGTAGAAATATAAAATTGAAAAGTAAAATTAAAAGTAGGTAGAAATTGTTTAATAAAAAAAGTAAAAGAAAGTGAAAAATTAAAAAAATAAAAGTAAAAGAATGTGAAAATTTAAAAAATGAAAAGTAAAATAAAGTTGGAATTAAAAAAAAAAGTAAGGGTATCTGATTTTGTTTTTTTTTAAATGTAAAAGTAAGTGGGAAATAAAAAAAAGAAAAGTAAAATAAGTGGGAAATAAAAAAAAAAGAAAAGTAAAAAAGTAGGATTTTAAATATATTAAAAATAAAAAAAAAGTGAGAAATTAAAAAATAAAAGTAAAGGAAAGTGGGGAATTATTTTTTTAAAAAAAATAAGAAAAATGGGAAGTAGAAATTCTTTTTAATTAAAAATAAAACAATAAATAAAAAAATAAAAAATAAAAATCTGAAAATTCGGAAAATATTTTCTATAAATATAAGAGAAATGTGATGGAAAAAAAAAAAGAGAGGAGAGAAAGGAAAAAAGAGGGAGGAAGGAATTGAGAAAAAAATATTTTCTTCTTCTAGGATAAGGAAATTTCTACTCGTGTCATTCTTTCTTCGGCTTTCTTTTGAAAAATCCAGTAGCTTCACCACCCCAAAACCACCAGCCCATGACCACTTTTGAGTCATCATTAACCCCCCTCCCCCCCCCCCAAAAAAAAATCCAAAACTAGCCACTAAATCGTCAGTTTTGCAAGGTCGATTGAGGTTGCAAGTTGAGATTTACCGCTCGAGTTTTCCGTGGTTCGAAGGGTCCAGTTAAGAGCTATCCGATCATTGAGTGGTTGTAATTTAAATCGACAATCATCAATACAAAGGTTCACTTCTCTTTCTATTTTGTTTTTGTTTCTCATTAATGTTTTGGGTCACTTTGTTTTAATTTAACTTTGAGTATGATATGATCGAGTTTGCATCTGAGTGTGCTAAGATTAATTTGTTCTCATGTTGAGTATTTGTTAAGATTAATTTATTGTCCTTTTTAGTAGTTCATATGGTTAATTTTATTGATGAATATGTATTAATTCGTTACTTTTCTTGTTTATTCAATGAAGTAATGGCTTTCCATTTTAGCATGTTTTAGTTTCATTTTGATCTCCTATCTTAGTGACTAAATTGATCCTGCCTGTATCTATATTTTCCTGCCATAAATTTAGTCTAATTTCAAATATTGGTTAGCAGTAAAATTATAAGATATTAGGTTGGGCCATGATTGGTGTAAGAGTTTAATTGAACTTCCCTAGCGTATTTATGGGCTATTGTTGCACATGACCAAAAACAAATAAACATTCATAAGCTAGCCAACTTTTTCCATAATTAATTTACTTCATTTCCTCCATAATAATATACATGCCTCATGACCTTACAATAATGTCAAAATTAGTAATTGAATAATATTCGAACACCATAGCTTGATTTAGGCGCGATTAATAATAAATCATCGTGACTATGGGTACGATTCCTATGGCATAGTCATGATACGTAAACCCCAATTCAAGTGAGCGTTTCACGCGACTTGATCATAACTTCAAATAATAATAAAAATAAACATGTTGTAAATCGCGGGTGCGTTTCACGTGGCGCGGTTTGCAATGTGTACCAAAACGACAAGTGTGCGATATCGCAACTTGTTCAAATAAATTCCATAAATATTAAAAAGCGGTAAAAGACAAAAATGCACAATGGGTTTAAAACATGTAATAAATCAGATAATTACGCCAAGTATTAATTGTTAAGCGACCGTGCTAAAATCACGGAATTTGAGAGTGCCTCACACCTTCTCCCAGGTTAACAGAATTCCTTACTCGGTCTTCTGTGTTCGCGGACCAAAAATAAGAGTCAAATTTCCTCGATTTGGGATTCTAAAATAAATCGGTGACTTGGGACACCATAAATTATTTCAAGTGGCGACTCTAAATAAATAAATAATCTCATTTCGAATAATGTCACTTAAATTGGAAAAATCCTCTATCCCCTATCCCCTCGGGAAAAAGAAGGTGTGACAATCGCAGGTGCGTGGTATGTGGAGATGGCATGGGAGCGCAAATGAGATGAATATTCTGCACCTGCGAGGTCCCAGATACGGAGTACGGGCCGCAGATGCAGAAATGGCCAAGGTGGCCTGGAGGAGAAGAAGCGAACTTAGTCCACAGGCGCATTCGAGCAGAAGCGGACCTGCATAAGTGGACTTTGTCCGCAGAAGCGAGAGCGGCTGGGTGAAAATTATATATTTGAGTTCGTGAGGTTATGGGTAATATTTATCTTTGAAAATTTTCGAAATCCGGGCACGTGGGCCTGGGGGTGAATTTTAAGAATCTTCTTATTTGGGTTGGGTAATTACTCTAATTGCTAAATTATGAACTTGTGAGTGTATATTGATTAATTTATATAATATTTGTCTAGCTTCGAATTTGTTCGATACCAAGTTGAGACTTTAGAGTGAATCCGTGGGCCGGAAAGTGAGCTTTGAGGCGAGGAAAGTCTCTTGCCTAACCTTCTAAGAGGGAATTTTTCCCACATGTGTTTTACATTACTACTTGCTTCTAATTGTGGGAGCTACGTACACACGAGATGACGAGAGTCCGTACGTAGATACTAATCATGCTTAAGTCCGGGTAGTTTTAGGACCCAAATCATGAAATACTTATATGGTTTGCTCTATACTTGTTAATTTAAGTGCCTAAATTATATTTCAACTTGATAAAGGATTCGTAAATACCGAATTTCACTTACTTTGAGTTTTGGCGGGTTACTTAACCGTTAATAGAAATTGTGCCCCCTTGTGTATTAGTCTTGTGATAGCTTTTAAATCGGATGTTCATAGAGTATTCTCTCTTCTTTAGGAGCGGGTCGAACGCCTCGGTAGTATGATTGATGCATCTATGGTTCGTGCCGCTCGACCCTCGACAGTGTACACATTATTCTGAATTGGGCCGTACGACCTCGGTATAAATCGTGCGTGAAAATTCTTGGACCTCGGTTACACTCTATATAATATTCATGACTTGGGAGGTTATAATTTATTTATTGGCCCGGAATTGTTGAAGTTAGTATGTGTTAATTGGAGATCTTTAAATTGACTATCAGTCAAAGAATCGTTTATTCACTGCTTGCTATTATGTTTTTATTATTATTCACATATATATTCTATGCCTATCTAGAATTTCTGTATTTTATTTGTTGGCTTATAGTAAGTGTCGATGTCGACCCCTCGTCACTACTTCTTCGAGGTTAGACTGGATACTTATTGGGTACATGTTGTTTATGTACACACGCTACACTTCTGCACTAATCGTGCAGCATCTGAGGCGGGTACATCTGGCATTCATTCAGGCGCGCACCCTCGATACCCTGAGGCATAGTGGTGAGATGCTCTCTGAGTTCGTTCTGCATCACCCACAGTTTCTCTTTTGTATTTACTTTCTGTCTATCTTATTTCAGACAGTAGCATCGGTGCTTTGTATATTCTACAAGTTGTCCGTACACTTGTGATACCAGGTCTTGGGAATATACTAGTAGACACTAGATGGTTTTGGATATTTATTTCCCGTATCTTGCTTTTTTATTGGTTCATGCTTTTCTTTACTATAATATTTTCACTTCTCATTTACTTAATAAACAAAAATCAACTGTTTTGAAATTATTAAAAAGAATTAATACATGGCTAGTTCACTGTTGGCTTGCCTAGCAGTGACGTTGGGCGCCATCACGGCCTATAGAGGAAATTGGGTCGTGACAGAACTGGTCAAGATGGGTAATGCTAGGGGTGACATGTGGGCCGGTTAGGACCGGGACCGCAAGCCCACATGGGCGGTGGGCCTAAACGGTCCTAACCGGATAGGACCGGGACCGTGGGGTGGTGGGCGGGGTAGTGGGACGGTCTCATAGGGGAGGCCCGCGAGACCGGGACCATTTAGGACCGGGACCGGCTCAGAAGTGGGCCGGTTCAAGCGGTCCTAAACGGGCCCAAAGGATAATTTTTTTAAAAAATAAATTTGACCGTTTGGTCTGCCAAAATAGCCGTTGGCTATTTGCAAAATAGCCATTTAACCCCCCAAATTTTATTTTAACCCCAAACTTTTTATAATTATACTTTTTTCCTATTTTCAACTATAAATACCCCCTCATTCTTTCATTTTTCTCACAAAATCATCAATCTCTCTCAACCTCTCTCTAATATTTTTCTTTAATTGCTTACTTAATTGTTACAATTTGTGCAAAATTATAAAGTTGGTAAATTGAAGTCTTCAAGTCTTCAACGATAATTATTTTTCAACAAGTTGTTCGTCAATTCGGTAAACTCGTTCCAACTCTTAAGTTTTAATATTATAGTTTTGTATTGTTTTATTTACTTTGCTTGAATAATTAAGATGGCTTATTCCTTAAAAAAAATGTTTAGTAAAAATAAGGGAAAATCCAAGAGTGGTGAATCTAGTGGCCAATCTATTCCTCTTCCACTTCCCCCGGCTCCCCGGCCCAAACCTGGTACCCGTCCTACACCTCCTATTCTTGATAGCGATAATAGTTTATTACAATTTACCGAGAGTCAATTTTGTCATAATATTGCACCATGTGAACAATTAAACCATAAATATATGAATGCTCTTTATGGTAATCCAACTATTGATGAAAATGATGATGAAGAAATAGATTTTGATGAAACGCAACCGGATGACGATACATCCACTAGTCCTACTCCTGAAGTTAACCCAACTAATAATAATCCAAATGATCCCCCGTCTGACCCTCATGTTACTGCCCCTACTTTTTCTAGACAACCTTCTAAATGGGCATAAACATCTCTTGTTTGGCCCTTTTTTTACTCAACTAAGAGAAAAAAAATAGGGCTAAGTGTAAAACTTGTGGCAAAGAGTTAGTTTTTAAATATGTTGGAAGTCGGGGAGGGACGAAAAGTTTGACTAGACACATATTGCTACACCCTCAAGATAAAGCTAGATATTTTCGTATGAAAACTTTGGCCGAGGGGACAAGTGCACCTAGTCAGGCTGACTTTAGTACCGGTTCAAATCAATTTCAACCGGGAATTAACACTGTTACCGGTGGTATTTTATATTATGATCCAAAAAAAGATCGGGAAGAATTGGCAAAAATGGTTACTGTTATGTGTTTACCCTATAGTTTTCCTTCTGACCCTCACTTTGTGCATTATATTAGAAAAGTTTATAATCCTACTTATAAAGGTTTTCCTCGCACAACCGTAAAGAGTGATATTTATAAATATAAACATAAATATGAACAATATTTGCGCTATTTATTTACTCATATAAATTATCGTGTTGCTATTACAACTGATATTGGTAGAAGTGGTAATGACTGTGATTACCTTACTGTTACCAGTCATTAGATTGATGAGGATTGGATAATGCAAAAACGCATTATTGCTTATAGAATAATTAATTCACGTCACACAGGGCAGTTTATTTCTAGCACGATTACGGATATTTGTAGATATTTTTGCATTAGTGATAAAATAATGTCAGTTTCAATGGATAATGCTACTAGTAACACAAATGTTGTAGCCTTGCTTACCACTACACTAAGTCATGCATTTAGTAACATTTTTCATGTTAGATGTATTTGTCATATTTACCATTTAATTGTGGGTGATGGTATGCGAATTTTAAATGTTGAAATTGAAAAGGTTAAAATGGCTCTTAATTGGCTTTTTTATTCAAACCGTAGAAGTAGACTTAGAGAATATTTTAAAAGATGCAATGAATTTGGCCTAAGAGAAAGAAAGGTTCCTAAACCTTGTCCAACTAGATGGAATTATATGTATGAAAGTTTAGTTGTTGCATATGAATATAGAAACCTCATAAACTCAACGTTTAATGCTCATATAAGTGATGATGATGAGCACCTTACAAATGCGGATTGGGCTAATGTTAAAATGCTTGTAGATTTTTTAAAAAAATTTTATATTGCTACAAATGAATTTTCTGGGCAATATTATCCTACTATTTCTAACTGTTTAGTTTATATTGCAGAACTTGCAAATTTGTTTGATCATTTTTCAGAGGGTGGGAAAATTTATCAACTTGCTATTGATTCCATGAGAAAAAAATTAAAAAATATTTTTTCCCTATTCCCCTTATTTATGGTGTTGCTGCATTGTTAAATCCTACTATGAAATTAGGAGGTCCTTAATTTTGGTATGAAACTGTTTATAATGGTTTAGCACTTGAACATGAGGAGTTGTCTACACTTGCGGACGCAATAGCCTCAATTAAAATAAATGTTCAAACTATTTATAATGCTTATCAAGTTGCATTAGATCATGCTAGACCAAATGTTCCAACTCCTTCTTCTTCTAGTTCTCAATCATCTAAAAGAACTGCGGGAGTAAGAGCACTTAGTGCTTGGGCAGGGTTCAGGGGTTCTCAAGGTTCTAGTACTAGTGATTTTTCACAACTAAATGAGCTTGAAGTTTATTTGTCACAGGAAATTGAGGAAGTGAATCCCGACGGCTCTTTTAATATTTTGGAATTGTGGAAGGACAAAGAAAAACACTTTCCGATTCTTTCAAGGATGGCCCGAGACATTTTAACTATTCAAGCTTCAACAGTGGCATCAGAGAGCGCTTTCAGTCAAGCAAGACTTCAACTCGGTGATTATAGAGCGTCTATGAGGGAGAGCTTGGAAAAATCAGTACTTTTCAAAGATTGGATCCGTTCGGAAAGAAGAAATTTTGGACTTGCTGAATCACAACCAGAGGTAGACGAAGCTTATAAAGAAATGCTAGCTGAACTTGCGGAGGATGATGCTTCGCCTGGAAGCGGTGATGACCAAGCTTCATTTCCGCCACCACCAACAGAAATTCCTCCGGACCTTGAAGGATTTATGAAATTTGTAAGAGATACCATGTAAATTAATATGTAACTTGTATTTTGGCACATCTTGATTAGTTTCTTTTTCTTCTCAATGGTGGTATTAGCACCTTATTGTGCTCATTCCATAGGGGGGAGAAAAACTAAGAAAGATATTGCCTTGATTTTTTAATGCTATAATAAAAATATAACGCATTGCTTTGAATATCTCTTTACAATAATTTTATCTTTTTATATACCTTAAGCTATACATATAGTATAATATAGTATATACTATACTCTCTCTCTCTCTCTCTCTCTCTCTCTCTCTCTATATATATATATATATATATATATATATATATATATATATATATATATATATATATCTTACTATATACATAGTATATAAGCCATATTCGATAGTATATAAATATATATAGTTAGTATATATATATATATATATCTTAAGATATATATATAGTATATAAATCGAATATTAATGTATAAATCTTAAGATGTATATATAGTAAATCGAATATAGCTTATATATCTTAAGATGTATATATAATATAGTATAGTATATATATTATAACGCATTGCTTTGAATATCTCTTTACAATATTTTTGTCTTTTTATATACTTTAAGCTATACATATAGTATATACTATACTCTCTCTCTCTCTCTCTCTCTCTCTCTCTCTCTCTATCTATATATATATATATATATATATATATATATATATATATATATATATATATATATATATATATATATATATAAGATGTATATATATATATATAGATAGATATATATCTTAAGCCATATTCGATAGTATATAAATATATATATCGAATATAGCTTATATATATATATATATATATATATATTATATTATGTATACATCTTACTATACACATAGTATATAAGCCATTTTCGATAGTATACATCTTACGATATACTATATATATATCTTAATATAGTAAGATGTATATATAGTATACTATATATATATATATATAGAGAGAGAGATATATATCTTAAACCATATTCGATAGTATATAAATATATATAGTATATATATATATATATATATATATATATATATATATATATATATATATATATCTTAAGATGTATATATAGTATATAAATCGAATATTAATGTATAAATCTTAAGATGTATATATAGTAAATCGAATATAGCTTATATATCTTAAGATGTATATATAGTATAGTATAGTATATATATTATAACGCATTGCTTTGAATATCTCTTTACAATATTTTTGTCTTTAAATTTGAATTAAAAAATTTAGGTGACAATTCTATAATATAATTTACTAGGAATTGCCTTAGATATTTTTATTACCATTTTGTTTCTCTAACATGTATAAAAATAATTTAAAAAATAGAAAGTTTTCGTTGGGCCCACTTAACACGGGACCGCTAATTCGTGGTCCCGGTCCCGGACCGGTTCCAACGAGAAGCCCACGAATTTCGGGACCGCTTAGGACCGGGCTCGCGAAGCCCACTTAGGACCCGGCCCGGCCCACATGTCACCCCTAGATAATGCAAAAACGGATAAAATATTTAACCTAATATGGATAGATAATGGGTTAACTGACGGACAATATGGATATCCATATTATCTATGACTTCTTGAATATGATCACCCTTGAGAGAATTTCTAGTTTTCCAAACTTGAATAGCCTCCAATTTGGTCTTTGCAAATATAAAAGTTAAACCCACTAGTTATCTATTTTTAAGTGGATAGTATGGATCTTATCCATATTTGACCAATTTTTAAAAAATTCATTATCCAACTCATGTTTTAGTGAATAAAATTAATGGATTATTTTTTTATCCATTTTGCCACCGCTACTATATATTAACCGTAAAGTGAATGCTAAATTGGTGAAAGCTCTTGGTAGGAGTGGTATTTAAGTTTTAACCTTGGGGTAGGTCGACATTTTGATCTTTCAACTTTGTAGAAGATGTGACACTGTTTTTTGCTCCTATAGTTCAATCATTTGTTGAAGCGCATTTCATTACTGTATTGGTTTATGTTCATTTTTCCCCATGTATTTCAATTTCCTTTTTGCTTTAGATGAAATATTACAAAGATACAGTAAATATTTTAAGTATGATACAATTTATTTACAGTCGATACTAAAAAGAATATTCTAATAATTTTAAGATCTTTCATTGAAAGATATAAAAAAATAAAATGGAGATAAAAATTGATTTTAAACATATAAATTCACAATTCTTTGCATGATCAAGTTTCTAATGATAAGTCTTAGAGTAAAAATAATTAATAAAAATCTAAAAAAAGCAATGCAAGTAATTAAGATAAAGACTATTTAAAAAGCTAATAACGTCAAAACTTCCAAATTGCATAACAAATGACGAAAAGTTTTAAAATTTATTAATGTAAGATCTTAAGATAAATTATTTACGTAATCATGTAATTTGTATGTAGTTTTCAACCTTTAATTTAATCTACTGTACTTAAATTAAATCAAATAGTATTTCCAATCAAATGATTTACTGTATGAATAAGAATACAACGCGTAAATATTAAAGTAACACTAGCTTGTGGTTATTAAATGGCCCCCATGATTTTCAAAGAGGTGTACAATGGCTAACGTATTCTTGCTGTGGCAAAATGGTAAATAAAGAGATAGCTAGGACCCACGTTTTAGAGAAGCTTTTGAATAATATGATGATGTATGGTGAGATAAGTATGGGGCAATTCGGTGTCACGACCCAAAATCCACTATGGACCGTGATGGCGCCCAATGTCGCCGTTAGGCAAGCCAACGGTGAACTATCACATTAATTGTTCATTTTATTACTTTCGAAATCATAAATTTGATTAAGGAAGGAAATTTACACTTTTAAATCCACGGGAACGTACATAAATAGTAGTTTATAAAAGAAATGAAAGGCGATAATGATATATAAATCCGTAAGCAACACCTAGCATATCCCAAAAACTGGTGTCACAAGTGCATGGGCATTTACTAAGGAATACAATTATAATACAACATCTGTCCAGAATGTAAATAAGAGAGGATAAAGTAAATAGTACGATGAAGACTCTCTGGGCTGCGATGTGTAGCCTGGAATGCAGTTCACCATAAAGTCTTCTCAGCAACTGCGCCTATGCGCCAAGATGACCACCAGATGAATATGTCGGATCCTGCACATTTAGTGCATAAGTGCAGCATGAGTATGTAAATCAACGCGTACCCAATAAGTATCTAGCTTAACCCCGGAGAAGTAGTGATAAGGGTTGACATCGACACTTACTAGAGGTCCAATAAAGCAATATAATAAATCATATGCAGATATGAAGCAAACAACAATAATGCGGTAAATCTGTAAGTTATATAATCTTCCAAAAATTTCTTTTAAAGGTATGAATTTCTCAGTCTTGTATTCTACCTATGGATCTCAGATGTATCAAGTGTCAGTATCAAACTGATAAGGAATACCACATGAAATGCCAGGCATCAGTGGAAGGATAATCTCATGAATATTAGACAGCCAGCGGTATAATACACGATTATGTCGAGGTCGTTCGTCCCGATCCAGAATAATGTGTACACTGCCGAGGGTCGAACGACACGAACCATAGATGCATCTACTATACTGCCGAGGCATTAAACCCGCTCCACAAGAAAGTAAGGGACTTATTGAATTACGAGACACGTGCTTACAATACATTACATGAGCACAAAGTGAAATAACCTTTACTGTTTCTCAAATAACTTGCCAACTACTCAAGGTGATAAGGCTAGACCTAACATAAATAAATAAATAAATAAATAAATAAATAAATAAATATATATATATATATATATATATATATATATATATATCCAAATCAATTTCAATTATAAATTTAATTAATTAAGCTAGCTGAGTGAGTTCAAGTAATTCACATATTACATGATAAAGTCCTAAGTCTACCCGGACATAAATATGCTTTAGCTACATACGGACTGTCGTCACCTCGTATGTACGTAGCACCCACAACTAGTAGCACATAACAATTATATCAACTAAGGGGTAGTTTCTATCTCACAAGGTTAGACAGCAGACTTACCTCGCTCTGAAGTTCCACAACCGGCTCCAATGCCTCTCTAACTCACAAATCAATTCCTATCAATCCGAAACTAGTCAAAGAAGATGCAAATCAATCAAAATATACTCCAATGCGAATAATTTATAAATTTATAATAATTTTCAACTCCACTCGAAAAGTCAACATAACCCACGTACCCAGATTCCGAAAATTTTTGAAGATAAACATTACCCATAATATTACGAACTCAAATATATGATTTATTCCCAATTACATGTCTAATTTCGTGGTCAAAATTCAAAAATATCAATTTTTAGGTTTCTTTCAAAATCACAAAATTTCTACTAATTTTCATGTTTAAATTCACATATAATCCATGTATTTCACTAACATTATATAGGAATTACTTACCTTGCAATAGATGATGAAAATCCTCCCATGAAGAGCTTCAAAAATCGCCCAAGCCATGTGAGAAGTACAAGAAATGAACCAAAACCCGCAATAAAACAAGTCTGCCCAGCAACTTCTATGCCTCGCGATCGCGAAGGCTAAAAAATGCTACTGCCCAAAATCCTTCTTCGCGTTCGCGACCTGGACATCGCGTGCGCAATGCATCACTGCCCCGATCCTCCGCATTCGCGATTGTCATGTCGCGTAGGCCAAATGCCTCGTGCCCCATTTCCTCCATTTCCTCATCGTGATCGCGATTGGGCCTTCGCGTTCGCGAATAACTGCCAGGACAACCTACGCATTTGCAGACCCATCTTCCCGTTCGCGTAGGGCAATCAGCCTCCCCCTCCAATTTCTTTCTTCATGATCGCGGTACAATCTTCGCGATCCAAAACACACTAGCACACCAGCAGTAACAAATCATCCAAACTTGGTCTGAAACCATTCCGAAACACACCCGAGGCCCTCGAGACTCCGTCCAATCACACCAACAAGTCCCAATACCTTATACAAACTTACTCGAGGCCTCAAATCACACCAAACAACATCAAAACTACGAATCAACGATCGAAACCTTCTTTAAACTTTCAAACTTCCAAACTTCGACGAACGCGTCCGTACCATATCAAAATATTTCGGAATGACGCCAAAATTTACGTACAAGTCATAAATCACGATACGAATCTACTACAAGGCTCGGAATCCCTAACGGACATCGACAACATCAAAACTCACTTCAAATTAAACTTAAGAAACTTGAACTTTAAAATACCAGCCTTCCATAATAAGCACTAAAATGCTCCCGGGCCACCCGATACTCGACCCGAACATACGCCCAAGTACAAAATCATCATATGAACCTATTGGAACCTTCTAATACCAATTCCTATGTCATTTACTTAAAAGTCAAACCTTGGTTAACTCTTTCAACTTAAAGCTTCTGAAATGAGAATTTTCCATCTGAATCAACTCCGAACTTCCCGAAATTCAATTCCGACTACGGGTACAAGTCATAATACATGAAGTGAAGCTACTCAACGCCTCAAACCGCCGAACAACGAGCTAGATCTCAAAATGACCGGTCAGGTCGTTACATTCTCCCCCACTTAAACATACGTTCGTCCTCGAACGTGCTAAGAACTACTCCGGAGTTGCCTCAAAATCACTATTCAATACCTTATGCACCTACCCGTTCCACCACAACCCAGTTGAGCATATTAGCTCGAGCCAGACTAAAGATCCTCCCTTTTATTTAGTCAATAATCCTTAGAACAAAATTCCAACCTCCGAATTCTTCTACAAGACCTGATTCTAACATACAAACACCGTATCAATCACCACACACTATACCAAAACATGATCATACACCTTTGCTGAATTCACACCATGCACCGCATGATTCACATGCTTATAATAACATCCTCCGACTACAATAGCTGCAATTTCACGAATGTGATACCCGCAATATGCCTCATAACACATGTAATCCATGTCCCAACTCTTGCAATACCGCCACGACGAAAGAGATGTGTAGAAACTCATAACCACCTGCCAAAATAATAAATCATGGGGTCTCTTTACCTGACAAGCACCATTACCTCATTCTGAACTAAATAATAATATATTCTCTTTAATATACCCTACTTTACTCTGATCGCACAGATCTCAGAGCCAATAATCTCATCTCATCCAATACAGGTTGCTCGGGCAATAAGTCACCTCAAACACCGTCTAAAATCTTATATGACGCCATCAACGTGCCAACAAGCTACAACCCGAATATGACTCATAATGGAAAACGAACTCTGGCAAGGAACTACCCTGCCTGCATAATTAATGAAATGTCCAAGACGATGTTATGCTTCCATCTCGGAGATAAGAAACAATACACACAAATAAGTATAAGGAATCGTACATAAAATCTCACTGTTGCGGCGTGTAACCCAATCCAACTATAACACTATTGCAGCATGCAACCCAATATGAACATGAAACTGTTGCGGCGTGCAACTCGATCCGAATATGACATTGTTACGGTGCACAACTCAATCTACACAACATACCTGTGGCGGTGTTCCACTCGATCTAACAATATACCCATGGCGGCGTGCCACCCGATCCACACAACAATCAATAAGGACTCACCCATCAATCCGTAAATGTTTATACTTACGACTGCTCGAGTATCGACCACAAGCACGCCAAGTGCATAATACAAGCCCTGGGGAGACGGATAGCACCATACACTAAAAAACCCAAGAATGACTAAGGTGCAATAAATGACATGCATCTCAAGAGCCATCCTGCTCATATAACACCATAAACTACACGATATCACAACACATGTGCGAATAATCAAGCCGTATCATGACCCACCTGGCACAATACAGTATTACATGGAATAGATGATGGGGGGAATAACATCCAATGCCCAAAGACTCCTCCATAATCAATGTTATGAAGAATGAACACATACGACCTGGCGTAGAGCACACATTCACATTAGACTTACCAACGGACCTCAAACTTATTCTAATCATACCATACTAGTCCAACAACCTTTCATGGATCCAAAATGGACCTATTTATGACACATACGAGCAGTCGTCCAACCCGGAACAAACTCTCACGGTCCACAACCAAATGACTAGAGCGCCTTTCAGGCATAAACAATCATATTAGCGATAGTACCAGAATCTCCATACTTGGATTCAATCATTAACAATTAAGTGACTAACATGTAACACTTATACAAATCACCCCATGGGATACGCTCCCACGACCTTCCGCACCAGGTAGCCAAGTCTGCACATCCATACCATCAACCGTACTAATTTTGTAAAGCAAATGAAGAATCCACAAATCTACAAAGCCTCTTACACAGGACACCGTTCTTAGGTGACACTAAATAAAATACCAGCTTACTCTGAACATATGAATTCTTCCCTGCCCATCCGAGCTTGTGACATTCTTGTCAACACCGAACCGCAACCTTGATCCTTCACTTTCAGTTCCCATGTTGTTCACTGCACCTATCATGCCGCTACGCGAGAGTACAAGAATTCATCATAACCCCTATACTACTAGTAGAATAAACACTTCATTGGCTAGAACATTTCACTTAACTCATTTCAGAAGAACCATTGCAACACGCAGCTGAATTCCCATAACTGCAGAAAATACAAACCTCAAGTTGTGGTCTAAACCGCCATAATCCTTTCGGGATCCATTTACGCATAACAAGTCCATTGGAATCAAATACCTCTCAAATAAATCAAATTATGGTGGTTGTCATGCCCGCACATACAACCACAAACCACATGTATAACTTAACATGTCGAAGGAACTGATCATTGCCATAATTACATTGATTCAAACCATTACTAACCGGTCCAACTTCTTCCAATTTACTCTTGACTTGCCTTAGAAATAATAATAGCTCCATTAAAAAACATAACAAACTCAATCAGAACTCATCCCGAGTGACCCGAATCACAAGACCATATCGTCTCAGTACCCATGAATCATATCATACCCTCCTCATGCGCATAATAGCATCTCCAACTAGTACACGCATTCTGAAAGACCTCCCGCGAATCATTCATCAAGTTTTTTGCTCGAATTACCCTTGATGTTTTTTTTCATAGTCATAAATAATCCACCAATACACCGATAACCAGAAATCGCACAAGCACACAACCACGCGATCCAATCATAGACGGTGGGCTCCCCCACTTAGCTTAAGACGCCATCACATAATGTAGAACCCACAAAGATTTCTCCTTCTTAATCACTATGATCTCGCACCATTAACCCGTAAAATTTCTCGAAATCTCTTGTTAAACTTTTCATGAACATTCCGAATCATCAGCCACAATCGCATATTCGACCTTATATCGAGTAGTAAGTAGAAATCTTCGTAGAAATTTCATCAAAATCACGCAACCGCTAACCTGCCCACAGGAGATAGCCCATATGTGGAATTCCATACCGACATCTTCAAGCGACACTGCACTGGGTACCACTACTACGAAATTAGTAAACCCTCCTGAGCCCATGCTCGTCCACCCACTGTAAAAGTCTATTCATTCCCCATAGACATCAACTGAAAGTCCGACAATACATTCCAAACTCGAAGTCACGTTGCATCCCAAAAACGATAATCAAGTTTTCACACCCCTCTTCATTTCAAGAAAACTCCTCTCTGCCATATTCAATCTTCCTCAGTACAGTAGCCACCAACCCAAATAAAATCCGTAGACCTAGTCACTTTCCACCATGATTCCCAAATCGCTCTAAACTTTGCCAAGGCATGTGGCTATACTGCCACAGAATTCATATGCTACTCTACTACTCCGACTCCAGTTAAACCATGTTCTTTAAGCAACTTCTCGACCTCTGCTTTTCATACTTTACCTTTTAGAAATTAAACCACCGCGAGACACCTCCCATCATGTCCTTCCTCGTCATTCGCTACCCAGAGGTTGCCTCAAATGAAAATCCATCTTTGTAGAACCTGAACTAATAAATTGCTACCAACTCTACGCCTCTTCGAAGATCATCTTTCTCGAGCCATCAGCATTAGAAACACCGATTCGATTCTGAAACTGCTACACACCGACATCTCTAACAATCGCTTCTTAGGTACCACTTCACAATACCCTACCCAAAAGCAAACCACGGAAGACCATAACGTCGGCAAACCTTGATGCGTTCAAGCAAGGACGATGACACCACATCACAAATGAGAATTCCACCACACTCAAAAATTATCAAGTCTCGTACTCCATCAAACAAAGCCTGAACATTCATAGTCTGATTGCCTTTCCTCCGTTGGAATTAAATGCTGAACCTCTAAACCATGCACTGATAAATACTCATTTCAAGTCATTCACTACCTCAACATATAAATAAGCACCCTACCATTACACTAGCACTGTGGGATAACAACACATGAACATCATGATAGTCTGTGCATAGCCTCGAAACCATAGGAAATACAGATGTTGGGCTGCAATGATAGAACACCCTTCTGCAAGGCAACGATAATAGTCTGCCCGAATACGCAGGGAGAAACATCCCGCACCACGCCTGCAGTACCACTACAACTCCTCAATGCCCAATTGATAACAAGAGCCCCTCATCGCATAAGATTGAGTAGGAATGAAATGAAGGCATAAGCTCCAATGGAATCAAAGCGCACGAAGAGGAATCAAGAAGGAAAGTTATCCTAATAGCCATGTAGCCTCTCAAAGAAAGTACAGACGTCTCTGTACCGATCCGCAAGACTCTACTAGACTTGCTCATGACTCGTGATACCTAAGTGAACCTAATGCTATGATACCAAGGTGTCACGGCCTAAAACCCACTATGGGCCATGATGGCACCCAATGTCGCCGTTAGGCAAGCCAACGGTGACCTATCTCATTAATTGTTCATTTTATTACTTTCGAAATCATACATTTTATTAAGGAAAGAAATTTACATTTTTCAATCTATAGGAATGAACATAAGTAGTAGTTTATAAAAGAAATGAAAGGCGATAATAATATATAAATCCGTAAGCAACAACTAGCATATCCCAAAACCCCGTGTCATAAGTGTATGAGCATTTACTAGGGAATACAATAATAATACAACATCTATCAGGAATGTAAATAAGATAGGATAAAGTAAATAGTACGATGAAGACTCTATGGGTTGCGATACGTACCATGTAATGCAACTCATCATAAAGTCTCCTCAGCAGCTGCGCCTACGCTCCAAGACAACCAACAGATGAACATGTGAGATCCTGCACATTTAGTGCAGAAGTGTACCATGAGTACGTAAATTAACGCGTACCTAGTAAGTATCTAGCCTAATCCCAAAGAAATAGTGATGAGGGGTTGACATAGACACTTACTAGAGGTCCAATAAAGCAATATAATAAACCATAAGCAAATATGAAGCACACAACAATAATGGGGGAAATCTGTAAGTTACATAATCTTCCAAAAATTTCTTTTAAAGGTATAAATTTCTCAGTCTTGTATTCTACCTCAACAACTCAGATGTATCAAGTGCCAGTATCAAATGGATAAGGAATACCACATGAAATTCCATGCATCAGTGGAAGGATAATCTCGTGAATATTCGACTACCAGCGATATAACGCACGATTATGCCGAGGTCGTTCGGCCCGATCCTGAATAATGTGTACACTGCCGAGGGTCGAGCAGCATGAACCATAGATGCATCTATTTACCTTTTCTCAAATAACTTGCCAACAACTCAAGGTGATAAGGCTCTACCTAACATATATATATTTTTCAAACCAATTTCAATTATAAATTCAATTAATTAAGCTAGCAGAGTGAGTTCAAGTAATTCGCATATTACATGATAAAGTCCTAAGTCTACCCGGACATAAACATGCTTTAGTTACGTACGGACTCTCGTCACCTCGTACGTACGTAGCACCTACAATTAGTACCACATAAGAATTATATCACCTACTGTCACGACCCAAATCCATTATCGGTCGTAGTGGTGCCTACCGCCGCTGTCAGGCAAGTCAATAGTGATTGATCAACTTAATTACTCATTTTATTACTTTTGAAATCATAATTCTTATTAAGGAAGGAAATTTATGCTTTTAAATCCACAGGAACGTACATAATTAGTACTTTATAAAAGAAATGAAAGGCAATAATGATATATAGCTTCATAAACATCAATTAGCATATCCCAAAATCCGGTGTCACAAGTGCATGAACATTTACTAAGTAGTACAATTATGATACAACATCTGTCTAGAATGTAAATGAGACAGGATAAAATAAATAGTACGATGGAGACTGTGTGTACTGCAATGCGTAGCCCAGAATACAGCTCACATAAAGTCTCTGCAACAGTTGTGCCTACGCGCCAAGATGATCACTAAATGAACCTATTAGATCCTGCAAATTTAGTGAAGAAGTACAGCATGAGTACGTAAATCAACGCGTACCCAGTAGGTATCTAGCCTAACCCGGAGAAGTAGTGACGAAGGGTTGACATCGACACTTACTAGTAGTCCAATAAATCAATATGGCAAATCATAAATAGATAAGAAGCACAACAGTAGTAGCGAGGTAAATCTGTAACTAACACAATCTTCCAAAATTTCTTTTAATGATATCAATTTCTCAATCTCGTATTATATCTCAACAGCTCAGAAATATCAAGTGCCAATATCAAACGGATAAGGAGCTACCATATAAAGTGTCGGGCATCAGTGGAAGGATAATCTCGTGAACATTCTGATTGGTAGCGATATAACGCACGATTATGCCGAGGTCGTACGGCCGATGCCAGAAGGAATATGATACTGCCCAGGCGAACGGCCCGATCCCATCATAACGTGTACACTGCTGAGGGTCGCGTGACACGAACTATAGATGCATTTATTATACTGCCGAGAAAAAACAGCCCGCTCCCATAAGAGTGTAGTACATGATCCTGCCAAGGCGCTCGGCCCTCTCCAAAAGAAAGGAAAGGAGTTTTTGAATTACGAGGCACGTGCTTATGATATAATATATGAACACAAAGTGAGTATAGCCTTTACCGATTCTCAAATAATTTGACAACAACTCAAGGTGATAAGGCTCACCCTAATATATATGTAATTTCTAAATCAAGTTCAATTATAATTTCAATTAGTAAAGCCAGCATAATGAGTTCAAATAATTCAAATATTACATGGTAAAGTCCTAAGTCTACCCGAACATAAACATGCTTTAGCCACGTACGGACTCTCGTCACCTTGTGCGTATGTAGCACCCACAACTAGTAGCACATATCAATTACATCACCTGAGGGTAGTCCACAAGGTTAGACATGAGACTTACCTCGCTCTAAAGTTCCATAACCGGCTCCAATGCCTCTTTAACTTCTCGACTCAAAGCCAAACGATCTGAAACTAGTCAAACAATGTGTAATTCAATCAAAATATACTCCAATGCTTATAATTAATCAACTTATAACAATTCTCAACTCCACTCGAAAGGTCAATAAAGCCAACCCTTGGGCCCACGTGCCTGGATTCTGAAAATATTTGAAGATAAACTTTACCCATGATGCCATGAACTCAAATATATGATTTATTCCAAATTTTATGTTCAATTTCGTGATCAAAATCTAAAAATACCAAATTCTAGGTTTATACCAAAATCCCACAATTTTTACTAATTTTTATGTTTAAATCCTTATATAATCCATGTATTTAACATACAATAGGTGGGAATAACTTACCTCACAATAGATGATGAAAATCTCCCCTCCAAGAGCTCCAATAATCACCCAACCAAATGAAAAATGTGAGAGAAATGGGCTAAGTCTCGGATTAAAAACACCCCATTGCCCAGCGACTTTCGCACCTGTGGACGAATTTGTCGCACCTGCGAGCTTGCTTTTGCGAGACAAAGCTTGCTTCTGCGAAGCGCACTACCTAGTTGCTCTATCGCACCTGCGGCAGAATGTCCGCTTCTGCGCAAATGCAGGTGCGAGCTACCATTGCGCTTCTGCGCTTTCCATCGCTTCTCCGTTGCCAGAGACCGCATCTACGATCATGCAGGTGTGGGAATTGCTTCGCACCTGCGACCACTGCCTTGACCCTTCCCCAGTCACTTCTGTGACATTCAACTCACTTCTGCATAATCGCTTCTGCGACCAAGGCTTCACATAAGCGATTGCACCAGCAACAGAAATTCCAGCAGCTTCAACAAAGCTCAAATCGATCTGAACTCCATCTGAAACTCACCTGAGCCACTCGAGGTCTTAACCAAATATACCAACACGTCCTAAAATATGATACGAACTTAGTCGAAGCCTCAAATCATGCCAAACAACATTAAAACTACGGATCGATAATCGAAACCTTTCTATAAACTTTCAAACATTCAAACTTCACCGAACGCGTCCGAATTATACTTATACATTCCTGAATGACGCCAAACTTTACACACAAGTCATAAATCACAATAAGAACTGATTTCAAGGCTCAAAATCCCAAATGGACATCGATAACATCAAAATCCACTTCAAGTCAAACTTAAAAATTCTTAAACTTTCAAAATGCTCACTTTCCATAATAAGCACTGAAATACTCCCCGACCACCCGATACTCAACCCGAACATACGTCTAAGTCCGAAATACGAATCTATTAGAACCTTCAAATTCCGATATCAATGTCATTTAATCAAAATTCAAACCTTAGTCAATTCTTCCCGCTTAAAGATGTCGAATTTAGAATTTTCCATCCGAATAACCTTTGAACTTCTTGAAATTCGATTCCGACTATGCGTACAAGTCATAAAGCATGAAGTAAAGCTACTCAAACCTTCGAACGACGCGCTGGAGCTCAAAATGACCGATTGGGTCATTACACTTATAGGTTTAGTTTCCGCTCACAAGGTTAGACAGGAGAGTTACCTCGCTCCGAAGTTCCATGACTGAATCTAATGCCTCTCTAACTCTCAAACCAATGCGCATCAATCCGAAACAAGTCAAACAAGGTGCAAATCAATCAAAATATACTGAAATGCAAATAATTTATCAATTTATAATAATTCTCAACTCCGCTCGAAAAGTCAACAAAATCAAACCTCGAGGCCACGTGCCCAGATTCCGAAAATGTTTGAAGATAAACTTTACCCATAACAATACAAACTCAAATATATGATTTATTCCCAATTCCATATCCAATTTTGTGGTCAAAATAATAAAAAATAAATTCTAGGTTTCTTTCAAAATCCCACAATTTCTACTAATTTTCATATTTAAATCCACATATAATCCATGTATTTCACTAACATTATGTGGGAATTACTTACATTGCAATAGATGATGAAAATCTCTCCTTGAAGAACTCCAAAAATTGCCCAAGCCATGTGAGAAGTAGAAGAAATGAACCAAAACCCGCAATAAAACAAGTCTGCCCAACAACTTCCTTCTTCACGATCGCGAAAAATGCATTGCGATTGCGAAGGCCAAAAAATGCCACTGCCCAAAAACCTTCTTCGCGTTCGCGATGCAACACTGCCCCGACCCTCTGCGTTCACGATTGCCATGTCGTGTTCGCGTAGGCCAAAGGCCTCCTACCCTGTTTCCTCCATTTCCTCATCACGATCGTGATTGGGTCTCTGCATTCACGAATCACTGCCAGGCCAACATACGCGTTTGCAGAACCATCTTTGCGTTCGCGTAGGGCAATCAGTTGCCCCCTCCATTTTCCTTCTTCGTGATCGCTGCTCAATCTTTGCGATCGCAAAACATACAAGCACACCAGCAACAACAAATAATCCAAACATGGTCTGAAACCATCCCAAAACACACCCGAGGCCCTCGGGACCCCGTCCAATCACACCAACAAGTCCAATACCTTATACAAACTTACTCACGGCCTCAAATCACACCAAACAACATCAAAACTACGAATCGATGATCGAAACCTTCTTTTAACTTTTAAACTTCCAAACTTCGACAACGCGTCCGAACCAAATCAAAATATTCCGGAATGACGCCAAACTTTGCGTACAAGTCATAAATCACAATACGAATCTATTCCAAGGCTCGGAATCCCAAACGGACATCGATAATATTAAAACTCACTTCAAATCAAACTTAAGAAATTGTTGAACATTAAAAATGCCAACCTTTCATAATAAGCGCCGAAATACTCCTGGGCCACCCGATACTCGACCCGAACATACGCCCAAGTCCAAAATCATTATACGAACCTATTGGAACCTTCAAATCCTGATTCCGAGGTCATTTACTTAAAAGTCAAACCTTAGTCAACTTTTCCAACTTAAAACTTCCAAAATAAGAATTTTCCATCCGAATCAACTCCGAACTTTCCCAAATTTAATTTCGACTACGCGTGAAAGTCATACATGGAGTGAAGTTACTCAAGGCCTCAAACTACCTAACGACACGCTAGAGCTCAAAACGGTCAGTCGGGTCGTTATATTCGGTCTAATCACTCAAATATCTATATGGCAGCTACAGTAAGATTCCTTTTTATTCAATCACATTGCTCCATTTCACACGAAATCGCCATAACGCCCTTGAGGTTCCAAGCAGGCATGTTGACTTCCTGCTAGCTTATTCCCCCTTATTAATAGTTAGAAATTAGAATATAATATATAATATATTATAAATATATTATATTATGGATGTCCATTTAGTACTCCATTGTAAACGAGCTTCCTGAAGAAGATTATCCATATTGGACTCCGCCGTAAATATGTTTATATATTTAGTACTCTGTTGGAAATAAGCCTCCTGAAGAAGCTTATCATTTCGGCATTCCGTTGTGGATAAATATTATTCATGTAGAAGATTATCTATAACTCGTACAAAAACAACTTACAAGAAGCTTACACATCAGCTTGCAGTAGGAGCTTACAAGCAGCTTAAACAGCAGCTTGTAGTAGCACCTTACACAACAACTTCCTTTTTTCTATTTCAGTTCATTATGTACATGAGTTTGAAGTTGAATAATATATCAATATCTCTCTATACTTGTCTTCGATTTATTTACTTTATAGTTTTTATTTTACAACACGTTATCAGCACAAGACTCTGCCATTTTGAGCACTTACTTTGAATTTAATTTATATTTCAGTGTTCATCTCTGATGTAAGGCGACACTCTTATATCCGTGGTTAGATCTTGTTCATTCCAAACATCATAAGGCAGATTATATCCTTGAGGTGGCGGGTTTTTCTTCTTGACAGTAGTGATGTAGATATCACCTACATCTGGAGTGGCCAAATTTGCGTAAATTAATTTGAGCCTTTTGCTTATATTTTAATATCTTTATCATCGCTTGCTTGGTTATATGTTACGTATATAGTACCTATTTTGGTATTTGTTTTCATCCTAATTATCTTAATAAAGGATTACAAACTCGATAACATTTTTAGATCCACTTAAACTCCAGCAGAGTATGCAAGAAATATACAACCACCAGAAGAGGTTATGTTTCGTATATCTCATTGTAACTAAATTTTGTTAACCACCTTGAAGTGGTAAATGCCTATGACCGCCAGAAGTGGTAATTTAGGCTTTCTATGCACGCCTCGATTTGCTCCTGAAGTAGTAAATATTTTAAAAGAGGTTGAATCATCATAATTTGATGTGATTAATGTGCGTTCAGATAATTATGTTCGATTTCCTGAAGGATGAGAATTTTTGATAAATATTAATCCATTCCCTGAAGTAAATGTGATAATATTAATAAAGCTGTAATTATGAATGCGCTCTTGATTTAAATATATTATAATTCACCTCCAGAAGAGTTAATATGGTTGAGAGAATATATACTCAATATTTCGTATTTTAAATTTGCTCCTGAAGAAGTAACACAATTGAAATTTCCTTCTGGAGTAGGAAAATATTATGAAGAGGTATTTTCTTGTGCTTAAACAATTATTTTATATTGTTTATTTAATTATAATTTTCTCTCACGATACCAGAAGTGTCTGAGAAATATTTGATAGTACAAAATGTATCAACAACTCCTGAAGAGCTAGTTGTTTGTCTTGAAGACACATGATACCAGTAGTGTCCGATAAATATTAGATTGTGGATAATAAACGAAGTCTCTCGAAAAGCTTATATACAAATATGTCATTCATATTATATGATTATGGTCAAAACATATGTGGTAGTAAACCTGAAGTTTAATAATACAAACTATCATATTGAGACTACAAATGATTGGAAGAATGAAAATCTTCATGTTTCTACAATCATAGGGGGTAAAATAATATGTATGTGAGAAGTGACCCGCCTTATTCTTCAATTTGTACTATATCATGTATCATAGTAAACCAGAAGTTTACTAATGCACAAGCACTCACAGTAAATAAGAAATTTTACTGAGGGAAAAGTAGCTACAGTAAATCAGAAATTCATTGATATAAAAGTAGCCACAATAAATCAAAAGTTTACTAATGCAATAATTTATGCCATAGTAAACCAGAAACTTACTAAGAGATAACACATGCCATGATAAACTTGAAGTTTTCATTTGCCATTTTTTAAATGAGCTATTTGAGAATTGAGATAAGCATATACTGAAGAACTAGAAGATTCTTCAAGAATTCTCTTGTGTTGCTTGTTCACATAATAAATTGATTATACTAGCTAAAGTTGGGACTAAGACCCCTGAATTTTAGAATATATAAAAGGTAAATATGGTTCTTCTTGATGATGCTGGTTTATATCCAAGCTAATTTAGCATTTAAGAGCATAATTTTCAGATTAAGAAATCAAGATAGTTCATCTTGATGATGCTGGTTTATATCCAAGCTAGTTTAGGATTGAGTACCTCATATTAATGGCTAAACTATTGCTTATGAGAACAAAGTCTCATGTGTTGGTCTAAGATTTTCTAAATTGCATACATCAATACTTGTATGCATCAGACTAACAAAATATGATAAGCCCTCCCCTCACAATTGGTTTAGGATTATAAACCAAATATTTTTACTATCTAATAACTTTTGATGTGTGAAATATGATTAATTTCTCTACCACAATGCACAAAGATAGGTTTTCTAAAGAAGATTGGGGATATGTGTTAGTTTTTCTAACATTTGGGGGATGGAATAAACAGCTGGAAAATATGCCATATGAATCGAATTATTATTAATATGATCCTCACTTAAAAGATAATTCAAGTCAAATGCCAGAAACATTTGCTGATCCAAAATTAAATATCATATTTCAGCTGCAAATGCTCCTATTAAATTAAAGTCCATGAATGATAAAGTTTACTGCACGCATGAAGCGTAGTAAACCGATCAGTTTCAAAGGTAACAATCCTTGAAAAATAATATGAGCAAATGATCAAAATGATTGTAATGAGGAGGAAATGGGCTTTAGAAGAGCCCACGACATAACATTTCATTTAACTCCAGAAGAAGTTCAAATACCTGAAAATAAAGAAAGTGATGAGATCTCACCAAGTTTTGTCGCTTAGGAACCGATACAAAATCGTCAACGATATATTTGATGCAATATAGTTCACAATATTATAAAAAGATTGTGAGGATCAGACCTGTAGTCCAGACACCAGAAGATGTCATGCCATCTAAATGCAAGTCATAGCCTATATGACTCATTTGATTAAGTCTATATGAAGATCCCTGAATAATTTAAAATGCTTGAAACAAATAGTTCAAAGTATCGTGAAATGTGCTCAATCAGATTATAAAGATCTTTGTACGATTTAAATCAATCTGGGTGCATGTGATATAATCGCCTCAGTACATATTTGCTGAAAGAAGGTTACATAAACGATGTTATTTGTCCATGTATTTTTATAAAGAAAATGGTATCAGAATTTGTTATACTTGCTATTTATGTTGATGACATAAATCTTGTTGAAACTCCAGAAGAGCTCCAAAAGGCAATCGAATATCTTAAGAAAGAATTTGAGATGAAAGATCTTGAAAAAATAATTTTTTGTCTTGGTCTGCAAATTGAATATTTAGCAGACGAGATCTTTATCCATCAATCTACCTATATAGAAAGGGTCTTTAAATGCTTTTACATGGACAAAGAGCACCCATTAAGTACACCAATGGGTGCTCGATCACTTGAAGTGAATAAGGATCCGTTCCGACCTCCAGAAGAGGATGAGGAACTCCTTGGTCCTGAAATATTCTATCTCAGTACAATTGGTGCACTTATGTATCTTGCTAATACTAACAAAGGTGGTGCAGATCATATTGGTTATGCAGATGCAGGTTATTTATCCGATCCCCTTAAATCTCGATCTCAAATCGGGTATGTGTTTACATGTGGAGGTACTGTCATATCATGGCGCTTCACAAAATAATCTATTGCTGCTACTTCTTCAAATCATGCTGAGATAATAATTATTCATGAAGCAAGTAGGGAATGCGTATGATTGAGATCAGTGATTCATTTTATTCTAGAAAAATCTGGGTTGGAATGTGATAAAAACCCACAATATTATACGAAGATAATACTGCATGCATAAACCCAATTAAAGGGAGGATTCATAAAAAGAAATAAAACGAAATACATTTTACCAAAGTTATCATTCACACATGATCTCGAGAAGAATGGTAATATTCACACATGATCTCGAGAGGAATGGTAATATCGTTGTGTAGCAAATCCATTCAAGTGACAATAGATTTATTCACTAAATCTTTACCAATTTCAACTTTTGAGAAGATAGTATACGAGATTGGAATGCAGAGACTCAATATTTGAAATAAAGTTTTTATCAGGGGGAGTAAAATACACGCTGTACTCTTTTTCCCTTATTAAGATTTTTCCCACATGGTTTTTCTTATAAGGTTTTTAATGAAGCAGCTAGCAATATGTATTACTGTATATGTGTAGTCTTTTTCCTTCACTGAAATATTTTTCCACGGAGTTTTTCCTAGTAAGGTTTTAATAGGGCACGTTATCTTTTAATAAACATCAAGGGGGAGTGTTATAAATATATTATATTATGGATGTCCATTTAGTACTCCGTTGTAAATAAGTTTCTTGAAGAAGCTTATCCATATTGGACTCCGCTGTAAATATGTTTATATATTTAGTACTCTGTTGAAAATAAGCCTCCTGAAGAAGCTTATCATTTCGGCACTCCGTTGTGGATAAATACTACTCATGTAGAAGATTATCTATAATTCGTACAATAACAACTTACAAGAAGCTTACACATCAGCTTGCAGTAGGAGCTTACAAGTAGCTTATACAACAGTTTGCAGTAGCATCTTGCAAGAAGCTTACACAACAGCTTATACAACAACTTCACTTCTTCTATAAATAGAAGAGATTTCAATTCATTATGTACATAAGTTTGAAATTAAATAATATATCAATCTCTCTATACTTGTTTTTGATTTATTTACTTTACAATTTTTATTTTATAACATAATTCATATATATATATATATATATATATATATATATATATATATTACTTATTACTATTATTTAGAAATGAGAGTTGGGTGTACAAGTACGAACAGGGGTACTCTTGGAATTCCAAATATAGTTAGGGATAAATTGGTAATACTTCTTCACTTATTAAATTGGTAATACTTCTTCATTTATTAAATTGGTAATTGTCCCTCCTTTATTGGCAATGACACCTGTACTACGTTTGTGACACATTTCCTTTGGCTTTCTTTTTTATACTATTATTGTGCGCTCAATCTCTCTCTCTCTCTCCAGAAAATTCACAATTCAGGCAAGTATTATTTTTCAGTGATTTTTACTTTTTTGCTTCTCTTTTCTCTAATCTGACTCAATATCGCTCTATCTGTTTCAATAAGAGGTTTCCTAGGATTATATAGAGGTTTATCCTTATGTATTTTCTTCTTCAGGTTAAAATTTGGTAGATGGATTTTTTATGCGAATCGCTGCTGCTGACTGTGGAAAATGGGTGCTTGCGGATCTCTTTTACCCGTGGGATTAAATTTGTCGGGTGAATGCGCAGGTAAGAGTTGTCTGACAAAGAATTTGTAGTTTGTATTGCTCTTCTTTGTTGGTAATTGGATTTAGAGCTGTTCATTTTTTCTGTAGTTTTTGGTGACCTTCTTCTGCTTAATTTCTTGCCAGAATTCTTCCATGTATGTCAGTAATTGTATATGGTTTGCACATGCATTATGTCTTTTAGGTAAATTTTTCTTTTGCCTGCAGATAATTTCACTTATTTTACGGAATAAAAATTGAATCTTTCTGAAGATAACTTTGAAAACCAACCACAACAATTGTCTCCGTGACAAAAATTCACCAAATTGACACACCAATATTTTTAGTCATTTATATAGCATAGGAAATCAGAGACTAAGAAATGCGTTCTCTCTCTTGGGTAGGTTATTCTCGCTATCTCTTGTCGGTAAGTATATCTGTTATGGTATTGCTGTCGTGCCGTTCCAGTAGTGTTTGTTAATTTGTAGTTTTGAGGGGGGAATGAAAAAAAGGTAAATAAAGGCCTTAGCCAAAAGCAAGGGCTTCCCGGGGTCCGAACGAAAGCAGAGGCAGCAGGGCAGGTATTCTCAAAAAAAAAAGACGAAAACATAAAGAATATTGATTAGAGTATTCTGAAATTAGTCTCAAAGTGCATTTTGAAGATTGTATTGAGCTAAATCTTTGGTTTGAAAGATCTGTAAGATATAGTTAAATAGACTTACATCGTCGATTGTCTGATATTATATTTTTTTCTTACGCCTTCACACTTCTTGCCTTTCGGTCCTTATTGTTTGTGGCTTATGTTGTTTTCATTAGGATAATTCTTACACGCATAAGCTAGAACTGTTTGATTTTAGGAGTATACAGATATTGATATGTGATTTTAAGTGCTCTTGTTCCTTCTAAAATAGCGAATTGAAAGATATAAGATGTTTTCCAATGATTGGAAGACCTTTTTGGCCTTTGGAATTTGTAATGGGCCTTATGACATGAGGCTTCTCATCAAGTGTTATTATAAGGACAAGGTGCTGGTAAGGTGTGTGCTTATCAGGGAAGAAGATATTTGTTTATGATATTTTTGCTTTGTCAAAGCATGCATCTAGCTGAAATCTTTTAGTGGAATGACATATAAAGTATATGTTACCTGCAGTAACTTAAAATAAACAATCAGGTAACGTTTCACCATAGTTGAATATGGTTTTAAATTTATATAGTTGGAGATATGTCCTTGGTATGCCATACATGTGTCGAAAGAAGAAAAAAGATGAAGGAAGAGGATCCAGGGTCAATCAAATGTGCTAGCCTGAACTTTAAAGGATCGGGAAAGAAATTATTTGAAGATCAATGTAAAGCTGGTAGTCTAAGGGCATGGTGTTTTCTTTTATATTATGTAGGTGATATATCCTATATATGACTGCCAAATCTACAAATATACTTGTTTCTGCAATACTTTTGCTTTATTTGAGATGGAAATTTGGTGGAACTCGGAATCAAGTTAGTTGAGAAGTAAAAATTTAAACAGGATGTTGCAAGGAAAATTTGAATTAATCTCAGACCTTCAAGTTAATTAGACTGAAACTCTTTGACCTTCTAAACATGATTCTCTTGATGAATTTACTTTTATTACCTATATGTTGATTCTGATTGGAATTCATACTGTTCTGAGACATCAAAGTAACTTCTTATGATAAATTTAGTTTTGTTTATCACCTATGAGGCTGCATGAAGTTCCTACTCAAATTCCATATTACCAAATAAATAATGTGATAATATGTGGCTTCATAACCATAGTATTGTATAACTTATACATAAACATAGTGCTCCGATTTAACCGATTTTCTATTCTATAGTTTTTAAAGGTAGGCAAATTGTTCAATTTGTTCTCCTTTTCCTCTTCCAGATAAGTGAGGGAAGGCGGGAAGGTGTTGACCAGAAAAGAGATGGAAGGCTGCAATGTGCTGCTAATTACCTGATCCGACTGTATAGAATGATGGAAAAATTTAGCAAGCTACCCACCTTTCTACATTTGATGTGATATTTACTGACTTAACAGTAATTTGTTGATTTGCAGCGAAGCCTGTTCAGATATGCTTCATTATTGCTCTGCTACTGAAGCTGCATCCGGAGGAAGAGATGCAGAACAAGTGACTAAAATTAGAAATAGAAGCTGAGGTAAGCCAACACACTGTGAGCACGTTTAACATTGTCGATTGTTTAATTCATTTGCATCTGTCCAAAATATACGCCTATATACATTTCTAGAGCTAGAGATAAGGACATCTCCCCACCCTCACCCCAAACGGGAAAAAAGGTTTCTCAGTCTTTTTTACACCAATTTTGAAGTATTTTAAAAAAAAATAGGAAGTTTCTACAACATACCTTGCTTCCTTTTTTTTATTATAGAAAGAAAATGCCATCTGTTGCTTGTCTATTACCCCTTTTTAGTTGTCAAACATATCTCTATTATACTCCTAGGTGAAAAAATCCAACGTTAGGTTTGTGCATTATTTCATCATGGTATGATCTTGAACTTACATATCTTAAAAGCTATTTTTATGTATGTGCTTCTCAGACTCGTGTGTTCAGTGGAGCCCTTAAAACATGAACCTATCACTAAAATATGAACCTAATTAGTGATGTAGTTGATTGTTACTTCTCCATGATGATGAAAATTGGGAAGACCTGGAGTTGCCTCCCAGATCAAACTTGCTTCGGTATGCAATTGGAAAGTTCTGTTCTTTGGATCATAGTGAGGTCACAGAATTATTGCAACAACCACCCCTTTACTGGCTTATGACTAAACACGTTATTTTGTTGTATGAAATTTCAAAACGCTAGCATGAGGGAAGACTGTTATTACTTAATATTCCCCAACCAGATATCTTTTAATGTTGTTTTTTAATTTGTTTCAATGTAATTGGTTCTTTAATCTGTATCAATGTAAATGGGCGTAGATGAGATTTGTCTCTACTTTACAAGATTTTCTTGAAAAACAAATAGTGTAATTTAGTTCTGTTAGGAGGGAGAAGTTTCTATCCCTGAATTTTCATAATTGTATATGCTATTGATTTTCAGTCTTCCTGAGATGACCGCCCCTTATTAACCCATTGGTCAACATTAGTGTATGAAAGTTTGGCGAGAAAAAGCCCAAAACCATACATTATCTTTGGCTTTAGACTCAAAGTCATACATATTCTTTCACATGGAGTACTTATAGTCCATTTTACTTTAACAAAGTAGTGCACTTTTAGTTATAACACTGAGAAAAAGCCCAAAAACATACATTAACTTTTAACTTTAGACTCAAAGTCATACATTTTCTTCCACATGGAGCACTAATAGCCATTTACTTCAACGAGGTGGTGCTAAATTAAATGGACTATTAGTGTTCCATGTGGAAGAATATGTATGACTTTGAGTCTAAAGCCAAAGATAATGTATGTTTTTGGTCTTTTTCTCAGTATTATGACTAAAAGTGCACCACTTTGTTAAAGTAAATGGACTATTAGTGCTCCATGTGAAAGAGTATGTATGACTTTGAGTTAAAGCCAAAAATAATGTATGGTTTTGGATTTTTTCTCAAAGTTTGGTTCTTAAACTAAGTAACATACTGGTTATAATGTCTATATATACGTATAGCTACATGTCACGAGGCGGAGTGAGAAGCTCAAATATGGATCAAGTCGCTAAATAAATATTTATTAAATACTCTTAATATTAAATGTAGAATTTAGTTATTAGCACTTAAAGTTATTCTAAAATTTATGTTTAAAGTTGAAATTTTGGTTCCTGTTGCTGCACATATTTTACTATTCTAATCTATATATTGCTAAAGGGGTCATTAATGGAGTGATAACGGTAAGTGACTCTGTAGATGTTCTCGTGAATCGTGATAGAGAAAATAAACTAAACAATCTCTTAAGTGTAGGACTAGGTTAAGTTTGGCCATTGTCCCTTTTGTTAGGTCTTTTACCTTAATAAAGAGAAAAAAACACACAAAGCAATCCATTACCTACTCCATTGTGGCATTTATATTTGGTTTAAAATAGTCAGAATAATTTTGGAGATTCTCTGTTTGCTTTTCATTATTTCGAAAAAAATTATAAAATGGTTCCTTATATTACAGATACGTTTAAAATGATCCCTTAAATATGTTACTGAGGAACAGAACTAGCCTTTGATTTTGGTTTAAATGCTGTATTTATATTAAAAATTTACTTAATATATAAGAAAAATTTATTCTATTCAGAACCTAATAAGTTATTTTTTCAAGGATCAAGAACCTATAAACTCAAAATCCGAGCTCCGCCGATTCTGGTCCTTTAAATTAACACAAGATGAGTACTTTTGATTTCCATCAAATATTTAATAAATACTACTCCCTCCGGTCCAAAATAAGTAATTTTCTGACTGTTTTCACACAGATTAAGAAATTCATATTTTAACATTAATTAGCAATAAAATTTACCATATTATCCTTTACTATCTCTTCACATTTTTTTAATTTTATTTTATATTTGACATAATGCCATATTGGGATTTGGGATGTGATTATTATCAACTCTCACTAAAGCAAATGAAGCAACGGCATAACAATGAAAACTCTGTGATTTCAAATTTTCAGCAAGAATCTCAATTTGTCATGTATTTCAACTTTACTGTTCAGAGAGTACTCTTGAACTATTTTGATTGAGTCTTCAACTTTAAAATTCATGGAGTCTTGATCATCCCTCTCATATTGCCTCTCTATTTTTATACTAACAAGCACTCCATAGTTGAAGAGTAAGAGAACTAGAAAGTGGAAACGTGAATCTGATCATATGGAAGAATTTAATTGCATTGGAAATAAACACTCCTAACATATACTCCAATAATATTTACTTCAAGGGCAATGTAAGAAAAAAATAATTAACTTATTCTTAAAATTTGAAAAAATAACTTGTTTTGGATCACAAAAAAAGATCAAAAAATCACTTATTTTTAGATACGAGGGAGTAATTATTAGATTTAATACAATAGCGAAAAAATAGGATTTAACAAGGCGATCTTGTTTTCACTACTCCCATAGAAGTAATTTTCCTAATTTAAAAAACTAAACATGAGAATATTGAAAAAAAAATATTTTCCTCCATTACGAAAACACCCACAATTTCCAAGCTGGAGTTGTAGGCCGCGTGGAAAAAAAGGTAGCTGTCAGAGAAAGTGCAGAAGAAAAACCCAAAAGAAACACGATATTCAATAAGAATATACCCACCATTTCCCCAAAAAGAAAACAACAAACAAAGGTATAATAAGCTAGCCAGTAGTAGCAGAGGATAACATCATCAATCGGGCAACCCATAAACTTTAGCTAAAATCAACGGTCAACTCATCTTCCTTGCTCTTCTATGTTGGATCTCACTTCTGTAAGCCTTCTTCCCAAGTTCTTTCTTTATTTTTAGATTCCACGCTTTTTGGTTTGAGGTGTAAGTTGGATTTGTTTACTGTAACTGAAGTTGGAACTTCTGTATTGAATTGGGTATTTGATTTTGTTGAAAATTTGTGGGAATTAATTGAAGAAAATAAAACTAAACGTAGAATAAGTTTAGTTCTTTGTTTTTGACCTAATTACCTATGTTAAACTTGAAGAGAAACATAATGATTTGTAGTTGAAGCTTCTGTAATGTATTGGGAGAATTGAGGGACAGTATTGGTTTACTGAACTCAAAATTGAAGAAATGAAGTTAAAAGTTAAAACAAGTTTAGTTCTTCATTATACCTAAGCTTATGTTAATCTTATATAAGCTGAAATAGAAACATTAAGATTGATGATGGGCTTGAATACGTATATTTTTTTATTTTTTATTCTTTTATAATTATTTTGGATTTAACTCTTCGATGTGCAAAGCATAGTCAGTCTCGAACCCAATAAATGATCGGCTTATAGTTGATGTCAAACTGTGATAAATCCTCTGAAAATAGCCTACAATTAGTTTGGAATTGTGGCATAGTTGATATTTAGGTATATTTTTTATTTATTTTTGGGTTTCCCTTACAAAATATAAACTTTTATGATACTTGTGCTGGTGGGAGGTAGCAAGTACGAGGTGGAATAGTCGAGGTGCATGCAAGCTGGTCAGGAGTCGTAAAAATATAAATAAAATTTTCTGGCCCACAAAGGTCTTTTTGTTTTTGGCTTCTCATTTGGATTCTTGGTTGGATATTTACATTTTGGCAGTGAAAAAGATGTCTTGGAAGAGCAGTAGCGGGGAACAGAATGGTGGGCGATTGCTGCGTGACATTGAAGAAATTAGTAAAGCCCTTTATGTACATAAAACCCCTCAGAAGGCTTCAACTTTTCAAGCAGATCATGGGCATGATTCTTTTGGCGATACCCATATCTCTAGATCCAGTTCCAATGTTGTATCTGATGACATGCTGCATAAACAGAAGAAATCATCAATGTGGAGTTGGAATCCATTAAAGGCTCTAACTCATATCCGCCATCGACGGTTCAATTGTTGTTTCTTTCTTCATGTTCATTCCATTGAAGGCTTGCCTGTCAATTTCAAGGACCTTGCTTTGTGTGTAAACTGGAAACGTAAGGGTGAAGTGATGAGAACTCGCCCTGCTCAGGTTTGTCAGGGAACAGCCGAGTTTGAAGAGACTTTGACGCATTCCTGTTCTGTATATGGAAGTAGGACAGGACACCAGCATTCAGCAAAGTATGAGCCTAAACATTTCATGCTTCACGTTTCTGTGATTGGGGCTCCAGGCCTTGATATTGGCAAACATTGGGTTGATCTTACGAGGTTGCTTCCACTAACCTTGGAGGAGTTAGAGGAGGGAAGAAGGAATTCAGGGAAGTGGACCACGAGCTTCAAGCTTTCAGGAAAGGCTAAAGGTGCATTGCTGAATGTTAGTTTCGGATTTTCTGTATTAGGGAGTAACTCGATTGAACCTAGTCAATTCGTACAAGCCATCAAATCTGCTGCAATAGATCATTTCTCAGAATGTGATGGGACTAGTGGTAATAGAATGCTTCGGAGGGTTGGAAGTGTTCCCCGCAAGCCTGCTGGTATGACTCATTTTTCATCTAGGTCACTGGATGCGAGAAGTTTTGATGAAGTTTTATCAGACCAAAAATCAGAACTTTCTCGATCTATTACCTTTCTGTATAAAAAACTTGAGGAAGGAAAATTGGAGAAATTGGATGAATTAGATTTCTTATATGAACATTTAGAACCCTTAAAACCAAGCTCTGGTGCTTTGTCTCAGTCTTATGCTGAAAGTACCAGGGATGATCTACATATTGAGTTTACTGTCAGTGAGCTGGGTATGGAATCTTCTAGGAAAGAGCAGTTGAAACCAGAAGTATGTTCTTATGACAGTTGTGATGATACTTCAATAGAAACTACTGATGTTGCTTACATTTTGGAGGTTACAAGTAATGAGAAAAGTGAATACAATCAAAAGCATGAAAGCAATGACGTTTACGAAGGAGAACATACGATGAAGAGCAGCAACTATGAGGAGACTGATGTGTGCGAGGATGGAACGTTTGAAGAGCTTGAATCGATTTTCCTAGACCTGTTGACTGCTGAGTCCGCAGAGTTGGATTCACCAGTAGAAATCTTTGATTCCATTGACCAAGAAAACTACATGAATCTGAAGTCCAGCTATAAATCCAGTAGGCGGGTGAAATCACTTAGCCTAGATGATGTTACAGAGTCTGTGGCAAATGATTTTCTAGATATGTTGAACATTGAGCAGACGTCAATTGACTTGAATTTTGATAGTTGTCCGGATTCACCCAGAGAATGCCTTTTGAGACAGTTTGAGAAGGAGACCCTTTCTTCTGGAAACCCAATTTTTGGTTTTGATGCAACAGATGATCAAGTGGAATTCAGTGGCATTGCTTCAAGTGTTCATGGAAGAGTTGCATGTTCTGATGACTTTGATTTGTCATCGGTTATTAAGGATTTTGAGATGGAGCACTGGCGGGGTACCCAGTCATTGAGGAGTAAAAGGAATGCAAAAATGATAGAAAACTTGGAAACTGAGGCTTTGATGCGAGATTGGGGTTTGAATGAGAAAGCATTCCAGAATTCACCACGCACCAGCTCTGGTGGGTTTGGAAGTCCAATCTATCTTTCCCCTGAAAGACCATTAGAATTACCTCCTCTTGGGGAGGGCTTAGGTTCCAAAATGTGCACGCATAATGGGGGCTTCTTATGTTCTATGAGTCCTCAACATTTTAGGAATGCAAGAAATGGTGCAAGGTTGACCATGCAGTTTTCCAGTCCAGTTGTGCTCCCTGCTGCAATGGGTTGTAGTGCTATGGAAATACTCAGCTGCTGGGCATCTGGGGGAATTTCCAAAATGTCTGTTCAGGCGGATACACTGATGCCTTTAGAAGATATCACGGGGAGGAATATACAAGAAATGGCCTGGGAAGCCAGATCCGGAATTGAACCAGATGAGAGGTGGTAATTTTAAGATCATGATATAAGTTATAAGTTTTCTATTATTTTCATTATTTGTATGTCATCCAAGACGATCGTTTAAGTTATGTTCTTGTGATTCTTTTGGCAGGTTCACTTTTTGGCATGGCTTATTTGGTATGAAGAAGGACAGTGAAGGTCTGTTTTTACATCGGAGTTCTGGTCATCTGAATTCAACCTCAATAATTGATGATGTAGATTTAGGTTTTGTGTCTATGGAGGATCTAGCTCCTTTGGCAATGTATAAGATAGAACCTCTTACAGTAGAAGGGTTAAGAATCCAGTCAAACTTGTCAGATAATGAAGCACCTTCAAGCATTAGGCCTCAACTTAGTGAAGTTTTTGGTTCTAATATAGCTAGCGCATTAGAGCATTGGAGTGGCAAAGAAAGTGATGATGACGAGGGTGATTTAGTGGAGCTGTCTGTTTCACCAGATGAATGGTTGAGGCTGGATGCTGGAGATTTCAGTAATAATCCTGAGATCAAAGAAAGAACCATCAAAATATTAGCAGCCCATCATGCTAAGTCCCTTGATTTAGATAATTCAGGACTTGCAACAGGTGAAGAAAGATCGGAATTGTTGGGTAGAGAATGTGGTCAACTGTGTAACAACTTGACTTTAGCTCTGAGGGTTCAACTCAGAGATCCTTTGCGTGACTATGAGATGGTCGGCATCTCCATGCTTATTCTGATTCAATTAGAGAGATCTTATGCTCCTGTTGAACAATATTCCTGCAGCAGAGCATCAGAAAGAAATTCAAGCTGTGAAAATGATCCAAAGGAGCAATTCATTCAGGAAGAAATTATTGCTGGAGAAAGTGAGAGAGGAATCCATAGGCAGGCTGTTTCTCAGTTTAGGATAACTGAAATTCATGTCGCAGGTTTTAATGTTGAGCCTAATGATGAACAAATCTGGGGCACAAAAAGACAGCAACAAGCTGGGACGCGGTGGTTGCTATCAAGTGGCATGGGGAGGATAAGCAAACGTCCATTTTCCATGTCAAATGCCATCATAAGATCATCGCCGCAGATAAGGAGAACTATGCGGCCTGGAGATGCTTTGTGGAGCATCTCATCGGATTTTCATATTAGAGATTCCAAATGGAAAGAGTTGGCAACATCAAATGTTCATATACGAAATCCTGATATTATTTTTCCAACTGAAGGTTGTCCAAAGCCCAGTCATTTGGGAATCAAGTTATAAAACCCTCTTTCTACACATGTATATGTTTCCATTTTGTATATGAAGTGAAGATATCTCTCGATCATCTTTATGTAAAGTAGCTGAAAAAAGTTTCACAGCATAGCATTATCTCCAAGCCATTTCCTTGTTGTAATGGTTAGCATTTCGAGATGTTCGTTTATAACTATAACAAAGTTTTTGGAGCTTTCATGCTGTGCTTCCTATGTTGTAGACCAACTTTCTTGAAGCTGGTTATTTCTACCTTCTTTCCCTTATAAACTTTTTACAGTATAGCCTGTGACTGATACTTTCCAAGCTTCTCTTGTCTTGGCTGATATTGGACTTGCATTGCAATGCATCATCCTTGAAGTATTTCCTGCAATCTTTATGTTCCAATAAAACATTAATATTATTTAGAGACTAGTTTGATGCTCAATCTTTTTCTGATGTTATGACTGCTTGGGGAAGGGGTTGAAGATCACAAATGCGTCGCGAATTGGCTTCAATATTTGATTGTTAGTAGGAATGTTCAAACAGTAATTTGTTCAAGAAATTATACTGCAAAGTTTCAGTTTTCCTCTGCACTGCTGACTGAGTTTTCGGTTGTCACTGCTTGCTTATAATCCAAGTTTCATGTCAAAAGCACTCTCCACTGCCCCTTTAATCTTCCCTTTTCCTTATTCCTGTGGATTAAAGGAGGATGGCCATATATCAAGGCATATAGTTCTTCTAGTTTTGCTTGCATTTCATTTTCATGATGCTTTTCCTCTTCCCATTGTTTCTTGATCGAGTTTCTGAGTTGACAAATGACACCGCTGTTTGTAGTCAATAACTTGCTATGCAATATATTTTCATGGCAGACAAATCATCAATATTATGCAACTTGTAGAGCCACCTTTAGTTGAGTAGGTCGAGAAATGAGTTAGACTAGCGATGCTTTCTTTGGAGTTTTGTACGAACTTATTGATAAACATGGGATTGTTCCTCTGTACTTAATCTTATAAATTGGTTGAGAGTTTTTTATCTGTGTTCTCTGGAAACTTAAGTCTGTTAGTTTTAGTATCTGTCTTTTATCTATGTTTACCCGAAAAATGGATAGAGTTAGAATTTGTACGTAGTTCTAAGGATATGTGATATAGCTTAATATAAATCGTAAGGATAGATAAAAATATCAAATATGGATTGCAAAGAATGCAAAATAAACAAGGTTGGAAAGAAGATGATTTTTAGGACTAAACAAGATGAATCAATTTATGAAGCTTAAAAGAATAACTCTTGAATATAGGAGAATATGGTATTTGAATTACAATGTAAGCAAAAGACCCTCCTTTACAGAAATGTAGCCATCCTCTTTATAGTGGAAGATCCTACTTTTAGATATAACTAAAAATATATAGTGGAAGACTCATGACAAATCAGCTTTTCCATAATTCCTGCCAGGATTCTCTCCTCTAGTGAGATTGCAACGGCTCTTGTCTGTGAGCTCGATATTGACTCGAGTTTTCGGTCTTGACTCGAGCTCTCGATCCTGATTCGAGCTCGATTCTGACTCGGACCCCTGTATTGATTCGGGCTCAGTGTTTGGTCGGTCTCTGAATCATAAGCTCGATATCTTTACTTTGCATCATAGCTCGACTTGGGCTCGATCTTGATAATAACATTGAGCTCGACATTGATCCTTCGGGCTCTAAGCTAGGTGACCTGACTTCGGACCTCAACCTGATACTACGAAGACGCTTCTCCGATCCAATATATTACCATTTAAACTAGTTCGTACGAAAGACTAACCGGTTTTTAGTGCATAGTATCTAAAACCACGGAACGATGTTCCTATTGCATTTGCCTCCAGGTCAAAACAGAGTTTATTCAACCATTTTGTGGTTCATCTCAAATTTTCAGGTGAAACAAGATACATCTGACACTTCAGTTTTCCTTTCTTCACATTGGCTGGAAAAAGGCTGTTTTTTTAAAAAATATATTGGATGGCCTGTTTCTCGATTGATTACTTCACTGATGCACAATATGTGTCAACACTGAAGATTACCATGTCAGTTGGTAATGCTATAACATATATAAATCCTGTTGGAAGCAAGATTAGACTACATGCCAACTGACGAGTACAAACTGTTGTAATTGATTACTTATAAGTTACAGAGAGACGTCTCCATCTGAGCCCACTGTGATAGGTTACGAACTCGCCAAGATGTCAGGTCTAAACACCGGAAACAGGAATTTACTAGTAAAACCCTGATTTAGCTACTTTGCAACAGTCATAGTAACTTCAAAATTCATGCTCTGTTACAGGAATCAGAACTGGGAAGGACCTTGATGGTTGTGGACACCCTCATAGGTGGTTATCACATACCGACAGTCCTCTTTGTCTCGTTCAACTCTCTTCTTCACTGGACAACTTTCAATGGAGCACCTATAGTAATTCCTGTTGATACAGAACATGATTATGTGAGTAAGTTATCATACCAATTTCCATAAGCTGCTATTCGTATAAAGCAAAAGCCATAACTTTTTTGTTAGTCTCTGTGAAAGCGTAGTTAATTGATTAAAGTATGTGGAAGTTTCTTTTTGCCATAATAGAATTACTACTTTCAATTTCTCAACTTTTCTTTTCAGGTCTTACACCCTAGTCTTGGTGTCTTATTGGAACCTCATCTTCTTTTGATGTGACATTCGTTTTTAAGTGACACTAGCACTTCTCTTTTGCCTTTAATATTTAACTAGAAATGGGGCCTTGATAATGTGGTCCCATGGTTTGGCAGATGTGGACTGTTCTTTGGTGAGTTATGTTTCTGGTAAATTTCCTAGAATTTAGGTTGCTTGACTGAGAGTGCAAAGAGTATCAAGTAACTGAAGAGGAGCAGTAGTTGTTATATTGTTAGGATAACTAATAAATTAGGCAGCTTATAGAAATACAACTTAAATAAGTCATGTCATGCTCGGTTGAACATAGATGCAACCAGCTTTTCACTACATCTTTATTTAAGCAAACAGTTACTGCAGATATATGCTTATTTGATTCAGATAGCTTAAGCCAGCAAACTAAACAATAAGCTATCATGAGCTATAAGGCTAACATCTTCTGAGAGCTTTATGGCATAGCGTGGACTGAGTTCTTCAGGTTTCAAGGCCTGAGGAGTGATATTTGTCATGGGAACGTGGATAAAAATGAAAACCGAAAGAAAAGGAAAGGTAGAAGGAAAGTTCTAACTAAAACTCTTCCTTCTGTCACCCTTGCCTGAAACAGAAAATATGAAAATATTATCTTACCTTGGGTTTGGACTATCTTTCACCATCTTCTTTCCATACTTTCTCCACTTATAGCCATCATCTAGTATTTCAATCTGTGACAGTGTCTTGAAAGCAACCTTGTCCTTTACTTCCTTCCTCTCCCTGCTGCTCCCAATGTCTATTTGTTTACCAAACCAAATGTTTCATCAATAAAGTTAATCAAATTTCATGGTATGTGCTACTCTTACCTAATTTGTGCATGTGTGTAATGTTATTAGATGTCTCATGTTAATGCCATATAACTAAATTACATAACAAAATGCTAAAAACTGTTTCTTGATGAAATGCTTACTGTTGCTAGATCCTTCATGGTAACTCCTGCTTCTCTCAGTGACAACCACTTCATTTCCTGAGTACTGGGAAGGGCCAGAAACAACGAACGTTGGATCATCATGAACGGGCCAATTATCGAGCTCAAAAATGTCAGAAAGCTCAAAGTTAATTAGCTGGTTGGAAAAATCACTATCAGGTGAGTCCAGTGATCTAAAACTCCCATCAGACATGTTTGCACTAGGATTATTTGCAGCCATGGTAATCGACTGAATTCACATGGTGTACCTTTATGTTGAAGGCAAAGTTCCCCTTTATATATGTATCTTTCCTAGTAAGCTTCCTACGAGGTCGAAAGAAGGTTCATGGACGATGCTTAGGATTGGTGGCTGAATGCATGTCATTGTCGGGGGCTCTTTATTTGCTCTCTTAGTGACTCAAAAAACTATGGTTATGATGCTAAACAAAGAGTGGACCAGTAGAGATCGAGAATGGGACATGGAAGACTTGTGCATAGACTTTTCAAGTTGCTTCTTGTGTGTAAACTTCACATATATCAGGTCTCGTGCTTAGACCAACCCCTTCACAACTGTGAGCGGAATACGACAAGTCAATTTGTGACAATGATTGATTGGTGTCATGACCTTTTCTTATTTGATTGCACTTTCACTTTTCGCATACGCATTCGAGGATTAATGCGAGATAATTTGCACTTGTGTTAACTTTTGTGCGGTGACACTATATCGATCTTTTACCTTATTACTTAAATTTACTTATAACAACATGTAACCACTCGTAACAATAGTCTATTATAGCTAGTTAAATTATAGTATTCCACTAATAGTGTAATGATTTTATAAAACTTAATTCTCATGCACTTTATGGTGCAAGTTTTCATGCTATTCTTTTACCCTGTGGATGTGAAACCTATTGGAGCCCACTTAAGATCTAGGCAAGTTCCAGGGAGTATCTTAACATGCTTTGGAGACTTTTGTTGGATACAGTGGTTGACTTGGGTAGCAAATATATGAAGATTGAGAGATTAAAAATATCATACCAGGATTGGGGTAGATGGATAATGTGTATCCTGATGGCTAAATAAGTTAAGAAATTATAAAAATGGAAAGGAAAAAGTGTTGAGATGTGCGTAGTCTAGTCAGTAATGATGGTATTACAGTCCAAAGTTAGGTTTAGTTTACTTGCGAATAACATTCTTGACACTGTAATTTTGTATGTGACATTTCATGACCACTTAATCCTTCAAAAGATTAATACTTAAAAAAAAATTTAGTTCAAGATAAATTAGGGTTTACTACTATATACAATTCAAACCAAAAGACACTGGATCATTCAAGATTGTCTTTTTAATATACTTCTTGCTCTAACGCTAAGCTGCCACATGTATTCAAGAGGTGTCAACTGACCTCGGCTTATTTGCGAGTCAGCTGACCTCGGATTATTTGTGAGTTTACTTTTTTATAGGTTGACCTTCATTAGTGAAAATTTTAGCTCGATCCGCCATGCCAATTCGAGTTACATATTCAAGAAGCACATATACATTGCCCCCTGCCAACCTGCAAGATGGATGAGTAAGGAAGGAGTTTAAGTGTTTAATGGGTTAGGTATCGGATTGAACATTGAAATAGTCCATGAAAATGGACATCCATGTTCACTTTGTAATTTGGAGACTTTTACTAAGTCTTTTCTTCTGGTTTCACTATATTTTGATTAGAGAAAGGGTAATGTTGGTCAAGGAGTCAATACAACTGATATCAAAATCTTGGACATGGGAGTTGTATTTTCGAAGTCCTTTCTTTCCATCATGTCCCCTTGAAAGAGGGGTTTTAGACCTTAGAGAGATCTTTGATTTTTAATTTAGAGAGATCTTTGGTTGCTTGTGAACAAACTATACTTTCCACATGGAATTTTATGTGTAAAATCGCATCAACTGCATTTCCCAATAAGCTTGTGCCATCTCATTTTTTTCCCATACATGTATTTAGGGCATTAATACAAGTTAATTTGCTAATAAATTTAATCATTATTTGATATGGTTATGTCACGACCCAATTTCTCCTATAGGCTGTGATGGCGCCCAACGTCGCCGCTAGGCAAGCCAACGGTGAACTAGTCATGTATTTGTTCTTTTTAATAATTTCAAAGTAGTTGATTTTTATTTATTAAGTAGATTAGTAGTGAAAAATTATAGTAAGGTAAGACATAAACTAATGAGAGAGTAAATACAGTGAAATAAATATTCAAAACCATAAAGTGTCTACTAGAATACTCTCAAAACCTGCCAGATGCACCTGCCTCAAATTCTGCACGATTAGTGCAGAAGTGTCGCGTGAGTACATAAACAACATGTACCCAGTAAGTATCTAGTCTAACCTCGAAGAAGTAGTGATGAGGGGTCGACATTGACAATTACTATGTGCCAATAAATAAAGTACAAAGATTCTAAATAGGCATGGAATACATCAATAATAATAACACAATAACAAACAGTAAATAAGTGATTCTTTAACTAGAAATCAATTTAAAAATCTCCAATTAGCACATACTAACTTCAACAAATGCGGACCATCAAGTAAACTATATTTTCTCAAGCCATGAAAGTAAAATCAAGTGTAATCGGACTCCGAGATTATCACGCACGATTTATGCCGAGGTCGTAAGGCCTGATCCAGAATAATGTGTACACTGCCTAGGGACGACCGGCACGAACCATAGATGCATCTATTATACTGCCGAGGCGTTCGGCCCGCCCCACAAGAAGATAGAATACTCTACGAACATCCGATTAAAAGGCTATCACAAGACTAATACACAAAGAGGCACAATTTCTATCGACGGTTAAGTAACCCGCCAAAACTCAAAGTAAGTGAAGTTCGGTCTTTTCGAATCATTTATCAAGTTTCAATATAATTTAATCACTTAAATTAACAAGTAGAGTGTAAACAATACAAGTATTTCATGATAGGGTCCTAAAGCTACCTGAATATAAGCATGATTTATAGCTACACACGGACTTTTGTCACTTAGTGCGTACGTAGCACCCACAATTAGTAGCAAATAGTAATTTAAAATACCTATGGGGTAAATTCCTTTTCACAAGGTTAGTCAAGAGACTTACCTCGTCCCAAATCTCATTTTCCGGCCAACAAATTCACTCTAAAGCCTCAAGTTGGTGCCAAACAATCCGAATCTAGCCAAATATTATATAAATTAAGCAATATACACTCAAAAGTTCATAATTTAGCTATTAGAGTAATTACCCAACCCAAATTGGAACACTCCTAAAATTCACTCTCAGGCCCACGTGCCCGAATTCTGGAAATTTTCGAAAATAAACGTTACCCATAACCTAACGAACCCAAATGTGTAATTTTTACTCAATTCCATATTCATTTCGTGGTCTAATCCAATTTTTATCAAAACCTAGGTTTTCCAATAATCTCCTAAAATTCCCATAATTTTTATGTTAAAATCTACCGATAATGCATGTATAAACTCATATTGTGTAGAAATTACTTACCTCAAAGTGCTAGGTGAAAATGCCTTCTCAAAGAGCTCTAAAATCGACCAACAAGTGAGAGAAATGGACCAAAAAGCCTAAGTCTCGACTTTTAAAACATTCTGCCCAGGTCTGCTTTCATCGCGATCGCAGACAAGCCCTCGTGATCGCGAAGGAAAAACTAAAGAACTCAGGAAAATTCCTCTTCGCGATCGCGAGAGGACACTCGCGAACGCGATGCACTGGGCCGCCTCCTCATCGCGAACGCGTGACCTCACTCGCGAACGCGTAAGGCAACTGGGTTGCCCAGGCCCAGGCTCAGGGCCTCGACTCTATGTGAACGCGATAGGTCTCCCGCGAAGGCGAAGGCCACTAGCCCTAAGCCTTCGCGAATGCGTCCAAGACTTCGTGAACGCGATGCACAAAACCACCCAGTCCCTATTCCTTCTTCGTGATCACGAGGGTTCCTTCGTGTTCGCGAAGAAGGAAACCAGAACAGCACACGCACCCAAGTCCTCGGGGACCCCGTCCAAATGCACCAAAAAGCCTATAACTATAATGCGGACTTGCTCGAACTCTCGAAACACATAAAATAATATCAAAACTAAGAATCGCACCCCAAAACCAAATCTAATCAAGTTATGAACTTCAAGCTTTTCAACTTACTCCGAACGCGCTGAATCATACCTAGACTACTCGGAATGACACCAAATTTTGCGTGCAAGTCATAAATCACCATACAGAATTATTCCCAGGCTCGGAATCCCAAACGAACCTCGATAACACCAAAACTTACTCCAAACCAAACTTAAAGAACTTGAAAACCTTCAATGCGCCAACTTCCAATATTAAGCGCCGAAACGCTCCCGGGTCATCTGAAACTTGATCCGAATACATGCCCAAGTCCAAAATCATCATATGAACCTATTGATACCGTCAAATCCCGGTTCCGAGGTTGTTTACTCAAAACATTGACTCAAGTAAAACTTAACCATTATAAGCCACTGTTAAGGAACTAAGTGTTCTGATTTCAACCCGAACCCTTCCAAACCCGAACCAACCATCCCCGCAATTCATAAAAAAGTAAAAACACATACGGGGAGTCTAAATCAGGGGAACGAGGACCTAGAAGGTAAAACGACCGGTCGGGTCGTTACATTCTCCACCTCTTAAATGAACGTTCGTCCTCGAACGGGTCTAGAATCATACCTAGACTGTTGAATAGGTGTGGATATATGCTCCGCATGTCCTCCCCGGTCTCCCAAGTTGCCTCTTCGACTGGTTGACCCCTCAACTGAACCTTTACCGCAGAAATCTTCTTAGACCTCAATTGGCGAACCTACCTGTCAACAATGGCAATTGTCTCCGCCTCATAACCCAAGTTCTCATCTAGCTGAACCGTGCTGTAGTCTAACACATGCGACCTGTCGGCATAATACTTCCAGAGCATAGACCCGTGAAAAACCGGATGAACTCCCGATAGACTAGGAGGCAAAACAAGCTCATAAGCGACCTCCCCAACTTGCCTCAACACCTCAAATGGACCTATAAACCTTGGGCTCAACTTTCCCTTCTTCCCGAACCTCATGATTCCCTTCATCGGTGAGACTTTAAAGGGAACCTTCTCGCCCACTATAAATGATAAATCACGCGTCTTCTGACCCGCATAACTCTTCTGTCTGGACTATGTTGTGCGAAGTCGCTCCTGAATTAACTTCACCTTCTCCAAGAGACCCTTCACAAAATCAGTACCATATAACCTAGCCTCGCCGGGCTCAACCCATCCGATGGGCAAATGACATCGCCAACCATACAAACCCTCAAATGGAGCCATCTTAATGCTAGAGTGATAACTGTTGTTATAAGCAAACTCGACCAAAGGTAAGAATTGATCCCACTGCCCTCCGAAGTCAATCACGCATGCTCTGAGCATATCCTCTAAGATCTGAACCGTCCGCTCCCACTGCCCATTGGTCTGAGGATGAAAGGCTATTGTAACACTCCTCAAATCTATAAAAGTTTCAAGACACGCTAAATATATAATTTAATTTTTATAATCTTAAATTATACTTGTATTACAGATTTAAACTCTTGTGATTGATTTTGAGTTACTTCTCTATTTATAAATAATTGGATATAGAATTAGGGGAATATTAATAATTTTAATGTTATTAATTATTAAAAGTAGGTATAATTAAATACTAGTTAAGTAAAAACCAAAAACAAAAACAAAAAAAGAAAGCGCGTGCCTTAGCCCATAAAGGGCTGTGGAATGCAAAACTTTAAGCAAAGTCTTATATAAGAAACAGAACGCTATTCTGTTTACGCAGCAAACGCAAGGCACACAAGCAACGGAAAGAAAATTCTACGGTTCTTTACAAACCACTAATTCTTGAACTCAGGTATATAAATTTCCTATTGTTAATTATCCTATAGTGGTAATAAGTAAGAATTTAATATTTAATTCCCTTCTTTCTCTGTATCAACAGTAAATTTCATATTTAGGTGAGAAGCTTTAAAATTGATTAAAATACACTAGTTGTTGTAGAATCGATTGTTTCACTGGTGTCAATTAGACTGGGGCCTACGTATTGGCTCGAGAAGTTTTGAGGTGAGTTGATATAACTCTTTACTAAAGTGGTTTAACTCACAAAAGAACGCATACAAGGTGTTTGATGAATTGCTTAAAAGAGTTAATATGTACTTAATTGGAGTGAGTGAGTACCTATTAGCTAAGAATTATTTTAGTTAAAGTTTAGATGATTTATTCTGATATATGTGCTTAAATTTTCAGATTTTTGTGTAATTCTTATGGGCCATTTACATGTTGAAAAAGAAAATTTCATGAAGAAGCAAGAATCTTCAGAAATACTTTTGAATGTTTATTTCATTTTTATGCCATACCTTACATTTAAGGATTTCAGTATGATTATGTTTAAAAGATTTAGACTTGAAAAGTCACAAGAAGAAGTTTTAGAAAGAAAAGATTTTTGGGAGTATCCTTTATTCTGAGAAGAGGTCATCGTCCAGGCCGAGGGTCTTGACCAAGGCATTGACTTCCTAAAACTACTTGTGCCAAAGTAGGGAGCACACGAGCCGATGGTCTTGTTGTTGAGAATTTACTTAGCCAAGCTAAGGTATGATACATGAGCGCTGAGAACCATGAAGCGAGTGGCACCTCGTGGATTGGGCCTATTCGACCGGGTTGGGATCGAACCCGTGTCTATCACACGGCGACTAAGACAGAAATAGGTCAGGATAGTTGGAACTCCCAAAGTATAAAGTGAAGTATTTTTTTATAAGAAAGAAAAAGAAAAGAATTTCTTTTAGAATATTCATAAACTGCTATTATGCAATTATTTTAGAATTGTTCTTATAAGCTTTATGTTTTACATGCATTTAGAATCTTTGTTCATAATGTATATGTTATTAAAGTTTCGTCCCATGTCATTGAGACTCACTGAGTACAATGGATGGTACTGACGTTCTCTTTTGAGAACCTACGTTAGTTTGTGGTACAACGTAGAAATCGATTTTGCAGGCGAGCAGGGTACGGGTTAGGACTTCCCTCACTTCCAGTGCTATTGGTGAGCTTCACTTTGTTCGTGGAGTACTCCTTTGAGTCATCATTATTTAGCTATTTCTTTTTTACTTAGAGAACTGGCCAGGAAATCTCATGTCTTGAGCAGTGCGTTAGTTTATCAGTAAAGGCTTCATAGACGCAGTCGGTGGGTTAAGATTCAGATGTTTTTGATAATAACTTAGCAGTATTTCATTGGTTACTACGATAAAGTTTTGGAGTTGGTTTATTTTAGATATTTAAATCTATTTAAGTATTTGGTTACAGTATTGCCTTCTGGCATATAAAGTTTGAAGTTATAATAGATCTGATAAGCGCAGATTGTTCGCTCGGTCATGTTTAGTGATCGGGTGTCGGTCTCAGCTTGTTCAGAAAATGGGCAGTGATAAACTTGGTATCAGAGCCTCAGGTTTATGGAGTCCTAGGGGTCTATGAAGCCGTGTTAGTAGAGTCTTGTTTATGGTTATGAAGCGCGCCATACTTATAAACAGGAGGCTACAAACATTTAGGAAAAGTCTCATTTTTTCATACTTTAGATCGTGCAGTAGATCCTACCTCTAAGAAATTATCTAATGTATTCGTTTCTCCAAAACTCGTAGAAATGGCTCGTACTCGCAACTTTGACACCGACACTCAGGATGCTGCTCAAGAAAATATTGCAACTATTGTGGCTCAAGGTAGAACTAAGAAGGTTTCAACTCAGAAAAGGAAGAGTAAATCCACAAAGAGGGTTCAAGTACCCCTGGTTGAACATGAAGAAGGGGTGGAGCATGATGATCCAGTACCTCAGGATCCAATGCCGCCCCAACAGCACCTCCGGCTCAGACAGCTATATCTCAAGAGGTGGGTCGGATGTTTAATGCTGTCAACAGTGCTATGGAGATGTTTAAAGCCTTCATGGCCAACCTGAGTGAGTGAAGAGATGAGATTCCACCTCAATCAAATAGACAGAACAATTCTGAGTCCTTAAGAGTGAATGAATTTTTGAAGTTGAGTCCTCCATTGTTCCATGGTTCTATAGCTGATGAAGATCCAATGTTGTGGCTGAAGGGTGTCAAGAAGCACTCCGAGCGATAAAGGCATTTGATGATGAAGCTGTGGAGATGGCTGCTTACCAGCTTAGAGATGTTGCTGGCGCTTGGTTTGAGATGTAGGAAAAGGAAAGAGATGAAGATGATGGACCGCCTACTTGGGAAGAATTTGAAGAGGCCTTCATGGCTAACTTTATCCCGGAAAAGGATAGGGAAGCTAAGGCTACATAGTTCGAACAACTCAAGCAAGGGAATAAAAGTGTCCAAAAGTACTACATGGAATTCATAAGGTTGGCTAAGCATGCTCCTCATATGGTTAAGACAGAAAAAGCAAAGATTCGCAGGTTTGTTGGCGGTTTGGCTTACCACATTAAGGATACGACATCAGCTGCAGCGGTAGGAATGACAATTTTCTCCTATGTTGTGGGATTCGCCAAGCACTTAGAAAAAGACAAACAACAAAGGAGAGAAGAAAAAATGCATAACAAGAAAGCCTGGACAACGAGCAGGTTTAATGGTACATCCAGCGGAGGTGGAAGGGGTTCCTGTGATAAGCAGTCATTAGTACCAGCTCAGCCCAGTCATCGGTCAGGTGGTGGGTCTTCCTTCAGACGTACTTAGACATACTTAGAGTTATGGAAACCAGTCTCGCCAGAATCAGAATTTTAGGACATCATCCCCACATAGCCAGAGTCATGCTGAGCAACATTCATAACAACAAGGTCTTTGTGGAACATGTAAGCGGCAAGCTCGAGTTTAGACATTGGTCATATAAAGGCCAACTACCTAAAGTTACGACGTAATTTCAGTGGTGGATCAACTCATCCTTCTAGTTCCTCAGCTACTACAGTTGCACCACTAGAGGCTCATGGTTCTCATAATCAGGTAGGGCATGGAGCAGGAAGAGGTGCATATCGAGTTACTCAAGGAGGGGGCACAACCCCGTTTGTTTGCTACACTTGATCGTCAGAGTGCAGAGGCATCTGCAGAAGTTATTACATATATGCTTCTAGTCTGCTCACATAACGCTTATGCCATAATGGATCCAGGTTCAACATTTTCATATGTGACTCCATACTTTGCAATTAACCTCGGGCTAGAACCGGAACAACTTAGTGAGCCATTCCTAGTATCTACTCCAGTTGGCAAGTTAGTGAAAGTCGCAAGAGTCTATAGAGGTTGTATAGTTTCAGTCCAAGGTCGCATCACCGATGCCGATCTCATAGAGTTTGAAATGGTGGATTTCGATGTGATAATGGGTATGGATTGGTTGTCTTCCTATTATGCCATATTAGATTGTCGTGCCAAGATAGTCAGGTTCCAATTTCCAAATGAAGAAGTCTTAGAGTGGAAGGGTAGTTCAACATTGCTGGTAGGTAAGTTTATTTCTTACCTTAAGGCACAACGAATGATCGGTAAGGGATGTATCGCTTATTTGGCTCATATCATTAATCCAGAATCAAAACCACCAGCTCTTCACTCTATGCCAGTTGTTAGAGAATTTACAGAACTTTTCCCAGATGACCTTCCCAGACTTCCTCCTGAATGAATCATAAACTTTGGCATCGATCTCATGCCAGGCACTCAGCCCATATCTATACCTCCTTATAGGATGGCTCCAGCAGAACTTAATGAGTTGAGAGAACAGTTGAAAGACCTTCTTGACAAGGGCTTCATCAGGCCAAGTGTTTCACCGTGGGGTGCCCCGGTCCTGTTTGTCAAGAAGAAAGATGGTTCTCTCAGAATGTGCGTCGACTATCGACAGTTGAATAAAGTTACCATTAAGAACAAGTACCCACTGCCAAGAATTGATGATTTATTTGATCAACTTCAAGGTGCAAAGTACTTTTCAAAGATAGACTTGAGGTCGGGGTACCATCAGTTGAGAATCAGAGAAGAGGATATATCTAAAACAGACTTTAGAACTCGCTACGGGCCCTATAAATTTCTAGTAATGTCCTTTGGGTTGACAAATGCTCCAGCTGCATTCATGGACCTCATGAATAGAGTTTTCAAGCCATTCCTTGATACCTTTATCATCGTGTTTATAGACGATATTTTGGTATACTCTAAGAGCAAGGATGAACATGCTGAACACCTCAGGATAGCCTTGCAGACCTTGAAGGAGAATGGACTTTATGCCAAGTTTTCAAAATGTGAGTTCTGGTTGCAATCAATGGCATTCTTATGCCATGTGGTATCTAGTGAAGGCATAAAAGTAGATCTTTAGAAGATAGAAGCAGTCAAGAACTGGCCTAGGCTGACTACGCCAACCGAAATCAGGAGTTTCTTGGGATTAGCTGGCTACTATAGAAGGTTTGTAGAGGGATTTTCCTCACTTGCAACTCCATTAACTAAGTTGACTCAGAAAGCAGTTAAGTTCCAGTGGTTAGACGCTTGTGAGCAGAGTTTTCAAGAGTTAAAGAAAAGGTTGACCATTGCACCTGTGTTAACCTTGCCGACAGGTTCGGGGGGATTCACAGTGTATTGTGATGCCTCTAGAGTGGGCCTTGGTTGTATTCATATGCAAAATGTAAAAGTTATTGCTTATGCTTCCAGGCAGTTAAAGAATCATGAGAAGAACTACCCCACACACGACTTGGAGCTTGCAGCGGTGGTGTTTGCATAAAGATATGGCGACACTACCTTTATGGCGAGCATTCTAAAGTGTTTACAGATCACAAAAGCCTCTAGTACATTTTCAAGCAAAAAGAATTAAATTTGAGACAAAGAAGGTGGCTTGAGCTATTGAAAGATTATGACATCAATATCCTTTATCACCCGGGCAAAGCTAATGTGGTAGCAGATGCACTTAGTAGGAAGTCAATGGGTGTCTTGGCCCATCTTGCAGTACAAAGGTGATCTTTGGGTCGAGAAATTCAAAAACTAGCAAATGATAGAACTAGATTGGATGAGACCGAAGAAAGAGGTATAACTACTTATGCCTTAGCGCAATCCTCCCTTATTGCGCATGTTAAGGCTAAGCAAGATGAAGATCCGTACTTACTGAAGTTAAAAGAAGGTTTCAGAAACAAAGAAATCACTGCTTTCACTCTAGGAAGTGACAGAGTTTTGAAGTTGAATGATCAGTTATGTGTGCATGATGTAGATGGTCTGAGAAAGGCCATAATGGAAGAAGCTCACAATTCGAGGTACGCTAATCCACCCAAGTGCTACAAAAATATATCTGGACTTGAAAGAGTTGTATTGGTGGAAAGGCATAAAGAAGCAAGTAGCAGATCATGTGGCTAAATGTTTGAATTGCCAGCAAGTCAAAGCCAAGCATCAGAGGCCTGATGGCCTAGCTCAAGAAATAGAGATACCACAGTGGAAATGGGAGATGATTAATATGGATTTCTTAGTAGGTCTACCTCGCACATACTGTAAGCATGATTCAATTTGGGTTATCGTAGAACGACTCACAAAATTCGCTCATTTCCTACCAGTAAAGACGAAAGATTCCGCAGAGCAGTATGCACAGTTGTACATCAAAGAAATAGTCCGATTGTATGGTACTCCAGTTTCAATCATATCTAACAGAGGCCCTCAATTCACAACGCATTTTTGGCAGGCATTTCAGAAAAGATTAGGTACCAAGGTCAATTTGAGCATCGCTTACCATTCACAGACCGATGGTCAGGCAGAAAGGACCGTTCAGACACTCAAAGATATGCTGCGAGCATGTGTTGCAGATTTTGTAGGTAATTGGGATGATCACTTGCCACTTATAGAATTTGTTTACAATAACAGCTATCAGGTCAGCATTGGTATGGGTCCTTATGAAGCGTTGTATGGGCGAAGATGTAGGTCTTCAGTGGGTTGGTTTGAACCAGCAGAGGTGTCGTTGATTGGTCCAGAGTTTGTTTGTGAGGCCTTAGAGAAAGTTCAGTTAATGAGAGAAAGACTAAAAGCGACTCAGAGTCGTCAAAAGTCTTATTCTGACAAGAGGCATCGTGACTTAGAGTTCATGGTTGGTGATAAGGCATTTTTGAAAGTTTCACCAATGAAAGGAGTTATGAGGATTGGTAAGAAAGGGAAACTTAGTCCTAGATTTATCGGACCTTATGAAATTCTAGAAAAGAAAGGAAACGTGGCTTATGAGCTAGCGCTGCCCGTTGAGTTGTCCTCTGTTCATCCTGTCTTTCATGTGTCTATGCTTAAAAAGTACATTCATGATGAGTCGAATATAATACCCGCCGATACCATATAAATTAAAGAAGGCTTGACTTATGAAGAGGTACCTATAGAAATTCTCGATAGGCAAGGAAGAAAGTTAAGAACAAAAGATATAGCATCAGTAAAAGTTTTGTGGAATAATCATGATTCAAAAGAGGCTACGTTGGAGGTCGAGGAAGATATGAGGTAAAAGTATCCTTATTTATTTGAGGAACAAGGTATGTGAACCTAGGTTTGGCTTGGAATTTATATTTCATTTATTAAATACAAGTTAGCAAGTGTTTATGTCCTTCCTAGATTATACTTAGTTATTGTAGTAATTTAGTTTATGCCAGAGTATATTTAATTTATTAAAGTGATTTACTTTTGCTGAAGTGTTGTGCTTTAGATTTTTGGTTGGCTATTGGGGTACCTCCTTGCCGGAGTGTGAGTAATTAGTTTATGAGCTGTGTATGGTGCCTATGAATGGCCTGTTACAGTATATTTGGTTGTTGTTATTGTAGTTGTGGTATTGGTGACATGGATTGTTTTTTTGGATAGTCCAATTTACAAGGGAGACTCTGCCGAAATTTTGAAAATTTAGGGAGTTAACCAAAATTTTGAGTCCCTTGGAAGAGTGAGTAGTGCTAAGAAAACATAAGAGGTTCAAGGACCTAAGGAATGATTGTTAGCTTAAGAATAAGGCCCTAGTAACATTCGAGGATGAATGTTTTTAAGGAGGGAAGATTGTAACACTCCTCAAATCTATAAAAGTTTCAAGACATGCTAAATATAGAATTTAATTTTTATAACCTTAAATTATACTTCTATTACAGATTTAAACCCCTGTGATTGATTTTGAGTTACTTCTCTATTTATAAATAATTGGATATACAATTAGGGGAATATTAATAATTTTAATGTTATTAATTATTAAAAGTAGGTATAATTAAATACTAGTTAAGGAAAAACCAAAACCAAAAACAAAAAAAAGGAAAGGAAAAAAAAAAGGAAGCACGTGCCTTAGCCCATAAAGGGTTGTGGAATGCAAAACTTTAAGCAAAGTCTTATACAAGAAACAAAACGCTGTTCTGTTTACGCAGCAAACGCAAGGCACACAGGCAACGAAAAGAAAATTCTAGGGTTCTTTACAAACTACTAATTCTTGAACTCAGGTATATAAATTCCCTATTATTAATTATCCTACAGAGGTAATAAGTAAGAATTGAATAGTTAATTCCCTTCTTTCTTTGTATCAACAGTATATTTCATGTTTAGGTGAGAAACTTTAAAACTGATTAAAATGCACTGGTTGTTATAGAATCGATTGTTTGAGTGGTGTCAATTGGATTGGGGACTACGTATTGGCTCGAGAAGTTTTGAGCTGAGTTGATATAACCCTTTACTAAAGTGGTTTAACTCACAAAAGAACGCATACAAGGTGTTTGATGAATTGCTTAAAAGAGTTAATATGTACTTAATTGGAGTGAGTGGGTACCTATTAGCTTAGAATTATTTTAGTTAAAGTTTAGATGATTTATTCTGATATATGTGCTTAAATTTTCAGATTTTTGTGTAATTCTTATAGGCCATTTTCATGTTGAAAAAGAAAATTTCATGAAGAAGCAAGAATCTTTAGAAATACTTTGAATGTTTATTTCATTCTTATGCCATATCTTACATTTAAGGATTCCAGTATAAGTATGTTTAAAAGATTTAGACTTGAAAAGTCACAAGAAGAAGTTTTAGAAAGAAAAGATTTTTGGGAGTATCCTTTATTCTGAGAAGAGGTCATCGTCCAGGCCGAGGGTCTTGACCAAGGCGTTGACTTCCTAAAACTACTTGTGCCAAAGTAGGGAGCACACGAGCCGATGGTCTCGTTGTTGAGAATTTACTTAGCCAGGCTAAGGTATGATACATGAGCGCTGAGAACCATGAAGCGAGTGGCACCTCGTGGATTGGGCCTATTCGATCGGGTTGGGATCGAACCCGTGTCTATCACACGGCGACTAAGACAGAAATAGGTCAGGATAGTTGGAACTCCCAAAGTATAAAGTGAAGTATTTTTTTATAAGAAAGAAAAAGAAAAGAATTTCTTTTAGAATATTCATAAACTGCTATTATGCAATTATTTTAGAATTGTTCTTATAAGCTTTATGTTTTACATGCATTTAGAATCTTTGCTCGTAATTTATATGTTATTAAAGTTTAATCCCATGTCATTGAGACTCACTGAGTACAATGGATGGTACTGACGTTCTCTTTTGAGAACCTACGTTGGTCTGCGGTACAACGTAGGAACCGGTTTTGCAGGCGAGCATGGTACGGGTTAGGAATTTCCTCACTTCCAGTGTTATTGGTGAGCTCCTCTTTTATTTGTGGAGTACTCCTTTGAGTCGTCATTATTTAGCTATATCTTTGTTTACTTAGAGAACTGGCTAGGAAATCTCATGTCCTGAGCAGTGCGTCAGTTTATCAGTAGAGGCTTCATAGACACAGTCGGTTGGTTAAGATTTAGATGTTTTTGATAATAACTTAGCAGTATTTCAATGGTTACTACGAATAAAGTTTTGGAGTTGGTTTATTTTAGATATTTAAATCTATTAAAGTATTTGGTTACAGTATTTCTTTCTGGCATAAAAAGTTTGAAGTTATAATAGATCTGATAAGCGTAGATGGTTCGCTCGGTCATGTTTAGTGATCGGGTGCCGGTCCCGGCTTGTTCAGAAAATGGGTCGTGACAGCTATGTTGAGCTTTACCCGGGTACCCAAATCACTTTGATACCAAGTTGTCATGACCCAATTTCCCTTATAGGCCGTGATGGCGCCCAACGTCGCTCGCTCGCCGCTGGGCAAGCCAACAGTGAACTAGTCATGTATTTGTTCTTTTTAATAATTTCAAAGTAGTTAATTTTTATTTATTAAGTAGACGAGTAGTGTAAAATTATAGTAAGGTAAGGTATAAACTAATGAGAGAGTCAATACTGTGAAATAAATACTCAAAACCATAAAGTGTCTACTTGAATACTCCCAAAACCCGGTGTCACAAGTGTTTGAGCAACTAGTAGAATCTACAAAATCACCTATACTACTGTCTGGAATAAGATAGACAGAAAGTAAATACAAAAGAGAGACTATGGGTGCTGTAGAACGAACGTAGAGAGCAGCTCACTACTATACCTCGGGGTAACGGGGGTATGCGCCTGAATGACTGCCAGATGAACCTGCCTCAGATCCTGCACGATTAGTGCAGAAGTGTAGCGTGAGTACATAAACAACATGTACCAGTAAGTATCTAGTCTAACCTTGAAGAATTAGTGATGAGGGATCGACATTGACACTTATTATGGGCCAATAAATAAAGTACAAAGTTTCTAAATAGGCATGGAATACATCAATAATAATAACACAATAACAAAAAGTAAATAAATAATTATTTAACTAGAAGTCAATTTAAAAATCTCCAATTAGCACATACTAACTTTAACAAATGCGGACCATCAAGTAAACTATATTTTCTCAAGCCATGAAAGTAAAATCAAGTGTAATCGGACTCCGAGATTATCACGCACGATTTATGCCGAGGTCGTAAGGCACGATCCAGAACAGCACACCAGCAGATTTGTGACTTAGCTCCGAGCGGTCCGAAACGCACCCGAGCCCTCCAAGACCCCGTTCAAATGCACCAACAAGTCTATAACCATAATACGGACCTGCTCGAACTCTCAAAACACGTAAAACACCATCAAAACTAAGAATTGCACCCCAAAACTAAATCGAATCAAGTTATGAACTTCAAGCTTTTCAACTTACTCTGAACGCACAGAATCATACATAGACTACTCTGAATGATTTTGTGCAAGTCATAATTCCCCATACGGAACTATTTCCAGGCTCAGAATCCCAAACGGACCTCGATAACACCAAAACATACTCCAAACCAAACTTAAAGAACTTGAAAACCTTCAATGCGCCAACTTCCAATATTAAGCGTCGAAACGCTCCCAGGTCATCCGAAACCCGATCCGAACACACGCCCAAGTCCAAAATCATCATACGAACCTATTGGGACCGTATCCCGGTTCCGAGGTCTTTTATGCAAAATATTGACTCAAGTCAAACTTAATCATTATAAGCCACTATTAAGGAACTAAGTATTTCGATTTCAACCCGAACCCTTTCAAACCCGAACCAACCATCCCTGCAAGTCATAAAATAGTAAAAACATATACGAAGAGTCTAAATTAGGAGAACTAGGACCTAAAAGGAAAAATGACCGGTCGAGTCGTTACAGGTTAAGTAGTTAACAACTTAATTGTAGCGACCCGACCAGTCGTTTTGCTTTTTGGATCCCCGTTCCCCTAAATAAGAGTCCCCATAAGTGCTTTTACTGTTTTATGACCTGCAAGGATGGTTGGTTTAGGTTTGGAAGGGTTCGGTTGAAATCAGAACACTTACTTCCTTAATAGTGGCCTATAGGATCGGGCCGTTCGCCTCGGCTGTACTGAGTACCACTATTCTTATGGGATCGGGCCATTCGCCTGGGAAACTTCGTGTTAGATAATCAAAACGGGTTCCAGTTTGGACATAATTGAGTTAGGGTCTTCATGGCCAGTTATGAGATATTCGTGATGTGTTACGAATTCATGTCGTATTTATTGTATTTGTTTTTATTTGTCTCATCGATACTTGCCGTATGTTCACACCATGTCTACTTTATGCACTTTCATTATTATTATTGACCTCTAGTAAGTGTCAAGTCGACCCCTCGACATTACTTCTTCGAGGTTAGACTAGCTACTTACTGGGTATTTGTTGTTCTTCGTACTCACGCTACACTTCTACACTGATGTGCATGTACTGAGACAGGTTCCACCAGTGGTCACGCGGGTGCATAGCCGGTGATTTCAGAGATTAGGGGTGAGTTGCTTGTCTTGTTATGATCTGCAACATCGGAGCCTCCTTCCATCTTATTTACTATTCCTGTCTATTACTTTCGGACAAGCCTTAGATTGCTCATGTACTTGTGACACCGAGTTTTGGGGATTTGTAGCACTTATGTACTGCTGTACTTGTTATTTTGATCACCGCAGACTATGTACTTATTACGTCGATATTTTGTTTAAAAAAACTTGTCACAGTTGCATGAAATTCAGTGTAGTTAAAAATATGTTAAAAGGGATAAATAAATAGTAGCTTCGCTTATGAGCTTGCCTAACAGTGGCGCAGTCTCGACCTAGTACGTAATTGGGTTGTGACATCTTGGTATTAGAGCTTTAGGTTCACATAGGTCTCGCGAGTCATGAGCAGACCTAGTTGAGTCTTGCGGACCAGTGCATAGACGTCCGTACTTATCTTCGAGAGGCTATAGGGTGTTCGGAAACTTATCTTTATTCCTCTCTTATCGCGCAGTTGATATTATGCTAAGTACCTTTCTATTATTCTACTACCCCTGTTGCTAGAGGCCGAGGCAGGGGCCAAGGGAGGGCTTCAGCTCCAGGCAGAGGACGAAGGCGCCTTAGGGTTGCTCCTGTTGCACCACCTGTGGATCTAGTGGAGGATCCTGTTGTTGAGGAGCAGGATGAGGCACATGGAGCTGTGCCAGCCCCAACAGATTTTATGACTGCGTCGGGATTCCAGGAGGTCATGGGTCGTATGCTACGGTTTATGGACTCTATGGTGCAGGTTGGTTTACTTCCGGCGAACCCTGCTACATCTCAAGCGGGAAGGGGAGCACAGACCCCTACCGCTAAGGCTCTAGGGCACGCTGCTGCCGTTTATCAGACCCCTGGTGCACTACCTGTGGGTGGAGCCTAGCCTGTTATAGCGGCTATGCCAGAGGCTGTACCAGTCGCGACTGATGATCACTAGAAGTGGTTGGTCAGATGAACTAGGCTTCGCCCCCTACATTTTGGGGTGAGCGGTCAGAGGACCCCCAGGATTTCATTGACCAGTGCAAGATTAGACTTTGGAACATGGGGATATTGGAGTCCAACAGGGAGGACTTCACTACTTTTTAGTTTGAGGGCAAGGCCCGTAGATGGTGGCAGGCTTATCTTCTTAGTAGGCCAGCAGGTTCACCTCCCTTGACTTGGGATCAGTTTACACATCTGTTCTTGGAGAAGTATATACCACCTTCAGAAAGGGAGGAGCTTCAGGGTCAGTTTGAGCGACTCTGTCAGGGTCATATTTCCGTCACTAACTATGAGGTGAGATTCACTGACTTGTCTCGCCATGCAGCCATTATACTTCCCACAGATGCATAGAGGGTGAAGAGGTTCGTTGCAGGCTTGCACCATGAGACTCAGGTACCTATTGCTCGAGAGGCAGAGATGGGGACTTCTTATTTCCAGGTTGTGGATATAGCTTGGAGAATCGAGGGTATTCGTAACCACAGTGTAAAGTTTGCATTGAGGGTGAAGTGGCCCCGACATTTTGGAGGATTCAGTGGTGCCCCACCTGGGGGCAGAGGTCAGTTTATGAGGGGTCAGCCCATCAAGCCCATGTAGTCAGCACCACCACCTGCTCGGAGTGCTCCAACATGACCCTATTTCAGTGCCATTCTAGAGAGTACTTACTGCCCGCCAGCTATTGAGGTTCCTCCAGTGGGTATTCAGGCCATCGGGGTCAAACATCAGGTCAGCAGTCCACCGTTCTGAGGGGTTGTTTTGAGTGTGGGGATCTTGGCCATGTGAAGAGGTTTTGTCCTAGACTTCGGGGCAAGGCTGAGCAGCAGGACTATCAGCCCATGATTACAGCACCAACTGCCACTGCTGCACCGATCTTCTGGTCGCCCAGAGGTGGAGGGCAGGTGGGCAGGGGCTATCCTAGAGGTGGAGGCCAGCCAGGTGGCGCTCCAGCTAGGTTCTATGCCTTTCCAGCTAGACCAGATGTAGTAGCCTCAGATGCTGTGATCACAAGTATTTTTTCTGTCTGCGGTAGGGATGCTACGATACTATTTGATCCAGGGTCTAAGTAATCATATTCTTCATATCTGTTTGCTCATTTTCTTGGTGTTCGTCGCGAGTCCTTTTGGTACTCCTTTATATGTATCCACGCTAGTGGGCGATTTGGTTGTTGTGGATCAGATTTACCGGACCTGTATCGTGATTTTCTATGGTTATGAGACAAGAACGAATCTTTTGTTGCTTGATTTGATCGACTTTGAGGTCATCCTGGGCATGGACCGGTTGTCTCCATATCATACTGTCCTTGATTGCCATACCAAGACTGTTACCTTGGTGATACCAAACTTTCCTAGATTGGAGTAGAAGGGTTCATCTGTCAGTGCATCTAGTCGAGTTATCTCTTTCTTAAAGGCTCGACACTTGGCCGAGAAGGTTTTTTGGCTAATCTAGCTTATGTTCAGGATACTGATGCAGAGACTTCAACGATTGATTCAGTGCCCGTGGTGCGGGAGTTCTCCGATGTGTTTCCTTCTAATCTACCAGGCATGCTACCAGATCATGATATCTATTTCTGTATTGATTTGGCTCTAGGTACCCAGCCTATCTCCATTCCACCGTACTGCATGGCTCCGAAAGAGTTGAAGGAATAACTTGAGGAGTTGTTAGCGAATGGGTTCATCAGACCGAGTGTGTCGCCTTTGGTTGCACCGATGTTGTTCGTGAAGAAGAAGGATGGGAATATGCAGATGTGCATTGATTATCACCAGCTGAACAAAGTTACCATTAAGAACAAGTACCCGTTGCCGCGTATTGATGATTTGTTTGACCACTTGTAGAGTTCCAGGGTATTATCTAAGATGGACTTGAGATCGGGGTATCATCAGTTGAAGATTCATGCTTCGGATGTTCCGAAGACGGCCTTTAGGACTAGATATGGTCACTATGAGTTTTTGGTGATGTCCTTCGGCTTGACTAATCCCCTGACGGTGTTTATGGATTTGATGAACCGAGTGTTCAGGTCGTATCTTGATTCTTTTTTCATTGTCTTCATTGATGACATATTGATCTACTCACGTAGCATGGAAGGGCACGACCCGCATTTGAGAATTGTGCTTCAGACCTTGTGGGAGCAGAAGCTATATGCTAAGTTCTCCAAGTGTGAGTTCTGGTTAGATTCCGTGGCATTCTTGGGGCATGTTATATCAGGCAAGAGTATTAAGGTAGATCGAGGCAGTCCAGAGTTTGACTCGTCCTACCACAGTGATCGAGATCAGGAGCTTCTCTGGGTTAGCAGGTTATTATTGCCGATTTGTGGAGGGATTCTCATCTATTGCAGCACCTTTGATTAGATTGACCTAGAAGGCTGCTCCATTCTGATGGTCCGACGATTGCGAGATGAGCTTTCAGAAGTTCAAGAACACATTGACTACAACACCAGTGTTAGTTCTCCCTTTAAGTTCAGGGATGTATACCGTATATGGCGACACTTGGCGCGTTGGCCTGGGTTGTGATGCAGAAAGGGCGAGTTATTGCATATGCTTCGCGTCAGATGAATCCCCATGAGAAGAATTACCTCGTACATGATTTGGAGTTGGTTGCGATAGTTCATGCTCTTATGATCTGGAGGCATTACCTTTATGGGGTGTCCTATAAGGTTACACCGATCATCACATCTTGCAGCATTTGTTCAAGCAAAGGGATCTCAATTTGAGGCAGCGCAGGTGGCTTGAGTTACTAAATGCCTATAATATTACCATACCTTTTCATATGGGCAAGGAGAATGTGGTTGCAGATGCCTTGAGCAGAAAGGCTGAGTGTATGAAGAGTTTGGCATTCATTTCAGCAGAGGAGAGGTCATTGGCTTTAGACATTCAGTCCTTGGCTAACAGACTTGTGAGGCTGGATATTTCTAAGCCTAGTCGAGTTCTTGCGTGCGTAGTGGCTCAGTCTTCATTACTTGAGCAGATCAAGACTTCCCAGTTCGATGATCCACACTTGTTGGTTCTCAAAGAGATGGTACTACAGGGTGGTGCCAAGGAGGTTACTATCGGTGATGATGGTGTTCTGCAGCTCCAGGGTTGCCTATGTGTTCCTAATGTTGATGGCTCGAGGGAGAAGATTCTAGATGAGGCACACAGTTCTCGGTATTCTATTCATCTAGGTGCTACGAAGATGTATCGCGACCTGAGGCAACATTATTGGTGACAATCGATGAAGAAGGAAAAAGTTGAGTACGTAGCGAGGTGCCTAAATTGCCAGCAGGTTAAGTATGAGCACCAGAGGTCAGGTGGCCTACTTCAGCAGATGGTTATACCTGAGTGGAAATGGGAGCGCATTACTATGGACTTCCTAGTTGGGTTGCCGCGGTCTTTGAGGAAGTTTGATGTAGTTTGGGTCATTGTCGACCGGTTGACAAAGTCGACACACTTTATTCCGGTTGTGGCTACATATTCTTCAGAGAAATTAGCCGACATTTACATGTAGGAGATTTCTCGATTGCATGGCGTACCTGTTTCTATCATTTTATATAGAGGCCCTCAGTTCACTTCGCACTTCTACAGAGCAGTTCAGAGCGAGTTGGGTACCCGAGTAGATCTTAGCACAACTTTTCATCCACAGACCGACAGGTAGTCGGAATGGACAGTTCAGATTCTGGAGGATATGCTCAGAGCATGTGTCATTGACTTCGGAGGGAAATAGGATAGATTCTTGCCCTTGCCCGAGTTTTCTTACAACAACAATTATGAGTTTAGCATTGAGATGGCTCCATTTGAGGCTTTATATGGTCTGCGATGTTGTTCGCCCATCAGATAGTTTGAACCCGGTGAGGCTAAGTTATAAGGCACTAATTTTGTAAAGGATGCCTTGGAGAAGGTAAATTTGATTCAGGAGTGACTTCGCACAGCACAATCCAGGCAGAAGAGTTTCGCGGATCAGAAGGCATGTGATCTTTCATTTATGGTGAGCGAGAAGGTTCTCTTGAAAGTTTCACCGATGAAGGTGATCATGAGGTTTAGGAAGAAGGGCAAGCTGAGCCCATGGTTGCTTATGATCTTTCTTTGCCTCCCAGTCTATCAGGAGTTCATTCGGTCTTCCATGTGTCTATGCTATAAAGGTATCATGCCGATAGGTCGCACATGCTAGATTACATCACAGTTCATCTAGATGAGAGTTTGGGTTTTGAATAGGAGCTAGTTGCCATTATTGACATACATGTTCGCCAGTTGAGGTCCAAGAAGATTGTTATGGTGAAGGTCCAGTGGAGGGGTCAACCAGTTGAGGAAGCGACTTGGGAGGCCGAGGAGGACATGGGGAGCATATATCTACACTTATTCAGCACTCCATGTATGATTCTATACCCGTTCGAGGACAAATATTTGTTTAAGAGGTGGAGAATATAATGAACCGATCGGTCGTTTTGCTTTCAGGATCCTCATTCCCTTAAGAAGGGTTCATGTTGAAATCAAAACACTTTGTTCCTTAATAGTCTAAGGTGGCCAGGTTTGACTTGAGTCAACATTTAGAGTGGTTTGTGTGATTGGACAGGGTCTAAGTGGTCGCGCTCTTATTTGTTGTTTCAGCATCATTTTCTTAGGTATAAAGGATATTATATTGAGTAAACAACCTTTGATTTGTGATTTGATTGAACCATTATATCCGTATCATAATTACGAAGTCATAGAAACAAGAATCATCGAATTCCTATGTCGTATGAGCGAGTTATGCCCATTTCCGTGTCGGGAAAGATTGCTAGTGTTGTTGGTGCTCAGGTATCGCAATTGCGAACAATTGCGAAGATATTAGATTTTTGCCTTGGTTCACAATTGCGAAGCTTGTTGGTTTGTAGTTGCGAACATTTTTCAGCAATTGTGAAGCCTGTAGATTTTTGTCTTGGTTCGCAATTGCGAACATTTTTTCGCAATTGTGATGTTTGTAGATTTTGCCTCGGTTCGAAATTGCGAACATTTGTTGTAACGACCCGACCGGTCATTTTGAGCAGAGTGCATCATTCAGCGGTTTGCGGCCTTAAGTGGCTTCACTTCGGGTATTATGGCTTGTACATGTGTTCGGAATTGAACATTAGGAAGTTCAAAGTTTATTTGGAGAGAAATTTTTAATTTCAGAAGCATTAAGTTGGAAGAAATGGTAAAGGTTTGACTTTTTGAGTAAACAACCGCGGAATCGGGATTTGAAGGTTCCAATAGGTTTGTATGATAATTTCGGACTCGGGGGTGTGTTCGGGTTGAATATCGGATCACCCGGGAGCATTTCAACGTTTATTTTGGAGGGTTGACATTTTTAAAGGTTTAAGAATTTCTTAAGTTTGGTTTGAAGTGGATTTTGATGTTATCGATGTCTGTTTGGGGTTCTGAGCCTTGGATTAGCTTCGTTATGCCATTTAAGACTCGTGTGTGAAATCAGAAGTCATTCCGGATTGATTTGATACGTTTCAGCACAAAAAATAGAATTTGGAAATTTGAAAATTTATAAGTTTGATTCGAGGCGCAATTCATGATGTTGATGTTGTGTGACTTGGTTTAAGGCTTCAACTAAGTTCATATTGCATTTTGGAACGTGTTTGTATATTTGGTTAAGGTCCCGAGGGCCTCGGGTGAATTCCGGATTGTTAACGGATTGATTTTTGGACTTAAGAAATGCTGAAGCTGGACATCAGCTGGTGTGATTGCTTATGCGATGTATTGGTTACAGAAGAGACATCGCAGAAGCGAGGTCGAGCTTGCAGAAGAGAAATGGGAAGGAATAAGGCAGTGGTCGTAGGTGCGAAGAAATTCCTCCACCTACGAAATCGCAGAACCGAGAAATGAAGACGCTGAAGCAGCTGGTCCGCAGGTGCGCGATTGGCCATCGGAAAAATGCCTGCGCAAAAGAGAAAATGCTTCCGCAGATGCGAGGTCTCATCTGGACAGTGTACTCCGCAGATGCACATTTTGGTTCGCAAAAGCGAGGCCGCAGATGCGCAAATATGTCCGCATATGCGAAAAGTCGTCTGGGCAGAGAGTTCTTTTAAAAGCGGGATTTGGCCCATTTTCTCTCACTTTCACTTGGTTGGGGCGATTTTGGAGAGTTTCAAGAGGATATTTTCATCAAGCAACACAAGGTAAGTGATTCCCACCTATTACAAGTTAAATACATGTGTTGTATATGGATTTAAGCATGAAAATTAGTAGAAAGTTGGGATTTTGGTAGAAAATCTAGAAATTGGTATTTTTGGATTTTGACCATGAAATTGGACATAGAATTAGGAATAAATCATATATTTGAGTTCGTGGTGTTATGGGTAAAGTTATCTTCGAACATTTTCAGAATCCGGGCACGTGGGCCTAAGGGTTGACTTTATCGACTTTTCTAGCGGAGTTGGGGATTGTTTAAATTGATTAATTATGGGTATTAGAATGTATTTTGATTGGCTTTCACATTGTTTGAACACTTTTGGATCGAGGGGCTTTGGTTTGAGGTGTTAGAGATGCCTTGAAGCCGGTTATGGAACTTCAGAGCGAGGTAAGTCTCCTGTCTAACCTTGTGAGGGCAAACTACCCCCTAGGTGAGATTTATTGTTATGTGCAACTAGTTGTGGGTGATACGTACGCACAAGGTGACAAGAGTCCGTACGTATCTAAAGCATGTTTATATCTGGGTAGACTTAGGATCTTATTTCGTAATATTTGAATTATTTAAACTATTTGAACTCGTGTTACTGGCTTAATTAATTGAAGTTATAAATGAAATTGATTTAGAAATAAAAATATGTACACTAGGCCAAGCCTTAACACTTGAGTTATGGGCGTGTTATTTGATAAACGGTAAGGATTATATCCATTTTGTACTAATGTACGGTATTGTAAACACATGTCTCGTAATTCAGTACTTCCTTCCTATTCTTGTGTAGCGGGCCGAACACCTCGGCAGTATATAAATGGATCTATGGTTCGTGCCACTCGACCCTCGACACTGTACACATTATTCTGGATCGTGCCAAATGACCTCGACAGAATCGTGCGTTATATCGCTATCAGTCTGAATATTCATGAGCTAATCTCTCCATTGTGCCCGACATGTTATATGGTATTCTTTATTTATTTGATAATGCCACTTGACATTTTTTTGAGCTGTTAAGGTAGAATACAAGATTTAGAAATTCATGCTTTGAAAGAAGAACTTGGAAGATTATGTAACTTACAGATTTACCCCATCATTGCCATATGCCTCATATCTGCTTATGTTTTATTTTAATGCTTTATTGCTCCTTTAGTAAGTGTCAATGTCGAACCCTCGTCAATACTTATCCGGGGTTAGGCTAGATACTTAGTGGGTACATGTTGATTTATGTACTTATGCTGCACTTCTGCACTAAATGTGCAAAATCTGACATGTTCATTAAGGATCACCTTGGCGCGTAGGCGCACCTATTGAGGAGACCTCACGTGAGCTGCATTCCAGGATACACATCGCAGTCCACCGAGTCTCCATTGTAATAAATATTTTATTCTGTCTTATTACATTCGGGGCAGCAATTGTATTGTTCTTAAACTCCTTAGGAAATTGCTCATGCACTTATGACACCAGGTTTTGGGGGTTCCTACGAGTTGTTCGTTTTTATAGTTGTGTAAATATTATTACTTACTTTGTAAAATTATATTTCATACGAGTAGATTAAATAATATTTTTTTATTTGAATTACTAAAATGGATAATTAAGGGGATCAATCACCGTTAGCTTGCCTAACGGTGATGTTAGGCACCATCACGACCTTTAGTGGATTTTGGGTCGTGACAAATTGGTATTAGAGAATTAGGTTCACTTGGGTCTCACGAGTCATGAGCAAGTCTAGTAGAGTCTTGCGGATCGGTACTGAGACATCTGTATTTATCTTTGAGAGACTATATGGCTGTTAGGAGCACTTCCCTTCTTGATTTCCTCATCGTGCGGTTTGACTCCATTGAGGCTTGTGCCTTTATTTCCTTCCTACTTAATCTTATGCGACGTGAAGCGCTTGTTGTCAATTGGATGTCTAGAAGTGTATTTGTACTACAGACATGGTACAGGATATTTTTCCCTGCATGTTTGGGCATGCTATTATCGTTGCCTCGCGGAAGGATGTTCTGTCATTTCAGCTCAGTATCTGTATTCCCTATGGTTTTGAGGCTATGCACAGGTTGCTATGATGTTCATGCGTTGTTTGCATAGTGAAGGTGTAAGGGTAGGGTGAATGACTTGAAAGGAGGATTTCTCAGTGCATGACTTAGAGGTTCATCATTTAATTTCAGCGAAGGAAAGGCAATCGGACTATAGATGTCCAGGTTTGGTTGATGAAGTAACAAGACTTGGTATTTTTGAGTGTGGTGGAATTTTCATTTGTGATGTGGTGTCATCAACCTTGTTCGAACGTATTAGGGTTCCCTTGTGGTATGGTCTTCTTTGATTTTGCCTTCGGGGTAGGATGTTGTGAAATGGTGCCTAAGAAGCGTTTGTCAGAGATAGCGGAGTGTAGCTGTCTTAGAATCAAATTGGTATTTCTAATGTTGATGGCATAAAGATTATCTTCTGGGAGGTTTAGAGTTGGCAACAATTCATTGGTTTAGGTGCCACAAGTATGGATTTTATTTGAGGCAATATTTTGGTAGCGAAGTATGAGGAAGGATATGGATGGAGGTGCCTCACGGTGGTTGAATTACTAGCAGGTCAAGTATGAAAAGCAGAGGTCGAGAAGTTACTTAAAGGAGATAGTTTGACCGAAGTGGGAGTGGCAGAGTAGCGTATATATTATGTGGTAGGATAGCCGTGTGCCTTGAGATAGTTTAGAGCGATTTTGGGAATCGTGATGGAAAGTGGTTTGGTCTACAAATTTTATTTGGGATGGTGGTTAATGTACTGAGGAAGACTGAATACTGTGAAAATGAGTTTTCTTGGAATGAAGAGGGGTGTGAAAACTTGATTATCATTGGGATACAACATGACTTCGAGTTTGGAATGTGTTGTCGCATTTTTAGTTGATGTCAATGGGGAATTGACAGACTTGTATAGTTGGTAGGGAGAGCATGGGCTCAGGAGAGTTTACTGATTTTGTGGTAGTTATAACCAGTGCAGCACCGTTGGAAGATGTCGGCATGATTCCACAAGTGGGTTATTTCCTGTGGGTAGGTTAGCGGTTGTGTGATATTGATGAAGCTTCTACGACGAATACTACTTGCTACCCAGTAAGAGGTCGAATATGTGATTGTGACTGATGATTCAGAATGTTCATGAAAAGCTTAACAAAAGACTTCAAGAAGTTTGGCGGGTTAACGGTGCGAGGTCATGGTAATTGAGAAGGATGAATCATTGTGAGCTCTAAATTATGTGATGGTAGCTTAAAGCTAAGTGGGGGAGCCCCACCGTTTACGATTGGATCGCATGGTTGTCTGCTTGTGCGGTTTTCGATTATCGGTGCGCTGGCGGATTATTTATGACTAAGAAAAGGGAACATCAGGGGTAATTCTACAAAGAACATGATGGATGTGTGCTATATTTAGCTTTATCGAAGCATGTTCAGGTTTTTTGGGAAGACTCGGAGCTTATGCTTTTGTAGATGTGATGTACAAGGAAAAGAGTTCTGCCGTTTGCTTCTCCGAGAGGGTGTTCATATGCTAGCAGAGCGTTGAAGTTTGGTTATATTCGGGATCTGGTCAGAGTGGGTGAATCTCAACAATGGTCCTAGTGGGTTCAAGAATTAAAGTGCAGTATTAGAGAAAAGGAAGAAATAACTTCGGACTCGCGGAAGGTCTTGCAGAATGGGTGCACCAATTGGAGATGCTACTGTGTGTGTGAGGAGGTATGAGATGATTTATGGGTATTGAGATGAAGTGGTCTCGCGATTTGGGTGACTCGGGATGAGTGTGGATTGAGTTTGTTATGTTGTGAATGAAGCTATTATATTTCTAAGTCAGGTCAAGGGTAAATTGAAAGAAGTTGGGTCGGTTAGTAATGGTTGAGTCGGCATGATTGTGGCAATGATCAGTTCCTTCGACGCGTGAAGTTATATATGTGGTTTGTGGTTGTACGCGCGGGCTTGACAACCACCACAACTTGATTGATTTGGGAGGTATTTGATTCAAATGGCCTTGCAGTGTAAATGGATTCCGGAGGACTCATGGTGGTTTAGATCACGACTTGAGATTTGTATTTTTCGCGGGTTGGGAATTCAATTGCGTGTTGCATTGGTTCTTCTGAAATGAGCTAAGTGAAATGTTTCTAGCCAATGAAGTGGTTATCTTACTAGTAGTTCAAGGGTTATGGTGAATGCGTGTATTATTGCGTAGCGACATGATAGGTACAGTGACGCATGTGATTTTTAAAGTTGAGGATCAAGGTTGCGGTTCGGTGTTGACAAGAATGTCACGAGCTCGGATGAGCAGGGGAAAATTCAGATATTCAGAGTAAGCTGGCATTTTTTTTAGCATAACCTTAGAACAACGTTCTGTGTAAGAGGCTTTGTGTATTGATTTGCGGATTTTTGATTTGCTTTACAAAATTTGTACGATTGGTGGTATGGAGGTGCAAATTTTACTACTTGCTCGACCCTCGGCAATGTACACATTATTCTGGATCGGGTTGAATGACCTCGGCAGAATCGTGCGTTATATCGCTAGCAGTCCGAATATTCACGAGCTAATATCTCCATTGATGCCCGGCATGTTATATGGTATTCCTTATTTATTTGATAATGACACTTGACAATTTTCTGAGCTGTTAAGGTAGAATACAAGATTTAGAAATTCATGCTTTGAAAGAAGAACTTGGAAGATTATGTAACTTACAAATTAACCCCATCATTGCCGTATGTCTCATATCTGCTTATGGTTTTTTTAATGCTTTATTGGACCTTTAGTAAGTGTTAATGTCGACCCCTCGTCACTACTTATCCGAGGTTAGACTAGATATTTACTGGGTACGTGTTGATTTACGTACTCATGCTGCACTTCTGCACTAATCGTGCAGGATCTGACAGGTTTATTGATGATCACCTTGGCGCGTAGGCGCACCTGTTAAGGAGACCTCACATGAGCTGCATTCCAGGCTACGCATCGCAGTCCATTGAGTCTCTATTGTACTAATTATTTTATTCTGTTTTATTATATTCGGGACAGCCGTTGTGTTTTTCTTGAACTCCTTAGAAAAATGCTCATGCACTTGTGACATCGGATTTTGGGGGTTCATATGGGTTGTTCTTTTTTGTAGTTGGGTAAATATTATCACTTACTCAGTAAAAATCTATTTCATATAATTTGATTAAGGAATTTGTTTTTTTGATTTCAATTACTAAAATGTATAATTAACTTGATCAATCACCATTGGCTTGCCTGACGGCGATGTTAGGCGTCATCACGACCTTAAGCACTGAAACGCTCCCTGGTCATCCAAACCTCGATCAGAACATACATCCAAGTCCAAAATCATCGTCCGAAACTATTGGGATCTTCAAATCCCGGTATCGAGGTCGTTTACTCAATACGTTGACTCAAGTCAAACTTAACAATTTTAAGCCACTATTAAGAAACTAAGTGTTTCGATTTCAACCCAAACCCTTCCAAACCCGAACTAACCATCCCCGAATGTCATAAAACAGTAAAAGCACATATGGGGAGTCTTAATTAGGGGAATGAGGATCTAAAAAGCAAAAAGACCGGTTGGGTCGTTAGATTATCCACCTCTTAAACAAACGTACATCCTCGAACGGGTCTAGGATCATACCTGGAGTGCCGAATAAGTGTGGATATCTATTCCGCATGTCCTCCTCTGTCTCCCAAGTCGCCTCCTCAACTGGTTGACCCCTCCACTGAACTTTTACTGCAGAAATCTTCTTGGACCTCAACTGGCGAACATGCCTCTCAATAATGGAAACTGGCTCCTCCTCATAACCCATGCTCTTATCTAGCTGAACCATGTTGTAATCTAACACATGCGACCTGTCAACATGATACTTCCAGAGCATAGACATGTGGAAAACTAGATGAACTCTCGATAGACTAGGAGGAAAAGCAAGCTCATAAGCAACCTCCCCAACTCACTCTGTACTGCCCTCCGGAAATGCCAAGCAAACTGAGGGCCTCTATATGGTCTCTTTCTTCTTCTTCTCCTCCTCCTCCTCTTCTTCTTCTTCTAAACTTTCAGTCCTTATTTTATTTCTGTCACGACCCAATTTCACTTATAGATCATGATGGCGCCCAACACTACAGCAAGGCAAATCAACTAATAAATTAAACATATATCGATAAAATTTAAATCCAAGAAAAATAATAAGACACCAAATTCTACCAATGTGTGTGCCAATACCTGGTGTCACAAGTGTATGAGCATCTAGTAGATTATACAAAACTCCCAACACTGTCTGAAATGAACACAGATAGAATTAAAAATACAAGAAGAGGCACTGGTAGGTGCATGACGACTCAGGAAGGCAGCTCACCACTACGCCCCTAGATAACAATGATGTGCGATGATAGGTCCTCCACTAGTATCTGTCTCAGATCTTGCACAAAAAGTGCAGCAAGTGTAGCATGAGTACGTAAACAACGTGTGCCCAACAAGTATCAAGCCTAATCTAGAAGTGGTAGAGACGAGATGGCCGACTTTGACACTCACTAAGGGTCAACAATAATAAATAGAATAAATTATAATTATTTAAATCAGCATGATTCACAGAGTTAACAATAATTTTATTCAATTAGCAGAAATAATAAAAATCCGTCAAATGCAACAATTTCCAATCTATTAATTAAATCCTTCAATTTAAATAAAATTTCCAATTTATCAAATAGCTTTACAAGTTGCAATTCAATTTCAATAAATTTCTAATTTATCAAATAGCTTTACAAGCTGAAAAAAACTATCCAAGTATCGTGTAATTATTATTATTATTAAGCACGATTTCTGTCGAGGTCGTACGACCCAATCCAGAGTGTTGTGTACACTGCCGAGGGACGTGCGACACGATCCATAGATGCATCTATCATGCCGAGGCGTTCGGCCCGCTCCACAAGAAAGGAGGACATTTTCTTACGTTCCTCCGGAATCAGAGTATATTTATTATAAGATTAATTCAGGAGGAAGAACAATTTCCCCCGGACTTTAGCATTAATAGTAGCTATGCACGGAGTCTCGTCACCTCGTACGTACGTAGCCCCTACAATTAGCAACAATTATTACTTTAATTACCTATGGGGTAATTTTCCTCTCATAAGATTAGATAAGAGACTTACCTCATCTTGCTCGAATTTAATCCACTAGTAGGCCTTTTCCTCGATTATCCAACTTTGATTTGCTCGAATCTAACCAAAACTAAATCGATACAATCACTAAAATTTATAGGAATCAATTCTATAAGAAAATACTATATTTTCAATAAAATCCCAAAATTAATTAAAAATTTGTCCGTGGGGCCCACATCCCAGAATCCGGTGAAAGTTACAAAATCCAAAAACCCATTCAACTATGAGTCCAACCATACCAGTTTCACTCAAATCCGACTCCGAATCGATACCGAAATCTCAAAAATTCCTTTATATTAGATTTCTAAAATTTTCCCATATTTCAATCTCAAAACACTAATTAAAGGATGAAAACAATGATATATTTATGTATATAGACCAAATCCGAGTTAGAATCTCTTACCCCCAATATCTTTCCTTGAAAATCTATCCAAAATATCCTCTGCTCAAGCTCCAATTTGTTAAAAATGGCGAATGCGACGAATGCCCTATTTTATAAATCTGCCTAGGCAGCCTTCGGAGCCTCGATCGTGGCCCTCGAGCTTAGGCCTCGATCGTGGCTTTGATCACAGGCTCGATCCTGGACCTCGGTCATGGCCTCGATTATGGCATCGAGGCTGAGCCTTCGATCAGGGCATCGAGCATGTGCCTTCGATTGTGACCCTCGATCTTGGGTCTCGATCCTAGCCCTCGAGCCTTGCCTTCGATCATGTCCTCGAGCAGGACCTTAGATCGTGGCTTCGATCACAAGCTCGAGCCTGAGCCTCATCAACCCTAGGATCGATACCTGGGCTCTATATCTGGGCTCGATACCTGAGCTCGATATCTAGGCTCGATTACAGCCCAGTATATCCAACAGAAGGGCAAAACTTGCAGCAGATTTTTAAGTCCAACTTTTGATCCGTTAACTATATGAAACTCACCTGAGGCCCTCGGGACCTCAAACAAATATAACAAAAAGTCCTAAAACATCATACGAACTTATTTGAAACCTCAAATCACCTAAAATGACGCCAAAAACACGAATTACACTCCAATTCAAGCTTAATGAAACTTAGAATTTCCAACTTCTACATTCGACGTCAAAATCTATCAAATCAACTCCGATTGACCTAAAATTTTGCACACAAGTCATAAATAACTTAACAGTGCTTTGAACATTTTTGGAACTATATTCTAACTCCGGTATCAAAAAGTCAACTCCCCGGTCAAACTTCCAAACTTAAATTCTTATTTTTAGCCATTTCAAGCCTAATTTCACTACGCACTTCCAAATAAAATTCCGATCACTCTCCTTAGTCTAAAATTACCATATTGAGTTGTTAGAATCATAAAAATTCTATTCCGGGATCATTTGCACATAATTGATATCCAGTCACTATTTAAACTTAAACTTTTAAAATTTTTATCAAAATTCCATATCTCGGGCTAGGGACCTCGGAATTTGATTTCTTGCATACGCCCAAGTCTCAAATCACGATACAGACCTACCAGAACTGTCAAAACACTGATCCGAGTCCATTTTCTCAAAATGTTGACCAAAGTCAAATCAGTTGAGTTTTAAAGCTCTAATTCACATTTTAATCCATTTTTCACATAAAAACTTTCCGAAATTTTTTACGGACTATGCACGCAAGTCGAGGAATGATTCCTTTCATCGGTGAAACCTTCAAGAGAACTTTTTCACCCATCATAAATGATAAATCTAGCAGTTTCTGATTTGCGTAACTCTTATATCTAGACTGTGTTGTACGAAGTCGCTCCTGAATCAACTTTACCTTTTACAAGACATCTTTCACCAAATTAGTACCATATAATTTAGCCTTACCGGGCACAAACCATCCGATGGGCGAACGGCATTGCCGACCATATAAAGCCTCAAATGGAGCCATCTCGATGCTGGATTGGTAACTGTTATTTTAAGCAAACTCAGCCAAAGGCAATAAACGATCCCACTGACCTACAAAGTCAATCACACATGCCCTTAGCATATCCTCCAAAATCTAAATTGTCCGCTATGACTGCCCATCGGTTTGCGGATGAAGAGTTGTGCTGAGCTCTACGCAGGTCCCCAATTCACTCTGTACCGCTCTCCAGAAATGTGAAGTAAACTGAGGGCCTCTATCTGATATGATTGAAATTGGCACACCGTGCAAACGAACTATCTCCTAGATATATATCTTGGCTAACCTCTCTGAAGTATACATAGTCACAACAAGAGTAAAGTGTGCCGACTTGGTCAACCTGTCGACAATGACCCAAACTGCATCAAACTTCCGCAAGGTTTGCGGCAACCCAACTACAAAGTCCATAGTGATGCGTTCCCATTTCCACTCTGGTATAGTCATCTGCTGAAGTAGGCCACCTGGCCTCTGGTGCTCATATTTAACTTGCTGGCGATTTAGACACCTAGCTACATACTCAACAATGTCCTTTTTCATTCGTCGCCACCAATAATGCTATCTCAGGTCACGATACATCTTCGTAGCACCTGGATGAATAGAATACCGAGAACTGTGTGTTTCCTCTAGGATATTTTTCCTCAGTCCATCCACATTAGGAACACATAGATGATCCTGGAGTTGGAGAACACCATCCGCACCAATAGTAACTTCCTTGGCACCACCTCGTAGTACCGTTTCTCGAAGAACCATTAAGTGTGGGTCATCATACTGGCGGGCCTTGATATGCTCAGATAGTGAAGACTGAGCTACGACACATGCAAGAACTCGGCTGGTCGCTGAAATATCCAACCGCACAAGTCTGTTGGCCAAGGAATGGATATCCAAAGCTAATGGCCTCTCTTCTACTAAAATGAAAGCCAAAGTACCCTTACTCTCCGCCTTTCTACTCAAGGCGTATGCAACTACATTTGCTTTACCCGGATGGTATATGATAGTAATATCATAATCTTTCAGTAATTCCAGCCATCTGCGCTGCCTCAAATTTAGGCCCCTCTGCTTGAACAAACGCTGCAAACTACGATGATCATTGTAAACTTCACAAGACACCCCATAAAGATAATGCCTCCAAATCTTAAGAGCGTGAACAATCGCAGCTAACTCCAAATCATGTACTGGATAATTCTGCTTGTGAGGCTTCAGCTGACATGAAGCATATGCAATAACTTGCCCTTCCTGCATTAATACACAACCCAAACCAACGCATGAAGCGTTGCAATATACTATGTACATCCCCGAACCGGAAGGCAACACTAACACTGGTGCTGTAGTCAATGCCGCTTTGAGCTTCTGAAAGCTCACCTCACAATCATCAGACCATCGGAATGGAGCACCCTTCTGGGTTAATTCGGTCAAAGGTGCTGCAATAGATGAAAAGCCCTCCACGAACCGACGATAATAACCTACTAAACCTAGGAAACTCCTGACCTCAGTTGCCAAAGTAGGACGGTGCCAATTCTGAATGGCCTCAATATTTTTGGGATCAACCTTAATACCCTCGCCCGATACATTATGCCCAAAAAATGCTAGACTCTAGCCAGAACTGACATTTGGAGAACTTAGCATATAGCTTTTGTTCTCGCAATGTCTGAAGCACTACTCTCATATACTGCTCATGCTCCTCCTCACTGCGCGAGTAGATCAAAATATCATCAATAAAGACAATGACAAATGAATCAATATATGGCCTGAATACCCTGTTCATTAAATCCATAAATACTGCCGGGGTATTAGTTAAACCAAAGGACATCACCAGAAACTCATAATGACCATATCTAGTCCGGAAGGCAGTCTTCGGAACATCCGATTCCCGAATATTCAATTTATGGTACCCCGACCTCAAGTTGATCTTAGAGAACACCCTAGCACCCTGCAACTAGTCAAATAGATCATCAATACGCGATAACAGGTACTTGTTCTTAATAGTGACTTTGTTCAATTGGCGATAATCAATACACATCCGCATTTTTTCATCCTTCTTCTTCACAAATAATACCAGTGCACCCCAAGGCAATACACTCGGTCTGACGAACCCTTTGGCTAATAACTCCTTAAGCTGTTCTTTCAATTCTTTCGGAGCCATATGATATGATGCGATAGATATAGGTTGAGTATTTGGATCCAAGTCAATACAGAAATCAATATCACAATTAGGTGGCATACCTGGAAGATCTGAAGGAAATACATCGGAGAACTCTCGAACTACATGCACTGAATTAATAGCCGGAGTCTATGCAGTAGTATCCCAAACATAGGCTAGATAAGCCAAACAACCCTTCTCAACCAGGTGTTGATCCTTTATAAAAGAAATAACTTGATTAAATGAACTAACAGACGAACCCTTCCACTCCAGCCTAGGCAACGATGGATTAGCCAAGGCAACAGTTTTGGCATGACAATATAGAATAGCATGATATGGAGATAACTAGTCCATACCCAGAATAACTTCAAAATCGGTCATCTCGAGCAGTAAGAGATCTTCTCTAGTTTCATAACAACAGAATGTAATAATACAAGACAGGTAGATCCGGTTTACAATAACAGAATCGTCTACAGGATTGGACACATAAACATGAGTACTCAAGGACTCACGAGAAACACCCAAGAATGGAGAAAATAGAGATGACACATATGAATAAGTAGATCCTGGATCAAATAATATTGAGGCATCTTTGCCACAAATAGAAATAATACCTGTAATCACGACATCTGAAGCCTCTACATCTGGTCTAGCCAGAAAAGCATAGAATCGAGCTGGAGCGCCAACTGGCTGGCCTCCGCCTGGCTGACCTCCACCTCTAGGACTGCCCCTACCCACCTGTCCTCCATCTCTTGGTGGTCGGACTACTGGTGGAGCAAATGATGTAGCAATCATAGGCTGTTGACCCTGCTGCACCGGTCTACCTCGCAGTCGGGGGCAGAATCTCCGCATGTGACTGGGTTCCCCGCACTCATAACAACTCTTCGGTGCGATGGGATGTTGTCTAAGTGTTTGGCCCTGGGGACCTGAATACCACTGGGAGGACCCTGAATAGCTGGTGGGCGATAGAACTCTCTGGTATAATATTGAAATAAGGTCGCACTGGAGCACCTCGAGAAGGCGGTAGTGCTGGATTTGGGGGCCTACTGGACTGCCCTCTCACGAACTGACCTCTGCCCGCAGATGGAGCACCTCCGTACTCTCTAGAATACCTGAACTGCTTATCTCTCATAACCTACTCTCGGCTCCGCTGATGTAGAACTTCAATCCTGCAGGCTATCTCCATGACTAGCTCATAAGAAGTACCCATCTCAACCTCTCGAGCCATAGTGGCCTGAATGCCAGTATGTAAACGCGCAACAAACCTCCGCACTCTCTCCGTCTCAGTAGAGAGTATCTTAAGTGCATGGAGATAAAACTCAGAAAACCTCGCCTCATAATCGGTCACTGACATCTGATTCTGTTGGAGCTGCTCAAAATGAAACCGCAACTCTCCCCTCTGGGAGGGTGGAATATACCTATCCAGGAAGATACGAGTGAACCTGTCCCAAGTTATGGGAGGAGAATCTGTTGGTCTGCCAAAAACATAAGACTGCTACCATCTATGGGCTCTGCCCTCTAGCTGAAAAGTAGCAAAGTCTACCCCATGAGACTCCAATATCCTAATGTTGTATAGTCTATCCTTGCACCGATCAATGAAATCCTAAGGATCCTCATGTCGCTCATCCCCAAAGACAGGAGGATGTAGTTTAATCCATATGTCCAATAGTTTCTGAGGATCAACCGCTAGAGCAAGCCTGGGCTCAGGTGTAGCTACTGCCACTGGCAGGGCTCCACCCACGGGTAGTGCACCTTGGATATGATATACAACAACTACTTGTCCATGAGCCTGTGCGGTAGGGGTCGGTGCTCCCCTGCCCGCCTGAGATGTGGCTAGGTATGCCGGAAATAAACTGGCCTGAGTCATATTGTCCATGAACCGCAACATACGACCCATGACATCCTGAAATCCCAGTGCAGATGTGAAATCTACCAGAGCTGGCTCTGCCAGTGGCACCTCACCCTGTTCCTCAACAATGGGGTTATTTGCTGGACCCACTGGCGGCATAACTGGAACAGTCCTGGGATGTCCTCGCCCTCTACCACGGGCTGAAGCCCTCCCTCTGCCTCTAGCAACTGGGGGAGTAGCTCTTCCCTGGTCTGAAACCTCATTAGAGCGCGTTCTCACCATCTGTGAGAGAATAAAAAAGGGAAATTGAGTACTACATTACTTGCACGATGGAATATGAAGAAAGGTAGTTTTCTTACACCTTATAGCGTCTCGAAGATAAGTACAGACGTCTCCGTACCGATCCACAAGAATCTATTAGGCCTGCTCATAACTTGTGAGACCTACGTGAACCTAGTGCTCTGATACCATGTTGTCACGACCCAATTTCACTTATAGGTCGTGATGGCTCCCAACACTATAGCTAGGCAAGCCAACTAATAAATTAAACATATATATATAAAATTTAAATCCAAGAAAAATAATAAGACACCAAATTCTACAAATGTGTGTGCCAAGACCTGGTGTCACAAGTGTATGAGCATCTAGTAGATTATAAAAAACTCCTAACACTGTCTGAAATAAAAATAGACAGAATTAAAAATACAAGAGGAGGCACTGGTAGCTGCAGGACGACTCAGGAATGCAGCTCACCACTACGCCCCTAGCTACTGAGGATGTGCGATGATAGGTCCTCCACTAGTATCTGTCTCATATCCTGTAAAAACAGTGCAGCAAGTGTAGCATGAGTATGTAAACAATGTGTACCCAGTAAGTATCAAGCCTATTCTTGAAGTGGTAAAGACGAGATGGCCGATTTTGACACTTACTAAAGGTCAACAATAATAAATAGAATAAATTATAATTAGTTAAATCAGTATGATTCACAGAGTTAACAATAATTTTATTCAAATAGCAGAAATAATAAAAATCCTTCAAATGAAACCATTCCCATTCTATTAATTAAATCCTTCAATTTAAATAAAATTTTCAATTTACCAAATAGCTTTACAAGCTGCAATAAACTGTCCAAGTATCGTGTAATTATTATTATTAAGCACAATTTCTGTCGAGGTTGTATGGCCCATCCAGAGTGTCGTGTACGCTGCCGAGAGACGTGTGGCATGATCCATTGATGCATTTATCCCGCCGAGGCGTTCGGCCCGCTCCACAAGAAAGGAGGACATTTTCTTATGTACCTCCGGAATGAGAGTATATTTATTATAAGATGAATTCATGAGGAAGAACAATTTCTCTTAATAATTAATTAATTTAAACAGAAAATTTAAGCATATGAGATTTTCATCCTTTAATATCTTCTCTAACAATTCACAATATATATATATATATATATATATATATATATATATATATAATAATAATAATAATAATAATAATAATAATAATTAAACAAAGAATATAATTTACACAAGTAATTCATGCTTTGAGTCCTAAACTACCCGGACTTTAGCATTAATAGTAGCTACACACGGAATCTTGTCACCTCGTGAGTACGTAGACCCACAATTAGCAATAATTATTACTTTAATTACCTATGAGGTAATTTCCCCCTCACAAGATTAGACAAGAGATTTACCTCATCTTGCTCCAATTTAATCCACTAGTAGCCCTTTTTCCTGATTATCCAACTTCTTTTGGCTCGAATCTAATAAAAAATAATTCGATACAATCACTAAAATTTATAGGAATCAATTCTATAAGAAAATACTGCATTTTCAATAAAATCCCGAAATAAATTAAAAATTCGTCCGCGGGTCCCACATCTCGGAATCCGAAAAAAGTTAGGAAATCCGACAACCCATTCAAGTACGAGTCCAACCATACCAGTTTCACTCAAATCCGACTCCGAATCGATACCGAAATCACAAAAATTCGTTTCTATTAGATTTTTAAAAATTTCCCAAATTTCAATCTCAAAACATTAATTAAATGGTGAAAACAATGATATATTTGTGTATATAGACCAAATCCAATTTTGAATTATTTACCCCAATATCTTTCCTTGAAAATCTATCCAAAATCGCCTCTACTTAAGCTCCAATTTGTTAAAAATGGCGAATGAGACAAATGTCCTCTTTTATGAATCTGCCAGGCAGCTTTCGAAACTGGGCCTCAATCGTGGCCCTCGAGCCTAGGCCTCGATCATGGCTTCGATCACAGGTTCGATCCTGGACCTCGGTCATGGCTTCGATTATGGCATCGAGGCTGGGCCTTCGATCAGGGCATCGAGCATGTGCCTTCGATTGTGACCCTCGATCTTGGGTCTCGACCCTGGCCCACGAGCCATGCCTTCGATCATGTCCTCGAGCTTGACCTTCGATCGTGGCTTCGATTACAAGCTCGAGCCTGAGCCTCGTCAACCCTGGGCTCAATATCTGGGCTCGATCACAACCCAGAATATCCAACAGAATGGGAAATATTGCAGCACCTTTTTAAGTCTAACTTTTGTTTCGTTAACCATCCGAAACTCACTCGAGGTCCACGGTACCTCAACCAAATATACCAACAAGCCCTAAAGCATCATACAAACCTATTTGAAACCTCAAATCACCTAAAACGATGCTAAAACCATGAATTACGCTCCAATACAAGCTTAATGAAACTTAGAATTTCCAACTTATACATTCGATGTGGAAACCTATCAAATCAACTCCGATTGACCACAAATTTTGCACACAAGTCATAAATGACATAACGGAGCTATGAAAAATTTTGGAACTGTATTCCGACTCCGGTATCAAAAAGTCAACTCCCCGGTCAAGCTTCCAAACTTAAATTCTTGTTTTTAGCCATTTCAACCCTAATTTCACTACGGACTTCCAAATAAAATTCCGATCAAGCTCCTTAGTCCAAAATCACCATACGGAGCTATTAGAATCATAAATTTTTTATTCTGGGGTTGTTGCACAAAATTTGACATCCGATCACTGATGGAGAGAAGAAGAAAGGTACTCAGGGCATCATTGAGATTGAGAACCCCAATTTGGTCAAGCCAAAGAACGTGAAAGCTAAAAATGTTGATATTGAGAAAACAACTGAGCTTTCCCGACGTGAAAGGGAAGAGATAGAGAAACAACAAGCTGATGAGAGGTACGTGAGGCTGCAAGAACAAGGAAAAACAGAGCAAGCTAGGAAAGATTTAGACCGCTTGGCTCTCATATGACAACAAAGAGCAGAAGCTGCAAAAAAGCGAGAGGAGGAGAGAGCTGCCAAAGAACAGAAGAAGGTGGAAGCTCGCAAGTAACGAATAGTACCTTGAAATGTTGTTTTAAATTCTCCCAAGAACAAGATATATCTCTACCATTATTGGCTAATGATGGAGTTTACACTTCCACCTTTCATTTATGTCATTGTCTAGTTTAAATGGAGAAGAGTTCATGCTAAAAAAAAAAAAAACTCACACTATTTTTTATCCTAATTTCATATCTCGGGTTAGGGGCCTCAGAATTTGATTTCGGGCATACGCCCAAGTCCCAAATCATGATACTGACCTACCGGAACTGTTAAAATACTGATCTGGGTCCGTTTTCCCTAAATGTTGACCAAAGTTATCTCAATTGAGTTTTAAAGCTCTAATTCACATTTTAATCCATTTTTCACATAAAAACTTTCTGAAATTTTTTACGGACAGTGCACGCAAGTCGAGGAATGATAAATAGTTCTTTTCGAGGTCTTAGAACACAAAATTAATTATTAAATTTAAAGATGACATTTTGGGTCATCACAATTTCATACCTTACTTCATGAACAATTATTTTTGATAGGTAATTTGAATTAATTTAGTTAGCAAATAATTTATTTCTTTTTAATGAAACAATATTAATTTATATATTCGAGTATAGTTTGAACAATATCTTGTATTGAAGTTTTGAAAAAAACAATTAAATGGGTTGATTGATGGTCATTTTGGGTTGATTATCATAGGTTGGACGTTAAAGGTTTTTATTTGGAAGTAATCATCATTTAACTCAACAATTAAGGTGAAAAATTTAATCTAAGAACATACAATTAAATTAATCTACTCAAACGAAGAATATTTATTAACTACTCTTTAAGCAAATTTTTATACTGAGGCGCCTTTCATGAAATGTTATTCTTCTTTTGTATTTTTATTTTAGAATGTATTTAAATTAAGTGTAAAACATTGAACTAAAATTGAACTTATTTGGTTTGTAAATAATAGACCTATTCGAATTAACCAAAAACTAACTGAACCAATCCATTATTTGTATTTTGTCTTTGTAGCTAGTGGCATTTATACTATATACATAATGTAGTGGCATCTGTCACACCTCTTTTTTTTCCGAGGGATGGTGCCAAAGGAGTTTTTCCAATTTAAGTGACATTGATCGAAATGGGATTATTTATTAGATTTAGAGTCGCCACTTGGAATAAATATTTACGGTGTCCCAAGTCACCATTTATTTTAAAATCCCAATTCAAGGAATTTGACTCTGTTTAAATCTGCGAAACACAGAGGACCAAGTAAGGAATTCTGTTAACCCGAGAGAAGATGTAACGACCCGACTTGTCATTTTAAGAATTAACGCCCCGTTCAACGACTTAATATCCCGAGCAACTTCATAATATGTATTATGACCCGCGGGTGTGGTCGAGTTTGATTTTCGGAAGATTTAGAATTTAATTGAAAGAGCAATTCTCATTTTGAAGCTTAAATAGAAAGGGTTGACGAAAGAGTTGACTTTTGAGCAAATGAACTCGGAGTAGAATTTTTGTGATGTCAATATATTCGTATGGTGATTTTGTATTTAGGCTCGTATTCGTATTTGGATTTAGAAATCCGTAGGACAATTCGACCCATTTTGGCGAAAGTTGGAAAATAGACGATTTTCGAAAAGTTTGATCGAAGGTTAAATTTTTGATAATGAGGTCGGAATCTGATTCTCGAAATTTGAATAGGTCCTTTATGTCACTTATGACTTGTGTACAAAATTTGAGGTCAATCGGACTTGATTCGGTAGGTTTCGGCATCGAATGTTGAAGTTGGAAATTTCATAATAGACTAAAGTTTCAAGTGAGTTCGCACAATACCTAACTTCAAACGAGAACACCTCTCTTTATATGAAGATTTATATGGTGTATTACCTATCAAAAGAAAGGTCTATGTGTCTAGTTTCCAACGCTTCAAACCATTTGTCATTTGGACATTCCTACAAGAAGTTATAACCAAATTACCAAAGGCTGGGAAAATGCAATTCTGCGACCAATTATGCGATCGCAAAACTGCTTATGCGACCGCAAACTCGTCGCAGAATGGACCAGAAGAGCCCAGTTCTGGGAACCGATCTGGCGATCAATTTTGCGGCCCGCATACCCATTCTGCGGTCCATTATGCGACCGCAGACCTACTTTCGGAGGGTTAATTTTTCTATTTTCATAACCCGACCCCATTTTGATAAATTGGCTTTGGGGCTTATTTTGGGGTGTTTTTCTGAGGGTTTTAGAGAGAGGTAAGAGCATTTTAGAGAGAAGAAGGGAACCTAACATTCTAATCATCCAATCTTCAAGAATCAAGGAAGCTAATCACAAGATCTTCATCAAAGAGGTAAGATTCAACCCCTAGTCTTCAATTTAGAGTTTGGGGGTAAAAGATTAGTGATTGGGAGTATGATTCTTGGGTGTAAGAGTATTATGTATATATGCTTGTACCAATAAGATTTGTGGGATTATTGTTGAGATCAAATAAGTAAATATTGGGTTGTGCAATGAAGGAAATCTTGTAGAAGAACCTTGTAACCAAATTTGCACACCTAGTGTTTGATAAAATGCTCAAACGAGCTGAAACCATGAAAATCTTCTTAATTCTGGTTCACTTTTGTTATGTTTATAAATAGATTGAAGTTTCTAGGATTTTCGGAACCTCGTAGTAAAGTAAGGAAGGTTCAAGAAAGATTGGAGCCGTCCGGAGGTCAATTCACGTGAGAAAGCTATTTTGGAATATCGACCTAACTTTAAAAAGGTAAGTGTCTTGCTTAGCCTCGAGTGGGGGAATTTCCCCTTAAACATTGAGTCTTATGTGCAATTTGTGTAATTGAAAACCATGTACGCGAGGTGACGAGTACGTACTTGGTTTATATGTGCAAATTTTATTGAGTTAAAATCTTGAGCATATTGTGTAGTAAATTGGATAATTATTGGCATATATTTAATCAACTATTTGTCGTGCCTAAATCCTTGTTGTTGACTCTGTTGTTATATGACAAGTTGATGTGATTGTTATTTGATTATTTATGAAATTCCGTGAATTTGCTGGTTTGATAATTATTGGAATTTAATTTTATTTTGGATTTTTCCTCTGCAAATAATTAAGTAAATGAGCTTAAGAAGAGGTGTTTATATAATTATTGAAATTTTGGAGTTAATAAAGATTTTGCTTTATGCTGAGTAATTTCTATCTCTGTTGATTGTTTTTGGGTATTGTACACATTGTGTGGAGCCTTAGACTATTTGTTGTGAAATTAATTGACTTGGTTGTATCTTTGAAATTTTGGTTGTAGCCATTGGGCAAATTGTGATATGAATTGATTTTGTTATGTTGCCGTGATAATTTTCGGTGTAAATTGTTGTATTGTGTTAATTATTATTTTGAAGATATAAGGGTGGCATTTCATCGTTGATATTAGGTGGGTATAAGGGTGGTATTTCACTGTGGTTCTGTTTGTTGGAATATTGTCTGGGCGGAGCGATAAGGGTGGCAATAGGAGCGATAAGGGTGGCAATATGAGCGATAAGGGTGGCAATATGAGCGATAAGGGTGGCAATATGAGCGATAAGGGTGGCTATTGATATTGTCTGGGCAGAGCGATAAGGGTGGCTATCAGAGTGATAAGGGTGGAAATAGGAGCGATAAAGGTGGCTATTGTCAGGGACGATATGTGATGATGTGGGGTTGATGATTTTCATGTGATGTTGTGATATTCTTGTGTTTATTTTTATACCTTGTGCAATTTTTTTTGTTGTTGGTAAATTGATGACAATCTGATTTATATTGAAATTGAGAGCTTGTGGCTATTGCCAGGAGGATTATAAAATAAAATGTGGGCACGAGGTGCCGTGAGTAAATAATGAGGATATTGGCACGTGAATTGTCCGTGCAGTTATGATATGAATTGTGGGCACGTGGTGCTGTGATTAAATAATAATGATATTTGACACGTGAATTATCCGTGCAGTTGTGATATGAAATGAGGGCACGAGGTGTCGGGGGAAATATGATGATTTAATTATGGGCACGAGGTGCTGTGGAAATATGAAGAATGGGTTGAGACCCGTGTTTACGAAAAATATGGAAATGGGCTGAGACCCGTATTTTTATGATTATGAAACGAGGTGTCACATGGTGACTTTTTAATTGAAAGAATTATATTCAAAATATTTATTTGAAATGATTTTTATGTAGAAGGTATTATATGAAAGAATTATATTTGAAAGGTAATTATTTGAGAAAAGTATATTTGAAAGAGAGTTATTTGAAAGAATTATATGTGGAAGACATTTATTTGAAGGATTTGATTTATTGTGTGTAATTGTATTTATTAATTGTTAAGCGATATTAATGGTATTCTTGTTATCTGCTGTGCATTTATGTTGCCCTTATTGTTATCTGTTTCCTATTATTTTGTATATTATATTGCACAGGCTATTAGACTAGTGAGTGTCTTGACTGTACCTCGTCTCTACTCCACTGAGGTTAGTCTTGATACTTACTGGGTATCAACCATGGTGTACTCATACTACACTTCTGCACATTTTTGTGGAGAGCCAGGTATTGGAGTTATTGGGCTTGGGAAAAGTTAAAGGGCGATAGTAAGGATTCAAGATAGAGCTGCTTAGTCGTCGCAGTCCCTTGGAGTCTTTTCATTTCATTGTATTGTTAATTTTTAATCAAACAGTATTGTATATTCGGTTCTCGTGATCATTCCATGTATTCAGTTAGAGTTTGTGACTTAGTATTACCAGTCTTGGGAGGTTGTACATTTATATTTGTTCCGCTGTTAGTTTTAGTTACTTATTTAATTGAAAAGAAAATGTCTCCAAAAACAAAATGTAATTGAAATCGGCTTACCTAGTCTTAGAGACTAGGTGCTATCACGATGTCTGTGGTGGGATTTTTGGGTCGTGACAAGTTGGTATCAAAGCTCTAGGTTCATAGGTTCTACGAGTCACGAACGAGTCTAGTAGAGTCTTGCAGATCGGTACAGAGACGTTTGTACTTATCTTCGAGAGACTACAGAACTGTTAGGAAATTTCCATTTCTTTCATTCCTGTCGTGCAGAATTTGTTGAAATTGGAATTTGAACCTTTGTATCTCCATTCTATCACAGATGGTGAGGACACATGCTACTGGGTTAGCTGAGCAGGCACCCGCACATACTGCTAAGGCTGCAAGAGGCTGGGGCCGAGGTAGAGGTCGAGGAAGGGCGCGTGCTGTGACTTGAGCACCTATCAGAAAAACTGTTGAGGAGCCACTAGTAGCTCCAGTTGGGGGACAGGTACCAGAAGCACCTGTTGTTACCCCAGGACTTCAGGAGACTTTAGCACAGTTCCTGAGTATGTTTGGTACATTAACGCAGGTGGGGTTGATCTCTGTTGCACCAAACATTCTGCAGATTGGGGGAATAGCTCAGATTCCTACCAAAACTCCAGAGCAGCAGGTTCACGTTGGACATGTTCCGGGTGTAGTACCGGTACAACCTGTTATTCTAGTTCGGACTGAGGTCAGGCCCGAGGCATCAGAAGTATAACAAAAGTGACTTGAAAGGTTTAAGAAATATGATCCACCAACTTTCAGTGGCACAGCTACAGAGGATGCCCAAGGATTTCTAGAAAATTGTCACCGTATTCTCCGCACCATGGGTATTGTGGAAGTTAGCGAAGTTTCCTTTATTACATTTCAACTGTCAAGCGCAGCGTATCGGTGGTGGCAAATCTATGAAGAAGGTAGACCAGTCGATGCCACACCACTAACTTGGGTTCAATTTTTGGAAATGTTCTTGAAAGAGTTTGTTCCCCAGACTCTCAAAGATGCGTGGCACACAGATTTTGAACGGTTGCGTCAGGGCACTATGACAGTGTCAGAATATGCTATCAGGTTCAGTGAGTTAACCCGTCGTGCACCTGTCTTAGTTCCTACAATCAGAGAAAGGGTCCGCAGATTCATTGAGGGGCTCGATTATGATATTAAAATATGCATGGCTCGAGAGTTGCAAACTTATGATCCATTGCAACAAGTAGTGGAGATTACAAGGAAGATTGAGGGTGTTTTAGGCGAGGAGATGGAGTCTAACGAGGCCAAAAGGTTCGAAGGTCTGGAGGATTCAGTAGGTTTTACTCTTCAGCTAGAACCCATTATAGCGTAGGCTCGAGCAGCTCAGTCCGCATATCAGATTATTCAGAGTGCTCCAGTTTATAGTACACCACCGACACAAGATTCTTACAGTGGTTATTTCAGTTATCCGGCACAGACTCAGCACGAGCAGCCGCGACCTCAGAAGGGTTGTTATGAGTATGGTGATACTAGGCATTTCGTTAGAGATTGTCCCTATCACGACCCAATTTCCCCTCTGTTGGGTATCATGATGGCACCTAGTCTTAGGGACTAGGTAAGCCTAACATTTACTGAGTAATAACAATAACAAAGGAAATCTAACAGTCTCGATATAGAAATCTTTACAAAATTTACAATTTCCCAAAACCGGTAGTACAAGTCATAAGCTCTATAGAGTTTGCTATCACTTCTAAATACAACTGTTTGGAAGTAAGTAAAAATAGTGTAAATACAAAATAGAAAGGTGACTCTGAAGCTTGCAAACGCAGCGATAGGTTTACCTTGAGTTTCCTCAGCAAGGATCCGCACAACTACTAATGATCGATACCTGGATCTGCACAAAAATGTGTAGAAGAGTAGTATGAGCACACCACAGCAGTGCCCAGTGAGTATCAAGACTAACCTCGGTGAAGTAGTGACGAGGACTAGTCAAGACACCCACTGGTCTAATAAACTGAACAAGTATAAGTATAGGGACGACAGAACATGACATCTATCTAAGGACCCCACGATATGGCTAACGACATAACAATTGCAATAAGGAAGGAAAAATAGCAAGTAACAACGGAACACCAGAATAAGACACAGAAGAATGAACGAAAGCACAACCCAAATCCGAAAATCACAATACAGTAAAGGCAAGTAGTAACTCAGCAACTGCAATAGTTTTCACATCAGGACTCAGCCAACAAACCCCAATAAATTAGTCCAATCCTTCAAATATTCTTCCTTTCAATAAATATCTTTCAAATATAGTTATTTCAAGATAAAAAAAACTTTTCACATATAAACTTTCCCAGTATTATCTTTCAAGTATAAGTCACCCTGTGACACCTAAGTATGGAAGATTAGCAGCTCCAAACACAGATATAACCACATGGGAATCTACCAGGATACCGTCCCGTAGTCCTGAATTAAATATGCAAGACAGGGGGATCTCCCGGAATACGTCCGTAGTCCCAATTTAAATATCTAGTGCTGGGGGATCTCCCGGAATACGTTCGTAGTCCCAATTTAAATATGTAGTGCTGGGGGATCTCCTGGAATACGTCCGTAGTCCCAATTTAAATATGCAGCGCAAACAACAGAGATAACAAATATAACACGATAGAAACCTCGTACATCACCACAACAAGTACAAAAGCAACAATGACAAAGATGCAAGGTACGGCGAGAAAATCAACTCAAGAACTTAAATCACAAGAACGGTAGAACTCATTCACAAGGAATAACCACAGTGAAGAATTCTAGGCACAAGGAGAACAACTTAACAAGGGAAAACAAAACAAAATATAGCAACGATTCCACACTATTCAAGTCAACGATAAGAAGCCAACACGAGTCAAATAGTTCAAAAGAATGGAAAGTCAACTAAGATATAGGTTATCTAAACTCCTATTGAGGTTGAACAATTACGAGGAATATTCAACAATTCAAGTAAGGATATGCAACGGAAGATAATGATAACTCCAATTAAGACTAAACAATTATAGGATGAGAAAATAATGATTTCAATTAAAGATAAGCAGTTATGAAAAATATAGCACGACGATAGAAGAGGTAAAATCTTTGGTTACGTCGAATAAGGGTCAAATAGGCAGTAAGAATGAATCCTAAAGCAATTATCTCTAATCAAAGCATGTAAAGGTGAAACTAGCAAATAGGAATTTAAGCGTATCAAGAACAACATCATACACGGTGAATATAAGGACATAAGAACCCTAAAAGGCCAACTTTCCACAAATAAGTCTAAGCACGCACTCGCCACCTCGCGTACACAGACTACAATCAACATATATGACTCAAATCCTAAGGGTTAGTTCCCCCACACAAGGTTAGGCAAGATACTTACCTCAAACTGCGCTCAATCAGTCAAGTAGTATGCCCTTTCCTCGATTTTTTGACTCCGATCGGCTCGAATCTAGTCAGAATTAATTAGATTCAATCAATACAAATTGTAAGGATAAAATCCATATGAAAATACAAATTTTCTACAAATATTCGAAATTTAACCCAAAAATTGTACGTCTCAGAACCCGACAAATTACAAAATATCAACGCCCATTCCGATACGAGTTCAACCATACCATGGATTTGGGTAATTTAACCAATATTGAGTCATCGATTAAATTCACCGATTAAATAGAGGGTTTTCACAAAATTTCCGACTTAATTCACCGATTAAATGTTAAAAACAACCATGGATTTGGGTAATTTAACCAATATTGAGTCAAGAACACTTACCCCATTGTTTTCTCTAAACATCTCCCAATAATCGCCTCATTTCGAGCTCCAATCCGTCAAAAATGGAAAATGGGACGAAGTCCCATTTTCTGAACTTAAACTCACTGCCCAAGCTTTTCTTCTTCGTGTTCGTGTGACTAGTGTCGCGTTCGCGAAGGCCTGACCATGCACAACATCGCGTTCATGTTCAAGCTCTCAAGTTCGCGGTAGCCAACCGCCCTCCTTCTTTGCGTTCGTAGTCCATGCTTCGCATTCACGAAGGGTTAATGGCTCAAGGTCCCGGCTCCCCTTCCTTCTTCGCGTTCGCAATCAATGCGTTGTGTTTGCGTAAGCTTGACCAGGCCTTGCCTGGCGTTCGCATCCACTCCTTCGCATTTGCGAAGGTCAAATCCAGCACCCCCAAAATTTCTTCTTCGTGAACGCGGGACTTCCTTCGCGTTCGCGAAAAAGGAAACCAGACACCAGAATCAGCAGTTCCAAAATAGCTCCAAATGATTCGAAACCACCCCCGAAACACACCCGAGGCCCCCGGGACCTCAAACAATCATACCAACCAGTCCCATAACACATTACGAACTTGCTTGAGGCCTCAAATCACATCTAACAACACCGGAATTACGAATCGCGCATCGAATCGAATTATAAGTTTTCAAATCTTTCAACTTCTATATTTTGTGCCAAAACGTATCAAATCAAATCTAGAATGACTTCAAATTTTGCACACAATTAAAAATTTACGTAAGGGATCTATTCCCATTTTCGGAATCGAAATCCGACCTCGTTCTCAAAAATTCACCCTTCGGTCTGACTTTTTTCCAAAATCTTATAATTTTCAACTTTCGCCAAAATGTGTCGAATTGTCCTACGGACTTCCAAATTCAAATCCGAACTTATGCCTAAGTCCTAAATCATCATATGGCGATATTTCCATAATCGAAATTCCATTCCGGGGTCGTTTGTTCAAAAGTCAACTCTCCGGTCGACTCTTTCCATTTAAGCTTCTAAATAAGAATTTCTTTTTCTTTAAATTAAATTCCGAATCTTCCGAAAACCAAACTCGACCACACAAGCAGGTCATAATACATATTGTGAAGCTTCTCGATACCTTAAGTCACTGGACGATGTGTAATTTCTTAAAACGACAAGTCGGGTCATTACATTCTCCAACTCTTAAACAAACGTTCGTCCTCGAATGTTCTAAGAATTATTCTGAGGTTACCAAATTGATGATTTTACTGTCACACATATACTCACGGTTGATTCCATGCTACCGCATTTGAGATAAGCGTGACAACATCATCTCATTTAAGATTATTTCTTTTATCCATACTTGAAAACTTTAAGGCCATTTTGTTACGCTCTAATATTTTCAAAAGTCTTGATTTCTCACAACAACGCACAACATTAGTCTCAACTGGTTATAGCCACTTGTGCCTATGCACATATCAATTTTCTCAATAATGTTGAAGTAATTCAAAACTTTCTCTGTGGTGTTACATTATTCCCCGCTTAGGATCATTCGCCCTCAAACACATAACATAATTTATATCTTCTTTTGTAAATATCAATCCCCTAAATTTTAGTAATTCCCAAATTATTCAGAAATTTTGGAAGAGTCTCCCCTGTATTTGGGCCTATCCACCTGCCAGAGTAACATCCAACAAATCTTAACAACATATCCACAACCCAATAAAATAGCACAAGGTATACCTCAATAATACTAATCTCAACATTACAAGCACTACATTATCATAATGATATCAAGACATGAAGCACATCATATGTATGGCCATCACCACATCTCTAGTCTTAAAAGCTGTTCATAATTAATTCCAGCATCATCAATTAATCTCATATTAACCACCGCCTTATTTCAAATTTTCACAACACTGACAACAGAATGTGAGGCATGAAAACCTCGTGATTACTTACTCAGAATAATAATTCACATTTAACGCCACCTGGGCACTCATCTCATAGGCTAAAACTCAATGTTTATAGCATGAAAATAGCTGAATATGAGCAGAAAATATACAAGAGTTATCAAAATAAGCCTAACAGGCATGACTCCATATTAATATTATCGTACAAATTAAATTTCACAAAGGGAGAATTTTCAACTCATAAATATTTTACCACAAGGACCTCGTCCTTATATAACTTCCATCGCGGCTTGCAGCCCGGTTTAAATATTTCACATCATATAAAAAAATGCGAGGATCTCGTCCTCAACTCCGAATCACAAGTATTTTGCACATTGTGCTAACTGAAATTTCAATTTCCTTTCTTTCTTCCTTTCAATAAATTTCATAAACAGTTTTCATTTCATTTCTTAAGGCTCGGCGAATGGTTGAGAAGGGGTGTGATGCGTATTTAGCCTATGTGAGAGATGTCAGTATTGATACCTCCACAGTCGAGTCAATTCCAGTAGTGAGGGACTTTCCAGATGTGTTTCCAGCTGATCTTTTGGGCATGCCGCCCGAGAGAGATATTGATTTTGGCATTGATTTGTTGCCAGGAACTCAGCCCATTTCTATTCCTCCCTACCGTATGGCTCCTCCTGAGTCGAAGAAGTTGAAGGAACATTTGAAGGATTTACTTGATAAGGGCTTCATCAGGCCCAGTGTATCACCTTGGGGTGCTCCGGTCTTATTTGTGAAGAAGAAGGATGGTTCTATGCGTATGTGTATTGATTATCGACAGTTGAACAAAGTTACAATGAAGAACAGGTATCCTTTGCCTTGCATTGATGATTTATTTGATCAGTTACAGGGTGTTCTGGACCAGATATAGTCACTATGAGTTTCTTGTCATGTCATTTGGGCTGACCAATTCCCCAGCAACCTTTATGAATTTGATGCACAATATGTTCCGGACTTATCTTGATTCCTTCGTCATCGTGTTTACTGATGACATCCTGGTACATTCCTGGTCTTGGGAAGATCATGAACACCAACTGAGGACCGTGCTTCAGACTTTGAGGGAGAAGAAATTGTATGCAAAATTTTCTAAGTGTGAATTCTGGCTTGATTTAGTGACATTCTTGGGCCACATAGTGTCTTGTGATGGGATCAAGGTAGATCCGAAGAAGGTGGAGGCAGTGCAGAGTTGGCCCAGACCGTCATCAGCTACAAAGATCTTGAGTTTCCTTGGTTTGGCAGGGTATTACCATCACTTTGTGGGAGGATTTTCATCCATTGCAGCACCTATGACTAGGCTGACCTAGAAGGGTGCTCCGTTCAGGTAGACCGAGGAGTGTGAGGAGAGCTTTCAGAAGCTCAAGACAACTTTGACTACAGCCCCAATATTAGTATTGCCTACAGGTTCGGGGTCCTACACTGTCTATTGTAATGCCTGGAGGATTGGCCTTGGAGCGATATTGATGCAGGACGGTATGGTGATTGCCTACGGGTCTAGACCGTTGAAGGTACATGAGAAGAATTATCCGGTTCATGATCTCGAGTTAGCAGCTATTATTCACGTCCTGAAGATCTGGCATCATTATTTGTACGATGTTCCCTGTAAGATTTACACTGATCACCGGAGTTTATAGTACTTGTCCAGGCAGAAGGACCTTAATTTGCGTCAACGGAGGTGGTTGGAGCTACTTAAAGACTATGATATCACTATATTGTACCACCCGGGGAAGGACAATGCAGTGGCCGACGCCTTGAGTCGCCAGGCAGAGAGTTTGGGGAGTTTGGCATATCTTCCGGTAGCGGAGAGGCCCTTAGCCTTGGATGTTCAGGACTTAGCCAGCCAGTTGGTGATATTGGATATTTCAGAGCCTAGCCGGGTATTAGCTTGTGTGGTTGCTTGTTCTTCTCTTTATGACCGTATTAGGGAGCGCCAGTATGATGATCCTCATCTTCTAGTTCTTCAAGATAGGTTTCGGCGAGGTGATACCAGATATGTGACTATTGGTGATGACAGTGTGATGAGGATGCAGGGCCGGATCTGTGTGCCCAATGTAGATGGGCTTCGGGAGTTGATTCTCGAGGAGGCCCACAACTCACGGTACTCCATTCATCCCGGTGCCGCGAAGATGTACCAGGATTTGAGACAACACCATTGGTGGAGAAGAATGAAAAAGGATATAGTTGGGTTTGTGGCCAAGTGTCTCAACTGTCAGCAGGTTAAATATGAGCATCAGATGAACTTTGTGGTTGGACTTCCTCGGACTTTGAGGAAGTTCGATGCTATTTGGGTGATCGTGGATCTTCTTAGAGGTTGACTGAGATTTATATCAGAGAGATTGTCTGCCTTCATGGTATTCCAGTGTCCATCATTTCAGACAGAGGTACGCAATTCACATCACGGTTTTGGAGAGCCGTACAACAGAAGTTGGGTACTAGGGTGGAGTTGAGCACAACCTTTCACCCTCAGACGGATTGGCAGTCCGAGCGCACGATTCAGATTCTTGAGGATATGCTCCGTGCCTGTGTGATGTAGCACGGAGGGTCATGTGACCAATACTTGCCAGTTGTAGAGTTTGCCTACAACAACAGTTATCAGCCCATTATTCAGATGGCACAATATGAGGCTTTGTATGGTAGGCAGTGCTGGTCCCCTGTGGGATGGTTTGAGCTGGGCGAGGCACGATTTTTAGGTACAGATTTGGTCTAGGATGCCCTGGATAAGGTGAAGGTGATTCAGGAGAGACTTCGCACAGCCCAATCCAGGAAGAAGAGTTATGTGGGCCGTAAGTTTCATGTTTTGGCATTTATGGTTGGTGAGCGGGTCTTGCTTCGGGTATTACCTATGAAGGGTGTCATGAGGTTGGGGAATAAGGGCAATCTAAGCCCGAGGTTCATTGGTCCTTTTGAGATATTGCGGCGAGTTGGGGAGGTTGCTCATGAGCTTGCCTTGCCTCCTAGCCTAGCGGGGGTTCACCCAGTATTCCACGTGTCTATGATCCGGAAGTATCATGGTGATCCGACTTATGTATTGTATTGCATCTCAGTCCAGCTGGACAAAGATCTATCTTATGTTGAGGAGCCAATAGCCATTTTGGACAGGCAGGTCATAAAGCTTAGGTCAAAGAATGTTGCTTCAATAAAGGTCCAGTGGAGGGGTCCGCCGGTCGAGGAGGTAACCTGTGAGACCGAGCGGGATATACACAGCCAGTACCCTCATCTTTTCATAATTTCATGTATGTCTTTATATTCATTCGAGGACGAATGATTGTTTTAAGAGGGGGAGGATGTAACGACCTAGCCGGTCGTTTTGAGAATTTGAGCCCCGATCCCCTAATATCTGCTTTCCCCATAATTGTTTCGGCTTTTGGGATTTTTTGGAATGTTTGGTTATGGAATTCGGGGAGTTTTGGGATACTTAGTCCCTAGTTGTGAGTTTAAGTAGTCGGAACTGTATGAAGACGGACCCGGAATGGAATTTCGTTGACTCCATTAGCTCCGTCGAGTGACTTTGGGGTTAGGAGCACGTCCGGAATATGTTTTGGAGGTCTCTAGTAGATTTAGGCTTGAATTGGCGAAAGTTAGTTTTTCGGCGATTTCGACCGATAGTGGAAATTTTAATATCGAGTTCGGAATGGAATTCCGAAAGTGGTTGTAGGTTCGTAGTGTCATTTGTGACATGTGTGTAAAATGTGAGGTCATTCGGACTAGATTTGATGTGGTTCGGCGTCGTTTGTAGAATTTCGAATATTTTAAATTCTTAGGCTTGAATCCGTGCTTAATTCATGATTTTGGTGTTTTTCGATGTGGTTTAAAGGCTCGACTATGTTCGTAGGGTGTTTTAGGAGTGGTTGGTATGTTTGTTTGAGGTTGCGGGGGCCTCGGGTGTGTTTCAGATGCTTAACGGGAAGAAATTTGGACTTAGGAAAATCTAGTGCCTTTGCTGGTTCTGGTGTCTCGCACCTGCGGAAAATAGACCGCAGGTGCGCGAGCCGCACATGCGAAGATGGAGGCGCAAGTGCGAGAAGATCTAGACTTGGTAGTCTCTGCAGGTGCAGAGATTTCGTGCGCAACAACGGACTCGCACATACGGAGTTGGAAGCGCAGATGCGAGAAGTCGGAGTTGGCCTGGGGTCGCAGGTGCGAGGAAGTTCTGCATCTGTGATCCCCGCAAATGCGCAAGGCTGTTTGCAAATGCGCAAGATGCGCAGAAGCGGAAGGGATGTCCGCAGGCGCGCCCGCGCAGGTGCGACCCTTTCATCGCAGGTGCGTAGGCAGAGGGGGCAAATGAATTGCGCAGATGCGCAAGTTTTCCGCACAAGCGCACCCGCATGTGCAAGCCCTGGTTGTGCAGGTGCGGAAATACCTGGGCAGTGATTAAAACCAAAAGGCTTCGCGATTTTTGTCATTTTTGACATTGCAAACTCGGGTTAGGGAGATTTTTGACAGCATTTTCGAGGCATTTCTTGAGGTAAGTTCCTTGTGCTTATTTTTGGTCAATAATCTTGCCTTGACATGTATTTTACCACCTAGTTAGTGTGTATTTGAGGTGAAAATTGGAAGTTGAAGGCTAGGGATTTGGAAGTTTGAATTGTGGATTGGAGGACCATTTGGTGTCAGATTTTAGTAAATTTGATATGGTTAGACTCGTGAGTGAATGAGCTTTCTAGTTTCGTGAATTTTGTCGATTTCGAGACGTGGGCCCGGGGGCGAGTTTGAGCCAATTTCGGGTTTTGGCCTAATTTTGTAGTTTTTCTTTTGGGATTCATTCCATTAGCGCGTATTGATGGTATTATACTGTTTTGAATAGATTCAGTCCATTTAGAGTTGGATACTCGTGGCAAAAATGTGATATCGAGTTGATTTGAGTGGTTCGAGGTAAGTGGCTTGCCTAACCTTGTGTTGGGGACTTTTTCCCTTACGGTGTTTGATATTATTTGGTGTGTGGGATCCGTGTACATGAGGTGACGAGTACGTACATGTGCTATTTTTGCAAAAATCCAGTTTTTGCTTTCTAAATCGTAAATTGTTTTTTCTTATTAAATTGCACTAATACGTTTAATTGTGAAACTTAGACTAGAGAAGTATGCTTACGTGTTTTAACTGCCTAATTGACATTCTGTGCGTCATGTTTAGTTAAGTCCTTATTTGCCTTATCTGTTTCCAGTATAAACTGTATAACTCGATGCTATACCTGCCATTCCATCTTGCGTTGCATATTTAAGTTGGGACTACAAATGTATTCTGGGAGATCCCTCTGTACTGCATATTTACTTTGGGACTACGGACGTATTCCAGGAGATCCCCATGTACTGCATATTTACTTTGGGACTACGGACGTATTTCGGGAGATCCCCCAGCACTTCATATTTACTTTGGGACTACAGACGTATTCCGGGAGATCCCCCAGCACTGCATATTTACTTTGGGACTAGAGACGTATTTTGGGAGATCCCCGTGTTCTGCATATTCATTTGGAACTACGAGACGGTATCGCGGGAGATTCCCCAATGTGTTTACTTTGTTCTGAGTCGAGGACTCCCTTAACTGTTAAATTTTTGAGAATTTCTTTAACTGTGTTATCGTATATTTTACTTATACCTTATATTGTTTAATTTATTTTTTTTACTCCGGTAGGGCCTTGACCTGACATCGTCACTACTCGACTGAGGTTAGGCTTGGCACTTACTGGGTACCATTGTGGTCTACTCATGCCCTTTCCTGCACATGTTTTCGTGTGCAGATCCAGGTACGAGCTATCAGCCTTGGGTTTAGTGCATGCTGCTGATTCTAGGAGACTTCAAGGTACTTCTGCTTGTGTCCGCAGATCTTCGGAGTCCCCTTCTACTCCCTTGCCTAGAGACTTTCTTTATTATCTTCAGAATTTTGTATAGAGCTACATAGATTATAGCAGCTTGTGACTTAGTGATATTCCGGGTCTTGGAAATTTATTTTATATATGCCGAGTGATACTACTCTTGGTTACTCACATACGGTACATCCTTTCTAACTATGCTGCAAGATGACGGGCAAAAGTAGGTGCATGCTCCAAAAACATCTCATAATCCATCCCTTGGCAGTTCACATAACTTTGAGCAGTATAAACAGCCAAATCATGGAATTTCTCTCTGAAGTGCTGAAAATTATGGTCTCGATCTTGTAACTGTTGTTGGCGAGTGGTGGCTATCTCCCTTATATGGTCCTCGCGATCTAAGGCTGGCTCTAACTGAGCCCGAAGTTTAGCCTGCTCGAGTCTCGCCTGAGGCAACTCCCTATCAAAATCTGCATGCTGGTATTCTCTATTGTACCTTCTCATTTCTTCCAACTGTGCATGGAGCTGAGCTTCTGAACGTACCCAATGGGCCTTCTCTCTCTCGAATTGAGCCCTCTCTTCTTCAAATTTTTTTACTTGGCGATCCTTACTTGATTCGACCTTCTCATTTAACTGTACGATCTTTTCCTTGGCTTTGTCCAATGCCTTTTCAATTTTTGCCAAGAGGGAATCATAATCTTGCGCCTTTTCCATCAGATTGGCAATGGTTCTCTGGTCTTTCTAACTTCTCACTGGCACTTCAAAGTCTTTCTTCATCTATTGAAGTTGGGCAAGAAGGGCTTCATTTTGGTAGATCAGACTCTTCTTTTCCCCTTTGGCTTCTTGTTCTTGCTAACCTTTCTCAAAATTGAGGTTTCTCAGCCTTTCTTCTAAGGCATGAATAGTTGTTTTGTATCACTTTTCCCTTTCACCCCAGGCCAACCGTTCTTGGATTTTATCATCAAAGGCTTGAACATGCGGCCTTTTTGTGGGCCTTTTGGGCTCGGGCTCTAGCTCATCATTCACACGAGACCTATTCCCAAACCATATAGCATAACCCGGATCTACCTCACCTCTCGCAAAATATGGCACCTGAGTATCATCTTTCAAGTAGCGACAACCATTCCAAATTTGCTGCATTAAAGCTTCAGGGAGTGGGGCTTCGGGGGGTAGCTCAATCACTTGCACACTCAAATATTCATCCTCAGGTACTACTTGGTACCTTCCTAGCTGTCTTAGAACTCTGTGTGGCGCATACGTATGGACACTTCTCAAACCCAACAACAACAAATAACTTTTTAGGGTCGACATGTGTATCACCTCTCTTACCGGGATCCATCCCAAAGTCCACTCAATTTGATTTGTATTTAAAGATCTTAGGTGGGATATCCAGGCTTCCACCCCTTCTAGAGAGTTGTAATCGTTTACTCTTTCTTCATAACTCTCAATGAAATTGTCCTTGCTCAGACCATTGCTCATGAACTTGGGGTAATGTCGGAGATGCTCAATCAACCACATTTGTAACAAAATATTGTACCCTTCGAAGACTTTTTCCCCGGACTTACACAAAGTCAATGCCCGATAAATGTCTGATAGAATGATCGGGGCAAGAGTGTGATGTTCTTTGATAGTGAGGACCTGTACAACCATGCCTATGCGAGTATCAATTGTCCGCTCCTCATTTAGGAAGAGCATAATTCCCAGAAACGCCACTATGAAGGCGAAACGATGATGAATCTGCCATGTGTCTTTATTCTGCTTGTTGTGAAAGCCCTTTTCATGCATTTTAAACACATTTGGCTACCCGAACCTAGAGTACAGGAAGTAGAAAGAACAACACCCTTCGACTATGTTGGTCTTTCTGATTTGCTTACTGATGTTTAGAAGATCGAAGAATCAGTATACAGATAGAGCCTTCGAGAATATGAGCTCATGGTTTCTCAAATCCCTGCCAAACCCGGAATATCCAACTATCTCTTCTAAAGTGGGAGTTAGCTCAAAATCGGAGAAGCGAAAGACATTGTAAACGGGGTCCCAAAAAGTCACAAGTGCCTCAATCAAATCGTCCCGTGGTTTAATTTTCATAATATTCGTGAGGGCTCCCAGGTGCTTGGTGATCCATTTCTAACCATCTTCTCCTAAATCATACCACCACATCTGAAGGTGAACGGTGTGTTCAGGACAATGCTCATTTTGTAACTGTGGGTGGTTAAGGTTAGAGTTGACACAAGTCTCAAGAGACAAAACCAATGCACTCCTTTTGCAAATCAATCTTTTGTAAATAACTCAATTTTAAGAAAAATCAACGGGAGGTGGCTATTTTTGCAATTGTGACAGAAGAAAGGGTGGCTATTTTTGCAACTATGGCCCCTTCTTACTTCCAAGGATAGCTTTAGGGCTGGAGGAAGGGCATTATGGTAAAAGTGATGCCCAATTGACAGACACGTCCGTTCTTGCGAGAACAACCCTTCGACAATTTTGAAGATGTTCTAAGGCTATTCCGACAGGAACGGTTTAGGATTAACCGAAGCTGGGTCTGCTTATTTATTTTTTGATAAAGAAACATTAGACACATTTCTTTCTTTTTTTTAGTTATTTTTTGTAAAAATAGGGCCGAACCCTATGAAGGTTGCCTACGTATCTCACATTCGGTGAGAATCAGATCCGCGTAGTTCGTAAATGTTTAATAAATAGGATGACACTTTTTGAAAAATTTAGGCTTATCATTTTTGGGGTAAATACTGAGATTTTCGAAAACCAAGTAAATTTTCTCTCTCATATTTTCTTCCTTCTCGTTTTTCATCAATATTTTTATATTTTTATTTTATTTTCAGAAACCGGTCAACATGCACAAACCAAATCAAACATAATGCACAAGTAACACATAAGATGCATCGGGATGGTCATGTAAGTCTCAGGTACACCTGTTCTAGACGGACCCAACCCCTGTGTTGAGTCCCCAAAGTCAAATGCACATAATGCAAACAAACGTTCCTACTAGGGATACGGCATGCATCTATGTTATTCTAGGTTTAAACCTGGGGGCATGTTCTAGACATGGCTTACCTAAGCGGACAGCTCGAGCCGAGATGGGAGCAATGTACCGGGAGCACAGAAGTCTACCCAGCTTAGTTACTGACCCAGCCTCGTTCTAAATGGTATGACTTTTAATAGAAAAGTGGGCCACGCGCACATGTGCATCATAAATTCAGAAGACTCAGAAGGGAGGCGTAAGAAGACAATTTAATACAGTTCAAATAATATCAAAGAGGTAATTAGCACATTAGGCCCAAAAATACAATAATAGCATCAAATCAATAAATCAAAGTATATATCACATTACAAGCTCGAATTCTGAACCCTGAACCCTGAACCAGAGATTATGGGTTTATATCCCCAGCAGAGTCGCCAGAGCTGTCACACCTCCTTTTTTCTTGAGGGATGGTGCCAAAGGAGTTTTTTCAATTTAAGTGACATTGATCAAAATGAGATTATTTATTAGATTCAGAGTTGCCACTTAGAATAAATATTTACGGTGTCCCAAGTCACCATTTATTTTAAAATCCCAATTCAAGGAAGTTGACTCTATTTAAATTTGCGAAACACAAAAGACCAAGTAAGGAATTTTGTTAACCCGAGAGAAAGTGTGAGGCATTTCCAAGTTCATTTGGCCCAAATTATGTGCTTTATCTTCAAAGAATTGTATTTAACCTTATGTACTATCATTAATATGGAACAGAATAAATAATTTTGTAAGCTAAGGCATTAAACGTTAACTAAAAGAAACATGAAGAGCTTTGATCCAAAATCATCAGAGGAAAAGAAAGATATTCAATAATAAGCATTTAAAGTTTTAACTAATCTTACTAATTATGTGACTTTCATGTATTAACTTTTCGGCAGAAACTACACTTAAAGCTATACCTAAAGAGCCAAAGAACTGTTAAACTCAAATCGTTAAAGGAATTAATAGGCTTTCAATATAAAGACTAGATATATTAAAATCTTAAGAAAAATAATACAGATACTCTTAAGTTAAATATACTAACGAAATGACTTTTAGGAATAAAGAACTTGTAATTTCTTTAAATTTGTAGACTATCCGGTATATACCCAATATGAATTTTGAATAATAATAAAAAAAATATTTCTTGAACTTAATGCTCTACTGCATATCCTAAACTTAAAATAAGTAAAGCCAAAATTATGCAAATTTTTACAACCTAAACTATTTTAACTCACTTAACAAAATACTACTTATTACATTATCACAAAGAAAAATTAAGAGTCAAATTTAACTAAAACAATAGACAGAATAGGCTCTAAAACACATCAAATTGCAGATTCAAACAGTAGACAAATAAAATCAAAATGAATAATAAAGAAAGTGTAGATGAACCTTAGTTAAGCTTTCCAATATCGAAATATAAATTCCAGCAACTACAATACATGAACGAAAATTGTAACCGCGAACCGTATCTTGAAACTGGAATCATGAACTTTCATTTTCTCCAAATAAAATTCTTCCTCCTTTAAAATCTCCTAAGGATGATGTTTCTGTGCATGTAATCTTTTCCTTTTTTTTGTTAGATGGCAGAATCTTTTTTTTTTTTTTTTGGCTCCGTGTTGTCTATCTCTACTCCTCCCTTTTGTGTCCTTTTATATATGAAATGTGATTATACATTCAGAGATATGAGGGTGAGATCGTGTGGGTATGTGATGTTGTGGGTGTGTGATCATGGTGTAATAGAGGGAAGAGGTTAGAGTGAGATGTGCTAGAGTCATGGATAAGTTAAATCTCTTTTGAAGTTAAATTTTGTTACCAAACTTCTAAAATCACGTGAATACTTGCTTCTTCTTCTTCTTCTTCTTTACTTTTTCTTTTATAAGTAAAATTTAATTAAATATTAAGACAACAAAATATTAATTAACTAAATCTAGACTAACAATATATATATATATATATATATATATATATATATATATATATATATATATATATATATATATATAAAATTAAATATTTACATATACTTTAAGTAATACTAAGAAAGATTCTATAGCTTACTTATTAAAATTCTAATTAAAAGACATCATATATTTTTTGTAAATTTCATTTTTCTCTTTACAAATAGAAATAAAATATGTTCTATATGTATTTATAGATCTTTATATATATATATACCTAAAAACAATATTTACACTAAAATAGTATAGAATTTGGGTGTGATAAAAAATTAGTTGTTCAAAGCATCCGCAACCTTCAAATCCTGGATCCGCATCTGTTTGTGCTGATAAGTTGGTAGGTCTTTTCTATGTTTCGGTGACATTAATTTTTGTATACGGTCGAAATGGATCTCGCTTACGACATGGTAGGTCAGATTCAGAACATGGCAATAAATGACTGAAGATCCACCCCAAGTCTCACCGGGCTAGAACCCAGGGTTGGAACGCCTACCTTCAAGAATATAGAGGCTGTGATCCCAGAATAGCCCCGAACGAGCTCGAAGAAACATTGTTAGCATAATAAAAGATCAAAATATCCGTGACCGGTCGGATATTTATAATGACCCGACAGGTCTTTTTGAGTATTATAACCCCGTTCCCCCATTTACTGCTCCATTTACTCTTTACAATTTCTTTATGACTTACCTATTTAGTTGGTTCGGGTCCAAAAGGATTTCAGAGTGAAATGAGACACTTAGTCTCTTAGTTAAAAACTTAAGTTGGAAAACTTGTCCGGATATTGACTTATGTGTAAATGACCTCGGAATTGAATTCTGATGATTCCAGTAGCTCCGTATGGTATTTTTGGTCTTAGGAGCGTGTCCGAAAAATTATTTGGAGGTCCGTAGTGGAATTAGGCTTGAAATGGCGAAAGTCAAATTTTTGGGAAGTTTGACCGGGGGGTTGACTTTTTGATATCGAGGTTGAAATCCGATTCTAAAAATTTTAATAGGTCTGTTATGTCATTTATGACTTGTGTGCAAAATTTGAAATCAATCGGACTTGATTTGATAGGTTCCGGCATCGTTTGTAGAAATTGGATGTTTCAAAGATCATTAGGCTTGAATTGGGGTAGGATTCGTGTTTTCAGCATTGTTTGATGTGAATTAAAGGCTCGACTAAGTTCGTATGATGTTTTAGGACTTGTTGGTATATGCAGTTGAGGTCCCGCGGGCCTCGGGTGAGTTTCAGATTCTTAACGGATCGAAATTTGGAATTGGTAAACTGCTGAAGAATGCTAGTTTGCTGTCACTGGTTTCCTTCTATGCTATTGCGCGAGAAGGTCCGGGATCGCATAGGATTGTTTGAGTAGAGGTAAGATTTGTTCAGTGCGATCACGTGAAGGCACCCGCGATCGCGTAGGCTTGTTGAGGCAGTGTTGATTATGTTCTTCGCGATCAGGTGAGGTCAACCACGATCGCGTAGGTTGGGCCAGTCTGTGCTACGCGAATGCGTGGGAGAGGCCGTGTTGGGTACTTGAGAGGAAGATGGGCCACGCATTTGCTCTATGCGATCGCGTGAAGAGGGATGCCATTGCGTAGAGCCGGGATCTTGTGCATTGCGATAGCGTAGGGTCTTTTTTGGGCAGTGGAAAATTGTGCTTAGCGATCACGTGTGTGTGTCCGCGATTGCCTAGAGCAAATGACTGGGCAGAGAGTTTTTGTTCTGAAAATGGAATTTTCCATTTTTACCGATTTAGAGCTCGAATTGAGGCGATTTTTGGGAGATTTTCAGAGAAAACAACGGGTGAGCGCAGGTACCTACTGAGTGCGAGTGCCTAGTGCCTAGTGATGAGTGACTGTGAGGAAAGAGTGACTGTGAGGAAATAGTGAGTGTGAGGTTGGAGTGAATAAGAGGACTGAGTGACTGTTGCTCTGAGAGGATGCATTGATTTCATTATTTCTTGCATTTCAGGTGTCATATATCACTATTTTGAAAATTTCGGAAAAATATTATTTTCGGTTTCGGTCAAACTTAAGATGAAATTTCAGTGAAATCTTAAATGTTGAACTTGAGAGCATGCTTACTCTTCTATATTGGAAAGTATTGTATTTGGACTTAGTTGAGAAGCTCGTCACTACTTTCAGTTCTTTATTTATTATTGTTACTTTCTGAGTTGGTTGTACTCATACTACACCCTGCACTTTGTGTGCAGATCCAGGTGATCCCGAATACAGTGGGTGTTGATTCTTTCACACAGTCGATTTTTCGGAGATTCAGAGCGTAGCTGCCATATTTCGTAGACCTTGTCTCTCCTTCCCTATCTTTTTTTTATTGTATTTGGTCTCAGATTATTATAGACGGTATTTTCTAGACTTGTAATGTATAGATGCTCATGTACTTAGTGACACCGGATTTTGGGAGTAAATTATATTCAGTATTGGTGGGACTTTTCCCCTTAAATTAATTAATATGTTTCAAAATATTTAAAAACAATTGTGGGTTATTGGTGTTTTGGCTTGCCTAGTATCGGATATTCGCCATCACGACAGGTGTGATTATTTTTGGCTGTGACAAGTTGTATCAGAGCCTAGATTACATAGGTCTCATGAGTCATGAGCAGGTTTAATAGAGTCTTGCGGATCGGTACAGAGACGTCTGTACTTATCTTCGATAGGCTGCCGAACCCTTAGGAAAATTTCCCTCTCTTGTATTCTATCGTGCAGAATTGATTAAGCTTGAAACAAAACTCTTTGAATTCCTTCCACGCATTCGTATTCGCATGTGAGTGCTCGGTATCAGTTGTGCATCACCGGCTTGTGATTCCATGAAAGATATTCGAGATGAGTAATCTGTGATTTGGTAATGGGTCAGTCTCGAGGACTCGAAGCCAGGATTAGACCGCAGCTTAATCTCGGTAGCTTCAGTTGTAACTTGTACATTTTGACTCATATGTCTGATAATGTCCCTACGAGTGGAATTTGTGGCTCGATGAGCGGTGGAATGTCTTTGTGATGAGTATGATGTGACTGTGGGATGTGGTAAGATGATTTGAATATGATGAGAAGTGTTTCCATGAAATGTAAAAAGGGCCATTGGGTGCTTGATTTTCGTTTTGATGTGACGTACAGTCTCGAGTATGAATATTTTGAAGGATCTTTCACGTTGTTAATTTTGGGACAAATTAAATGCTCATGTATGGTTAATGAGTTTGGACTCAGATAGACTAAGTGATTGCATAGTAATTGTGACTGCGAAAGGGTATAACAAGATACCAATTTGAGTCTAAACAGGTGGGTTATCCCATACAGAGTAATTTACATAAGTGTGTTCCTTATAATGTAAGTGGAGAGTTTATTATCTGCCAGCGGGCGTATGTGTTGAGATTTGAATTTGAATCTGGTTGAGAAAGTTGACTTGAGTGTTAAGAGAATGAATGCGAGTTTAGCGAATGATTGAGGTATTTTATGGTTGGTGTTGCATGAGCTTAAGAATAGCTTTTGTTGAACTAACTGCGGTATTATGGCAGTAACAGAGGATGGGTATTATGAGTTAGAAAATGTTTTGTTCTATTGTATTGAGCCAAGTGGGGGAGCCTGCTATTTGCAATTCAATTCATGGTTATATGTTAAAATTTAGTTTTGGTCTGAGGCATACTTGTGGATTAGTTATGACTTTCAGAGGTTGAGATCGAGGATGACTCGAGTATTGAAATTCCTAAATACGGGTTATATTGCGCTTTATGAGTATATGAAAATCATGGGATGAGTGAGTTGTTATTCGTGACAGATGTAGTGTTCACGATGTATGAATTTTGCTTGGGTGCGTTAAGGCATGGTTACTTCTTTAGGGTGTTGTTGTGCTAATTGAACATAGGCAGTTCGGCCCATTTGGGCAGAGAAAATTAGATTTGAGCAGAGTGGATGACTCTCGAGAGGGTTCTAATGGATTCAAAATGTGCATATGAAAATTGAATTTTTTTGGAATTTGTATAACACGAGAATCAGTTACTTACATTGGATTGTATCGGGACGTGCAGTAATTCTAGTTGACTATGGATTCTACATTTTAGTATAAGAAAGGAAATAGGAACAATTTCAAATTTACATAAGGTATTTTCAGAGTGAGTGTTACGGTTGTGGTATTTATGGGGTAATTATGATGTTGTGAGACTTTACAGAAAATTTGGTAGCAATATTCTTGGGTTTGGTGACCTGTGTGGCTTGATCGAGTTAGAGGAATTCAGTTCTGATAGCATGGTTAGGTGCAAATGGATTTCAAAGTGTTCTTGATGGTTTCTACCATGGTTTGAACCGGATATATTCTACCGGTGTGGGGAACGTGTTGTGTATTATGAATTCCTCCTGGGAGGAAGCAAGAGGTAGGTTTCTAAATGACCGGGTATGTAATTTGCTAGTTACCCAGAGTTGATAACGAGGTTCTTGTGCTTGTGACATGATGACATGATATATATGATATGTTGTGCGAGATTAAGATTTACATGTACAAGGTGGCTGTTTAGTCTTAAGAGGAAGATCTAGAATTATGGACAGAATGGTCAATTTCATATGTTTAGACGAATGTTATAGCTGCTCGGTAATACTTGAGAAGGGTGCGCATTTCAGTAGGCGCATTGTGTTTTGACTTATGGATGTGTATTAGTATTGCGGTACTCACCTAATTGATACTCACCTGATTGATAGACTGCTGATAATCAAATTATTGCTATGTGGCACGGAAGAATTATGAAAGTATTCCTCGTGGGATGATCGTGCATGCAAAATGTGTTAGTCATTCGAGTGCTGGAGTTGGGATCCGTTACGGTGGTTCATGTGTTCTATGAATTTGGAGACTGGGAGTTCTCCGAATCATATTGTTTCAGGGTTGCGTCCTATTTGAGGTGAGTATTTTATTTAAACTTAGTGGAGGCACTAGATGCGCTAATTATTTGTGATAGGTACGCGCTATGAGTGCACATATGTATGTGGTTTGAGCCTAGTACGGGCACCAGGGAAATTATTCGTGCTCGGAAGAATTCCTAGGCTATGATATGCCTAGAGTTGACTATTAAGCATAAATTTACAACGTTTCTTGTATTCGTACCTTTATTGAGAACTACTTGGGCTATACATGAGGTTACAAAGAGGCTAATTACCAGAATAAACTTGGTATTTGTTATTTCTACGTTAACTTAATGAATTAAGTTGTGATAGCACACTTTGCACATGCCTACTCTATGTCGTGTTATTTATATTAGTCCAGGAGCATAAGAGTCTTATTTCAATTACTGTATACATGTGTACTTGTTGGATTGCTCCTGTATGATATGCTTGGACTGGAGGCTTGTGACCATGCCGTACGGGTGATGTTAATGTGAGCTCTGGGAGAGCTAGTTACTGTTATTAGATTTGTGTGTCTTGGTTCTACTATATATGATGAGCTCATATCATTGCGGTTGTAGTGGTGCTTGTTGATCTTGCAAAACGGTTCTCTTCTTTGAGACATTTACTATTTTTGTTTTGGGTGCACGGATTGAGCAGTTTGTGGCTTGAGTTATATTGGTGAAGCATGTCTTTGGAACAGTTGTGTTTGCTAATATAAGGTCATTGGACCTAGAATGGGTACTATCATATTTGATTACGACGTGTTTGGGAGAATAATTTTGAATGCGGCTTAAATAACTTGCTATGATACTTGTTGAACAAAGGAAGCTCCATGACCTGTTGATCTGGTGAATGATTGTGAGTTCATGTATGTTTCTTTCATTATCGGCGGTGTACCAAGGTTTTTGAATGAGGTTCTATTGATGGTGGGGTTTTATGCTAGTACCTGGTTGGTTTTGAGTTGTTATTGTGATTGGGAATGGTGCTGCGAGTATGTGAGTTGTGTGGTATATTATGTTATTATATCTAGAATTATGGTTATGGCTTGATACAACATGTTCAGACTTATACAGTGTGTGGATGTGTGATTCGGGTCTTGAAAAGAATTCTGGATGTTAGAAATTGGGCTCCAAGGTTTTTGGGCTAGGTTAAATTAATGTTTTTCAATTATGTTGTGTTGTCAGGCCTATATAGAATAGGGTGACGTGGGATCACCCCCGGTATGTGCGTGGTAAGGTGGAATAGTTATTCGAAGGTTTAGGAACAACTCTTGGTACGCAGTTTACATCACAGTTTTGGAGAGAAATGCAGCGAGAATTGGACACACAGGTTCAGTTGAGTACAACATTTCACCCTCAGACGGACGGACTGTTCAAGCGCACTATTCAGATATTGGAGGATATGCTACGCGCTTGTGTCATTGATTTTGGATGTTCTTGGGTTCAATTTCTTCCACTCGTGGAATTTATTTACAATAATAGCTACCAGTCGAGTATTCAGATGGCTCCGTATGAGGCTTTATATGGGAGACGATGCCGGTCTCCGGTGGGTTGGTTTGAGCCGGGTGAGACTACACTATTGGGTACTGATTTGGTTCAGGATGCTTTGCAGAACGTTAAATTTATTTAGGAGCGGTTTCGCACGACGCAGTCTAGACATAAGAGTTATGCTGACCGGAAGGTCCGTGATGTTTCTTACATGGTTGGGGAAAAATTTCTTCTCAAGATTTCACCCATGAAGGGTGTGTTGAGGTTCAGGAAGAAGGGATAGTTGAGCCCTCGGTATATTGGGCCGCTTGAGAAACTTAAAAAAATTGGAGAGGTGGCTTATGAACTTGCCTTGCCACCTAGTCTATCGGGTGTTCATCCAGTGTTCCATGTGTCTATGCTCCGAAAGTTTGTCGGAGACTCGTCTTATATTTTGGATTTCAGTACAGTGCTGCTGGACGGAAATTTGACTTATGATGTGGAGCCGGTGGCTATTTTAGACCGGCAGGTTCGAAAGTATAGGTCAAATAACATAGCATCAGTGAAGGTACAATGGAGAGGACAGCCAGTCGGAGAAGCTACTTGGGAGATTCAGCAGGAGATGCGGAGCAAATTTCCACACCTATTTGAGACTCCAGGTATGATTCAAAACCTGTTCGAGGACGAACGTTTATTTAAGAGGGGGAGAATATAATGACCCGACCGATCATTTTGAGTATTTTAACCCTGTTCCCCCATTTACTGATCAATTTATGCTTTACAATTATTTTATGACTTAGCGAGTTAGTTGGTTTGGGTGCGGAAGGATGTAGAGTGAAATGAGACACCTAGTCTCTTTGTTGAAAACTTAAGTTGGAAAAGTTGACCAGATATTGAATTTTGTGTAAATGACCTCGGAATTGAATTCTGATGATTCCAATAGCTCTGCATGGTGATTTTGGACTTAGGAGCCTGTCCAGAAAATTATTTGGAGGTACGTAGTGGAATTAAGATTGAAATGGCGAAAGTCAAATTTTTGGGAAGTTTGATCGGGGGGTTGACTTTTTGATATTGGGGTCAAAATCCTATTCTGAAAATTTTAATAGGTCTATTATGTCATTTATGACTTGTATGTAAAATTTGAGGTCAATCGGACTTGATTTGATAGGTTCCGACGTCGTTTGTAGAAATTGTCAGTTTCAAAGTTCATTAGGCCTGAATTGGGGGTATGATTCATGTTTTTAGCATTGTTTGATGTGAATTAAATGCTCGACTAAGTTCGTATGATGATTTAGGACTTGTTGGTATATTTGGTTGAGGTTCCGGGGGCCTCGGGTGAGTTTCGGATGCTTAACGAATCGAAATTTGGACGTGGTAAACAGCTGAAAAATGCTAGATTTCTGTCACTGGTTTCCTTCTATGCGATCGCATGAGAAGGTCCGCGATTGCATAGGCTTGTTTGAGAAAAGGTGAGACTTTCCTTAGTGCGATCGCGTGAAGGCACCCGCGATCACGTAGGCTTGTTGAGATAGTGTTGATTTTGTTCTTTGCGATCGCGTGAGGTCAACTGCGACCACGTAGATTGGGCCAGTTTGTGTTACGCGAACGCATGGGAGAGGCCGCGTTCGCATAGGGGAACTTGAAAGGAAGATGGGCCACACGTTTTATCTATGCGATCATGTGAAGAGGGACGCGATGTCGTAGAGCTGGGATCTTGTGCATTTCGATCGCGTGAAGGCAATCGCGATCGCGTGAAGGCAATCGCGATCGCGTATGGTCTTTTTTGGGCAGTGGAAAATTTTCCATTTTTACCGATTTGGAGCTCGGATTGAGGCTATTTTTGGTATATTTTCAGAGAAAACAACGGGGTAAGTATTCTTAACTCAATATTGATTAAATTACCCAAATCCATGGCTGTTTTTATCATTTAATGGGTGAATTAAGTTGAAAATTTTAGAAAAACCTCTTGGTTTGAATTGAAGATTAGAGGGTCGAGTTGAGGTCGGATTTTGGTCAAATTGGTATGGTTAGACTCATGGTTGAATGGGCTTTCGGATTTTGTAACTTTTGTCGGGTTCAGAGATGTGGGCCCCTCGGGTGATTTTTGAGGTAAATTTTGGATTTTGTTGGAAAATTAGTATTTTCTTATGGAATTAATTCCAATAAATTTTATTGACCGAATCGAATTATTTGTGGTTAGATTCGAGGAATTTGGAGGCCAATTCACGAGGCAAAGGCATAGCGGAATAAGAAATTACGCGATTTGAGGTAAGTAACAGTTTTAAATTTGGTCCTGAGGGCATGAAACCCCGGATTATGTGTTATGTGATTGGTTTTGAGGTGACACACATGCTAGGTGACGGGCGTGTGGGCGTGCACTGTAGGAATTATGACTTAGTCAAATTCCATGGGATTGTGTAGTTGAGTTATCTGTTGATATCCGTACATTCTCTACGGGTTAGGGAAAATTGAGCTGAGAATCATATTAAAAATCATGCATAGACATATGTTGTTATTATTGGTACCCACTAGGATCATTTCTGTGGTTGAATTATATGTTCAAATTGTAATTTCTCACTCAGTCATGTTTATTCATTTCATATCATATCTCAGTCTTTGTTGCTATTTACTAAAACATCATATTATCAAATTTTGGGCTGATTATCATGATTTATGAGAACCCGGGAAATTGGAGTGGTTGATGACTGAGTGAGGCCGAGGGCCTATTTTTGAGTATAGTTATGAATCAGGTTGCACACCACAACATGTTTTTATTGATTTTTGCCATGATTGGCTTGATATAGCTCTTGGGCTGAAGGAGCCCCTCCGAAGTCTGTACACACCTCCAGTGAGCGCAGGTATCTACTGAGTGCGAGTGCCTAGTGATGAGTGACTGTGAGGAAAGAGTGAGTCTGAGGTTGGAGTGATTGGGAGGACTGAGTGACTGTTACTATGAGAGGATGCATTGATTTCATTATTTGCTGCATTTCAACTTTCATATATCACTATTTTGAAAATTTCGGAAAAATATTATTTTCGGTTTCGGTCAAACTTGATATGAAATTTCAATAAATTCTTAAATGTTGAACTTGAGAGCATGCTTACTCTTTTATATTGGAAAGTATTGTATTTGGAGTTAGCTGAGAAGCTCGTCACTACTTCAGTTCTTTATTTATTATTGTTACTTACTGAGTTGGTTGTACTCATACTACTCCATGCACTTTGTGTGCAGATCCAGGTGATCCCGGATACAGTGGGTGTTGATTCTTTCACACAGTCGATTTTTCGGAGATTCAGAGGTAGCTGCCATATTTCGTAGACCTTGTCTCTCCTTCCCTATCTTTTTTTTTTATTGTATTTGGTCTCAGATTATTATAGACGGTATTTTCTAGACTTGTAATTTATAGATGCTCATGTACTCAGTGACACCGGATTTTGGGAGTAAAATATATTTAGTATTGGTGGGACTTTTCCCCTTAAATTAAATATTATGTTTCAAAATATTTAAAAATAATTGTGGGTTATTGGTATTGTCGGATTGCCCAGTATAGGGATAGTTGTCATCACGACAGGTGTGATTTTTGGGTCGTGACAATATTACGGCAGGAATGGCGGCACATATCAATGAGGAACTGGCAATCGGCAAATCAAGAGTTTTTTTTACCTTTTATAAAAGTGTACCTAAATTAGGACTTCTCTACTATATAAAGGAGGTCTGATAATTTAGTTAGCATATTGTAACATGCATTCCAAAGAAATATATTATTATTTCTTCCTTTAAGCTCTTATTCTTCTATGTTTAGATACCGATCGAAGTGCATCCATTTCGAGGGTGGCTAACCTTCCAAGACTGAAGTTATCCAATTCGTGTGGTTAGAATTTACTTTATCATTGCTTATTTCAATTGCAACTTAATTTACCACTTTGTGTCAAGTTAATCCACATATCCTTAAAACCACTAATAAATTCAATTGTTATCCGATTTTGAGAGTAAACAGTTTGGCGCCCACCTTGGGGCTAAGGATAATAGTGGTTATTTGATACAAATTTCCATAACACAACTACTTTACACTTTTTCTTCGAAGTTTCTCTAATTTCAAGTTAAAACTCAAAATGTCAAACTCTCAATCAATGCCCCTACATGTTGACAATGAGTCCGATCATCACGGTGAAAATAACAACATAGTGCACTGGGATGAGGTACCGCCTGTTGATCCTATCAAAATTCCGATCGCAGACCTGATTGACGCTAATTCACATGTGGCTATCAACACAAACCTGCCTACCAACCTTGAGAATAGAGTCCGTGGTGGAGCTCGAGGCAGCTCAAAATACATAGAACATTAGAGGAGATGTGATCAATTTATGGGTGATCTTCAAAATGTTGTAGGCTCAATTGGCGTCGATAGCTGAGTTACCGATCCAAAGCCGCGCGCCGAGCAAAATTGAACGCGATCCATCCGGGGAAGTCACCCACAGGGATGAACCGGTCGTAGATAGGTTGAATGAAAATGAATCGAGGACTAAACCCGAGAGCATAAATATGCCTAAGGAACTGACAAAAAGGGTAGAATCAGTTGAGAAGAAAATCGAAGCTAATGAAAAAAAGGTGGAAACCTACAATTCCAGGGTTGACCAAATCCCAGGAGCACCGCCGATATCAAAAGGCTTGGATTCCAAGAAGTTAGTGCAAAAACCTTTCCCTCCGAGCGCGGCTCCAAAGCCGATCCCTAAGAAGTTCCCCATGCTTGAGATTCCTAAGTACAACAGAATGACCAACCCAAATGAGCATGTTATCTCCTACACATGTGCCATCAATGGGAACAACTTGGAGGATGATGAGATCGAGTCTGTCTTGTTGAAGAAGTTCGGAGAGACCCTACCAAAAGGAGATATGACATGGTATAACAACTTACCTCCTAATTCTATGGACTCATTTGCTATGCTTGCAGATTCTTTCATGAAAGCATACACCGGGACTATCAAGGTCGAGAACAGGAAGTCAGACCTTTTCAAAGTAAAACAAAAGGATAATGAGATGCTGAGAGAGTTTGTGTCCCGGTTTCAAATGGAATGGATGGACCTGCCACCGGTCGCTGATGATTGGGTCGTTCAGGATTTCACCCAAGGACTCAACATTAGAAGCTTGTTGGCTTCACAACAGTTGAAACAAAACTTTCTAGATTATTTGGCTATCACTTGGGCCGATGTTCATAAGCGGTATCAATCGAAAATCAGGGTCAAAGATGGTCATCTTGAGGCCCCTTCCGGGTCCGTGTGTCCCGTCAGAACCATCGACAGAGTCAATAGAGACATCGATCAGGAACCGAGATCAAATAGGGATTAGTATCAGCCGTACAATGAAGACTGAAGAAGCAGTGGGTCCGGGTGGAACTCTATGAGAAATGAAAGGAGAAGTGATCGAGGTTAGAGCTACCGGAGCAAAAACAGCTTCGATAGGCCAGTCTGGCATAAAGAAGAAACAAGACAATCGGAGTAGAAATTCAACATCAATGATGCCGCTATTGTATCTGCCATCAGACGCATCAAAGATACCTAATGGCCTAGACCTTTATAGTCCAATCCATACCAAAGAGATCCCAACCTAATGTGCAAATATCATGGCACTCATGGCCACAGAATAGAAGATTGTCAATAATTAAGAGAAGAGGTGGCCCAGCTGTTCAACAACGGGCATCTTCGAGAGTTCCTGGGTGATCAGACCAAGAACCACTTCAGGATAATGGATTCTAATAAGCTGACCGAGTAGGAGGAACCTCAACACGTCATTAACATGATCATCGGTGGGGTCGACATTCCCTAGGGGCCAATGCTAAATCGCACTGAAGTATCCATCATAATGGAAAAACGGACTCGAGATTATGTACCGTAAGGAACCTTGTCTTTCAATGACGAAGAAGTTGAGGGAATCGTGCAACCCCATAATGACACACTACTAATATCGGTACTTGTAAATAAATATCGAATTAAGCGTGTGTTAATTGATCCAGGTAGATTAGCCAACATCATCATATCAAGGGTTGTGGAACAACTCAGCCTACAAGACCAGATCGTACATGCGGTCCGTATCCTGAACGGGTTGAACATGGCTTGCGAGACAACTAAATGGGAGATAACACTACCGGTTAACATCTCCGGAACCGTGAAGGAATCCAAGTTCTATGTAATCGAGGGAGATATAAGATACAATGCTTTATTCGGGAGGCCATATATTCACAATATGAGAGAAGTGCCCTCGACACTACACTAGGTGCTGAAATTCCCAACACCCAGGAAATGTTCGTGGTCGATGAAGTGTTCCCGACATCCACACTCTCAACATCGAAGGACCCAAATCGGATGGTCAAAGACGGGGCCATATAGCAATCACTGATACCAATCTCGATAGAATCAGAGGAACAAGAGGTAGACGAGGACAATGATTACAGAGTCCCCAAATCTTTCATAGTCTCCGACGATTTTGACGCTACAAGGCGTACTAACCGAACACTTACCCAATCAAAAGGTATATCGGGGCACGTGGTTAAGCCTCGAGCTCAGTAAAAAACTTATTTAATTTATTATAGTTAACGAAGATTGTTTCACTTGGTCCCACCTTGATATGACAGGGATCCCGCCAGAGATAACCACTCACAAGCTAAGCCTGGACCCGAAGTTCCACTTGGTCAAGCAGAAGAGGAGACCCAAGTGCGATGTCAAACATTCTTTCATTAAGGACAAGGTATCTAAACTCCTTAAAATAGGGTCCATACGGGAGGTTAAATACCCGGATTGGTTAGCAAACCTAGTGGTAGTGCCTAAAAATGGGAATAAATTAAGAATATATGTAGACTATAAGGATTTGAATAAGGCATGTCCCAAGGACTCCTTCCCTTTTCCCAATATCGATCGTATGATGGATGCCACGGCCGACTACGAGATCCTCAGTGTTTTCGATGCCTACTCCGGGTACAACCAAATACGAATGAACCCGGGTGATCAGGGAAAAAAACATCCTTCATCACTAAGTACGACACATACTGCTATAACGTAATGCCATTCCGATTAAAAAACTCTGGTGCCACTTACCAATGCCTAGTAAACCAGTTGTTTGAGGAAAAAATAGGAAAATCAATAGAGGTTTACATTGACGATATGCTGGTTAAGTTCCTGCAAGCATAGGAACATTTAAAACATTTGCCGGAAACCTTTAGCATATTTAAGAAATACGATATGAAGTTGAACCCAGAGAAATGTGCGTTTGGAGTAGGATCAGTTAAATTCTGCGGATTAATTGTATCCAACCGGGGAATCGAGATCAACCCCAACAAGATCAAAGCCATCGAGAAAATCACGGTTGTGGACAATGTGAAGTCCATGAAAAGTTTAACCGGTCGCATAGCTACCCTGAGGTGATTCATCTCGAGGTCCTCCGATAAGAGCCACCGATTCTTCTCACTATTGAAGAAGATGAATAACTTCTCGTGGACCCCAGAGTGCCAACAGGCCTTGGAGGAACTCAAGCGGTATCTATCAAGCCCGCCGCTACTTCACACACTGAATACATACGAACAACTATACATGTACTTGGATGTATCATAGATAGCGGTAAGTGGAGTCCTGGTCCGGGAAGAGTAAGGTACGCAATTTCCAATTTACTATGTTAGCAGGACTGCAGGTGAGGCCAAAACTAGGTACCCTCACCTAGACAAATTGGCACTCACTTTGCTAAGCGCCTCTAGGAAGCTGAAACCATATTTTCAATGTCATCCTATATGTGTTGTGACTACTTACCCATTGCGAAATATAATGCATAAACCTGAGTTCTCGGGACGATTGGCCAAATGAACCATGGAAATCAGTGGGTACTATATTGAATATCGATCATGGACCTCCATTAAATCTTAAATTTTGGCAGACTTCATGGCAGACTTTATGCCGGCCCTAATACCGGAGGTCGAAAGAGAGTTGTTGGTGAACTTAGGAATGTCTTCGGGGATCTAGACCCTCTTTACGGACGGCCCCTCGAGCGCAAAGGGGTCCGGACTTGGCATATTATTAAAGCCATTAACATGCAATGTAGTTAGACAATCTATTAGGACTATGAAATTGAATAACAACGAGGCCGAATATGAGGCCATGATTGCAGGTCTTTAACTAGACAAAAGCTTAGGGGTGGAGGTGATCGAAGCTAAGTGCGATTCCCTCTTCGTGGTGAACCAAGTTAATGGGACGTTCGAGGTCAGATAAGAACGAATGCAAAAGTACCTGGATAAGTTGCAGGTAACATGACATCGGTTAAGGAGTGGACTTTGCAAAACTTACCTCGGGATCAAAACAGTGAGGCCGATGCACTTTCTAACTTAGGATCGTTGGTCGAGGATGACGAGTTCAACTCAGGGGCGGTCATACAACTCATGAGATCGGTAGTGGAAGAAACAAAGAGCCTGATTTGGGACTGGAGAAACAAATACATAGAATATCTAAAGACTGGAAAACTGCCCTCGGATCCAAAAGAGTCGAGGGCCTTGCGTACGAAGGCAACCTAGTGTAGCTTGTCCGAAGACAGAACCATCTTCAGAAGAACATTCGATGGCCCACTCGCGATATGTCAAGGACCAGGAGATACTGAGTGCGTCATGAGGGAAATCCATGAAGGCACATGTGGAAATCATTCTGGCCCCGAATCATTGGTTCAAAAATTAATCAAAGCCGGTTGCTACTGGATCGATATGGAAAAGGACGCGAAAGAGTTCGTACAAAAATATGATGAATGTCAAAGGCATGCTCCAATGATTCATCAACCCGGGGAGCTTCTGCATTCGATTTTGTCACCATGGCCGTTCATGAAGTGGGGAATGGAGATCGTTGGCCCCCTTGCATAGGCACCCGATAAGGCTCAATTTATATTGTTTATGACTGGCTATTTTTCTAAGTGGCTGGAAGCCCAGGCATTCTAGAAGGTTAGGGAAAAGGAATTCATCAATTTCATATGGGACCACATCATATGCCAGTTTGGAATGCCGGCCGAGATCATATGTGACAACGGTAAACAATTCATTGGCAGCAAAGTAAGTAAGTTTTACGAAAACCATAAGAACAAAAGGATTGTATCAACACCCTACCACCCTAGTGGGAAAGGACAAGTAGAATTGACCAACAAAACCATACTCCAAAACCTCAAAAAGAGGTTAACCGACGCCAAAGGAAAATGGAAGGAAATACTGCCCGAAGTCCTATGAGCATACTGTACGACCTCGAAGTCCAGTACCGGGGCTACCCAGTTCTCACTGGCTTACAGCGCCGAAGCTCTAATACCGATCGAAATCGGAGAACCAAGTCTCAGGTTCTGATATACAACCAAGGAATCAAATGACGAGGCCATGAATATGAGCCTAGAGCTATTAGATGCAAGGCGCGAAGCCGCCCTTGTCCGGTTGGCCGCCCAAAAATAGCGGATCAAGAGATATTACAATCGAAGGGCCAACCTTCTACACTTTAATGTTGGGGACTTAGTGTTAAGGAAGGCCACACTAAGCACCCGCAACCCGAACGAAGGGAAGATGAGGCCGAACTGGGAAGGACCGTATCAAATTATAGAGATCAATGGAAAGGGATCATACAAACTTGGAGCAATGAACGGTGAACGACTACCGAACAACTGGAATGTAACTCACTTTAAGAGATACTACTGCTAAGGTACGACTCCTTTCATTCTTTTTATTTATTTGCATTTCAAACTAACACTTGCAGTAAACCGTCAAAGAACGATACAACTTTTAGACCTGAAAGCACGCGTTGTAATCTTTTTCCCTTAAACCGGTTTTGTCCCAAATGGGTTTTCCATCAAGGTTTTTAACGAGGCAACAGTAAATCATGCTAACTTAGAATTGAAGTCCGATTACAAACCGATATCGAAGATCACGACAACAGTATTTGAGGACTCTCTACGATCGACCCTGAACATTGGGGGGCATTACTCTCGGATAATAACTTTAGCAAGGAAAGAAACTTTGATACTAAATGATCTCGGCTAGATGAATAGGATTTACTGTAGGGGCCAAACAGTCGAATGAACTGTGCCCACATAATTCTCTACCTTGCGAATAAACATCTTGTCCCTTAAAATTTTATTTTCTTTCTAAATTTCCTACATTCGATCCCGTAAAGGTATCGAGCCCAAGAGCCGCCTTTATCTGGGTTCAAATGATCAATCCCTCTTGGGGACTGCCGTCTAGAAACAAACTTGTACGGTCCAGGCTATCAGATCCCGGGGGCACAAGAACTATTAGGCAGCGCCAGAACCTTAAAGGCTACGGCTACCCTAAAAGCGGATCAGAGACGTCCGAAGCCCATAATAAAAACACAAGGGCTTCAAAATTTTAAACCGGTTCAAAGGTTACCCTTGAAAAAATTATAGTCTAAAAACTTTAAAACAAGCATTTTGGGGAATGCTTCCAGTCATTCCGAGCTCCCACAAGTTGCAAACGAAACTTGCATTGAGAACAAGTCTTGTTCGGACCTCCGAAAAACACTTATTACTACGTTTTATTCTGTGCTAAGGCATTTGAAATCTTTGCAATTGTATAAAGGATACTAAAGGTAATAGAGTTGAAAATTGCCAAAAGGGAAAACAATTTATATATACATTCTAGAATGTCTTTACAAAGGCCAACGAAAATGGCCTCAATAAAATAAATATACAAGGTGCAAAAATAAAGACAAACCTTCCTAAGGCACCTACGCCCGATCTTCACCAGAACCCACCTCGTTACCAGAGCCATCGGGTCTACTTCATCTTCGGGTTCGTTGGAGCCCTCGAAGCCTTTTTCATCCTTGGGATCAGTCTGTTTCTTGCCCTCGACATCGAGCTTTTTTGCCTCCTCGATCTCGGTAGATAGGTCGAAGCCTCGGGCATGGATCGCTTCGAGGGTCTCCCTTCCAGACAACCACTTCATGTACTCAATAGTGTTTATTAGACGGGCCTCGGATGGTCAACCCCTATATAGGGCCACCATCGCTTCAGCATCGACAGATGTTGTGCGCATATGAGCCTTTACATCAATCTCCTTGATCTCGGCCTCGAGCTAGTTAACCTCGGCCCGATACCAAGGAAATATTTCTTGATGGAGCACCAAGGCCTGCAAAAGGGTAAAAATGCTGAAAATGGGCATTTTTGTCAGAGATTTTCGGCCCTGTATAAATAGATGAGTTTCACAAAAGTAGGTCAAGTTTGAACATCTGATGTTGCTGTAGCCATTTTTCTTTACTACTTTAGGAAGTTTTACATTATTTTGGTGTATTTACATTAGATTTCATCATTTTAATCTTCCATTATGAATTTAATTAGCTTTTCTTCTTTATTTTCATCAAATCCCATTATGAGTAGCTAGACTCTTACTAGGGTTGTGACCCAACCCTAGTGTGTAAACCTTATGGGTATCTAATTTATTGCTTGTTTATGATTGGGTGTTGATTATTTAGCTTAGTTCATGCTTCAATTTTAGAATTAATCATTGCAAACATTAATTCATGCCTATTTGACTTAGTATCTACTTGAGAAAGAGAGACCTAGTCTAGGATAATTTAGCTAACAAGGAATTGGGTCAATTGAAAGATTAATTAACCCAATTAAAGGTTTCAACATAAAGATAGTAATAACCTGACTTGAGCTCTTATCAACCATTTTGGTTGATACCCATTTTTTTTTTTAGAAAGCCAAATTGGGCAAAATCACTCTCTCGCTGAGAGGTATTGAGTGGGTAATGTAGAGTTGTGAGCTATAATACACCCCAATCAACAAAACAAGCATTAACGTCTTTACCCCATTAGGCAAAGACCTATGTTATGGTCACAACCCTAGGCCTTTAATCAAATTGGAAAAATCTCAAAAACATTTATATAGAATCTATTGTCTTTATCTTGAATTCATTAGAGTAAACGTAGAAATAGAAAACAAAACCTTGTTGTGGAAGTGAAATCTTAGATAACCCATTTTCTTGCTTCAAATATATACTCCTAACTCCCATCATAACTCCCAGCGGATTCGACCCCGACTCCTAGTTGGGTAATTATTATTGCATACGACCGTATCATATCTCTTATTCAGGTATGTTGTGGACGTGATCACTTTTTAGCTCCAATATCGGGGAGTTAAAACAGTGTTAGTTATATATTTGGGTGTGTTTTTTGGAATATCTTCTTTTTCTTCCGTGTTACTAACTTGTTTGAGAAATCGTAGGTACAACCATGGCGAACAATGAGCTCGGAAATTTACCTTTGGGGGATGTGGACGTCGAGGATGATCAAGTTGATGAAGTTCCTCTTGAGCCTCAAGCCAATAGAAGAGTCCGATTACCTCATGACAATGTTCCCGCTCCACCCCCACCTCCACCACGCGCGGCTCCACACTGGGTGTTACCCAATAGAGGATATGCTAGTGCAATAGTCTTTCCCTGTATTAGGGCGGACATTTTTCAATTATCAAATCCCGAATGTAATGCTCACTTTGCCAGAGCAACGAGGTTTCTTCACCGATGCTCCATGTCACAATGCGTACAAACATTTGAAGGGGTTTGTGGACACTTGTTGGGGGAGAAAACAAACAAATGTCTCTGAGGATGCATTGAGGCTAAGGCGTTTCCCCTTATCTATACGGAGGAAATCTTTAGATTGGTTGGAACGTTTGCCGAACCATTCCATTCACACTTGGGATGAGTTGGCATAAAAGTTTAAATTTAAGTTCTTCTCTTTGGGGGCACATGGCTACACTTCGAGATACGATTTTGGTATTCAAGCAAGAGCCGAATAAACCACAACACAAGATTTGGGAGCGGTATAGAACAATGGTCAAGGAATGTCCCAACAACAATATGATGAAAAATATGATTCAATGAACCTTCTATCGTGGGATTAACACAACCAATCAATGTGTAGTGAATCAACTTACTGGTTGTAACTTTATGACCACGCCGTATGCAAAGGCGTGTGAGATTTTGGATGAAATGGTGTAAACATCATCGGTGTGGCAATCCCGAGCTAATGTTCCACAAGGTGATCCGAACGTGATTCACCTTCACAAAGTCTTGCATGACCATGGGCAGGCCATTGCCGAATTAACTACCACCATGAATTAACTAGCAAAGACTCAACTTCAACAAGTGCAAATCCTAAGCAAGTCAAAATCAAGGAAGGGGTGAACATGATGGTAAACAAAAGAATGACCAAGGGCCAACAAGTGCAAAATCGAGTGGAGAATTATGTGCAAAAGGATAGCGGTTTTGATAAATATGATGCTTATAATGTACAAGAGTAGGAGGTGCAATATGTGAACAAGGGCAAAGAAATAATTTCCACGGCCCAAACCAACAATAATGGCGACCTCAAAACAATCACAGAAATTGGCATAACAACAACAATCAAGGAAATTATAGTGGCAATAATCAAGGAAATTGGGGGGGGGGGAGGGGAGAGGGGTAACAATCAAGGCGTATGGAACAATAATCAAGGCAACCGGGGGTCGGGTTTTCAAAGGCCCCAGATTTATGAATAACCGAGCAACCCGCCTCCTTATCTTTCTCATGGTCCAAGTTCTTCAAACAATGAGATGGTGCGTATTGAGAATATGTTTAAGCAAATAATAGAAAAGAATGCCGATTCAGATGCCCAACTTGCCTCTCATACCACATCAATCTGCAACTTAGAAGTACAAATGGGGCAAATCTTTCAAGCTCTAAATTCTCTTCCTAAGGGGGCACTACCAAGTGACACAGTAGTAAACCCAAAGGGTGGAAACAACAAGGAGCATGCCATGGCCGTTACCACAAGAAGTGGAAGAGGTGGGAATGCACCCACCTCAAGTCAAAGGCAACTTGTGGATGATGAGCAAGTAGTACAAGAATAAGATGTCCCGAAAAATATGGTGCAATCAAATGATGAAGTTCAGATTGATATTGATGATAGTGTGGAAGAGACTCAAGAGGAGGTGAACCCATCTAGGGATCACAATAATGCCATGCCGGAGTTGGTAGTGCAAAAGGCTAAAGCAACATTGCCTAAGCCTCCACCTCCATACCCTCAAAGACTTGCCAAGAAAAATGGAGAGAATCAATTCAAGAAGTTCATTCAAATGATGAATAGTCTCTCAATCAATGTGCCTTTAGTTGAAGCTTGGGAATAAATGCCCGGCTATGTTAAGTTTATGAAGGATATTGTGACAAAGAAGCGGTCAATGAATATTGAAATCATCAAAGTTACTCATCAAGTGGGTTCAATTGTGCACTCAATGGATCCTAAGTTGGAGGATCCCGATGCTTTCACGATTCCTTGTACAATTGGAAGTGTCGAGTTTTCAAAACCTCTTTGTGATCTTAGGGCAAGTATCAATCTAATTCCCTATTCGATTTTCAAAACCTTGGGAATTGGGCAACCAAGACCTACCTCTATGATATTGTAAATGGCCGATCGTACTTTGAAGAGACCTTTGGGAGTGATTGAAGATGTCTTGGACCATGTTGATAATGAGATGATTATGTCATTATTCCGTCATATTATGTCATTCTTCCGTCAGATTTTGTCATTCTAGATTGTGAAGTTGATTATGAGATGCCGATTATTCTTGGAAGACATTTCCTTGCTACGGGGAAGGATTTTTGTGATGTTGAAGCCCTAGAACTTATATTCTGGGTTGGTGATGAAAAAGTGGTCTTCCATGTGTGTTAGTCAATGCAGCAACCAAATAGCAATGAGGTATGCTATTTTGTGGACTTGGTGGCCGATATTATTGTTGATGAATCAAGTGTTATGATCAATGTTGGTGATATGTTGGAGGCCATCTTGCTCAACTTCGATGATGACGAGATGGATGGTTTCATGGAATGTGTGAACTCTTTGCAAGGAATGGGGTCGTACAACTATGCACCCCAAAAATTGTCCTTGGATCTTGAAAATAGGACAACTCCTGCTACAAAGCCTTATATTGAAAAGCCTCCTACCTTGGAGTTGAAGCCATTACCTCCACATGTTCGGTATGAATTTCTTGGTGCATGTTCTACTTTACCGGTTATTCTTTCCTTTTGTTTGACTAACGTGCAGGTTGAATCCACTTTGGCGGTGCTACAAAAGAGGAAAAAGGCTATTGGGTAGACTTTGGCGGATATTCGGGGGATAAGCCCGATATTTTAAATGCATAAGATCAACTTGGAGTAAGGCGTAAAACCATCTATTTAACATCAAAGGAGACTCAATGAGGCTATGCAAGAAGTTGTCAAGAAGGATATTATCAAGTGATTGGATGTCGGGGTTGTCTATTCCATCTCCGATAGTTCGTTGACTTCTCCGAGTTCAATGTGTCCCAAAGAAGAGGGCATGGCGGTGGTGACCAATGACAAGAATGAGTTGATTCCTACAAGAACGGTGATCGGATGAAGAGTGTGTATGGACTATCGCAAGATCAACAAAGTCACAAGGAAGAATCATTTTCCACTTCCTTTCTTAGATCAAATGCTTGAGAGATTGGCCAACCGTGCTTTCTATTGCTTTCTTGATAGGTATTCGGGCTACAACCAAATCCTTATTCCTCTTGAGGATCAAGAGAAAACTACCTTTACATGTCCCTATGGTACTTTTGCCTTCAAGCGGATGCCATTTGATTTGTGCAATGCACCAATGACTTTTCAAAGATGTATGATGGCTATTTTCACGGACATGGTGGAGTACTACCTTGAAGTTTTCATGGATTACTTCTCGGTGGTTGGAGATTCTTTTGATGATTGACTTGCAAATTTGGATAGAGTGTTAACAAGGTGTGAAGAAGCAAATTTGGTGCTCAATTAGGATAAGTGTCATTTCATGGTCGAGGAAGGCATATTCGTTGTCCATAAAATCTCAAAGAATGGAATTGAAGTTGACAAGGAAAATATTGAGGTGATTTCTAAACTTCCACCTCCAACTTCGGTAAAGGGTGTGTGTAGTTTCTTTGGCCACACAGGTTTCTACTGGCGCTTCATCAAAGATTTCTCTAAGGTGGTGAATCCATTGTGCATGCTTTTTGAGAAGGATGATAAGTTCAACTTCAATGATGATTGCATGAGAGCTTTTGAATTGTTGAAGTTCAAGTTGACAATTACTCCCATCATCACCGCTCAAAATTGAAGTATTCCTTTTGAACCCATGTGTGATGCAAGTGATGTAGCGGTTGGGGCTATTTTGGGTCAACGCGTCAACAAAATTTTTCATCCGATCTACTATGCTTGTAAGACCATGAATAGTTCACAAGTCAACTACACTGTTATAGAGAAAGAGCTCCTTGCCATTGTGTTTGCAATTGAGAAGTTCCGCCCATACTTGATGGGTGGAAAGATTGTTGTCCACACGGATCATGCAACTCTTAGTTATCTTATGAGAAATAAGGACTTCAAATCTCGGTTGATGATATGGGTTGCTTTTGTTACAAGAGTTTGATATTGACATCCAAGATAGAAAATGGAGTGAAAACCAAGTGGCGGACCACTTGTCTCATTTGGAGGAGGAGGGGAGACCGCATGATGTCCTTCAAATCAATGACTCCTTCCCTGAAGAGTAACTCTTGGCTATTTCAATGAAAGAGGTGCCATGGTTCGCGGATCTTGCAAACTTCCTTGTATGTGGAATAATCCCGGATGAGTTCTCTTCAAACCAAAGGAAGAAGCTCAAATGGTATTGTCAAGATTATTATTGAATGAACCATACCTCTTCCGGATTTGTACGTATGAGATGATTAGAAGATGTGTACTGGAAGAAGAGCAAGATGAAATTCTTGGGGCTTGTCATACTTCGCCATATGGTGGTTGTTATGGTGGAGCAAGAACGACGGCCAAAGTGCTGAGTTGCGATTTATATTGGCCCACTCTTTACAAAGATGCTAGTGAACTAGTAAAAAGATGTGATGAATGTCAGCGGGCCGGTGGAATCTCAAAGAAAAATGAAATGCCTCTCACTACCATTTTGGAGATTGATATTTTTGATGTGTGGGGTATTGACTTCATGGGTCCTTTTGTGAGTTCTTATGGAAACACCTACATCTTGGTCGCGGTGGATTATGTGTCCAAATGGGTTGAGGCCGTTGCTCTACCCAACAATGAAGCGAGAAGTGTAGTGGCGTTTTTGAAAAAGACTATTTTCACAAGGTTTATTACTCCGCGGGTAATTATATGTGATGTGGGGTCACATTATTGCAACAAGGATTTCTACACTTTACTTAGCAAGTATGGTGTTACTCATAAAGTCACTACTCCCTATTATACACTTGCTAGCGGTCAAGTGGAAGTTTCCAACCGGGAGATAAAGAGTATTTTGTCCAAAACGGTGAATGCTAATCAGACGACTTGGGCCAAGAAGCTTGATGATGAACTATGGGCTTATCGGACGGCTTACAAAACACATATTGGAATGTCACCATACCGGTTGGTGCTCGGGAAAGCTTGTCACCTTCCATGGAACTTGAGCACAAGGCCATGTGGGCTCTAAAAAAAGTTGAATCCTGATTGGGATGTAGCCGCTAACTTGAGGGCTGCACATTTGAATGAATTGGATGAGTTCCGATACCATGCTGATGCAAGATCGTCCTTGTACAAAGAAAAGATGAAATATTTTCATGACAAATACATTTAGAATAAAGAGTTCAAGGTGGGCGATCTTGTATTGTTGTTTAACTCAAGGTTGAGAATGTTTCCCGGGAAGCTAAAGTCTAAATGGAGTGGTCCCTTTGAAATTGTGGGTGCGACACCTTTTGGCGCATTGGACGTGAAGAACAAAAATAATGAAGTTTTACGAGTCAATGGTCACGGGGTGAAGCACTACTTGGGAAAAGTTGGAGATAACCATGTTGTGGCGGTCATTTATTTCAATTAATGGTATTCTGCATTATGCCGCGATGTTAAATAAGGTGCTTCTTTGGAGGAAACCCATGTTTCTTTTCTTTGTCCTTTGGTAGACATGTGTTATTTTTGTTCTAACTTAATTTGAAGTGTGCTATAGGGCTGAGTGTGACTTACAGGAACTGTGGACAAAAATGTGGCTAAGTGTTGAAAGAACTGCGGACTGCACATTTATGGTTGCTGCAGCAAAAGTGCAATGCGGCAGCACAATTATCTTGTGGACCGCACAAATGAAAGGTGAAAAATGTCAACTCTCTGAAGTTTAGTCTGTCAGAGAAAAGGTCGATGTGCGATCGTAAAAGGAAATTTGCGACCTCACATAAAATTATGCGGACCGCAGATGAGGTGTTGAGTTAAGGTCATTAGGTAACAAAGTGCAGACCACACATGAATTGTGCGTCCGCACTCTCCCTTCCTTACCTTAGCAAAACCAAGTAGTATAAATAGAGGAAAAGAGGCTACTGTACATTTTTTCTTTCCCTCTTTAAGCACAAAAACAGTACTCTCTTGCAATTTCTTGGTGAATCTATTTGTCCACCCACACAATATATTTATTTAGTCATTCATCCCACTCATCCATCTGGTATGCTTCAATTTCTTGTTAAACGTTTTCTTTTAATTTGGAGACTTTTAGTCATTTTTAGGCCATTTGTCAATATAATTCAATTGTGAATTCATATGGGGGTACATCTGTAGTGGGTTAACTAATACATGCTCTATGGGGACTGGGTCAACATATTTTCATGCATGTATGTTGTTGCCATGTCAAAATCTGCACAAAATGACAAAGCCTAGATAAAAATAATTGATTGTTCATAGTTTTTGAATTATGTGGCCGAACCTGAAATTGTGCGGTCTGCAGATTATGATTTTAGAGCAACATAATGAAAGAAGGGATTTGCGGCCGCAATATAAAATGTGCGGACCGCAGATTTCCCATCGCTGCCGCAAAATAACTCTTTTACTGTAATCAGAGAGTCTACACATTTTGACTCAATTGTGCGGTCGCAGGTCTAATTACGGATCGTAGAAAATAGGTTGCGGCCGCACATCACTCAATTCTCTATCATCAGAGAGTTGTCACTTTTTGGGGTTTAGAGGTGTGGCCGCAAGTGACATTGTTCATACCACACTTCACTTCTGCGGCCGCAAAACAAGTTTGTGCGGCCCGCAAGGCCTCATCTGCGGCCGCAAGAAAATTATGCGGACCGCAGATACTTTTCTTGCAAGCATGCTTTAACTGTGAACCTCACTCTATTTTCTGGTGTATACTTGCATATCTCCTGTGTATGTCTGAATATTGAATTGAAACTAACAATCACCATTTCTTGATATAGACAATGGTTCGATCTAGCGGCAGAGGTGACACTTCTAAAGGGAGGGTTGAATCTTCGTGGGGTCGAGGCAAGAGTGCCTTACCCCTTGGCCAACAAAAGAAAATTACAAAGAAAGATATAGTCGGCAAGGGGAGAGGTGTAGATTGCTCAATTCTCTGGAGCATTGCTTAGCTTGCTCAACATTGGATTTTGCTTGATCGAGTGAGTAACTCTTCTAATCATGGGGTTGAGGGTATGATCCATGAATATATGTATTTCGTGAATTGCTGGGAGGTAACGCACATGCTAGGTGACGGGCGTACACTATAGAAATTGTGACATAATTGTTTCTGTGGAGATTTATAGTTAAATAATCTTGGCATTTTCCATGCGATTTTATGTGTTAAAGAAATTGAGCTGAAAAGTATATTATAAATTATGTTGAGGCTATGTGCCAGTATTATTGGGACCCACAGAGGTCATAATGTATGAATTATATGTTTAAATTAAGAATTCATACTCAGTCATATTAATTTCATTTCATATCATATCTCAGTCTCTGTTGTAATTTATTGATGCATCATATCATCGTTTTTGGGCTATTCTCATGACATTGTGAGTCCATGAGAGAGAGACTGGAGAGATTGATGACTGAAGGAGGCCGAGGGCCTGATTGTGAGGATATTTTGGAATCGGGCTGCACGCCGCAGCAGGCCATGTTGGCTTTATATATATTATTACTATTATATGGATCGGGGTTGCCCGCCTACAACAGGCTTTATTGGCTTATTATGGCACGTGAGTTGTCCGTGCAGATCTAGATATGATATTATGGCACGTGAATTGTCCATGCTTATAGTGCTTGGGCTGTAGGTGCCCATCATGAGTCTGTACACACCCCCAGTAAGCGCAGTCGACTATAAACAGGGATCGGGCTACACGCCGCAGTAGGTATTGTATAGCGCTGAGTGATTGAGTGTGCTGAGCATAGTGAGTGAGAATGCGAGACAGTGAGATTGAGTACTCTGAGAGTGTGAGTACATGAGTACAATCTCTGAGATGCATTACATTGACATTCACACATGACATATATTCATAGAGATGTGTTTTCCTCATGCTTTACGGTATCACATTATTCATGATTTCTCACACATGTTGGTAGATGGGTATAGTGATGCATTTGTTTTACACGGGTTATCTGGAAAGAAAATGAAACATATCATTTATTATTGAAAGGATTTTATGAAAATTATTGCTTTCAAACTTATTCATATTTTGTTTGAAATTTCGGTAAACGATTTGGGATTTTTCACTGATGTACTTGAAAGGAAGAACTATTATTTTTGAAATCATGATTTGGCTGAGAATTTTATCTCTGAGTTACTTATGGTATTATTTGCTTTATGTTGTTATGGACTGTTGTGGACTATTGGTTATAGACCCGACCTTGGTAGAAGCTCGTCACTACTTTCAACCTAAGGCTAGGTTTGTTACGTACTCAGTACATGGGGTCGGTTGTATTGATACTACACTTCTGCACATTGCATGCAGATGTTGGTTGCTGTTGTTGATGTGCTCGATGGTTGCGGGATTCGAAGATGTACCTGCGTTCCTGTTGTAGCTGCCTCTTGTTCATGGTAGCCTTAGATTTATATTCTATTCTTAGAAGCTCATGATTTGTACTACCAGTTCTTAGGGAAAAGTAATCGGTTCATATACATTCTTTAATAATTGTCTTATTAAATTACATTGAAATTGGATAGTGAATAGTTGGCTTACCTAACGGGTTGGGTTAGGTGCCATCACGACTAGCTGGATTTTGGGTCATGACAACCTGGTCCGGGAATTCTATGCAAATATGACTCACATAAAAAAGGGGACAAAAGTGACTGAAGTAAGTAACTTAAAAGTGAGATTTGATCAACATACACTCAATAGGTACTTGGGCTTCAATGATGTTGAGCCAAAGGAATATGTGGAGAAGTATGCATTGGGAGACGCATCCCGACCTTGGCTAGCAGAGATTCTAGCAGTACCGGGGCCACCATCTCCATGGATTGCTGTTGGGGTTCCTATCCACCGGAGCACTGTCAGTTTCGAGGAGAAAGGGTGGATAACCTTTGTCTGCAACAGACTAGACCTGAGTCTGAATGAGACTTACCTTCCGATTCCTCAGGCAGTTTTGGTTGCTTCTATTATGGCCGAGTACCCTATCAATGCGGGTGCCGTGATGTCGGCCAACATCTCAGTGACTGCTTGGCAATATGACTCGTCCTAGCCGTATCCCAACACTATTATAGAATATCTCACGGATGCAAGGGTAGAGCCGAGGGATTATGACACAAAGGTGAGGACGAAGAAGCCTTTTACTTGGTATTCACTGATGGATGCGAACAATCCAAAGAAGAAAGTTCAGCCTCTTACCATCGCGGGCCAGTCTGATGAGCCAACTACGGTAGCTGCTGAGGTAATTGATATTCCATCCACTTCAGCCGAGCCTTTTCCTGTGCCGCAGCTATGCCTCTGCCATCATCAACAGCCCCTACTGTAGTTCCAGCCACAACTCCCACCTAGGCTTTGAAGCCGGTGCCAATGCCTACTGTTCCACTCTCTACTCTTTGAGTCTCCCAAACATTGGCGATCCTGAACAACCAGATGCAGACAGCCACTGCAAAGCTGTCTGACGTATGCAGTACTATTGTAGCACAGTCTACATCTCAGGCACCTTAGTTTCCCCCAACAATTGAAGAGACATTGAAGAAGCTCCTAGAGAACCAGAACACTATTATGGCTACCTTGGTACAACACTAGTCAGTGATCGAAGAGCTGGGAAAAGATGTAAAGAAGATGAGAAAGTCCTAGGTCAGTATGAACTCAGTGGACAAGCTCCAGAGACAGGTGATCAAGCTTGCTATAGCCAGAGATCTCCCCTTTGACATGCTGGTTGACCTACACCATTCAGGCCCAGATCCTACAACACCAACAGCACTGGTGGCACCAGCTGGCTAGTCTAAGGAGCTAGACCTTGCTGCCGACACTGCCGAGGCAGTGCGTCAGATGTTCACCAACCCAGCCACACCCAGAGTTGAGGATGATGAGATTCAGTTGGATGATCTTGCGGGCGGTGACATTGTTGGGGATACAGAGATGTCCAAGGAGCCATAGGGAGTTTTCTTCACTATTTCCCCTCTTTTACTCTTATTTTGTTAAGAATTAGGAGCAATGCTTATCTTTATTCGGGGGGTGGAGTTTATTGATTATATTTGATGCATTCTGAGATATTTGGCCTGTAATAACTTGATATTATTCTATCTCTTTCTCTCATTATATATATTCATTCTACCTTCAGTAGTTCTTGCTTATTAGTTTCTTTATTTTTATTTCTTTACTACTTCTTTGTTTGATTTAGTAGCTTCTTCGTTTGATTTAGTAGCTTCTCTTTGTGTTTTAGAAGATAATAAGCCTTTGGTTTTCTTATTGCCACGGTTCTTTCCAAAGGTAGTTGTTGTGTGAACCGGGTGATTCATCCCAATGATGGATGGCGTGACAACCTTCTCAAGGGAATGAGTCCTTTTTTGTGTTTAGGTAATAATAGTAGTAGTAATGAATAAAAAGACCCAATTAAGTCATACTCGAAGAGTCAACCATGCCTCAATTGATACCAACACATTTAACTATGTGCTTCTGGTTAAAGACAAGATTTTTGAAAGAAATAGCTCTAGTTAGTGACTTTGTGACTCTTGTGTTGACTTTGGCAATCATCGAGTGGTTTAATTGGACCATAGTGATCTTTAAACTTGAATGTGGTCGTTGTGGTCTCTCGACTCTGTCCTCTTTAACAATCCGGTTGCTTGAGGGGCGAGAGGAATTGTTGCTAGTCCAAGTATCCGTGCGAAGGGACTAGAACTTTCCCCGAATATGTTTCAAGGCGAAATCCTATGTTTTTCTTGGTTTGAGAAGTGATTGTAGGCTTTCCTTGGACCGTTTGAGTTTTCTATTGCCAACCAATGTCATTATCCCTAGTCAACCCCTTTGAGCCTTTAGCCTTTCTCATTTGATAACCATGTTACAAGCCTTTACCTGTTTGGTCGTGACTCTCTCTTGGCACCCGAGCTTTCCTTAACAGTCTCCTGAAACAAATGATTTAAAATGTAAGTTCGGGGGAGAGACAAGGAACTTGAAAAAGGTATCAAGGCACAAAAAAAAAAAGAAATGATCTCTACGAGAAGAGAAGAAAAGAAAAGAAAATAACGAAAAACAAAATGCAAAAAATGAATAAGTGAAAGGGTTGAAAGGATTCAAAAAGAGGTAATGATCCCAAACATGGAGAAATCAAAAAGGGAGAAAAAGAATGAAATTATCTAGAAAGAGTAATGTTAAGTCTCTAGTCCCCAATGAAAAGAAAATGCCTCAAAGAATTGGCAAAATGTGATCCAAGAAATGGAAGATGGAGTGCTTAAGGAAAGGTGTAACCACTCACTCATACTGTATCCGACACTAATCCAAAAGCCTTCATTACATCCTGAAAGAAGTCCTACTTGATTTCAAGCCGAGTGAGCTTACACATTAGTGGAAATCTACGTGAGGGGCAAGCCTATGGTACTTGAAGCCGTTCTTGTGACATTCTCTTGAGAGAGACGAGTGAACCTTTCATAAATATTTGTATTGAGTGCTAAATTTCTTAAGTGAGCCTGGAAAATAGAAAGTAGAGGAGGAAGAGTTTGGAGTCCACCATGACCTACATGATATAGCAAGAGTCTTTGATAAGTAAAGTCAATTCTTGAAGCTCAAATGTCACATTAGAACTATATGTGCATGAATGTTTATCTTGTCGCCTTGTTGATAATACATGAGTAGTGTGGGTTATTTTTGGTCCCAATTGATGTGTGGATGGATCACCTTTGACTCGCTGAAATGACCCTTAACTTTTGGAGGTGGAAACTAATTTATTTGCTTGAGGACAAGAAAAGACTTAAGTTTGGGGAGGTTGATAATGGGGATTTTGACTGCTTATTAGCACCTTTTAGCTTTTATTTTAGTCTGAAAGCATTGAATTGTGTTCTCGAAACAAATGAAATTGTGCAAAATTGCGGGAATGCTGAAAGTTTGGTCTCTGAGATGAAATCCAACTCAAAAAGGAGTATTCCGAAGCACAAGGCAATAAATGGCATAGAAGCACAATTGTACGATCCGCAGAAGGAATTCTGCGACCGCAGAAGAAATGGCAGACCATAGAATTCCATCTGCGGCCACAAACCAAGAAGAAAAATTTAGCTGAACATTTAGTAATGTACGGATCGCATATGAATTGTGCGGACGCAGAACTACGCTAAGAGTCAAAGATCAAAGAGTATGCAAAAATACCAAGTCCAGGAGCCTTTGTGAATTACGGACCGCACAATAATTGTTCGGCCGTAGAAGATTGCCTCGCGACCGTAGTTCAGAAATGTGCAGCCGCAGAACTCCACTTCCTGCCAGCTGAATAAATATATGGACCGCACATGAAATTGTGCGGCCGCAAAACCTCCAGATGGGTATTTTTGTCCGAGATTTTTGACCCTATATAAATAGACGAGTTTTACAAAACTAAGTCAAGTTTGAACATCTGAAGATGTTGTAGCCATTTTTCTTTACAACTTTAGGATGTTTTACACTATTTTGGTGTATTTACATTAGATTTCATCATTTTACTCTTCCATTATGAGTTTAATTAGCTTTTCTTCTTTATTTCCTTCAAATCCTATTATTAGTAGCTAGACTCTTACTAGGGTTGTGACCCAACCCTAGTGTGTAAACCTTATTGGTATCTAATTTAGTGCTTGTTATGATTGGGTGTTGATTATTTAGCTTAGTTCATGCTTCAATTTTAGAATTAATGGTTACAAACATTGATTCATGCCTATTTGACTTAGTCTCTACTTGAGAAAGAGGGACCTAATATAAGATAACTTAGCTAACAAGGAATTTGTTCAATTGAGAAATTGAGTAACCCAATTAAAGGGTTCAATCTAGAGATAATAATAATCCGACTTGAGATATTATCAACCGTTTTGGTTGATACCCATTTGGTTTTGAGAAAGCCAAATTGGGCAAAACCACTCTCTGACTGAGAGGTATTGAGTGGGTAATGTAGAGTTGCGAGCTATAATATACCCCAATCAACAAAACAAGCATTAACGTCTTTACCCCATTAGGCAAACACCTAGGTTATGGTCACAATCCTAGGCCTTTAATCCAATTGGAAAAATCTCAAAAACATTTATCTAAAATCTATTTTATTTATCTTGCATTAATTAGAGTAAATGTAGAAATAAAAAACAAAACCTTGTTGTGGAAGTGCATTCTTAGATAACCCATTTGCTTGCTTCAAATATATACTCCTAACTCCCATCATAACTCTCAGTGGATTCGATCCCGACTCCTAGTTGGGTAATTATTATTGCATATGACCGTGTCATATTTCTTATTGAGGTGTGTTGTGGACGTGATAAACTTGCGAGGCGGCAGAAGCAGTTAAGTGAACCACAAGTGCGAACTGTGTGTTAATTCGAAGGGTTCCAAGATTTCTTCATTTTTGGAATTTGCAAGCTCGGTTGGAGGTGATGTTTGAGAGGGATTTCACGAGATTTCTTGAGGTAAGCCACTTCTGGTCATTTTTATCTATTAATATTGAATACCCATTGAAATTTCCCCCTAGTATATGTGTTTTTAAGGTGGAATTTAGAAAATTTTGAGCTATGGATTTGAAAGTAAGATTTGGGGATTTGAGTGGCGATTTGATGTCGGAATTGGATGATTTTGGTATGATTGGATTCATTGTTGAATAAGTGTTCAGATTTATATAAATTTTGATGGATTCCGAGGCGTGGGCTCGGGGTTGGCTTTATTGACTTTTGAGACGGAGTTGGAAATTGTTATTAATTGATTAATTATGAGTATTGGAGTATACTTTTATTAGTTTTCAGGTTGTTTGATCAGTTTCAGATTGATGGACATCGGATTGAGGTGTTAGAGAGGCATTTGAGCCAGTTGTGGAACTTCAGAGCGAGGTAAGTCTCCTGTCTAACCCTGTGAGGGTAAAATTACCCCGTATGTGTTATATTCTTATGTTCTACATGTTGTGGGAGCTACGGCGTATGAGGTGACGGGTGTCCGTGCGTATGCTAGAATTCCTTATTATTTCCAGGTAGACTTAGGTTCACGCCATGCTATGATTGTACTATTTGAGTTATCTTTTCTCGTTTAATTCCTTTATTTCGCATTGTAACTTGAGACTAGACTTGCATAGGCTGATAGACTCGCTATTGTAGAGATGTGATGAGCTACTTGATAATCCGCAGAATAATTTGAGTTTTGCCTTACTAAATTCTTGTGCGTTGTGCGTTTTCATTGAAAAGCTTCTTTACAATTCATAACTCACACTTATCTTCGTGAGTGGGGTCAATGACCTATTAAAGCTTCATATACTCATAGGAGCGGGCCGTTCTCCTCGGAAGTAAAATAGATGCATCTATAGTTCGTGCCTTTTGACCCTCGGCAGTGCACAAATTAATATGGGATCGGGTCGTACGCCTCGACATTTCTATAAATACTCTTATGGTATTGGGTCGTTCTCCTCAGCAGCGTTGTGCTTAATATTTGGCAAAAATAATCCAGCGTATCCGTGAGTTTCTCTGATTTGAGGTGTGACGATCTATCTGGTAGGGACCATTTTCCACATATACTCTGGTTGAGGAGGTAACCGATAATTGAGGGCTTGCATTTACTGTTCAGAGGAGGATCGTACTGCGTGCTTAACTTTGTTTACACTGTTTTTACCATGCCTCATACTTGTTTGCTTTCGGTAGTACTTAATTTATTGGACCACTAGTAAGTGTCGATGTCAACCCCTCGTCACTTCTTCTTCGGGGTTAGGCTAGATAATTACTAGGTACGCGTTGATTTACGTACTCATGCTACACACACACACACACACACGCGCACACACACACACACACACACACATATATATATATATATATATATATATATATATATATATATATATATATATATATATATATATATATATTCCTGGTGGCCTTTTTTGGGCGGAGAGGCGCGACTATTGCGGGGACTTTATGGTGTGCTTCATTCCATGTTATGATCCACAGCATACAGAGGCTCCATCAGAGTTATTTACATTCTCCTGTCTAACTTCTATTCTAGACATATGTTGAATTTTATTATATTTCTTGGTTGATGCTCATGCACTTGTGACACCGGGTTTTGAGGTGTTCTAGGATTTGTTTATGGTCTGCTTAACCTCGATACACTTTTACTTGTTTAATATTTAAATTTTATTGATCTACGACTTTAACACATTTATGTCTCCACCTAACAAGTTTAATGATTTTAAAAATAATAAAATGAATAACTAAGTTGTTAGTTCACCATTGGCTTGCCTAACGACGACGTTGGGCGCCATCACGAGCTACAATGAGTTTTGGGACGTGACACAAAGGTGGACTCGAAAGGTACCGTTTGAGTTCTTCCAAACTTCTGGCACTCTGGGGTCCACGAGAAGTTATTCTTCTTCTTCAATAATGAGAATAACTGATGGCTCTTATCGGAGGACCTTGAAATGAACCGACCCAAGGCGGCTATGTGCCTGGTTAGAATTTGGACGACCTTGACATTTTCCACCACGGTGATGTATTATATGGCCTTGATATTGTCGGGATTGATCTCGATACCCTGGCTGGACACCATGAATCCAAGTAATTTCCCGGACCCGACTCCGAATTCGCATTTCTCCAGGTTCATCTTTATATTGTATTACTTCAGTATGTTGAAGGTTTCCTGCAACTGTTCAAAATGTTCCTCTGCTCGCAAGGACTTAATTAACATGTCGTCGATGTAAACCTTCATTGATTTTTCTATTTGCTCTTCGAACATCCGATTTACTAGGCGTTGGTAAGTAGAACCAGCGTTGTTTAATCAGAATGGCATTACGTTACAACAAAAGGTGTCGTATTTAGTGATGAATTAAGTCTTTTCTTAGTTTCCCGGGTCCATCCGGATCTGGTTGTACCCGGAATAGGAGTCGATAAAGTTGAGTATCTCGTTGCCAACCATCGCATCGATCATGTGATCGATGTTAGGCAAAGGAAAGGAGTCTTTAGTGCATGCATTGTTCAAGTCTTTGTAGTCTACACACATTCTTAATTTATTTCCCGAATGGAACCTTTTTTAAGGAGTTTGGATACCTCGTCTTTGATGAATGCATGCTTGACTTCTGACTGAGGCCTCATCTTCTGTTTAACCGGGTAAAACTTTGGATCCAAGCTTAGCTTGCAGGTAGTTATTTTCGACGGGATCCATGTGATGTCAAGATGGGACCAAGCGAAACAATCTATGTTAGATATAAGGAATTGAATGATTTTTTTCCTCAGCTCGCGAGTTATCCCCGTGCCCAGGTATACCTTCTGATCAGGCAGGTTCTCGATCAATCTAACTTGATCCAGCTCCTCGACTGTTAACTTGGCGGTATCAGAATTGTCAGGGGCTATAAAAGACCCAGGGACTCCGTAATCATCGTCCTCGTCTGTCTGCTACTTTTCTGGCTCGGTCGGGGGCGGGTGTCGATGATTCCTATTTGGTTTCTTACTTGGTGACCGAATTCTGGTTCTTTGATGCGAAGAGTGAAAATATCGGGACCACCTCATCGACCACGAACATTTATTTTGTGGCCGGTTGGTCCCTGTAAACTGTTTTGATTCCTCCCGGCGTGGGGAATTTCAACTCTTGATGTAGCGTTGAGGGTACTTCCCTCGTGTTGTGAATCCATGGCCTCCCAAATAGAGTATTGTATCTCATATATCCTTCGATCATGTAGAACATTGTTTCCTGAACCATTATGGGTTGGGTTTACTAGCAAGGCTACCTCCCCTTTAGTGGTCTCGCATGCCATGTTAAATCCGTTTAAAACTCAAACTGCACGCACTATTTGGTCTTGTAGAACCAGTTGTTCCACGACCCTCGATATGATGATATTGGCCGAGCTACCTAGATCAATTAACACACGCTTAACTCGAGATTTATTTATGAGTACAGATATTACTAGTGCATCATTGAGTGACTGTACGATGCCTTTAGCGTCCTCGTTGTTGAAATACACGGTTCCTTACAGTACATAATGTCGAGTTCATTTTTGTAACGACCCGACCAGTCGTTTTGTGCCCTAGAGTGTTGTTCAGTGATTTGAGGCCCTGAGAAGCTTCACTTCAGGTATTATGACTTGTACGTATGGTCGGAATTGAATTTCGGGAAACCCGGAGTTGGTTTAGAAAGAAAATTCTCATTTCAGAAGCTTTAAGTTGGAATAATTTACTAAGGTGTTAGTTTTCAGTAAACGACCTTAGAATCGGGATTCGAAGGTTCCAACAGGTTCGTATGATGACTTTGGACTTGGGCGTATGTCTGAATCGGGTTTTGGATGACCCCGGAACCTTTTGGTGCCTATTGTAGAAGTAGGCATTTTGGAAGAATTTCATAAATTTGGGTTGAAGTGTATTTAAATGTTATTGATGTTCGTTTGGGATTCCGAGTCTGGGAATAGCACCGTATGGTGATTTTGGTATTTGGAGCGCATCCATATGTGGATTTGGAGGTCCGTAGCTCATTTCGGGGTCATTTGGCGAAAGTTGGAAATCTGAAGGTTTTGGAGAAGTTTGGCTGGTAGTGGACTTTTTGTTATTGGAGTCGGATTCCGATTCCGGAAGTAGTAGTAGGTCCGTAATGTCGAATGTGACTTGTGTGCAAAATGTTAGGTCAATCGAACGTGATTTGATAGGTTTTGGCATCGAATATTTTATTAAGCTTGAATTGGAATGCGATTCATGGTTTTAGCGTTGTTTGATGTGATTTGAAGGCTCAACTAAGTTCATAATGTGTTTTGGGACATGTTGGTATATTTAGTTAAGGTTCCGGGGGCCTCGGGTGGGTTCCAAATGATTAACGGAGCAAGTTTTGGACTTAAGGAATGGCTGAAGTGCACCAATTCTGGTGTAATCGCACCTGCGCAAGTTTGACCAATGGTGCGTGACCGCAGAAGTGAGGAAATGGTCGCAAGTGCGATTTGGGCGAAGCTTGGCAGTGACCGTAGGTGCGAAGGGTTGTCCGCACCTGTGAGGTCGCAGATCCGGAGGTGCGTCGCATGTGCGAGATTGAGAGGATGCCTGGGGGCGCAGGTGCGGAAGCATATCCGCATATGCGGATGCGCATCATCTGTGCATGGGATACCGCATATGCGGAAATGGTCTGGAAGCCCTGGATCGCAGAAGATATGGGAGATCTGCAGAAGAGGGACCGCAAATGAGGTCAAGTAATCCGCAAAAGCGGAAACTGGGCAGAACATAAGGGATCCAACTTGGTCATTTCTTCATTTTCATTTGGGATATTTGGAGCTCGGTTCTTGGGCGAATTTGAGGAGTCTTTATCATGTAACACAAGGTAAGTAGTTTCTTACTTGTTATGAGCTAAATGTAAAGTTTATATCTAGATATAAGGAGGAAATTTGGGAAAATTGTTTGATTTTTAGTAGAAAACCTAGAATTTGTATTTTGGATTTTGACCACGAATTTTGGGCATGGAATTGGAAATAAATTATATATTTGAGTTAGTTAGGTTATGGGTAAAGGTTATCTTTGAAATTTTGGAATCCGGGCACGTGGGCCCGAGGGTGATTTTATCAACTTTTCGAGCAGAGTTGGGAATTTGTTTAAATCGAATTGTTGTGAGTATTAGAGTATATTTTTATGGGTTTGCACATTTATTGACTAGTTTTGGAGCGTTGGGCGTCGGTTTGATTTGTTGGAAGGGCTTGGGAGCCGGCTATGAAACTTCGGAGCGAGGTAAGTCACCTTTCTAGCCTTGTAAGAGGGAATTAACCCCATAGGTGAATTAAATTATTATGTGCTTCTATTTATGGGGGCTACATACACACGAGGTGACGAGAGTCCGTGCGTAGCTACTATTATGTTTATGTCTGGGTAGTCTAGGACTCATATCATGTTGTACTTGCGATGTTGCACCCTACTTATTAATTTAATTGTTTAAAACAATTAGAAACTCGATAAAGGAATTGTAAAAAGATTAAACTTCATTTACTTGACCGTTAAATGGGAATTTGAAATTCTTGGAATCTTTGCCCCTTAATAAATCTTGAATTGGTTGTTTAATGTGTTTTCGCTTTTGTGGAGTGGGCCGAACGCCTCGGTAGCAGATAGATGCATTTATGGTTCGTGTCGTTCGACCCTCGGCAATGCACAATTTAAATATTATGTTGGATCAGGCCGTATGACCTCGGCATGATTTGCGCATGATATATTTTTGGAATTTATAATAATTGATATTGCTTTCATTCGCCCAAGATGCAAAAATGTTAAATTACGAAAATAAATTTGGAAATTTCTTATGAATAAAATATTTGTTTACTTATTTCATGATATTGAGCTTACAGCCGTTCTACGTAATCCATGCTTAATTATATCAATGAAATTTTATTGATAGATACTGGGTACGCATTGATTTATATACTCATACTACACATGCTGCACATTTTTGTGCAGGTGCATATATGTCTAGTGGCCTTGTGGGTGCAAAGGTGCGGTTATTGCGGGGAATTAGGTGAGCTGCATTCCTCGATTACGAGTCCGCAGCCAGCAGAGTCTCCTTTAGAGTATTTATATTTCTCCGGTCCGAATTTGTATTCTGGATAGATGTTGTATTTTATTTTACATTCTTAGTTGAGGCTCATGCACTTGTGACACCAGGTTTTGGGGTGCTTTGGGGTGATTTGGGTTGTCCCGTATTGAAATTGTTAAAAATATTATTATTTATTCTGTAAATTCCATCTTTTACTACTTAATTGAAGGAAATATGATTTCAAAAATATTAAAATGAGAACCAAATTAAGTATTTATTTTTGGCTTGCCTGACAGCGGTGTCCGGCGCCATCATGACCTTTAATGGATTTTGGGTCGTGACAGGTTTTCCCTGGTAATGGACACTTTAGTGCTCTTTAACATCGACCCTTGGGGGATGTAAACTCCACCAATGATCATGTTAATAACATGCTAAGGTTCCTCTTGCTCAATATTCGTGTTGGAGTCCCCATTCCTGAAGTGATATTTGGCTCGATCACTCAAAAACTCTAGGAGGTGTTCGTTATTGAATAATCGGTCTACTTCTTCTCTCAGTTGACGGTAGTCTTCGACTCTATGGTCGTGAGTTCCATGATATTTACACATTAGATGGGGGTCTCTTTGGGCAGGATTAGATTGCAACGGTCGAGGCCACTTAGTATCTTTGATTCGTTTGATGGCTGATACGATGCCGGCATCATCGATGTAGAAGTTGAACTCTTATAACCTTGGTGCTTCCTTGGACCTGATGGGTCTGTCAAAATCATTTTTTTCCATGAGTCCCCGGTTATTGTGACCTCAATCGCTTATTATTTCATTCCTTGTAGGGTAGCATCGGGACCTATTACTCCTTCAATCTCCATTATATGGTTGATACCGATCTCTGTTCGATCTTGGTTCATGATCGACGACTCTTTTGGATCTGTCACTAGTTTTGACAGAATAAACGGATCCGAAAGGGGCCCCGAGCTGATCGTCTTCGACCCTGATTTTTGATTGGTACTTGTTTTGGACGTCGAACCAAGTTACCGTCAGGTATTCTATCAAATTTTCCTTCAACTTTTATGAAGCCAATGAGCTTTAGGGGTTGATTCCTTGGGTGAATTCCTGAATGGACCAATCGTCCGCGACTGGGAGCAAATCCATCTGTTCCATTTGAAACCTCGACACAAATTCCCTAAGAATCTCGTTATCTCTTTGCTTCACCTTGAAAAGTTATGACTTCTTGGTATCGACCTTGATGGTCCCGGTGTGCACTTTTACAAAGGCATCTGCAAGCATAGCAAATGAGTCAATAGAATTAGGGAGTAAGTTGTGATACCATATCATAGCTCCTTTTGACAAGGTCTCTCGAACCTTTTCAGCAAAACGGATTCGATTTCATCATCTTCCTAGTCGTTCCCCTTGATGGCGCATGTGTAGGAGGTCACATGTTCGTTTGGATCAGTCGTTTTATTTTACTTCGGAATTTCAGGTATACGGAACTTCTTCGGGAATGTCTTCAGAGATGCGCTCGGAGGGAAATGCTTTTGGACAAACTTCTTGGAATCAAGGGCTTACAGTATCGGTGGTGCTCCTAGGATTTGATCGACCCTGGAGTTATTGGTCTACACTTTTTTGTCATTAGCTTCAATTTTCTTTTCTCTCGATTCCACCCGTTTTGTCAGGTCTTCGAGCATCTTTATTATCTCGCGGTTGGTCTTGGGTTCAGCCTCACTCGGCCTTTTTGTGACTGGTTCATTTCTGCAAGTGTTTTCAAGGGACAGTTCGGGCTCAACTCTACTGGGGGCGCAACTCTGGTTCTGCAACTAGGCTATCGCTACATGTTGAGCCTCTAAAGTTTTGATGATCACCCACAAGTTGATACCATCGCCTTCACCATTGTCTGTACCTCGGGCTATCGATCGGGCTCCCCCACGAATGCTATTTTCGGGGTCGGTTGGCAAGTTTTCTTCGATAGCCACATGTGAGTTAGCATCAATCGGGTCCGCAGTTGGAACTCTATTGGGGTCAACAGGTGGTGCCTCGTTGCTGGGCACCACATTGTTGTTCTCTCCATGGTAGCCGGATTCAACATCAACATTCAAATGGGTAGATTGGGAATTTGATATTTTTAATTTGACCTGAAATTAGGATCTCAAAGAACAAGTGTAAAATAGAGTGTGTTATGGAAATTTATATCAAATTGCCACTATTATCCTTAGCCCCATGGTGGGCGCCAAACTGTTTACCCTAAAAAATGGATAACAATTAAATTTATATGTAGTTTTAAGGATGTGCGGATAAATTCAACACAAATGATAAATTGCGTTAGATTAAACAGATAAAGGATGTAATAAATTGCCAACCCAATTAAGGGGAGTGATCCCGGACTCAATAACAGCTTTAATGAAATGTCTGCCTTCGATCCTCGCTTCTTTATAATGAATAAATGATGAAGAAAAGTAAGAACTTTGAATAACAGAGAAAATAAGAGTATTTTGCCTTGATATGCGTGTTACAATGATACCTAATGATTAGTTAGACTCCCTTTATATAGTGGAGGAGTTTTACCCTAAGTACAATTCCAAAAGAGGTAAAAATCATCCCTTTTACTAATCATGATTGTCATGACCCAAACTCCCTCCGTATAACGTCGCGACGGCACCTAGTCTCTATGACTAGGCAAGCCTAGCAAATTGCAGAAATATAACAAAAACGAAAGTAAAACTTGGCAACTAACAGCAGTGGATAACTAAATAACTAATAACAATGTCTCTTAGCATGTGCAATAACCAATACTCTATATTACAAAATCTTCCTAAAACCCTGAACATCGTAAGTCACAAGCTACAGAAGGAAACTAGTATCTCTATACACTAGAGTCTAACAAAAAAAGTACGGAAGGTAAATGACATAGGGGAGAATAGAGGGGGACTCCGAGGTCTGCCGATGAGGAGATCTACCTTGAAATCTCTGTACAACAGCAAGCACTCTCAGCTAGTAGCGGGGCTGATAAGGAGCTCCTGGATATGGACACAAAAACATGTGTTGAAGAGTTGCATGAGTACACCACAACGGTACCCAGTAAGTGCCAAGACTAACCTCGGTAGAGTAGTGACGAGGTCATGTCAGGTCCAATGGTATATAATAAATAAAGCAGGAAAATATAATAATATATTAAGAGATTGGAATTTAACAAAAAGAAAACATAGCGATATAACAATGCAACACACAGGGATAAACAACAGGGGATCTCCCGAGATACCATTTCGTAGTCCCAAAATAAATATGCAGGGAGAACTCCCGAGGTACTGCCTCGTAGTCTCAAAAGTAAATATGTAGGGAGAAATTCCGAAGAACTGTCTCGTAGTCTCAAAAGTAAATATAGAGGGAGAACACGAGGAATCGCCTCATAGACTTAAAAGTAAACACATAGCTCAATCGATAAATACCATAGTTAACAACAAGAATTTTACAGTTAAGACTGATAAAGAACAAGGAAAAACAGGAAATCAACTAGGCATGCTTCACAGAGTTCAAATAACAAGTTAAATCACGTAGACAGGCGATATTAGGGTAATCAGGATAACTACGAATGTTGGAATAGCTCAATTAAGAATGAAAATAGATTAATATTCATTTAAACGGTATAACTCAAATTAAAGGAAAAACATGTTACTACTCAGTAAAATAAATCGGGGTTTTCAATAAATAGCCCGTGTATGTACTCGTCACCTCACGTACACGACGCTCACATATCACGAGAGTACCAAATCCTAAGGGGATTTTCCCCACACAAGGTTAGGCAAGCGACTTACCACAAACCAAGCTCAATCAATCGGTGACAATGCCTTTTCCACGAATATCCGACTCCGCATGGCCCAAATCTAACAAAAATAAATTTCATAACATAAATATAACTACAAGGAACTAATCTAGCTAATGAAATCAAAGCTGAAGTAAGAAATTAAACAATCGTCCTAAAAAGCCTCCCCGGACCCACGTCTCGGAATCGGGTAAAAGTCACATAATATGAACACCCATTCACTCACGAGTTCACTCATACCAAAATTACTCAAATCCGATACCAAAATCTTGATCAAAATCCCAAAATTCGGCCTAAGAACTTTTCTCAACTTTTCCCCAAATTTTCAACACCAAATCCGAAATTAAATGGAGAAAACAACTAGAGATTAATGGAATACAACCAAAAATGAGTTAGGAATCATTACCCTAAATCTTCCTCTAAACAACCCTTGAAAAATTGCCAAATTCCGAGCTCTCAAGTCAAAAAATGAAGAATGAAATCAAACCCTCGCACTCAGCCCTTTTTCTGCCAGTCAAACCGCTTCTGCGAGCCTTCAACCGCATTTACGGTTCCGCACCTGCGAAAATTCCATCGCATGTGCGGTTTTCATTTAAAACCCATCGCCCGCTCCTGCGATCAAAAGGTTGCACCTGCGGACCTATGTCCCTTCTACGGTCCTCCACCGCTCCTCTGATCTTTCCAGCGCATCTGCGGGCATCGTAGATGCAGAACTCACCTCGCACCTACGGCCCCTGACCACTCCCTCCAAATCCACTTTTGCTCTTAATCATCAGCACGTATGGCCCTGCATCTGCCCCACCGCAGGTGCGAAAACACCAGATGCCTGAAGGCTTCATCAATTTCCTAAGTCCAATATTTCTTCCATTAAGCATCTGTAACACACCCGAGGCCCCCGTGACCCCAACCAAACATACCAACCAATACTAAAATACCATACAAACTTAGTTGAGCCCTCAAACCACATCAAACAGTGTGAAAATCACAAATCATCCACCGATTCAAACTTAAAGAACTTGAAACTTCAAAATTCGACAATCAATGCTGAAACCAACCAAACCACAACCGATTGACCCCAAATTTTGCACACAAGTCATATTCAACCCTACGGACCTAATCCAACTTCCAGAATCGGAATTCAACCCCGATATCAAAAATTCCACTACCGGTCAAAATCTCCAAAACTTCAACTTTCGTCATTTCAAGCCTAAATGAGTTACAGACTTCCAAAATCACCTAACGGAGCTAACAAAACCACCGGAACTCCATTCTGGAGTCGTCTTCACACTATTTTGACTGCTCTCCAAAACCTAAGGTTTAAACCTACATTTAGGGACTAAGAATCCCAAAACACTCAAAAAACCAAAACGAAACCACCCGGTAAGTCACAATAGCAGAAATAGGTACAGGGGAAGCAGTTAATAGGGGATCGGGGCTATAACTCTCAAAACGACCAGTCAGGTCATCATATCCTCCCCCTCTTAAAACAATCGTCCGTCCTCAAACGACTATAGAGACATACCTGAAGCTGTGAAAAGACGAGGATAACGGCTGCACATATCCTGCTCGGTCTCCCAAGTCGCCTCCTCGACCGGCTGACCCCTCCACTGAACCTTTACTGAAGCAATGTTCTTCGACCTTATCTTTCTGACCTGCCTGTTCAAAATAGCCACTCGCTCCTCAATAAAAGATAAATACTTGTCCAAATGGACTGAGCTGAAATCCAATACATGAGCCAGATCACCGTGATACTTCCGGAACATAGAAACGTGGAATACCGGATAACCCCTATCAAGACTGGGAGGCAAGGAAAGGCAAGCTCATAAGCAACCTCCCCAACTCGCCGCAACACCTCAAATGGGCCGATAAACCTTGGGATCAACTTGCCCTTATTCCCAAACCTCATAACGCCCTGCATAGGAGAAACTCGAAGAAAGACCCGCTCTCCAACTCGGAGCAAAACTCGAACCTTCCGATCCACAAAAATCTTCTGTATGGACTGGGTTGTGCGAAGTCGATCCTAAATCACCTTCACCTTATCTAGGGCATCCTAAACCAAGTCCGTACCAAATAATCTAGCCTTACCCGGCTTGAACAAACCCACTGGAGACCAACCCCACTTACCATACAAAGTCTCATATGGTGCCATCTGGATGCTCGACTAATAGTTGTTGTTGTAGAAAAATTCCGCAAGTGGCAAGAACTGGTCCCATGATCCTCCAAACTCCATCACAGACGCACGAAGCATGTACTCTAATATCTGAATAGTGCGCTTGGACTGTCCGTCCGTCTGAGGGTGAAATGTTGTGCTCAGCTCCACTCTAGTACCCAAATCATGTTGTACGGCTCTCCAGAATCGTGATGTAAACTGCGTACCCCGATCAGAGATAATAGATATCGTTATGCCATGAAGCCTGACGATCTCACGGATATAAATTCTAGCCAACTGCTTGAAAGAATAGGTAGTCATCATGGGAATTAAATGAGCTGGCTTGGTTAGCCTATCCACAATCACCCAAACTGCATCAAACCTCCGCTGAGTATGTGGGAGTCCAACAACGAAATCCATAGTGATCCACTCCCATTTCCACTCCGGAATCTCTAACTTCTAAAGCAACCCACCCGGTTGTTGATGCTCATACTTCACCGGTTGACAATTTAGGCACCGAGCCACATACTCCACTCTGTCCTTCCTCATTCTCCTCTGCCAGTAATCCTGCCTCAAGTCCTGATACATCTTTGCGGCACCCGGATGAATGGAGTACCGCGAGTTGTGAGCCTCCTTGAGAATCAACTCCTGCAACCCATCTACCTTGGGCACACATAGCCTTCCCTACATCCTTAATACACTATCATATCCAATAGTGACCTCCTTAGCATCACCGTGCTAAACCATGTCCTTAAGGACAAGCAGGTGGGGGTCATCATACTGAAGATACCTGATACAATCATAAAGAGAAGACCGAGAGACCACACAAGCCAATACTCGACTCGGCTCAGAAATATCCAATCTTACAAACTAGCTGGCTAAGGCCTGAACATCCAACGCCAATGGCCTCTCTGCTTCTAGTAGATATGCTAAACTCCCCAAACTCTTTGCTCGACGACTCAAAGCATCGTCCACCACATTGGCCTTCCCCGAATGGTACAAAATGGTGATATCATAATCCTTAAGCAGATCTAACCACCTCATTTAACGTAAATTAAGATCCTTCTGGTTGAACAGATGCTGCAAACTCCGGTGATCGGTGTAAATCTCACAAGGGACACCGTACAAATAGTGCCGCCAAATCTTCAAGGCATGAACAATAGCTGCTAACTCAAGGTCGTGGATAGGATAGTTCTTTTCATGTACCTTCAACTATCTGGACGCATACCAATCCGTTATACATCACAATATACAGCATAAGGCCCCGAATCTGTAGGCAATAGCAATACTGGGGCTGTAGTCAAAGCTATCTTAAGCTTCTGAAAGCTCTCCTCACACTCTTATGTCCACCTGAACAGAGCACCCTTCTGGGTCAGTGTGGTCATCAGTGTTGCAATATATGAGAATCCCTCTACAAAATGACAGTAATACCTCGCCAAACCAAGAAAACTCCAGATCTCCGTAGCTGATGACGGTCTAGGAGAACTCTGCACTGCTTCCACCTTCTTCAGATCCACCTAGATCCCATCACTCGATACTAAATGACCCAAGAATGCCACTGAGTCTAGACAAAACTCACACTTTGAAAATTTCGCATATAACTTCTTTTATCTCAAGGTCTGAAGCACAGTCATCAGGTGCTACTCATGATCCTCCCGTGTTTGGGAGTACACCAAAATGTCGTCAATAAACACAACGATGAATGAGTTAAGATAGGGCTGGAACACACTGTGCACCAAGTTCATAAAAGTTGCTAGGGTATTGGTCAGCCCAAATGACATCACAAGGAACTCGTAGTAACCATACCGAGTCCTGAAAGTAGTATTCGAGATATCTGGCTCCCGAATCTTCAACTGATGATAGCCGGAACGTACATCAATCTTGGAAAATACCCTGGCACCCTGTAACTGACCAAATAAATCATCAATACGAGGCAATAGATACATGTTCTTCACTGTAACTTTGTTCAAGTGGCGGTAATCAATACACATCCTCATAGAACCATCCTTCTTTTTCACAAATAAGACAGGAGCACCCCAAAGTGACATACTGGGCTGAATGAATCCCTTATCAAGCAATTCTTGTAACTATTCCTTCAACTCCTTCAACTCAAGAGGAGCCATACGATACAGAGGAATAGATATGGGCTAAGTGCCCGCCAACAAATCAATGCCAAAATCAATATCTCAGTCTGGCGGCATGCCAGGAAGATCAGCTGGAAATACATCTAGAAAGTCCCTCACTACTGGGACTGACTCAACTGTAGGGGTATTAATACTGCCATCTCTCACATAAGCTAGGTACGCATCATACCTCTTCTCAACCATTCGTTGAGCTTTAAGAAATGAAATAACTCTGCTGGGAGTATACTCTAAGGTACCTCTCAACTCAAATCGCGGTAAACATGGCATACCTAATATCACGGTCTTAGCATGACAATCAAGAATAGCATAATGGGGCGACAACCAGTCCATGCCCAAGATAACATCAAAGTCTACCATGCTGAGAAATAATAAATTAGCTCTGGTCACAAAACCACTAAGAGCAATCAAACACGACTGATGTACGCGGTCCATAACAAAGTAATCTCCCACAGGAGTAGACACATAAATAGGAGAACTCAAAGAATACCGAGATACGCCAAAATATGGGGCGAAATAAGAGGACACATAGGAATATGTAGAGCCTGGGTCAAATAATACCGACGCATCTCTATGATATACCGGAATAATACTTGTATTGACAAAGTCGGAAGCAACTGCCTCTATACATGCCGGAAGAGCATAATATCTGGCCTGGCCTCCCCCTCTAGGGCGACCTCGACCTCCTCATCCTCCACCTCAAGCTGGCTAAGTAGGTTAGGTGGTAGCTGGTGCTAGAATCATAGCCTGAGGACCTGGTAGAGCACGTGGTGGCTGAGAAGTCTGTGGAGGTGTACCCCTCCTAAATCTGGGGCAATCCCTCACCATATGGTGAGTGTCGCCACACTAAAAACAAGCTCTCAGAAAGCGAGACTGCTGTGACTGGCTCGGGCCAGGTCTGCTGGACTGGCCGCTAAAAGCACCTAGTGCAGGAGGCATACTAGACACTGGCAGTGCATAATAAGGCTCTTGGGGCCTAGAAGGGACCGGAATACCAATGACAGGTGGAAGATCTGAATGAATGGGGCGACTCCTATAACCCCTACCATGGTGAGCTACTAGGGTACGAGCACCAGAATAAGAACCACTCTATCGAGACCTCTTGTCCTCTCTCTCCTCTCTATCCCAGGCAAGCATGCCCTCCAATATCCTGGCAATACTCACAACCTGCTGATAAGAAATATCCATCTCCAACTCCTTGGCCATTCTAATCCGGATACTAGGGTGGAGTCCCTCAATAAATCGTTGAACCCTCTCTCAGACTATGGCAACCAAGGCCGATGCATGTTGGGCCAAATCACTGAAGTGTACTGTATACTCTGACACAGTCATAGCACCCTGGCACAGCTACTCAAACTTCACGTGTCGTGAGTCCCTGAGGCTCCGAGAGACATACTCTCTCAAAAGCATGTCCGAGAACTAAGTCCATGTATGTGAAGCTGCCTCATCCGGACTACTCAACTCATAAGCACGCCACCACTGATATGCTACTCCTCTAAACTTGAAGGTGGTGAAAGAAACCACACTCGTCGCCGCTACGCCTATTGTATGGAGAATACGATGGCACTCTTCTAGAAAACCCTGAGTATCATCTGTACCTCTTGTACCTTCCAAAAACATGAAGGTAGGTGGGTGGTACTTCTTGTACCTCTCAAGTCTGAGCTGCTCTGCCTCCAAAGCGGTTATCCTAGTCTCGTACTGAACCGGAGCTACTGCCTGTATCGGTATAATCTATGGAACCTAGTCGGCCTGAACTCGCTGCTCTGGAGTATCGGCGACGAGATTCTGTGCTCCTCGCCCGACCTGAGATGTGACAGGAGAAAGTGGAATCAATTCAGCCTGAATTAAGGTGCTGAACATGCTCAGAAATTGGGCTATCTCCTAGAGAGCTGGTGCAGCAACAGGTGCCTCAGGTGTGTGCCCTCCAGTTGGAGCTACTGGGGGCTCCTCTGTGGAAGCTCGTGCGGGTGCCCTGGCTGCACCGCATGGACTTCCTCGGCCTCTACCCTGGCCCCGATCTCTCGTGGATGTAGCAGGGGGTGCGGGTGCCTGGTCATCAGATCCGCATGTACGTTTCCTCACCATCTGTGAGAGAATAGAATACAGAAGTTAAGAATATTTTTTTTTATGTCAACAAATTTCGCACGACAAGGAATCAAAGAAGTATAATTTTTCCTAGTAGTTCCATAGACTCTCGAAGATAAGTACAGACGTCTTTGTACAGATCTGCGAGACTCTAATAAACTGGCTTGTGACTCACGACACCTATGAACCTAGATCTCTAATACCAACTAATCATGATCCAAACTTCCTCTGTATAACGTCGTAACGGCACCTAGTCTCTACGACTAGGTAACCCTAACAAATTGCGGAAATATAACAAAAATGAAAGTAAAAGTTGGAAACTAACAGCAGTGGATAAAAAAATAACTAATAATAATGTCGCTCGGCATGTGCAATAACCAATACTCTATAATACACAGTCTTCCAAAAACCCGGAACATCATAAGTCACAAGCTATAGAAGGAAACTAGTATCTCTATACACCAGAGTCTAACAAAAGAAGTACGGAAGGTAAATGACATAGGAGAGAATAGAGGGGGACTCCGAGGTCTGTGAACTCGGCAGATGTACCTTGAAGTCTCCAACAACCAGCACTCTCAGCTAATAGCGGGGCTGATAAGGAGCACCTAGATCTACACACAAAAATATGTGCAGAGGGGCAGCATTAGTACACCATAACGGTGCCTAGTAAGTGCCCAGCCTAACCTCAGTAGAGTAGTGACGAGGTCAGGTCAGGCCCACTGGTATATAATAAATAAAGCAGGCAAATATAACAGTATAATAAGAGACTGGAATTTAACAAAAATAAAACACAGCAACATAACAATGCATTACACAGGGATAAATAATAGGGAATCTCCCGAGATACCGTCTCGTAGTCCCAAAATAAATATGCTGGGAGAACTCCCGAGGTACCGCCTCGTAGTCTCAAAGTAAAAATACAGGGAGAACTCCCGAGGAACCGCCTCGTAGTCTCAAAATTAAATATGCAAGGATAACTCCCGAGGAACCGTCTCTTAGTCTCAAAAGTAAATATGGAGGGAGAACTCTCGAGGAACCGCCTCATAGTCTCAAAAGTAAACACACAGCTCAACCGATAAATACCATAGTTAACAACAAGAATTCTACAGTTAAGACTGATAAGGAACAAGGAAAAATAGGAAATCAACTAGGCATGCTTCACAGAGTTCAAATAAGCAGTTAAATGACATAGACATGCGATATTAGGCTAATCAGTATAACTACGCATGTTGGAATAGCTCAATTAAGAATGAAAACTGACTAATACTCATTTAAACGGTATAACTCAAATTAAAGGAAAAACATGTTACTAGTCAGTAAAAAAATCGGGTTTTTCAATAAATAGCCCATGTAGGTACTCGTCACCTCACGTACACGGCGCTAACATATCACGAGAGTACCAAATCCTAAGGGGATTCCCCCCCACACAAGGTTAGGCAAGCCACTTACCACAAACCAAGCTCAATCAATCGGTGATAATGCCTTTTCCACGAATATCCGACTCCGAATGGCCCAAATCTAAGAAAAATAAATTTCATAACATAAATATAACTATAAGGAACTAATCTAGCTAATGAAATCAAAGCTAAAGCAAGAAATTAAAAAATCGTCCTAAAAAGCCTCCCCGGACCCACGTCTCGGAATTAGGTAAAAGTCACATAATATGAACACCCATTCACTCACGAGTTCACTCATACCAAAATAACCCAAATCCGATACCAAAATCTCGATCAAAATCCAAAAAATCGGCCTAAGAACTTTTCTTAACTTTTCCCCAAATTTTCAACCCTAAATCCGAAATTAAATAGAGAAAATAACTATATATTAATGGAATACAACCAAAAACGAGTTAGGAATCATTACCCCAAAGCTTCCTTTGAAAATCCCTCGCAAAATTGCCAAATTCGGAGCTCTCAAGTCCAAAAATGAAGAATGAAATCAAACCTTCGTACTTAGCCCTTTTTCTGCAAGTCAAACTGCTTCTATGAGCCTTCAACCGCATATGCGGTTCCGCACCTGCAAAAATTCCATCGCAGGGGTGGTTTTAACTTAAAACCCATCGCCCGCTCCTGCGATCAAAAGGTCGCACCTGCGGACCTATGTCCGCTTCTACGGTCCTCCACCGCTTTTGCGATCTCTCTACCGCATCTGCGGGCATCACAGATGCGGAACTCACCTTGCACCTGCGTCCCCTGACCACTCCCTCCAAATCCGCTTTTACGCTTAATTATCTGCACCTACGGCCTCGCACGTGCGGTCTCCCCACCGCAGGTGTGAAAACACCAGCTGCCTGAAGGCTTAAGCAATTTCCTAAGTCCAATATTTCTTCCTTTAAGCATCCGAAACACACCCGAGGCCCCCGGGATGCCAACCAAACATACCAACCAATCCTAAAACACCATACGAACTTAGTCGAGCCCTCAAACCACATCAAACAACGCTAAAATCACAAATCATCCTTCGATTCAAACTTAAAAAACTTAAAATTTCCAAATTCGACAACCGATGCCGAAACCAACCTAACCAAGTCCGATTTACCCCAAATTTAGCACACAAGTCGTATTCAACCCTCCAGACCTATTCCAACTTCCGGAATCAGAATTCGGCCCCGATATCAAAAATTCCACTACCGTTCAAAATCTCCGAAACTTTGACTTTCGCCATTTCAAGCCTAAATGAGTTACAAAGCTCCAAAACACAATTCGGACACACCTCTAAGTCCAAAATTACCTAACAGAGCTAGCAGAACCGACGGAATTCCATTCCAGAGTTGTCTTTATATAATTCTAACTATGGTCCAAAACCTAAGGCTTAAACCTTCGTTTAGGGACTAAGTGTCCCAAAACACTCCAAAAAACAAAATGAAACCTCCCAACAAGTCACAATAGCTGAAATAGGTACAGGGGAAGCAGTTAATTAGGGATCGGGGCTATAACTCTCAAAATGACCGACCGGGTTGTCACACTAATTGTTTGCCGATACGTGCCGAGCTTCACGCTGTAATATCCGGTTGAGCACGTATATCACGACCCTTTGTTTGTCATGAATGATTATCTGGTAATGCTCTCCAAAGTTTTGGGGTTCGAAACACACCTTGGGATGTGGACCCGATTCTTCCAAGGGCAGGTGTTTTTCCCGAACCCCGACTCGAGTGGCTCCTTGACCCGACTCCGGTTCCTCACAGTCACATCTATGCTCCGTTTACTTCATCGGGAACCGAGGCATCCAAAGGGCTCGGTTTCACCAGTACACAAAAACATAATGCAACAAAAGGCTTACATTTTCAAACTACGCTGTTGGTAGACGTGAAAAGAGAAAGTGAGTGGAAGAGAAATAAAATTTGAACGTTAAATATTATTTTTCTCTTTTGGTGACAAAGGAAAGGAAGATGAGAAGTGAAAATGAACAGATTGGATACTCTCAACATCACACTCTTTTCTTCCCTTCTAATGGTATAACACATAACGGGTAAATTTCATAAATGGTCATATAACTATAATTTTTTTCCATCAAAATTATATAACTATGTTTTCTTACACACAAATCATAAAACTTTCACTAACTCACATAAAAATTATAGTGACCGAAAAAACACAATTTCCAGTAGTGTTTTCGTATTCCACGTTTTTCGTTTTTATTTTCAGTCTAATAAATAATAATCCAAATAAATAAGAAAAATATATATTTTTAGCCGCTCCAAAAAATAATATCTGATAAGATATATATTCATATATTATATACATAAACTATACATATTCTATATATTTTTTGTCTAGCGAATGTAATTAGTATCGATCGATCCATCATTTTTTGTATTTTTCTTTAAAATAGAAATGACCCAATCCAACCCCATCAAATACCCATATACATATATTAAATAATAATAAAAATGAATCCTCCCCCCCCCCCCCCCAAAAAAAATAGATTGGAATGCATGAGATTCTGACAAAAAAAAAGGTATAATGAGAGAGCACTTGAAACAAAAATGCTATAAATTTGAATGAAAATCTTGAAAAGAAATATATAAGATAGAAGTATCATGTTGTATAGGGTAAAATCGTCTCATATTAAATACTTGTATAATATAGCAACACGTGGAATCAGAGACAGGCAGAAAACAAGACAGGTGGAAACCAAGACCGGGGGCAGCAGCTTCAGTTGGCACCGAGAAGCCCCTGAAGGGAATATTTCTAATGAAGACAAATGAATGCCTGCCACCATATAGAATTCAATGAAGAATATTATGCAGTATTAAATACACAATCCGTTATAAAGAATTTTGGTATTCATAGCATGTCGTTACACATTCTTCAATGGCCCCCATAATTTTTATTTAAGAGGGACCTGATCCTAGGACCTTATTCCGTAGGTGCAACTATAAATAGTGACAACAACCATTGTAAGGGACACGACTTTTCTGACAAACTTATGCTAATATACTATTCAAAAGCTCTATAATACTTCATTTCTCGTTTATTGATATTCGTACTGCTGCCTCCGGAAGCTTTGCTCCCGGCACCAAGCTATTTGCTATCTTATATCGTTTTCAATGCTAAGTCTTATATTTTATTTAATGTATTTATCATTTTGGGATCAAATCGATTCGCTTGTCTATAAACCATGCTATAAATTTAATTATTCCGTTTTACAGGTAAACAGTTTGGCACCCACGGTGGGGCTTAGACAGTTGCGTAATTGAGTTGGTCATTGCATCAATCACTAACCTATTTAATTCTTTGTTTCTTAGCGAGAAAGTGTAAAAAATGGCAGATAACGATGTCAACATCATGCACAATGTTGAGGCCCAAGGAAATCAGCCTCAACACGAAGATTCAATCAGCGATACTCGCAACGAGGGGGATGAAGCCACGCCGATTTTTAGATGAAATATTAAAAGCAATTATTTGAATTGCAATTAGAGGATGAAGATATTACCTTTTGAGGTTCAATCCTTTTGAATTCGAGTTCTAGGGTTTCTTCTCTCAACAATGATGTCTCGATCTAATGTCAACAACAACAACAACAACAACCCAGTAAAATCCCACTAATGGGGTCTAGGGAGGGTAGTGTGTACGCAGACCTTACCCCTACCCCGAAGGAGTAGAGAAGCTGTTTCCGAAAGACCCTCGGCTCAAAAAAGGACAAAAGGGCAAAAAAGAGACAATATTAGTATCACAACAACAATCATAGGATAAATAGAAACACCATGAAATCCAGAAAAAGGATGCAAAGCAAAGGGAGACAATATTAGTAGATATTAGTATCACCACAACAATCATAAGAACAATAGGTACACCATGAAATCTAGAAGAAAGATGCAAAGAAAAAGCGATAGCTAGTAAATAGGACATGCACTGAAAAGTGAAATAGTAAGCCACAATATTGCCACTAGCTATCTCAGATAAAAACTCTACATGGCTAGTCCCACAATGGTACGAAGTAAGGCACGACTCAACTACCTCCTAACCTACAACCCTAATACTTGACCTCCACATCTTCCTATCTAGTGTCATGTCCTCAGAAATCTGGAGTCTCGCCATATCCTGCCTGATCACCTCTCCCCAATACTTCTTAGGCCGCCCTCTACCTCTTCCCGTGCCCTCCACAACCAGCTGCTCACACCTCCGTACCGGAGCATCTAGGCTTCTCCTCTGAACATGTCCGAACCATCTAAGCCTCGCTTCCCGCATCTTGTCATTAATGGGAGCCACATGCACCTTCTCCCGAATATCATCATTCCTAATCTTATCTATCCTAGTGTGCCCGCACATCCACCGCAACATCCTCATTTCTGCTACTTTCATCTTCTGGATATGTGAGTTCTTAACGGGCCAACACTCAACCCCATACATCATGGCCGGTCTAACCACCGCTTTATGAAACTGACCTTTGAGTATCGGTGGCACTCTCTTGTCACACATGACTCCAGATGCTAACCTCCACTTCATCCATCTTACCCCAATATGGTGTGTGACATCCTCGTCGATCTCCCCTCCCCCTGGATAACCAAACCAAGGTACTTGAAGCTTCCCTTTCTCGGGATGACCTGCGAATCAAGCCTCACATCCACGCCCACTTCCCCTGGCTCAGCGCTGAACTTACACTCCAGGTATTCCGTCTTCGTCCTGCTCAGCTTGAAACCCTTAGACTCAAGAGCCTGTCTCCAAACCTGCAGCCTCTCGTTAACACCGGCTCTCGACTCATCAATCAGAACTATGTCATCGGCGAATAGCATGCACCATGGCACATCCCCTTGAATATGGTGTGTTAACGCGTCCATCACCAGGGCGAATGATTTCTTTCCTTAATTTGGATTTAGAATTTTATTTGATAGCTCTTCATCTTATAATACTAACAAAGATCAAAATAATAAAAAAAATAGTAAAATTAGAATTTCCACCCACCCCAACCCACCTTCCACCATCCCAACCCCACCCTACCACTGAACCCCCATCCTAAATAGAAATATTATTTAGAGTACTTTTTTTAATGTTGTAGATAGAGTATTTTCATTTTCATTTCAACAAATTAAATATTTTATTTTTATGATGTAGTAAAAGTATTTTTTTTTTGCTTCAACAAAAAGAGTACCTTCTTTTCATAATGTAGCAAAAGTATTTTATTTTTCACAAAATGAGTACTTTCTTTTCATGTTGTAGAAAATATATTTTCTTTTAATGTTGTATATAGAGTATTTTTTTTATGGTGCAGAAGAAGTATTTTCTTTCATTTTAATAAAATAAGTGTTTTCTTTTCATGATTTAGAAAAAATATTTTCTTTTACACAAAATGAGTATTTTCTTTTGTTGTTGTAGAAAACCTTTTTTCTTTTATGTCAATAAAAAGAATATTTTATTTTCATATTGTAGAAAAAGTATTTTCTTTCGTTTTGATAAAAGTGATTACTTTCTTTTATTTTATTATGATACCTACAAAATAGTTCAGTACTTGTCCTATTTTATTGATATAAATTTGATTTTTTATTTTTCTATTGTGATAATGTGTTTTTTCTTCATTTTCACATTTTTTCATGTTTGATGATTATTGTTTTCAACAACAGTTAGTTAAATGAATCATTCGACATCATAAAAAGAAGTTCTTCAAAGAGTTAGAGGAAGCTAGTTGTCCGTTGTATGAAGACTAAAGGCATTCCAAGTTGTCTGTTACTGTTCAATTACTTCAGATTAAGTCGGATAGTTCTATTTCTCAATCGGGCATGAATTCCATCATTGGGCTTATGAATGAACTTAATCTGAGTAACATTGACCTACCCAAAAAAGTGGATAATATATTCACATCATGTTTCTAGGATAGGTGGCACCAAACCTGATTGGATACGTGTAGATGTCTGGAATAAACTCTTGGAGAAGTGGAACACCCCTGAGTGAAAGAAGAGGAGTGAATATGCAAAGTTAAACAGAGTTTCTACTAAGGGTGGAGCGTTGCATACTGGAGGTTCTATTAGTTTTGTAGCCCATCGTTTGAAATTGATAATTTTATTATAAAATATACGCAGACCTTACTCATATCTTGTGGAAGTAGAGAGGTTGTTTCCGATAGACTATCGTCTTAAGGAACATTAAAAATAAAGTGAAAAACAGTTGCTACAACAATATAATAGAAACAAATGACACAACATGTAATATAAAGAACCAGGAAAACATAAATAAATAATCTTATAACAAATTATATATGTACTCATATACACAATTGAACCATAGCGAAAGACTAAAATCTATCTACACAAAAAATAAAAACTAAATCCATATGTGCGTATGTCACGCCCCAAACTCAGGGAGCGCGACCGGCGCTCAAACGAGTGAACCTGGCTGAGCAAGCCTATTAGATTTTTTTCTGCCCAAACTCATCCATGAATAAAGAGGAGATGCACTCCATTAATTAAATACTGAAAATATTTTATTAACAACTCCATTGCATTCCATTAGCACCTTCATTCATAATTTTCAAAGTATTACAAGTCTATAGATATAATGAAAACATGTTTGCCAAATAGCAACATTTCCATTTCAATTCCCAACATCATACACCACCCACAACCTGTCTACGGAGGCTCTAAGTATGACAAAAGAATAGTATAAAAGTGCCGACAGCAAGGCCCCGACTATACCTCAAGACACAAAGTGTAACATCAAGTAACATCAGGCCAGGAATAGAGTAGGGCTCACCAAAACCTGTTGAATAGGGAGTAACTGCTAATGAGGACCAAAGTTGTCCACTGCTGAATCACCTGCATCCATTGAAGATGCAGCGCCCCCGACAAAAGAGACGTTCGCACATATGGAATAGTGCTAGTATGTAAAGCTAACCATCCTCTTTCAAAATAGAATGCCAATGTAAGAAAGGGAAACCCGTGGAAACAACAATCAATAATCAATGATATTCAAATGCCCAGTTAAAACATAATAATTTCCAAAATATGAAGATAACATTGTGAAGTGATAATCAAAATATGATGATAATATAATTTTTGGTTGGGAGATGTTTAGCACCGATATATCACTGTTCACAATATCACCTTTTACAATAAAAATATTTACAATACCAATACCACCATACTTTTAGCACGGAGTCCAATCGCGACCCGATCGGCTAGTCCATCTCATTAGAAACATCAGCCACAATCACTATCAATACCCATACCACCATACTTTTAGCACGGAGTCCGATCACGACCCGATTGGCTAGACTATCTTATTTGAGGACATCAACAACAATCATTATCTCAATCACAATCTCTGTGCAAATATACCACCGTGAATCTAGCACGAAGTCCGATCACGACCCGATCGGCTAGACCGTCTTATTTGAAGACATCAACCAAAATCACAATTTCAATTATAATTTTTAGCACAATCACCGCCACGTGTGAGGCATGGTGTCCGATCATGACCCGATCGGCTAGGCCGTCTCACCACAATGCAGTGTGGATCAACATCATCCTTTTCTGTCATTCAATCTCATCCCAATTAAGGGAAATAATTTTATCACATCAATCTCATCCCAAATAAGGGAAATAATTTTATCACATCAATCTCATCCCAAATAAGGGGAATACTTTTATCACATCAATCTCATCCCAAATAAGGGGAATAATTCACAAAAATAACATATGTACAAATGTATTTACCTCATCATCTTTTACATCATATGAATCTCCACTAGTATTTTCAACCAATAACAACAACAATATTCCATTGGCTCTTTGGCCATTCACAAGATTCTTTATACAAGGCACGGTGGCCGTATTTGATATTTCACACTTTAATTTCTTTCCTATCATGTATCATCATCATCATAAATATCAACATATATTGTCATGACCCCAAATTCTCTCCGTAGGATGTCATGATGGCACCTAGTCTCTAGGACTAGATAAGCCTATCAATGCGGAATAATAATAAATATCTGAAATAAATAAACTACAATTCAAACAATTTCAACTCCCAAAATCCGGTAAAAATAAGTCACAATCTTCTAAGAATTTATTCTTTATGTCTCTACACATCAGAGTCTAAAGAAAATAAGGAAGACAACATAGTAAGATAGAAGGGGACTCCGGAGTCTGCGGACGCTGGCATATATACCTCGAAGTCTCCTCGTACAACTATTTTACTGATGTATGGTCTGATAAGATGTACCTGGATCTGCACAAAAAGATGTGTAGAAGCGTAGTATGAGTACACCACAACGGTACCCAGTAAGTGTCAAGCCTAACCTCGGTAGAGTAGTGACGAGGTCATGTCAGGCCCTACTGGAGAATAAATAATGGCATGGTAAAATATTTAAATAATATTTTAAGATAAAATGACAATAGAAATGAATCTAGTATGTCACATTTAATTACATCAAATAATGGCAAATAAATACCTCGTGGAAACAAAATAGAATTCTTTCCAACTTTAAGAAAATCACAACAATAATCAAAGAAAAATGCGGCCATAAATCAATATCAACAAGGGAACTCCCGAGGTACCGCCTCGTAGTCCCAAATCATAAAAAAATTCACAATATCTCATTTCCTTATCCCACCGCGGGAGCCTTCACAATTTATTTTAAAGAAAATATTTTTTTCCGAAATAGCATCCCACGTTTTAGCCATCCTTATTATACCGCATGACTTCTAGTAGTTTTCCCTACTAGCCACGCGTATCAAGCCACCCTTATCTCACCGCACGCATTTCAATACCCAGACCTTATACCACTGCATGCGTATCAATATCACAATATATCATAATTTGTACCTCAGATGCTCAAATAATTTAAGTTGTCAAAATAATTCAACAATAATATTTTTCTACAATAAAGAGCTCACGGCTCATGTCAAAATAATTCAACAATAATATTTTTTCACAATAAAGAGCTCATGACTCATGTCAAAATAATTCAACAATAATATTTTTCCACAATAAAGAGCTCACGGCTCATGTCAAAATAATTCAACAATAATATATTTTCACAATAAAGAGCTCACTGCTCCATCACAATGAGTTCGAAAATCTTACAAAAATATTGAGGAGTAAATAATTCAGTAAAATAATATTTCAAAATCTTTAATACGTTGCGTCAATATCAAGTTTTAAAATGTCAAATACTTCATATTAATAATATTTAATTTAACAAAAATCAACCTTCAAATAATGCACAGAATAAAAGAAACCAAGTTCCAACTAAACAGATAAAACAATTAGTAGGAAAAGGTCAAGCAGATTTAAAATATAAACATTAAATCAATAATGAAGAATATAACAAAATGAAATAATTTAATTAATGCGCAACAATGATCTACACAATTTAAAACATAATCTTTCACATTTAGCCTGTGTACATACTCGTCACCTCGTGTACACGACTTTCCATACATTACAATTATCAATCCTAGGGAGAATTTCCCCCACACAATGTTAGACAAGTCACTTACCTCGACTTGCTCCAATTTAAACTAATATGCCTTTTTCTCAATTTTCCGACTCTGATTGACTCGTATCTAGTCATAATTAATTCGATACAGTCAACAAAAATTATAGTAATCAATTTTATAAGAAAATATTACATTTTTCAATAAAATCTAAAATTAGCTCAAACTTTACCCGTGGGGCCCATATCTCGGAATCCGGTGAAACTTACAAAATCCGATAACTCATTCAATTACGAGTCCATCCATACCAATTTTACCAAATTCCGATAACAACTCGACCTCCAAATCTTGAATTTTTGTTTTTGGAAGATTTTGCAAAAATCTTGATTTTTCTTCCATAAATTCACGGATTCATGATGTAAATGAGTATGGAATCATGAAATATAATCAATATAGGATAAGAAATACTTATCCCAATGTCTTTCCGTGAAAATCGCCCAAAGAACCGTGCTCCAAAAATCCAAAACGAAATGAAGGAAATGACCATTTTTTGTCCTTAAGTTTCTGTCCATCTGTCACTAAAAGTCCATTTTCCGTCACTAAAAGTTCACTAGAACTTGCTTGTACCAGCCTTCCCTCAATCAATCATAACTTTATGTACAAATGTCCAAATCATAACTGGTTTAACTTTCTGAAAACTAGAATCAAATGACTACAACTTTCATGTTTTGACAATGTTCCGATTCCTTATGAATTGCGAGATATAAGCTTCCAAAGTCGGCTCCATGCATTAGAAATTTCTGGCGAAACTGCTCTACCAGCCTTCATTCAATCCATCATAACTTTCTGTACAAATGTCCAAATAATGAATGGTTTAACTTTATGGAAACTAGAATCAAACGACTACAACTTTTATATTTTGAAAGTTTTCGATTTCATATGAATTGCGAGATATAAGCTTCCAAAAATGGCTCCACGCACCAAAAATTTCTCGCGAAATTTCTGCAAATTTCCAACAACCCTCTTTGTCCGAAATCCATTCCCTTTACCTTCCGAAATCCACCCTAGACCCTCAGGACCTTAACCAATTATTCCAACATGTTCCAAAATACAATACGAACTTAGTCGAGGCTTCAAACGACATAAAACAACATCAAACAACATCAAAACGACGAAATCGCACCTCAAATCAAAATCTATGAACTTTGAACTTTCAAATTCTATATCTTGTGCCGAAGCACATCAAATCAATTCGGAAGGACTTCAAATTTTTCACACAAGTCATAAATGACATAACAGACCTATTCCAATTTCCATAATCGGATTCCGACCTCGATATCAAATAGTCAACCCCCCGGTCAAACTTCCCAAAAATTCAACTTTTGCCATTTCAAGACTAATTCCACTACGGACTTCAAAAGAAAATTCCGATCACGCTCCTAAGTCCAAAATCACCATACAAAGCTGTTGGAATCATCAAAATTCTATTCTGGGATCGTTTGCACATAATTTGACATCCGGTCACTATTTGAACTTAAACTTTTAATTTTTCATCAAAATTCCATATCTCGGGTTAGGGACCTCGGAATTTGATTTCGGATATATGCCTATGTCCCAAATCAAGATACGGACCTACCGGAACTGTCAAAACACTGATCCGAGTCCATTTGCTCAAAATGTTGACCAAAGTCAACTTAGTTGAGTTTTAAACCTCTAATTCACATTTTAATCCATTTTTCACCTGAAAACTTTCCGGAAATTTTTACGGACTATGCACGCAAATCGAGGAATGTTAAATAGTACTTTTCGAGGTCTTAGAACACAAAATAATTATTAAATTTAAAGATGACATTTTGGGTCATCACATATATACTATTCCGTAAATCACAACTTTAAGTTCATTAGAAATGAACAATTTAAGCACAAAAGATTTTTTTCCAAGAAATGGAGTAAAATAATTGACAATTGATGTGAAAGTTAAAATCATCAACAAGTAACACACCATTTATTCTTGAAATATTTTCCCCAAAAAGGGCAATACATAATTTTCACTCACGAATATGTAAGAACTCAAAACACATTGAAAATACTCACAAAGCATAGCATTTGTTAAAACATTCACATATGGGAATGACTTGAGTTCATAAGCTTTTAGGCAATTCTATTTTCGAAGTCAATTCGGAATAGTTGAATCAAGGCTCATTTCATAACCTTTCTCACCTCATTTCATTTCATTGGCATCATTGGCCACATGTATAACTTTCACTTCTGGCACGCTGGCCACACTTCATATCCCCAATTCACTTATTTCACTTCCACCCATCTTTATAGATTATCAACAATAAGACATTTCCAATCAAGACTTTAGGTACACATATGAGCGATTAAGAGTCTTAAGCATATTGCGATTTTCTCACAGAATTTGTCATCATAGCCTTCATTTGAAACATGACTCAAAGACAAAGCATTTTAATACACATATCATTCTTGAACACATTCCCAAAGGATAACATAATATGATAGGAACATTCGTAACACGATTCGAATACATAATTCTCGACACTTTGTTTATTCGGGACAATCTAATTTATAGGGAACATCTCGGAACGTAGAATAAGGAACTTGAGACAACCATACTTGAAACTTACTGGAACATCATGGAATTAAATTTTAAGAGAGTAGTTTAACCAACATACCTCAAATATGTCCCTTAAAAATACTACAATGATCCACTACACTAAGCAATTTCAATCTACAATAACAACATCCAATGGGACTAATATTAGTAACAAATTGCATAATGTAGGCCATTTAGGCATTTTATCAAACACCTAGTAGGCATGAGTCTCTACACCGCTTAACCATAGAATTAGTCATCCAACTACTACCATTTACCAACAATTTATCCCACCATAATTATTAAACAATTCATAACATCCAACATCACATACATGACCATCCATCCACACCCAACCAATAAATTTCTATCAAATAATCACCGTTCAATCTCTACAATTGTTATGTATTTAAATTAGGAACTTATGGCTTCCAATCACCATACCATAAGTTACAATACTTAATTCATACTCATATTCCTATAATATATCCATACATGTAAGTCTAAGGGTGTAGGATTACCTTTTGGAAGAAATCTTGCAAAACCCTCCTTTGAGTTCTTGAAGAGATTTCTTGAAAATTTATGTATCTTATGGAGGATTGAGTTAGTTTTATGGTGGAATTGATGGAATTAAACACCAAATTAGTAGAGATTACTCTCCTTGAAGATGGGGGGAGTTGGAGGTCTTAAAAGAGTGGAGGAAAATCCCAAAGTTTGGCCAAGAAAAATGGGGTAAAATGAACCCCGAATGAGTATATAGCGTTTTGGGCGCCACATGTGGCATGGGGTTGCTGCATGTGGTGTTGGTTCCAGTACCTGAAAGAAATCCCAGAGCCAGAGATATTTCATGATATAACAATAATTATTTCATATAACATAGCTTATTTATTTTAATTAACATAGTTTATTTCATGATATAACATTAATTATTTCATATATTATGTATTCTTGCACACCAAATCTCTGTTGTGTCACGACCCAAAATCCACTATAGGTTGTGATAGTTCCTAGTGCTGCCGTCACGCAAGAAAACGGTGATTAATCAACTTAGTTACACATTTTATTATTTTTGAAATCATGAATCCCATTGAATAAGTAGAGTAAAACCTGACACTCGTAGAAAATCCGTGATTTTATTTTCTAATTTTTGTATAAAATATAAATTACAAGGTGAAACGGTAATAATTACTTGAACTACAATAATGAACGACTAGTAGGAACCCTCAAAACCCGGTGTCACAAGTGCATGGGCATCTACTAAGGAGTACAATAATAATAATACAACATCTATCTGGAATACAAGTTAGACAGGAGAATATAAAGAGCTCTGATGGCTACTCTATATGCTGCGGATCGTAACATGGAATGCAGCTCACCGTAAAGTCCCTGCTTTCACGACCCAATTTCACCTATAGTTCGTGATGGCGCCCAACAAGCCAACTAATAAATTAAGCATATATCGATAAAATTTAAAACCAAGAAAAATAATAAGACACCAAATTCTACCAATGTGTGTGCTTAAGACCTGGTGTCACAAGTGTATGAGCATCTAATAGATTATACAAAATCTCTAATATTGTCTGAAATAAAAATAGACAGAATGAAAAACACAAGGAGAGACACTAGTAGCTGCATAACGGCTCAGAAAGGCAGCTCACCACTATGACCCAGGATAACGTGGGTGTAAGACGATAGGTCCCCCACCAGTACTTGCCTTAGGTCCTGCACTAAAAGTGCAGCAAGTGTAGTATGAGTACGTAAACAACGTGTACCCAGTAAGTATCAAGCCTAATATCGAAGTGGTAGAGACGAGATGGTCGACTTTGACACTCACTAAGGGTCAGCAATAATAAATGGAATAGATTATAATTATTCAAATCAGCATGATTCACAGAGTTAACAATAATTTTATTCAATTAGCAGAAATAATAAAAATCCTTCAAATGCAACAATTTCCAATCTATTAATTAAACCCTTTAATTTCAATAAAAATTCCAATTTATCAAATAGCTTTACAAGCTGCAATTCAATTTTAATAAATTTCCAACTTATCAAATAGCTTTACAAGCTGCAATAAACTGTCCAAGTATCGTGTAATTATTATTATTAAGCACGATTTCTGCCGAGGAAGTACGGCCCGATCTAGAATGTTGTGTACACTACCGAGAGACGTGCGACACGATCCATAGATGCATCTATCCTGCCGAGGTGTTCTGCCCGATCCACAAGAAAGGAGGAAATTTTCTTATGTACCTCCGGAATAAGAGTATTTATTGTAAAAATTATTCGAGAGGATAACAATTTATTTCAACATTTATTTAATCTAAACAAAAATTTAGCATATGAGAATTTCATATTTTAATATCCTTATCTAACAATTCACAATATATTCATATATATCAATTAATATTAATTAAACAAAGAATACCATTTACACACGTAATTCATGCTTTGAGTCCTAAACTACCCGGACTTTAGCATTTATAGTAGCTACGCACGGACTCTCGTCACCTCGTGCATACGTAGCCCCCACAATTAGCAACAATTATTTAATTTAATCACCTATGAGGTAATTTCCCCCTCACAAGATTAGACAAGAGACTTACCTTGTCTCAAAGTCCACTTTCCGATTATCGCGTCGCGTAAAATTCTCGATTTGACGCCAACAAATTCGAAACTATCCAAATATTATACAAAATAATTAATATATGCTCAATAATTCAAAATTCATCTATTAACTAAATTATCCTATCCAAAATGGTAATATTCCTAAAATTCATCCTGGGCCCACGTGCCCGGATTCCGAAAATGTTTGGATGCAAACGTTACCCATAATCTCAAGAACCCAAATATATAATTTCTATCCAATTCCATAACCTTTTTTTGTGGTTAAAATCTCATTTTTATAAAAATCTAGGTTTTTCACCTAAACCCTTCATTTCTAAGATTTACTAGTTATAATCTACCCATAATCTATGTATTTAACTCAAAGGGTGTAGAATTAACTTACCTCGAAGTTGTTAGTTGAAAATTCCTCACAAAGAGCTTTGAAATCGCCCAAACATGGAGAAAAAATGGACTGAACTTCGTCCATTTTAAAGTTCTGCCCAGACAAATTTTTCGCACCTGGCGGAAGGTATTCGCACCTGCGGCTTTCGCACCTGCAGAAAAGCCTCGCAGGTGCAAGATTTTTCCTCTTGGACTGGCTCCACACCTGCGAATGAGCTGCTCGCTTCTGCACAAGCGCAGGTGCGCCCATTCCTTCGCACCTGCACATTCCTCCGCTTCTGCGCACAAGGCCATCGCACTTGCACGTTCGCAGGTGCGCCAAATGCTTCACATCTGTGATGGCTGGGCAGGCTCCTCTCGTTCGCACCTGCGATTGGTGGCTCGCACCTGCGGCTGTCCAAGCGCAGGTGTGATTATGAGAGTAGCTGGGAGCTTCAGTGCTTGCTCAATTTCCCAAAATTGGTCCGAGCCTCGTCCATTTAACACTCGGGACCATCGGGACCCCGCCCGAACATACCAATAGGTTTGAAATCATAAAACGTACTTGCTCGAACTCTCAAAACGCGTAAAACAACATCAAATCTAAGAATCATACCCTAAACCAAATTGATTCAAACTTAAGAATTTCAAGTTCTTCAATTTATTTCCAATGTGCCGAAATATACTTAAGCTACTCGGAATGACATGAAATTTTGCGTGAAAGTCTTAAATCACTATACGGAACTATTCCCAAACTCGGAATTCCAAACAGACTTCAATTACTCAAAAACCTACACCAAACCAAATTTAAAGAGTTTTAAACCTTCAAATAGTTGATTTTTCACTATTAAGCGCCAAAACGCTCCTGGGTTATCCAAACCCCGATTCGAACATACTCCCAAGTCTGAAATCATCATACAAACCTATTGGAACTATCAGATTACGATTCTGGGGTCATTTTCTCAAAATGTTGACCAAAGTTAAACTTGGCCTTTTAAGGCTAACTTAAGGAACCAAGTGTTCCGATTTCAACCCAAACACTTCCAAATCCCGAACCAACCATCCCCGCAAGTCATAAATCAATAAAAGCACATACGGAAAGTTTTATTTTAGGGAACAAGGTTCTAAAATTCAAAATGACCTGTTGGGTCATTACATCTACAACAGCCGCTCCTTTGCGCCCAAAAGACCACCAAACACACACACACACACACACACACACACACACACACACATATATATATATATATATATATATATATATATATATATATATATGTGTGTGTGTGTGTGTGTGTATCTGTACAATAAGTAAAGCAACTGTACCATGAGTACGCAAATCAATGCATACCCAACAAGTATCTAGCCTAGTAGTGATGACGGGTCCACATCGATACTTACTAGTGATCTAACAAATAAAATATGGTAGGAAGTAAACACATTATATGGCAGGGAAATAAGCAGTATAAAAATATATAGGTACGTGGTATGATCCTCCTCCGAACAGTAAACGGAAGCCCTCAATTATCAGTCACCTCCTCAACCGGAGTATATATGGAAAATAGTTCCCACCAAATAGATCATCATAACTCAATCAAGAAAACTCACGGATATGATGGCTTCTTGCCAAATATTACGCACGACGTTGCCGAGGCGAACGGACCGATTCCATCAGAGTATTTATTGAAATGTCGAGGCGTACGACCCGATCCTATAATAACGTGTGCACTGTCGAGGGTCTAACGGCATCAACCATTGATGCATCTATTATACTGTCGAGGTGAATGGCCTGTTCCCATGAGAATATGATACTTTAACGGGTCCTTTACCCCACTCACGAAGATACCCCACCCGATCCCACAATGAAAACGCACAACGAGCGAGAATTTCGTAACATAATTATCCCGCGGTTAATCAAGTAGCTTGTCAAATCACTACAATAGCGAGTCTATTGCCATACGCAAGCCTAGTCTCAGGTCGCAACACAAAATACGGGAATTATACAGGCAAGGATAACTCAAATAATACAATTAAAGCATGGCGTGAACCTAAGTCTACCCGGACATAATCATGAACTCTATTATACGCACGGACACTCGTAACCTCATACGTGCGTAGCTCCCATAACATGTAGCACAGAAGAATATAAAACCTACGGGGTAAATTTCCCCCTCACAAGGATACACCGGAGACTTACCTCGCACCGAAGTTCAATAACCGGCTCCAATGACACTCTAGCACCTCAAACTGATGTCCGTCGCTCCAAAACTAGTCAAACAATGTGAAAACCAATAAAAATATACTCTAATAATCATAAAACAAATTTATAACAATTCTCAACTCCGCTCAAAAAGTCAATAAAGTCAATCCTCAGGATCACGTGTCCGAATTTCGAATACTTTTAAAGATAAACTTTACCCATAACATTACGAGCTGAAATATATGATTTATTCCCAATTCCATGTCCAATTGTATGGTAAATATCCAAAAATACCAAATTCTAGTTTTTCTACCCAAATCCCAAATTTTTACTAAATTCCATGTTTAATCAATATATAAACTATGTATTTAACTCACAATATGCGGGAAATACTTACCTTGATATGGATGATGAAACTTTTCCCGCCAAGAGCTCTAACAATCGCCCAACCAAATAAAAATGTGAGATAAATGGGCTCTGTCTTCGGATTAAAAGCATCTCAATGCCTAATGACCTTCGCAAGTGCGGTCAACTAGCCACTTCTGCGGCTCCGCACCTGCGGACAATTCATCGCAGGTGCGGCTCCAGCTCAATTCAGTAGTCGTCGCTTCTGCGGCCCAAGTAGCACATTTGTGTTTCCGCTTCTATGGACCACAAGTGCTTCTGCGCTCACACACCTGCGTGACCAACTCCGCTCCTATGGCCCAGGCATTCTTGGCCAACCTCCGCTTCTGCAATCTCTTCTCTGCATCTGCAATTTCACAGGTGTGGAATATTCCTCTCACCTCTGCCCCCAGACCTCCTCCACAAAAATCTCATATGCGATGACCCCGATGCACCTACAACCACTCCTTCCGCAGGTGCGATAACACCAGTCTTTAGCAGCAACATCATCTCCTCAAATCCCAATTCCAATTCGTTTCCAAACCCGAGGGCCCCTGGACCCCATCCAAATGTACCAACACATCCCAAAACATGATACAGACTTAGTTGAAGTCTCAAATCACATCAAACAACATCAAAATTATGAATCGACAGCCAAAACCTTTCTTTCAACTTTCCAACCTTCAAACTTCGTCGAACGCGTCTGAATTACACTTAAACAACCCGGAATGATGCCAAACTTTGCGTATAGATCATAAATCATAATAGGAACCTAATAGAACCTTCAAATCCCGATTCCGATGTCGTTTACTCAAAAGTCAAATCTTAGTCACTTCTTCCAACTTGAAGCTTCTGAAATTAGAATTTTTCATCTGAATCAACTCTGAACTTTCCGAAATATAACTCTGACCATGTGTACAAGTCATAATACCTGAAGCGAAGCTACTCAAAGCCTCAAACCATCGAACGATATGCTAGAGCTCAAAACGACCGGTCGCGTCGTTACATCTTGTTACAAATATTGGTTTATCTAATATTTGATCTTTAGTTAAATAGAAAATTTTCATGCTTATGCTAGAGGTCGCATTAGACTTCAAGAAAATTACCAGAAATTACTTTCTAAATATTATATTAAAACAAAGGAATTTTTATTGTGCATTTGCAAATAAAATAAAACAAAAATATATTCTTCAACTTCGAGGTACTTTGGATGGTTTAATTATGATATTTGCTCCTCCAATTACCAAAAGTACTACAATCATGCACACCCGCATCTAAATATGCTTAAGCACAAAATATATAGAATTATAACAAAAAGAAACAAATTAAATTGGAAGTCCCAAATACAATAAAATGAGAAAGAAGTAAGAATGATCCTTGCATATTTTTAGCTATTGAATATTTTTAATATTATTTTGCGTAATATTAAAAAATTTAATACTTGATAATTACTCTCTAATATTTTGCTATTTAAAAATTCAACCTTTGATCCTAATGGTTGTCACGGCTCAAATACCTAACCCGTCATGATGGCGCCTATCGTGGAACTAGGCAAGCCGACATTCTCAATATGCTTTTAATATATGACATAAATGAGCTAAAGCAATTAAATTAACCGGAGGTTTACATAATAGCAGGGTTAAACCCAAAACACAAGTGCGGAATAATAGCCCGACATCGGGGTGTCACTAAGTCATGAGCATCTAACAACCAATCTAGAAATAGAGTCTACTACAATCTTTGCCAAATTCCAATACAAGAGAGAAAAGATAATAAGAAAGGAGAAACAAGGATTGCGGATGCCGACAGCTACCTCGTAAGTCTCTGATAATCAGCTCGCGCACGAACTCAGTGACCGCCAGAACAGTATATACCTGGATCTCCATATGAAGTGCAGGGTGTAGCATGAGAACAATCAACTCAGCAAGTAACCGAATTAAATAAGGAACTGAGAAGAAGTGACGAGCTATATAAGAAAAATATAGATCATCTCTAAAGTTTTCAGTAAAGAGTGAACATGCTTTCAAATCCGGTGGTATAAGTCAATTCAGTTCAAGCTCAAGTAAAACAGATATGAAGACTCCAGAAATATCACAATAACAACAAATACCAACTAAGTGCAACAATAAATAAAAGCAAGTACAGCCTCTCAAGGCAGCAATCACTCAACTCATCTCAACAGCTCATACTCTAGGCTCTCAACCCTCAACACACACTCTTCATAGGTACCTACGCTCACTAGGGGTGTATAGACTATGGATGGGATCCTTCAGCCCAAGCGCTATATTGCTACGGCGTGCAGCCCGATCCAATATTATTGCGGCGTACACCCCAATCCAATATTGTTGCGGCGTGCAATCCAATCCAATAATTAATATATATATATATATATATATATATATATATATATATATATATATATATATATATATATATAAAACCCAAAGGCTTGTTGCGTCGTGCAACCCGTTCCAATATTGTTGCGGCGTGCAACCCGATCCATATACCTCACAGCTTGTAGCTCGGCACTCAGGCCCTATCTCAGTCACTAACCTCTCCAGCCCCTCGGGCTCAGAGAATATCATAATAATTAGCCCAAACAGAGAATACAACAAGTATCAACAAGAAATGAGAGGGAACAGAGATATAACACACAAGTAAGATTGTGACTGAGTGCAAGACAACAATTAGGAGTCAGTTCAACAAGTATACGATCGATGCGGGTCCCAACAGAGATATCATATGGCCTAAGCATGGTTTTTATTATGAAAGGCAGTCAATTACTCAAAGACAAGGAAAAATAAGTAATAACAATGGCTATTCGACTTTACAGTCTCACAGAACGGACCAAGTCACAATCCCTCACGGTGATCGCTCACACGCTCATCACTTAGAATGTGTCACCTCCAAATATTCACATCATACCAATTCTCAGGGTTTCATACCCTCAAAACTAGATTTAAGACTGTTACATACCTCAAACCGCAAAAAAATCCTACTCCGAAATGCCTTTACCCCTCGAATCATTCTTCGAATGCCCCGAATCTAGCCACAAGAAGTACGATATAATTAATATAAGCTAAAAGAATCAATCCCACAAGAAAAACACGAAATTATAAGCCAAAAATCTGAAATTGGACCGAACACGGCCCCCGGGCCCACGTATCGAAATCCGACAAAAGTTATAAAACCCGAAAGCCCATTCACTCAGGAGTCTAACCATACCAAATTTACTCCAATCCGATAACAAAATCTCATTCAAAACCCCAAAAATCTAACTCAAGAACACTTCATCTTCTTCCCCAATATTTCACCCAAATCACAAATTAGATGATAAAGTTAAAGTTATAATAATGGGTTTTAACCAAAACCAAGTAGGAATCACTTACCTCAATCAACTCCACAAAAATCCCTTCAAGAATCGCCCAATTCCGTGTTCTCTAGCTCAAAATATGCAAAATGGGTTCAAACTCTCAATTTTGAAATTAATACTGTCTGCCCAGATATCCTTCTTTGCGACCGCGACCGTCCTCTCGCGTTCGCGTAGACCAACTCAGACTGCCTCTCAACTTAACTCTTTGCGAACGTGACCTACGCTTTGCCAATGCGAAGCTTTGCAAACTCAGACCTTCATGAACGCGTCCCTTACCTCGCGAATGCGTAGAACAAAAGATTGGGGGTCCCCAGCTGCCTCACTCCCCTTCGCGAACGCGACGCCACTCACACATTCGCGATGCACACACTGCCATACATTCGCATTCACGTCCTCTCCTTCGCGGATGCGTAGAGAAAAATCTCACCAACTCAGAAAAACTCTTCGCGAACGCAAGGCTTCTCTCGCAAATGCGTAAGAGGAAACCAATAAAAAGCAGCAACAGATATCAGTTATCTCACCAAGGCCAAAAATGATCCATTAACCACCCGAAACTCACCCGAGGCCCCCGGGACCTCAACTAAACATACCATAATGTCCTAAAATACTGTACGAACTTAGTCGAATCCTCAAACCACCTCAAATAACATCAAAAACACAAATCACTCTCCAATCCAAACTTAATGAACTTCGAAATTTCCGAATTCTACAAACGATGCTGAATTATACCAAACCACGTCTGATTGACCTTAAATTTTTTACAAAAGTCATATTCAACATTACGGACCTACTGCAATGTCCAAAATTGGAATCCGACCCCGATATACAAAATTCAACCCCTCGGTCAAACTTCCCATAAATTCGACTTTCACCATTTCAAGCCTAAATTAGCTACAGATCTCAAATTCACAGTCTGGACACGCTCCTAAGTCCAAAATCACCCATTGGAGCTAACAGAATTGACGGAACTCCATTCTAGAGTCGTCTTCACACAATTCCGACTACGGTCAAAATCATAAGACTTAAGATTCTATTTTAGGGACTAAGTGTCCCAAATCACTCTGAAACCAAAAACAAGACCTCCCGACAAGTCACATAGGCAGAAACAAATACGGGGAAAACAGTAAATAGGGGATTGGGGCTAATACACTCAATACAACCAGTCTGGTCGTTACATCCTGCTCCTCTTAAAATAACTGTTCATCCTCGAACGAGCATAAAGACATACCTGAAGTGTTGAAAAGATTAGGATAACAGCTGTGTATATCATGCTCGGTCTCCCAAGTCGCCTCCTTGACCGACTGACCCCTCCACTGAACCTTTACATAAGCAATATTCTTCGACCTCAGCTTTCGAACCTACCTATCCAAGATCACCACCGACTCCTCAACATAAAATAAATCCTTGTCCAACTGGACTGAGCTAAAATCCAATACGTAAGACGGATCTCCGTGATACTTACGGAGTATAGAAACATGAAATACCGGAAGAACTCCTTCTAAATTGGGAGGCAAGACAAGCTCATAAGCAACCTTCCCAACATATCGCAATACCTCAAATGGGCCGATAAACCTCGGGCTCAGCTTGCCCTTATTTCCGAACCTCATAACACCCTTCTTGGGTGACACCTTGAGCAAGACCCGCTCTCCAACCATGAATGCAACATCTTGAACCTTCCAATCTGCATAACATTTCTGTCTGGACTGGGTTGCGCATAGTCTATCCTGAATCACCTTAACCTTTTCCAGAGTATCTTGAACCAAGTCTGTACCCAATAGTCTAGCCTCGCCCGGCTCGAACCAACCCTCTGGAGACCTACACCGCCTACCATACAGAGCCTTATACGGTGCCATCTGGATGCTTGACTGATAACTGTTATTGTAGACAAACTCTTCTAGTGGCAAGAACTAATCCCGCGAATCTCCAAACTCCATCACACACGCACAAAGCATATACTCCAATATCTGAATAGTGCACTCATATTGTCCATCCGTATTAGGGTGAAAGGTTATGCTCAACTCTACTCAAGTACCCAACTCATATTGTACGACCCTCCAGAACCGTGATGTAAACTGCGTACCCCGGTCAGATATGATAGACACCGGTACGCCATGAAGCCTGACAATCTCGCGGATATACACTCGAGCCAGGTACTCGGAATAATAGGTAGTCATCACAGGAATGCAATGAGATGAATTAGTCAGCCGATCCACAATCACCCAAACTGCATCAAACTTCCGCTGAGTCCATGGAAGCCCAATAACGAAATCCATAGTGATCCGCTCCTATTTCGACTCCGAATCTCTAACTTCTGGAGCAACCCACCTGGTCACTAATGCTCATACTTCACCTGCTAGAAATTTAGGCACCGAGCTACATATTCCACTATGTCCTTCTTCATTCTCCTCCTCTAGTAATGCTGTCTCAAGTCCTGATACATCTTCGCGGCACCTGGATGAATAGAATACCGCGAACTGTGAGCCTCTTGGAGAATCAAATCACGCAAACCATCTACATTGAGCACACATAGCCTGCCCTGCATCCTCAATGCACCATCATCCCCAATAGTGACATTCTTAGCATCGCCATGCTGGACCGTGTCCTTAAGGACAAGCAGATGGGGGTCATTATACTGATGCTCCCTGATACGATCATAAAGAGAAGACCGTGAGACAACACAAGCCAATACTCGACTCAGCTCAGAAACATCCAATCTAACAAATTGGCTAACTAAGTCCTGAACATCCAATGCTAATGGCCTCTCTACTATTGGAAGATATGCTAAGCTCTCCAAACTCTTTGCCCCGCGACTCAAGGCATCGGCCACAACATTGGCCTTCCCAGGATCGTATAAAATGGTGATTTCATAGTCCTTAAGAAGCTCCAACCACCTCCGCTGACGTAAGTTAAGATCCTTCTATTTGAATAGATGCTGAAAAATCCGATGATCAGTGTAAATATCACAATGGACCCCGTACAAATAGTGCCGCCAAATATTCCAGGCGTGAACAATAGCTGCTAACTCAAGGTCGTGGACACGATAGTTTTTCTCATGGGGCTTCAACTGAAGCGAAGCATAAGCAATTAGTCTACTCCCCTGCATCAAAACACACCCAATGCCGATCCGCGAGGCATCACAATACACTGTGTAAGAACCAGAAGTTGATGATAGAACTAGAACTAGAACTGAAAGTTCTCCTCGCACTCCTCCGACTATCTGAAATGAGCACCCTTTTGGGTCAATTGGGTCAAGAAGGATGCAATAGATGAGAAACCCTCCACAAAAGGACGGTAATAGCCCGCCAACCCAAGAAATCTCCAAATCTCCATGGCTGAGGAGGGTCTGGGCCATCTCTGCACCGCTTTTATCTTCTTCGGATCCACCTGAATACCCTCACTAGATACCACGTGCCCTAATAACACCACTGAACTGAGCCAAAACTCACACTTGGAGAACTTTGCATAAAGCTTCTCATCCCTCAATCGTTGTAACACAATCCTCAGATGTTGAGCATGCTCCTCCTGGCTATGAGAGTACATCAAGATGTCACCAATGAGTACAACAATGAACGAGTCAAGATAAGGATGTAACACATTGTTCATCAAATGCATGAACGATGTTGGGGTGTTGGTCAGCCCAAAAGACATCACAAGGAACTCATAATGGCCATATCGGGTCTTAAAAGTTGTCTTAAGAATATCTGAGTCCCGAATCTTCAGCTAGTGATACCCTGACCTCAAATCAATCTTGGATAAAACCATCGCTCCCTGAAGCTGGTCAAATAGATCATCAATACGCAGCAAAGGATACTTGTTCTTGACTGCGACCTTATTCAACTTCCTGTAGTCAATGCACATCCTCGTAGAACCATCATTCTTATATACAAATAGAACTGGTGCACCCCAAGGTGACACGCTAGGCCGAATAAACCCATTATCAAGGAGTTCCTAAAGCTGCTCCTTCAACTCAGCCGGTGCCATATGGTATGGTGGAATAGAAATGGGCTGAGTGCCCGAAACCAAATCAATACTGAAGTCAATATCCCTATCAAGCGGCATGCCCGGCAGGTATGCAGGAAACACATCCGAAAAATCACGCACCACCGGAACAGAATCAATAGCAGGAGTCTCTGCACTAACATCCCTCACAAAATCCAAATAGGGTAGACAACCCTTCTCAACCATGCGTTGAGCCTTCAAGCATAAAATCACTCTACTGGGAACATAGTCTATAGAACCGCTCCACTCAACCCTTGGAAACCCCGGCATCGCCAACGTTACAGTCTTAGCATGAAAATCTAGAACAACATGACATGGAGATAACCAATCCATACCCAATATCACATCAAAATCGACTATACTGAGCAATAAAAGATCCACTCTGGTCTAGAGACCACTAATAGTCACCACACATGACCGATATACATGGTCCAAAATAACTGTATTACCCACAGGAGTAGATACATGAACATGTGAAACTAAAAACTCACGGGGCATATCCATAAAATGAGAAAAATACGAGGAAACATATGAATAAGTGGAACCAGGGTCAAATAATACAGAGGCATCTATGTGGCAAACTGAGATAATACCTGTAATCACATCATCTGAAGCAATGGCATCTGGTCTGGTATGGAAGGCATAGAAATGGGCTTGGCCACCCCTTGATATGCCTCCCCCTCTCAGGCGACCTCTAGATGACTGGGCTCTACCCCGGGCTGGCTGAACGGGTGGTGGAGGGGTCGGTGCTGATGACATAGACTAGCTCCTCTGCGGAGCAAGACCTCCCACTATACGGGGACACTCTCTACTCATGTGAACAAACTCCCCGCACTCATAGCAACTCCCGGTGCTAGTGTAGGGGAATGAAGGGAGCCCCGAGCACCGGGATAACTGACAGAAGGACCTAGCATAGACGAACCCTGACCCGATGGAGCACAGGACGAACTCTGCTCTTGGAGGGCAACGAGAGATGAACGGCCCTGCTGATAACTGTGAGAACCATGGAAAGATAATGCACCACGGTGAAATGAACGAGCCATCTAAGCATGTATAAAATGACGGCCTATAACGTGCTGGAACTGACACCCAGAAAGAGCACTCCACAATTATTGCACGTGAGTCGTCCATACTATTATGAGTTGTATTGTGGGCACAAGATGCCAAGTGATTAGGGTTCAAAAATTGGGACCCATGAGTTGTGATTATGAGGTTTGGTACCTCGTGGAAATGTTTGAACAGATCAATTGTGAAAGCGGTTGTTCTCATTAAGTTGTTGCTGGTTTTCCTTTCATTTGGTTTTCCCCGAACTCAGACTTTGATTACTTACTCTACATAATTTTTACCTGACTGCTTCCTGTTGAATATTGTTGTTGCTAATGTATCATTGCAAGTATTGTCTTGTATTCCTTATCCTGCTTAGCTTTACATTAATATTGTTTCTTTGTTAGTTCATCTACACACTTGTTCAGGTTGTTTAGTCTGGTAGGTGTCTCGATTGTCCCTCATCACTACTCCACTGATGTTAGTCTTGATACTTACTGGGTACCATTGTGGTGTACTCACACTACACTTATGCACATTTTGTGAAAATCCAGGTGTCACGACCCAATTTCCTTTAAAGGCCGTGATGGCGCCCAACGTCACCGCTAGGCAAGCGAATGGTGAACTAAACCATGTTATTTCCTTTTTAATAAGTTTTTCAAGTAATTAAATTCTATTTCATAATAAATTAAGGAGTGGGAAAATTTAATAACTGAAATGAAGACAACTGAATGGAAATCATGATGATATAAGAACTCCAAAACCATAAAGTCTACTAGTGTGTGTGCCAAGACCTAGTGTCACAAGTGTATGATCAACCAGTGGAATATTAAAAACTCTAAATACCGTCCGAAATAAAGTAGAAAGAATATAAATACAAAAGAGAGACTCTAGGGGATGCAGAACGGCTCAGGAACCAGCTCACCACTAGGCCTCGGGATATCTAGGATGTGTGCTGGTAGGACCACCAGATGCAACTGCCTCAGATCCTGCACAGTTAGTGCAGAAGTGTAGCGTGAGTACATAAATAATATGTACCCAGTAAGTATCAAGTCTAACCTCGAAGAAGTAGTGACGATGGGTCGATATCCACACTTACTATGGGATATCAGTAAAGAAATACAGAATTCTAAATGAGCACAGTTATGTAAACAATAACAATAACTGAATACCAAGCAGAAAATAAATAATCCTTTCACACAAGGTAAGTTCCAAATAAATTTCCATCTTATATAATTTTGCCTCTCAAGCCAGAGAAGGATATCAAATATATGATTACACTTCGAGTGTTATCACGCACGATTATGCCGAGGTCGTATGGCCCGCTCCAGAATAATGTGTATATTGTCGAGAGTCGAGCAGCACGAACCATAGATGCATCTATATATTGCCGAGGCGTTCGACCCGCTCGACAAGAAGAGAGGATACTTTATAAGCATTTAACTTAAACGTTATTAAAGGTAATACACAGTGTAATACAAATTCCATTAATGGTCTTTCACAATTCCTCTTACAAGCTCTAATATAATTTAGGCATGTTAATTAACAGGTAGAGGGAAAACATTTCATGTAATTCATGATTTGGGTCGTAAAACTACCCGTACATAAACATAATTAGTAGCTACGCAAGGACTCTCGTCACCTCGTACGTACGTAGCCCCCATAATTAGAAGCAAACATTAATTTAAATCACCTACGGGGTAAATTCCCTCTTACAAGGTTAGACAAGAGACTTACCTGGTCTCAAGGCTCACTTTCTGGTAACAAATTCGCTCTAAAGAAAAAACTCGGTGCCAAGCAATCCAAAACTAGTCAAATGTTATATAAATTAATCAACATATGTTCAAAAGTTCATATTCTATCTATTAGAGTGATTACCCAACCCCAATTGAAGGATTCCCAAAATTCATCCCCAGGCCCACATGCCCGGATTCCAAAAGTTTTTGAAGAAAGTTGTTACCCTTAACCTCACGATCAAATATATAATTTTCACTCAATTCCCTAACCAATTTCGTGGTTAAATCCCGTTTTTAATAAAAACTTAGGTTTTTCATCTAAACCCATGATTCTCACAATTTCACATGTTAAAATCTATCCATAATCTAGGTATTTAGCTCACATTGTATAGAAATTACTTACCTCAAAGTGCGAGGTGAAAATCTCTCTCCAAGAGCTCCAACATTACCTAAGAGATGAAAGAAAATGAGTCAAAATCGTCTAAGTCCCGCATTAAATGGACCATTCTGCCTCCAGGACATCCGCATCTGCGGCTCCACATATGTGGAAGGTTCATCGCAGATGCGATCCTCCCTTGGCTGGCCTAAGTCCACATCTGTCAAATGAGGGTCATTTCTGCAATGCCGCTTCTATGGCAGATGAGCCGCACCTGCGCAAGTCCCACTTCTGCGGTCCCTTGAAGACTTCTGCGATCGCGCATCTGTGGTCGCCTTGTCCTCATCTGCGTTTTCTGGCTGCCTATACTAGACTGTTTTTGTGACTATTGGTTCTTTTCTGCGAGCTCACACATGCGGATGGCCCTCCGTAGGTGTGGTTACACCATAAGCTGGGTGCTTCAACTGTTCACCCATGACTAAGCGACCTCCGCGCATCGTCCGAATGGCATCCAGGACCCCGTCCAAACTTGCAAAAATGTTTGGAATCATAAAACGAACTTGCTCGCACCCTCAAAACATTGAAAATAACATAACAACTAAGAATCACACCCCAAACCAAATTGAATCAACTTATGAATTCCAAGTCCTTCCAACTTACTCCGAAAGCGCCGAAACATATCTAAACTATTCGGAATGACACCAAATTTTGTGTGCAAGTCCTAAATCACCATACAGAGCTATTCCCCGGCTCGGTACCACAAACAGACTTCGATAACACCAAAACCTACTCCAAATCAAATTTAAAGTATTTTTAAACCTTCAATAAGCAACTTTCAACCTTAAACACCGAAACTCTCCCGGGTGATCCAAAACCTGATGCGAACATACGCCCAAGTCCAAAAACATCATACGAACCTATTAGGACCGTCAAATCTTTGTTCCAAGGTAATTTACTTGAAATATTGACCAAAGTCAAACTTAGCCTTTTTTAAAAGCCAACTAAGGAACTAAGCGTTTCGATTTCAACCTGAATCCTTCCAAATCCCGAACTAACCTTCCCCTTCAAGTCATAAAATAGTAAAATCACATACGGGGAGTCTTATTTAGGGCAATGGGGACCTAGGGGACAAAACGTCCTGTCGGGTCGTTACATTCTCCTCCTCTTAAACAAACATTCGTCCTCGAACGGGTCTAGAATCACACCTGCAGTGCTAAACAAGTGTGGATATCTGCTCCGTATGTACTCCTTGGTCTCCGAAGTTGCCTCCACCGAACCTTTACTGCAAAAATCTTCTTGGTTCTCAACTGGCGAACCTGTCTGTCAACAATGGCAGCTAGTTGCTCCTTATAACCCAGGCTCTCATCTTACTGAACCATGATAACATATGCGATCTGTCAGCATGATACCTACAGATCATAGACACATGGAAAACCGGATGAACTCTCGATAGACTGGGAGGAAAGGCAAGCTCATAAGCAACCGCCCCAACTCGCCTCAACACCTCAAATGGACCTATAAACCTTAGGCTCAACTTGCCCTTCTTCTCGAACCTCATGATCCCCTTCATCGGCGAAACCTTTAAGAGAACTTTCTCGCCCACCGTAAATGATAAATCACATGCCTTATGATCTGCGTAACTCTTCTGTCTGGACTGTGCCATGAAAAGTTGCTCCTGAATCAACTTTACCTTTTCTCTAGCATCCTTCACCAAATCAGTACCATATAAGTTAGCCTCGCCATGCTTAAATTATACGATGGGAGAACGACATCGCCGACCATATAAGCCACAAATGGGGCCATCTCAATACTAGACTGATAACTGTTGTTGTAAGAAATCTCAGCCAAATGCAAGAATCGATCCCACTGCCCTACGAAGTCAATCACACAATCTTTGAGCATATTCTCCAAGATCTGAAATGTCCGCTTCGACTACCTGTCGGTCTGCGGATGAAAGGTTGTACTGAACTATACACGGATCCCCAACTCACTCTGTACTACTCTCCATAAATGCGAAGTAAACTGGGGGCCTCTATCTGATATAATGGAAACAGGTACACCATGCAACCGAACAATACGCTGAATATAAATCTAGGCCAACCTCTCTAAAGAGTACGTGGTCATAGCCGAAATAAAGTGTGCCCACTTGGTCAACCTATCGACAATGACCCAAACTGCATCAAACTTCTGCAAAGTCTGCGGCAACCCAACTACGAAGTCCATAGTAACGCGCTCCTATTTCCACTCAGGTATCGTCTTCTGCTGAAGTAGGCCAGCTGGCCTCTGATGGTCATACTTGACTTGCTGCAATTCAGGCAGCTCGCCACATACTCAACTATGTCCTTCTTCATCCGTTGCCACCAATAATGCTGCCTCAGGTCGCGATACATCTTCGTAGCACCTGGATTAATAGAATATCAAGAACTGTGTGCCTCATATAAGATATTCTCCCTCAAGCCATCAACATTAGGAACCCATAGGCGACCCTGGAATCGTAGAACACCATCCTCACCGATAGTAACCTTCTTGGCATCACCCTATAGTACCGTCTCTCTATGAATCGACAAGTGCGGATCATCAAACTGGCGAGCCTTGATCTGCTCGAATGGTGAAGACTGACCAATAACACATGCAAGAACTCGACTGGGCTCTGAAATATCCAACCTCACAAGTCTGTTAGCCAAAGACTGAAAGTCCAATACTAGTGGCCTCCCCTCCGCTGAAATGAATGCCAAACTACCCATACTTTCTGCCTTTCTGCTCAAGGCATCTACAGCTACATTTTCATTGCCCAGATGATAAAGGATGGTAATATCATAATATTTTAGTAACTCGAGCCACTTGTGCTGCCTCAAATTGAGATCCCCCTCCTTAAACAAATGTTGCAAGAAACGATGATCGGTGTAAACCTCACAGGACACCCCATAAAGATAATGCCTCCATATCTTAAGTGCATGAACAATCACAACCAACTCTAAATCGTGTACATGGTAATTCTTCTCGTCGGGCTTCAGCTAACGTGATGCATAGGCAATAACTTTCCCCCTGCATGAATACACAACCTAAACTAACGCGTGAATACACAGTATACATCCCTGAACCGGAAGGCAACAGTAACACCTGTGATGAAGTCAATGCGGTCTTGAGCTTCTGAAAGCTCGCCTAGCACTCATCGGACCATCGGAACGGTGCGCCCTTCTCGTTCAATCTAGTAAAAGTGCTGCAATAGATGAGAAGCCCTCCACAAACCGACAATATAACCTACTAACCCCAGGAAGCTCCTAATATCAGTCGTTGTGGTAGGATGAGGCTAACTCTGAACTTCCTCGATCTTCTTGGGGTCTACCTTAATACCCTCGCCTGATACAACATGCCCTAAGAATGCCACAGAATCCAACCAGAACTCACACTTGGAGAACTTAGCATATAGCTTCTACTCCCGCAAGGTCTAAAGCACCACTCTCAAATGCTGCTCGTGCTCCTTCATGCTACATAAGTAGATCAAAATGTCATCAATGAAGACAATGACAAACAAATCAATATAAGGCCTGAACACCCAGTTCATCAAATCCATAAACATCGCAGGGGTGTTAGTCAACCAAAAGGATATCACTAGAAACTCATAATGGCCATATCTAGTCCGGAAAACCGTCTTCAAGACATCGAAATCCCGAATCTTCAACTGATGGTACCTAGATCTCAAGTCGATCCCAGAGAACACCCTAGCACCCTGCAATTGGTCAAACAAATCATCAATACGCGAAAATAGGTACTTGTTCTTGATGGTAACCTTGTTCAAATAGTGGTAATCAATGCACATGAGTCTCATCTTTCTTCTTCACAAATAACACTGGTGCACCCCAAGGCGATACACTCAGCTAGACGAATCCTTTTGCTAGCAACTCCTCAAGCTGCTCCTTCGACTCTTTTAGAGCCATGCAGTACGGTGGGATAGATATGGGTTGGGTACCTAGAGCCAAATCAATACAGAAATCGATATCATGATCTGGTGGCATGTCTGGAAGATGGGAAGGAAACACATCGGAGAACTACCGAACCACGGGCACTGAATCAATCACCGGAGTATCTGTGGTAGTATCCCGAACATAGGCTAAATTAGCCAAACAACCCTTCTCGACCATGTCGAGCCTTCATAAAAGAAATAACCAACTAGATGTACTGACACACGAACCCTACCACTCCAATCTTAGAAACTCTGGCATCACCAAGGTAATAGTCTTGGCATGGCAATCAAGGATGGCGTGATATGGAGACAACAAATTCATGCACAGGATGACCTCAAAGTCAGTCATATCAAGAAACAGAAGATCAGCTATAGTCTCGTAACAATAGAATGTAACAATGCAAAACCGGTAGATCTGATCCACAACAACATAATCGCCTACAGGAGTGGACATGTAAATAGGAGTACCCAAGGACTCACGAGGAACACCCAGGAAATGAGCAAACAGAGATGAAACATTTGAATATGTAGATCTTGGGTCGAATAGTACTGAAGCATCCCTACCACAGACATAAATAATACCTGTGATCACGGCATCTGAGGCACTATATCTGGTCTAGCCGAAAAAGCATAAAACCTAGCTGGAGTGCCACCTGACTGGCCTCCACCTCTAGGACAGCCCCTACCCACCTGCCCTCTACCTCTAGGCGGACGGACGGAAGGGGGGGTGCAGTCAGTGCTGTAATCATAGGCTAATAACCCTGTTGCACTGCCTTGCCCCGAAACCTGGGGTAGAACCTCCACACTTGACGCTGACCTTGAGGGCCTGAATACCCAATGGAGGAACCCTGAATAGCTAGTGGGCGGTAGGAACTCTCTGGCGTGGCACTGAAATAGGGTCGCACTAGAGCACCACGAGGAGGTGGCGGTGCTGGATATGTGGGCCTGCTAGACTGACCCCTCACGAACTGACCCCTGACCCCAGTCGGGGCACCGCTGAACTCTCCAGAATACTAAAGCCGCTTATCCCTTGTAGCCTGCTCCCGACCATGCTAACGTGCACCCTCGATCCTCCGAGCTATCTCTACAACTCGCTCGTAAGAAGTCCCCATATTAACCTCACGAGCCATAGTTGCTTGGCTAGTAGAGTACAAACCTGCAAAAAACCTCTGCACTCTCTCTACATCGGTCAGAAGTATCATAAGTGCATGACGAGACAAATCAAAGAATCTCTCCTCATAGTCGGTCACCGATATCTGGCCCTACTGCAGTTGCACAAACTGAAATCGCATCTCTTCCCTCTGAGAGGGTAGGATATATCTATCTAGGAAGTGGTGTGTGAACTGATCCCAGACCATGGGAGTAGAACCTGCTGGTTGGATGAGAAGATAAGACTCCCACCATCTACGGACCCTTCCCTCTAGCTGGAAGGTGGTAAAGTCTACCCAATGGGACTCCAATATTCTCATGTTGTGCAGTTTGTCCCTGCAATAATCAATAAAGTCCTAGGGTCCTCGTGTCGCTCACCTCTAAAGATATGAGGTTGTGGCCTGGTCCATCTGTCTAATAGTCTATGCGGATCCCGGCCGCAGCTGGTATGGGCTAAGGTATAGCTGCTGCAACTGGCTGAGCTCCGCCCACGGGTAGTGCGCACGGGGTTTGATATACGACAGTTGCATGCCCTGGAGCCTGAGCGGTAGGGGTCTGTGCTACCCCTCCTGCCTGAGATGTGGCTGGGTCTGCTGGAAATAAACGAGCCTGAGTCATAGAATCCATGAACTGTAGCATACGTCCCATGACCTCCTGGAATCCCTGTGCGGACATGAAAACCACCGAGGATGGCCGTGCTACAGGCACATCGCCCTGCTCCTCAATAATAGGATCCTCTACTGGATCCACTGGTGGCATATCTGGAGCAAATTTGGAATGTCCTCGTCCCCTACCACGTGTTGGAGCCCTCCCTCAGCCTCTAACAACAGGGGGAGCAGCTCATCCATGGTCTAGAACATCCGTTGCGCGCGTTCTCACCATCTGTGAGATAAATAAAGAAAGATACTTAGTACCACACCAACTGCATGATATGAGATGAATAAAGAGTAGTTTCCTAACACCATATAGCCTCTCAAAGATAAGTACAGACGTCTCCGCACCGATACGCAAGACTCTATTAGGCCTGCTCATAACTTGTGAGACCTATGTGAACCTAGTGCTCTGATACCATGTTGTCAAGACCCAATTTCCTTTATAGGTCGTGATGGCGCCCAACGTCGCCGCTAGGCAAGCCAACGGTGAACTAAACCATGTTATTTTCATTTTAATAAGTTTTTCAAGTAATTAAATTCTATTTCAGAATAAATTAAGGAGTGGAAGAATTTAATAACTGAAATGAAGACAACTGAATGACAATCATGATGATATAATCCAAAACCATAAAGTCTACTAGTGTGTGTGCCAAGACCTGGTGTCACAAGTGTACGAGCAATTACTGGAATATACAAAACTCTAGCAAATGTCTGAAATAAAGTAGACATAATATAAATATAAAAGAAAGACTCTAGGGGATGCATAGCAGCTCAGGAAGCAGCTCACCACTAGGCCTCATGATATCTGGGATGCGCCCCGGTAGGAACGCCAGATACACCTACCTCAGATCCTGCACGATTAGTGCAGAAGTGTAGCGTGAGTAGATAAACAACATATGCCCATTATGTATCAAGTCTAACCTCGAAGAAGTAGTGACGAGGGGTCGGCATCGACACTTACTATGGGCTAACAGTAAAGAAATACAGAATTCTAAATGAGCACGGTTATGTAAACAATAACAATAAATCAATAAGAAGTAGAAAGTAAATAATCCTTTGACACATGGTAAGTTCCAAATAAATTTTTGTCTTTTATTATTTTGCCTCTCAAGCCAGGGAAGGATATCAAATATATAATTACACTTCGAGTGTTATCACGCACGATTATGCCTAGGTTGTACGACCCGATCCAGAATAATGTGTACACTGCCAAGGGTTGAGTGGCACGAACCACAAGAAGAGAGGATACTTTATAAGTATTTGACTTAAACGTTATTAAAGGCTAATACACAGTGTAATACAAATTCCATTAACGGTCTTCACAATTCCTATGACAAGGTCTAATATAATTTAGGCACTTTAATTAACAGGTAAAGTGAAAACATTTCAAGTAATTCATTATTTGGATCCTAAAACTACCCAGACATAAGTATAATTAGTAACTACACACGGACTCTCATCACCTCGTACGTACGTAGCCTCCACAATTAGAAGCAAACATTAATTTAAATCGCATACGGGGTAAATTCCCTCTTACAAGGTTAGACAAGAATCTTACCTCATCTTAAGGCTCACTTTCCGGTCACAATTTTGCTCTAATGCCCCAACTCGGTGCCGAACAATTCAAAAACTAGTCAAATGTTATCTAAATTAATCAATACATGTTCAAAAGTTCATATTCTAACTATTTTAGTGATTACCTAATCTCAATTGAAGGATTCCAAAAATTCATCCTCGGGCCCACGTGTCCGGATTCCAGAAATGTTCGAAGAAAGTTGTTACCCATAACCTCAGGAAATCAAATATATAATTTTTACTCCATTCTCTAACCAGCTTCGTGGTTAAATCCTGTTTTTATAAAAACCTAGGTTTTTCATCTAAACCCATGATTCTCATAATTTCACATGTTAGAATCTACCCATAATCTAGGTATTTAGCTCATTGTATAAAAATTACTTACCTCAAAGTGCTAGGTGAATATCCCTCTCCTAGAGCTCCAAAATCGCCCGTGAGATGAAAGAAAATGAGTCAAAATTGTCTAAGTCCCGCATTAAATGGAGCATTCTGCCTCCAAGACGTCCGCATCTGCGGTCCCTGGGCCATATCTACGAAAGGTTCATCGCAGATGTGGTCCTCCCTTGGCTAGCCTGAGTCTGCACCTACGGAATGAGGGTCACTTCTGCAATTCCGCTCCTGTGGCAGATGAGCCGCACCTGCGCAAGTCTCACTTCTACGGTCCCTTGACTGCTTCTGCGGTCGCCTTGTCCGCATCTACGATATCTAGATGCCCATGCTGGACCACTTATGTGGCTGTTGGTTCGCTTGTGCAAGCTTGAACCCGCGGCTGGCCCTCCGCAGGTGCAGTTACACCAAAAGCTGGATGCTTCAGTTTTTCACCCATGGCTAAGCGACCTCCGAGCATCGTCCGAATGGCATCCGGGCCCCCGAGGCCCCATCCAAACATGACAACAAGTTTAGAATCATAAACGGACTCGCTCGCACCCTTGGAATGCGAAAAATAATATCAAAACTAAGAATCATACCCCAAACCAAATTGAATCAACTTATGAACTTCAAGTCCTACCAACTTACTACGAACGCGCGGAAATATACTTAAACTACTCGTAATGACACCAAATTTTGCATGCAAGTCTTAAATCATCATACAGAGCTATTCCCCAACTCAGTATCCCAAACGGACCTCGATAACACCAAAACCTACTCCAAAATAAATTTAAAGAACTTTTAAACCTTCAATAAGCAACTTTCAACCTTAAGCGTCAAAACGCTTCCGGGTCATCCAAAACCCAATCCAAATATACTTCCAAGTACAAAATCATTATACGAAACTATTGGGACCGTCAAATCCTGATTCCGAGATCGTTTACTCAAAATGTTGACCAAAGTCAAATATAGCCTTTTTTAAAAGCCAACTATGGAACTAAGCATTCTGATTTCAACCCGAACCCTTCCAAATCCCAAATTAACCATCCCCGCAAGTCATAAAATAGTAAAAGCATGCACAGAGAGTCTTATTTAGGGTAACGGGGACCTAGGGAGAAAAACGACCGGTTGAGTCGTTACACTAGGTGCCTTAGTTGTTGTTGATTATTAGCTGGCTGGTCGAGCTGTAGAGACTCAAGGTAAACCTGTTGTCGCGTTCGCAGGCCTCGAAGTCACCTTATGATATTTTCATTGTACTGTTTAATTCCATCCAAACACTTGTATTTGGGGATTTTCTAGCAAACTCAGTAGAGCTTATGACTTGTACTACCGGTTTTGGGAATTGTAATTTATATAAGAATTTTATCTCGTATTTTTCATTTGATGGTTGAATCCTTCTAATTATTTAGTAAGTATTAGGATTACCTAGTCTTAGAGACTAGGTGTCGTCACAACATCCTACTGAGGGAAATTGGGATCGTGACAGGAGCACGGGCCCAATATATTATGTGATGCGAGATTTGTTTTTGGATTTGTTTTCTATTTGTCTATACGTTAAATAATTGATCCAATTTAATGATTGTTAGTACGTTTTATAATATAATATATTTTTGAGAGATATTAATATATGCAAGTAGATACATGATATATAGTTTTTTTCGCTCGTCTTTTTATTATATGTCTTTATGTTATATAGTTTTTTTCGCTCGTCTTTTTATTATATGTCTTTATGTTTTATACAATCAAACATCTCTATAACAATATCGTTTATTCTGATCGATTTTTGTCTTCTAGAAGCCATTGACTATTATACACCTATGAAAACATCTAATATTTCAGTCTTATTTGATATTGATAAACAAATATTATCCAAAATATTAGTGTTTTCAATCTTTTTATGTTTGAGAAACTGACAAAATAAAAAATATCACCAATTTCAACTTTTAATTTCTCATATTACACGTTCACAAGGATTTTTTGATGTTTCTATTTTCTCGTTTTCACTTACAAAGTTTGTTAATGTTATGTCTCGAATAACCGAAAATCGCTTACTTTTTGGATGCATCACATATATCACATGAATCTTATTGAGATAAAAGATAGATTATCGTAGCTTTTTTATATAGTTTCTATAACCTTAAACTATCATTTCAAACGATGTGCTTATTTTCAACTGCAACCACTTGAAACTTTCTTATCTACCATTTTGAAAAAATAAAGTGTTTCAAAATTCTTACTGTTTTTTAAATTGAATAATATATTATGTATACACCTTTTGTAATTTCACTATATTTCAAAGAATTAGTAAAAGTAGAATAGTTTTGTTATCTAACTAAAATTTAAGACCTGGGTTAGAAACTAATTTATCAAGGTAGAACACTTTTTTTAGTATCAAAACACCCTAATAATCAATAAAAATAAAAAGCTTAATATAGATCATGGGAGCATTTGAATTTTTAATTTAAGTAGTGTTAAAGCGTATGCTATATTATAATTGACCATCCTTTTGTATCTTATGCTAATTATTTTGGGATCTTACACAAATAGCAGGCCATATTAATTGTTTACTTTTTCTAGCCATATATATTGATTGTACACAAGTATACACATATTAGTTTCTATAACCTTAAAACATCATTTCAAACAATGTGTTTATTTCCAACTACAACCACTTGAAACTTTCTTATCTACCATTTTGAAAAAATAAAGTGTTTCAAAATTCTTACTGTTTTTTAAATTGAATAATATTTTATGTCACGATCCAATTTCTCCTATAGGCTGTGTGGCGCCCAACGTCACCGCTAGGCAAGCCAACGGTGTACTAGCCATGTATTTATTATTTTTAATAATTTTGAAATAAATTATTATTTATTTATTAAGTAAGTAAGAGGTAGAAATTTTAATAAAATAAAGCGTAAATAAATATGAGAGCAAGCGGGGTATAATAAATACTCAAAAATTATCAAAAGTCTACTAGCATATTTCCAAGCCCTGGTGTCACAAGTGTACGAGCTACTAGCAGAATATACAAAACACTAAACTACTGTCTGAAATAGAGTAGACAAAAAGTAAATGCAAAGAGAGACTACGGGTGCTCCAGAACGGACTCGGAAGCGGCTCACCACTAAGCCTCGGGTATCAGGGGTGCACGCCGGAATGACTGCCAGATGCACCTGCCTCGGATCCTACACTATTAGTGCAGAAGTATAGCGTGATTACATAAACAACATGTTCCTAGTAAGTATCTAGTCTAACCTCGAAAAAGTAGTGACGAGGGGTCGACATTGACGCTTACTATGGGCCAATAATAAAATACAGAAACTCTAAACAGTTAAGGAATATGGGAATAATAATAATAATAACACAATAACAAGCAGTGAATAAATGATTCTTTAACTAAAAATAAATTCCAAAATCTTCATCTAATGCATACAAGTTCCAAATCACTTCCGGTTATCAAATAAATTATACCTGTCATGACCCAAAATCCCAACCTGTCGTGATGGCGCCTATCTCGATACTAGAAAAGCCGATAATCTCAATAAACCTAAACTTATCTTTATGGTTGAAAATATAATATTTAAATATAAATACAAATACTCACCAAAATCTGGTGTCACTGAGTATATGAGAATCTAATATGAATACAAGTCTGGAAAAATATAGTCTATAATAATCTGAGACCAAATACAGTGAACAAAGAGATAGAGAAGGAGAGACAAGGTTTGCGGAACATGGCAACTACCTCAAAATCTCCTGAAAATCAACCGCACGAAAGGAACAACACCCGCTATGTCCGGGAACACCTGGATCTGCACACGAAGTGCAGGGTGTAGTATAAGTACAACCATCTCAGCAAGTAACAATAATAAATAAGGAACTGAAGATAGTAATGAGCTACACAGTTATGGTTCATTTTCAGTAATTCCAGCAAAGAATAGACATGCTATCAAATCTGGCAATTTAATGTCAAATCAATTTTTATACAATTCATGTTCATGTAATCCGTATATCAACAATCTTTCAGAGATTTTACAACAATGACAGATAGGAACTAAGTGCAACAATGAATGGAAATCAAGTACAACCTCTTATGACAACAATCACTCACTGGGCACCCAACCCTCATCACTCCCTGGGATCCCAGCCCTCATCACTCACTCTCACTGGGTACCCGCGCTCACTGGGGGTGTACAGACTCTGGAGGGGCTCCTACAACCCAAGCGCTATAATCTGCATGGAAAAATCACGTGTTGCACGGACAACTCACGTGCCATAATATAAATAACTAGATCTGCACGGCCAACCCATGTACTGCACGGCCAACTCACGTGCTATAGTATAATATAAGGATCCGTGCGGACAACTCACGTGCTATAGTATAATATAAGGATCTGCACGGACAACTCATGTGCTATAGTATCAATATCTCACAATCAGGCCCTCGGCCTCACTCAGTCATAAATCTCTCCAGTCTCTCGGGCTCTCAATAATCATGAAATCAGCCCAAACAACAATGATATGATGTATCAATAATAATAATAACGGAGACTGAGATAAAATGTGCAAGAAAACATTGAGACTCAGTAATTATAGCATTTAGCAGGCAATTCAACAAGTACGCGACCTCTGTGGGTCCCAACAGTATTATCACATTGCCTAAGCATGATTTCTAACATGATTTACAGTCAAATTTTATCAACACATAGAGAGCATATAGCTAACAACAAATTATTCAACTTTACAGTTTCCCGAGACTGACCAAGTCAAAATCCCCTCGGTGCACGCCCACACGCCCATCACCTTGCATGTGCGCCACCTCCAAAATAATCACATGATACCAAAATTCGAGGTTTAATACCCTCACGACCAGATTTAAAACTATTACTTACTTCAAGCCGTGAAATTCTTATTCTGCAATGTCCTTTACTCGTGAATTGGTCTCCAAACACCTCGAATGTGGTCATAAATATTTCGTTTCAGTCAATAAAATTCATTGGAATTAATTCCATAAGAAAATATTGATTTCCATAAAAATCCGAAAATTAGCTCAAAAATTGCCTGTGGGGCCCGGGGCCCACATCTCGGAACCCGACAAAAGTTACAAAATCCGAAAGCTCATTCAACCACGAGTCTACCCATACCAATTTTACCAAAATCTAACCTCAACTCGACCCTCAAATCTACAAATATTATTTCCAAATTTCTAAGTTTCAATCTCTGATTTACACCTCAAAGTCATGTAATCTAGTCGGATTATTCGATGATAATTCAATATTATGGAGTAGAAATGATCACAAGGGACTTACCTCAAGTTTTCCTTGAAAATATATCAAAAATCGCCTCTCCTCAAACTCCAATTTGTCATCAATGGCGAATGGGACGAAGTCCCTATTTTTATAATTCTACCCAGACTGCCTCGATCTTGGCCTTAGATCAAGGTCCTCGAACCTGGGTCTCGATCCTAGGCCTCGGTCTTGGGCCTCGATCCTGGCCCTCGATCATGGCTCTCGACCCTGCCTTCGATCGTAGCCCTCGACCCTGGGCTCGATCGTCCTTGATTCTGGCCTCGATTTATTTGGGCTAGATTCAGGGAGCAATTTTTTTGGGCTCGATTCTGGCAGAATAAATTTCTAACAGAAGGATATTGCAGCAACTGTTGTAGTTCAATTTTTTGATCCATTAACCATCCGAAACTCATCCGAGGCCCTCGGGACCACAATCAAATATACCAACAAGTCCTAAAATATCATACGAACTTAGTCAAATTCTCAAATCACCTCAAACAACGCTAAAACCATGAATTACGCCTCAATTCAAGCCTATTGAACTTTGAAACTTTCCATTTCTACAAACAACGCCGAAACCTATCAAATCACGTCCGATTGACCTCAAATTTTGCACACCAGTCATAAATGATATAACAGACCTATTAAAATTTTCAGAATCAGATTTCGACCCCGTTATCAAAAAGTCAACCACCCGGTCAAACTTTTCAAAATTTCAACTTTCGGCATTTCAAGCCTAATTCCTCTACGGACCTCCAAAAAATTTTCCGGACAAGCTCCTACTCCCAAAATCACCATACGGAGCTATTGAAATCATCAGAATTCAAATTCGAGGTCATTTACACATAGGTCCATATCTAGTCCACTTTTCTAACTTAAATTTTCAATTATGAGACTAAGTGTCTCATTTCACTGCGAATTTCATCCGGACTCAAACCAACTAACCCGATAAGTTATAAATCAATAGTAAGACATAAATTGAGTAGTAAATGGGGGAACAGGGTTATAATATTCAAAACGACCGGCCGGTCGTTACATTCTCCCCCTCTTTAACAAACGTTCGTCCTCGAACGGGTTTAGAATAATACCTAGAGTCTCAAATAAGTATGGATGTTTGTTTTGCATCTCTTGCTCTGTCTCCCAAGTATCTTCCTCGACTGGCTTGCCTATCCACTAAACCTTCATTGATGCTATGTTCTTTGACCTCAGCTTTCGAACCTGCCGATCTAAAATAACCACCGGCTCCACATCATAAGTCAAATTACCATCTAGCTGTACTGTACTGAAATCTAGAATGTGAGAAGGATCCCCGACATACTTTCGGAGCATGGATACATGGAACACTAGATGAACACCTGATAGACTAGGTGGAAAAGCAAGTTCATAAGCCACCTCCCCAATTTTCTTAAGTATCTCAAAAAGCCCAATATACCGAGGGCTCAACTTGCCATTTTTCCCGAACCTCAATACACGCTTCATGGGTGAAATCTTGAGAAGAACCTTCTCCCCAACCATGTGAACAACATCACGAACCTTCCTGTCAGCATAACTTTTCTGTTTAGACTGTGTCGTGCGAAGCCGTTCCTGAATCACTTTGACCTTCTCTAAAGCATCCTGAACCAAGTCAGTACCCAATAGTCTAACCTCACCCGGCTCAAACCAACCCACTGGAGACTGACCCTGTCTCCCATATAAAGCTTCATACGGAGCCATGTGAATACTTGACTAGTAGCTATTATTGTAAGCAAACTCTGCGAGTGGCAGAAATTGATCCCATGAACCCCCAAAGTTAATGACACAAGCGTGTAGCATATCCTCCAATATCTGAATAGTGCGCTCGGACTGTCCGTCTGTCTGAGGGTGAAATGTTGTACTCAACTGAACCTGTGTGCCCAATTCTCGCTGCACTACCCTCCAAAATTGTGAGGTAAACTGCGTACCCCGATCTAAAATAATGGACACCGTCACACCGTGTAGGCGAACAATCTTGCGAATATAAATCCTAGCAAACCGCTCCAAAGAATAATTAGTACCGACTGGAATAAAATGTGCGGACTTGGTCAACTGATCTACTGTCACCCAAACAACATCACACTTTCTCAAATTTTGTGGGAGTCCAACTACGAAGTCCATGGTAATACGCTCCCACTTCCACTCTGGAATTTCAAGTCTCTGTAGCAATCCACCCGGTCTCTGGTTCTCGTACTATAACTGTTGAGAATTTAAACACCGAGATACAAACCCAACTATATATTTCTTCATCCACCTCCACCAATAGTGTTGTCTCAAATCCTTATACATCTTCGCGGCGCCTAGATGAATAGACTTTCGCGAACTGTGAGCTTCCTGGAGAATCAGCTCACACAACCCATCTACATTAGGTACACAGAGCCTGCCCTGCATCCATAATACACCGTCATCTCTAATAGTGACTTCCTTAGCATCACCGTGTTGAACCGTGTCCTTAAGGACAAGTAGATGTGGATCGTTATACTGGCGCTCTCTGATGCGGTCACATAAAGAAGACCGAGAAACCACACAGGCCAAAACTCGATTCGGCTCGAAAACATCCAATCTAACAAATTTATTAGCCAAGGCTTGAAGCTCCAAGGCTAACGGCCTCTCTTCTACCGGTAAGTATGCTAAGCTGCCCAAACTCTCTGCCTTATGACTCAAGGAATCGGCCACCACATTGGCCTTTCCGGGATTATAGAGAATGGTGATATCATAATCCTTAAGCAACTCCAACCACCTTCGCTGCCGCAAGTTAAGATCCTTCTGTTTAAACAAATGTTGTAGACTTCGATGATCGGTATACACCTCACACTGGACACCGTACAAGTAGTGCCGCCAAATTTTCAAGGCATGAACAATAGCTGCTAACTCAAGATCGTGGACTGGATAATTCTTCTCATGTACCTTTAACTGTCTGGACGCATAGGCAATCACCCTACCGTCTTGCATAAGTACTGCGCCGAGACCAATCTGCGACGCATCACAATACACAGTGTAAGACTCTGAACCTGTAGGCAACACTAATACCGGAATTATAGTCAAAGCTGTCTTGAGCTTTTGAAAGCTCTCTTGACATTCATCCGACCACCTGAACGGAGCACCTTTCTAGATCAATTTAGTCATAGGCGATGAAATAGACGAAAAATCCTCCACGAAACGACGATAATAACCCATCAAGCTAAGAAAACTCTGAATCTCAGTAACTGAGGATGGTCTGGGCCAGTTCTGAACTGCCTCTATTTTCTTCGGATCCATCATAATACCTTCACTGGACACTATATGTCCCAAGAATGCCACCGAACTAAGCCAGAACTCACACTTAGAGAATTTGGCATAAAGTTTCTCCTCTCTCAGCCTCTGTAATACAATACACAAGTGTTGTGCATGCTCCTCTTGGCTACATGAGTACACCAGAATATCATCAATGAATACCACGATAAATAAATCATGATATGGCTAAAATACACTATTCATCAAATGCATAAATGCTACTGGGGCATTGGTTAGCCCAAAAGACATCACAAGAAATTCATAGTGGCCTTAACGAGTCCTGAATGCCGTCTTTAGAATGTCTGAATCCCGAATTTTTAATTGGTGATAACCAGACCTCAAATCAATTTTAGAGAACACCCTCGCTCCCTGAAGCTGGTCAAATAAATCATCAATATGCGGCAATGGATATTTATTCTTGATTGTAAATTTGTTCAACTGCCTATAATCAATGCACATTCTCATAGTACCATCTTTCTTTTTCACAAACAGAACCGGTGCACCACAAGGTGACACACTAGGCCTAATAAACCCCTTTTCAAGGAGTTCCTGAAGTTGCTCTTTCAATTCTTTTAACTCAGTTGGTTCCATACGATACGGAGGGATAGAAATGGGCTGAGTGCCCTGCACCAAGTCAATACCGAAATAAATATCCCTGTCAGGTGGCATACCCGGCAGGTCTGCAGGAAATACATCTGAAAAGTATCGCACGACCGGTACTGAATCAATAATAGGAGCATCTGTATTAACATCTCTCACAAAGGCCAACTATGAGAAGCATCCCTTTCCAACCATACGTTGGGCCTTCAAAGAAGAAATTACCCTGCTAGGAACAAGATCTAAAGAACCCCTCCATTCAACCTTTGGCAACTCCGGCATCGTCAACGTCACGATTTTTGCATGACAGTCCAGAATAGTATGACATGGAGACAACCAATCCATACCTAGGATTACATCGAAATCAACCATATCGAGTAATAATAGATCAACTCTAGTTTCCATTTCCCCAATAGTTACGACACACGACAGATACACATGATCCACAGTAATAAAATCACCCACCGGTGTAGATACACAAACAGGTGAAACTAAGGACTCATAGGGAATATCCAGATAATTAGAAAAATATGATGATACATATGAATAAGTGGAACCAGGGTCAAATAATATAGAGGCCTCCCTGTGGCACACTGAAACAATACATGTGATCACTGCATTTGAGGCAACAACATTTGGCCTGGCAGGAAAAGCATAGAATCGAGCCTGCCCGCCTCTTGATCATCCTTCCCCTCTTGGGAGACCCCTAGCTGCCTGACCCCCACCCCGAGATGGCAGGGCGGGTGGTGTAACTGGTGGTGCTAGTTCCGTCGGTCGAGAACTCTGATGTGAAGCCCCACTCAATAGCCAAGGACACTCTCTCTTGAAATGACCAAATTCTCTGCACTCGAAACAACCCTTCCTTTGACGGAACTGTTGCTCATGATAACCCGAGGAATAACCTACAGAAGCCTGTGCAGACGAGGCATGATGAGAACTCTGCACTGGTAGTGCACTGAATGAAGACTGGCCTAAGTAAGCACTGTAAGAACCATGACTAGCTGATGCACCACAATGAGCTGGACAACCCATCTGAGCGTGTCTGTAAGAACGACCCCTACCACGGTGAAACTGACCCCCTGAAGGAATACTGCTGTAATCACCCGGACCACGAGGCCTCTTAGCCTCCCTCTCTCTCCACGTTCCTGGCTACAAACCATCTCTATCTGCCGAGCAATGTCCACTACCTTATAAAAAGTAGCACCAGATACTCTCTCCCTAGTCATAAGTAACTGCAGCTGATATGTGAGGCCATCAATGAACCTCATAATCCTCTCCCTATCAGTGTGAATCAACTAGACTTTGTGACGAGCCAACTCAGAAAATCTCATCTCGTACTGTGTCACGGACATATCACCCTAGTGAAGATACTCAAATCGTCTGCGCAGTTCTTCTCTATGGGACTGAGGTACGAACTTCTCCAAAAGGACCACAGAGAATTGATGCCAAGTAAGGGGTGTTACACCAATAGGCCTACGTCTCTCGTAAGTCTCCCACCATCTGAGTGCAGACCTTGAAAACTGAAAAGTAGTGAATGAGACCCCACTGGTCTCCAGAATATCCATTGTCTGAAGCATCCGTTGACACCTATCCAGAAAATCCTGAGCATCCTCTGACTCAGTACCGCTAAATGGTGGAGGTAGAAGCCTCTCAAATCTCTCAAGTCTCCTATGCTTATCATCTTCCATAACAAGAACTACCGGGGCCTGAGCAGCTGCAACCGGCTGGGCTGGTAGTGCCCTCGGTATCTGACGTCCCTGTACTACCTGGTCTGAAATACGGGCAACGGTGGTATGAGTACCTCCCCCAGCCTGAGAAGTGGCAGGTGCGGCCTGAGGCGAAACCACCTAAGCAAGACCAGTGCAGGCTGCCAATATCTAGGCCAAAGTATCCTGAATGCGTGCAATCTCAATGGGCACAACTGGTGCCTGAGCTGATCCTGTCGGCTCAACTATATCTGGATTATGCTGCTGAGCTGGAACAACTGGTGGTACTACATGTGCTATCCCAACTGTGGTACAAGCTATACCTCGACCTCTACCACGGCTCCGACCTCTCGCTGCCCTAACTGGTGGATGACCGTCTGATCCGGTAGTACGTATCCTCACCATCTGTGAGAGAATAGAATAGCAGAAATTTAGTTTCCAAAATCAACAAATTCGCAAGATAGAAAACAAGAAAGTGAAATTTTCCTAAGGGATCTGCAGCCTCTCGAAAATAAGTATAGACATCTCCGTACCGATCCGCAAGACTCTATTAAACCTGTTCATGACTCGTGAGACCTATGTAACCTTGGCTCTGATACCAACTTGTCACGACCCAAAATACCAACCTGTCGTGATGGCGCCTTTCTCGATAGTAGGCAAGCCAATAATCTCAATAAACCCAAACTTCTCTTTAAGGTTGAAAATATAATATTTAAATATAATACAATCACTCCCCAAAATCTGGTGTCACTGAGTACATGAGCATCTAATATGAATACAAGTCTGGAAAATATAGTCTATAATAGTCTGAGACCAAATACAGTGAACAAAGAGATAGAGAAGGAGAGACAAGGTCTGCGGAACACGACAACTACCTCAAAATCTCCTGAAAATCAACCGCGCGAAAGGAACAACACCCGCTATGTCCGGGAACACCTGGATCTGCACACGAAGTGCAGGGTGTAGTATGAGAACAACTATCTCAACAAGTAACAATAATAAATAAGAAACTAAAGATAGTAACGAGCAACACAGTTATGGTTCATTTTCAGTAATTCCCGCAAAGAATAGACATGATATCAAATTTGGCAGTTTAATGTCAAATTAATTTTTATACAGTTCCTGTTCATATAATCCATATATCAACAATCTTTCAGAGATTTCACAACAATGACAGATAGCAACTAAGTGCAACAACAAATGGAAATCAAATACAACCTTTTAGGACAACAATCACTCACTGGGCTCCCAACCCTCATCACTCCCTGGGCTTCCAACCCTCATCACTCACTCTCACTAGGTACCTGCGCTCACTCGAAGGGCTCCTACAGCCCAAGCGCTATAATCTGCACGGACAACTCATGTGCTGCATGGACAACTCACGTGCCATAATATAAATATCTGGATCCGTACGGCCAACTCACGTGTTGCACGGCCAACTCACATGCTATAGTGTAATATAAGGATCCGCACAGCCAATTCACGTGCTATAGTATAATATAAGGATCCGCACGGCCAACTCACGTATTATAGTATAATATAAGGATCTGCACGGCCAACTCACGTGCTATAGTATCAATATCTCACAATCAGGCCCTCGGCCTCACTCAGTCATAAATCTCTCCAGTCTCTCGGGTTCTCAATAATCGTGAAATCAGCCCAAACAACAATGATATGATGTATCAATAATAATAACAGAGACTAAGATAAAATGTGCAAGTAAAAATTGAGACTGAGTAAATATAGCATTTAGCAGGCAATTCAATAAGTACGTGACCTCTGTGGGTCCCAACAGTACTATCACATAGCCCAAGCATGATTTCTAACATGATTTAAAGTCAAATTTTTCAACACATAGAGAACATATAGCTAACAACAAATTATTCAACTTTACAGTTTCCCGAGACGGACCAAGTCACAATACCCTCGGTGCACGCCCACATTCCCGTCACCTAGCATGTGTGTCACCTCCAAAATAATCACATGATACCAAAATCCGTGGTTTAATACCCTCAGGACCATATTTAAAATTGTTACTTACTTCAAGCCATGAAATTCTTATTCTGCAATGTCCTTTCCACGTGAATTGGTCTCCAAATGCCTCGAATCTGGTCATAAATAATTCGTTTCAGTCAATAAAATTCATTGGAATTAATTCCATAAGAAAATAATAATTTTCCATAAAAATTGGAAAATTAGCTCAAACATCGCCCGTAGGGCCCACATCTCGGAACCCAACAAAAGTTATAAAATCCGAAAGCTCATTCAACCACGAGTCTACCCATACCAATATTACCAAAATCCGACCTCAACTAGACCCTCAAATCTACAAATCTTATTTCCAAATTTCTAAGGTCCAATCTCCGATTTACACCTCAAAATCATGTAATATAGTGAGATTATTCGATGATAATTCAATATTATGGAGTAGAAATGATCACAAGGGACTTACCTCAAGTTTTCCTTGAAAAAATACCAAAACTCTCCTCTCCGCAAGCTCCAATTTGTCAACAATGGCGAATGGGACGGAGTCCTTATTTTTATAATTCTGCCCAGACTGCATCGATCTTGGCCTTCGATCGAGGTCCTCAAACCTGGGTCTTGATCCTGGGCCTCGATCCTGGCCCTCGATCATGGCTCTCGACCCTGCCTTCAATCGTGGCCCTCGACCCTGGGCTCGATTGTGGCTTCGAGCCTGATCCTCGACCCTACCTTCGATCGTGGACCTCAACCCTGGGCTCGATCGTCCTTGATTCTGACCTCGATTTATTTGGGCTCGATTCTGGGATAAATTTTTCTGGGCTCGATTTTGGCAGAAGAAATTTCCAACAGAAGGAAATTGCAGCAACTGTTGTAGTTTAATTTTTTGATCCGTTAACTATCCGAAACTCACTCGAGGCCCTCTGGACCTCAACCAAAATACCAACAAGTCCTAAAACATCATACGAACTTAGTCGAATCCTCAAATCACATAAAACAATGCTAAAACCATGAATTACTCCCCAATTCAAGCCTATTGAACTTTGAAACTTTCCATTTCTACAAACAACGCCGAAACCTATCAAATCACGTCCGATTGACCTCAAATTTTTCACATCGGTCATAAATAATATAACAGACCTATTAAAATTTTCAGAACGTATTTCGATCCCGATATCAAAAAGTCAACCCTCCGGTCAAACTTTCCAAAATTTCAACTTTCGGCATTTCTAGCCTAATTCCTCTACGGACCTCCAAAATTTTTTCCAGACACGCTCCTAAGTCCAAAATCACCATACGGAGCTATTGGAATCATCAAAATTCAAATCCGAGGTCATTTACACATAGGTCCATATCCGATCCACTTTTCTATTTTAAATTTTCAATTATGAGACTAAGCGTCTCATTTCACTGCGAATTCCTTCCGGACTCGAACCAACTAACCCGATAAGTTATAAATCAATAGTAAGACATAAATTGAGAAATAAATGGGGGAATGGGGTTATAATATTCAAAATGACTGGGCGGGTCGTTACAATACCTCTTAAGACATAACATAATATTAAGTGTAATCGGGTTCCGAGAATTATCACGCACGATTTATGCCGAAGTCGTACGGCCCGATCAAAAATATTGTGTGCACTGTCGATGGTCGAACGACATGAACCATAGATGCATCTATTATTATGCCTAGTAAAACGTCCCACTCCCATGAGAATAGATAAGTTTACCTCGCTCGCGGAAGTACTTGCGACGCGAGAGGACATAGATTTCTCAGAGTTATTAAGTATTCCTCGATTCTTTCCCCAAATAAGAAATCTTACTTGGAAGTTTTTAACTTTAAAATCTTTAGTCTCAGCTATATTTAATATATAATATGCACAACAAGCATGACAGTACAATTAAAGCATGATGTAAATCTAAGATTACCCGGAGATCTCATGGAATATAAATACTCACGGACTCTCATCACCTAGTGCGTACGTATCTCCCCGCATAATTAATTCACAATAAAAATACACCTAAGGGGATGAGTTCCCTCTTACAAGGTTAGGCAAGAGACTCAGCTCAATCTCAAGCTCACATCCGGTCCTCAAATACGCTCTAAACCCTCAACTTGGTGCCAAACAATCCGAAACAAGCCAAATATTATATAATTAAATCAATATATACTCAAAAGTTCATAATTTAACTATTGGGGTAATTACCCACCCCTAATTGGAAGATTCCTAAAATTCACCCCCCGAGCCCACGTGCCCGAATCTCGGAAATTTAGAAGATAATTGTTACCCATAACCTCATGAACTCAAATATATCATTTTTACCCAATTCTATAATCATTTTCGTGGTTAAATCACATTTTTAGCAAAACCTAGATTTTTTCAACTAAACCCATAATTTTTACAATTTTAAATGTTAAAGTCTATCCATAATCTATGTATTTAACTTACATTGGATAGAAATTACTAACCTTCAATAGCTAGGTAAAAAATCCTCTCCAAGAAGCTCCAAAATCGCCCAAGAGATGAAGGAAATGAGTCAAAAATGGCCTAAGTCCCGACGTAAATGAACCTAACTGCCTCCCAGTGGTTTCGCTCCTGCACAAAATTGGCCTCTTCTATGGCTCCGCATCTGCGGAAAATTTATCGCAGATGTGGCCCTCCCCAGCTGGACTCCTTCCACTTTTGTGACGCCATATTCACATCTGTGGGCTCGCATATGCGGTCAAGCCTTCGAACTTGCGCCACTGCCCCTCCAGCTCTCAAGGCCCCTTCTGCAATCGCACACCAGCGCCCCCATGTCCGCACCTGCGGACTCAGTCCACGCAGCCCAGTTTCGCACCTGCTGCTAACCAGCCACTTCTGCAGTGCCGCACCAATGGACAATCCTTCGCAGATGCGAATGCACCAGAAGCCCTGCTGCTTCAGCAAATTCGTCCAAGTCCAAACTAGCTTCGCGCATCATCCGAATAGCATCCGGGGCCGCTAAGGGCTCAGCTAAACATACCAACAAGTTTGAAATAACAAAATGGACTCGCTCTAACCCTTGGAACATGGAAAAACACATTAAAAATTCACAACCCAAAACCAAATAGAATCAACTTGTGAACATCAAGTTCTTCCAACTCACTCTGAACGCGCCAAATCATACTTAAACTACTCAGAATGATACCAAATTTTGCGTGCAAGTCTTAAATCACCACACAAAACTATTCTCTGGCTCGGAATCCCAAACAGACCTCGATAACACCAAAACCAACTTCAAACCAAATTTAAAGAACTTGAAAAACTTGAAATATGCCAACTTTCAATATTAAGCGCTGAAATGCTCCCGGGTCATCCAGAACCCGATCCGAATATACGCTCAAGTCCAAAATTATCATACAAAACTATTGGGACCGTCAAATCCCGGTTCTGATGTCGTTTACTACAAATATTGACCCAAGTCAAACGTAACCCTTTTAAGCCAATAATAACGAACTAAGTGTTCCGATTTCAATTTGTACCCTTCCAAATCCCGAACTAACCATCTCCTCAAGTCATAAAACAGTAAAATCACATACGGGAAAACTTATTTAGGGGAACGGGGATCTATAAAGCTAAACAACCGGTCATGGTGTTACATTTTATGTATACACCTTTTGTAATTTCACTATATTTCAAATAATTAGTAAAAGTAGAATAATCTTGTTATCTAACTAAAATATAAGAACTGAGTTAGAAAATAATTTATCAAGGTAGAACATATTTTTTAGTATCAAAACACCCTAATAATCAATAAAAATCAAAAAGCTTAATATAGATCATGGGAGCAATTTGAATTTTTAATTAATGTAGTATAAAAGAATATGCTTTATTATAATTGGCCATCATTTTGTATCTTTTGTGTCACGACCCAAAATCCACTATAGGTCGTGATGGCACCCAATGTCGCTATTAGGCAAGCCAATGGTGAACTATCACATTAATTATTCATTTTATTATTTTCGAAATCATAAATTTTATTAAGGAAGGGAATTTATACTTTTAAATCTACGGGAACGTACATGAGTAATGGTTTATAAAAGAAATGAAAGGCGATAATGATATCTAAATCCGTAAGCAACAACTACCATATCCCAAAACCAGGTGTCACAAGTGGATGAGCATTTACTAATGAAATACAATAATAATACAACATATGTCCGGAATATAAATAAGATAGGATAAAGTAAATAGTACGATAGATACTTTGTGGGCTGCGATACGTGGCTTGGAAATGCAGCTCACCATAAAGTCTCCTCAGCAGCTGTGTCTACGCGCCAAGATAACCACCCATTGAACCTGTCAGATCCTGCACATTTAGTGCAGAAGTGTAGCATGAGTACGTAAATTAATATGTACCCAGTAAGTATTTAGCCTAACCCCAGATAAGTAGTGACGAGGGATTGACATCGACACTTACTAGTGGTCCAATAAAGCAATATAAAAATCATAAGTAGATATGAAGCACACAAAAATAATGGGGTACATCTGTAAGTTACATAATCTTCCAAGAATTCCTTTAAAGGGTATGAATTTCTGAGTCTTTTATTCTACCTCAACGGCTCAGATATATCAAGTGTGAGAATCAATTGGATAAGGAATACCATATAAAAGGCCAGGCATCAGTGGAAGGAAAATCTCATAAATATTCGGATTGCCAGCGATATAACGCACTATTATGCCGAGGTCGTTCCGCCCGATTCAGAATAATGTATACACTATCGAGGGTCGAGCGGCACGAACCATAGATGAGTCTATTATACTGCCGAGGCGTTTAGCCCGTTCCACAAGAAAGGATGGAAATCATCGAATTACGAGACACATGCTTACAATGCAGTACATGAACACAAAGTGAATATAATCTTTACCATTTCTCAAATAACTTGCCAACAACTCAAGGTGATAAGGCTCGGCCTAGTATACATATATTTATTTCCAAATCAATGTCAATTATAAATTCAAATAATTAAGCCAACAGAATGAGTTCAAATAATTTAAATATTACATGATAAGGTCCACAGTCTACCTGAACATAAACATATTTTAGCAACATACGGACTCTCGTCACCTCGTGCTTATGTAGCACCCACAACTAGTAACACATAATAATTATATCACCTAGCGGTAGTATCCCCCTCACAAGGTTAGACATGGACTTACCTCGCTGCGAAGTTCTACAACCGGCTCAAATGCCTCTCTAACACCTCAATCTGATGCCCATCAATCTGAAACTCATCAAACAACATGAAAACTAATAAAATATGCTCCAATACTCATAATTAATAAATTTAGAACAATTCTCAACTCTGTCAAAAAAGTCAACAAAACCAACCCCAGGCCCACGCCTCGGAATCCAACAAAATTTACAAAAATTATAACACACATTCAACAACGAGTCCAACCATACAAAAATCACCCAATTTCGACATCAAATCGCCACTAAAAATGCATGTTCTAGGGAAAAAATTCAATGGGTATTAAATATTAATAAATAAATATGATAACAAATGGCATACCTCGATAAATCACATGAAATCCCTCTCAAAAATCGCCTCCAACCAAGCTTGCAAAGTCCAAAAATGAAGAAATCTTGTAACCCTTCGAATTAATACACTGCCCAGGTATTTCGCACTTGCGGTTCACTTAACTGCTTCTGCGGCCCGTAGGTGTGGCCAGATCTCCGCCTTTGCAGTTTTCCCTGAAGGACCATGCCTTCGCTTCTGTGGACCAGACTCCGCTTCTACGAAGTCTCACCCGTAACCTGGGCTTCGCTTCTGCGGAAACGACGATCTTACGCCCCCTTCACACCTGCGCATCTCTTTCCCGTATCTGCGATCTTGCAGGTGCTGCCAAAACCTCACACCTGCGCATCCCCTCTGCCCAGCAAAACTCCGCACATACGATGATAAACACACCCTTGTAGTCTCACACCTGCGACCAAATCCTTCGCATGTGCGATTGCACCAGACCTGGTGCACTTCAGTAGTTCCCCAAGTTCAAACACATCCCGATTTCCAATCCGAATCACTCTTGAGGCCCTCGAGACCCTATCCAAGAACACCAACACATCCTAAAATATGATACGGACTTAGTCCAAGCCTCAAATTATGTCTAACAACAACAAAATTATGAATCGACAACCAAAACCTTTCTTTCAATTTTCCAACCTTCAAACTTCGTCGAACGTGTCCGAATTACACTTAAAAATTCCGGAATGACCCCAAACTTTACGTACAAGTTATAAATCACGATAGGAACCTATTCCAAGGCTCGAAATCCGAAATGGACATCGATAACACTAAAATTCATTTCAAATCAAACTTTAGAAATTCTTAAACTTTCAAAATGCCAATTTTTCATAATAGGCGCCGAAATGCTCTCGGACCACCCGATACTCAATCCGAACATACCCCCGAGTCCAAAATAATCTTACAAACTTATTGGAACCTTCAAATCCCGATTCCGAGGTCATTTACTCAAATGTCAAACCTCAGTCAATTCATCCAACTTAAAGCTTCGGAAATTAGAATTTGCCTTCCGAAACCACTCCGCACTTCCCAAAATTCAATTCCGACCACGCGTACAAGTCATAATACATGGAGTGAAATTACTCAAGGCCTCAAACTGATGAACGATGCGCTAGAGCTAAAAACGGTAAGTCGGGTCGTTACATTATGCTAATTATTTTGGGATCTTACACAAATATCGGGACATATTAATTGTTTACTTTTTCTTACCATATATATTGATTATACATAAATATACACATATAATACATTAATTATGTATATATATATATATTATATATTTACCGGTTATTTTTAATTTAAGTGGTTGGACGGCTATTTGGGTTAATTGTTTAATTATTTTCTTATAAGTTTGTAATTTAGGATTTTACTTAAATCCAGTAAGATAACAATATTTTTTGTGTTTCTACGCAATTTATTTATTCAATCATATTAAATATATTTGTGAACGAATATAAGGCTTATTTCAATCGGATAAGTGTAAAGCTTTTAGCTATTCAAAAATCAGCACATTACTCAACTTGGTTATGACTTGTGATAGTCTATAACCTTTTTGCATGGATTGAAGTTAAGCTACATAAGGGTAGTCGTAAAGAAATCAGGAGCTTTTTGTATATTAATCATTAGCGACGTCGCATGTTTTAATCAGTTTTAACTAAAAATTTCAAGTAGAAAGTAGTTTATTTACCGTCGATGCTAAGAATATCTTCTAATAATTTTAAGATCTTTTATTAAATGATGTGAAAAATAAAACGGACATATAAATTTATTGCTCTGTTGCATGGTCAAGGTTCTAATGAAAAGTTTTGGAGTATAAATTTAAAAAAATACATTTGAAAAGCTAATCACATAGAAACTTCCAAATTACATAACAACATTGGTATTTTGGGGGTTCAATCTAAATCTTCTCTCATTTATTACCTTTTTTAGATTTTTATTAATTATTTTTACTATAAGACTTATCATTAGAAACTTGATCATGAAAAGAATTGTGAATTTATATGTTTAAAATCAATTTTTATCTCTATTTTATTTTTTATATCTTTCAATGAAAGATCTTAAGATTATTAGAAGATTCTATTTAGTATCGACTGTAAATAAATTGTATCATACTTGAAATATTTACTATATCTTTGTAATATTTCATCTAAAGCAAAAAAAAGTTGAAATACATAGGGGAAAATTAACATAAACCAATACAGTAGCAGATATCTCCTAAATAACAGGGGAATCCAGATGTGTGCGACTATATTCGTTGTATTTGTGTTACTGTATTCATGAATTCAGTAGCATAAATCGCCTAAAAATAGGGAAATCCAGCTATTTATATCACGACCCAAACCCCACTATAGGTCGTGATGGCACCCAACGTCGCTGTTAGGCAAGCCAACGGTGAACTAACAACTTAATTATTCATTTTATTATTTTTGAAATCATAAATCTTGTTAGGTGGAGACGTAAATGCGTTAAAGTCGTAGATAAATGCAATTTAAATATTATACAAGTAAAAGTGTATCGAGGTTAAGCAAACCAAAAACGACTTCTAGAACATCCCAAAACCTGGTGTCACAAGTGCATGAGCATTTACTAAGGAGGACAATAATAATACAATATTTGTCCGGACTGTAAATAAGATAAGATAAAGTAAATAGTACGATGGAGACTCTGTGGGCTGTGATAGGTAGCCTGGAATGCAGCTCACCATAAAGTCTCCTCAGTAGATGTGCTTACACGCCAAGATGACCACCAATTGAACCTCTCAGATCCTGCACATTTAGTGTATAAGTGTATCATGAGTACATAAATCAATATGTACTCAGTAAGTATCGAGCCTAACCCTAGAGAAGTAGTGACGAGGGTTCGACATCGACACTTACTAGAGGTCCAATAAAGCAATATGATAAATCATAAGCATATATGAAGCACAACAATAGTAATGGGGTAAAACTATAAGTTACATAATCTTCCAAATATTTATTTTAAGGATATAAATTTCTCAGTATCGTGTTCTATCTCAATAGCTCAGATATAATAAGTTCTAGAAACCAACGGATAGTGAACACCATAATAAAGGCCAGGCATCAGTGGGAGGAAAATCTCATCAATATTCGGGCTGCTAGCGATATAACACATGATTATGCCAGGTCGTACGGTCCGATCTAGAAAAATATGTACACTAGCGAGGGTCGAGCTACACGAACCATAGATGCATTTATTATACTATCGAGGCGTTCGGCCCACTCCAGAATAAAGGAAGGAAAACATCGAATTACGAGACACGTGCTCATAATACAGTACATGACCACAAAGTGAATATAACGCAAGAAGCGTGTCCTAGGTGAGACGAGTTTTATTGGACCTGAAATAAGTGCAATCAGATTTATATAAGGTATATTAAAGAGAAAATATAATTATTCTGTTCAGAATGAGGTAATGATCCTTGTCAGGAAGAGAGACTCCATGATTTGTTGATTCGACAGGTGGTTATTAGTTTCTACGCATCTCTTCCGTCGTGGCAGTAATGCGAGAGTTGGAACAAGACTTATATGCGTCATGTGGTGTGTTTTGGGCATCAGATTCATGAAATTGCAGCTATTGTTGTCAGAGGATGTTGTTATGGTTAAGCGACTTATGTAGTGCATAGTCTGATTTCAGTGGAGTAGCATGGTCATGTTGGGTGTAGTGTGTAAGGATTTATATGATGTTCGTATGTTAGAATTAGGTCGTGTAGAGGAATTCGGAGGTTGGAATTTGGTTCTAAGGCTTATTTACTAAATAAAGAGGGAGAATCTTCAGTCTGGACTGAGATAATATGCTCACTTGGGTTGTTGTGGCACTGGTAGGTGCACGAGGTGTTAAACAGTTATTTTTGACAACTCTAGAGAAGTTCTTGGAAGGTTCGAGGACGAACATATGTTTAAGTGGGGGAGAATATAACGACCCGACTGGTTGAGATCTAATGCGTCATTCGAAGGTTTGATGCCTTGAGTAGCTTCACTTTATGCTTTATGACATGTACGTGTGGTTGGAATTGTATTTCAGGAGGTTCGAAATTGATTTGGAAGGAATATTCTAAATTCGAAGGCTTAAAGTTGGAATAATTAACTAAGGTTTGAATTTTGAGTGAATGACCTCTGAATAGGTATTTGAAGGTTTCAATAGGCTGGTATGATGATTTCGGACTTGGGCGTATGTTCGGGTTGAGTATCGGGTGGTCCGGGAGCATTTCAATGCTTATTATGGAAACTTAGCATTTTGAAAGTTTAAGAATTTCTTAAGTTTTATTTGAAGTGGACTTTGGTGTTATCGATGTCCATTTGAGGTTTCGATCCTTGGAATAGGTTTGTATCGTGATTTTTGACTTGTACACAAAGTTTGGCATCATCCCACAATGTTTATATTTGGTTCTGACGCGTTTAGTGAAGATTAATAGTTTGAAAGTTTAAAGAAAGGTTTCGATTATCTATTTGAAATTTTGATGTTGTTTGGCGTGATTTGAGGCCTCGAGCAGGTTCGTGTTGTGTTATGGAACAGCTTGATACGTTTGGATACGGTCCCTGGGGCCTCGGGTTTGAAACGGATTGAAATCCATTTGAAATTAGGATTTGTGGAAATACTGAAAACTGCTGAAATCTAGTGTCATCCCACCTGCGGTGGTTTGGTCGTAGGTGTGGACATCCAGGCACGATGGAGGTCGTTGTAGAAGCGGAGAAAGCCGACCGGGGGAAGGGCTGCAGGTGCGAAGCTTTGGCCGCATATGCGCAAGCGCAGAAGCAAAACCCTGGGCATAGATGCGGGTGAAGGTGCAGGAGTGGAAGAAGCTCGCACCTACGATGTCGCAGAAGCGGGGAATGTTTTCGTAGGTTCGAGGCTTAGTGTTGGGTGATTTTCCGCAGAAGTGGAGGAGTGGTCGCAAAAGCAACGCTGCAGGTTTGGCATTTTGGCTTCGCGATGCGAAGATCGCTCGGGCAGAATGTATAAGCTAGCCAAATCGGGTTTTGGCTCATTTCACCTCTTTTCTCTCATTGGAGCCGGCCTTGGGGGCGATTTTGGAGTGCCATTTTAGTTTTATACATGATTTATATGTGGATTTAAACTTGAAAGATTGTAGTAATTGTGGGATTTTTGAAGACACCTAGAAATTGGTAATTTTGGATTTTGACCATGGTTTTGGAAATGGAATTAGGAATAAATTATATATTTGAGTTCGTGGTGTTCTGGATAATGATTATCTTCAAACATATTTGGAATTCGGGCACGTGGACCCGAGGGTTGACTTTACCGACTTTTTGAGCGGAGTTGGAAAGTGTTAGAAATTGATTAATTATGGGTAATAGAGTATATATTTATGGATTTGCACATTGTTTGAGTTGTTTTGGATCGACGGGCATCAGTTTGAGGTTCTAGAGAGGCTTTGGATCCGGTTATGGAACTTCAAAGCGAGGTAAGTCTCCTTTCTAACCTTGTGAGGGAAAAACTATCCCTTAGGTGATGTATTTGATATGTGCTACTTGTTGCGGGGGCTACGTACGCACGAGGTAATGAGAGTCCGTACGTAGCTCGTTTCATGTTATGTTCGGTTAGACTTAGATTCCCTCCATGCTATAACTGTACTATTTGAGTTACCCACTGACTATTAAATTCCTTTACTTTATGTTACGACTTGAGACTAGACTTGCGTAGAGTGATAGACTTGCTATTGTAAAGATTTGATAGGCTTCATGATTAGCCGTGAAATAATTGTACTACTTTTGTGAATTTCTCCTGTGCTATATGTTTCCCTCGAAAGGTTTTCCTTAAAATTTATATCTCACACGTTTATTTGTGAGTGGGCTCAAGGATCCGTTAAAGCTTCTTATTCTAATGGGTTCGGGCCATTCGCCTCGGCAGGATTATGTACCACGCTCTCATGGGAGCGGGTTGTTCGCCTCGACAGTATAATAAATGCATCTATTCTTCATGTCGTTAAACCCTCGGCAATGCACTCAGTATGATGGGATCGGGCTGTAGGCCTCGATATTTCTATAAAATACTCTTGCGGAATCGTGCGTAATATTTGACAAGGAACCAATGTATTTGCGAGTTTTCCTGATTTGGATTGTGACGACCTATCTGGTGAGGTCCATATATATATATATATATATATATATATATATATATATATGCTCCGGTTGAGAAGGTAATTGCTAATTGAGAGCTTGAGTTTATTGTCGAGAGAGGATTGTACCACATATTTATACTTGTTTATTTAGCTTATTTACTCTGCCTCACATTTGTTTACTTCATACTGTACATGATTTATTGGACCACTAGTAAGTGTCGATGTCGACCCCTCGTCACTACTTCTACGGGATTAGGCTAGATACTTACTGGGTACGTGTTGATTTACGTACTCATGCTGCACTTGTTGCACTTATTGTGCAGGTACACATATGTCTGGTGGTTTTTTGGGCAGAGAGACGCGGCCATTGAGGAAACTTTACCGTGAGTTGCATTCCATGTTATGATCCGCAGTATGCAGAGTCTCCATTAGAGTTATTTATATTCTCCGATCTAATTTGTATTCTAGACATTTGTTGTATTTTATTATATTTCCTTGTTGATGCTCATGCACTTGTGACACCGGGTTTTGGGGACTTCTTATGGATGTTTGGTACGGTAGTGCATGTAATTATTATCATTCTACCTTGTAAATTCTATTTCATACTATTTAATTAATGAAAATTATGATTTTAAAATACTAAAATGAGTAATTAAGTTGATCAATCATCGTTGGCTTGTCTGACGGCCGTGTTAGGCGCCATCACGACCTTTAGTGGATTTTGGGTCGTAACAGCTTGATATCAGAGCTCTTGGTTCACTTGGGTCTCACGAGTCATGAGCAAGTCTAGTAGAGTCTTGCGGATCGGTACAGAGACGTCTATACTTATCTTCGATTAGCTACAGGGCTTTTAGGAGCACTTCGCTTCTTAATTCCTCATCATGCGGTTTGATTCCTTTTTAGGCATATGCCATTGCTACCTCCTAATCAATCTTATGCGACTTGGAGCGCCTGGTATAAATTGGACATTGAGGAGTTCTAAATGATACCACAAATGAGATACACGATGTTTCCCTACGTGTTCGAGCAAGCTATTATAATCGCCTTGTGGAAGGATGCTCTGCCATTTCAGCTCAGTATCTATAGTTCTGATGGTTTAGAGGCTATGCAAAGATTGTTATGATGTTCATACGCTGTTATCGCACGGTTTTAGTATAATGGTAGGGTGCTTGTTTATGTGTCGAGGCAGTGAATGACTTTAAAGGCGTATTTCTTAGTGCATGACTTAGAAGTTCGGCATTTAATTCCAGCGGAGGAAAGGCAGTCGGACTATGGAGGTTCTTGCCTTGGTTGACGGAGTAACGAGACTTGATATTTTCGAGCGTGGTGGAATGCTCATTTGTGATGTGGTTTCATGGTCCTTGTTTGAACGCATTAAGGTTCGTCGGTGTTATGATCTTCTTCAATTTGCATCCGGGGCAAGGTGTTACAAAGTGGTGCTTGAGAAGTAGTTGTCAGAGATGGCGATGTGTAGCCGTTTCGGAAATAAAATTGGTGTTTCTAATGTTGCTAGCTCGGGAAAGATGATCTTCGAGGAGGCTTAGAGTTGGTAGAAATTTATTAGTTCAGGTGCTTTCGGTATGGATTTTTATTTAAGGCAGCAATTGGGCAGCGAAGAATGAGGAAGGACATGTGGGAGGTGTCTTGCGGTGGTTGAATTACTAGCAGGTCAAAATATGAAGAGCAAAGGTCGATGGGTTTCTTAAAGGAGGTGGTTTAACCGAAGTGGGAGTGGAAGAGTAGCATAAGGATTTTGTGGCAGGAAAGCCACTTGCCTTGAGAAAGTTTAGGATGATTTGGGAATCATGATGGAAGGTGATTTGGTCTATGGATTTTATTTGGGATAGTGGCTACTGTACCGAGAAAGATTGAATATGGCAAGGAGGAGTTTGCTTGAAATGAAGAGGGGTGTGAAAACTTGATTATCGTTACGGATGCCATGTGACTTTGAGTTTGGAACATATTGTCAGACTTTCAGTTGATGTCAATGGGGAATAAACAGATTCTTACAGCTGGTGGACAAGCACGTGCTTATGATGGTTTACTAAATTCTTGTTAGTAGTACCCAATGCAACGTCGTTGGAAGATGTCAGCATAGAATTCCACAGGTGGGTTATCTCCTGTGAGCAGGTTAGCGGTTGCGTGATGTTGATGAAGTTTCTACAAAGAATTCTACTTACTACCCGGTAGGAGATCGTGCGTGCGATTGTGGTAGGTAATTCGGAATGTTTTATGAAAAGCTTAACAAAAGATTTTGAGAAATTTGGCGGGTTAACGATTGGAGATCATGGTAATTGAGAAGGATGAATCATTCTGGGCTCTACATTATGTGATGGTAGCTTAAAGCTAAGGTGGGGATCCCACCATCAACGATTGGATCACGTGGTTTTCTACTTGTGCGGTTTCTGGTTATTGTTGCATTGGTGGATTATTTATGACTAAGAAAAGAAAACATCAAGGGTAATTCGAGCAAGGAACTTTATGAATGTGTGCTATATTTTGCCTTATCGATTAAGGTGCGGGTTTTTGGAGGACACAGAGTTAATGCTTCTTGTGGATATGATGTACAAGGAAAAGAATTCAGTCGGTTGCTTCTTTGAGAGGGTGTTCAAGTGCTGGCAGAGCTTTGGAGTCGGTTATGTTCGGGACCAAGTTAGAGTGGATGACTCTTAATAGTGATTAGGCGCGATGTCTAAGAATTTCGGGTTCGTTGTGTGACCGAAGATCGGGATTTTTACAGTAGAGCGTGAAGAATACTTGGGGATTTTTTCTATATTATCATCGGGTCAGCGAAGTAGTAATGGAGGAATAGCTTCGAATTCGCAGAAGATCTTTCAAAATGGGTGTACCAGTTTGAGACGCTATTATGCGCATGTGGAAAGTATGAGATGGTTCATAAGTATCGAGACGATGTGGTCTCATGATTCGGGTCACTCGAAATGAGTTCTTGTCGAGTTCACAATGTTTAAAATGGAACTATTATTATTTCTAAGTCAAGTCAAGAGTAAATTGGAAGAAATTGGGTCGGATAGTAATGATTGAATTAGCATGATTGTGGCGATGATCAGTTCTTTCGGTGTGTGAAGTTATACATGTGGGTTGTAGTTGTACGTGCGGACTTGACAACCCCTATAACATGATTGATTTTGGAGGTATTTGATTCTAATGGCCTTGTTATGTAAATGGATTCCATAAGTGTTATGGCAATTTAGACCACGACTTGAGGTTTGTATTTTCTACAGTTATGGAAATTCAGTTGCGTGTTGCAATGGTTCTTCTGAAATGAGTTAAGTGAAATTTTTCTAGCCAATGAAGTCTTTATTCTACTAGTAGTTCAGTGGTATGGTGAATTCTTGTACTCTCGTATAGCGGCGTGATAGGTGCAGTGAGCGGCATGGGAATTGGAATTTGAGGATCAAGGTTGCGGCTCGGTGTTGATAAGAATGTCACGTGCTCAGATGAGCATGGAAGGATTTAGATGTTTAGAGTGAGCTGGAATTATCTTAGTACAACATGAGAATGGTGTTTTGTGGAAGAGGCATTGTGTATTGCTTTGCGGATTGTGATTTGCCTTACAAAATTAGTACGGTTTGTAGTATGGAGGTGCAAATTTTGCTACCTGATGCGGAAGGTCGTGAGAGTGTGCCCCACGAGGAAATTGTATAAGTGTGGCATGTTAGTCATTTGATTGTGAAAGATTAAAACCAAGTATGGAGATTATAGTAATATCACAAATGTGAGAGTTTATGCCGGAGAGGCGTTCTATTCCTTGGGCTGTGGACTGTGTGAGTTTGTTCCGAATTTGACAGTTGTTTTTATGTGTCATAGAAAAGGTTATTGTGGATCCTTGAAAGGTTATTAGCCTAGTATGGTATGGTCGGAAATAGATTGAGGTCCGTTGATGGGTCTAATGTGAATGTGTGCTCTACATCAGGCTGGATGTGTTCATTCAGCATAGCGTTCCTTTTGAAGGAGTCTTCGGGCATTGGATATTTTTCCCGTCGTCAGCTATTCCGTGAATCACTCTATTGTGACATGTGGGCTATGAGATAGCTTGATTATTCGCACATGTGTCGAGGTATCATGTAGCTTGTGGTATTATATGAGCAGGATGGCTCACCAGATGCAGGTCATTTATCGCACCTTAGTTGTGCTTGAGTTTTGTAGCGTATGACGCTATCTGTCTCCCCAGGGATGTATTTTTGCACTTGGTATGCTTGTGGTCGATATTCGGGTATTTAGTATGTATGAGCATTATGGCTTGATGGGTATTTCCCTATCTATTGTTATATGTGGATTGGGTGGCACGTCGCCACTGGTATGTTGTTTGGATCGGGTTGCACACCACAATAGGTACCATTTGTTGATCGGGTTGTACGCCGCAACAGTTAGAGGTTAAGTACGGTTCCCTATATCTATTCCTGCATATTTTGTTCTCATTCTCTGAGGAGGGTTCATAGTATCTGTTCGACCGTTTTATTCGTTACGCATGTTAGGTAGTTCTTTTCCAAAGTTCATTCTTCTTATGTGTTACATTCGAGTTTGTAGCTTGTTGGCGCATTGATGGCGTCATATGAGATTTTTGGCACTGTCAAGGTGGCTTATTGCCCGAGCAGCGTGTACTGGGTGAGATGAGATTATTGTACCTAAAGTCAGTGCAATCAGATTTATATAAGGTATATTAAAGAGAAAATATCATTATTCCATTCAGAATGAGGTAATGGTCTTTTTCAGGAGGAGAGACTCCATGATTTGTTGATTCGGCATGTGATTATTAGTTTCTACATATCTCTTCCGTCGTAGTAGTATTGCAAGAGTTGGAAAGGGACTTATATGCGTCATGAGGTGTGTTGTGGGCATCAGATTAGTGGAATTGCAGCTATTGTTGTCAGAGGATGTTGTTATGGTCAAGCGACTTATGTGGTGCATGGTGTGATTTCAGCGAAGGAGCATGGTCATGTTGGGTGCAATGTGTAAGGATTTATACGGTGTTCGTATGTTAGAATCAGGTCTTGTGGAGGAATTTGGACGTTGAAATTTAGTTGTAAGGCTTATTGACTAAATATAGAGGGGAGATCTTCAGCCTGGCTCGAACTAATATAATCACAAGGGTTGTAGTGACACAGGTAGGTCACGAGGTGTTAAACAATGATTTTGGACAACTCCAGAGTAGGTCGTGGCACGTTAGAGGACGAACGTATGTTTAAGTGAGGGAGAATATAACGACCCGACCGGTTATTTTGAGCTCTAGCGCGTCGTTCGGCGGTTTGATGCCTTGAGTAGGTTCACTTCATGTTTTATGACATGTACGCATTGTTGGAATTGAATTCGGGAAGTTCGAAGTTAATTTGGAAGGAAAATTCTAAATTCGGAAGCTTAAAGTTGGAAGAATTACCTAAGGTTTGACTTTTGAGTAAACGACCTCGGAATCGGAATTCAAAGGTTCCAATAGGTCGTATGATGATTTAGGACTTGGGCGTATGTTCGGGTTGAGTATCGGGTGGTCCGGGAGCATTTCAGAACTTATTATGGAAAGTTAGTATTTTGTAAGTTTAAGAATTTCTTAAGTTTGATTTGAAGTGGACTTTGGTTTTATCGATGTCTGTTTGTGGTTCCAAGACTTGAAATAGGTTTGTATCATGATTTGTGACTTGTACGCAAAGTTTGGCATCATTCTAGAATGTTTTGAGATGATTCGTACGCGTTCGTTAATGTTTAAAAGTTTGAATGTTTAAAGAAAGGTTTTGATCGTTTATTCGCAAATTTGATGTTGTTTGGTGATATTTGAGGCCTCGAATAGGTCCGTGTTGTGTTATGGAACTGGTTGATACGTTTGGATAAGGACCAGGGGGCCTCGGGTTTGAAGCAGATTGAAATTGGATTGAAATTTGGATTTGAGGAAATACTAGAAACTACTGAAATCTAGTGTCATCGCACCAAAATTCATTTCAAATCAAACTTAAGAGATTCTTCAACTTCCAAAATGCCAACCTTCCATAATAGACGCTTGAATGCTCCTGGACCACCCGATACTCAACCTGAGTATACGCCCAAGTCCGAAATCATCATACAAACCTATTAGAATCTTCAAATCCCGGTTCCGAGGTCGTTCGCTCAAAAGTAAAACCTTAGTCAACTCTTCCAACTTAAAGCTTTTGAATTGTGAATTTTCCTTCCGTAACCACTCCGAACATCTCGAAATTCAATTCCGACCACACATACAAGTCATAAAACATGAAGTGAATCTACTCGAGGCCTCAAACCATCAAACGATGCACTAGAGTGAAAAATAACCGGTCGGGTTGTTACAGTTTAATTATGGAAAGAGAATCAATTAGCGTGTATCACTCCTAATTTCACTCAACAAAATCAATTCTAACAAAAATTTAACTGCAACTGTGTTGTATTCCATGTATTCGCGCGACTATATTTATAAATACCTTGAGATAAAAAAATAAGGATTACAGATGCTTAATTATGTATTTCATGTATTCGTGCAAATGTATTTATAAATACAGTGAGGTAATCCGCCTAAAATAGTGATTATGGATGTTTAATAGTGAAAAGAGCAATATTGAATTGTATTTAATTTTACTGTATTGAATTCAGTTGTATTCAAACAATAAAAAATCAAGAAAATAGGGTGTATACCGTTCTATTCTATTCGATTGTATACATTGTATTCAATTTAAAGATATTCACTATTATATATTCAATTCGACTGTATTCAAACAACAAAAAATCACAAAAATACATTGATATTCAACTGCATTAAAAAAATACAGACCTTTGGAATACATAATTACAGGCAAAAGAATAATGTATTTATACAAAAATATAATATATTTGAGTGAATTTGTACAGAATAGTGTATGTGACAAAATAGCAAATAAGAGAAGAAAGTTCGCCGGAGATGACATTTTTCGGCCAAGCAAAATACTATATACATTGTTTTGAAACTAAAAATGGAGACGAACAAAACTCTGGCCCTCAAATCTTCTCCGGCGTAGAAAATGTTGCAGTATCTATCGTTCATGTTACAATACCCATGCTCTACTCCCCGTGTAGTGGCCACAGCCTCAAAACGACGAGCTCCTCCTTGCTATTGAGGAATCTAATTTTAAAGAAAAGCCCAGTCTTTCCCCTCTTTATCCCAATAGTTTAGAAGTATTTTCAATTGCAATTACCCTAGAGGATTGGGCCAGAGAATTTACGATTAGAAGCAGGGTTTTTCTCAAAGAGAAAGAGAGAAGGAGGATAGAGAGAATAAGAAAACTTTTATTGAGATTTTTAGAGAGAATCGTGTGTTAACTGAAAGAAAGAGAGAGAAAAAACATAAATAGAGTATTTCACGCCTCAATGATAGTGTATACCATAAATACCTATTTTCTATAAAATAAAAAAGGTAGCTATAGAAAATAACATTTTAAAATGGTTTTGGTTTATAATAAATAGGGTGTATGCCTTTTCTATAGGAGGTAAGATTTCCTTTTTTGATTATCCATCCTAAAACTAGCTAGGATACACAATTTTCACTGATAACTGGGCAGTTGGCCCATTTTGGTATCCAAGGCGACTGCACAATAACGAGAGTGTTTTGCAATGAAATTTGTACTTGGTCAAAGTTTTATGAAAAACTACTTTTTTCAATTTGCGATGAAACTTCTAATCATCCTCTAACGGCCAAATTTTATTTGGATCAGTTTTTCATGTAGGATTATAACATATGGCCTCTATAATAATATTTGACTATTGTAACGATACGACTAGTCGTTTTCTTTCTGTATTCTTGTTTCCTTAAATAAAACTCTCTGTATGTGCTTTTACTTTTTATAACTTGCGGGGATGGTTAGTTCGGGTTTGGAAGGGTTCAGGTTAAAATCGGAATACTTAGTTCCTTAATATGGGCTTAAAGGGATAAGTTTGACTTGGATTAATATTTATAGTAAACGACCTCGAAACCGGGATTTGAAAATCCCAATAGTTTCGTATGATCATTTTGGATTTGGGTATATGTTCGGATCGGGTTTCGGATTACCCATGAGCATTTCAGCGCTTAATATTGAAAGTTGGAGCATTTGAGGTTTTCAAGTTCTTTAAGTTTGGTTTGAAGTAGGTTTTTGTGTTATTGAGTTCTGTTTGGATTTCCGAGCCTGGAAATAGTTTCATATGGTAATTTAAGACTTGCACGTAAAATTTAGTGTCATTCCGAGTAGTCTAAGTATGATTGAGCACGTTCAGAGCCAGTTGAAAACTTGAAGTTCATAATCTGATTCAATTTCGTTTTAGGATGTGATTCTTAGTTTTGATCTTGTTTACGCATTTTGAGAGTTCGAGCATGTCCGTATCATGTTTATGGACTTGTTGGTGAATTTGGACGGGGTCCCAAATGGCTCGGGTATGTTTCGAACCGCCCTGAGTTAAGTTGGAAACACCAGAAATTTCTGTTCTGGTTTACTTCTTCGCGAACGCGGAGAAGTAATCGCGTTCGCGATGAAGTAATGGGGATGGATGGAGTCTTTCCCTATGCGTTCACGAGATGGAGACCGCGTTTGCGGTGCTCTGGGCCACTGGCCTTCACGTTCGCGCTAAGGCCTTCGTGTTCGCAAAGTGAGAGGCCAACTGAGGAGGGGTGACACAATGGGCTTCATGTTCGCGATGGGCAGGCCTGATAAGCCTTCGTGTTCGTGTGGCCTTTACCGCGTTCACGAAAGACATTTTTCTGGGGTGGGCCTTTTTGGCCTTCGTGATCGCGGATGCTCTATCGCGATCACTTATAAGGACCCCTAGGTAGTAACTGTGATGACCCAAAATGTCATCTTTAAATTTAATAATTAATTATGTATTCTAAGACCTCAAAAAGTACTATTTATCATTCCTCGACTTGCGTGCACAATCCGTAAAATTTCATGGAAAGTCTTTATGTGAAAAATGGATTTAAAATGTGGATTAGAGCTTTAAAACTCAATTGAGTTGACTTTGGTCAATATTTTGAGCAATTGGACTCGGATCAGTGTTTTGACAGTTCTGGTAGGTCCGTATCGTGATTTGGGACTTGGGCATATGCATGGAATCAAATTCCGAGGTCCCTAGCTCGAGATATGGAATTTTGAAGAAAAATTAAAATGTTTAAGTTCGAATAGTGACCGGATGTATAATAATCTGAAAATGACCCCGGAATAGAATTTTGATGATTCCAACAACTCCGTATGATGATTTTGGACTTAGGAGCGTGTTCGGAATTTTATTTGGAAGTCCGTAGTTAAATTAGGCATGAAATGGCTAAAAACAAGAATTTAAGTTTGGAAGTTTGACCAATGAGTTGACTTTTTGATATCGGGGTCAGAATCCAATTCTAAAAATTTTCACAGCTCTGTTATGTCATTTATGTCTTGGGTGCAAAATTTGAGGTCAATCGGACTTGATTTGATAGGTTTTGACATCGAATGTAGAAGTTGGAAATTCTAAGTTTCATTAAGCTTGAATTGGAGCATGATTCGTGATTTTAGCGTCGTTTGATGTGATTTGAGGTTTCAAATAAGTTTGTATGATGTTTTAGGACTTGTTGGTATTTTGGGTTGAGGTCCCGAGGGCCTCGGGTGAGTTTCGGATGGTTAACGGATCAAAAGTGGAACTTAGCTGCTGCAAAAGTTGCTGCAATTTTTCTGCTGGAAATGCTGTCAAAATCGGGCTGCCTGTCAAAATCGAGCTCCCTGTCAAAATCGAGCTCCTTGACAAAATCGAGCTCCCTGTCAAAATCGAGTTCCCTGACAAAATCGAGCTCCTTGTCAAAATCGAGCTCCCTGACAAAATCGAACTCCCTGACAAAATCGAGCTCCCTGTCAAAATCGAGCTCCCTGACAAAATCGAGCTCCCTAAAAAAATCGAGCTCCCTAACAAATCGAGCTCCCTGATAAAATCGAGGTCCTTGACAAAATCGAGGTCCCTGACAAATCGAGGTCCCTGACAAATCGAGGTCCCTGACAAAATCGAGGTCCTTGACAAATCGAGCTCCCAAGATCGAACTGGACAGATCGAGCTCCCAAGATCGAACTGGACAGATCTGTAAGTTATAAAAACAGTGGCATTCAACATTTGCCATTTTTGACAAACTTGAGCTTGAACAGAGACGACTTTTGATAGATTTTCAAGGAAAGACATTTGGGGTAAGTGATTCCAACTCGAATTTGGTCTATATATACAAGTATATCATTGTTTTCACCATAAATTAGTGTTTTGAGATTTAAATTTGGGAATTTTTTAGAAATCTCATAGAAATAAATTTTTGATATTTCGGTATCGATTCGGAGTCGGATTTGAGTGAAACTGGTATCGTTGGACTCGTAATTGAATGGGTTGTCGGATTTCATAACTTTCGCCGGATTCCGAGATGTGGGCCTTGAGAGCGAATTTTTAATTAATTTCGGGATCTTTTATTTAAAATGTAGTATTTTCTATAGAATTGATTCCTATAATATTTAGTGATTGTATCGAATTATTTTGGCTAGATTCGAGCCAAACGGAGTTGGATAATCGTGGAAAAGGCCTTATAGTGGATTAAATTGGAGCAAGACGAGGTAAATCTCTTGTCTAATCTTGTGAAGGGAAAACTACCTCTTAGGTGATTAAGATTAAACAATTGTTGCTAAATTGTGGGGACTACGTACGCACGAGGTGACGAGAGTCCGTGCGTAGCTACTATTAATGCTAAAGTCCGGGTAGTTTAGGACCCAAAGCATGCCTTACTTGTGTAAATTGTATTCTTTGATTAATTAATATTAATTGATATATATGAATATATTGTGAATTGTTAGATAAAGATATTAAAGGATGAAAATCTCATATGCTTAATTTTTGTTTAAATCGATTAATTGTTAAAAGAAATTATTCTCCTCCCAAATTTATCTTATAATAAATATACTCTCCTTCCGGAGGCACATAAGAAAATGTCCTCCTTTCTTGTGGAGCGGGCCGAACGCCTCGGCAGGATAGATGCATCTATGGATCGCGCCGCACGTCCCTCGGCAGTGTACACGACACTCTGGATCGGGTCGTACGTCCTCGGCAGAAATCGTGCTTAATAATAATAATTACACGATACTTTAATAATTTATTTTATCTTATGAAGCTAATTAATAAATTAGAAAATCTTTGGAATTTAATGAATTATTATTCTTGCTTGTTAAGGAATTAATTGTTACTCCTGTGAATGAGGTTTACTTGATAAATTGGAAATTATTTGAATTGAGGGAATTTAATTAATATATTGAGAATTGTTACATTTGAAGGAAATTTGATTATTTCTGCTAATTAAATAGATTATTGTAAATTCTGTAAATCATGCTGATTTAAATATCCTAGTTTTATTTCAGTTATTATTATTGACCCTTAGTGAGTGTCAAAGTCGGCCATCTCATCTCTATCACTTCGAGATTAGGCTTGATACTTACTGGGTACACATTGTTTACGTACTCATACTATACTTGCTGCACTTTTTTGTGCAGGACCTGAGACAGGTACTAGTAGAGGACCTATCATCACATACCCACGTCATTCCGAGGCATAGTGGTGAGATGCCTTTCTGAGCCGTTCTGTAGCTACCAGTGTCTCTTCTTATATTTACATTCTTTCTATTTCATTTCAGACAGTATTTGGAATTTTGTATAATGTACTAGATGCTTATTCACTTGTGACACCAGGTCTTGGCACACACATTGGTAGAGTTTGTGTTTATATTTTCTTGGTTTAAAATTTTATCAATGTATGTTTAATTTATTAGTTGGCTTGCCTAGCTGTAGTGTTGGGCGCCATCACGACCTACAGGTGAAATTGGGTCGTGACAACATAGTATGAGACACTAGGTTCACGTATGTCTCACAAGTTATGAGCATACCTAATAGAGTCTTGCGGATCGGTAGAGAGACGTTTGTACTTATCTTCGAGGGGCTATATGGTGTTAGGAAACTACCTTTCTTCATATTCCATCGTGCAATTGATGTAGTACTAAATATCATTCTCTTATTCTCTCACAAATGGTGAGAACACGCTCTAATGAGATTCCAGACCAGGGAAGAGCTACTCCCCCAGTTGCTAGAGGCCGAGGTAGAGGCTGAGGGAGGGCTCCAGCCTGTGGTAGAGGGCGAGGACATCCCAGGACTATTCCGGTTATGCCGCCAATGGATCCAGCAGAGAATCCCATTATTCAGGAGCAGGGTGAGGTGCCTGTGGCAGAGCCAGCTCCGGTGGACTTCACATCTGCACCGGGATTTCAGGATGTCATGGGTCGTATGCTGCGATTCATGGACAATATGACTCAGGCCGGTTTATTTCCGGTAGACCCAGCCATATCTCAGGCTGGCGGGGGAGCACAGACCCCTACCGCGCAGGCTCATGGACAGGCAGCTGTTGTATATCAGACCCAGGGTGCACTACCCGTGGGTGGAGTCCAGCCAGTGGCAACAGCTACACCTGAGCCCAGGCCAGCTGTAGCCCCCGATCCTCAGAAACTATTGGACAGATGGACTAGACTACATCCTCCTATCTTCGGGGGTGAGAGACATGAGGATCCACAGGATTTCATTGATCGTTGCAAGGATAGACTGTAGAACATAAGGATATTGGAATCCCATGGGGTTGATTTCGCTACTTTTCAGCTAGAGGGTAGAGCCCGTAGATGGTGGCAGTCTTATGCTCTTGGCAGACCAGCAGATTCTCCTCCCATGACTTGGGACAGGTTCACCTGTATCTTCTTAGACAGGTATATTCCACCCTCCCAGAGGGAAGAGTTGCGGTTTCAGTTTGAGCAGCTCCAGCAGGGTCAGATGTCAGTGACTGATTATGAGGCGAGGTTTTCTGAATTATCTCGCCATGCACTAATGATACTCCCTACTGAGGCGGAGAGAGTGCGAAGGTTTGTAGCCGGTTTACATACTGGTATTCAGGCCACTATGGCTCGAGAGGTTAAGATGGGTACTTTTTATGAGCGAGTTGTGGAGATAGCCCGGAGGATTGAGGGTGTACATCAGCGGAGCCGAGAGCAGATTATGAGAGATAAACGGTTCAGGTACTCTGGAGAGTTCAGAGGTGCTTCGTCTAGGGGCAAAGGTCAGTTCGTGAGGGGACAGTCCAGTAGACCCCCATATCCAGCACCACCACCTCCTCCAGGTGCTCCAGTGCGACCTTATCTCAGTGCTATCCCAGAGAGTTCTTATCGCCCACCAGCTATTCAGGGTTCTTTCCGTGGGTATTCCGGTCCCCAGGGCCAGACACTTAGTCAACAGCCCATCGCACCGAAGAGTTGTTACGAGTGCGGGGATCCCAGTCACATGCGGAGGTTTTGCCCCAGGCTTCGAGGTAGACCAGTACAACAGGGTCAGCAACCTATGCTTACCGAACCAGTTGCTCCACCAGTAGTCCGACCACCAAGAGGCAGAGGACAGGTGGGTAGGGGCCGTCCTAGAGGTGGAGGTCAGCCAGGCGGAGGCCAGACAGTTGGCGCTCCAGCTCGGTTCTATGCTTTTCCTGCTAGACCAGATGCAGAGGCCTCAGATGCCGTGATTACAGGTATTATTTCTGTTTGTGGCAAAGATGCCTCAATATTATTTGATCCAGGATCTACGTATTCATATGTGTCATCTCTATTTGCTCCATTCTTGGGCGTTTCTCGTGAGTCCTTGAGTACTCCTGTTTATGTGTCCACTCTTGTGGGCGATTTTGTTATTGTGAACCGGATCTACCGGTCCTGTATTATTACATTCTGTGGTTATGAAACTAGATCAGATCTCCTATTGCTTGAGATGACTAATTTTGAAATTATTCTGGGCATGGACTGGTTATCTCCATATCATGCTATTCTTGACTGTCATGCCAAGACTGGTACCTTGGCTATTCCAGCATTGCCTAAGCTGGAGTGGAAGGGTTCGCCTGTTAGTTCATTTAATCGATTTATTTCTTTTATAAAGGCTCAACACATGGTTGAGAAGGGTTGTTTAGATTATCTAGCCTATGTTCGGGATACTACTGCAGAGACTCCTGCTATTGATTCAGTGCCTGTAGTTTGGGAGTTCCCCGATGTATTCCCGTCATATCTTCCAGGTATGCCACCTGATCGTGATATTGATTTCTGTATTGACTTGGCTTCAAATACCCAGCCTATATCTATCCCACCGTATCGCATGGCTCCAAAAGAATTGAAAGAATTGAAAGAACAGCTTGAAGAGTTACTAGCCAAAGGGTTTGTCAGACCAAGTGTATCGCCTTGGGGTGCACCAGTATTATTTGTAAAAAAGAAGGATGGAACAATGCGGATGTGTATTGATTATCGCCAATTGAACAAAGTCACTATTAAGAACAAGTACCCGTTGCCGCGTATTGATGATCTATTTGACCAGTTGCAGGGTGCTAGGGTATTCTCTAAGATCAACTTGAGGTCGGGGTACCATCAGTTAAAGATTCGGGATTCGGATGTTCCGAATACTGCTTTCCGTACTAGATATGGTCATTATGAGTTTCTGGTGATGTCCTTCGGTTTAACTAATGCCCCGGCAGCTTTTATGGATCTGATGAACAGAGTATTCATGCCATATATTGATTCGTTTGTCATTGTCTTCATTGATGACATCTTGATCTACTCACGTAGTAAGGAGGAGCATGAGCAGCATATGAGAGTAGTGCTTTAGACATTGCGGGAACAAAAGCTATATGCTAAGTTCTCTAAATGTGAGTTTTGGCTAGAGTCTGTAGAATTTTTGGGACATATCGTATCGGGCGAAGGTATTAAAGTTGATCCCAAAAAGATTGAGGCAGTTCAAAATTGGCATCGTCCCACTTCGGCGACGGAGATCAGGATTTTTCTGGGTTTGGCAGGTTATTATCGTCGGTTCGTGGAAGGTTTTTCATCTATTGCAGCACTTTTGACCAAATTAACCTAGAAGGGTGCTTCATTCCGATGGTCCGATGATTGTGAGGTGAGCTTTCAGAAGCTCAAGACATCATTGACTACAACACTAGTGTTAGTGTTGCCTTCTGGTTCGGGGATGTATACAGTGTATTGCGATGCTTCGCGGATTGGCTTGGGTTGTGTATTGATGCAGGAAGGGCAAGGTATTGCATATGCTTCACGTCAGCTGAAACCCCACGAAAAGAATTATCCGGTATATGATTTGGAGTTAGCTGAGATTGTTCACGCTCTTAAGATTTGGAGGCATTATCTTTATGGGGTGTCTTGTGAAGTTTACACTGATCATCGCAGTTTGCAGCATTTGTTCAAGCAGAAGGACCTAAATTTGAGACAACGCAGATCTCTGGAGTTACTAAAAGATTATGATATTACTATCCTGTATCATCCGGGCAAAGCAAATGTGGTTGCAGATGCCTTGAGCAGAAAGGCGGAGAGTATGGGTAGTTTGGCTTTCATTTCAGCAGAGGAAAGGCCATAAGCCTTAGATATTCAATCCTTGACTAACAGACTTGTGAGGCTGGATATTTCAGAGCCCAGCCGAGTTCTAGCATGTGTTGTGGCCCAATCTTCACTATTTGAGCAGATCAAGGCTCTCCAGTATGATGATCCACACCTGATGGTTCTTCGTGAAACGGTACTACGAGGTGGTGCCAAGGAAGTCACTATTGGTGCAGATGGTGTTCTGCGACTCCAGGATCGTCTGTGCGTTCCTAATGTGGATGAACTGAGGAAAAAGATCTTGGAAGAGGCACATAGTTCTAGATATTCTATTCATCCAGGTGGTACGAAGATGTATCGTGACTTCAGGCAGCATTATTGGTGGTGATGAATGAAAAAGGACATAGTTGAGTATGTAGCTCGGTGTCTAAATTTCCAGCAAGTTAAATATGAGCACCAGAGGCCTGGTGACCTACTTCAGCAGATGACCATACCAGAGTGGAAATGGGAATGAATTACTATGGATTTTGTAGTTGGGTTGCCGCGGACCTTGAGAAAGTTTGATGCAGTTTGGGTGATTGTTGACAGGTTGACTAAGTCGGCACATTTTATTCCTGTTGTGACTACGTATACTTCAGAGAGGTTGGCCCAGATTTATATTCAGGAGATAGTTCGGTTGCACGGTGTGCCAATTTCTATCATATCAGATAGAGGCCCTCAGTTTACTTCACATTTCTGGATAGCAATACAGAGTGAGTTGGGGACCCGTGTAGAGCTTAGCATAGCCTTTCATCCGCAGACCGATGGACAGTCAGAGAGGACAATTCGGATTTTGGAGGATATGCTCAGGGCATGTGTGATTGACTTTGGAGGTCAGTGGGATCGTTTCCTGCCTTTGGCCGAGTTTGCTTATAATAACAGTTACCAATCCAGCATCGAGATGGCTCCATTTGAGGCTTTATATGGTCGGCGATGTCGTTCACCTATCGGATGGTTTGAGCCAGGTGAGGCTAAGTTATATGGTACTGATTTGGTAAGGGATGCCTTGGAAAAGGTAAAGTTGATTCAGGAGCGACTTCGTACAGCACAGTCCAGGCAGAAGAGTTACGCAGATCAGAAAGCGCGTGATTTATCATTTTTGGTAGGCGAAAGAGTTCTCTTGAAGGTTTCGCCAATGAAGGGAATTATGAGATTCGGGAAGAAGGGCAAGTTGAGCTCAAGGTTTATAGGCCCATTTGAGGTGTTGAAACGAGTTGGAGAGGTTTCTTATGAGCTTGCATTGCCTCCCAGCCTATCGGGAGTTCATCCGGTCTTTCACGTATCTATGCTCCGGAAGTATCATACCGACATATCACATGTGTTAGACTTCAGCACAGTTCAGCTAGATAATAGCTTGGGTTATGAAGAGGAGCCAATTGCCATTGTTGATAAACAGGTTCGCCAGTTGAGGTCCAAGAGGGTTTCTGCAGTAAAAGTCCATTGGAGGGGCCAACCAGTCGAGGAAGCAACTTGGGAGGCCGAGGAAAATATGCGGAGCAGATATCCAGACTTATTCAGCACTTCAGGTATAATTCTAAACCCGTTCGAGGACGAACGTTTGTTTAAGAGGTGGAGAATGTGATGACTCAAAATGTCATCTTTAAATTTAATAATTAATTATGTGTTCTAAGACCTCGAAAAGTACTATTTATCATTTTTCGACTTGCGTGCGCAATCCATAAAATATCAAGGGAAGTCTATATGTGAAAAATGGATTTAAAATGTGGATTAGAGCTTTAAAACTCAATTGAGTTGACTTTGGTCAACATTTTGAGCAGACAGACTCGGATCAGTATTTTGACAGTTCCGGTAGGTTCATATCGTGATTTGGGACTTGGGCGTAAGCCCAGAATCAAATCCCGAGGTCCCTAGCCCGAGATATGAAATTTTGAAGAAAAATTAAAATGTTTAAGTTCGAATAGTGACCGGATGTCTAATTATTTGAAAACGACCCCGGAATAGAATTTTGATGATTCCAACATTTCCGTATAGTGAGTTTTGACTTAGGAGCGTGTTCGAAATTTTATTTGGAAGTCCGTAGTTAAATTAGGCATGAAATGGCTAAAAACAAGAATTTAAGTTTGAAAGTTTGACCGATAAGTTGACTTTTTGATATCGGGGTTGGAATCCAGTTCTGAAATTTTTCACAGCTCCGTTATGTCATTTATGACTTGGGTGCAAAATTTGAGGTCAATCAGACTTGATTTGATAGGTTTCGACATCGAATGTAGAAGTTGGAAATTCTAAGTTTCATTAAGCTTGAATTGGAGCATGATTCGTGATTTTAGCGTTGTTTGACGTGATTTGAGGTTTCAAATAATTTTGTATGATGTTTTAGGACTTGTTGGTGTTTTGGTTTGAGGTCCCGAGGGCCTCGGGTGAGTTTCGGATGGTTAACGGATCAAAAGTAGGACTTAGCTGCTGCAAAAGCTGCTGCAATTTTTCTGATGGAAATGCTGTCAAAATCGGGCTGCCTGTCAAAATCGAGCTCCCTGTCAAAATCGAGCTCCCTGACAAAATCGAGCTCCCTGTCAAAATCGAGCTCCCTGACAAAATCAAACTCCCTGACAAAATCGAGCTCCCTGTCAAAATCGAGCTCCTTGTCAAAATCGAGCTCCCTCACAAAATCGAGCTCCCTCACAAATCGAGCTCCCTGATAAAATCGAGGTCCCTGACAAATCGAGGTCCCTGACAAATCGAGCTCCCAAGATCGAACTGGACAGATCTGTAATTTAAAAAAATAGTGGCATTCAACATTTGCCATTTTTGACAAACTTGAGCTTGAACAGAGGCGACTTTTGACAGATTTTCAAGAAATGACATTTGGGGTAAGTGATTCCAACTCGGATTTGGTCTATATATACAAGTATATGATTGTTTTCACCATAAATTAGTGTTTTGAGATTTAAATTTGAGAAATTTTTAGAAATCTCATAGAAATGAATTTTTGAGATTTCGGTATCGATTCGGAATCGGATTTGAGTGAAACTGGTATCGTTGGACTCGTAATTGAATGGGTTGTCGGATTTCATAACTTTCGCCGGATTCTGAGATATGGACCCCGCGAGCAAAATTTTAATTAATTTCGGGATCTTTTCTTAAAAATGTAGTATTTTCTTATAGAATGGGTTGTCGGATTTCATAACTCGTAATTGAATGGGTTGTCGGATTTCATAACTTTCGCCGGATTCTGAGATATGGGCCCCGCGAGCAAAATTTTAATTAATTTCGGGATCTTTTTTTTAAAATGTAGTATTTTCTTATAGAATTGATTCCTATAATATTTAGTGATTGTATCGAATTATTTTGGCTAGATTCGAGCCAGACGGAATTGGATAATCGTGGAAAAGGCCTTATAGTGGATTAAATTGGAGCAAGACGAGGTAAGTCTCTTATCTAATCTTGTGAGGGGGAAACTACCTCATAGGTGATTAAGATTAAACAATTGTTGCTAAATTGTGGGGGCTACGTACGCACGAGGTGACGAGAGTCCGTGCGTAGCTACTATTAATGCTAAAGTCCGGGTAGTTTAGGACTCAAAGCATGCCTTACTTGTGTAAATTGTATTCTTTGATTAATTAATATTAATTGATATATATGAATATATTGTGAATTGTTAGATAAAGATATTAAAGGATGAAAATCTCATATGCTTAATTTTTGTTTAAATCAATTAATTTTTAAAAGAAATTATTCTCCTCCCAAATTTATCTTATAATAAACATACTCTCCTTCCGGAGGCACATAAGAAAATGTCCTCCTTTTTTGTGGAGCGGGCCGAACGCCTCGGCATGATAGATGTATCTATGGATCGCGCTGCACGTCCCTCGGTAGTGTACACGACATTCTGGATCGGGTCGTACGTCCTCGGCAGAAATCGTTCTTAATAATAATAATTACACGATACTTTAATAATTTATTTTATCTTATGAAGCTAATTAATAAATTAAAAAATCTTTGGAATTTAATGAATTATTATTCTTGCTTGTTAAGGAATTAATTGTTACTCCTGTGAATGAGGTTTACTTGATAAATTGGAAATTATTTGAATTGAGGAAATTTAATTAATATATTGAGAATTGTTACATTTGAAGGAAATTTGATTATTTCTGCTGATTAAATAGATTATTTTAATGTAAATCATGCTGATTTAAATATCCTAGTTTTATTTCAGTTATTATTATTGACCCTTAGTGAGTATCAAAGTCAGCCATCTCGCCTCTACCACTTCGAGATTAGGCTTGATACTTACTGGGTACACGTTCTTTACGTTCTCATACTACACTTGCTGCACTTTTTTGTGCAGGACCTAAGACAGGTACTAGTGGAGGACCTATCATCACATACCCACGTCATTCCGAGGCATAGTGGTGAGCTGTCTTTCTGAGCCGTTCTGCAACTACCAGTGTCTCTTCTTATATTTATATTCTAGCTATTTTATTTCAGACAGTATTTGGAGTTTTGTATAATCTACTAGATGCTCATTCACTTGTGACACCAGGTCTTGGCACACACATTGGTAGAGTTTGTGTTTATATTTTCTTGATTTAAAATTTTATCAATGTATGTTTAATTTATTAGTTGGCTTGCCTAGCTGTAGTGTTGGGCACCATCACGACCTACAGGTGAAATTGGGTCGTGACAGTAACATTTTAAAAACGGGACTTAGACCCATTTTTCTCATTTCTCACTTGTGCGGTCTGAATTTGGAGCTTCTTGGAGAGGGGTTTCCACCTAACTATTGAAGGTAAGTAATTCTTACCCAATGTAAGTTTAATACATAGATTGTGAGTAGATTTTAACATGTAAATTATGGAATTTTTTTGGTTTAGTTGAAAAACCTAGGTTTTCATAAAAATGGGATTTAACTACGAAAATGATTATGAAATTGGGTAAAAATTATATATTTGAGTTTGTAAGGTTATGGGTAACATTTATCTTCAAATATTTCAGAAATCTGGGCTCCTGGGCCCGGGGTAAAATTTTGAAATCTTACAATTCATGTTGGATAATTACTCTAGTAGTTAAATTATGAACTTGGAAGTGTATGTTGATTAATTTACATAATACTTGGCTTGTTTCAGGTTGTTTGGCATCAAGTTGAAGATTTAGAGCGGATTTGTGGACCGGAAGTGAGCTTGAGAACGAGGTAAATCTCTTGTCTAACCTTGTAAGAGAGAACTTATCCCTGTAGGTGTATCTTATTGTGTACTACTTGTGTGGGGAGCTACGTACGCACTAGGTGACGAGAGTCCGTGCATAGCTATATTCCATGAAATGTACGGGTAGTATTAGATCCATATCATGCTTTAATTGTACTGTTACGTTTGTTATGCATATTAATTGTCTTAAATAGAGCTGAGACTAGGGATTTTAAAGTTGCAAATTTTCCATTTAGATTTCTTATTTTGGGGAAGAATTGAGGAATACATAATAACTCTGAGAAATCCATGTCCACTCGCGTCACAAGTACTTCTGCGAACGAGGTAAACTTCTCTACTCTCATTGGAGCGGGTCGTTCGTCTCGACAGTATAATAGATGTATATATGGTTCGTGTCGTTCGACCCTCGATAATGCACACAGTATTTTGGATCGGGCCGTACGACCTCGGCATAAATCATGCGTGATAATACTCGGAGCATGATTACAAATGATATTATGTTATGGCTTGAGATGTTATAATTTATTTAGTGACCAAAATTGATTTGGGACTAAAATGTGTTAGACGGAGATTTTGGAATTTACTATCAGTTAAAAGATCATTTATTCATTGCTTGCTATTGTGTTATTTTTATTATTCACATATTCCATGCCTATTTAGAATTTCTGTATTTTATTATTGGGTCATACTAAGTGTCATTGTCGACCCCTCGTCACTACTTCTTCGAAGTTAGACTGGATACTTACTGGGTACATATTGTTTATGTACTCACGCTACACTTCTGCACTAATCGTGCAGGATCTGAGGCAGGTGCATCTTGCAGTCATCCACCCGCGCACTCACGTTACCCCGAGGCTTAGTTGTGAGCTTCTCTCGGAGGCTGTTCTGCAGCACCCACAGTCTCTCTTTTTATTTACTTTCTATCTACTCTATTCCAGACAGTAGCTTAGTGTTTTGTATATTCTACTACTTGCTCATACACTTGTGACACGAGGTCTTGGAAACATGGTAGTAGACTTTATGGCTTTTGATCATTTGTTTCACTACATTTCCTCTTTCATAGTTTTCGCTTTTAAATTTTTCACTTCTCATTTATTTAATAAATAAAAATCAACTACTATGAAATTATTAAAAAGAATAAATACACGGCTAATTCACTATTGGCTTGCCTAGCGGCGACGTTGGGCGTCATCACGGCCTATAAGGGAAATTGGGTCATGACAACTATAATAACCAAAAAATATTCAAAACAAACGAAACTATTATAATAAGGTTTGACTGTATTTCAATTCTCTAAAATAAATAATTCTTCACGCCACCAACTTTCATAAAAATAGTTTTACATAACATATCCATTAAATGAAAAGATGTATATTTACACTTCGTATTTATATTAAATTACTATAATTCTAAAGTTAAGAGATAAATTAATATAAAAATATTAATTTTAATTAGACGATAAATACATATGTCATATATATATAACCCTCAACTATCAACAGCATATATAATATAACCTTAATACTTATCCATTACAAAAATATCCTAATCCATTAACGTGTCATAGGAATCAAATGAAAAAAAGAAAAGAAAATAACGGGACCCCCGTGGGAAAATCAGAGGACAGGTAAAGTGTCTTTTGAAACGACAAGTATCCAATATTTTGGAATTTAGAGGTGTATTCCTCCTCGTACCGGAAATATTGTAATTTTCTCCCTTCTTCTGCTTCTGCTACTTGTATCTATCCATATATTTTATACATACCACCGATTTCTGGAGCTTTGTAAGAGTACTATTCTTCCTCTTCGCAACTTACGTACGAACATGGCTGACCCAACTTTTTCCACTTTCGACCCGTATATGTTTTAATTTTGTTAGTTCCCTCCTATCTTTATACCAAGGGTAGAGTGTTATATATAGTTGCATGTCTTATTCTACTTATTTGTACTTGTGAAATTTTATGTTTTGTTTGCTGATCGTGCTAGTATTGCAGTTGAAAAGGTTTTACTGAAGCAGGTGGTAATTTTAAATACTCCCTCCATTCCAAATTTATTTATATGAGATTTTTCGTTTCTCGAAATTTAAATTACGTGAACTTTACATGAGAAATTGTAACTTATACGTAGTATTTTTTGTATAATATTTTAATTTTTAATTTTTAAAATATTGAGTTTGATTTAATCCAATTTAGCTTCGAAAATTAATTAAATTGCTGTACAATTGTCATATAAATTGGGACAAAGTTTGTCTCTGATCTTTTCATGAAGAAAGAAAAAACATACACATGTTTGAAATTTTGTTGGCATTTAAATTGTAAGCACTCATTTTTTAGTCTTCCACTGCCGTCTCCCATTCTTTAGGCAAAATTAACAAGAGAATGGATGAAAAGTTAGAGTTAGTCATGCAAAAATCAGGATCTGTAGTTGCTTTTGAATTCCTCGCTCTTGCTTCCAATTTTTTACTTCGTGAATTCAATATTGCTTACTCTTTAATATCAAATTCATATATTTGTGATCATTTTTTGGTCATGAGTTGTATGCCAGAACTACAGTAGTGCATTGGTGCTTGTGGCCAATGAATGGAGTAATTGGTGGGTTCTGAGGTTTCTCTTATTTAACGAACTTCTATTTTGTAACTTTCAAATCTTCAATAATGTGAAAATGTAGGACAAGTAGTAAAAAAGATTTTTCAACTGCAATTTTGGAGAGGAAGAAATCCCCTAACCGACTTATTGTTGATGAGGCCTTAAATGATGACAGTTCAGTAGTATCTATGCACCCTACTAAAATGGAAGAGCTGCAACTATTTCAAGGAGATACCGTCTTGCTAAAGGTTTTGTTGAATTCTGGTCTTTCCTTTATATATTTATTCTGTTTCACTCTAATAAGTTTAGTATATCATTCCCCTTTTTCTTCATCAACCTTTGTAAAAAAATCAATGAGAAACTTGTATTGTAGGGTAAAAAACAGAAGGACACACTTTGCGTTGTCCTTTCGTGTAACGACCCAACCGGTCGTTTTGAGCATTTGCACTTTGCCCAGTGGGTTGAGGGCATGAGTAGCTCTGTATGTTGTATTAAGACTTGTGTGTATTGTCGGTTTCCGTTTTCAGATGATTCGGAATTCGTTTGGAAGAATGAATTTCATTGTTGAACCTTTAAATTAGAAGAGTTGACCAAGTTTGACTATTGTGTGTTTGACCCTGGATCGGAGTTTTTATGGTTCTGTTAGGTCCGGATGGTGATTTTGGACTTGGCTGTATATCCGGATTCGCATTTGGATATTTCTAGAAGGTTTCGGCACATTTTGGCAAAAATTGGAAAGTTGAAGGTTGGGAAGGTTGAGAGGTTTGACCTGGAGTTGACTTTGTTGATATCGGGTTCGGAATTCGATTCCGAAAGTTTGTATAGCTCTATTGTCTCATTTGGAACTTGCATGCAAAATTTGACGTCATTCCGGGTTGATTTGACATGTTTCAGCACGAGTTTTAGAAGTTGAAAGTTCATTAAATTCGATTTGAGGTGCGATTCGTAATTTTGATCTTGTTTGATGTGATTCGAGGCCTCGAGTAGGTCCGCATTATGTTATGGAACTTGTTGTCATGTTTCGACGGGGTCCCGGGGGACTCGGGTGTGTTCCGGATAGGCTGCGAGCCATTTTCTTCTATTTTGGACTACTGGTTTCTGTCACCTCGTGTTCTTCACCGTGTTCGCGTAGTGTTATGGTCGTCTCAGGTACGTTGTTCTTCGCGGTCTCGAAGAGGCGACCGCATTCGCGAAGCCTGAGGGATTTATGTTGTCGCGTTCACGTTTTTGGTTACACGTTCACGTTTTTGGTTACGCGATCGCGTATAAGAGAAGCTGGAAGGGCCTCAGACCTTTGTTGTCCGCGATCGCGTGGGTACAACTGCATTCGTGTAGTGAGCTGGAAGTTGTGTGTCGCATTCGCGACTTTTTTTACGCGTTCGCGAAGAAGGTTTGGTCAGTTGTCATCATTTTGTCTCCGCGATTGCGAGTGATGTTCCGCAACCGCGATGAGTAAATCACTGGGCAAAATATAAGTACTCTATTTCGAGGGCTTTTGATCATTTGGAGGGGGGTATTCACGTGTTGGTTTGGGGTAAGGGTTCTTTATCCGAATTTGATTATATTTCGTGATTCTATCTTTGTTTTTAACATTAAATTAGTGATTTAAATGGGAGAAATGGAAATTTTTGTAAACTCTTTTAAAAATGTAAAATGAGGATTTGAAGGCCGATTTGATATCGGAATTTGATAATTTTGGTATGGTTGGACTCGTATCGGAATGGGTGTTCGGATTTTATGAATTTTGTCGGGTTCCGAGGTGTGAGCCCATGGTTTAATTTTTAATTTTCCTTAAAGATCGAAACTTTATTATTCAGAATTGTTTTCTATGGCTTTTATTGATATGAAGTTATTTTGGCTATATTTGAGCCGCCCGGAGGTTGTTTCATACCAGAGGATCATTTTAGAGTATCTGTTTATCTTTTTTGAGGTAAGCATCTTGTCTAACTTTGTGGGGGGGGGGGGGAGGGGGAAACTACCCTTTAGGATTTGGGTTGATTGTGCTATTCGTGTTATGTCAAAGCCGTGTACGCAAGGTGACGAGTGGTACTGTTGTGCTTATTTATTGAACGATTTTTATTTATTATGAAGTGAGTTATTGTTTCTTTAATTATTCTTGTTATTAAATGTTTCCAAAGGGAATAGCGAACCCTATGACTCGCCCATTCACTTCGGATTAATTTTGAAAAAAATAATTCGGGGTTGAAAAAGATTAATTAACAAGAACTTGAGGCGTTAACCCTCACTTTATAGATTCTACCTAGGGATAGGAATGAACTACTTGTAGCCATATTCGGGTGTGCTTAATCTCTTAATTGTTTTAGGGATAATTCAATTAGGAAGTCTTGTTAGTTTTCGAGAGAAGAGAAATATTATCCGAGGCTAATTAATATAAACTCGCTCATATTTATAAAATTGGAAAATATATTGGATCGTTACTTGAGTGTAATTCCCGATGCATCAATGCTTGTAGCCATTGATCGTTTTATTTGCTTTCAAGGTTAGTTTTTATTATCACATTTAGATATAAATATTTTCTCAAATCAATTCTACGTGTCTGGAATTGCATAATAAGTGATAATAAAAACTAACCTAGAAAGCTAATAAAATGATCAATGGCTACAAACATGGATGAAAATAAGATTTAGGCCTTAAAAGTTGATTTTGGTTGACTTCGGTCAATATTTTTGGTAAACGGGTTCGGATTCATGTTTTGACTGTCCTGATAGGTCCGTATCGAATTGTGGGACCTGGGCGTATGCCCGAAATTGAATTCGGAGGTCCCTAGCTTGAGTTATGAATTTTTGATGAAAATTAAAAATCTGAAAATTATTTATTTTTAAGAATTGATTGATATTTGACATTGTTAGTATCGGGTCCGTATTTTGGTTTCAGAGTCTGGTACAGGTTCATTATGATATTTAAGACTTGTCTGTGAAATTTGGTGAGAAACGGAGTTGATTTGACGTGATTCGGACGTCCAGTTGAGAAAATAGAAATTTTAAAGTGTTCTTGAGAATTTCATTTGATTTAGTACTAAATTCGTAGTTCTAGGTATTATTTTGGCGATTTGATCGCGCGAGCAAGTTTGTATGATATTTTTAGACTTGTGTTCATGTTTGATTTGGAGCCCCGAGGGCTCGGGTGAGTTTCGGATAGGCTACGGAGTGAGATTTGGCTTGGAAAATACTACTGGGCATCTGATATTATTACAGGCCTCTGATCTCGCATTTGCGAGATCAGGCATCGCAATTGCGACCTCTGAGAGGTTCACATTTGCGAGCTTCTCATCGCAAATGCGAAATGAAGCTGGCCCAATAGTTTTCGCATTTGCGAGTTTTCTTTCGCATTTGCGAAGGGAGTCGGGGAAGGGCAGAGATCGCAAATGCGATCATTTAGTCGCATTTGCGAAGATTCAAGGTCGCATTTGTGAAGGCAGCAGAAGTGTGAAGGGCTTCGCATTTGCAATGACTCCTTCGCATTTGCGAAGCTCAGATCGCAAATGCGACGTCTGCAGCTGATCAAAATGACTTTTGGACGGGAATTTTCATTCATTTTCCAAATTTTCAAGACCTAAAACACAAGAGGCGATTTTTCCAAAGACCATTTCTTCCCCAAATCATATTAAGTGATTCTAAACTGGTTTCTTTCAAACTTTCACTACATTTTACAAGATTTCAATCTAAAATTTAAGGTTTTCATGGTAGAATTAGGGGTTTTGGATAGAAACTAGAGATTTCGGAAATTTGGGGATTTAGACCTCAATTTGAGGTCGGATTCTAAAACCAATTATACATTCAGGCTCGGGGGTGAATGGGTAAATGAATTTTGGTCCGAACCTCGGGTTTTGATCAAGTGGGGCCGGGGTCGATTTTCGACTTTTTGGAGGAAAATTTGGGAAATCTAAATTTATGCAATGTAACTGATTCCTTTAGCAATATTTGATATTATTGAGTCATTTTTGAATAGATACGAGTGGTTTGGAGGTAAATTTTAGAGGAAAAGCTGTGATTGAGAATTAAGTGGCCTTCGGAGCGAGGTAAGTGTTGTGTCTAACCCTGACTTGAGGGAATTAGGAACCTTAGATTACTTGCTAAGTGAAATTCATGCGAGCGGCGTATATGTGAGGTGACGAGTACTCACGCGCTGCCAATTTACCTGTTTTTCCATGTTTGTCAGTTTTTCTTATATTGTCTCATTCCTATGCCTAATTGCTAGTGTTGTTCAATTTATCGTTCTTATCATGTTTACGAATTTTCTGGTGATAATTGAGTTCTTATTTCAAAGTTGAGATTGATGTTATGGAACCAAATATTGAAGTAAGGTTTGTACTTGTTATTCTATCTCCCTGTTGTTATTTATGCATTGCATTATGGTAAGGGAGAGTGTTATGAGTGTAAATGCACGAAGGGTGATGTCGTGCCATATTGTGAGTGTTAATGCACGAAGGGTGATGTCGTGCCATATTGTGAGTGTTAATGCATGAAGGGTGATGCCGTTCCATATTGTAAGCGTTAATGCACGAAGGGTGATGTCGTGCCATGATATGAGAGTTAATGCACGAAGGGTGATGCTGTGTCGTTTCTATTAATTTTATGGTGAGATTGAGAGTAAAAGCACGAAGGGTGATGCCGTGCATTTTTTCTTACTGTATTCACTATTCCTGTTGATTCATAGTATATTGACTGCTCCGGTGATCATTCTGTTGTAAGTCCTTTATCTTGTATTCCCCTCAGTATGTTCCCCTCCCGACATTTCCTGTTTAGTTCTTCATTTCTGTTATGTGTATATACACTGTTAAATTATACAGGTTGATTTGTAGGTGGCTTACCTTAGCCTCGTCACTACTTCGTCGAGTTTAGGCTCGACACTTACCAGTACATGGGGTCGGTTGTACTGATACTGCACTCTGCACTTTCTGTGCTGATTTTGATACCGGCTCGGGTTGATCGAGATTTTGCTATTGGTCAGCTGTCCGGAGACTCAAGGTAGATCTGTCGGCGTACACAGACCTTGAAGTCCCCGCCTATCTTTTCGGTTCTACTGTTTCTTTCATTCAGACAGTTGTATTTCTTTCAGACTATTACTTGTAGTAAATTCTAGAATGCTCGTGAATTGTGACTCCAGATCCGGGTGGTAGTAATTAATACAGTTTGATGATATTCCGCACTTATTATATTTTATCTTAGTTAATTATTGTTAATTATTGAATGGAAATAAGGAATTGGTTTAATAATTCTCAAGCGTTGGCGACATGACCCGAAATTTCCACCTTCGGACCGTGATAACGCCTAACATTTCACTTGCTAGGCAAGCCAACGTTAGAATAATATTATCTATTTTTAAAATAATTTTAAATTTATTAATAACAAGGAAGCAAATGCGGAAGCAATTTTGAAATAATCTATAAAAATAATGGTATCTAAATACCATCCCAGAATTAGTGTCACAAGTGCACGAGCTTCTAAAATAAATACAAATAAATGTCTGAATAAAATAAAGCTGTCTGAAAATAAACACACAACTAAAGTACAATAGACGGGGACTTTAGAACTGCGGACGTCATGCAGTTATACCTCAAGTCTCCTCTGGTAGCTGAAATTCGAGCAAGTCTATGGTACGCCGATGGGACCAACTCCAAAATCTGCACAAAAAGTGCAGAGTATAGTATCAGTACAACCGACCCCATGTACTGGTAAGTGCTGAGCCTAACCTCGACGAAGTAGTGACGAGGCTAAGGCGGTTCATTTACATTAACATGTACGCAATATTAATAATAACAACAAATAATAGATATAAATCAGGTAACTCATTTATAATAATTGAAACCAACCCAGCAGTCATAATCCATTATTATTTCAACCAATTTTGTTACAGCGTGCAACCCGCTCTCCCAATATTATCCTTTTTATCAAGTATGTCATATATTTATTTCAATCAAGTATATATATAGACTTTTAAATAAGTCTATTGCGGCGTACAATCCGATCCTCCAATATTGACTTTTCAATAAGTCTATTGCGGCGTGCAATCCGATCCCCCAATATTGACTTTTAATAAGTCTGTTGCGGCGTACAACCCGATCCCCCAATATTGACTTTTAATAAGTCTGTTGCGGCGTGCAACCCGATCCTCCAATATTAACTTTTTAATAAGTCTATTGCGGCGTGCAACCCGATCCTTCAATATTGACTTTTAATAAGTCTGTTGCGGCGTGCAGCCCGATCCTCCAATATAAACTTTTTAATAAGTCTGTTGCGGCGTGCAACCCGATCCTCCAATATATCCATTTCAATCAATTCTTATAGAAGAAATTTCCCTAATAAATGCAACAATTAATATAAAATTATAAGACAACAAGCATACAATAATTATGATTTAATTATGAAACAAACAATGACAAATAGCAAATTATTATAGAAATCAGGGAGAAAATAGGCAGTTTAATATTTAATATGCTAAATGTCAAATAACAATTAAAACACATAATTCAAATAGCATGTAACAATTAATGCAGGAATTCAAGAATTAATATTTGACAAAGAATAAGAGAGAAACAATTATTATAATAGTTAATTTATGATTAAAAATAATTTATGATTTTTCAAGTAATCAGGCAAACAATTAATTCGACGACGTATAGACACTCGTCACCTCGCCTATACGTCGTTCACATGCAATTCACATAACTAATAATTTAAGGGTTCTATTCCCTCAATTCAAGGTTAACCCCGACACTTACCTCGCTTTGCATATTCCAATCAATTACTCAACCACGGCTTTTTCTTTTAAATTTGTCTCCAAAAGCTTTCAATCTATTCATAAACAATTCAATATATTCAATACTTATCATAGGAATTAATTCCATATGAATTTACTAATTTTTCGGAAAAAAATCTGAAATTTATTAAAATATTCGGCAGTGAGACCCACTTCTCAAATCGTGAAAAAACATACGAAATCCGAACACCCATTTGAGACGAGTCCAACCATACAAAAATTATCCAATTCCGATATCAAATGGACCTTCAAATCTTAATTTTTCGTTTTGGAAAGTTTTACAAAAAATTCAATTTCTTCCATCTAAATCCGAAATAAATGATGAATATAGACATGGATTTGCGAAATATAATCACTTTTGGTTAAAGAATACTTACCCAATTCAAAGTCGTGAAAATTTCCCTTGAAATCACCCAAATCCGAGACTTAAAACTCAAAAATGAGTAAAAATGACGACTTTCGAATTTATGGGTTCTGCCTAGTCATTTTCGCATCTGCGGACAAAAGTTCCGCAGTTACAGACTCGCATTTGCGAGACAAAGCTCGCATTTGCGATGCCAGGCTGCCAGGTGAAGTTCCTCATCTGCGGACACTCCTGTCGCACCTGCGACATCTGCTTCTGCGCAAAAAGGCCGTACCTGCGAAGACCCCAAGCCAGCCCAGTCCCGCATTTGCGATGGAAGGCTCGCTTCTGCGAGCTCACACCTGCGGTCAAAAATCCGCAGGTGCGATTACACCAGAACCCAAAATTTCAGATTTTGCTTAAGTCCAATTCTTGTTCCGATTTTGATTCGAATCATACTCGGGGTACTCGGGACCCCGTCCGAATATACCAATAAGTCCTGTAACATAATACGGACTGACTCGGGGTCTAAAAGCATGTCAAACAATGTTGAAATTATAATTCACACCCCGATTCGAACTTTGAATTTTAAACTTTTCAATTTGCAAACCTCGTGCCAAAACATATTAAATGAATCCGGAATGACTTCAAATTTTGCACACAAGTCATAAATGACATAATGAGGCTGTTCAAATTTTCAGAATCGGATTCCGGCTCCGATATCAAAATGTCAACCCCGTGGTCAAACTTGGAATCTTTAGCCTTTAAATTGCTAGTTCCGTTAAATGGTCATAACTTGAGCTAGGGACCTCAAAATTAAATTTCTGGCATACGCCCAAGTCCCAAATCATGATACGGAGTTACCAGAACTATCAAAATACTGATCCTGGTCCGTTTGCTCAAAATATTGACTAAAGTCAACTTAGTTGAGTTTTAAAGCTCTATTTCCCATTTTAATCCATTTTTCACATAAAAACTTTTTGAAAAATTATACGGACTGTGCACACAAGTCGAGGAATGATAAATGGTGCTTTTCGAGGTCTTAGAACACAAAATTACTTATTAAATTTAAAGATGACATTTTGGGTCATCACATTCTCCACCTCTAAAATAAACGTTCGTCCTCGAATGGAGTTAGAAAAATAAAGTAACTGAGCTGGTGAATAAGTGTGGATATTTACTCTGCATGTCCGACTTGGACTCCCACATAGATGCCTCTACCGGCTGACCTCTCCATTGCACCCGAACTGAAGGATAACTCTTTGACCTCAACTGTCGGACCTGCCGGGCTAGAATAGCCACCAGCTCCTCCTCGTAAGTCAAATCTTTATCCAATTGGACTGATCTGAAATCTAACACATGGGACGGATCACCATAATATTTTCGGAGCATAAACAAATGGAACACCGGATGAACCGCTGATAAACTAGTTGGTAATGCGAGCCTGTAGGCTACTTCACCACCCTTTCAAGAATTTCAAAGGGTCCGATATACCTAGGGCTCAACTTTCCCTTCTTTCCGAATCACATTACACCTTTCATAGGTGAAACCCGGAGCAATATTCTTTCTCCAACCATGAATGCAATATCATGAACCTTTTGGTCGGCAAAACTCTTTTGTCTAGACTGAGCTGTGCAAAGTCGATCCTGAATAATCTTGACCTTATCCAAGGCATCCTGTACCAAATCAGTACCCAACAACCGAGCCTCTCCCGGTTCAAACCAACCAACTGGCGATCGGCATCGCCTTCCGTATAATGCCTCATATGAAGCCATCTGAATGCTCGATTGGTAGATATTATTATAAGCAAACTCCGCAAGTGGCAAGAAATGATCCCAAGAACCTCCAAAGTCTAAACATCTGCAGTTAATGGCCTCTCACCAACCGGAATATACGCACGACTGCCCATACTCACAGCCTTTCTACTCAAGGCATTGGCCACCACATTGGCCTTTCCGGGGTGATATAAAATGGTGATATCATAGTCTTTCAACAACTCCATCCATCCTTTCTGCCTCAAATTAAGATCCTTTTATTTGAACAGATACTGGAGGCTACGATGATCAGTAAATACCTCACACGAGACACCGTGGAGGTAATGCCTCCAAATCTTCACCGCATGAACAATGGATGCCAATTCTAAGTCATCAACATGATAATTCTTCTCGTGAACTTTCAACTGCTGCGACGCATATGCAATTACCTTGCCATCTTGCATTAATACTACACAAGCCCAATGTGAGATGCGTCACAATATACCGTATACGATCCTGGACCTGTGGGTAATACGAATATCGGTGTCATAGTCAAAGCGGCCTTGAGCTTCTGAAAGCTCATCTCATACTCATCTGACCATCTGAATGGGAGACCTTTCTGGGTCAATATGGTCAATGGGCTTACTATAGATGAAAACCCTTCCACGAACCGACGATAATAACCTGCTAAACCCAGGAAACTCCAGCTCTCTGTAACTGAAGTAGGTCTAGGCCAATTCTGAACAACCTCAATTTTCTTAGGATCCACCTTTATGCCTTCTGCCGATACAACATGCCCCAAAAAGGCAACTGAGTCTAACCAAAACTCACATTTTGAAAACTTGGCATATAACTGATTATTCTTCAAAGTGTGAAGCACACTTCGAAGATGCTGCTCATGCTCCTCTCGACTGATGGAGTAAATTAAGATATCATCAATGAATACAACCACAAAAGAGTCCAAATAAGGCTTGAACACGTGATTCATCAAATCCATAAATGTTGCTGGAGCATTTGTTAACCCAAATGACATCACTTGGAACTCGTAATGCCCATACTGAGTCCGAAAAGATGTCTTAGGGACATTAGATGCCCAAATCTTCAACTGATGGTAACCAGATCTCAAATCAATCTTCGAAAATACCTTGGCACCCTGAAGCTGATCAAATAAGTCATCAATTCTTGGCAGCGGATATTTATTTTTGATAGTGGCCTTGTTCAACTGCCGATAGTCTATACACATCCGCATAGAGCCATATTTCTTCTTTACAAATAATACCGGTGCACCCCAGGGCGAGACACTGGGTCTAATAAATCCCTGATCAAGCAAGTCTTGTAACTGCTCTTTCAATTCTTTCAACTCTGGCGGGGCCATACGGTATAGCGGAATAGAAATGTGTTGGGTACCCGGAGCCAAATAAATACAAAAGTCAATATCTCTGTCGGGTGGCATCCCCGGCAGATCTGCAGGAAATACTTCTGAAAATTCACGAACAACTGGTACTGAGCCCATAGAAGGTACATCCGCACTGGGATCGCGAATATAAGCCAAATAGGCTAGACACCCTTTCTCTACCATACGCTGAGCTTTCATATAAGAAATAACCCTGCTGGCAGAATGGCCAAGAGTTCCTTTCCACTCTAACCGAGGTAACCTGTCTCGCCCCAAACCTAGGAGCGAGACCAGCACCCGGTGCCTCACCTAACTTGGCGTACCAAATTGCGACTAAGGGACTCTGAACATATAATGTCATACTTTGGCGATGGGGCCACCTTGCAAGACAATTTGTGAAGCAAAATATAAAACTGAATGGAAACTAGCGCTAACTAAACATCAATATAAAGCTAGGCCGACAAGACCGTCATAGCTACTACAGCTGACAAACCATCAAATATACATACCAGGCCTACAAACCCAACATACTGCACTAACCAACAGGATATGTCTACAAGCCTCTACTGACAGATATATTGTGATCGGAACAGGGCCCCGACCTACCCATAACATATATACAGATATACATAAGATGTACACAAAACTCTAGACCTGGCAACTCCGAAAGACGTGGAGCTTACTGATCAGGCTGAACTCGGGAAACACCTACTGAGGAGGTCTACCCGTCTGTCTGTCTGAACCTGCACGCATGAAATGCAGCGCCCCCAGAAAAGGGACGTCAGTACGAAATAATGTACCGAGTATGTAAGGCAATAAAATAACTGAAATCTAAAACTGAACTGATAATATGATAACTGAAATTAACTGGGAGTCAAAGATGGTCTGGAGATATACTTACCTGCTGATAGTGACTAAACTCCTTCAATATAGTAAGTAAAATAAATGTCCGGCCCTATAAGGCTCGGTACGTGTAACTGCTCGGCCGTAGTAGGCTCGCTCATAGGCGCTCGGCCATACTGGGCTCTGTACCTCGGCCATCCTGGGCTCGCTCATAGGCGCTCGGCCACAGTAGGCTCGGTATATATAACTTACCATCTGATCAGAGGTTGCCCAATAGGGGCCTGCCCACCGATTATAGCTCGATGGTGGTGAAAATAGTGTAATACTGTATATATATATATATATATAAAATAGTGTAATACTGTATATATATATATATAGACCCTCTACTCTCTTGACTGAATAAAGACAAAACTAAACTGAATATGAAGTCTCGATAAGGAATAATATTGTAACTTATGAGACTAGAATAATGTGAATAAATTCATGAATACGAACTTCTCTTTATGTCTCATTATTAACACATGTAGCTACGAGATCATGCCAAAATGAAGGAAGGGCTTAGCCTTAACATACCTTATCACAATCTTTCCAATCACCAAGTTGAACTCACCTCTTCGCACCTTAATCTACAAGAATGATAATAATACTATCGTTAAGTTACGAAAGGTACAACTATCGCACAACGAACGACAAACTTATTTTGTATTAAAACGGGCAGCATCTCCCCTATAATCCTTACTTCCTCCAAATTCAAGATAACACCAACAATACAAGAACAGAACAATAACAACATATATACACCATTTTTCAGCCCTATATACGCCATCAAATACTACAAAATAGCCCAACACACCCCAATCTCTTCATACCCAAAACGACCACCGTAGTAGTGTCAAACGACCCGGAAATGTTATGACGAACGACCAGCCAACCACCCTACATTTATATGGTGTTTCTACACCCCCTTCCTCCTCCAAAACTCCACAAAACAGTAGTAAAACACGCAGCCCAACAGCAACACAAAACAGTCCACAAAACAGTCCGCTACAAGTGAATAACTCGAACTCACGGCTTCCGATCACCGTCCCGTGAGTTCTTACAAGTATAGAACGACTTACCATGAATTTACAGCAGAAAAAATGGATGAAAGAGATCAGTAAACTCACCTTATTTGTTAGATAACTCAGCTCCTATCTTGGTTCTTCAAACTCTAGGTTTTACCTCCAATTAGAACTTGAAAGGGAGAGAAAATCAATTAGGGTTTGTGGGAAATATTTGGGAGGATTCTTTGCAGAGCTTATGTCTGGTTATTATGCTCTATTTTAAGTCTAATATATGAAGAAAATAGGCCTTTAAAAGGCCTCTTTGGATGACCCGAAATGGCCCATTTTTGGGCTTTCATTTAAGCAAGTAGGTGACACACCTACTTGTCACCTAGCAGCTTGTGCAGTATCGCAAAAATGCCCATATCTCTCTACTCCGATGTCGTATTGACAAACGGTTTAATGCATTGGAAAATAGACTCATAGATATTTAATTTTATGGGTGGAACACCCCATAACTCTAAGTATATTGGGAGAAAATTGCAGTTACATTTGACCCAAAGTTTCAGTAAAACTTATGAATGTAACTTGTGATGACTTTCATCGACTTTTGTTTCACAACTCGCTTGACTTCAAAACATAACACACGGATGTCATACGACTAATATAAATCATAACATAATCACCTTATCATGTTAATCACCCTAGTCTCACCCCAAAGGTACATGTTATAACATTCCCAACTTGTCGACTTTCGACGAAACATTGTTTTATTTAATTGCTTTAGCTTCTGAACTGTCCAACCCTCTTTGTACTTGTTGTTCATGATCTTCAATATTTGTAACCTCAGAGGTAACATGATTAACTTACTTTATATACTTTTAAATATTATCTCATTTTTGGTCCTACATTAGTTTTCTTACGACGCATTTTTACGTACGAAAATATAGGGTGTAACATCACTCCCCCCTTGGGAACATTCGTCCTCGAATGTTTACTCTTAGAGACTTTGGAAAATTTTGCCAGAGTATCCTTCGTACACTATGGCCTAGTGAACCAGGTCTGGCCCATGTAACCCAGATTCTCCAACATCAAACCACCCTATAGGAGATCTGCACTTACGCCCATACAAAGCCTCGTACGGAACCATCTGGATACTGGAGTGGTAACTGTTATTATATGCAAACTTGATAAGAGGTAGATGTTCATCCCAACTTCTTTTAAAATCCAACACACATACTCGTAACATATCCTCGAGCGTCTGAATTGTGCTCTCGGCTTGTCCATCAGTCTGTGGATGAAAAGTTGTGCTGAGATTCACCTGAGTCCCTAGACCTCTCTGAAATGACCTCCAAAAATGTGCTGTAAACTGAGCCCCACGGTCAGATGTAATAGAAACCGGTACTCCGTGTAGCCGCACTATCTCCTTAATATATAACTTTGCATAATCTTCTGCTGTATATGTAGATCTGACCGGTAGGAAGTGAGCTGATTTCATGAGCCTATCGACTATCACCCATATAGAATCGAACTTACGATTAGAACGAGGTAAACCCGTGATAAAGTCCATGTTTATCGCCTCCCATTTCCATGTCGGGATCCCTATAGTCTGCATCAGCCCTCCGGGCTTCTGGTGCTCTACCTTCACTTGCTGGAAACTAGTACATTGGGCGACAAACTCAGCAATGTTCTTCTTCATATCATTCCACCAGTACATATCCTTAATGTAATGATACATCTTCGTCGATCCAGGATGGATGGAATACCATGAATAATGTGCCTCTGACATAATCTTGTCTCGTAGACCTGCTACATCTGGAACACACAAACGACCTCTGTATCTGAGAGCCCTATCTCCCTTGAGCTCTAACAATGGCTTCTTCTACTACGGAACTCGCTCTCTCAACTCGACCAACTCTGGGTCCTCGTACTGCCTTTCCTTGACTTCAGCTATGAGGGATTATTTTGCAGTGTTTTGGAGTACAACTCCACCATCCTCAGAATCTACTAACTGAACCCCCAACGAAGCCAATTGATGAATCTCTCTAGCTAATTGTCTTTTCTCGGGCTCTACATGTGCTAAGCTACCCATAGATCGGCGACTTAAGGCATCTGCTACAACATTAGCTTTCCCTGAATGGTAGAGAATGTTTATATCATAATCTTTCAATAACTCAAGCCATCGCCTCTGTCGCAAATTCAACTCTTTCTGCTTGAAGATATATTGTAGGCTTTTATGATCAGTAAATACATCAACATGAACACCATATAAATAATGCTGCCATATCTTAAGTGCATGGACAACCGCAGCTAACTCGAGGTCGTGGGTCGGATAATTCCTCTCGTGCTTCCTCAACTGCCTTGAAGCATACGCAATTACCTTCCCATGTTGCATCAGGACACATCCTAACCCGACACCTGATGCATCACAATACACGGCATAACCCTCTAGACCCTCTGGAAGTGTTAGAACTGGAGCTGAGGTCAACCTGTTCTTAAGCTCTTGGAAACTCCGCTCACAAGCCTCTGTCCATTGAAACTTAGTTTCTTTCTGTGTCAACTTCGTCAATGGTGCCGAAAGGGAAGAAAAACCCTCTACAAACCTCCGATAGTATCCTGCTAAGCCTAGAAAGCTACGAACCTCTATCGGAGTGGTAGGTCTAGGCCAAGATTTCACGGCCTCAATCTTCTGAGTGTCCACCTTTATACCTTTATCTGATACAATATGCCCCAAGAATGCTACAGACTTCAACCAGAACTCACATTTAGAAAACTTAGCATACAACTTACGATCACGGAGGGTTTGGAGTACCGCTCGCAGGTGGTCCACATGCTCATCCTCTGAACGGGAATAAACTAGAATATCATCAATAAATACTATCACGAACAGATCTAAAAATGGCCGAAATAGGCTATCCATCAAGTCCATAAATATGGTGGGTGCATTAGTCAACCCAAAGGACATGACAAGGAACTCGAAGTGGCCATATCGGGTCCTGAAGGCTGTCTTCGGAATATCTTTTTCCCGAACTCTGACCTGGTGGTACCCCGACCTCAAATCTATCTTTGAAAAGCATCTAGCCCCTGCAACTGATCAAATAAGTCATCGATCCTTGGAAGTGGATACTTATTCTTAATAGTTACCTTGTTCAGCTGCCTATAATCGATACACATCCTCAGCGAGCCGTCTTTCTTCCGCACAAATAGTACCGGTGCACCCCAAGGTGAGGTACTGGGCCTGATGTAACCTTTCTCCAACAAATCTTGTAACTGCTCCTTCAACTCCTTCAATTCGGCAAGTGCCATTCTATACGGAGGGACGGATATTGGTTGAGTTCCTGGAAGCAAATCGATGCTAAAATCAGTCTCTCGCTCTGGAGGAATACCTGGAAGCTCATCTGGAAACACATATGCATACTCTTTGACTACGGGAATAGACTGAAGTGTAGGTATCTCAGCATCTGCATCTCTAACTCGCACAATATGATAAATGCACCCTTTTGCGATCATTTTCCTCGCCTTCAGATAGGAAATAAACCTACCTCTGGGTGTTGCTGTATTACCTACCCATTCAAGGACTGGCTCACCCGAAAAATGAAATCTGACTGCCTTTGCTCGGCAATCAACTGTGGCATAGCAAGCTGCCAACCAGTCCATGCCCATGATAGCATCAAAATCCATCATCTCTAGCTCAACTAGGTCAGCTGAGGTCTGACGACTACAAATTGTCACCGTACAACCTCGGTAAACCCGTCTAGCAATAATCGATTCTCCGACCGGTGTAGATACCGCAAAAGGATCACTTAGTATTTCAGGCACTATACCAAACTTCCTCGTGACAAATGGGGTAATATACGATAAAGTAGATCCTGGGTCTATCAAAGCGTAAGCATCGTGAGAGCAAATGGTTAATACACCTGTCAAAATGTCTGGTGAAGACTCCTGGTCCTGTCGACCCGCTAAAGTATAGATACAGTTCTGATTACCACCTGAACTGGAACCTCTACCTCTGCCTCGACCTCTACCAGCCGAAGACTGAGACTCGCACCCTGAAGGATGCACGGACATAGATGATCCTGTTGCTGAACTCGCTGGTTGTGCCATTCCCCCAGAATCTCTATTTGGGCAATCTCGCATCATATGCCCCGAACGCCCATATGTATAACAAGCATCAGAACCTGCTCGGCATTGGCCCAAGTATCCTCTACCACAGATGTCACACCGTGGAGGAAATGACCATGTCTGCGCAGAACCTCGCTGTCGCTGCAAACCCGACGCCCGTGAGCTCTCACCTGGTCCTGACTGAGTATAGCGGTTATACATGTAACCCTATACTGAGGTGGTGGAGGCCTAGGTGGGCATCCGAAATACTGGGTCCTATAACTACCCTGAGATTGCTCCTGAGACCTGGGAAATCTCATCCTCTTACGTTGCCCTTGCTCAGCCCTCTCTGTACCCTGCTGCCGACGCCTACCCCTTTCTATAGTCTGGGCGAATGCCTGAATCCTGGAGATATCCATACTATCCTGCAATGCAGCGGTGGCACATGCCTCGGTTAACTCTGGGGCTAACCCTGCTATAAACCTGTGAATCCTGTCCCGCATAGTAGTAACTATGGATGGTGCATATCTGGCCAATGAGCCAAAACGGAGACTATACTCTCGAACACTCATATTACCCTGCTTGAGGGCTAGAAACTGATCGACTCGAGCCTGTCGGATCTCCCGCGGTAAGTACTGGTCAAGGAAGGCATCTGAAAAATTCTCCCAAATAGCTGGAGGTGCATCACGTCCCCTGGATCTCTCCTATCCCTCGTACCGAAGGATGGCTATATCTCAGAGTCGAAAAGCTGCTAGCTCAAGTGCCTCTTTCTCTGGGGGATGCATAACACGAAAGATCCTGTGAAGTTGATCTATGAAATCCTGCGGGTCCTCCCTCTGATCTGTCCCCGTGAACTCTAGGGGACTCAAAGCAATAAACTCTCGGACCCTTGAACTCCCAGACCCCTCAGAAGTTCCTGCACTAGCTGATGCCCTAGCCTGTTGCTGGGTAGCTACCAACTGCGTCAACAAATGCACCGCACTTCTCAAGTCCTGATCTGATGGAAGTGGGGGGGGAACTAAATGTGAGGTTTCCTTAGGAATCTCCGCAGTTGGTGGAGGAGCCGGTAATGGCTGAGTAGGGGTCTCGCCTTGAGCCTCAGACTGGGCCCCATCTACTGGGGGTACCCTGCTGGTCCCCTCACCTACTACTGTATCTCTCCTCTGGCTAGCCGTAGTCTTCCTAGTCACCATCATCTGTGCATGCAAACACCAACACATAAGTTTAATTCAAATTTCCTATAACTCAGTTCTATAGCACGATTTAGATTTCAAAGAAGGATAACCAACTCCTAAATACCCTGTAGTTCCCTACTTATATAATGTGGTGCACAACACATCTATAAACAAGACCCTACTAGACACGACTTGTAGATTCCCTAGGACAGAACTGCTCTGATACCAAGTTTGTCACGCCCCGAACCTAGGAGCGAGACCAGCACCCGGTGCCTCACCTAACCTGGCGTACCAAATTGCGACTAAGGGACTCTGAACATATAATGTCATACTTTGGCCATGGGGCCACCTTGCAAGACAATTTGCGAAGCAAAATATAAAACTGAATGGAAACTAGCGCTAACTAAACATCAATATAAAGCTAGGCCGACAAGGCCGTCATAGCTACTACAGCTGACAAACCATCAAATATACATACCAGGCCTACAAACCCAACATACTGCACTAACCAACAGGATATGTCTACAAGCCTCTACTGATAGATATATTGTGATCGGAACAGGGCCCCGACCTACCCATAACATATATACAGATATACATAAGATTTACACAAAACTCTAGACCTGGCAACTCCGAAAGACGTGGAGCTTACCGATCAAGCTGAACTCGGGAAACACCTACTGAGGAGGTCTACCCGTCTGTCTGTCTGAACCTGCATGCATGAAATGCAGCGCCCCTAGAAAAGGGACGTCAGTACGAAATAATGTACCGAGTATGTTAAGGCAATAAAATAACTGAAATCTAAAACTGAACTGATAATATGATAACTGAAATTAACTGGGAGTCAAAGATGGTCTGGAGATATACTTACCTGCTGATAGTGACTAAACTCCTTCAATATAGTAAGTAAAATAAATGTCTGGCCCTATAAGGCTCGGTACGTGTAACTGCTCGGCCGTAGTAGGCTCGCTCATAGGCGCTCGGCCATAATGGGCTCTGTACCTCGGCCATCCTGGGCTCGCTCATAGGCGCTCGGCCATAGTAGGCTCGGTATATATAATTACCATCTGATCAGAGGTTGCCCAATAGGGGCCTGCCCACCGATTATAGCTCGATGGTGGTGAAAATAGTGTAATACTATATATATATATATATATATATATAGACCCTCTGCTCTCTTGACTGAATAAAGACAAAACTAAACTGAATATGAAGTCTCGATAAGGAATAATATTGTAACTTATGAGACTAGAATAATGTGAATAAATTCATGAATATGAACTTCTCTTTATGTCTCATTATTAACACATGTAGCTACGAGATCATGCCAAAATGAAGGAAGGGCTTAGCCTTAACATACCTTATTACAATCTTTCCAATCACCAAGTTGAACTCACCTCTTCGCACCTTAATCTACAAGAATGATAATAATACTATCGTTAAGTTACGAAAGGTACAACTATCGCACAACGAACGACAAACTTATTTTGTATTAAAATGGGCAGCATCTCCCCTATAATCCTTACTTCCTCCAAATTTAAGATAACACCAACAATACAAGAACAGAATAATAACAACATATATACACCATTTTTCAGCCCTATATACGCCATCAAATACTACAAAATAGCCCAACACACCCCAATCTCTTTATACACAAAACGACCACCGTAGTAGTGTCAAACGACCCGAAAATGTTATGACGAACGACCAGCCAACCACCCTACATTTATATGGTGTTTCTACAACCCCTTCCTCCTCCAGAACTCCACAAAACAGTAGTAAAACATGCAGCCCAACAGCAACACAAAACAGTCCACAAAACAGTCCGCTACAAGTGAATAACTCGAACTCACGGCTTCCGATCACCGTCCCGTGAGTTCTTACAAGTATAGAACGACTTACCATGAATTTACAGCAGAAAAAATGGATGAAAGATATCAGTAAACTCACCTTATTTGTTGGATAACTCAGCTCCTATCTTGGTTCTTCAAACTCTAGGTTTTACCTCCAATTAGAACTTGAAAGGGAGAGAAAATCAATTACGGTTTGTGGGAAATATTTGGGAGGATTCTTTGTAGAGCTTATGTCTGGTTATTATGCTCTATTTTAAGTCTAATATATGAATAAAATAGGCCTTTAAAAGGCCTCTTTGGACGACCTGAAATGGCCCATTTTTGGGCTTTCATTTAAGCAAGTAGGTGACACACCTACTTGTCACCTAGCAGCTTGTGCAGTATCGCAAAAATGCCCATATCTCTCTATTCCGATGTCGTATCGACAAACGGTTTAATGCGTTGGAAAATAGACTCATAGATATTTAATTTTATGGGTGGAACACCCCATAACTCTAAGTATATTGGGAGAAAATTGCAGTTATATTTGACCCAAAGTTTCAGTAAAACTTATGAATGTAACTTGTGATGACTTTCATCGACTTTTGTTCCACAACTCGCTTGACTTCAAAACATAACACACGGATGTCATACGACTAATATAAATCATAACATAATCACCTTATCATTTTAATCACCATAGTCTCACCCCAAAGGTACATGTTATAACATTCCCAACTTGTCGACTTTCGACGAAACATTGTTTTATTTAATTGCTTTAGCTTCTGAACTATCCAACCCTCTTTGTACTTGTTGTTCATGATCTTCAATATTTGTAACCTCAGAGGTAACATGATTAACTTACTTTATATACTTTTAAATATTATCTCATTTTTGGTCCTACATTAGTTTTCTTACGATGCATTTTTACGTACGAAAATATAGGGTGTAACATCACTCCCCCTTGGGAACATTCGTCCTCGAATGTTTACTCTTAGAGACTTTGGAAAATTTTGCCAGAGTATCCTTCGTACACTAGGTTAAAACCAACCTGCACGCAGCCAGAAAACATACTATGCATGCCACACATGGCCAATCTTTATAAATAGCAGCAATTTGCCTCACCGACCGTAAATCATAAATATTGAAAGTGCAAAATAAAAGCTTACCTGATGACCTGCTACCCTACATAGAGCTATGTTGTAGCGTCCCATCTCGAACCATATCTTCAGTTTGAAATAGGTGGGGGTATTTAGACTTCATTTCTCCCTACGATTCCCACGTCATCTCTTCTATATTCTTTCTCCTCCATAAAACCTTCACGGAAGCTACCTCCTTATTTCGTAGCTTGTGGATTTGTCGGTCTAGGATGGCAACTGGAATTTCCTCGTATGACAAGTCCTCTGTAATATGTACATCATCCGTGGGCACCACTCGGGTAGGATCGCCAATGCACTTCCGTAGCATAGATACGTGAAAACCCGGATGGACAGACTCCAATTCTGAGGGCAACTCTAACTCATAAGCTACTTGGCCCACTCTCCGAATGATCCTATAAGGCCCAATATACCATGGGCTAAGCTTGCCTTTCTTGCCAAACCTCATCACGCCCTTCATAGGTGATACCTTTAAGAATACCCAGTCATTAATCCTGAACTCTAAGTCTCGTCGCCGCATGTCAGAATATGACTTCTGACGACTCTGAGCTGTCAACAGTCGCTCCCGGATAAGCTTTACTTTCTCTATGGCCTGCTGAACCAGGTCTGGCCCATGTAACCCAGATTCTCCAACATCAAACCACCCTATAGGAGATCTGCACTTACGCCCATACAAAGCCTCGTACGGAGCCATCTGGATACTGGAGTGGTAACTGTTATTATATGCAAACTCGATAAGAGGTAGATGTTCATCCCAACTTCTTTTAAAATCCAACACACATACTCGTAACATATCCTCGAGCGTCTGAATTATGCGCTCGGCTTGTCCATCAGTCTGTGGATGAAAAGCTGTGCTGAGATTCACCTGAGTCCCTAGACCTCTCTGAAATGACCTCCAAAAATGTGCTGTAAACTGAGCCCCACGGTCAGATATAATAGAAACCGGTACTCCGTGTAGCCGCACTATCTCCTTAATATATAACTTTGCATAATCTTCTGTTGTATATGTAGATCTGACCGGTAGGAAGTGAGCTGATTTCATGAGCCTATCGACTATCACCCATATAGAATCGAACTTACGATTAGAACGAGGTAAACCCGTGATAAAGTCCATGTTTATCGCCTCCCATTTCCATGTCGGGATCCCTATAGTCTGCATCAGCCCTCCGAGCTTCTAGTGCTCTACCTTCACTTGCTGGCAACTAGTACATTGGGCGACAAACTCAGTAATGTTCTTCTTCATATCATTCCACCAGTACATATCCTTAATGTCATGATACATCTTCGTCGATCCAGGATGGATGGAATACCATGAATAATGTGCCTCTGACATAATCCTGTCTCGTAGCCCTGCTACATCTGGAACACACAAACGACCCTTGTATCTGAGAACCCCATCTCCCTTGAGCTCTAACAATGGCTTCTTCTGCTGCGGAACTCGCTCTCTCAACTCGACCAACTCTGGGTCCTCGTACTGCCTTTCCTTGACTTCAGCTATGAGGGATGATTTTGCAGTGTTTTGGATTACAACTCCACCATCCTCAGAATCTACTAACCGAACCCCCAACGAAGCCAATTGATGAATCTCTCTAGCTAATTGTCTTTTCTCGGGCTCTACATGTGCTAAGCTACCCATAGATCGGCGACTTAAGGCATCTGCTACAACATTAGCTTTCCCTGGATGGTAGAGAATGTTAACATCGTAATCTTTCAATAACTCAAGCCATCGCCTCTGTCGCAAATTCAACTCTTTCTGCTTGAAGATATATTGTAGGCTTTTATGATCAGTAAATACATCAACATGAACACCATATAAATAATGCCGCCATATCTTAAGTGCATGGACAACCGCAGCTAACTCGAGGTCGTGGGTCGGATAATTCCTCTCGTACTTCCTCAACTGCCTTGAAGCATATGCAATTACCTTCCCATGTTGCATTAGGACACATCCTAACCCGACACCTGATGCATCACAATACACGGCATAACCCTCTAGACCCTCTGGAAGTGTTAGACCTGGAGATGAGGTCAACCTGTTCTTAAGCTCTTGGAAACTCCGCTCACAAGCCTCTGTCCATTGAAACTTAGTTTCTTTCTGTGTCAACTTCGTCAATGGTGCCGAAAGGGAAGAAAAACCCTCTACGAACCTCCGATAGTATCCTGCTAAGCCTAGAAAGCTACGAACCTCTGTCGGAGTGGTAGGTCTAGGCCAAGATTTCACGGCCTCAATCTTCTGAGTGTCCACCTTTATACCTTCATCTGATACAATATGCCCCAAGAATGCTACAGACTTCAACCAGAACTCACATTTAGAAAACTTAGCATACAACTTACGATCACGGAGGGTTTGGAGTACCGCTCGCAGGTGGTCCGCATGCTCATCCTCTGAACGGGAATAAACCAGAATATCATCAATAAATACTATCACGAACAGATCTAAAAATGGCCGGAATAGGCTATTCATCAAGTCCATAAATACAGCGGGTGCATTAGTCAACCCGAAGGACATGACAAGGAACTCGAAGTGGCCATATCGGGTCCTGAAGGCTGTCTTCGGAATATCTTTTTCCCGAACTCTGACCTGGTGGTACCCCGACCTCAAATCTATCTTTGAAAAGCATCTAGCCCCCTGCAACTGATCAAACAAGTCATCGATCCTTGGAAGTGGATACTTATTCTTAATAGTTACCTTGTTCAGCTGCCTATAATCGATACACATCCTCAGCGAGCCGTCTTTCTTCCGCACAAATAGTACTGGTGCACCCCAAGGTGAGGTACTGGGCCTGATGTAACCTTTCTCCAACAAATCTTTTAACTGCTCCTTCAACTCCTTCAATTCGCCAGGTGCCATTCTATACGGAGGGACGGATATTGGTTGAGTTCCTGGAAGCAAATCGATGCTAAAATCAATCTCTCGCTCTGGAGGAATACCTGGAAGCTCATCTGGAAACACATCTGCATACTCTTTGACTACGGGAATAGACTGAAGTGTAGGTATCTCAGCATCTGCATCTCTAACTCGCACAATATGATAAATGCACCCTTTTGCGATCATTTTCCTCGCCTTCAGATAGGAAATAAACCTACCTCTGGGTGTTGGTGTATTACCTACCCATTCAAGGACTGGCTCACCCGGAAAATGAAATCTGGCTGCCTTTGCTCGGCAATCAACTGTGGCATAGCAAGCTGCCAACCAGTCCATGCCCATGATAGCATCAAAATCCATCATCTCTAGCTCAACTAGGTCAGCTGAGGTCTGACGACTACAAATTGTCACCGTACAACCTCGGTAAACCCGTCTAGCAATAATCGATTCTCCGACCGGTGTAGATACCGCAAAAGGATCACTTAGTATTTCAGGCACTATACCAAACTTCCTCGCGACAAATGGGGTAATATACGATAAAGTAGATCCTGGGTCTATCAAAGCATAAGCATCGTGAGAGCAAATGGTTAATATACCTATCACAACATCTGGTGAAGACTCCTGGTCCTGTCGACCCGCTAAAGCATAGATACAGTTCTGATTACCACCTGAACTGGAACCTCTACCTCTGCCTCGACCTCTACCAACCGAAGACTGAGACTCGCACCCTGAAGGATGCATGGACATAGATGATCCTTTTGCTGAACTCGCTGGTTGTGCCATTCCCCCAGAATCTCTATTTGGCCAATCTCGCATCATATGCCCCGAACGCCCACATGTATAACAAGCATCAAAACCTGCTCGGCATTGGCCCAAGTGTCCTCTACCACAGATGTCACACCGTGGAGGAAATGACCATGTCTGCGCAGAACCTCACTATCGCTGCAAACCCGACGCCCGTGAGCTCTCACCTGGTCCTGACTGAGTATAGTGGTCATACATGTAACCCTGTAACTGAGGTGGCGGAGGCCTAGGTGGCCGTCCGAAATACTGGGTCCTATAACTACCCTGAGATTGCTCCTAAGACCTGGGAAATCTCATCCTCTTACGTTGCCCTTGCTCAGCCCTCTCTGTACCCTGCTGCCGACGCCTACCCCTTTCTATATTCTGGACGAATGCCTGAATCCTGGAGATATCCATACTATCCTGCAATGCAGCGGTGGCACATGCCTCGGTTAACTCTGGGGCTAAACCTGCTATAAACCTGTGAATCCTGTCCCGCATAGTAGCAACTATAGATGGTGCATATCTGGCCAATGAGCCAAAACGGAGACTATACTCTCGAACACTCATATTACCCTGCTTGAGGGCTAGAAATGGATCGACTCGAGCTTATCGGATCTCCCATGGTAAGTACTGGTCAAGGAAGGCATCTAAAAAATTCTCCCAAATAGCTGGAGGTGCATCACGTCCCCTGGACCTCTCCCATCCCTCGTACCAAAGGATGGCTATATCTCGGAGTCGAAAAGCTGCTAGCTCAAGTGCCTCTTTCTCCGTGGCATGCATAACACGAAAGATCCTGTGAAGTTGATCTATGAAATCCTGCGGGTCCTCCCTCTGATCTGTCCCCGTGAACTCTGGGGGACTCAAAGCAATAAACTCTCGGACCCTTGAACTCCCAGACCCCTCAGAAGTTCCTGCACTAGCTGATGCCCTAGCCTGTTGCTGGGTAGCTACCAACTGTGTCAACAAATGCACCGCACTTCTCAAGTCCTGATCTAATGGAAGTGGAGGGGGAACTGGATGTGCGGTTTCCCTAGGAATCTCCGCAGTTGGTGGAGGAGCCGGTAATGGCTGAGTAGGGGTCTCCCCTTGAGCCTCAGACTGGGCCCCATCTACTGGGGGTACCCTGCTGGTCCCCTCACCTACTGCTGTATCTCTCCTCTGGCTAGCCGTAGTCTTCCTAGTCACCGTCATCTGTGCATGCAAACACCAACACATAAGTTTAATTCAAATTTCCTATAACTCAGTTCTATAGCACGATTTAGATTTCAAAGAAGGGTAACCAACTCCTAAATGCCCTGTAGTTCCCTGCTTATATAATGTGGTGCACAACACATCTATAAACAAGACCCTACTAGACACGACTTGTAGACTCCCTAGGACAGAACTGCTCTGATACCAAGTTTGTCACGCCCCGAACCTAGGAGCGAGACCAGCACCCGGTGCCTCACCTAACCTGGCGTACCAAATTGCGACTAAGGGACTCTGAACATATAATGTCATACTTTGGCCATGGGGCCACCTTGCAAGACAATTTGCGAAGCAAAATATAAAACTGAATGGAAACTAGCGCTAACTAAACATCAATATAAAGCTAGGCCGACAAGGCCGTCATAGCTACTACAGCTGACAAACCATCAAATATACATACCAGGCCTACAAACCCAACATACTGCACTAACCAACAGGATATGTCTACAAGCCTCTACTGATAGATGTACTATGATCGGAACAGGGCCCCGACCTACCCATAACATATATACAGATATACATAAGATGTACACAACACTCTAGACCTGGCAACTCCGAAAGGCGTGGAGCTTACCGATCAGGCTGAACTCGGGAAACACCTACTGAGGAGATCTACTCGTCTGTCTATCTGAACCTGCATGCATGAAATGCAGCGTCCCCGGAAAAGGGACGTCAGTACGAAATAATGTACCGAGTATGTAAGGCAATAAAATAACTGAAATCTAAAACTGAACTGATAATATGATAACTGAAATTAACTATGAGTCAAAGATGGTCTGGAGATATATTTACCTGCTGATAGTGACTAAACTCCTTCAATATAGTAAGTAAAATAAATGTCCGGCCCTATAAGGCTCGGTACGTGTAACTGCTCGGCCGTAGTAGGCTCGCTCATAGGCGCTCGGCCATACTGGGGTCTGTACCTCAGCCATCCTGGGCTCGCTCATAGGCGCTCGGCCACAGTAGGCTCGGTATATATAACTTACCATCTGATCAGAGGTTGCCCAATAGGGGCCTGCCCACCGATTATAGCTCGATGGTGGTGAAAATAGTGTAATACTGTATATATATATAGACCCTCTGCTCTCTTGACTGAATAAAGACAAAACTAAACTGAATATGAAGTCTCGATAAGGAATAATATTGTAACTTATGAGACTAGAATAATGTGAATAAATTCATGAATACGAACTTCTCTTTATGTCTCATTATTAACACATGTAGCTACGAGATCATGCCAAAATGAAGGAAGGGCTTAGCCTTAACATACCTTATCACAATCTTTCCAATCACCAAGTTGAACTCACCTCTTCGCACCTTAATCTACAAGAATGATAATAATACTATCGTTAAGTTACGAAAGGTACAACTATCGCACAACGAACGACAAACTTATTTTGTATTAAAACGGGCAGCATCTCCCCTATAATCCTTACTTCCTCCAAATTCAAGATAACACCAACAATACAAGAACAGAACAATAACAACATATATACACCATTTTTCAGCCCTATATACGCCATCAAATACTACAAAACAGCCCAACACACCCCAATCTCTTCATACACAAAACGACCACCGTAGTAGTGTCAAACGACCCGGAAATGTTATGACGAACGACCAGCCAACCACCCTACATTTATATGGTGTTTCTACAACCCCTTCCTCCTCCAAAACTCCACAAAACAGTAGTAAAACACGCAGCCCAACAGCAACACAAAACAGTCCACAAAATAGTCCGCTACAAGTGAATAACTCGAACTCACGGCTTCCGATCACCGTCCCGTGAGTTCTTACAAGTATAGAACGACTTACCATGAATTTACAGCAGAAAAAATGGATGAAAGAGATCAGTAAACTCACCTTATTTGTTGGATAACTCAGCTCCTATCTTGGTTCTTCAAACTCTAGGTTTTACCTCCAATTAGAACTTGAAAGGGAGAGAAAATCAATTAGGGTTTGTGGGAAATATTTGGGAGGATTCTTTGCAGAGCTTATGTCTGGTTATTATGCTCTATTTTAAGTCTAATATATGAAGAAAATAGGCCTTTAAAAGGCCTCTTTGGACGACCCGAAATGGCCCATTTTTGGGCTTTCATTTAAGCAAGTAGGTGACACACCTACTTGTCACCTAGCAGCTTGCGCAGTATCGCAAACATGCCCATATCTCTCTACTCCGATGTCGTATTGACAAACGGTTTAATGCGTTGGAAAATAGACTCATAGATCTTTAATTTGATGGGTGGAACACCCCATAACTCTAAGTATATTGGGAGAAAATCGCAGTTACATTTGACCCAAAATTTCAGTAAAACTTATGAGTGTAACTTGTGATGACTTTCATCGACTTTTGTTCCACAACTCGCTTGACATTAAAACATAACACACGGATGTCATACGACTAATATAAATCATAACATAATCTCCTTATCATGTTAATCACCCTAGTCTCACCCCAAAGGTACATGTTATAACATTCCCAACTTGTCGACTTTCGACGAAACATTGTTTTATTTAATTGCTTTAGCTTCTGAACTGTCCAACCCTCTTTGTACTTGTTGTTCATGATCTTCAATATTTGTAACCTCAGAGGTAACATGATTAACTTACTTTATATACTTTTAAATATTATCTCATTTTTGGTCCTACATTAGTTTTCTTACGACGCATTTTTACGTACGAAAATATAGGGTGTAACATAACCCTGGCATAGCTAGGGTCACTGTCTTGGCATGACAATCCAATATAGCATGATAAGGAGACATCCAATCCATACCCAAAATGACATCAAAATCTACCATATCAAGAAGTAGAAGATCCACACTAGTCTCAAGATTAATAATAGTAAACACACATGAACGATAGACATGATCTACTACAACAGAGTCTCCCACCGGTATAGATACACACACAAAAGCACTTAGAGAATCACAAGGCACAACCAAATATGAAGAAAATTAGGAGGACACATAGGAATAAGTATATCCTGGATCAAATAGAACTGAAGCATCTCTATGAAAAACTGGAATAATACCTGTAATCACAACATCAGATGACTCGGCCTCAGGCCTAGCTAGAAAAGCATAAAATCAAGGATGGGCCCCACCACGCTGAACCGCGTTCCTAGGACGGCCTCTAACTGGCTGGCCTCCACCTCTAATAGCCTGACCTCCACCTCTAATGGCCTGACCTCCACCTCTCATGGCCTGACCTCCACCTCTAGCTTCCTGACCCCTACCTCTAGCTGGCTGAGAAGGCGGTGAAGCAACCAGTGCCGATATGATGGCATGTGAATCCTGCCGAGATCTATTACTCGCCAACCTAGGGCAATACCTCCTGATGTGACCAATGTTCCCACACTCATAACACCCATCCGAATGTCATGGCTGCTGAAGCTGAAGCTGGCCCAAATGGGTTGGATAACCGCTGTAGTAACTCTGGAGTGGAGGTGCACTAATAGGAGCTGAATGTGCACTGAATGATGGCTGCCCATAGTAAGGCATAATAGGACTGTGACTCCCTGAAGCACTGGGCGATGCATGAAGTGCTGAATGAAACGGTCTAGGAGGATGACCCCTACCAAAATTACCCCTGCCTCCAGACGAAGCACCACCGAAACCACCGAACTGACGAGGCCTCTTATCAGAACTCTGACCTCTCTCTTGTGCAAGAACCATCTCGATCCTCCTCGCGACATTAGCAACCGCCTGAAAAGAAATTTCACTTCCGGTCTCGTTGGCCATTTGAAGCCTGATTAGGGTGAGTGAGTCCCTTAATAAACCTTCTCATTTTATCTCCTTCAGTAGGTAGTAAAAGAAGAGCATGACGGGCCAAATCCACAAAACAGGACTCATACTGAGTAACAGTCATACTGCCATGCTGTAGATGCTCAAATTTCTTGCAAAATTCCTCTCTCAGTGTGATAGGGAGGAATTTCTCCAGAAATAGCTGAGAGAACTGCTCCCAGGTAAGTGCAGGTGATCCAACTGGTCGGGTCAATGTATAATCTCTCCACCACCTCTTGGCGGAACCCTTCTTCTGAAATACAACAAAATCAACCCCATTGGTCTCAACTATACCCATGTTCCGCAGCACCTCGTGGTAGCGCTCAAGATAATCCTGTGGGTCCTTAGAAGGTGTACCACTGAAGTGAACTGGAAAGAGCTTGGTAAACTTATCCAGTCTCAATAAGGCCTCAAAAGACATGGGGAGCCTATCACCGATCTGTACCGCAACAACTGGCTGAACTACCCCAACTGGCGGGGCTGCTGGAGCCTGATTCTAGGGAGCCATCTGCTCCAGAGCGGGAGTAGTGGGAGTTTGTGCTCCTCCCCAAGCCTGTGAGACGGCTGGTGCCACTGGAAATGTAACACTCTGGGCCATGCCCTCCATAAGGCTTACCAAATGGACTAGAGCGTCCTGAAGTACTGGAGTGGCAATGAATCCTTTCGGGACTTGAACTGGTCCAACTGGTACTTTCTGAACTGGAACCTCCTCATGAAGGTGCACCTGAGGTTCTTCAACAGGTGCAGCTGCTCGAGCTCTGGACTGAGCTCTACCTCGGCCTCTGCCTCAGCCTCTAGCACAACCTCGGCCTAGACCTCTACCCTTGGCCATAGTTGCCACCGGGGTTTCTGGTCCCTGACCATCGGTAGAGGTATTACGTGTTCTCACCATCCACGAGAGAATAAGAGTAGAATGGTTCAATCATAGATGATAGAATAAAATCGCACGACGGAATAAGAAAGAAGTGATATTGTTCCTAAAGTTCATAGCCTCTAAGAGATAAGTACAGACGTCTCCGTACCGATCCTTCAGACTCTACTAAGCTTGCTCATGACTCGTGAGACCTATGTAACCTAGTGCTCTGATACCAACTTTCACGACCTGAAATTCCCACCTTCGGTCTGTGATGACGCCTAACATTTCACTTGCTAGGCAAGCCAACGTTAGAATAATATTATCCATTTTTAAAATAATTTTAAATTTATTAATAACAAGGAAGCAAATGCTGAAGCAATTTTTAAATAATCCATATAAACAACAGTGTCTAAATACCATCCCAGAAATGGTGTCACAAGTGAACGAGCTTCTAGAATAAATACAAATAAAGGTCTGAATAAAATAAAGCTATCTGGAAATAAACACACAGCTAAAGTACAATAGACGGGGACTTCAGAACTGCGGACGCCATGCAGTTATACCTCAAGTCTCCTCTGGTAGCTGAAATCCGAGCAAGTCTATGGTACGCCGCTGGGACCAACTCCAAAATCTGCTCAAGAAGTGCAGAGTGTAGTATCAGTACAACCGACCCCATATACTAGTAAGTGCTGAGCCTAACCTCGACGAAGTAGTGACGAGGCTAAGGCAGTTCATTTACATTAACATGTACGTAATATTAGTAATAATAACAAATAATAGAAATAAATCAGGTAACTCATTTATAATAATTGAAACCAACCCAGCAGTCATAATCCATTATTATTTCAACCAATTCTGTTGCAGCGTGCAACCCGCTCTCACAATATATTCGCATTCAATTCTGTTGCAGCGTGCAACCCGCTCTCACAATATATTCGCATTCAATTCTGTTGCAGCGTGCAACCCGCTCTCCCAATATTATCCTTTTAATCAAGTCTGTCATATATTTATTTCAATCAAGTATATATATAGACTTTTAAATAAGTCTGTTGTGGCGTGCAATCCGATCCCCCAATATTGACTTTTCAATAAGTCTATTGCGGCGTGCAATCCGATCCCCCAATATTGACTTTTGATAAGTCTGTTGCGGCGTGCAACCCGATCCTCCAATATTAACTTTTTAATAAGTTTGTTGCGGCGTGCAACCCGATCCTCCAATTTTAACTTTTTAATAAGTCTGTTGCGGCGTGCGACCCGATCCTCCAATATGTCCATTTCAATCAATTCTTAGAGAAGACATTTCCCTAATAAATGCAACAATTAATATAAAATTATAAGACAACAAGCATACAACAATTATGATTTAATTATGAAATAAACAATGACAAATAGCAAATTATTATAGAAATCAGGGAGAAAATAGGCAGTTTAATATTTAATATGCTAAATGTCAAATAACAATTAAAACAAATTATTCAAATAGCATGTAACAATTAATGCAGGAATTCAGAAATTAATATTTGACAAAGAATAAGAGAGAAATAATTATTATAATAATTAATTTATGATTAAAAATAATTTATGATTTTTCAAGTAAGCAGACAAACAATTAATTCGACGACGTATAGACACTCGTCACCTCGCCTATACGTCGTTCACATACAATTCACATAACAAATAATTTAAGGGTTCTATTCCCTCAAGTCAAGGTTAACCCTGACACTTACCTCGCTTTGCAAATTCCAATCAATTACTCAACCACAACTTTTCTTTTTAAATTTGTCTTCTAAATCTTCAAATCTATTCACAAACAATTCAATATATTTAATACTAATCATAGAAATTAATTCCATATGAATTTACTAATTTTCCGGAAATAAATCCGAAATTCATTAATATATTTGGCAGTGGGGCCCACTTCTCAAATCTCGAAAAAACTTACGAAATTCGAACACCCATTCCGAGACGAGTCCAACCATACAAAAATTATCCAATTCCGATATCAAATGGACCTCCAACTCTTAATTTTTCGTTTTTGGAAATTTTTACAAAAATTCCAATTTCTTCCATCTAAATCCGAAATAAATGATGAATATAGACATGAATTTGTGAAATATAATCACTTTTGGTTAAAGAACACCTACCCAATTCAAAGTCGTGAAAATCCCTCTTGAAATCGCCCAAATCCGAGACTTAAAACTCAAAAATGAGTTAAAACGGCGACTTCCAAATTTATGGGTTCTGCCCAGTCATTTTCGCATCTGTGGACAAAAGTTTCGCATTTGCGAGACAAAGCTCACATTTGCGATGCCGGGCTGCTAGGTGAAGTTTCGCATCTGCGGACACTCCTGTCGCACCTGCGACATCCGCTTCTGCGTATAAAGGCCGCACCTGCGAAGACCCCAGGCTAGCCCAGTCCCTCATTTGTGATGGAAGGCTCGCTTCTGCGAGCTCGCACCTGCGGTCAAAAATTAGCAGGTGCGATTACACCAGAACCCAAAATTTTAGATTTTGCTTAAGTCCAATTCTTGTTCCGATTTCGATTCGAATCACACTCGGGGTACTCGGGACCCCGTCCGAATATACCAACAAGTCCCGTAACATAATACGGAATGACTCGGGATCTAAAAGCACGTCAAACAACGCTGAATTTACAATTCACACCCCGATTCGAACTTTGAGTTTCAAAACTTTTCAATTTGCAAACCTCGTACCAAAACATATTAAATAAATCCGGAATGACTTCAAATTTGGCACACATGTCATAAATTACATAACGGGGCTATTCAAATTTCTAGAATCGGATTTCGTCTCCGATATCAAAAAGTCAACCTCGTGGTCAAACTTGGAATCTTTAGCCTTTAAATTGCTAGTTCCGTTAAATGGTCATAACTTGAGCTAGGAACCTCAAAATTAAATTCCGGGCATACGCCCAAGTTCCAAATCACGATAGGGAGTTACCAGAACTGTCAAAACACTGATCCGAGTCCGTTTGCTCAAAATGTTTACCAAAGTCAACTTAGTTGAGTTTTAAAGCTCTATTTCCCATTTTAATCCATTTTTCACATAAAAACTTTCTGGAAATTTGTACGGGTTGCGCACGCAAGTCGTGGAATGATAAATGGTGCTTTTCGAGGTCTTAGAATACAAAATTGCTTATTAAATTTAAAGATGACATTTTGGGTCATCACAGTTGGCTTGCCTAGCAAGTGAAATGTTAGGCGCCATCACGGTCCCGTCGGTGGAAAATTTCGGGTCGTGACATTTACCTTCGTGTTCGCGAAGGTTGGCTTCCTCCTTCTTTGCGTTCGCGTACAGCACCTCGAGTTCGCGAAGGCTTGTTGTCCTGATGCTCCGTGTTCGCGAAGGGTAATTCACTTGGCAGTATTTTATTTGCATTTTAGCTCCTTTTCGACTCGTTTTCACATGGTTTCTTCACCATCACTCCTAAATCACTTGATACCTGAAATATGCCAATAATCCTCAATAAATGCCTTAATTTCTCAACAAAATCATATAAAAGCCTAAGTATCAAGAGGAGATAAGTTGGCAAAATACCAACTTATCAAACCCCCAAACTTAAACTATTGCTTGTCTTCAAGCAATTCAACAACTAAGAACATCCTTCAATAAAATTACCAATCAAGCTCAATGGCATACCAAACATCATTTCAAGTCAAAAGGGTTCAACTTAAGCACAATCTAATGACTTCGGTTGGTACCAATAATTAATCCAAAGCACATGAATCGCCAACAACTTCTCACAAATTTCATTTCAATTCAAGTGCTCAAACACCACTTTTAATCAAAGTAGAAACCAAGACATTATACTAAAGCTTCAAAATTTGCCTCATTATCACAAGCAATTTTCTTTTGTTCATTCTTCCCAATTGGAGATTGGATTAAGTTCACAACTCAAAATTTTCATGTGCCCTCACACTTAAGAGAGAATCCCAACTTATAGATTGCAATTTAAACACATATGGGATATTAAATTGAAAGAATTAACTCTCACTCTCACAAAGATATTCAAATGCACAAAAGTAGTGCCATAGGCTTGCCCTTCATGTATTCCTCCACTAATGTAGACATACTTGGTTCAAAATTAAGTAGGACTTAAATGGTTGTAATGCAGGTTTTTAGCTAAGGTAGGACACAATTTTGAAGAGTGACTCAAAACCTCCCTAAGCACTACAATTTGCAACAATTAAAGCACACTTCCTTCAAAAACTTTTTCCATCCTTTCTTCACTTTTCATTCCACGCCTAATCTTCTCTTTATTCACAACTTCTTATTTTTCGGTCCTTTTACTTCTTTCTTATTTTTCAAGGAAGGTTCCACTATATTTTATTTTTTTTACCTTTCACCTTTTAACCACCTTCCACATTATAACTTTTCCAATCTTCACCCCAAACTTAGGTTTTTAGTCTATGTTTACACTTTCAAAGTACATAGGGAGGTAGGGTGCCAAAAGATAGATCAATAAGGAATAATGGGTTAAAGCTTGTAACATGGTTGTCAAAGAGGAAGTTTAAAGGCTCAAAAGGGGTTGACTATGGAAAATATGCAAGGGTAGAAAATTTAAGGCACAACAACGGTCCAAGGAAGGCCTAACATCATTTTCCAAACCAAGTTAGTCTAGGATTTCGCCTTGAAGCACATTCCGGGCAAGTTCTAGACTACAAATAATTGTAAAGAACTCACAACAAATCTCACCACATATGGCACATGCAAACTCGAGTGACATATAAATCCAAAATTCAATTAAGACTAATGAACCCAAAGAAAATCAGATATAGCCTAAAAGACTATTTAATGAATCAATGAGCCAAAAATAGAACCTTAAAGTCACAACAAGGATTATTACTTCAATCATTTTTTATTTTAAAAATCAAAACTTCATATGCCAAGGTTTAAATCATGTTGGTACCAAACAAGCCACACGTTGGTTTATGGATAAAAGATCACACCCAATAATCAATTTATTCACTACTAGCTATTGTACTAACTAAAAAACTAATATTTACCTAAAGAGAAAAAAGAAATTAAACACGACTAATCCCTTGAGAAAGTTGTCATGCCATCCATCATAGGGAAAAGTCACCCGGTCCGACACAAATTATTTCCTTGGAAAAGAACCGCGGCATAAAGAAAAACCAAGGATTTTAATTAATACTCCTACAAGTACATAAAGTAGCAAAATAAGAAAATAATATTAATAAGAAAACTACTGCTAACATGCTAGAATTAAACTTCAAGTTATCACTAATAACTATAATGTCAACTAATCTACACAAGTTATCACAAAAAATAATCATGCTCCAACTACATCACATGTAAATGAGTCACCCCAACCTAAAGTGTTGCACTGTCCCCAATGCAACTAAACAAAATAAGATAAAATAAAGGAGGTGCTCCCTGAAACTGCATCACTCGGTACTGGAGGTGGTGGGAAATTTGAGCTCCAAATCCTCATCATCAGTGTCCTCTGATTCATGTAAGCCACAGAATGAACTCAGCTGGTGCATCATTTTGGACAGAAATTTTCTTTTCTTTTTCTCATGCTCCTTGAACTTTCTCTGTTGCTTCTCAATCTTCCTTTGTCGGTGGCTCATATTTTCCAACCTGTTGTTCATGGCCTCCATCTGGCTCGTTATTTCTTTTTGCTCTTTGACCACATTATCCAGGAATAGTGGGGTAGCAGTGCAAGTAGATGTGCTAGCCCCAGGTGGGCCAGCAGGAAGGCCAGCTATAAGCTGCCTAATGTGTGCATCTACTCCATGTATTTGACTGGATATGTGACGCATAGTGTGAGGGCCGGACTGGAGTGGTCCCATGGGGTCAAATGACCCTGGTGCAGGTGCAAAGGATCCAACGGGATTAGTGGTGGCCTCAGAGAACTGCCAAAATGAAGAGGATGCCACATCAATTCTCCTTTTTCTGCTTGTCACTGGGTCCCCTTTTCAGCAAAGGATGGATCGTCGGCTTTCCTGGACCTTTCTCAACATCATTTGGGCATTTTAACACCCCAGCATCATAGCATAGTCGAGTGATCAAGGATGGGAAGAATAGGCTCTTGGACCTCCCATGGGTGGCTTCCTCGATTTCTCTAACAATGTGCTCCCCCACCTTCACAGGTAGCCCATCCATGATAGCAACAATTATCAGTGCCCTCTCTGGTGTCACATCAGTGTCATTTGTATAAGGCAAGACTCTTGCACAAATAATAGAGAGCCATGTATTTGCCTCAGCCGTGAAATCATGAGAATCAACTCCGTTGTGCAGTGTCATCCACTTTGGGGTCACCCCATCATGTAATTTGTCCACTAACCACTGGTTTCCTCCTGCTTTAGCTCTATCTCTATAGACCTTATTTTCGGCATTGGGAAGGCCATAAATTCTGTTGATTATCTCAGTGCTGAAATGGACTTGCACACCCCGCACAGTAGTAACTAAGGTACCATGAAAGTTGGTCCTCAAGGGGTTTGCATAAAATTCCAAAAAACTACTGTGTGATTGGCATCATTTGGTTGCTCGGCAAAATAAATCAACCTGCTTTCTACCAATCTTGTGTAGAAACCCGACATTTTAGCTTCAACCTTTTCCATGTTTATGCCTCTTTCCCGGACGATGGTCTGTCACAAGAGTTCATCATATTTCCGCTCATATGATGCAGATAGAAACCGGTCATGATCAAAGGGTTCCTCTTGTTCAGCTTCAAGGACATGTTCTTGATCAATTTCATTATGTTCCGGATCCATTTTATGTCCAAAGTACCTACAAAGTAGACCAACAATGTTAAAAGCTCATATAGATAATTAAAACAATGTATTAGAAAGTATTTAGGCCAAAGAAATGGGCAAAAAAGGCCCCGGGCAGAGCTGTGCAACGCTACTATTTTTTGCCATTTTTGGGACTGCCATTGATTGCTCATCGTGTTCGCGAGAAGACAATCGCTTTCGCGAAGAGCAAAAAAATTTTGCCCAGATTTAGACCTTCGTGTTCCGAGCATACCATCGCGTTCGCGAAGGTCAAAAATATTTGTGCATAGGATTTGACCATCGCGTTCGCGAAGGTCTTCTTCATCGCCCAACCCTATTTTTCTTTCAGGCATTTTGTCAAACAGTGTGTGTGCCCTCTTTTCCTTCTCGTTTTTCAATCAACTTAGCACACAACTTGCCCAAACGTTTACACTAACAATCACACACACACACTCAACCAATCTCACCTAGCAAGCATAACTAATTTCACACATGAATTTGACATTTAAGACTTCAAATTTTGAACCCTAAGAACAAAACAACCATGGTTGTTCTTCTATTGTTTTACACCAAGAAAGAGAAGAAAGATTTAAGAGGCAAGAGAGGAAATTGCATACTTTGAGAATGACGAGGGGGAATTGCAATGGACTTGAAGATTATGGAGAATTTGAATTTTTATGGGATTTAAGGAGTAGGAAATGTTCTTGATCCAAAAGGGATTAAACGTCCCTTTCCAGTGTTATATTTGAACTTTAAACTTACCTGACGAGTCGCGTTCGCGAGAGCCTTGTCGGGTACGCGAAGAGTAAAAAGTGCCAAATTATCGCGAACGCGATGAGCTCACCGCGGACGCAAAGGGTTAAATTTTCATAAACCTTCGCGAACACGAAGGTCCATCGCGAATGCGAAGCATTGCGTCTGCAGTTTCCAACAGCTACTGGTTTTGGCTGTCCGGTTACCCCGACCTACTCAAATCAACTCCAAAAATTTTAAAACTTGGTAGATTAGTCAAAAATAATATACTAAGCTATTCTAAAAGAGAATTTTAAAAATGACCAAAAATTTAGAAAACGATGGGTTGCCTTCCACCAAGCGCCGCATTTAACGTCGTGGCACGACGTGGATCAACTTTACCACTTTTCTCGCCACTTGGACGATATGAATTGGGCACCTAACTTGGAATCAAGCTTGTGACCACGAGCAACGGGGGTGGTAAGTTGATGATCAAGCCAAACTTTAATTTCTTCCTTTTGCATTTCTTGGCTTTCTTGTGAGGAATGCCATTTTGCCCTTTTGAATATGCAAATTGCAAAATGTATGGCTCTTGCCTTTCTTCTTTGCACTGCCATATGGATTCGCACGGCTCATTTCCCATATCACCATGCAATTCCAAGGTTGAAAAATGCTTGGAATGCAACCTCAAGCCTTTAAATTGCAAATCTTCCCGAATCTTTACATTCTCTTTTTCCCCGGATTAGAGTCAATCTCAACCATATTTTCAATTACACCGATTGACTCTAATTCCATATTTTTCTTGGCATCACTAACAAGCATGGAGTCGGTTGGCGGATGTTCAATTCTTGATTCCTCAAAACAAAGCTCAGTTTCTTCCTCGAAGTCGGACTCTTCTTGATCTCTTTCCACACTCTCAAGTTGGTGGGCATAGTGAGCCTCAACCAATATTTTCATTTGATTTTCCAAGGTGCGGATATCATCATCATTTTGAGTTAGTTCTTGTTTTAAGTCCTCGAGTGCCAAGGTTTGCTTCTCCTCATTTTCAAGAATGGCCTCCAACATGAGCATCATCCTCTCATTTTGAGCATTTGAGAGTTCTTCTTGGTTTTGATCAAGTGCCAAAGAAGGATTTTCGGCTTCAACCTCTAAATAAGGTTCTTTCTATCATTCACTTCCGAGGCTTTTTGGATCTCTAAAGCTTAAACTCTCCATTTTGACCATTCTCAATTTCTTCCACTTCCATATCCCTATAATTTTTATCAAAAAAAGTAGAATCATCATAGCGGGGGCTTGGGGAAGGGAAGGACAAATAAGCACAATTATCCCAATGACTATTTTTCCGACCACACTTATCACAAATACTCCACTCATGGGTTTGATATTGTGCGCACAATCCGCCCCCGGGAGAATTTAAATAATTTTGCCACGAGTGTGGTCCTCCACAATAAGGACAAGGGTCATCAAAGTATGAACAATTACCATCCAACCAATTTTCATTATGTGATGCCATTTTCAAAAATTATGAAAGTAAACAAGAAAATAAATAATAAAAATAAACAAATATAAGAAAATAATTACACAAATATTTACAAGTTTGGACCAATGCACTTACTCTTATTTCTTAAACAACCTAAATATGCCAAATTGTTCCCCGGCAACTGCGCCAATTTTGATGACGTCCAAATCCACTACTAAAAAGTAAATGTACACGATCGCATGCAATATAATTTACCCAACTATGGACACGTTCAATACATAAGCACAACAAGGTATTCAATCCACACTTTAAATATAAATATTCCGATAAATGAGATTCAAGTGTTGGAAAACATACTGCACGCTTAAATATTCAATACAAAGCAAGGAAATGAAGAAATGATCATAAATGAGTAAGAAATTCTCAACCAAAAGCTTCAAATATTCAAGACCCAAGTGTGTGTGCAAGAACCCTAGCTCCAAAACTTGTCTTCTCTAGTCTAAGAGACTAAAAAATAAGCCAAAGATCTCTTACAAATGAGCTAGGTCGTGTATTAATTGGTTTGGGGTCAAAATCGTGAAATTCCAGAACTGCCCAATTTTTTTCCGCCCAGATTCTTCTTCGCGTTCACGACTATTCCTTCGCGTTCGCAATTATACCGTCGTGTTCGCGAAGGTTGGCTTCCTCCTTCTGCGCGTTCGCGATTTAACTTCGCATTCGCGAAGGTTGGCTTCCTCCTTCTTCGCGTTTGCGTACACAACCTCGTGTTCGCGAAGGCTTGTTGTCCTGATGCTCTGCGTTCGCATCTAACCCTTCGCGTTCGCGAAGGGTAATTCACTTGGCAGTATTTTGTTTGCATTTTAGCTCCTTTTCGACTCGTTTTCACATGGTTTCTTCACCATCACTCCTAAATCACTTGATACCTGAAATATGCTAATAAGCCTCAATAAATGCCTTAATTTCTCAACAAAATCATACAAAAGCCTAAGTATCAAGAGGAGATAAGTTGGGAAAATACCAACTTATCAGGTACACGGGTTATATGTGGTATTTGACCGGTTTAGGTTATCTAGAATCTTTCCATGCCTTTAATTGAATTGTCCTGGCGTGGTATTTCTCACATTGTTAATTTACTCTTACATGCTTTATTTGACATTAGCAATTATTGTACCCCTTGCTTATCATTTTTCCCTTACATGCTTTAGTTGAAGTTATTGCCTTCCTTATTGTCTTGTTACCTTTTAATTGTTGAGTCCCTTCCATGACTATGTGCCTATTTGCTACTTGTCTTAACTGTTTTACTTGCACACCTTAGTTGTCACGTGCTTTACTTGTCCGTCATTTTTGTAATAATTGTTGCATTCCTTTGATTATTACGTGGTTCCTTTATTGTTGTGTACTCATACCCTTTGATTGTAGAAATTCCTGTAAATTGAGTTATTGGATTGTTGTTAATTTAAATTGTTGGATCGGGTTACACGCCGCAACATATGAAATAAGGGAGGATTGTGATATGATGATATAGTGGGATCGGGTTGCACTCCGCAACAAGTGAAATAAGGGAGGATTGTGATATGATGATATAGTGAGATCGGGTTGCACGCCGCAACGAGTGGAATAAGAACGGATTATGTGATATGGTGAAATAAGTGAGGATTTGATATTGATACGGTGGGATCGGGTTGCGCTCCACAACAAATTTTATATGTTATTCTTGATATTGATATAGTGAAATAAGGGAGGATTATGTTTGTTCGGTAGAATCGGGTTACGCGCCGAAACGGATTGTGTGTGTTGTATTCATTGTTGTATCTAGTTAGCTTTCAGTATTTATCATATGAGATTCTGAGGACTTGTATTTTTGGATTTACCGATTTCAAGGATTGAGTTGGTTTCATTAGTTTACTGCTTTGCCGTCATTTCCCCGTTTTCCTTTCCAATTATTATTATTTTGGTGAATTGATTTTCAAACTGAATTTACTACACTAAGTCATTCTCGCATACCCTACTGAATTATTTGTAACATAACGGTTTTAAATAAAAGAATTATTAACATTCTTACCTTATGTGACTCTTAAGTTAAAACTCGTCATTTCATTCGATACTTTACTATTCTTAATAGTTGTCATATTACTCTTTAATTTATATTTCAAATTTAACTCCTTACCATATCTGATGTTTTTACTTTACGCAAAATATCATTATTATGTTTTAATTTAACAAATTTCATACTTAATTCAGTAGCTTATCTGATGCTTTATTTTACTTAAAAATATTATTTTCCTCACCCAAATGATTTAAAAAATAATCTTGTTTTCTCATTTGATCCCCTACTTTATTTAAGGTTATTATTATGCCTTATCGTATATAAATAAACCTCTGGAACATTCTATTTAGAAATTTACACGGATACGATGTACATGATAGCGCGTGGACTTTGCTGCGGGGAAGTCATTTGGAAAAATGTAGGCACGAGGTGTAATGCCTGTAAGATTTGGAACTTGTGACTTATGATTTGAGATTTACAAGGAGTGGTACCTCGGGTAGTTCTTGTTTTGAGTTGTGCATGTAACGACCCGTCTGGTTATTTTGAGAGTTGTAGCCCCGTTCCACTATTTACTGTTCATTCCCTGCTTAAAATTTTATTATGTGACTTCCCGGGGTAGTTAGTTCGGGTCTGTAGAGGTTTTGGAATGAATTGAGACACTTAGTCTCAAGGTTAAAAACTTAAGTTAAAAAGGTTGATCGGAGGTTGATTTATGTGTAGACGACTCCAGAATGGAGTTTTGATGGTTCTGTTAGCTCCGTTGGGTGATTTTGGACTTAGGAGTGTATCCGGATAGTGATTTGGAGGTTTGTGGTTGATTTAGGCTTGAAATGGGAAAAATTGGAAAATTAAAAGTTTGACCGAGAGTGGACTGTGTGGTTACCGGGCCCGGATTGCGGTTCCAGGAGTTCGGGTAGGTCTGTGGTGTCATTCATGACTTGTATGCAAAATATGAGGTCAATCAAACGTGATTTGATAGGTTTCAGCATCGTTTGTAGAAATTGGAATTTCGTAGTTTCAATAGGCTTGAATTGGAGTGAGGTTCGTGGTTTTAGCGTTGTTTGATGTGATTTGAGGGCTCGACTAAGTCCGTATCGTGTTTTAGGAATTGTTGGTCTAATTGGTTGAGGTCTCGTGGGCCTCAGGTGGAGTTCGGATGGTTAACATATCGAATTTGGATTTGGACAAATTGCTAAAGATGGGAGTCTTCTGGTGCAATAGCACATGCGGAGCTTTGGTCGCACGTGCGAGAAGAGGAGCGCAAATTCGGCCATGGGAGGATTTTGCAGTGGTTGCAAGCGCGGAAGAAGTTTCGCAGACGCGGATACGCATCTGCGCGAGGTTCATTGCAGAAGCGGATTTTGCTAGGCAACAGGGGTGTCGCAGATGCAAAAAAAGGGTCGCAGATACGATCCCGCAGGTGCGACGGGTCACCAGTTAAGTGGGTTCCACAGGAGCGTGATTGTTTCCGAAAAAGCAGATGCGCAGTTGCGAGGCCAGGCTCCGCAGGTGCGGAAATGCCTGGGCAGTGTTTAAATTCTAGGGTTTCCGAGATTTTCTTCATTTTAAACATTTCAAGCTCGGTCTAAGGCGCTCTTTGAGAGGGTTTTTGAGGGGTTTCTTCAGGTAAGTCATTTATGGTTAAATGTATTCAATTATTATGTTTCCCCATTGAATTTTCCCACCTAGATTGTGTGGTTTTGAGGTATAATTTGGGGCTTTGAGGTTAGGGATTTGGAGAGTTTAAATTGGGGATTTTGGTGCCAATTGGGTGTTGGATTTTGGTAAATTTAGTATAGTTGGACTCGTGGCAGAATGGGTTTTCGGGTTTTGTGTTTTTTATTGAATTCTGAGATGTGGGCCCGGGGGTCGGCTTTTGAGTGGACTTTTTGACTTACAATTAAAAGCTTAGTAATTTCATATAGAATTGATTCCTTTAGCTCGTGTTGATCGTATCGAACTATTTGTGGCTATATTCAAGGCATTTGGAGGCCGTTTCGCAAGGCAAGGTCTTGTTGGAGTAGAGATTCACACAACTTGAGGTATGTAACACTTCTAAGCTTGGTTTTGAGGGTGTGAAGCCCTGAATTTGGTGATTATGTGAATTGTGTGAGGTGACGCATGGGCTAGGTGATGGGCATGTAGGCGTGCACCATTGAAATTATGATTTAGTCGATTCCATGGAACTGTGTAGCTACCTTATCTGAACATCCTTATTGTACTCTTTGTCTGAGAGCGCTTGAGCTGTAATTCATGCTAGAAATCATGTTTTGGTTGTATGTTGGTAATATTGGGACCTACAATGGTCGTACTTTATTGTTGAACTAAGTGCCTAATCTGTTAACTTGTACACAGTCATAGTTATTGCTTGCATATTATGTATCAGTCTCAATTGTCTTTACTTGTTATATCATATCATCATTCGTGGGCTGAATATCATGATTCAGGTGAGCCCGAGAGACTAGAGACGTTATTGGCTGAGTGAGGATGAGGGCCTATTGTGTATTTATGGGATCGTGATATACATCGCAGTAGGTTTATTGATTCATGTCGGGATTTGGCTTATTATAGTGCTTGGGTTGGATTGGCCCCTCCGGCTGCACACCTACAGTGGGGGAAATGCTAGCAGTTAATACATTTGGGCTGGATCTTCCCTGTTATGTGTTAAGTTTTATTGTGGAATCTGAAAGCATGTCTAAGTTCTTGTTGAAAGCATGTCTAAATTCTTGTACCTTCATTTGTAGAATATCAATATCTGAGATATCATTGTCATATTTTATGTAACTTTCCGTACTATTAAATGCTGAAAGTGGACCGCAATAATTGGACTTTTCACTACTTTCAGTCCAAAGGTAAGATTTGTTACTTATTGAGTTATTTGTACTCACGCTACACCTTACACCTCGTGTGTAGATCTAGGTGCTTCCGGTTACGGCGGTTGTTGATTTGCAGAAGTCAGGCCTTCGGAGATCATCAAGGTAGCTGCTTGGCGTTTGCAGACCTTGACTCTCCTCCCTTATCTTTCAGTTTATTATGCAGTTTTACTTTTAGACAGTGTACTAGACTTTGTCATTTCGTAGATGCTCATGTATTAAGTGACATCCCGGTTTTGGGGAGATTTTATGTATTGAGTTATGATTTTCCTATCATATTTTAAGAGATTTTTCCTTTATTTAAATTGTTTTAGGATTTTTCAATGATTTAAGTGTTAGAAATGTTTGAATAGTCGGCATGCCTAGTATCACGATAGGCGCCATCACGATGGGTTGGTTTGGGTCATGACAAGTTGGTATCAGAGCGTAGGTTACATAGGTCTCACGAGTCATGAGCAGGTTTAGTAGTGTCTTGCGGATCGGTATGGAGAGGTCTATGCTTATCTTCGAGAGGTTGTCGAACCCATGGAAATTTCACATTCTTGTATTCTTGTCGTGCGGATTTGTTGATTCTGGAAACTAAATATCTGCTATTCTATTCTCTCACAGATGGTGAGAACATGTGCTACTGGACATGACGGATAGCCACCAGTACCACTAGCTAGGGTCATGAGAGGTCGCGGTTGCGGTAAGGGCAGAGTTGCAGCTCGTACGGTATCTAGGGCAGCACCTGCAGATACACCAGTTGCTCTAACTTAGGAGGAGGTTCAAGATGTGATTGAGTCAGTGGGACCAGCTCAGGCACCAGCTGTGCCCATTGTAATTCCAGGCCTTCACGAGGCTTTGGATTAGATTTTGACGGTGTGCACTAGCTTTGCTCAGGCAGTTTCTATTTAGACCGCGCCAACCACTTCTCAGGTCGGGGGAGGTACTCAGACTCCCGCCGCCTGTACTCTAGAGCAGGTGATGCAGGGACTTCAAACTCCGGGGGTATTATCAGCCCAGTCGGTTGTAGCTGCTCAGGCCCAAGCGGGTCCTGTTATGACTGATTATTAGCAGAGGAGACTAGAGAGGTTTGGGTGGTTCCAACCTCCATCATTCAGTGGGACTGAGTCTGAGGATACCTAGGACTTCTTGGATAGGTGTCAGTAAATGCTTCGCACGACAGGTATTCTGGAGACTATTGGGGTCTCATTCAATACTTTTCAGTTTACTGGGAATGCCTTCAGATAGTGGGAGGACTATGCGAGGAGCAGGCTAATCGGTGCTACACCACTATCATGGCATGAATTCTCCGTTCTATTCTTAGAGAAGTTTGTACTACCGACCCGTAGGGAGGAGCTGCATAGGTAGTTCGAGTAGCTACGCCAGGATGGAGTGTCTGTGACTCAGTATGAGATGAGATTTTCATAGTTTTCTTGTCACGCAGTTTGGTTGGTTCCCGCTGAAAGGAAGAGGATTAGGAGGTTCATTGATGGCCTCACCTATCAGTTGCATTTTGCTATGTCTTGGAAGAGTGTATCTGGTGCTTGGTTAGACGAGTTACTAGATATGGTCCATAGTCAGGAGATGGAGGTCAAGAGGCCTCGTGGATCGAGTTATTTTAGTGGTGTTCCTTCTGGGGGTCAGTTATACCACGACAGGGGTCGTCCTTATAGGCTTGCTAGATGGCTCGTCCAGTTCATCGTGATGCATCATCCCGCCATAGTTCATATAGTGCTAGACCGGGCCAGTCATCCCTCAGTGCCCTCCTAGCTCAGAGTTCATCTTGTGCATCTTCATTCAGTGTTCGTCTGCACCAGGTTCTTATGGAAGTTATTCTGGTTCTCGGTGTCCGCCTTAGTATTTTCCACCATTTTGAGATAGGGGATGCTTTGAGTGTGGAGAGTTGGATCATGTGAAGAGGTTTTGTCCCAGCCTTACGGTTGTCCAGTTTAGCAGAGGAGTCAGGCCACGACTTCATCACTAGTTACTTCACCACCTGCCCAGCCAGCTCGGGGGGGTCAGGCAGCTAGGGGTCCCCCAAGAGGGGGAGGCTGATTAGGTAGCGGGCAGGCCCAATTCTATGCTATTACTGTGAGACCAGATATCATTGCTTCAGACACTGTGATCACATGTATTGTCTCAGTATGCCACAAAGATTCTTCTGTATTATTTGACACTGGTTCCACTTATTCGTATGTATCATCGTATTTTGTTCATTATCTGGATATGCGATGTGAGTCCTTAGTCTAATCCATTCATGTATCCACACCCGCGGGCGATACTTTTGTTGTGGACCATGTATACCGGTCATGTGTAGTGGCTATTGGGAGACTGGAGACTAGCGTTGATCTCTTATTGCTTAGTATGGTCGATTTTGATGTGATCTTGGGTATGGATTGGTTGTCTACATGTCATGCTATGCTAGATTGTCACGCTAAGATCGGGCGATGCCGGGGTTACTAATGATCGAGTGGAGAGGTTCTCTAGATTATGTTCCCCGCATAGTGATTTCATATTTGAAGGCCCAACGAATGGTTGGGAGGGATTGTTTATCTTATTTGGCCATTGTGAGGGATATTGGTGATGATACTCCTACTATTGATTATGTTCCGGTGGTGCGAGATTTTCCGGATGTGTTTCCTGCAGACCTGTCGGCCATGCCCCTCGACCGGGATATTGACTTTAGTATTGACTTGGTGTCGGGCACTCAGCCCATTTCTATTCCTCCATATCGTAAGGCACCAGCTGAGTTGAAGAAATTGAAAGAACATCTTCAGGAACTTCTTGATAAGGGGTTTATCAGGCCTAGTATGTCGCCTTGGGGTGCACCGGTTATGTTTATGAAGAAGAAGGATGGTACTATGCGGATGTGCATCAACTATAGAAAGTTGAAAAAAGTTACAATCAAGTACAAGTATCATTTGTTGCGCATTGATGATCTATTTGACCATCTTCAGGGAGCGAAAGTGTTCTCTAAGATTGATTTGAGGTCTGGGTATCACCAGTTGAAGATTCGGGACTGGAATATTCTAAAGACAGCATTCAGGACCCGTTATGGTCATTATGAGTTCCTTGTTATATCTTTTAGGCTAACCAACGCCCCAACAACATTCTTGCATATGATGAATAGTGTATTTCTACCTTATCTTAACTCGTTTGTTATAGTATTAATTGATGATATCCCGGTGTACTCTCGCAGCCAGGGGGAGCATACCCAACATTAGAGGACTATGTTACATCGGTTGAGGGAGGAGAAACTTTATGCCAGGTTCTCTATGTGTGAGTTTTGTCTTAGTTTAGTGGCGTTCTTGGGGCACGTAGTGTCCAGTGAGGGGATTAAGGTGGATCCGAAGAAGATAGAGGCAATTCAAAGTTGGCCCAGACCGTCCTCAGCTACGGAGATTCAGAGCTTTCTCGGCTTGGCCGGTTATTATCGTCGCTTCGTGGAGGGTTTCTCGTTTATTGCATCGCCTTTTACCAAATTGACCCAGAATGGTGCTACTTTCAGGTGGTCGGATGAGTGTGAAGATAGCTTTCAGAAGCTTAAGACTGCCTTGACCACAATTTCAGTTCTAGTTTTGCCTTCAGCTTTAGGGTCTTATACATTGTATTGTGATGCTTCTCGGATTGATATTAGGTGTGTCTTGATGCATGAGGAGCGCAAAACACACACTTAATTATGCTCGCTAGTAAAATATAGTAAAATATAATTTTGTATCCACAGGGATTGGAGTTAAACTGTATTTTCGTAGTTTATAGCTTGATTTCTATCCATGATGATCAACAATTGAGAATTTTGTGATTAAAACTAAAATTAACTAAGAGACTAAACTATTGACGAATGAAACTCGAACAAAAGCAAGCAAGGAAAGATATCAATGAGAGAAAATAAGGTTTGATAGGATAGGTGCAAGACAATTGTTTGGGACCTAACTCTAAATAATTCACTTCTAATGTTAAGTGAGTCTCCCGAATTCTCTCAATTATTTATTCACACATTCAGCAGAAACTCTTCTCTCGATTAATTTTTAACCTCACAGTATGAACTAAATTATGCTCGGTGAAGATATGCAAGAATTCGTAGTAGATTGATCTTTAGGAAAACCTCTTCTGATTATTCCCCTAACTAGGTTAATCAATAATTCAAATAGCCTCTTTCGATTACTAAGAAGAATTAATGAATTTACCCAACAAATATAATACAAAAATATTACAAGTTATGCCTCTCTCGATTACATGAACTAGTGAATGTAGATGCAACAATTAAAACATCCAAAATGATTCAATGCATGAAAACTAGAGTTATAATCCACAATCAAATATCAATACACCAAATCTATCGATCCCTAAAGAGAACTACTCCATATATGTGGAGTAATTCATCACAAATAAAGTTAAGTCAAAGAAAAACATAAAACGATCCAAACTCTTATCTTGAGTGGGGATTGAATGATGAAATCCTTGTGATATTGCTTCTCCCACTTCTCCTTAGCCTCATTAAGTCTTAGATGTGTTAAAATTCCAGAAAATACCGTTTTTCAATGTATATATACCAAGTAGGGTCGGGCCCAAGCAAGAACACCTTCTCCTACATGAAATAGGACTCTTTCCGGAATAGGACGTGTGCGGCTGTACACCTGGGAGTGTGCTCGGGAATATGGCCATGCACTTTGGTCAGTATACAACTTATTTTGCACGCTCGTGCACCTGGGTGGCGTCTGAACTTTGCCAATTTTTGACCTAAATTTACACTGTTGCATCACACCAGTGTATTTTTTCAGCAGTTGATTCTTCCTTGAATTTTGACGTCCAGGAGTGATCCTCGGCCCCCGAATACGATCCCGAATTATTCCTTTGGGATTTTATTCATATTTCAAAGCTCCAAATAACTCGAATTAGGTCCACAATATCTACATAACTCGAAATCACTCCTACAAGGCATAAAACACATAATCAGTGCAAAACACTAGTGATTGAAAGCTAACTCAATTAAAGTGTAGTAAATTAGAGTGTGATAAGCAAATAAAACACACAACTATAGCCCACCATAAGATGTAAGAGGGTATAGTGATCGCTTATACTTCGCGTCAGTTAAAGACTCATGAGAAGAACTACCTCATCCAAGATTTGGAGTTGGTTGTCATCGTTCATGCATTGAAGATTTGGATGCATTATATCTATGGTGTGTCTTGTGAGGTGTTTATGGATCATCAGAGCCTCTAACACTTGTTTAAACAAAAGGATCTAAATTTGAGGCAGCGGAGATGGTTGGAGCTACTAAAGGACTATGATACTACTATTCTTTATCCCCCCGAAAGGCCAACGTGGTGGCCGATGCCTTGAGTAGAAAGGCGGTGCGTATGGGTAGTATGGGTAGCCTTGCATTCATTCCCGTTGGTGAGAGACCGCTTGCAGTTGATGTTCAGGCCTTGGCCAACCAGTTCATGAAATTAGATGTTTTAGAGCCCAGTCGAGTTCTAGCTTGTGTGGTTTCTCGGTCTTCCTTAGATGATCGCATCAAAGAGCGCCAGTATGATGATCCCCATTTGCTTGTCCTTAAGGACACGGTTCAACACAGTGATGCCAAGGATGTTACTATCAGTGATGATAGGGTGTTGAGGATGCAGGGTCAGATTTGTGTGCCTAATGTAGATGGCCTACGTGAGTTGATTCTTGAGGAGGCCCACAGTTTGTGGTATTCCATTCATCTGGGTGCCGCAAAGATGTACCTTGACTTGAGGCAGCACTATTGGTGGAGGATAATAAAGAAGGATATAGTGGGTTTGTAGCTCGGTGCCTTAACTGTTAGCATGTGAAGTATGAGCATCAGGGACCGGGTGGATTGCTTTAGAGGCTCGAGATTCTAGAGTGGATATGGGAGCGTATCACCATGGATTTTATAGTTGGGCTCCCATAGACATCGAGGAAGTTCGACGGTATTTGGGTGATTGTGGATAGGTTGACCAAGTCCGCGCACTTTATTCTAGTTGGGACTACTTATTCTTCAGAGCGGTTGCCTGAGATTTAAATCCGCGAGATTGTTCTCCTTCATGTTGTGCCAGTTTCCATCATTTCAGAATGGGGCGCGCAGTTTACATCGTAGTTTTAGAGAGCCGTACAATGAGAGTTGGGCACCCAGGTTAAGCTGAGTACATCATTTCACCCTCAGACGAACGGACAGTCCGAGTGCACTATTCAGGTACTGGAGGGTAATCTACGTGCTTGTGTCATATATTTCGGGGGTTCTTGGGATGAGTTTCTGCGACTCGTGGAGTTGCGCCTGCAATAACAGCTACCAGTCGAGCATTCAGATGGCTTCGTATGAGGCTTTTTGTGGGAGACGGTGTCGATATCCGGTGGCTTGGTTTGAGCCGGGTAAGGCTAGGCTATTGGGTACTAATTTGGTTCAGGATGCTTTAGACAAGGTTAAATTGATTCAGGATCGGCTTCGCACGACGCAGTCCAGACATAAGAGTTATGCCGATAGGAAGGTTTGTGATGTTGTTTTGGAGAAGGTACTACTCAAGATTTCACCCATGAAGGGTGTTGTGAGATTCGGGAAGAAGGGGAAGTTGAGCCCTCGGTATATAAAGTTGAGCCCTCAGTATGTTGGACCGTTTGAGGTACTTCAGAGGATTGGAGATGTGGCTTAGTAGCTTGCCTTGCCACCTAGTTTGTCGAGTGTGCATCCAGTGTTTCATATTTCTATGCTCCGGAAGTATGTCGACGATCCGTATCATGTTTTTGATTTCAGTACAATTCAGTTGGATGGTGATTTGACTTATAATGTGGAGCCGATGGCCATTTTGGATCGGCAGGTTCGAAAGTTGAGGTAAAAAAGTATAGCTTCGGTGAAGGTGCAATGGAGAGGTCAGCCAGTTGCGGAGGCTACTTGGGAGACCGAGCGGGAGATACGGAGCAGATATCCATGCCTAATTGAGACTCCAGGTAAGTTTCTAGAACCTTTTGAGGACGGATATTTGTTCAAAAGGGGGAGGATGTGACGACCCGAACGGTCTTTTTGTGAGTTGTAGCACCGTTCCCTCATTTACTGTTCATTCCCTGCTTAATTTTTTGTTATGTGACTTTTCGGGGTAGTTTTTCGGGGCCTGGAGAGGTTTCGCAATGAATTGAGACACTTAGTCTCAAGGTTTAAAGCTTTAATTGAAAACGTTGACCATGAGGTTGACTTATATGCACACAACTCCGTAATAGAGTTTTGATTGTTTTGTTAGCTCCGTTGGGTGATTTTGGACTTAGGAAGGTGTTCGGATACTGATTTGGAGGTCCGTGGTTGATTTAGGCTTTAAATGGCAAAAATTAGAAATTTAAAAGTTTGACCGTGAGTGGACTTCGTAGTTACCGGGCCCAGATTGGTGTTCCTGGAGTTGTAGTAGGTCCGTGGTATCATTCGTTACTTGTGTGCAAAATTTAAGGCCAATCGAACATTATTTGATAGGTTTCGGCATCTTTTGTAGAACTTGGAATTCCTTAGCTTCAATAGGCTTGAATTGGAGTGCGACTCGTGGTTTTATCGTTGTTTGATGTGATTTGAGGGCATGACTAAGTCCGTATTGTGTTTTAGGACTTGTTGGTATAATTGGTTGAGGTCGCGGGGGCCTCAGGTGGAGTTCAGATGGTTAACGGATCGAATTTGGAGTTGGAAAGATTGCTGAAGAAGCGAGTTTTCTTGTGCAATCGCACCTGCGGAGGTTTGGTCGCAGGTGTGACCTTGGGAGGAATGTGCAGTGGTCGTAGGCGCGGAATAAGTTCTACAGATACAGATGTGCATCCGCGCGATGTTGATCGTAGAAGCAAATTTGACTAGGTAGCAGGGGCGTTGTAGATGCGGTCCGCAGGTGCGATGAGTCGCCAGTTAAGTGGGTTCCGCAAGAGCGTGATTGTTTCCTCAAAAGCAGATACGCAGGTGCGAGCCCGGGCTCCACAAGTGAGAAAATGCCTGGGCAGTGTTTAAATTCGAGGGTTTTCCAAGATTTTCTTCATTTTAAACATTTCAAGCATGGTCTAAGGCGGTTTTTGAGAGGATTGTTTAGGAGTTTCTTAAGGTAAGTCACTTATGGTTAAATTTATTCAATTATTATATTTCCCCATTGAATTTTCCCACCTAGATTGTGTGGTTTTGAAGTGTAATTTAGGGGTTTGAGGGTAGGGATTTGGAGAGTTTAAATTGGGGATTTAGGAGCCGATTGGGTGTTGGATATTCGTAAATTTAGTATGGTTGGTCTCGAGGCGGAATGGGTTTCCGGGTTCTGTGACTTTTATTGGATTCCGAGACGTGGTCCTGGGGGCGACTTTTGAGTGGACTTTTTGACTTTTAATTAAATCTTAGTAATTTCACATGGAATTGATTCCTTTAACTCGTGTTGATTGTATCAAACTATTTGTGGCTATATTCGAGGCATTTGGAGGCCTTTTCACGAGGCAAGGGCTTGTTGGAGTATAGTTTCGCACAACTTGAGGTATGTAACACTTCTAAGCTTGGTTTTGAGGATATGAAGCCTCAAATTTTGTGATTATGTGTGTTGTGAGGTAACAGATGCGCTAGGTAACGGGTATGTAGGCGTGCACCATAGGAATTGTGATTTAGTCGATTCCATGGAACTGTGTAGCTACATTATCTGAACATCTTTACTGTACTCTATGTGTAAGAGCACTTGAGTTGTAATTCATGCTAGAAATCATGTTTAGGCTATATGCAAGTACTATTGGGACCCACACCGGTCGTACTTTGTTGTTGAACTAATTGCCTAATCTGTTAATTTGTATTCAGTCACAATTATTTCTTGCATATTATATCTCAGTCTATGTTGTCTTTACTTGTTATATCATATCATCATTCGTGGACTGAATATCATGATTCTGGTGAGTCCGAGAGACTGGAGAAGTTATTGGCTGAGTGAGGCTGAGGGTCTATTGTGAATGGTATTTATGGGATTAGGTTGCACGCCGTTTTAGGTTTATTGATTCTTGCCAGGATTTGGCTTAATATAGCGCTTGGGCTGGATCGGCCCCTCCGGAGTCTGCACACCCACAGTGAGCACAATGCTAACAGTTAAAACATTTGGGTTGGATATGCCCTGTTATGTGTTAAGTTTTATTGTGGAATCCGAAAGCATGTCTTAGTTCTTGTTGAAAGCATGTCTAAGTTCTTGTTGAAAGCATGTCTAAATTCTTGTACATTCATTTGTAGAATATCAATATCTGAGATATCATTGTCATATTTTATGTAACATTCCGTACTGTTAAATGTTGAAAGTGGACCGTAAAAATTGGACATGTCAATACTTTTAGTCCAAAGGATAGATTTGTTACTTATTGAGTTGGTTGTACTCATGCTACACCCTGCACCTCGTGGGTAGATCCAGGTGCTTCCGGTTACGGTCGTTATTGATTTGCAGAGGCTAGACTTTTGAAGATCATTGAGGTAGTTTCTTTGCGTTCGCACACCTTGACTCTCCTCCTTTATCTTTCGGTTTATTTATTCAGTTTTACTTCTAGACAGTGTAGTAGACTTTGTCATTTCATAGATTCTCATGTACTCAGTGACACCCCGATTTTGGGAAGATTCTATGTATTGAGTTATGATTCTCCTATCATGTTTTAAGAGATTTTTCCTTTATTTAAACTGTTTTAGTATTTTTCAATGATATAAGCGTTGGAAGTGTTTGAATAGTCGGCTTGCCTAGGACCACGATAGGTGTAACAACCCGACCGGTCATTTTGCTTTCAAGAACCTCGTTCCCTTAAATACGACTCTCTGTACATTCTTTTACTATTTTATGACATGCAAGGATGGATAGTTAGGGTTTGGAAGGGTTCAGGTTGAAATCGAAACATTTAGTTCCTTAATATTGGCATAAAAGGGATTAAGTTTGACTTGGGTCAATATTTTTAGTAAACGACCTCGGAACCGAGATTTGACGGTCCCAATAGGTTCGTATGATGATTTTGGACTTGGGTGTATGTTCGGATCGGGTTTTGGATGACCCGGAAAGTTTCGGCCCTTAATATTGAAGATTGGCACATTAAAGGTTTTTCAAGTTTTTTAAATTTGGTTTGGAGTATGTTTATGTGTTATCGAGGTTCGTTTGGGATTTTTAGCCCTGGGATAGTTACGTATGGTGATTTAAGACTTGCACGCAAAATTTGGCGTCATTCTGAGTTAATTTGATAGGAATCGGATGTACAAAAGTGTTTCTAGAGGTTTTTGAGTTTCATAATTCGATTCATGCATTTTGGCGTCTGACTCCTACTTCTAGATGTTATTTTAGTGTTTCTAGCCTGTGAGTGGATCCATTTTATGTTGTTGGATGTGTGAATGATATTGGATGGGGTCTCGGGGGCCTCGGGTGTGGATCGGATTGGAAATCAGACTCAGAATTTGGCTTGGGGGAATGCTGGTGCACCAGTTTTGGTGCGTCCGCACCTGCTAGATTTTTCCGCAGGTGCGAGCTCACAAGTTCAAGCTTTTGATCGTAGATGTGATTTTGGACTAGGGGTCTATGGCCCGTAGAAGCGGAGGAATTTCTGCAAAAATGGCCTCGCTTTTGCGATGAAGGAGTCGCAGGTGCAAGAAGGGGCCATCCAGTCCTGGGTTGCAGGTGCGAGAGGCGAGCCACAGAGGTAGGCTCGTAGGTGTAGTGACCTTTCTGCAGGTGTGCCCAAAACTGTGTTAGGTGGCTTCCACAGAAGCAGTATCGCAGGTGCGAACTAAGGTCCGCAGAAGCGGAATCGCTGGAGGCAGTGAGGTATTCGAGCAAATCAAGGCTCGCCAGTATGACGATCCGCACTTATGGGTTCTCAGAGAGACGGTACTACATTGTGGTGCCAAAGAGGTTATTATCGGTGAAGATGGTGTTATGCGACTTCAGGGTCGTGTATGTGTCCATAATGTTGATGGATTGAGGGAGAAGATTCTAGAGGTGGCAAACAGTTCTTGGTACTCTATTCATCCAGGTGCTAAGAAGATGTATCGCGGCCTGAGGCATCATTATTTGCGGTGGCGGATAAAGAAGGACATAGTCGAGTATGTAGCGAGGTGCCTAAATTGCTAGTAGGTTAAGTATGAGCATTAGAGGCCAGGTGGCCTACTCCAGCAAATGGTTATACCTGAGTGGAAATGGGAGCACATCACTCTGGACTTCGTAGTTGGGTTTTCGCGAACCTTGAGGAAGTTTGATGTAGTGTGGGTCATTATTGACAGGTTGACCAGGTCAGCTCACTTCATTCCAGTCGTGACCACATATTCTTCAGAGACATTATCCTAGATTTACATTCAGGAGATTGTCCGGTTGCATAGTGTGCAGGTTTCCATCATATCAAATATAGGCCCTTAGTTTACTTTGCATTTCTGGAGGGCAGTACAGAGTGAGTTGGGGACCCGGGTAGAGCTCAACACAATCTTTCATCTGCAGACCGGCAGACGGTTCATATATTGGAGGATATGCTTAGAGCATGTTTGATTGACTTCGGAGGGAAGTGGGATCGATTCTGGCCTTTCGCCGAGTTTTCTTACAACAACAGTTATCAGTCCAGCATCGAGATGGCTCTATTTGATGCTTTATATGGTTGGCTATGTCGTTCGCCCATCGGATGGTTTGAGCCTGACGAGGTTAAGTTATATGGTACTAATTTGGTGAAGGATGCCTTGGAAAAGGTAAAGTTAATTCTGGAGCGACTTCGCACAGCACGGTCGAGACAAAAGAGTTACGCGGAACAGAATGTGCGTGATTTATCATTTATGGTGGGCGAGAAGGTTCTTTTGAAAGTCTCACCGATGAAGGGAATCATGAGGTTCGTAAATAAGGGAAAGTTGAGCCCAATATTTATTGGTCCATTTGAGGTGTTAAAACGAGCTGGGTAGGTTGCTTATGAGCTTGATTGGCCTCCCAGTCTATTAGGAGCTCATTCAATCTTCCACGTGTCTATGCTCCGAAATTATCATGCTAACAGGTCGCATGTGCTAGACTATAACACGGTTCAGTTAGATGAGAGCCTGGGTTATGAGGAAGAGCCGACTTCCATTGTTGACATGCAGGTTCACCAGTTGAGGTACAAGAATATTTCTACAATTAATGTTCAGTGGATGGGTCAACCAGTCGAGGAGGTGACTTAGGAGACCGAGGAGGACATGTGGAACAGATATCCACACTTATTCGACACTCCAGGTACGTTCTAGACCCATTCGAGGATGAACATTTGTTTAAGAAGTGGAGAATATAAAGATTTGATCGGTTGTATTGCTTTAAAGAACCTCGTTCCCTAAAATAAGACTCCATGTATGTGCTCTTACTACTTTATGACTTGCGAGGATGGTTAGTTCGGGTTTGGAAGGGTTCGGGTTGAAATCGGAACACTTAGTTCCTTAATATTGGCTTAAAAGAGGTTAAGTTTGACGTGGGTCAATATTGTAGTAAACGACCTCAGAACCGGGATTTGACTGTCCTAATAGGGTCATATGATGATTTTGGAATTTGAGCGTATGTTCGGATCGAGTTTTGGATGACCCGGGAATATTTTGACGCTTAATATTGAATATTGGAACATTGAAGGTTTTTCAAGTTCTTTAAATTTTGTCTGGAGTAGGTTTTGGTCTTATCGAGGTTCATTTGGGACTCAGAGCTCGGGGATAGTTCCTTACGGTGATTTAAGACTTGCAGGCAAAATTTGGCGTCATTCAGAGTTGATTTGATAGGAATCGGACGCATAAAAGTGTTTCTAGAGGTTTTTGAGTTTCATAATTCGGTTCATGCATTTTGGCGTCCTATTCGTACTTCTAGATGTTATTTTGGTATTTCGAGCACGCGAGCGGGTCTGTGTTATGTTGTTGGATGTGTGAGTGTTATTGGATGGGGTCCTAGGGGCCTTGGGTGTGGATCGGATTGGAAATCGGACTCATAATTTGGATTGGGGGACTGTTGGTGCACCCGTTCTGGTGCGCCCGCTCCTACGAGATTTCGGCCGCAGGTGCGAGCTTTTGATCGCAAATGCGGTTTTGGACAAGGGGTCTGTGGCCCGCAGAAGTGGATGAATTTCCGCAAAAGCGACCTTGCTTTTGCGATGAAGGAGCCACAGGTGCGAAAAGTGGTCGTCCAGGCCTGGGTCGTAGGTGCGAGAGGCGAGCCGCAGAAGCGGGCTTGCATGTGCGATGACCTTTCTGTAGGTGCGCCCAAAGCTGGGGTGGGTGGCTTCTGCGGAAGTAGGCCTTTGTCCACAGAAGCGGCGTCGTATGACCGGGTATTTTTGGTGCGACCTAAGGTCCGCAGAAGTGGAATCGCTGGAGGAAATGAGGTCTTTTAGGGTCGGAACTTAGGCAATTTTAGCTCATTTCTTTCATCTCTTGGGCGATTTTTGGAGTTTCTTGAAGAGGTGTTTTCACCTAGCTATTGAAGGTAAGTAATTTATATCAAATGTAGGTTAAATACATATAGTATGGGTAGATTTTAACATGTAAAATAGTGGAAATTATGGCTTTACTTGAAAACCCTAGGTTTTAATAAAAATGGGATTTAATCACCAAAATGATTATGGAAATGAGTGAAAATTATATATTTGAGTTTGTGAGGTTATGGGTAACAATTATCTTCAAAAATTTCCAAAATGTGGGCATGTGGGCCCGGGGATGAATTTTAAGAATCTTCCAATTTGGGTTGGATAATTACTCTAATAGCTAAACTTTTGACTTTTGAGCGTATATTGATTATTTTATATAACATTTTGCTAGCTTCGGATTGGTCGGCACCAAGTGAGCTTTGAGACGAGGTAAGTGAATTTGTGGCTAGCTTCGGATTGGGTCCTTAGAGTGAATTTGTGGCCGGAAAATGAGCTTTGAGACGAGGTAAGTCTCTTGCCTAACCTTGTAAGAGGGAATTCACTCCATGGGTGATTTAAATTGCTATTTGATTCTAATTGTGGGGGCTACGTACGCACGAGGTAACGAGAGTCCGTGCGTAGCTACGAATTATGCTAAGTCCGGGTAGTTTAGGACCCAAAACATGAAATACTTGTGATGTTTGCACCCTACTTGTTAATTAAAGTACTTAAATTATATTGAAACTTGTTAATAGATTTGTAAAGACCGAATTTCACTTACCTGAGTTTTGGCGGCTCACTTGACCGTTAATAGAGATTGTACTTCTTTGTTTATTAGCCTTATAATAGCTTTTAAATCGGATATTCATAAAGTAATATCTCTTCTTGTGGAGCGGGCCGAATCCTCGGCAGTATAATAGATGCATCTATGATTTGTGACGCTCGACCCTCGGCAGTGTAGACATTATTCTAGATCGGGTCGTATGACCTCAGCATAAATTGTGCGTGTTAATGCTTGAAACCCGAACACACTTGATATTATTTTCCATGAATTGAGAGATTTTAATTCATTTATTTGTTTAGAATTTATTTGGAATTAGTATGTACTAATGGAAGACTCTTGGAATTTACTATTAGTTAAAGAATTATTTAAACACTGTCTTCAAGTATGTTCGCATTTGTCTTTGTTGACACACTGACATACTTCTTGGAGTCTTACTGTCATGTCAGGAAGGGCGATCTCTTTGTAGTCAGAGGTGGTATGCGCAGAGTTGAAGTTAAATATCACGACCCAAAATCCAACTAGTCGTGATGGCACCTAACCCAACCCGCTAGGTAAGCCAATTAACCACTAACCAATTCCAATAACAATTAATAAATAAATAAGTAAAGAAATTATCTGAATCTTATACATTCCCCAAGAACTGGTAGTACAAATCATGAGCTTCTAAGAATAGAGTTTACAAAGCTGAAATGAAATAAATACATCGTCTGTTTGAAAAGTACATAAACAGAGTTTTATAGATCTAAGGTTACCACGAATAAGAGGCATCTACAACAGGGATGCGGGCACATCTTCAAATCCAGCTCCCATCGAACACAACAATATCAGCAGCCAACATCTGCACGTAAGGTGCAAAAGTGTAGTATGCGTACAATCGACCCTATGTACTCAAAAAGTAACAAACCTAACCTTAGGTTGAAAGTAGTGACGAGCTAACACAAAGGTCAGGTCCAACATAAATATTTCACAACAATTCATAACAACACAGTACAAGTAACAAAAGAAGTATCTCAGAAATAAAAGGCTCAGTTCGTTCACCGTTCCAGAAAAATAGGCATTACTTTTCAAGTATCTCAGTGAAAATCCAAATCTTTTACTGAAAAAGCCAATATACGAGTAAGTTTGAAAACTGTGATTTTTCCCAAAAATCCTTTCAATAATAAATAAGATATTTCATTTTCCTTTCAGATAGCCAGTGTAAAACAAATGCATTACTATGCCCATATGTCAACTTGTGTGAGAAATCATAAATGACGTGACGTCGTACAACATGAGGAAAAATACATCTCTATGCATGTATGTCATGTGTGCATGTCAATGCAATGTATCTTAGAGATGAACTCATGTACTCACACTCTCAGAGTACTAAATCTCAATTTCTCACACATTCAACTCATCATGCTCAATCACTCGGTACTGTACATGGCCAGTACGGCCCAGGGAAGATCCATCCCAAAATATACATATCAACTGATCATCAGTCACTCAGTACCGAGTAGGGCTAACCCAGCCCGTGGAAGATCCAGGTATATAATGCTTCAGACAAGATCAACTGATCCAAGTATATAATGCTTCAGACAAGATCCATGTCCAGGGAAGATCCATCCCTCAATAATATAAATCGCGCTCACTGGGGGTGTGCAGACTCCAGAGGGGATCCTTCAGCCCAAGCGTTATCTCGTTGCGGCGTGGAACCCGATTCATATATATATATATCCCTAAGGCTCGTTGCGGCGTGCAACCAGATCCCATAAATGTCCCTCATAATCAGGCACTCAGCCTCACTCAGTCTTCAATCTCTCCAGTCTCTCTCCCACGGGCTCACAATGTCATGATTCTAGCCCGGAAACAATGATATGATGCATCAATACATAACAACATAGACTGAGATATGGTATGAATGCGTGGATATGATTGAGTATGAAATATAAATAAAATCAGTGAGATGACAGTAAGAAACGACCATTATGGGTCCAAACAGTATCGGCATAATTCCTGACCATGATATCTAGCATTATTGACAGCTTAACTACTTTATCCAGTGGTGAAAACACGGATATCAACAAAGTAGGACCACTATATAGTGTCATGGAAACAACAGAGTCTCAATTTACCTGGTGCATGCCCACACGCCCGTCACCTAGCATGTGCGTCACCTCAACACAAATTACATAACACGTATTTCGGGGTTTCATACCCTCAGCTCCATGATTAGAATTATTACTTACCTCGAACTAGCCAATACTAATGCCGAGCCAGCCAAGCGATGCTCCAAAGATTCCATCCCACGCGTTCCGACCTCCGAACAGCTCGAAACTAACCAAAAAAAACTCAAATATATCAAACAATGCTAAAGGAACCAATCCCGATCGAAAAAGATCAAATCTTGAATAAAAAGCCCAAAATCGGCCAAAGGCCTAACCCAGGCCCGCACCTCATAATACAAAAAAATTTACAAAATTCAACAACTCATTCAATTACGAGTCCAACCATACTAGTTTCACTCAAATCCAACTCTAATTCGATGGTCAAAACTCACATTTTCATATTATGAAACTTTGGGCCAAAACCCCCAATTTCCTCTTTAAAATTCACAATCCAATTATCAAAAACGAAGGTAGATTCATGGAATAAGATCAAAACCAACTGTAGAACACTTACCCCAATCCTTGTGATGAATATTGCTCCAAAAGTCGCCTAAACCGTGCTCCAAAATCCAAAAATGGGTGAAAAATCAAGAACCCTCGAACTTAAAGGGTTTTATCCTGTCAATCCGCACCTGCGGACAAGAGGTCGCATATGCGGGAAAACTCTCGCTCCTGCGAGAACAGCTTGGCCAACCATGACCGTTCTGCAATGCCTAGGACCCCACCTTCAGTCGCGCTTCTACGCGCATTGGCCGCTTGTGCGCATGCGCATATGCGCCCTGGCTTCCGCTTCTGCGTCCTTCACTCCTGCGACTGCCTTGTCGCACCTACGACCATCGCACCTGCGAGCCCATTTCCGCAGGTGCGAAAAGAACAGAACTAGTAGCCTTCAACAATGCAATATGCAACGAAATTGATCTGAACCTCGTCTGAAACTCACCCGAGGCCCCCGGGACATCAACCAAATATACCAACAAGTCCCATAACATAATACGTACCTAGTCGAGGCCTCCAAAAAAACACATAACAACATCAAAATGACGAATCGCACCTCAAATCGAAATCTATGAACTTTGAACTTCCAAATTCAATAACTCGTGCCGAAACATAGCAAACCAATACAAAATTACTTCAAATTTTGCACCCAAGTCCTAAATGACATAACATAGCTATTCCATTTCCAGAATCGGATTCCAACCTCGATATCAAAAAGTCAACCCCCCGGTCATACTTTCCAATAATTTGACTTTCGCCATTTCAAGCCTAATTCCACTACGGACCTCCAAATAATTTTCCGGACACGCTCCTAAGTCCAAAATCACCATACAGAGCTATTGGAATTATCAGAATTCAAATCCGAGGTCGTTTACACATAAGTCAACATCCGGTCAATTTTTCCAACTTAAGTTTTCAGTTATGAGACTAAGTGCCTCATTTCCGTCCGTAATCCTTCTGGGCCCAAACCAATTACCCCGGCAAGTCATACAACGACTGTAAAGCATAAGGTAAGCTGTAAATGGGGGAACATGGCTATAATACTCGAAACGATCAGCCGGGTCATTACATCCTCCCCCACTTAAATATACGTTCGTCCTCGAACGTGCCAAGAGTTGTTTCCAAGAGACCAAATCACTATTCCATCTTACCAAGCACGTACCCGGGGGTGACCCCACATCACCTTATCCCATATAGGTCTGATAACACCACATAACTAAAATTTTCTTAATTCAACCTAGCCCACAAGACTTAGTATCCAATTCTAACATCCGGAATTTATTATAAGATCCGAATCCCGCAACCTACATACTGTATAAGTATGAAAAATCTATACCAAAAGCCATAACCATAAGCCAAATACTCAAAACTCAAATGCCACATAGCTCAAATGCTCAAAGCAATGATTTCTAATCTCGTAACCATCGTACACTACCAATGATGAAAGAAAACCTTCGTACACTACCGATGATGAAAGAAACACGCAGAAACTCATAACCATTCATCATATCTACCAGTCGCGGAGCTCCCTCTCTTTCGACAAGAACCATAGCAAATTTCTAAGCCGACTTTCGATATTATCCTTCCAATTATACCAAAATCAAATCTGATAGCACCCATCCTAGATCCGACGACTTCATCTTATCAAATACCAGCTACTCTACTGACATGTCACACCAATACTATCTAACGCCACAACCCGTGCAATCTGTGCACCAATAAGCAGCATTCCAAATGTACTCAGTCACGAAAATGACTCAATCAAGAGAACTGTCCCGCAAGATCGATGGGTACCACCCCAACGCAATGCTAAGAACCCATCACACACGCCCTTCCAAATTTCCTTCAAATTAATACTTCTCCTTGCTCGAACACCATGATCCTTAACCAAAATTCACCACACAAGAGACCCTAGTATAAAACCACAACGCCCTAAGGCCCATAAGCAACCGAATTCCCTTTTAGGTACCCCAAAAGCACCACAGCCGAGACATCCACTCCGAAAGATCTTATGTGAATTTAAAATTTTTTCTCTTCCCTTTTCTTATACTAAAATGTAGAATCCATAGTCATACAGAATTACCGCAAGTTTCGACACCATCCAATGTAACTCTCAGTTTCTAGCCATATACAAATCTTGAAAATTCCAAATCGCTACATATAAATCTTGAATCTATTAGAACCATTCTCGAGAGTCATCTACTCTACTTAAATCTTAATTAAAATGACCAAACAGACTGAACGACATGTGCCCCATTAGCATACCAACACCCAAGGAAGTAACCCGCACTCCTAAGCAAGCGAGAAAATTCCTACTCCATGTACACTACATCCTTCGTGAATAGCCACTCAATTATTTTATGATTCCCATATACCCATATAGTATAATACAACTTGTATCCAGAAATTCCTTACTCGAGTCATTCTCGAACTCCACCTTTGCAAGTCATAACTAATCCACAAGTATGCCTCAGACCAAAATTAAAATTTAACACATAACCATGAAATCAAATAGTCAATAGCAGACTCCACCACTTGGTTCAAAGCCATAAATTTAAACACTCGATAACTCATAATTTCAATGCTCTATTACTGCCATAATACTGCAGTCTGTTCAACGAAAATTCTCCTCAGCTCATACAACGCCAAACATAAAAATACATCAATCGTACGATAATCTCGCATTCATTCTCTTAACATTCAAGTCAACTTTCTTAACCAGATTCAATTCAAATCTCATCACATATGCCCTGTTGATAGAAAAGAAACTCTCCATTCACATTATAAGGATCACACCTACGTAGATTACTCCGCGGGGGATAATTCACCTGCTTAACCTTAAACTAGTATCTTGTTATACCTTTTCGCAATTACAATTACTATGAAATCACTAAATCTTTCTGATTCCAACTCATTAACCAGACATGAGAATTTAATTTGTCCCAAAAGTTTAACAACGTGAAAGACCCTTTAAAACATTAATACTCGAGATTGTACGTCACATCAAAACAAAAATCAAGCACCCAATGGCCTTTCCTTTACACTTCAAGAAAACACGTCTTGTCACATTTAAATCGTCTTAACACATCTCGCAGTTACATCATACTCATCACAAAGCCATTTCACCACTCATCGAGCAACAAATTCCACTCGCAGGGACATTACCGGACATATGAGTCCAAATGTACAAGTTACCACTGAAGCTACCGAGCTCAAGCTGCGGTCTACCCATGGCCTCAAGTCATCCAGACTGGACCATCACCAAAACATAGAATACACATCCAGAACCTCCTTCATAGAATCACAAGCCGTCGGCGCACAAGCGATACCGAGCACTCACATACGCATACGAATGTGTGGAAGGAATTCAAAGAGTTACGCTTTAAGCTGAATCAATGTCGCATGATAAGGAAAGAAAGATGGGAAGGTTATCCTAAATGTCCTATAGCCTCTCGAAGATAGGTATGGACGTCATCATACCGATCCGCAAGACTCCACTAGATACTTGCTCATGACTTGTAGAACCTATGAACCTAGAGCTATGATACCACCTTGTCACGGCCCAAAATCCAACTAGTCGTAATGTCACATAACCCAACCCCGCTAGGTAAACCAGTTAACCACTAACCAATTCTAATAACAATTAATAAAGAAATTAAGTAAAGAAATTATCTGAATCTTATACATTTCCCAAGAACTGGTAATACAAATCATGAGCTTCTAAGAATAGAGTTTACAAAGCTAAAATGAAATAAATACATCATTTGTTTGAAAAGTACATAAACAGAGTTTTATAGATCTAAGGTTCCCACGAACAAGAGGCAGCTACAACAGAGACGCAGGTACATCTTCAAATCCAGCTCCCATCGAACGCAGCAACATCAACAGCCAACATCTGCACGCAAGGTACAGAAGTGTAGTATGAGTACAACCGACCCCATGTAATCAATAACTAACAAACCTAACCTTAGGTTGAAAGTAGTGACGAGCTAACACAAAGGTCGGGTCCAACACCAATATTTCAAAACAGTAAAGTACAAGTAACAAAAGAAGTATCTCAAAAATAAAAGGCTCAGTTCGTTCACCATTCCAGAAAAATAGGCATTTCTTTTCAAGTATATCACTGAAAATCCAAATCTTTTACCGAAAAATCCAATATACGAATAAGTTTGAAAACTGTGACGTTTCCCAAAAATCCTTTCAACAATAAATAAGATGTTTTATTTTTGTTTTAGATAGCTAGTGTAAAACAAATGCATCACTATGCCCATATGTCAACATGTGTGAGAAATCATAAATGACGTGACGCCGTACAACATGAGGAAAATACATCTCTATACATGTATGTCATGTGTGCATGTCAATGCAATATATCTCAGAGATGAACTCTTGTACTCACACTCTCAGAGTACTAAATCTCACTTTCTCACACATTCCACTTATCATGCTCGATCACTTGGTACTGTATATGGCCAGTTCGACCAAGGGAAGATCCATCCCGGAATACACACATCACCTGATCATATGTCACTCAGTACCGAGTAGGGCTAACCCAGCTCGTGGAGAAGATCCATCTCCGAGTATATAATGCTTCGGACAAGATCCATCTCCAGGTATATAATGCTTCAGACAAGATCCATGTCCAGGGAAGATCCATCCCTCAATAATATAAATCGCGCTCACTCGGGGTGTGCAGACTCCGGAGAGCTCCTTCAGCCCAAGCGTTATCTCGTTGCGGCGTAGGCAACCCGATCCATATATATATATATATATATATATATATATATATATATATATAGCTCTAAGGCTCGTTATGGCGTGCAACCTGAACCATAAATGTCCCTCATAATCAGGCACTCGGCCTCACTCAGTCTTTAATCTCTCCAGTCTCTCTCCCACAGACTCACAATGTCATGATACTAGCCCGGAAACAATGATATAATGCATAAATACATAACAACAGAGCCTGAGATATGGTATGAATGCGTGGATATGACAGAGTATGAAATATCAATGAAATCAATGAGATGATAGTAAAAAATGACCACTGTGGGTCCGAACAGTATCGGCATAATGCCTAAACATGATATCTAGCATGATTGACAGCTTAACTACTTTATCCCATGGTGAAAACACGGATATCAATAAAGTAGGACCACTATACAGTGATATGGAAACAACAGAGTCTCAATTCATATGGTGCACTCCCACACGCCCGTCACCTAGCATGTGCGTCACCTCAACACAAATCACATAACACGTATTTCGGGACTTCATACCCTCAGCTCCAAGATTAGAAGAGATACTTACCTCAAACAAGCCAATACCAATGCTGAGCAAGCCAAGTGATGCTCCAAAGATGCCATTCCGCGCGTTCCGACCTCCGAACGGCTCGAAACTAAACAAAAACAACTCAAGTACATCAAACAATGCTAAATGAACTAATCTCGATCGAAAAAGATCAAAATCCTGAATCAAAAGCCCAAAATCAGCCAAAATTCCAACCAGGGTCCGTAACTCGGAACCCGATAAAATTTACAAAATCCATCAACCCATTCAATTATGAGTCCAACAATACTAGTTTCACTCAAATCTGACTCCAATTCGTTATTAAAAACTCAAAAATTCATATTATGAAACTTTAGGCCAAAACCCCCAATTTTCTCTTTAAAATTCATAATCCAATTACCAAAAACGAAGGTAGATTCATCGAATAAGATCAAAACCAAGTGTAGAACACTTACCCCAATCCTTGTAATGCAAATTTCTCCAAAATTCGCCTAAATCGTGCTCCAAAATCCGAAAATGGGTGAAAAATCATGAACCCTAAAACTTAAAGGGTTATGTCCAGTCAATCCGCCCCTGCAGACAAAAGGTCACATCTACGACCTTCGCTTCTGCGGGAAAAATCTCGCTTCTGCGAGAACATCTTGGCCAGCCATGACCGTTTCTGCGATGCCTAGGACCGCACCTGCGGTCGCGCTTCTGCGTGCATTGGCCGCTTCTGCGCATGCGCATATGCGCCCTGGCTTACGCTTCTGCGGCCTTCACTCCTGACTGCCTTGTCTCACCTGCGACCATCGCACCTACGAGTCCATTTCCGTAGATGCGAAATTACCAGAACCAGCAGCCTTCAACAATGAAATATGCAACAAAATCGATGTGAACCTCGTCCGAAACTCACCGGAGGTCCCCGGAACCTCAACCAAATATACCAACAAGTCCCATAACATAATACGAACCTACTCGAGGCCTCAAAACACACATAACAACATCAAAATGACGAATCACACCTCAAATCAAAATCTATGAACTATGAACTTCCAAATTCAATAACTCGTGCCGAAACATAGCAAACCAATCCGGAATGACTTCAAATTTTGCACCTAAGACTTAATGACATAACGGAGCTATTTCAATTTCTAGAATCGGATTCCGACCTCGATATCAAAAAGTCAACCCCCCGGTCAAACTTCCCAAAAATTTAACTTTCGCCATTTCAAGCCTAATTCCACTACGGACTTCCAAATAATTTTCTAAGCCTAATTCCAGAAATATCAAGAAAAGCACTCTGTAATGAATTGTTGACTATAGAATTACTGGTTGCCACCTTTACTTCCAACTTTTATACCAAAGTTTTCCCTATAAATAATTCATTGCTTTAGTATAAAAATAACAATATCAAATTAAAACCACACCTCAATTATGTGCTTGTTGTGATCGGCTAATGATCCATTTGATCACCTCTAAATCAAATATTAAAAAAGAAGGTTCTCTACATGTCCTACTGACATATAAATCTCTAACACGACTACAATAATATAGAAATTATAAGAACAAAACTGAGTACCACTCTATTGCTAAAGTAGTATGACAATGTTTGACTTCTAACCAGAACTCTATGCTATTGAACAAATTTAACAGAAATTTTATGAACTAAGAGGTCGTTTGGTAGCTGGTTAGGAGAAAAGTTATTCATGTATTGGGGGCAACATAACTTATACAATGTTTGGTAGCCATTAGTTATTTTGTACAAAATTCAGCATAACTAATACCATGTTTAGTTGTCATTTTACAATTCTACATAAATAATATATGTATAAGTTATGAGTCAATTTGTAGATTATTTTATGCGGGTTTGAAGATGGAATAACTAATACATGTATTAGTAATATATGAATAAAATATTGAAATGTCAAATTTACCCCATCACTTTACACAAAAAGGTTTCCTTCGATAGATTGATCTGTATCAACCCCTTTGGAGAACAAGTATGGAGATATTGATACCTCACTGCTAGGCTCTTCCTCTTCTCAATCTATTAGAGACAAAATCAGTAAATAAGTATTTTACTTTAAAATTTATATAATGTATATCAATTTCTAATATAACAAACCAAACATTCAAAAAATTAATCACTGCGTAACTAATCCATGTATAACTAATCCATGCATTACTTATTCTTACATAACTAATATATGCATAACTAATATTTGTATAACTAAATAGACCCAAAAAAGTAGTAATTGAAAAATAATTAATAAAGATCAATCACCCAACAATTACATAACAAAGTGAACCTAAACTATAGGAATATCATCAAGTGAAAATGTGATTACACTTGAAGAACACACCTTGAGTAAGTTGTCATCAACAATGGCAAACCACCATTACACCTCTCAAAAGAGTATTCATCATTCATTTAAAATTAGTCCCCATACAATGAAAGCCTTAAGGGCTATTTATAGTAGAATGGGTATTTAACTACAAATGATCCAAATACCCATAAGCTAATTCTAAGAAACTAAGTGTAGTCACTTATAATAAGTATAGCCTCCAATAAGATGTAATCTTCAATTGATGATAAATTACACACATAGCCTCTAATTGTGGAAGTAGCCATTAATTGACGTCCAAAGCACATGTTGGCTATCTTGGATTGTATCACTATTACTGATGATCCATTTTGATTATTTAAATTCGTCCATTTTCTCAATTCTTGCTAAGCATATATTGATTTATAAATAAATTAATACATAATTTTAATAACTTAAATGGATTAAATTTGCACTTCCAAGTAAAAGATCGCCTGAAACGTAAAAATAAAAAATAGATAGTTTGTTTATATGTAAGAAGTAGAAACCTCTGTATCAATCCATCTCTATAAAAAATAATACGAGCAAAATATAAAAAACATTAAATTTAGCAGATTAGAACTCATTTAGGGAGAAGTGAGGATATTCAGAAAGGGGAGTCGTGGACTCTTTCATTTCACATAGTAAAAATCTTGATTTTATATGGCATTAGAAAAAATTTGTTATATTATACGGTTAAATAAAAAAGGTCAATAGTTTTTGGAAAACTTCTTTTATGATTATAATCGATCAAAATTTTATCGATTGTATTCAATGATTGGTTGGGTTTAATTGTGATCATCAAAAGTAAAGTAACCCTTCGTATACTTTCTCTCCCCGTGCCAAATGTCTTCCCCCTCGCTACATCCTCTCCCTCATGACTAATTCTATCGGGTAAGGCCATGAGTTGGTATGAGAAATCATAAGACTTCACTTATTAAATGAGATTTTATTCTTAAATGAGATGATTGATAGAATCGATATTTTATGAAACAATATGATCGAGGCCATAAAATCCTTTCATACCAGCATATGTGCTTGAATATAAAAGGAAGTTCACACATCCAATGCTTATTGCACGCAAAATCTAGGTATTATTTTTTTGGCTTTTTCTTTTTATATTGGTTACCCGAAAATATTATTGACTACGCTTAGGGGTGGCAAAATTAACCCAGACACATTTGACCCGCTCAACCCGTCCAAGTTTTAAAAGGTTTGGGTTAGAACAATTTTAAAAATGGGGTATTTTGGGCTAGCCCAAGTTAACCCATTAAAAATCATCATCCCAAATGGACCCATGATGATGCCCAACCTTGGCCTATGGAAATGCTCAATCTTAGATTTCTACCTTGACCCATGTTCTGAAAAATATTTTTTAGTTTTTCCATATTTGGTTGATATAAATATTTGGGAAAAAAATCTTTATGAATTCGTTTTTCTCTAATTGGAGGAAAATAATTTCCCTATCAAGAAAAGAAAACTATTTTCCAAATCTCTTTTTCCACATTTTCCATCTCCACTATAAATATCTAATTTTTGCTCTTTCTATTTCTCCTACATTATATTTTTTTCTAGGTTTATTGTGTGCATTTATAGATTTTTGAATTATATTTTAGTTTAATTAGTTTGTTAAAGGGGTTAATGGATTGGGTTTATTATTTTAAAGCCAAAATTAGCCCAAAATTGTAACGACTCGGCTGATCGTTTTGAGTTCTAGCACGTCGTTCGATAGTTTGAGGCCTTGATTAGCTTCACTTCAGATATTATGACTTGTACGTGTGGTCGGAATTGAATTTTGTAAAGTTCGGAGTTGATTTGGAAAGAAACTTTTCAATTTCGTAAGCTTTAAGTTGGAAGAATTGACTAAGGTTTGACTTTTGAGTAGACAACCTCGGAATCAGAATTTGAAGGTTCCAATAGGTTCGTATGATGATTTCGGACTTGGACATAAGTTCGGGTTGAGTATCGAGTGGCCCGGGAGCATTTCGGTGCTTATTGTGGAAGTTAGCATTTTGAAGGTTTTATGTAACTACCCGACCGGTCATTTTGAGTATTACATTCTCGTTCTCCCATTTATCGCTCAATTTATTCTTTGCAGTTGATATATGACTTGTCGGGGTAATTGATTCGGGTCCGGTAAGGTTTTAAAATGAATTGAGACACTTAGTCTCCAAGATGAAAACTAAAGTTGAAAAGGTTGACCGGATGTTGACTTATATGTAAACGACCACGAAATAGAATTTTGATGATTCCAATAGCTCTGTATGGTGGTTTTGTACTTAGAATCGTGTCCGGAAAATTATTTGGAAGTTCGTAGTTAAATTAGGCTTGAAATGGCTAAAATAGAAATTTAAGTTTGGAAGTTTGATCGGGGAGTTGACATTTTGATATCGGGATCGGAATCCGATTCTTGAAATTTAAATAGGTCTGTTATGTCATTTATGACTTGTGTCTAAAATTTGAGGTCAATCAGACTAGATTTGATAGGTTTCGGCATTGAATGTAGAACTTGGAATTCGTTAGTTTTTGTTAAGCTTGAATTAGTGTGTGATTCGTGCTTTTAGCATTGTTGGATGTGATTTGAATGCTCAACTAAGTTCGTATTATACTTTAGCACTTGTTGGTGTGTTTGGTTAAGGTCCTGAGGGTCTCGGGTGAGTTTCGGATGGAAAATGGATCAAATTCGGACTTAGAAGAAATCTGGAAAATTTCTGTCTTCTGGTGTGATCGCACCTGCGAGGAATTGGCCGCAGGTGCGATGCCGCAGATGCGGCTCATTTTATGCAGAAGCAGAGCTGGGCTGGGCTGGGTAGGGTGCGGGTGCGAGGGGATAAACCGCATCTGCGAGCCCACAGGTGCGAGCGAGGCTCCGCAGATGCGGAGTTGAGGGAGAGGCATGTTCCGCAGGTGCGGGCGAAGGAGCACAGAAGCGGCTCCGTAGGCGCAGGAGATACAGCGCATGTGCAGAGTTTAGGAAACCAAGTGGCTTTGCAAAAGCGGAAATTTCACCGCAGAAGCGGTTCCGCAGGTGCGGTTAGGTGGTCGCAGGTGCGAAAATCCTGGACAGAATGTTAAAAACAAAGGAGTACGAGATTTTTGTCATTTCTAACATTTCCAACACGGGTTGAGGCAATATTTGAGCGAGAAATCACGGAAAATCTTGAGGTAAGTCACTTGTGATCATTTCTACTCCATAATATTGAATTATCATCGAATAATCCAACTAGATTATATGTTTTTGAGGTGTTAATCGGGAATTTGAACCTAGGGATTTGAAAATAAGATTTGAGGATTTGGAGGTCGAGTTGATGTCAGAATTTAGTAAAATTTGTATGGTTGGACTCGTGGTTGAATGGAATTTTGGATTTTGTAACTTTTGTTGGAATCCGAGACGTGAGGCCCATGGATGATTTTTGAGTGTAATTTCGAATTTGTGGGAAAAATTAGTATTTTAATATGAAATTAATTCCTATAATTTGTGTTGACTGAATTGAATTAATTGTGACTAGATTCGAGCCGTTCGGAAGTTGATACGCGCAGAATAAAATTTTTGGAGCATTGTTTAGCTTGCTCGGCATTGGATTCGGCGTGTTCGAGGTAAGTAACACTTCTAAACTTGGTTCTGAGGGTATGAATCCCCGAATTGGTATTATACAAATTGTTTGGGGGTGATGCACACGATAGTTGACGAGCGTGTGGATGTGCACCATAGAAATTGTGACTTGAATAAATCCTGTGAAGTTGTAAAAATTAAAGAATCATGTTATTATCTAAACATGTTTCATGTGTTAGAGAAATTGAGCTGAGACTCTTATTAAAGATCATGTTTAGGCTACGTGCCAATATTTTGGGACCTATGGGGTTGTGTTCCTGTTGAATTAATTATTTCAAAAATATGCATTTCACTCTCAGTCATATTCGTCCATTGTGAGGATATTTATGGGATCGAGCTGCGCGCCGCAGCAGGCCATATTAGCTTTATATATATTATTATTAAATAGATCAGAGCTGCCCGCCTGCAGCAGGACTTATAGGCTTTACAATTATATGGATCTGGGCTGCCTGCCTGCAGCAGGCCTTATAGACTTTATTATTATACGGATCAGGACTACCCGCCTACAGTAGGCCATATCGGCTTTATATCACGCTTGGGCTGAAGGAGTCCCTCCGGAGTTTGTACACACACCCAATGAGCGTAGATGATTTATATATACGGGATGGACTTCCCAAGGCATGGACTTGCCTTACTTATTTATAATTGTGATGAATTTCCCTAGACATGGATCTTGTCCGAATCATTTACATTTGGGGATAAATTACCCCAGGGCTAGATTGGCCTTATACGGTACTGAGTGATTTATATATACCCCAGGGCTAGATTGGCCTTGGGCTGAAGGAGTCCCTCCGGAGTTTGTACACACACCCAATGAGCGTAGATGATTTATATATACGGGATGGACTTCCCAAGGCATGGACTTGCCTTACTTATTTATAATTGTGATGAATTTCCCTAGACATGGATCTTGTCCGAATCATTTACATTTGGGGATAAATTACCCCAGGGCTAGATTGGCCTTATACGGTACTGAGTGACTGACTTTCAGTCGACATATACATATATATATATATGGGATGGATCTTCCCTGGGCTGGATTGGCCATATACAATACTTAGTAACTGAGTAATTTGTGATTGTGAGTACATGAGGCTATCCGTTGAGATGTCATATTCCTCATATCATTTAGAATTGATCTATTTTACTTCTCTGAGTTTAACTGTGGAACTTGAAAGCATGCCTACATTTCTGTACTGTTATTTCTATACTGGACTGTACCTGCAGAGCTTGTCACTACTTTCAGCCCAAAGGTTAGTCTTGTTACTTATTGAGTTAGTTGTACTCATACTACACCTTGCACCTCGTGTGCAGATCTAGGTACTTCCGGATACGATAGTTGCCAGAGTTAAGGACTTATCTGTTGGAGACTATCAAGGTAGTTGCTTGGCGTCCGCTGACCTTGACTCTCTTTCCTTTCAGTTATTGTACTGTTCTACATTTCAGACAGTCTTTTTGTTAGTCAGATTTTGTTATCATTTAGATGCTCATGTACACAGTGACACCGAATTTTGGGAGTGTTTGTATCGATATTTTGCGAGATTTCTTTTGTATTGTATTTAAATGTTATGTTCAAACTTAAAGGAAATTATGGGTTATTAATGTTATCGGCTTTTCTAGTATTGAGATAGGCACCATCACGACAGGTGATACTTTGAGTCGTGACATTTTAAGAATTTCTTAAGTTTGAATTGAAGTGGACTTTGGTGTTATCGAAATCCGTTTGGGATTTTGAGCCTTGGAATAGGCTCGTATTGGAATTTATGACTTCCGCACAAAGTTTGGCATCATACAGGAACGTTTAAGTACAATTCGGACGCATTTGTCTAAGTTTGGAAGTTTGAAAGTTGAAAGAAAGATTTTGATCGTTGATTCATGATTTTGATGTTATTTGTGCCGTTTTGAGCCTTTTGGATAAGTTTATATAAGGTATTGGGACTTATTGGTATGATTGGACGGGGTCCTGGGGGCCCAGGTACGAATCCGATTGAAAACGGATCGAGTTTGGACTTGAGAGAAGTGTTGAGGCAGTCGGGATCTGGTGCAATCGCACCTGCATGGAAAGGGCCGCAGGTGCGGCGTTGTGGTCGCAGAAGCGATATTGGAACTGAGATGGGATGGCCACAGATGCGAGGATATTTCCGCATATGCGAGCCCGTAGATGTGAAGGATGCTCCGCAGAAGCGAAAAACAAGCTGGGAAGCTGGGATCGAAGAAGCGGAAGGTCTTCGCACGTGCGATAACGCAGGAGCATGGGGTGGACTGCAGAAGCGATCACGCAGGAGCGGAATTTGGTTTGCCGAAGCGGATTTTCCTGGCTTTGAGAGAACCGCACTTGCAATGGATTTTTTTCGCATGTGCTGCTAGTGGTCCACAGGCGCGATAATCACTGGGAAGAGGTCTTGTTTAAGTGTGTGGGTTTGGCTCATTTTCATTTCATTTCTTCCATGGGAGCTGACCTTGGAGTGTCATTTTCATCGTTAATCATGAAGTAAGTAATTTCTACAAGTTTTGAGTTAAATATACGAATTTGGGCTTATAAAGACATGAAAATTTATGGAAATTATGGGATTTTAAGAGAAAATCTAGAATTGGTATTTTTGGATTTTGACCACGAAATTGGACATGGAATTGGGAATAAATTATATATTTGAGTTCGTAATGTTATGGGTAATGTTTATCTTCAAAATATTTGGAATCTGGGCACGCGAGCCTGAGGGTTGACATTATTGACTTTTCGAGCGGAGTTGGGAATTTTTATGAATTGATTAATTGTGGGTAATAGAGTATATATTTATGAATTTTCACATTGTTTGACTAGTTTTGGAGAGATGGGCATTGGTTTGAGGTGTTTGAGTGGCGTTGGAGCCAGTTTTAGAACTTCGGAGCGAGGTAAGTCTCTTGTCTAACTGTGTGAGGGGGAAACTACCCCTAGGTGATGTATTTGATATGTGCTACTCGTTGTGGGGGCTACTTACGCACGAGGTGACGAGAGTCCATACGTAGCTAGATTCATGTTATGTCCGGGTAGACTTAGGTTCCCGCCATGCTATAACTATACTATTTGAGTTGTCCCTTGCCTGTTAAATTCTTTTGTTTTATATTACGACTTGTGACTAGACTTGATATTATAGATATTTGACGGGTTTCATGATTAGCCGCGAATTTCTCCCGCGCTATACGTTTTTATCGAAAGGTTTTTCTTAAGATTTCATAACACACACGTTTATTCGTGAGTGGGGGTCAAGGACCCGTTGAAACTTCTTATTCTAATGGGATCGGGTCGTTCGCCATGGCAGTTTTATGTACCACACTCTCATGGGATCGGGTCATTCGTCTCGACAGTATAATAGATGCATCTATGGTTCATGTCGTTCGACCCTCGACAGTGCACACATTATGATGGGATCGGGCCGTACGCCTCGGCACTTCTCTAAAATACTCTTATGGAATCGTGCGTAATACTTAACAAGAAGCTAGTGTATCTGTGAGCTTTTCTGATTTGATACGTGACGACCTATCTGGTGAGGTCCATTATATATATATATATATATAGGGTTTTTGTTAACTTACTACACAGTTGTAGTAGGTTAGCAATGTATGCACATTTGATTTGCCTTAAATGCTCCTGACAATACATTAAACAAGCATAAGAATAGGGGCTTTTTTGCCTTTTACATCAAATCTTAAACCCAGATCTCTTCTCCCCCTCTTGTTCTTTTTACATCTCGCCATCGTTCATGGAGAAAGCAGAAAAGAGAAAACATTGTTGTGGCTACTCAAAGAAATAAACCAAACAGCTCTTCTAAATCATTGAACAAGAAAGAGACACGTCTCCAATTTCAATCTCATATCAGTTTGACAGTCCCACTCCACAAGCTTTGCTCCTCCTCTACTTCTTCAAAATGTCAAAAATATTGTTCGAAAACCCCCAGTATTAGCTTTGAAATATGATTTGAATACCTCAAAACCCAATAACAATTCCTCCAACAATAATTTCACGGAGGTCGGCAGTAAAACTAGTGTTGCATCTTCTAATTTTAGATCTGCGCACACAGTAAATGAACCTACGAAAAGAACAGGAAAGAATAATAAAAATATACTCCCATCAGCCAAATGGTTCTAAAATGAAAAAGTATTGTTTGTCTTTAATTAATATTCCAATTCCATGTTTGTTGTCTGTGGGTAGTCACTATTGATGAGGGGGACATAGAAAAGAGAAAGATGAACAGGACAACCATGTGATAATTTTGACAAACACAGTAAAGCCCCTCTTATTAAGCTGTTGTTAGTGTGCTAATAAGGGCATTTAAGGTAAATCAAATGTCCATACATTGCTAACCTAGTACAACTATGTAGTAAGTTAGCAAAATCCATATATATATATATATATATATATATATATATATATATATATATATGCTCCGTGTGAGGAGGTAACTGCTACTTGAGAGCTTGAGTTTATTGCTGAGAGGAAGATTGTACCACGTATTTATACTTGTTTATTTTGTTTATTTACTCTGCCTCGCATATGTATACTTCTTGTTGTACATGTATTATTGGACCACTAGTAAGTGTCGATGTTCAGCCCCCGTCACTACTTCTCTAGGGTTAGGATACATACTTACTGGGTACGCGTTGATTTACGTACTCATGCTGCACTTGTTGCACTTATTGTGCAGGTTTATATATGTTTTCGGTGATCCTCCTGGTGCATAGGCGCGGCTATAGTGGGGACTTCATAATGAGCTGCATTCCATGTTACGATCATCAACACACAGAGTCTCCATTAGAGTTATTTTTATTCTCATGTCTAACTTGTATTCCAGACGGATGTTGTATTTTATTGTACTCCTTAGTAGATGCTCATGCACTTGTACACCGAATTTTGCGAGTTCCTACTGGTTGTTCATTATTATAGTTCACGTAAATATTATCATGTTACCCTGTAAATTCTATTTTATACTATTTAATTAATGGAAATTTTGATTTCAAAAATAATAAAATGAGTAACTAAGTTGATCAATCATTGTTGGCTTACCTAATAACGGCATTAGATGCCATCACGACAGGTAGTGGATTTTGGGTCATGACAGCTTGGTATCAGAGCTCTAGGTTCACTTGGGTCTCACGAGTCATAAGCAAGTCTAGTAGGGTCATGCGGATCGGTACCGAGACTTCTGTACTTATCTTTGAGAGGCTACAAGGCTGATAGGAGTACTTCCCTTCTTGATTCCTCATCGTGAGATTTGATTTCCATTAAAGCTTATTCCTTCATTCCCTTCCTACTCATTTTTATACGATGTTGAGCGCTCGTGTCAATTGGGCATTAAGGAGTTGCAGTGGTACTACAAACGTGGAGCAGGATGTTTCTCCCTGCATATTCGAGCGAGTTATTATCGTCTTCTTGTGGAAGGGTGTTATGTTATCTCAGCCCAGTATCAGTATTGCCTATGGTTTTGAGGTTGTGCGCTGAATGTTATGATGTTCGCGCCTTGTTATCGTGCAATATTTATGTAAATAGTAAGGTGCATATTTATGGATAGTGTAAGTATTTGACTCGAAAGGAGGATTCCTCAGTTCATAGTTTAGAGGTTCTCCATCTAATTCCAGCAGAGGAAGGGCAATCGGACTTTGGTTGTTCAGGGTTTGGTTGATGGAGTAACGAAACTTGATATTTTCAAGCGAGATGGAATTTTCATTTGTGATGTCTTGTCGTCGTCCTTGTTTGAATGTATTAAGGTTCTCCGGTATTATGGTCTTCTTTGATTTGTCTTCAGGGTAGGGTGTTGTGAAATGGTGCCTAAGAAGCGTTTGTCAGAGATGGCAGTGTATAGCAATTTCAGAATCGAATCGGTGTTTCTAATGCTAATGGCTTGATAGATTTGGTAGAAATTTATTAGTTCAGGTGGTACAGAGATGGATTTTGATTTGAGGTGGCATTTGGGTAGTGAAGGATAAGGAAGGACATGGTGGGAGGTGTCTTGTAGTGGTTGAATTACTAGAAGGTCAAAGTATGAAAAGCAGAGGTCGAGGAGTTTCTTAAAGGAGGTGGTTTAACCGAAGTGGGGGTGGCTGAGTAGCATATGGATTCTGTGGCAGGAAAGCCACTTGCCTTGAGAAAGTTTAAGGCAATTTGGGAATCGTGACGGAAGGTGATTTGGTCTATGGATTTTATTTGGGATGGTGACTACTGTATAGAGAAAGATTGAATATGGAAAAGAGGAGTTTGCTTGAGATGAAAAGGGGTGTGAAAACTTGATTATCGATTTGGATGCAACGTGACTTCGAGATTGGAACATATCATCGTACTTTCAATTGATGTTAATGGGGAATGAACAGACCTGTACAACTGGTGGGCGAGCATGGGCTTAGGAGGGTCCACTGAATGTGTGGTAGTTGCACCCAGTGCAGCATTATTGGAAGATGTCGGCATGGAATTCCACATGTGGGTTATCTCCTGTGAGCAGGTTAGCGGTTGCGTGATGTTGATGAAGCTTCTATAAATAATTCTACTTGTTACCCGGTAAGAGGTCGAATATATGATTGTGGCTGATGATTCAGAATGTTCATGAAAAGCTTAACAAAAGATTTCAAGAAATTTAGTGGGTTAAAGGTGCGAGATCATGGTAATTAAGAAGGAGGAATCTTTGTGCGTTCTAAATTGATGTAATTGCAGCTTAAAGCTAAGTAGGGGAGCCCACTATCTACGATTGGACCGCGTGATTGTCTGTTTGTGAGGTTTCTAGTTATCGGCGCATTGGTGGATTATTTATGACTAAGAAAAAAATATCAGGGTAATTTGAGCAAAGAACTTGATAAATATGTGCTATATTTTGCCTTATCGATTCATGTGTGGGTTCTGGGAAGACTCAGAGTTTATGTTTCTTGTGGATGTAATGTACAAGGAAAATAATTCAATAGGTTGCTTCTTTGAGAGAGTGTTCACGTGCTAGCAGAGCGTTGGAGTTTGGTTATATTCGGGACCCGGTCAGAGTGGGTGACTCTCAACAACGGTCCTAGTGGGTTCAAGAATTAAAGTGCAATGCCTAAGGATTTCAGATTCGTTGTGTGGTTGAGGATCGAGTTTTTGCAGTGGATTATAAAAGGGGGCTTGGATAGTTCTATGTTATCATCGGGTCTGCAGTACAATATTTGAAGAAAGGGAGAAATAGCTTCGGATTCGCGGAAGGTCTTGCAAAATGGGTGTACTAGTTGGAGATGTTGTTGTGCGTATGAGGAGGGTATGAGATGGTTCATGAGTATTGTGATGATGTGGTCTCGTGATTCGGGTCACTCGGGATGAGTGCGGATTTAGTTTGTTATTTTTCGAATGGAGCTATTATTATTTCTAAGGCAAGTCGAGAGTAAATTGGAAGAAGTTGGGTCTGTTAGTAATGGTTGAATCAGCATGATTGTGGCGATGATCGGTTCCTTCGGTGCGTTAAGTTATACAGATGGTTGGCGGTTGTACGTGCTGGCTTGACAGCCACCATAATTTGATTGATTTGGGAGGTATTTGATTCTAATGGCATTGTTATGTGTAAATGGATCCCGAAAGAGTTATGGCAATTTAGATCACGACTTGAGGTTGGTATTTTCTGTAGTTATGGAAATTCAGTTACGTGTTGCAATGGTTCTTCTGAAATGAGTTAAGTGAAAGGTTTCTAGCCAATGAAGTGTTTATTCTACTAGTAGATTAGGGGTATGATGAATTCTTGTATCCTCGCGTAGCGGCGGGATAGGTGCAGTGAGCGATATGGAAATTGGAGGTTGAGGATCAAGGTTACGGTTCAGTTTGATGAGAATGTCCCGAGCTCAGAGGAGCGGGGGAAAGGATCTAGAAGTTCAGAGTAAGTTGGCGTTATCTTAGTGTCACCTGAGAATGATGTCCTCTGTAAGAGGCTTTGGGGTATTGATTTGCGGATTCTTGATTCGCTTTACAGAATTTGTACAGTTGAAGTTGTGGATGTGTAGACTTTACTACTTGATGCGGAAGGTCGTGGGAGTATAACTCATGGGACGATGGTATAAATGCAATATGTTAGTCACTAGATTATTAAGGATTGAAAGCAAGTATGGAGATTCTGGTACTATCACTAATATGAGAGTTTATGCCTGAAAGGCTCTCTAGTCGTTTGGTTGTAGACTGTACGAGTTTGTTCCGGATTAGACGAATGCTGGTGTGTGTCATGAATAAGGCCATTGTGGATACTTGAAAGGTTGTTGGCCCGGTATGGGATGATCGGAATTGGCTTGGGGTCTTTTGTTGGGTCTAATGTGAATGTGTGGTCTACATCAGGTTGGATTTGTTCGTTCGGCATAGCGTTGCTTGCGGAGGAGTCTTTGGGAGCTGGATGTTATTCCCGTCGTCAATTATTCTATGTAATACTTTATTATTCCTAGTGGGTTATGAGACGGCTTGATTATTCGCATATGTGTTGTGATCCCGTGTAGTTTGTGGTGTTATATGAGCAGGATGGCTCTCGAGATGCAAGTCATTTATCGTACCTTAGTTGTGCTTGGATTTTTTAGCGTATGGCGCTATCCGTCTCCGAAGGGTTGTATTTTTGCACTTGTCGTGCTTGTGGTCGATATTCGGTATTTCGTAGGTATAAGCATTTTGTATTGATGGTTATTTTCTTAATTATTGTTATGTGTGGATCGGGTGGCACACCGCCACATGTATGTTGTTTGGATCGGGTTGCACGCTACAACGGTATCATATGTGGATTTGGTTGCACGCCGCAACAGTGAGATGATGAGTATGGTTCCCTATATCTATTCATGTGTATTTTGTTTCCCATTCTCTAAGAAGGGTTCATAGCATTTGTTAGACAATTTTATTCGTTGTGCGGGCTGGGTAGTTATTTTCCAGAGTTCGTTCTTCCTTATGTATCATATTCGAATTGTAGCTTGTTGGCGCATTGATGCCGTCATATAAAATCTTGGGTAGTGTTTGAGGTGGCTTATTTTCTAGGCAGCTTGTACTGAGTGAGACGAGGTTATTGGGCCTAAAATTGGTGCGATCGGATCTGTGTAAAGTATATTAAATATCAAATATCGTTATTCAGTTTAGAATGAGTTAATAGTTCTTGTCAGGAGGAGAGACTCCATGAATTATTGATTCGGAAGGTGGTAATGAGTTTCTACGCATCTTATTTGTCATGGCAGTATTGCGAGAGTTGGAATAGGCCCTATATGTGTTGTGAGGTTTATTGCGGGCATCGAATTCGTAAAATTGTAGCTATTATGGTCAGAGGATGTTATTTTGGTCAAACGACTTATGAGATGCAGGGTGTGATTTCAGTGAAGGAGCATGATCATGTTTGGTACAGTGTGTGGTGATAGATGCGATGTTAATATGATATGTTCGGGTCTCGTGGATAATTTCGGATGTTGGAATTTGGTCCTAAATCTTGTTAACTAAGGTTATAGGGAGGAGCTTCAGTCTGGTTCGAGATTATGTGCTCACATGGGTTGTGGTTGCATGGGTAGGTGCCCGGGGAGTTGAACATTGATTTTGGGGCAACTCCGGAGCAGTTCTTAGCACATTTGAGGACGAACATATGTTTAAGTGGGGGAGAATGTAATGACCCGACCTGTCATTTTGAGATCTAGCGCGTCGTTCGGCGTTTGAGGCCTTGAGTAGCTTCACTTCAGAATTAAATTTCGGGAAGTTCTGAGTTGATTTGAAAAGAATTTTTTAAATTTCGTAAGCTTTAAGTTGGAAGAATTGACTAAGGTTTGACTTTTGAGTAGACAATCTCGGAATCGGGATTTGAAGGTCCCAATAGGTTCGTATGATAATTTCGCACTTGGGCGTATGTTCGGGTTGAGTATCGGGTGGTCCGAAAGCATTTCAGCGCTTATTGTGGAAGTTGGCATATTGAAGGTTTTAAGAATTTCTTAAGTTTGAATTGAAGTACACTTTGGTGTTATCGAAGTCCGTTTGGGATTTCGAGACTTGAAATAGGTTCGTATTTTTATTTATGACTTGTGCGCAAAGTTTGGCGTCATTCCGAAAAGTTTAAGTACAATTCGGACGCATTCGTAGAAGTTTGAAAGTTGAAAGAAAGATTTTGACCGTCGATTCATGATTTTGATATTATCTATGGCGTTTTGCGCCTTTGGATAAGTTTGAATAAGGTATTGGGACTTGTTGGTGTGATTAGACGGGGTCCCGGAGGAACCGGTGTGAATCGGATTGAAAAAGGATTGAGTTTGGACTTGGGAGAAGTGCTCAGGCAACTGGGATCTGGTGAAATCGCATCTGCGTGGAAAGGGCCATAGGTGCGAGCCCGCGGGTGTGGCGTTGTGGTCGCAGAAGAGACATTTGGACTGATCTAGGATGGCCGCAGATGCGAGGATATTTCTGCATATGTGAGCTCGCAGATGCGAAGGATGCTCCGTAGAAGCGGAAAACGAGCTGGGCAGCTAGAGTCGCAGAAGCGGAAGGTCTCCACACGTGCGAGAGCGCAGGAGCGTGGGGTGGACCGCAGAAGCAGTCGTGCAGGAGCGAAATTTGGTCCGCATAAGCGGATTTTCCTGGCTTGGAGAGACCGCAACTGTGATGGATCTTATTACAGGTACGACTGGTGGTCCTCATGCGCGATGATCGGTGGGCAGAGGGATTGTTTAAGTGCGTGGGTTTGGCTCATTTTCATTTCATTTCTTCCATGCGAGTTGGCCTTGGAGCAATTTTAGAGCTTCATTTTCATCGTCAATCATGAGGTAAGTAATTGCTACAAGTTGTGAGTTAAATATATGTATTTGGGCTTGTAAATACATGAAAAATTGTGGAAATTGTGGGATTTTAAAAGAAAACCTAGAATTGGTATTTTTGAATTTTGACCATGAAATTGGACATGGAATTGAGAATAAATTATACATTTGAGTTCGTAATGTTATGAGTAATGTTTATCTTCAAAAAATTTCGGAATCCGAGCACGCGTGCGTGAGGGACATTTTTAGCGGAGTTGGGAATTTTTATGAATTGATTAATTATGAGTAATAGAGTATATATTTATGGATTTGCACATTGTTTGACTAGTTTTGGAGAGACGGACATTGGTTTGAGGTGTTTGAGTTGTGTTGGAGCCGGTTATAGAACTTCGAAGCGAAGTAAGTCTCTTGTCTAACTCTGTGAGGGGGAAACTACCCCTAGGTTATGTATTTGATATGTGCTACTTGTTGTGGGAGCTACGTGCGTACGAGGTGACGAGAGTCCGTACGTATCTAGATTTATGTTATGTCCGGGTAGACTTAGGTTCCCGCCATGCTATAACTGTACTATTTGACGTGTCCCTTGCCAATTAAATTCTTTTATTTATTACGACTTGTGACTAGACTTTCTATTGTAGAGATTTGACGAGCTTCATGATTAGCCGCGGAATAGTTGTGCTCCTCACACAAATTTCTCCCGCGCTATGCGTTTTCTTCGAAAGGTTTTTCTTAAAAATTTATAACTCACATGTAATGACCCGGCCAGTCATTTTGAGTGTATTAGCCCCAATCCCCTATTTACTGCTTCCCCTGTATCTATTTCTACTTATGTGACTTGTTGGGAGGTTTTGTATTTGATTTCGGAGTGTTTTGGGACACTTAGTCTCTAAAACGGAAGCTTAAGTCTTAGGATTTTGACTGTAGTCGGAATTGTGTGAAGACGACTCCGGAATATTGTTTCGTCGGTTTTGTTAGCTTCGTTGGGTAATTTTGCACTTCGAAGTGTGTCCGGACTGTAAATTTGAGGTGTGTAGCTAATTTAGGCTTGAAATGGCGAAAGTCAAAATTTTGGAAAGTTTGACTGGGGGTTGACTTTATGATATCGGGGTCGGATTCCAATTCCAGAAGTTAGAGTAGGTCCGTAATGTTGAATATGACTTGTGTGCAAAATGTGAGGTCAATCGGACGTGATTTGATAGGTTTCGGCGTCATTTCTAGAATTTTTAAATTTTGAAGTTCATTAGGCTTGAATCCGTGTGTAATTCATGTTTTTGATGTTGTTGGAGGTGATTTGAAGATTCGACTAAGTCTGTATGATGTTTTAAGACGTGTTGGTATGTTTGGTTGAGGTCCCGGAGGCCTCGAGTTGATTTCGGGTGGTTAACGGACCAAGATTTGAAGTTGTAAGGCTGCTGAAGTTTGGACTCAGCTGGTGTAATCGCACCTGCAGAAGTCTCATCGCAGGTGTGTGTCCGCAGAGGCGAGAAAAGGGGCCGCAGAAATGGCCAGGGATGCTTTGGTCATGGGCCGCAGATGCGTCCATTCGCGCGTAGAAGCGACTTGCGCAGAAGCACACAAGGCGCGCAGATGCAGACAAAGGACGTAGATGCGTGGGTTGTTCCGCACATGTGATTGGCGCAGAAGCGGGCAAAAGTCACACCTGTGAGACCACAGAAGCGGATAAGTTGTCGCAGGTGCAAAAATACTGTGTAGAATATTTAAAAGCAAGGGTTCGCGAATTGGCTTCATTTTAACATTTTGGACTCGGACTAAGGCGATTTTGGAGAGGATTTTCGAGGGGATTATTGAGGCAAGCTTCTTGTACTCATTTTTTTATCATAAATCTTGTTTCCCCATTGTTTTATTCCCCCCTAGATTGTGTGGTGTTGAGGTGAAATTTGGGAGAATTGAGGCTAGGGATTTGGAAAGTAAGTTTTGGGGATTTAAATGGCCATTTGATGTTAGATTTTGATAAATTTGGTATGGTTAGATTCGTGAGTGAATGGGCTTTCAAAGTTTTTGACTTTTGTCGAATTTCGAGACGTGGGTCCGGGGGTCAGTTTGACCGGTTTCAGATTTTTAGCTATGATTCAGTACTTTTCTTGTGAAATTTATCCGTTTAGCCTATATTGATTGTATTGTATTACTTGTGGCTAAATTCGGGACGTTTGGAGAACGATTTGAGAGGCAAAGGCATTTCGAGGTAGAGATTTTCTCGGTTTGAGGTAAGTAACGCTTTCAAACTTGGTTCTGAGGGTTTGAAACCCCGAATTATGTGTTATGTGATTGGTATTGAGGTAACGCACATGCCAAGTGACGGGCGTGCACCGTGAGAATTGTGGCCTGATTGATTCCATGGCACTGTATAGTGACTCTATCTTGTTGGTATGCGTGTTTCCATTATGTGATAAAATAATTGAGTTGTCAATCATGCTAGATATCATGTTTAGGCTTTATGCCGGTATTGTTGGGACCCCTAGTGGTCATTTCTTGCTGTCATCTCACTGATTTCATTGATATTATGTACTTAGTCATGTTCATGCATCTCATATCATATCTCAGTCTCAGTTGTTATTTATTGATACATCATATCATTGTTTCGGGCTAGTTTTCATGATATTGTGAGCCCGTGAGTGAGACTGGAGAGGTTGATGACTGAGTGAGGCTGAGAGCCTGATTATGAGTGACTGTTATGGGATCTGGCTGTACGCCGGAGCGGTTATACTAATTTTAGGATAGCGCTTGGGCTGTAGGAGCCCCTCTAGAGTCTGTACACACCCCCAGTGAGCGCGGTTGATATTATTGAGGGATGGATCTTCCCTGGACGTGGATCTTGTCCAAAGCACTTGATACCTGAAGATGGATCTTCTCCACAGAGCTGGATTGGCCTTCCTCGGTACTGGGTGACTTATAGTCAGTGATGTATATGTTCCGGGATGGATCTTCCCTGGGCCGTATGGGCCATATACAGTACCGAGTGGTTGAGCATTTGAGAGTGTGAGCACATGAGGCTGACAGCATGGTGCATCACATACAGCATGTGCATTGGCATGTAGAGATAGCAGAGTTATATTCTTTACACTGTTTGGATCTGCTTCACCTTACTGTTTTGAGTTGCCTGTTTAATTTGAAAGCATGACTACGTTTCTGTACAGTTATTTTTATTTTATCTGTACCGGTTGAGTTCGTCACTACCTTTCAGTCCAAAGTTTGTACTTGTTACTTACTGAGTTGGATGTACTCACGTTACTCCCTGCACCTCGTGGGCAGATCCAAGCGTTTCTGGTCACGGCGGCGGTTGCTGATTGAGGCTTCAGAGTCCGGAGACTACCAAGGTAGCTGCACGGCATTTGCAGGCCTTGACTCTCCTTCTTTATCACTAGTTGTATTTTCAGTTTAGTTCTCTACACACTGTAGTGGAATGTATTCTAATTTAGACACTCATGTACTCTGTGACACCCCAGTTTTGGGATGGACTGTATCGTATTTTGGATATTTCTGTTTTCAAAAAGGCTTCCCTAAATTATTAAATTGCTTCTGTCTTTATGCTCAAAGATTTTACTATGTTGAGATGTTTAGTTATGACTTTCCTAGTTCCACGATAGGCGCCATCACAATGGTTAGATTTTGGGTCGTGAAATCATATGTTTATTCGTGTGTGGGGTCAGGGACCCATTAAAACTTCTTATTCTAATGGAATAGGTCGGTTCGCCTTGGCAGGATTATGTACCACACTCTCATGGGCGCGGACCTTTCGCCTCGGAAGTATAATAGATGCATCTATAGTTTGTGTCGTTCGACCCTCGATAGTGCACACATTATGATGGGATCGGGTCATAGGCATCGGCATTTCTATAAACTACTCTTATGGAATAATGCGTAATATTTGACAAGAAGCCAGTGTATCTGTGAGTTTTCCTGATTTGAATTATGATGACCTATCTGGTGACGTCCATTATATATATATATATATATATATATATATATATATATATATATATATATATATATATATATATATATATATATGTGTGTGTGTGTGTGAGGCGGTAACTACTAATTGAGAGCTTGAGTTTATTGTTGAGAGGAGGATTGTACCACGTATTTATACTTGTTTATTTCGTTTATTTACTTTGCCTCACATCTGTATACTTCTTGCTGTACATGATTTATTGGACCGCTAGTCAGTGTCGATGTCGACCCCTCATCACTACTTCTCTAGGATTAGGCTAGATACTTACTGGGTACGTGTTGATTTACGTACTCATACTGCACTTATTGTGCGGGTCTATATATGTTTTCGGTGGTCCTCTAGGTGCAGGGGCGCGGCTATTGCGGGGACTTTATGGTGAGATGCATTCTATGCTATGATCCGCAGCACATAGAGTCTCCATCAAAGTTATTTTTATTATTCTGTCTAACTTGTATTCCATACGGATGTTGTATTTCATTGTACTCCTTAATAGATGATCATGCACTTGTGACACCGGATTTTGGGGGTTCCTAATGGTTGTTCATTATTGTAGTTCACGTAAATATTATCATTTTACCCTGTAAATTCTATTTTATACTATATAATTAATGGAAATTTTGATTTCAAAAGTAATAAAATGAGTAACTAAGTTGATCATTCACCGTTGGCTTGCCTGACAGGGGCGTTAGGCGCCATCACGATCGGTAATAAATTTTGGGTCGTGACAAAAATCGTATGCCCAGTAGCTCCAAGACTCAGTCCGCATGGGCTGCCTGGAAGACACCAAAACGACATTGTTATGGTTAAGTGGGTGAGATCAAATCTCAGCCCTTCATCTCTCCCAGATCCAACGGCTTTCATCGTTTCCCACCCTAGGTATTTAAAGCCTAGTTTAGCCAAAATTTTGCCCCATTTCCCTTATTACTTTCCCCCTTTCTTCTTCCTCTCTCTTCTCTTTCTCCTCTCTGCCACTCCACCCACCGCCCAGGAAATCACCCATCGGCGGCGGCCGTCTATCCAAACACCGCCAAATTCAGACCACGACCTCCTCTCCTCACCCTCTTTCTAGATCCACAACCCAAATCTTCCAAATCCCTGCCAAAAAGTGGCAAAACCAAAACCTAATCGCGCTGCCACCACTGCCATTGCTGCCACCGCCTCCAATCCCCGCCAAAATCGCACCATCTCCTCCTTTTTTCCTCATCTCTCCATATCCCCAACTCAAATCCTCAAAAGGCTCACCACCGCCGACCTCCACCTCTACTGTCGTCCGCCAACCACCAAATGCCCCAAACGTCTATTTTTGCTAATATCGACTCAAAGGCCTTCGTTTCTTTTTGGCAAGACGCCGAAACTCTTTCGTTTTAGCGTCTGCCCAAAAGAAACATGCATTTCGAAGTTGGACGGCCGCCTCTTGGCATTTCCGGTATTTTCTCGTGGCTCGAATTGTTTCAAGCATGCTCGTTAGGTATAATCGTCATCCTTTCACTTAATTTCTGATTTTTTCTATATAAGTAGGTTAATTTCTAATTTTTCTATTTTTGGTTTGTTGTTTTTTAACTAGAGTCTCATGTTAGGTTTATTTAAATTAGTCATCTCTATTTAGCCTAGTTATTTATTAGATTGTCATCGACCAAACTGATCTTAGTATCATCGAATCGTTTACTTAGTTAGTTCATTATTTAGTTGTTGAACGTCGTCGTCTGATTGTTAACGATGCTAGTCTAATTTCTATTTTGAGCGTTAGCTTGTGAATAGAGTTGTTTGTTTTATGTTAGTTTAAGTTTTAGTTCCATTTAAAGACTTGTTTACGTTTTGTCAATTCTTAGTTGTTTGAGCTTGATTTGGTTCATAATCAATAGGTGATATTGATGTTGTTAAAATTTGAAGTTTAGATAATTTTATCATAAAAGAGGGTACTGGCAGCCTACTTTTTACTAGTAAGGCGGTTAAATAATATTTTTTTCTCCTTGCTTCTACTATAGCAGATTTTCAGGATGTCCTTTCACTTTTTGGACAGACTTTTAATGAACTAAAATCTGTCCAAAAAGTGACTTTATTTGTCTATTTAAGGGTGTTTTCTTCCCACACTTGACACACACACACACACTCTATCACACTTAGATAACATTTTAGAGTTGCTTGAACACGCAGATCTTTGAACAAAAAATTAGCAGTTGAATACTTTAGTAAGCTGAAAATCTTTGGGCTTTGTGAGTAAATCATAGAGTGCAAACTTTTAGAAAAGTATAAGTCTTCTTTAGAGTTGGTTCTGGATTTGTTCTCTAAGGTTTTGGGATGTTTAAACACAATTTGCTGTTAGTTTTCTACTGATTTTGCTATTGTTTATGTTGCTTCTGTTGCTGAGCTCTTATTCTTTATTGTTGTATTTATTTTCTACAATTGTAACATTTAAACTCTGTAATGCAGATTTTTAATAGTAATTATGAGGATATGAGCATGTTTAGATTACTTGAAGCATCTTCATGGAAATTTGCTATATGGGTGAATGTTGAGGTTTCAATCTTGAAATCAAGCTTTGGATCATAATGTTAAATCCATAACTTTTTTATTGCCTTGTAGCTTTTATCTGTTAGCCTTTAAGTAGTATTTTATGAGAATCTTGGTCATGTTGTAGAAAAGAAAACTTGTTAAAGACTCGATGAAGATTTTGAAAGTGGGCAGAATGTATTAGTTTTTTAAAAAAAAACAAAGAGCTATGTTTGGTATAGGATCTTTATCGTTTTCTTTATTAGAAGTCCTGCTAGAAGTACTAATATTATCAAAAGATCACTCAATGATCCATTTTATTACTCTATTACAACAATAATAATGTTCTTGCTTTAAAGTTAGTTTCTCCTTATATATGTTTGTTTGTTCTTAATTTTATGTTTCTTTGGTCAGTTCTCCTTAAATATTTGTTCCTTTCCGAATTTTTTTATTTCTCTTGTTAGTTCTCTTTAGTATTTCTTTTTTTTAAGCTTAGTAAAAAATAGGAGTCACTTTCTTAAGATACATAGAAATGGGATGGGCGGTTTGATCAGTTGCTAAAGCTTATTGTTGCTAGTTAAAAGTTTGAAATTAATAAGATTGGGCTAACAAGAATAAGGGGCCAAATGAGCTGACTTGCTGGCCCATTTTCAGTAATAACAAACCTGGCCCATTTGTTTTTTTAAATAAGCAAGGGCTGGTCCAATGCCAAAGTATGTCTAAAAAGGGCCGGCAGTTTTAATGCTCAAATAGCTGGCTCATTCCCTTTTAAATCAATGGTTGTCCCCTCTTTAAAATAACAAGTTGGCCCAAATTTTTATATTTTTACTTTTAGTAAAATAATCTCAATAAAAGTCATATTTTCTTTTATTAAAATAATTTTATACCTTAGTCTCCTTAATAATTAATTTTAAACTCTAGGCAACTAGTAGGCGCGCTTTAACGTCACCGACTCGCTTGCGTAGCGTGATGTTTGACATTCAATTAATTCATAAATTTCATACCATATCCAAAAGATTTAATTAATTTCTAATCCTTTTGCCACAACCGCGGATTCGCTTGCGTAGTGCGGTAGTAACATTTAATAATTTTTAAAAATTTATTTTTTCACAAAGCACCAATGTAGTAAATTTCCAAAACTAAATAACGTGCTAATAATCCTTTGTAATGACTGTGGATTCGCTTGCAGTGCTGTTATGACAAAAATTAATAAACTTCATCTCAATCATGCATTCGCTTGCATATAGTAGCTATAACACCTTATTATTCAAAATATTCTTTAATTTTTCTAAATAATCAAGAAATAATAGCGGATAAGTAAAATATGAAAATCAATAAAACACAGTTTGTTCAAAATTAATTCAAGTCATTTCTAGTCAATAAAAGCGACCATACTAGAACCACGGGACTCGGGGAATGCCTTACACCTTCTCCCCGGTCAACAGCCTTACCCAGACTTTATTTTCGCAGACCAAATAATAATACAGTCAAGTCTTTCATTGAGTAGGGATTCAAATAAAAGGTGACTTAGACCACCGAAAAAATAATTCCAAGTGACGATTCTATAAATAAAATAATCTATACTCAAATTTGTCACTTTAATTGGAAAAACTCTTTAACCCTCTTCAATCCAACACATATTCTTTTTGGGATAAAAAGGAGTGTGACATCTACCAAACCCACCACACCCCTTCCCCACTCTCCCACTACCCACCCCTACCCCTACCCACCACCTCAACCCCACCCTAAATATATGAAAATATTATTTAGAGTGCTTTTGTTCATGATGTAAAAAATATATTTCTTTTTCATTTCAATAAAATGAATATTTTCTTTTCATGACGTAGAAAAAGTATTTTCTTTCATTCAATAAAATAAATACTTTTTTTCATGATGTCGAATGATTTATTTAACTAACTGTTATTGAAAACAATAATCATCAAACATGAAAAAAATCTGAAAATAAAGAAGAAACACATTATCACAATAGAAAAAATATAAAATCAACTTTATATCAATAAAATAGGACGACTACTGAACTATGTTTGAGGTATCATAATAAAATAAAATAAAATACTCACTTTTATTGAAACGAAAGAAAATATTTTTTCTACAATATGAAAAGAAAATATTCTTTTTGTTGAAATAAAAGAAAAAAGTTTTTTCTACAACAAGAAAAGAAAGTACTCATTTGTGAAAAAAAAAAAATTTTAAGCAGGCAGCAAGTCCGCATGCGCGATTGCCGACCTAGGAATAGTTTTGGAATTTCGTAAATTCTTAGCTTTGAGTCTGCTGTACCAGATGGTGCTATCTTTTGTACTATACCTCCATCTGACCAAAAGACCAACTTATGTTTGTCTAATTACCTGCGTGTTTCTTGGTGAGATCTTTGGTTTTCCTAATCTTTTGGCCCTAGTTGACTTCATCCTTGCAGCTTTTGTGCTTTTACACCTTTTGGACATAGTGTTTTTTCAAAAGAGATGGCTATATTTACTTATAGAAGCTTTAAACTATACTAACAAAGAGAAAACTACTCCTTACTCAATTTAAATCAATAAACAATCGTCAAAAATATATATATATATATATATATATATATATATATATATATATATATATATATATATATGCTTTAATTTTTTTGTTTAAGAAAATTTCTTACTCAATTTAAATCCATAAACAACCGTCAAAAATACACACACATATATATATATATATGCTTTAATTTTTTTGTTTAAGAAAATTTCTCAAACCCTTATTTGTACTAACAGTACTGTTTAAACTTGAGTAGGTTTTATTGTTAATATACATTGGAATGAAAGAAATAATGCATAAAAGTTTCTAAGGAGTGGATTGCTAGTTGTAGATGTCGCGATCCAAAATCCACTGTAGGTCGTGATGGCGCCTAACGCCGCCATCAGGCAAGCCAACAGTATTTAATCAACTTAGTTACTCATTTTATTATTTTCAAAATTATGAATCCCATTAAATAAATAGAGTAAAATCTGGTACTCGTAGAAAACCCGTGATTTCATTTTTCAATTTTCGTATAAAATATAAATTACAAGGTGAAATAATAATAATTACGTGAACTATAATAATGAACATCCAGTAGGATCCCCCAAAACTCGGTGTCACAAGTGCATGAGCATCTACTAAGGAGTACAATAATAATACAACATCTGTCTGTAATACAAGTTAGACAGGAAATTATATATAACTCTGATGGAGACTTTGTATGTTGTGGATCGTAACATGGAATGCAACTCACCGTAAAGTCCCCGTAACAGTCGTGCCTTTGCGCCCAAAAGACCACCATATATATATATATATATATATATATATATATATATATATACACACACACACCTGCATAATAAGTGCAGCAAGTGTAGCATGAGTACATAAATCAACGCGTAATCAGTAAGTATCTAGCCTAACCCCGGAGAACTAGTGATGAGGGGTCGACATCGACACTTACTAGTGGTCTAATAACTCAAATACAGTAGGAAGTAAATAAATATATGGCAGGGTAATAAACAGTATAAACAAATATAGGTATGTGGTACAATCCTCCTATGAACAGTAAATTCAAGCTCTGAATTATCAGTTACCTCCTCAACCGGAGTATATATGAAATGGACCTCACCAGATAGGTCGTCACAACTCAAATCAGAAAAACACACGGGTATACTAGTTTCTTGTCAAATATTACGCACGACATTGTCGAGGAGAACAGACCAATTCCATAAGAATATTTTATAGAAATACTGAGGCGTACGACCCGATCCCAAAATAATGTGTACACCGTCGTGGGTCAAACAGCACGAACCATAAATGCATCTATTATACTGCTGAGGCGAACAGCCCGCTCCCATAAGAGTGTGGTACATAATCCTACAGAGGCGATCAACCTGATAACATTAGAGTAAGAAGCTTTAATGGGTCCTTGACCCCACTTACGAATAAATGTGTCAGTGAAGAACTGTCACGCCCCGAGCCTGGGGACAAGACCAGCACCCGGTGCCTCATCTATCCTTGTATTCCAACATGCAACTCAGGAATTTTGGACATATAATGTCATACTTTGGCTAGGGGCCATATTGCAAGACAATTTGAAAAGCAAAATATAAAACTGAATAGAGACTAACGCTGACTAAATGTCAACAAAAAGCTGGACCGGCAAGGCCGTCATAACTACTATAACTGACAAGCCAACAAAATATATGTACAGGGCCTACAAGCCCAACATACTGCACTAACTGACAGGATATGTCTACAAGCCTCTACTGGTAGATATACTGTGATCGGAACAGCTCCCCGACCTACTCATAACATATATACATATATACACAAGATGTACATAAAACTCTAGACCCGGCAACTCTGAAAGGAATGGAGCTTACCGATCAATCTGAACTCGGAAAATACTTAATGAGGAGGTCTACCCGTCTGTCTGTCTGAACCTGCACGCATAAAATGCAGCGCCCCCAGAAAAGGGACGCCAGTACGAAATAATGTACCAAGTATGTAAGGCAATTTACTGAAAGTTAAAACTGAACTGATAATATAATAAGTGAAAGCAACTGGAATTCAAAGATAATCTCAAGATATGCTTACCTGCTGATACTAACTCAACTTTCTCAATATAGTAAGTAAAATAGTTGTCCGGCCCTATAAGGCTCGGTATATATATATATATATATATATATATATATATATATATATATATATATATATAAAATTGCGTTGTCGTAGTAGGCTCGCTCATAGGCGCTCGGCCATACTAGGCTCTATATCTCGACTAACTGGGCCCGCTCATAGGCACTCGGCCACAGTAGGCTCGGTATATAACTTACCATCTAATCAGAGGTTGCCCAATAGGGGCTTGCCCATCGATTATAGCTCGATGGAAATGAAAATATTATAATACTGTATATATAGATTCTTTGCTCTCTTGACTGGAAGAAGATAATACTCAATTGAACATAAAGTCCCGATAAGGGAGAATACTTTAACTTATAAGACTAGGATAATGTATAAATTTGGGAGTATAAACTTCTATTTGTGTCTCGTTATCAAACATATGTAATTACGAGATCATGCCAAAATGAAGGAGGGTTTATCCTTAACATATCTGAATTAGGGAAATGACTGTATGATGTTCTTGGAAAAAGTTACACCGTACTCCTTTAGAATCGCAAAATCTCACATTACAGCTCCGACCATTGTAAATCACGTATGAAATCTCTCTGAAACGTGATGTTGTATCCTCACAACATTATTTGTGTAAATCACGTTGAAGAAGGCTTAAAGAATGCCAAAGTGCTTATATTTGTATGATTCACGTTTCAAAAGGCTTAAGCTAAGTGAATCTTGTTAAATGTTCTAATAAGGTGACACCTTGCCATGTCTTTTATGAGTCACATAGTGGCTTTTATTGCCAAATCTAAGGGCTGCCACATTTTTTGATTTAATTCTTATCCAAAGACTTTAGTCTTTATCCAAAGACAACCACTAATTTTTAATTAATTAGATAATGTCCCATTACCCAATAATTAACTAATTACCCACATAATTAAGAATTATTCTAAATTACTTAAAATATTGCTCATTTTTAGCATACCTTATACACCTCACTATCATGGCCATGTTGTACCTTGTATGGTACTAGTCCATAAATACCGGATATTTTAGCGCAGACCATATTTTATCCCTAAATGTCAAATTTTGACGAAATTTATTTCCTTTGATTTTCTTACCCTTTCTCCTTCACGAACTTACTCATCATGTGTTTAAAATAGTATAATGCTTATAATCACAAAATAATTTCATTCCCGAACTTGCGTCGATTAACTTACGACGAAACTTTATCGTACGAAAATGCAGGATATAACATCATTCCCCCCTTTGGAATATTCGTCCTCGAATGTTGACTGATATACTTATCATTTTCATAACTTATGTCCTCTGAATACTTTAGTACTTTCCTTGCCATCTAAGCAACTGTTCTGTGAATAAATCCAAAGGTCAGGGCATTCCCCCCTTTAGGCCTCTTTCTCATACCACGACTTATGGTCAGAATCCTTCCAGTCTTGTAACTATTGCTACCTTCTATCATGCAGCATGTACGACTCTGACCTTGTAAGTGCGCTTATGCGTCTCTTCTTTCCTTTTTCCTCCGATTTTAAGCCATTACTGAAGTTCTTCGCTTGGTATTTTGTCGGACTTACGAATATTGCTATATCTTATTTTATAGACCCAGTTATCCATCTGTATGACTTTACCGCATCAAAGTAGGTCATACTATACCATAACTCTTACTTCAATTTATCGTTACTGAGGTCTGCTATCAAACTCCAGGTTACTCTTGTTGCTTATTCTATTTGTATAAATCTAAGTCCTTTAATGCTTCCTCATTACTTGTTTATCTTAAGAGTGACGGCCTAATCTCACTTCATACTTTGTGACTTGTGTCCATCCATTGTTGATTCACCTCAATATTGATTTATCATCTGCCATTGCTAACTTGATCTCTTATGTAACACTTCCGCTAGGGCTTACGTCTAATTGGGGACATCAAGAGTAATCAGATTGATCCACCTAGGGGCGATACTATACTTCCATAACCGTATTTCATAGTACCCCAATGTGATTCACCTTACATGGGTAATTTAATCCCGTACAATTAGTGAAATACACTTCAAGTCATTACTCAATCGAAGGTCCAAACGTCATCCTTTATCCATCACAATTACACCCTTATTCTATTATCAGGGCAGCATTCCATTTCTTCTAAATGCCATTAGTCTTAGACTCCTTTGAGTTCATTCAGGCTATACTGAGCTTTGTATAACTTAGAGAAACCATCAGTTCTTCTTGTTTTCATGGGCTTAATCCCGAGGACTTATCCATTCTCGTCACCTTCTCACTCGCCTTTTCTTATCCTTACTCATGTCTTCCTAAAACCTTGTTGCTCTACCATACTTTAGCTTGCGACCTATACCTACTTATACTATTCGCAACCTTCTTTCAACTTGCTTTCACCGTAGATTTTCTTATGTTATTCTGAAACATCAAGTGAGACATCACACCGTCTATAACTCCTCTTCACTCTCTTGGCTAAATCTCTCGGTACTTAGAAACCATAGGCTGGAAGGTACGCCACCAACGCCGCCGCTATCATTCTTGGATACTGAATCCCAACACTTCTAACCTTCTATCTAAAGTATGGATTATTCACGATCTTTTTCCTTTGAGTATCTCGTACATTGTTCACATTTACCTTACTTACCTTAAAACCTCGCATCATATCTTCTATCTCTTTCATGACATCCCTTCCACATAGGTATAACTCACGTCCATAACTTTAAGATATATTATAATACTTGCACCTCTGGTGCTTACACAATCTGGTGAGAGCTTCGTACCGACTTCTTATAAGGTTGGTACTTCTTCTAACTGGCTTCCTTATAAAGCCATTATAGAATATGGTTGTTGCATTATCTCTCTTGCGCCTCTGATATTAAGAGTGATTCTGCCATGTTCTCAAGCGCAATTTCTATAATTTTCTAGGTCCAATAATCAGACTCCTAATTTACTTTGTTGTTGTAACTATTTAGTTTTCTCTTCCTCCTGATCAACCTTTATGTAGGCTTAAGATATCTTCCGATCTGCGGCTCATGGCAGTAGTTATTACTTTAGCCCTTCATGGATGCTATGGAATATCCATGATATAATATTATAACAATTCAATCTTTTGTCTATGACCTGGGCTCAATTCTTTCTTTTAACCTATACCAGAATCTTCTACGACTGTATGATTGTCAACATATATGCTGCATGGATAATACTCCGAAATCTTATGTACATTCATTATGTAATTGTCTTTGGATCATTGATCGAATAATTCCTTTCATTCCTTCTCAACTTTCTTTAAATGCAAGCAATTGCTTTTCCTGGTGGTTCTGCCCCCTTGTTGCGTGCATACTTAGCTTATTTTAGTGCCCACACATATTGAAATTCCATACAACCCATATGATCTTGAATATCATCTTTTGATTTTGATATATATATTTTTTTTTCTTCTCGTTCATTAGCCACGATAGGTGCCACCTACTGATGGAGTGCATACAATGTTGTTGTGAGACTGTTGATGACCATTTCCTCTTTAGGTGACTGTGCTTGGTTAAAGCCTTCTTTCTTATTTACTCCGCTAGTCTTTCATTGTAGTACTTAGGGAGGACCCTCTGATTCTTGCAAGGCTGCGAGCTTATTACATCGTATACTCGACGGAATTTTTGATGTTCGTACTCACATATAAAATTCCTTAGTTACTTACCTCCATACTTATATGCTTGTACAGTTGCTCCCGAATTGAAGTTTTGACTGTCTTCCCTTAACACTCATACGGTATCTTTAACTACCCCAACTCCTATCCGAATATTTCTCAAGGTCACGATGTCATATCTGTGAGACTGAATTCCCCATGTTGGGGTTCACTCTGTTTGTCTTGCATGATCTATTGATTTGTATGTATCCTCTTGTCTAGCCATAACTAGGCTCTTCCTGAGTCAACTATTAACTACACATTGGCTCATTCTCATATCAATATTCTGCGTAACCTTTCATGGGTCATTTCCTTTATATTAACTTACGTCCTACACGGGCTCCTTATCTATCAATAACATCTCAGGCAGAAACTCTTACCCCCTCTCCTTGACGTCGTGTTTGCATAATGTTCTGGAATCATAGCGTATCTGCAGGACTTGAATAAGTGCAATCTTATCCCTTTCTCATTCTTATCACATTCTTCCTTTACCATTTCCATAGTTACTAGAACCACTTAATTCTGACCTAATGCCACATCACACCATATTTCCCCCTGGCGAGACCGGCACTCGATGCCTTATCTATCCTTGCGTACCAACTTGCGACTCAAGAATTCTGGACATATAATGTCATACTTTGGCCAGGGGCCACATTGCAAGATAATTTGTGAAGCAAAATATAAAACTGAATAAAGACTAACGCTGACTAAATGTCAACATAAAGCTAGGTCGGCAAGGCCATCATAACCACTATAACTGACAAGCCAACAAAATATACGTACAGGGCCTACAAGTCCAACATACTGAACTAACAGACAGGATATGTCTACAAGCCTCTACTAGTAGATATACTGTGATCGGAACAGTTCCTCGACCTACTCATAACATATATACATATATACACAAGATGTAAATAAAGCTCTAGACCCGGCAACTCCGAAAGGCATGGAGCTTACTGATCAAGTTGAACTCGGGCAACACTTAATGAGGAGGTCTACCCGTCTGTCTGTCTGAACCTGCACGCATGAAATGCAGCGCCCCCAGAAAAGGGACGTCAGTACGAAATAAAATACCGAGTAGGTAAGGAAATATACTGAAAGTTGAAACTGAACTGATAATATAACAAGTGAAAGTAATTGAAAGTCAAAGATAATCTGAAGATATGCTTACCTTCTGATACTGACTCAACTCTCTCAATATAGTAAGTAAAATAGTTGTCCGGTCCTATAAAGCTCGGTATATATATATAACTGCTCTGCCGTAGTAGGCTCGCTCATAGGCGCTCGTCCATACTAGGCTCTGTATCTCGACCAACTGGGCTCGCTCATAGGCGCTCGGCCACAGTATGCTCGGTATATAACTTACCATCTGATCAGAGGTTTCCCAATAGGGGCTTGCCCATCGATTATACCTCGATGGTAATAAAAATACTGTAATACTGTATATATAGATTCTCTGCTCTCTTGACTGGAAAAAGATAATACTCAATTGAACATAAAGTCCCGATAAGGGAGAATACTTTAACTTATGAGACTAGGATAATGTATAAATTCGGGAGTATGAACTTCTATTTATGTATCGTTATCAAATATATGTAATTACGAGATCATGTCAAAATGAAGGAAGGGCTTAGCCTTAACATACTTGAATTAGGGAAAAGTCCGTATGATGTTCTTGAAAAAAGTTGCACCGTACTCCTTTAGAATCGCAAAATCTCACGTTACAGCTCGGACCATTGTAAATCACGTATGAAATCTCTCTGAAATGTGATGTTGTATCTTCACAACATTATTTGTGTAAATCACGTTGAAGAAGGCTTAAAAGAATGCCAAAGTGCCTATATTTGTATGATTCACGTTCAAAAAGGCTTAAGCTAAGTGAATCTTGTTAAATGTTCTAATAAGGTGACACCTTGCCATGTCTTTTATGAGTCACATAGTGGCTTTTATTGCCAAATCTAAGGGCTTCCACGTTTTTTGATTTAATTCCTATCCAAAGACTTTAGTCTATATCCAAAGACAACCACTAATTATTAATTAACTAGGTAATGTCTCATTACCCAATAATTAATTAATTACCCATATAATTAAGAATTATCCCAAATTACTTAAAATATTATTCATTTTTAGCATACCTTATACAACTCACTATCATGGCCATGTGGTATCTTGTATGGTACTAGTCCATAAATACCGTGTATTTTAGCTCGGGCCATATTTTATCCCAAAATGTCAAACTTCGACGAAATTCATTTTCTTTGATTTGCTTACCATTTCTCCTTCACGAACTTAATCATCATGTATTTAAAATAGCATAATGCTTATAATCATGAAATAATTTTATTCCTGAACTTACGTCGATTAACTTACGACGAAACTTTATCGTACGAAAATGCGGGATGTAACATAAACTTTAAGGAAAGCTTTGCAATGAAAACGCACAACGCGGGAGGAATTCATAAGGGAAGCACAAATTATTTTGCGTATTATCAAGTAGTTCATCACATCTCTACAATAGCGAGTCTAGCACCCTATGCAAGTCTAGTCTCAAGTCGTAACGCGAAATAAAGGAATTAAACGAGCGTAGATGACTCAAATAGTACAATTATAGTATGGCAGGAACCTAAGTCTACCCGGACATAATCTGAAATTCTAGCATATGCACGGACACTTGTCACCTCATATGTGCATAGCTTCCACAACATGTAGCACATAAGAATATAACACCTACGGAGTAAATTCTCCCTCACAGTATTATACAGGAGACTTACCTCGCTCCAAAGTTTCATAACCGACTCCAACGCCACTCTAACACCTCAAACCGATGCATGTCGCTCCAAAACTAGTCAAACAATGTGCAAACCAATAAACATATACTCTAATACTCGTAATAAATTAATGTATAAAAATTTCTAACTCCGCTCGAAAAGTCAATAAAGTCAAACCTCAGGCCCACATGCCTGGAACCCGACAAAACAAATAAAATCCGACAACCCATTCAATTATGAGTCCAACCATACTAGTTTCACTCAAATCCGACTCTGAATCGACGTTCAAAATTCAAAACTTCACTCTATAAAATTTTAGACAAAACCCCCCAATTTCTCTTTTTAAATCATCAACCAAATGCCAAAACGAGAATAAATTCATGAAATATAATCAAAACCGAGTAGAGAACACTTACCCCAATCCATATGGCGAAAATCGCTTCAATCCGAGCTCCATAGCTCCAAATATGATAAAATGTCTGAAACTCCCAAAATATAGCTTCTGCCCTGTTATTTACCCTACGCGATCGCGAAGCACAACTTTTCTCAGCTCAAAATTTCCCTTCGCGATCATGAAAAACCAATCGCGATCGCGAAGAACAAGCTGCCCAACTCCTCCAGACTGCCTCTAGTATAATAGTCATAATATTTTATACAAAACTCTAAATGACAAATAATTTGACTTTCTGAAAACTAGACTCCAAGGGCTACAACTTTCATATTTGAATTATCTCCAAATTCCTTATAGATTGCAAGATATAAACTTCCAAAGTCCGCGATCGCGATGCACACTGCTGTAGCCAAAACCAGCAATTATAAATGTCCTAGAAATGTTCTGAAACCACCCCGAAACTCGCCCGAGCCCCTCGGGACCCCGTCCGAACATACCAACAAGTCCCAACACCTTACACAAACTTATCCAAAGGCTCGAAATACCACAAATAACATAGAAATCATGAATCGACGATAAAATTATTTCTTTCAACTTTCAAACTTCCAAACTTCGACGAACACGTCTGAATCATATCAAAACATTCCGGAATGACGCAAAACTTTACGCACCAGTTACAAATCATGATACGAACCTATTCCAAGGCTTTGAACCCCAAACGTACATCAATATCACCAAAGTCCACCTCAAACCAAACTTAGTAAATTCTAAAACCTTCAAAATGTCAACTTTCCCTAATAAGCGTTGAAATGCTCCCGGGCGACCCGATACTCAACCCGAACTTACGCCCAAGTACAAACTTATCATCTAAACCTATTGGAACCTTCAAATTCCGATTCCGAGGTCGTTTACTCAAAATTCAAACCTTTGTTAATTCTTCCAACTTAAAGCTTTCGAAATTAGAAGTTTCCATCTGAATCAACTCTGAACTTCCCGAAATTCGATTCTGACTACGCGTACAAGTCACAAAACATGAAGTGAAGCTATCCAAGGACTCAAATTGCCGAACGATGCACTTGAGCTCAAAATGACCGGTCGGGTCATTACATTCACTCCCACTTAAATATTGTCCGTCCTCAAACGTGCCAAGAATTGTTCCGGAGTTGTCCAAAATCAATGTTTAACACCTCGTGCACCTGCCCGTGCCACCACAACATATGTGAGCACATTAGCTCGAGCCAGACTGAAGATCCTCCCAATAACCTTAGCTAGCAAGCCTTTAGAACAAAATTCCAACATCCGGAATTCTCCACGAGACCCGATTCTAGCATGCAAACACCGCATCAATCACTACACACTGTACCAAAACATGATCATGCACCTTTGCTGAAATCACACCACGCACCGCATAATTCACATGCCCATAATAACATTCTTCGACCACAATAGTTGCAATTTCACGAATCCAATGCCCGCAATACGTCTCATAACAGATGTAAGCCATGTTCTAACTCTTGCAATACCGCCACGACAAAAGAGATGTATTGAAACTCATAACCACCTGCCAAAACGATAATTTATGGAGTCTCTGCACCAGATAAGAACCATTACCTTATTCTTAACTGAATAACAATATTTTCTGTTTAATATACCCTACTTAGATCTGATCGCACCGATCTTAGGTCCAATAACCTTGTCTCACCTCGTACAAGTTACTCGGGAAATAAGCCACCTCTAACACCGTCTAAAATCTCATAAAGCACCAACAAGCTACAACTCGAATATGACTCATAAGGAAGAACGAACTTCAATAAGGAACTACTCAAGCACGTAACAAATAAAACAGCCAAAAAGATGCTATGAACCTTTCTCAGAGAATGAGACAAAATACACAGAAATAAGTACAGGAAACCGTACTTAACATCTCATTGTTGCGGCGTGCAACCCGATCCACACATGATAACGTTGTGGCGTGCAACCCGATCCAAACAAAATACCTATGGCAGCGTGCCACCCTATCCAAACAATATACCCGTGGCGGCGTGCCACCCGATCAATACAATAACCAACAAGGAAACACCCATTAGTCGTAATGCTTATACTTACAAAATGCCCGAATATCGACCACAAACATGCCAAGTGCATAATACAACCCTGGGGAGACGGATAGCGTCATATACTACAAAACCCAAGCACGACTAAGGTGCAATAAATGACCTGCATCTCGAGAGACATCTTATTCATATAACACCACACGCTACACGGGATCACAACACAAGTGCAAATAATCAAGTCATCCCACAACCCACCTGGCACAATAGAGTATTACATGCAATAGCTGGCGACGGGAATAACATCCAATGCCCGAAGACTTCTCCGTAAGCAATGATATGCCAAATAAACACATCTGACTTGACATAGAGCACACATTTACATTAGACGAAGCAACGGACCTCAAGTCGATTCTGATCATACCATACTGGGCCACAACCTTCCAAGGATCCACAATGGCCATATTCATGACACACACGAGTAGCCGTCCAATCCAAAACAAACCCCCACAATCCACAACAAAGGAATAGAGCGCCTTCCAAGCATAAACTCTCACATTAGCGATAGTACCATGATCTCCATACTTGGTTTCAATCCTTAACAATCAAGTGACTAACATGTTACACTTATATGGTCTTTCCGTGGGTTATACTTCCATGACCTTCCGCACCAGGTAGCATAGTCTGCATATCCACACCTCCAACTGTACAAATTCTGCAGTGCAAATCAAGAATCCGTAAATTAATACACAATGTCTCTTCCACAGAACACCATTCTCAAGCGACGCTGAGATAATGCCAGCTTACTCTGAACACCTGAATTCTCCCCTGCCCATCCGAGCTCGTGACATTTTCATCAACACCGAGCCTCAACCTTGATCCTCCACTTCCAATTCCTATGCCGCTCACTACACCTATCATGCAGCTACGTGAGAGTATATGAATTCGTCATAACCTCTGAACTACTCATAGAATAAACACTTAATTGGCTAGAAACCTTTCACTTAACTCATTTCAGAAGAACAATTGCAACACGCAATTGAATTCCTATAACCGCAGAAAATACAAACCTCAAGTCGTAGTCTAAATCGTCATAACTCGTACGGGATCTATTTACACATAACAAGGCCATTAGAATCAAATACCTCCCAAATCAATCAAATTATGGTGGTTGTCAAGCCCGCACGTACAACCACCAACCACCTGTATAACTTACGCACCGAACGAACTGACCATTGCCACAATCATACTGATTCAAACCATTACTAACTGACCCCACTTCTTTCAATTTACTCTTGACTTACCTTAGAAATAATAATAGCTCAATTCGAGAACATAACGGAACTCAACAACACTCATCCCGAGTGACCCAATTCACGAGACCACATCGTCTCAATACCCATGAACCATCTCATACCCTCGTCATGCGCACAATAGCATCTCAAATTGGTATACCCATTATGAAAGACCTTCCGCGAATCCAAAACTATTTCTACCATTTTTTCAATACTGCCCCGCAGAACCGATGATAACATAGAAAATTCCCCAAGTATTCTTCACACTCTGCTGTAAAATCCCGGTCTTCAGCCATATAACGAACCCATAGAACCACTGTTGAGAGTCACCCACTCTGATTTGGTCCCAAATATAAGCCAAACTCTAGTGCGCTATCAGCATATGAACACTCCCAAAGAAGCAACCGGATAAATTATTTTCCTTGTACATCACATCCACAAGAAGCATAAACTCTGAGTCTTCCCTAAACCTGCGCATGAATTGATAAGGTGAAATATAGCACACATTCATCAAGTCCTTTCTCGAATTACCCCTGATATTTTTTTTTCTTAGTCATAAATAATCCACCAATGCACTGATAACTAGAAATCACACAAGAAGATAACCACGGGATCCAATCGTATACGGTGGGCTCCCATACTTAGCTTTAAGCTAACATCACATAATGTAGAACCCACAAAGACTCCTCATCCTCAATTACCATGATCTCGCACCGTCAACTCGCCAAATTTCTTGTAGTCCCTTGTTAAACATTTCATGAACATTCCGAATTATCAGCCATAATCGTATGTTTGACCCTCTGCCAGGTAGTATGTAGAAATCTCCGCAGATACTTCATCAAAATGACGCAACCGCTAACCTGCTCACAGGAGATAACCCACTTGTGGAATTCCATATCGACATCTTCCAACGGCGTTGCACTGGTACAACTACTATGAAATAAGTAAACCCTACTGAGCCCATGCTTGTCCACCGGCTGTACAAACCTTCCCATTCCCCGTTGACATCAACTGAAGGTCCGACAATACATTCCAAACTCAAAGTCATGTTTCATCCAAAATGTTAATCAAGTTTTCACACCCCTCTTCATTTTAAGCAAACTCATTTCTGCCATATTCAATCTTCCTCAGTATAGTAGTCTCCATCCTAAATAAAATCCATAGACCTAGTCACTTTCGACCATGACTCCCAAATCGCTCTAAACTTTCTCAAGTCACGTGGCTATCCTACCACATAATCCATATGCTACTCTACCACTCCCACTTCAGTTAAACAATCTCCTTAAGCAATTTCTCGACCTCTGTTGTTCACACTTGACCTTCTAGAAATTCAACCAGCGTGGGAACCTTCCACCATTCTTTCATCCTCCTTTACTACCAAAATAATGCCTCAAATCATAATCCATCTTTGTAGCACCCGAACGGGTAAATTGCCACCAACTATGAGCCATCTCAAGATCGTTTTTTCGGAGCCATTCACTGTCGCAATCCATAAATGAGCAACCTACCATTCATAACAACACATCTTGGTAACAACGCATGAACATCATAATAATATGTGCATAGCCTCAAAACCATAGGCAATACTGATACGGGGATGATATGACAGAACACCCTTCCACAAGAAAACGATAATAACTCGCTCGATTATGCATGGAGAAATATCCTGCTCCACGTCTGCAGTCCCACTGCAACTCCTCGATTCCCAATTGACACGAGCGCTCAACATCGTATAAGGATGAGTAGGAAGGGAATGAAGGCACAAGCTTTAATGGAAATTAAATCGAACGACGATGAATCAAGAACATCTCTGTACCAATCCGCAAGACTTTACTAGACTTGCTCATGACTCGTGAGACCCAAGTGAACCTAGAGTTCTGATACCAAGCTGTCACGACCCAAAATCCACTATAGGTCATGATGGCGCCTAACGCCGCCGTCAGGCAAGCTAACGATGATTAATCAACTTAGTTACTCATTTAATTATTTTCGAAATCATGAATCCCATTAAATAAGTAGAGTAAAATCTGGTACTCATAGAAAACCTGTGCTTTTATTTTCCAATTTCCGTATAAAATATAAATTACGAGGTGAATGATAATAATTACGTGAACTACAATAATGAGCATACAGTAGGAACCCCCAAAATCTGGTGTCACAAGTGAATGAGCATCTACTAAGGAGTACAATAATAATACAACATATGTCTGGAATACAAGTTAGACATGAGAATATAAAAAACTCTGATGGAGACTCAGTATGCTGCGTATCTAATAAGTGGGGATTTTGACTGCTTATTAGTGCCTTTTAGCTTATATTTTAGTCCAAAATCAATTGAATTGTGTTTCCGAAACTAATGAAAATGTGCAAAATTGCAGGAATGCTGGAAGTTTGGTCTCCTAAGATGAAATCCAACTCAAAAAGGGGTGTTTCGAAGCACAAGGCAATAAAGGGTAAAGAAACACAAATGTGCAGCCCACAGAAGGAATTTTGTGGACGCATAAGAAATTGAGGACCGCAGAATTCCATCTGCGGCCGCAAACCAAGGAGAGAAGTTTAGTAGAACTTTGCACAAAGTGCGGACCGCACGTGATTTGTGCAGCCGCAAAACTAGGCTAAGAGTCAAAGATCAGAGAGTATGCAAAAAGACCAAGTCCCGAAGCTTCCTCGGCCCGGGAAGGGGAGAGTGGCCGAGTGAGCGAAAGATTTTCCTTGCGGCCACAACCCATAAATGTGCGGCAACAGAAGATTACTTTGCAGTCGTAGTTCAGAAATGTGCGGCCGCAGAACTCCACTTCCTGTCAGATGAAGAAATTTGCGGACAACACATGGAATTGTGCAGCCGCAGAACCTCCCGAGGGGTATTATTGTCCGAGATTTTCAGTCTTGTATAAATAGACGTATTTCACAAAATTAATTAAGTTTGAACATCTGAAGTTGTTGTAGCCATTTTTCTTTACTACTTTAGGAAGTTTTACATTGCTTTGGTGTATTTACATTAGATTTAATAATTTTATGCTTCCATTATGAGTTTAATTAGTTCTTCTTCCTTATTTTCTTCAAATCCCATTATGAATAGCTAGACTTTTACTATGGTTGTGACCCAACCCTAGTATGTAAACCTTATGGGTATCTAATTTAGTGCTTGTTTATGATTGGGTATTGATTATTTAGCTTATTTCATGCTTTGATTGTAGAATTAATGGATGCTAACATTAGCTCATGCCTATTTGACTTAGTCTCTACTTGAGAAAGAGGGACCCAGCCTAGGATAACTTAGCTAACAAGGAATTGGGTCAATTGAGAGATTGATTAACCCAATTAAAGGGTTCAACCTAGAGATAGTAATAACCCTACTTGAGCTATTATCAATTATTTTGGGTGATACCCATTTGGTCTTGAGAAAGCCAAATTGGGCAAAATCACTCTCTGAACGAGAGGTATTGAGTGGGTAATGTAGTGTTGAGAGCTATAATACACCCAAATCAATAAAATAAGCATAACGTTTTTATCCCATTAGTCAAACACCTAAGTTATAGTCATCACATTCCTAGGCCTTTTACCCATTTGGATAAACCCCTAAAAACAATTATCTCTAGTTTATTTTCTTTATCTTGCAATCATTAGATTAACAGTAGAAATAGAAAACAAATCCTTATTGTGGAAGTGCAATCTAGATAATCCAATTGCTAAATTAAAATATGTATCCCTAACTCTCATCCTAGCTCTCAGTGGATTCGACCCCGACTCCTAGTTGGGTATTCATTATTGCATACCACCGTTTCATATCTCTATTGAGGTGTGCTTTAGACGTGATCAATTTTTGATGTTGTTGCCGGGGAGTTAAAAACGGTGTTAGCTATAATTTGGGTGTGTTTTTGGAATATCTTCTTTTCATTCCATGTTACTAACTTATTTGAGAAATCATAGGTACCATCATAGCGAACAATGAGCTTGAAAATTTGCCTTTAGGGGATGTGAACGTCGAGGATGACCAAGTTGATGATGTTCCTCTTAAAACTCAAGTCAATAGAAGAGGTCGAGTGCCTCATGATAATGTCCCTGCTCCACCTCCACCACGAGCGGCTCCACACCGGGTGTTACCCAATGAAGGATATGCTAGTGCAATAGTTCCTCCCTTTATTAGGGTGGGAAACTTTCAAATCACCAATGTGTTGTTCACTTTGCTAGAGCAACGAGGTTTCTTCACAGGTGCTCCAAGTCAAAATGCATACAAACATTTGAAGGGGTTTGTGGACACGTGTTGGGGGAGCAAACAAACAAATTTCTCCAAGGATGAATTGAGGCTAAATCTTTTTCCCTTTTCTCTACGAGAGAAAGCTTTAGATTGGTTGGAACGTTTGTCAAACCATTCCATTCACACTTGGGATGAGTTAGCAAAAAAGTTTATGTCTAAGTTTTTCTCCTCGGGACACATGGCTACACTTCGGTATGAGATTTTGGCATTCAAGCAAGAGCTAAATGAACCACTACACGAGATATGGGAACGTTATAGAACAATGGTTAAGGAATGTCCCAACAACGATATGACGGAGAATATGATTCAACAAACTTTCTATCATGGGATTAACACAACCAACCAATGTGTAGTGAATCAGCTTGCTGGTAGGAACTTCATGACTACACATTATGCAGAGGCATGTGAGAATTTAGATGAAATGGTGGAAACATCATCGGCGTAGAAATCTCGGGCTAATGTTCCACAAGGTGATCTGACCGCCATCCACCTTCACAAAGTTGCATGACCATGGGTAAGCCATTGCCGAATTGACTACCACCATGAATCAATTAGCAAAGGCTCAACTTCAACAAGTGCAAAATCCTAAGCAAGTCAATGCCATGGAGGGAGTGAACATTATGGTGAACAAAAGAAGGACCAAGGGTCCACAAGTGCAACATCGAGTGGAGAATTATGTGCAAGAAGATAGTGGCTTTGTTCAAGATGATTCTTACAATGAACAAAAAGATGAGGTGCAATTTGTGAATATCTTTCAAGGGCAACAAAACAAATTCCAAGGCCCAAACCAACAACAATGACGACCTCAAATCAGGAAAACTCATGGATACGCTGGATTCTTGTCAAATATTTTGCATGACTTTGCCGAGGCAAATGACCCGATCCCATAAGAGTATTTTATAGAAATGCTGATGTGTACGGACCGATCCCATAATAATGTGTACATCGCTGAGGGTCGAACGACACGAACCATAAATGCATCTATTATATTGCCGAGGCGACGGCCCGCTCCCATAAGAGTGTGGTACATAATCCTGCCGAGGCGATCGGCTAGATCCCATTAGAGTAAGAAGCTTTAACGGGTCCTTGCCCTCACTCACGAATAAACGTGTGAGTTATGAACTTTAAGGAAAGCTTTGCGATGAAATCGCACAATGCGGGATTAATTCATAAGGGAAGCACAAATTATTTTGCGGATTATGAAGTAGCTCATCACATCTCTACAATAGCGAGTCTATCACCCTATGCAAGTCTAGACTCAAGTCGTAATGCAAAATAAAGGAACTAAACGAGCAAAGATGACTCAAATAGTACAATAATAGCATGGCGTGAACCTAAGTCTACCCGGACATAATTAGGAATTCTAGCATACGAACGGACACTCGTCGCCTCATACGTGCGTAGCTCCCACAACATGTAGCACATAAGAATATAACACCAACGGGGTAAATTCCCCCTCACAAGGCTAGACATGAGACTTACCTCACTCTGAAGTTCCATAACCGGCTCCAACGCCACTCTATCACCTCAAATTGATGCCCGTCGCTCTAAAACTAGTCAAACAATGTGCAACCCAATAAAAATATACTCGTAATAAATCAATTTATACCAATTCCCAACTCCGTTTGAAAAGTCAATAAAGTTGCACCCCCGGGATCACATGCCTGAAACCCTACAAAACTCACAAACTCCGACAACCTATTCAATTACGAGTCCAGCCATACTAGTTTCACTCAAATCTGACTCCGAATCAACGTTCAAAACTCAAAAATTCACTCTATAAAACTTTAGACAAAAATCTCCAATTTCTCTTTTTAAATCATCAACCAAATACCAAAAACGAGGATAGATTCATGAAATATAATCAAAACCGAGTAGAGAATATTTACCCCAATCCATATGGCGAAAATCGCTTCAAAAATTACTTCAATCCGAGCTCCATAGCTCCAAATATGGTAAAATGGCCGAAACTCCCAAAATATAGCTTCTACCCAGGTATTTACCCTTCGCGATCATGAAGCACAACTTTTCTCATCTCAAAGTTGCCCTTTGCGATCGCGGAAAATCAATCGCGACTGCGAAGAACAAGCTGCCCAACTCCTCCAGACAGCCTCTAGTATAATAGTTATAACTTTTATACAAAATTCCAAATGACAAATGGTTTGACTTTCTAAAAATTAGACACCAAGAGCTACAACTTTTATTCTTGGATCATCTCCAAATTCCTTATAGATTGCAAGATATGAGCTTCCAAAGTCAACCCTATGCAACAGAAATTTCTTCTTCGCGGTCGCGAATCTATCTCCGCGAACACGATTCGGAGACCCCTTTCTCCCATTTTGCTCTTTGCGAATGTCATTCAATGTCCACGATCGCGATGCACACTATTGTAGCCAAAAACTAGCAATTAAAAATAGCCTAGAAATGGTCTGAAATAACCCGAAACTCGCCCGAACCCCTCGGGACCCCATCCGAACATACCAACAAGTCTCAATACCTTATATAAAGTTTATCCAAAGGCTTGAAACGCCATAAATAACATAAAAATCATGAATCGGCGACAAAAATCTTTCTTTCAACTTTCAAATTTTCAAACTTCGATGAACGCGCGTGAATCATATAAAAACTCTAGAATGACGCCAAACTTTACGCACAAGTCACAAATCACAATACGAACCTATTCCAAGTCTCGAAACCCCAAACGGACATCGATATCACCAAAGTCCACCTCAAACCAAACTTAGAAAATTCTAAAACCTTCAAAATGCCAACTTTTCACAATAAGCGTCGAAATGCTCCCGGGCGATCTGATACTCAACCTGAATATACGCTCAAGTCCAAAATCATCATACGAACCTATTGGAACCTTCAAATCCCGATTCCGAGGTCATTTACTCAAAAGTCAAACCTTAGTCAATTCTTCCAACTTAAAGCTTCCGAAATTAGAATTTTTCATCTGGATCAACTCTGAACTTAGATTCCGACTACGCGTACAAATCATAAAATATGAAGTGAAACTACTCAAAGTCTCAAACCGCCGAATAACGCGGTAGAGCTCAAAACAACCGGTCGGATCGTTACAATCGACACTCACCGAGATAAGAGAATGAGAACTATAGTTCTTTTAATTTCAAGCAATGGTGCATTGTTTTATGTATTAGTTATCAGAAAAGAGATAGACATTGGAGATTGGAAAATTAGCAAAAAAGACTTCAGTCTTTAAATTATATTATGAATAATATTAGAATTATCAACCATAATATATTTTATCACTATTTTTATGTTTGTATTTAATCCATAATTAACATGATATACGTTTGATTTCTTATACAAGATGAAACCAATAACATAATGTTTATATTTTGTTTTATATAATCTCAATAAAAATAGAAAAAAATAACATATAAAATTAGTGGGAAAAAAGGAGGATAAAAACATTATATTCGGCTTAAAAACAATTCAAGATTTACATCAATTTTGTTTCAAGCGATAATTATTAATTTTAAGTGATATAGATGCACATAAGCACGTCATTTGTAAGTGATATTCAAAGGTCTAGAAATTAAAATAAATGCAACAATTTAGATTCTTTATCTTAATATCTTACAATATATTTGATCAATACGCTACATGACAGATTTTGACACTAAATAATTTTCTCTTACTCAAAACACATGTAAATGAACTGTTGCATTCTTTATGTATATGGACAAATGAGGGTATTATATCGAAACTGATTCTAATTCTAAAAGCCAGTCACAGTATTAACATCTAATTCTTATTTAAAAGATACTTTTAGAGCGAATGGATGATATAAAAATATTACTTTATGAAATCTAATGGTGACTTAATTTGTTTTCTCATTTTCTTTACTAAGACTCATATTTATGGCTTGTTTATCTCAAATCAGAACAAGAAAAAATAAAGATGCAATAGATACAGACCGAATGAAGACAACAAATTTTCATGTATTGGTGAAATAATTCTGACAATATTAAATATTAATATAAGTGATTGTTTTCTGTAAAACAAAAAAGAAAAATTTAACATCTCACGAGCAACAAAGAAAAATACAATAGGCAATAAATATATAATATGAATGTCACGGCCCAAAATCCAATTAGTCGTGATGACACCTAACCTCACCGAATATCACGGCCCAAAATTCAACTAGTCGTGATGACACCTAACCTCACCCGCTAGGTAAGCCAAATAACACAATCTGATTCAATTAATATTTAACTCACACTAATATTGTGATGACCCAAAAGGTCATCTTATGTCTTAGAACTTGAATCTGAGCTCTTAAGCCTTATAAATCTTATTTTTATCCTCCTCGATTTGTGTGCACAGTTCGGGCAGGTTTCTGAAAAGTTTTTATGTTGAAAACTAATGAAAATAAGAATATTTGCCTTAAAAGTTAATTTTTGTTGACTTCGGTCAACATTTTTGGTAAACGAGCCTGGATCCGTGCTTTGACGGTCCTGGTAGGTCCGTATCGAATTACGGGACCTGAGCGTATGCCCGAAATTGAATTCAGAGGTCCCTAACTTGAGTTATGAATTTTTGATGAAAATTAAAAGTCTGGAAATTATTTGTTTTTAAGAATTGATTGATATTTGGCATTATTAGTATCGGGTCCGTATTTTGGTTCTGGAGCCCGGTACATGTTCGTTATGATATTTAAGACTTGTCTATTAAATTTGGTGAGAAACGGAGTTGATTTGACGTGATTCGGACGTCCAGTTTAGAAAATAGAAATTTTAAAGTATTCTGGAGAATTTCATTTGATTTGGTGCTAAATTCGTAGTTCTAGGTGATATTTTGGCGATTTGATCGCGCGAGCAAGTTCGTATGATTTTTTTAGACTTGTGTGCATGTTTGGTTTGGAGCTTCGAGGGCTCGGGTGAGTTTCGGATAGGCCACGGAATGTTTTGGACTTGAAAAAATCTGGTTTTCTACAGATTCTGGTGTTTGGCATATCCTTCTTCGCGTTCGCGAAGGTCCTCTCGCGAACGCGAAGAGTAAAATGATGAGGTAGGGATTTCTTCTTCGCGAACGCGAAGCGATGGGGGTGTTACCCTTCGCGAACGCGACAAGCCCATCGCGAACGCGTAGTGTTAGGCATTGGGGAGGGGGAGTCAGTCGTTCCTTCATCGCTAACGCGAGCAATGCCTCGCGAACGCGAAGGCCAGGGGGAGCAACCATCGCGAGCGTGAGCTGGGTCTCGCGAACGCGAAGGCTTGGCAGCCAGTACCCTTCGGGAACGCGACAGTGCTCTTGCGAACGCGATGAACACTGTCGCCCAGCACTTAACAGAATCCAAAACTGGGATTTTAGCCAAAAATTCATTTTTCTCAAAAACCAAACGGTGAGAGGCATTTTTTCAAGAGCCATTTCTTTCCCAAATTGTTGGTAAGTGATTCTAAACTATTTTCTTTCAATTACCCATTATATTTCTTAAATTTTCAACCTAAAATCTAGAGTTTTTATGGTAGAATTAGGGGTTAGGGTAGAAACTAGGGATTTCGGGAATTTGGGGATTTAGACCTCAATTTGGGGTCGGATTCCAAAACCAATTATATATTCGGGCTCGGGGATGAATGGGTAAATAGATTTTGGTCCGAACCTCGGGTTTTGACCAAGCGGACCCGAGGTCGATTTTTTGACTTTTTGGAGGAAAATTTGGGAAATTTAACTTATTTAATATAATTGATTCCTTTAGCAATATTTGATATTATTGAGTCATTTTTTAATAGATACGAGTGGTTTGGAGGTGAATTCCAAAGAAAAAGTTGTGATTGAGAATTAAGTGGCCTTTGGAGCGAGTTAAGTGTCGTGTCTAACTTTGGCTTGAGGGAATAGGTATTATGTGTTCATTTGCTACGTGTTTGGTTGTTAAATACGATATATAGGTGTGGTGACGAGCATCTATGCATCGTTATCGAGTCATAGCATGCGAGTAAAATTCTATTCTTGTCTATTTTGTAGCCTTAAATTCTACTATCCATGCTTAGTGGGTTATTTAAAATGTTGGGTGAATCACATATGGTTTCACTGAGATTTGGTAACTTTCGAATATTGATTCAAGGTTGAGATTACATTGTGCTATTGATTATGGGTAAAATACTGGTTTCTTTGTGATACTCTTATCTATCCGTTGTTATTGATTCTGTGATTGGTGAAGAGGAGTGTAAAGCATGAAGGGTGATGCCGTCCATGCATTATTTATATTGTGAGGAAGAGTATAAAGCACGAAGGGTGATGTCGTGTATATTATGAGAGGTTTAAAGCACGAAGGGTGATGTCGTGTATATTATGAGAGGTTTAATGCACGAAGGGTGATGTCGTCCCGCTCTATTTATTTATTTGGTGAGGTTGAGAGTAAAAGCACGAAGGGTGATGCCGTGCCGTTCTATTTATTTATTTGGTGAGGTTGAGAGTAAAAGCATGAAGGGTAATGCCGTGCAGTTTTTCTTGCTGTTTTAATTGCTCAATTCGTTTAAGGATTCTCGGTTTAATTATGTCTTTTCATTATTCTCACTCTTTATGTTGTATTCCCCCACTGCATGTTCCCTTCCCATTATTTCTGCGTTATTTCTTTACTTACTGTTATTGCCACTAGTATGATTATACTGTTCAAGTTATATGTGGGTGTCTTGTCCTAGCCTCGTCACTACTTCACCGAGGTTAGGCTCGACACTTACCAGTACATGGGGTCGGTTGTACTGATACTGCACTCTGTACTTTCTGTGAAGATTTTGATACCGACTCGGGTTGATCGAGATTTTGCTATTGGTCCGTTATCCGGAGACTCAAAGTAGATCTGTCGGCGTTCACAGACCTTGAAGTCCCCGTCTATCTTTTCTATTCTACTGTTTCTTTCATTCAGAGAGTTGTATTTCTTTCAGGCTATTACTTGTAGTAAATTCTTGAATGCTCGTGAATTATGACTCCAGATCCGGGTGGTAGTAATTAATACAGTTTTATGATATTTCACACTTATTATATTTCATCTTAGTTAATTATTGTTAATTACTGAATGAAAATAAGGAATTGGTTAATGATTTTCTAACGTTGGCTTGCCTAGCAAGTGAAATGTTAGGCGCCATCACGGTCCCGTCGGTGGGAAATTTCGGGTCGTGACAAATACACTCCCCAAGGACTGATAGTACAAATTATGAGCTTCTAAGATTCAGAATTTACAAAGCTGGTGTGAAATAAAAATATGTTATATGTTTGAATTATACAAGAATAGATTAAAATTCTAAAGCTACCATGAACAAGAGACTACAATAACTGGAACGCAGGTACATCTTCAGATCCAGCTCTCGCTGTACGCAGCTACATCAGCATCTGAAATCTACACGCAAGGTGCAGAAGTGTAGTATGAGTACAACCGACCATATGTACTCAATAAGTAACAAGACTAACCTTTGAACTGAAAGTAGTGACGAGCTCAAAAGGTATAGTCCAATATAAAATAACAGTAGAGAAATGTAGGCATGCTTTCAAGTTCAACAGTTAAACTCAGTACAAGAAAAATAGCTCAATTATAAATGATATGAGGAATATGACATCTCTATATCTATATGTCAATGTACATACTGTATGTGATGCACTTCAATGGAAACCTCGTATACTCAAATCTCAAAATACTCAATCACTTAGTATTGTATATAGCCAATCTAGCCCGGGGAAGATTCATCCCATATATATATACGCATCGACTGATAGTCAGTCACTCAGTATTGTATAAGGCCAATCTAGGCCAGCGGAAGATCCATCCCTGTCACGACACAAAACTCCCACCGCAGGCGTCGTGATGGCACTTAGTCTCTAGAAGTAAGTAAGCCGATTATAATCATAATTCAAGCAAATGTTTTGTGAACATATAATTTAATACAACCTCCCTAGACTGGTAATATTGAGTCACGAACTCTAACTGAATACATAAAATTATCTCGAGGATCAAATATACAGTACTAATAAAATAGGAAATTAACAGTATAATAAAATGGAAAGACTCCAAGGGACTGCGATGACCAAGCAGTCATACCTTGAATCATTGAGATCATACTCTAATCTCTGTCCGAATCTGATATCTTCAATACCTGGCTCTGCACAAAAATATACAGAAGTGTAGTATGAGTACACCATGGTCGGTACCCAGTAAGTATCAAGACTAACCTCAGTGGAGTAGTGACGAGGTACAGTCAATAGACATAATAGTCAAGTAATATGTGCAATATAGCATACAAAAATAATAAAAAATAAATAGCAGTGATAGCAACACCAATCAACTAGAGATTTAAAACAGCAAGGCAACAGGAACGCCATAAATATTACTCAAACGAATAATAAACACAGGTACAGCCAATTAATTAAGACCTTCAAAATATACATCTTTTATCTATAAGTTTTTTTTTCAATAAAAGTCTCTAGAATATAATTCTTTCAATAAATATATTTCGAATATACTTCCTTCAAATAAATATCTTTCCATTATAATTCTTTCAAATAAATATCTTCCGAATATAATTCTTTCAAATAAATATCTTTCAAATATAATTCTTTCAAGTAAATATCCTTCAAATATACTTCTTTCAAGTAAATATCTTTCAAATATAATTCTTTCAAATAAATATCTTTCAAATATACTTCTTTCAAGTAAATATCTTTCTATATAATTCTTTCAAGTAAATATCTTTCTAATATAATTCTTTCAAATAAAAGTCACCATGTGACACCTCATTTAACTTTCCTAGCGTGAGAAATATATTCAACATATCACATCAAATGGCATGGCAATATCTTCGTGCACTTGTCTTATTCTAACCCTATATATATATATATATATATATATATATATATATATATATATATATATATATATATATATATATATATATATATATATATATATATATATATATATGTATATCAAATCAATTGGCACGGTAACAAACTTCGTGCATTTATATCTTTCTCATCGTGCATACATATAACAATACCAACTAGGTGGGATAAATACCAATAACAATAAAAGAAATAAAGTGGAGGGCACACAGGAAGCAACAACGACTACCAGTCACATAGAAAACATAGGTGCACAATAATATCTCAAGATAAAGGCATGAATGTATATACAACAAAACGATATCACAATATAATGTATGTCTCTCGTCCTCTCCTGCACGAAAACACCCTTCGTGTCATGAATATATGATAATATAAAAATAATTGCACGGCATCACCCTTCATGATTTTACTCTCATCCTCACGTGATAATATAAATGAAATGGCACGGTATCACCCTTCGTGCTTTACACTCTCAATGGCAAGGCATCACCCTTCGTGCTTTACACTCTCAAATGGCACGGCATCACCCTTCGTGCTTTACACTTTCAAATGGCATGGCATCACCCTTCGTGCTTTACACTCTCCCTCACGTGATAATATTATTCAAATGGCACGGCATCACCCTTCGTGCTTTACACTCTCAAATGGCACGGCATCACCCTTCGTACTTTACACTCTTCCTTACCATGCACATATATATCATTAACAAGGAAGGTAGGAAGCATAAATAGCATCAAGGAGAGTGTTTAAACCGCAACACAATACAATAATTCATATCATAATTTTCTACTAACCACAATCAAATTCCAAATATCTAGCAGAATCAATAAATTCCTCAACAAATAGCCCAAGGCTCCACCTAAGATGCTATATAAAATTTACCATCAATCTCCTCACCAACTAGAACTCCTTAGTCATTATCCCCTCTTCCTTCTCATCATGAATCGTCCTCCGATTCAAACTTAAAGAACTTAGAATTTCCAAATTCGACAACCGATGCCGAAACCTATCAAACCACGTCCGATTCTGGGGTCCTCAACTGCCTCACTCCTCTTCGCGAACGCGACACTGCTTTCGCGTTCGCGATGCACACGCATACCACACCTTCGAGTTTGCGTCCTCCCCTTCGCAAACGCGAAGAAAAAAATCTCACCACTCAGAAAACACTCTTCGCGAACGTGAGGGCCCACTCGCGAACGCGAAAGAGGAAACCAGAAGAATGCAGCAGCAGATATAAGCAATCTCACCAAGACCAAAAATAATCCGTTAACCACCCGAAACTCACCCGAGGCCCTCGGGGCCTTAAACAAACATACCAACGCGTCCCATAACATCATACAAACTTAGTCGAACCTTCAAATCACCTTCAACAACACCAAAACACGAATTACACACGGATTCAAGCCTAATGAACTTAGAAATTTCTGAATTCCACAAATAACGTCGAAACCTACCAAACCACGTCCGAATGACCTCATATTTTGCACACAAGTCAGAAATGATACAACGAAGCTGTTTCAAATTTCTAGAATCAGATTTCGACCCCGATAGCAAAAATTCAACCCCCCGGTCAAACTTTTCAAAAATTCATCTTTCGCCATTTCAGGCCTAATTCAACTACATACCTCCAAGTAATTCTTCGGACACGCTCCTAAGTCCATAATCGCCATGCGGAGCTATTGATATCATCAAAATTTCATTCCGAATTCGTTTGCTCAAAAGTCAACTCTCCGGTTAACTCTTTCCATTTAAGCTTCTAAATAATGATTGTTCTTTTAATTTAATTCCGAATCTTTAATAATTCAAACTCGACCAAACTCGCGGGTCATAGTACATATCGAATCTGCTCGAGACCTTAAGTTACTAAACGGGGCGTTAATTCTTAAAACGACAAGTCAGGTCGTTACATTCTCCACCTCTTAAACAAACGTTTGTCCTCGAACGTGCTAAGAATTATTCTGAGGTTACCAAATTGATGATTTTACTTTTACACATATATTCACGGTTGATTCCACGTTACCGCATTTGAGATAAGCCCGACAACACCATCTCATTTGATATTATTTCTTTTATCCATATTGTAAACTTTAAAACCAATTTCTTACACTCCAAACATTTTCAAAAGGCCTGATTTTCACATCAACACACGGTATTAGTCTCAACTGGCTATAGCAACTCGTGCCTACGCATACATCAACTTTCTTGATAGTGTTGAAGTACTTCAAAAAATTTTCGGGGTGTTACATTCTTCCCCACTTAGGATCATTCGCCCCCAAACACAAAACATAACTTATCTCTTCTTTTGCACGTCTCAATCCCCCAAATTTTACTAACTCTCAGAAATTTTGACAGAGTCTCCCCTGTAATTGGGCCTATCCACTTGTCATAGTAACACCAAAACAACTCCTAATAACACATCCACAACCCAACAAAAAACCATAAGGTATATATCAATAACACTAATCTCAGCATTACAAGCACTACATTATCATAACGATATCAGGACATGAAGCACATCATATGTATGCCCATCACCACATCTCTGATCTTAAAAGTTGTTCATAATTAATTTCAGCATCATCAAGTAATCTCATATTAACCATCACCTCGTTTCGAATTTTCATAACACTGACAACAGAATGTGAGGCATGAAGACCTCATAACTATTTACCTGACTTAACGAGTCATATTTAACGCCACCTGGGCACTCACCTCGTAGTCTAAAACTTAATAATTACAGCACAATTATGGCATAGAAACACATAAAAGAGTTATCACATAAGCCTATCACGCATAACTCTCTATTAGTACTATAGTATAAATTAAACTTCACAAAGGGAGAATTTAAACTCATAAATATTTCACCCCAAGGACCTCGTTCTTATATAACTTCCACTGCAGCTTGTAGCCCGGTTTAAATATTTCATATCATATATGAAAATACGAGGATCTCGTCCTCAACTCCGAATCACAAGTATTTTGCACATTGTGTAACTGAAATTTTCAATTTCATTTCTTTATTCTTTTCAATAAATTCCGTAAACAGTATTTTTTCACAACGCATAATGAACCCTCATACCGGTAGGGCATAAAATTCATAAAATTGGAATCAATTATTCCGAAACACATAAAACCCATTGTAATGAATAATAAAAATTACTTTTGGACTTATAGCCCACAATAATGTACAAAACAAAATAATACACGCGGGCTAACACCATAAAATATCTCAACAGGGATAAACGCGAGAGTGGAGTACAAATTCACTAATCCACCATATGTAAGGAGCATGAAAGGAGTTCTAACCTCGATAATCGAAATCGAATCAAAATAAGAATGGTGCTCAGTTTATTATAACTTAAATCATACCTGTAACTACACCATCTGGTGTATCGGCCTCATCCAATTCATAGCAATTATATCAATGGGTCGGGCCTCCACCTCTTAGGTGCCCTCTACCCGCATGTCCTCCACCCCTAACTGCTTATGCACGTGGAGTATTA